>NC_084798.1:155712479-157067479 GCF_963169125.1 Humulus lupulus | reverse complement strand
CTAAAACGTATTACTCTGTTGCTGTCATCATGATCTGCTTAGATTCTTGGAGGTGACCTATTTCTCTGTCGAACAAAACCAGCCTCCGAGTGATTCTTTCTAGCACTCCTACGGTGTTTCTCGGTTCTCTAATTCTTTTTAAAGACTTAATGGCTCAGATATCCTCATAAGTTAATGCTCTGTTCATTCTTAACTGAAAACATAAAGACTAAAATCATTAACTATACTTATAAACATAATAAATGTAACTTAAACACATACTTGGCGGTCAGATTCAGAGCTTTGAGTGTGTGTATCGAGGAGAACTTCATGCGAATGAACCGTTGCTCTGATACCAACTGTAATGACCCAACTTATTATAGACTTTGGTCCATTAATAACTACTATTCATAGATACTAATCTTAAGAAAACTTACATACAAAACAGTCGTAACTTTATTAAAAACTGTAAAACCAGGGTTAAAATACATAAAATTTAATTAGTATATGGGATCCCATTGTTTGAAAATAAAATAGAACATAGCTTAACTAAATTGGTTACAAAATTAAGTGCGGAAATACATAGAAATCATAATTTAAAAGACTTAAACAACTTCATCCTCGAATCGTTCGCGTAGTCCACCGATTTCCATTCTCCCTCAATACACATTCCCAAGCTGCCAAGAACCTTCCCGCCGCCATAACTATTTCCTGCACATATAAAACATAAAGGAATGAGCCTAATGCCCATCAAGGAAAATCTAAGCATGAACATAATCATACACATAAACTATGAACATATATTATATACTATAACACATATATCATATACTATAACATATATCATATACTATAACACATATATCATAAGTCTAACCCATGTACATGGTGACTATTGGGGTTTGCTAACTAAGCAACTATAAGCCTCAGACTACAGTGAGGTTTGCTAGTTAAGCAACTATAAGCCCCAAAAACATATAACTATTGGGGTTTTCTATATAGCAACTATAAGCCCCAAAACATAAATGTGATAGGGTTTGCTATATAACAACTATAAGCCCCAAGCATACATATATCATAACACATAGAAACATACTATAGCATAATCATAACACTTTTATATAAACATATATCACATAAGAACTACCCTATTTTCCTTACCAAAAATACCGGGATGATGAGAACAAGGTCTGGATTTTGGAACACTCCTAAAATCCATTAATGGAGAGGTGAGTATTCTAAAAGAAAAGAGATGAAAAGAATGAACTAATCCATTGAGAAGATACTTACCAACAAGAAATCTCAAGTTCGAAGAACTTAGATGCCTAACCAAGAATAAAGAAGACGAGTTAGGAATTGAGTAGAGAAAAACTATAAGAACTTAATGAAACAATACATAAAGGAACTAAGAATAGGAATACCTTTGAAATTTCTATACCCGAACTAAACCTCGAAACCAAAATACACTATAAACCTTAATTCCCAAGTGTTTGATAAGCTTATAATGATAAAGCTTATAACTCCAACCCAAGTGTTTAGCACTCCTATGTAAACCTAGCAGCTTGTAGACTCTGAACTCAGCTTGATGAATGAATAAATGGCTGGGTACTAGGTCCTATTTATAGAGTTCAAGAATGAAAAGATCTTCAGTTAGCTTGAATAAAATAATGGCTTTTTAATTGAAAAACATTTGAATAATCGTTCAGTAGAGGCTGAAGACTCGGTCAAAAAGATTCTGGACTTATCAAGAGGTTAAGGATTAAAATGAGCTCAGTTTCAAAATCGTTCAAAATTTATGCCCTAGGGCCGATATATCGCCTACCATAGGCGATATATTGCCTGGGCTTATATGCCCGAGGCTCGTCGAGTTGGTCGTGAGAAGTTACGTGTTTTTCGTATCCCCGTGTGGCGATATATCGCCCCCTAGAGCTGCGATATATCGGCATACGCTGAAATATTATACACGTAATTACACTTTTTCAGCCTAATTTGAATTGAGTAAACATCCTTGATTAAGTCCTTTAACGATTTCAAAGCTGCTAGCAGACTCTAGAATTTTCAAATATTACTCTTAATAAACTTATTCCTCAAAAATACTTAATTATCCATTAAACATACACATGACAAGTGTTAATACCTTATTGGGTCTATCAAAACCTTATAGTATAATAAATATTATCTCCATACTCAATCATATTAATCAAACCTTAGGTTATAATTAATATTCTTAAACTGTAGGTTAAACTTATAAAATCTACAAGTGTTGCTACAAGTGTCCAACTAAGTCCCGGCTTGAACCAAAATCCACAGTAATAAACCTACTATAACTACTACAAGCTATTACTATTACTACTACTATCTAACTAGCTAAGTGAAGTTCTTGGACTCTACAGTAGACAGACTCACAAAATCTGTTCACTTCTTGCCAGTAAGAACAATTTATAATGCTGAGCAGTATGCAGAGCTTTATGTGGTGAAGATAGTAAGATTACATGAAGTCCCAAAGTCGATAGTCTCTGATAGAGGATCAATTTTTACCTCAAAGTTCTGGGAAAGCCTACAACATGCCATGAGAACTAAGTTAAAGCTAAGTACATCATTTCACCCTCAAACTGATGGTCAGTCAGAACGTACCATTCAAATTTTAGAAGATATGCTGAGGGCGTGTGCATTAGACTTCTCAGGATCATGGAGCAAGTATCTACTCTTAATAGAGTTATCTTACAACAATAGTTATCAGGCTACAATGGGCATGACACCTTATGAGATGTTATATGGACAGAAGTGCCAATCACCACTTCTTTGGGACGATGTCGGTGAAGAATAGTATTTAGGACTGAAAGTTGTAAGAGAAGCAACAGAAGTAGTAGAAAAGATAAGACATAGAATGGTCGTTGTTCAAAGTCGCCAGAAAAGTTACGCTGATGCTAAAGATGAGACGTTGAGTTTGCAATAGGCAATCAAGGTTTTCTTAGAGTATCTCCAATGAAGGGAATTATGTGTTTCAGAAAGAAAGGAAAGTTAAGCCTGAGGTTTATAGGTCCGTTTGAGATATTGGACAAAGTAGGGCAAGTAGCATATCAGTTGGCCTTACTGTCATCACTAGCTAAAACTCATAACATTTTTCATGTATCGATGATGAGAAAATACGTATCAGATCAATCCCATTGCTCAATTACAAGGCTCTAGAGTTGACGCAAGATTTTAGTTATGAAGAACGACCAGTACATGTTCTAGAGTGGGGAACTAGGGAGTTAAGGTCCAAAAGTATCCTTATAGTTTAAATCTTGTGGAGAAATAGCATTGAAAGAGAGGCAACATGGGAATTAGAGGAAGATTGTATTTGGTAAGTAAAATTTCGAGGACAAAATTTTTTTGAGGGAAGATTGTAATAACCAAGGTTATTATTTTTCTCCTTAAATTATGACTATATGTTAGTTAGTATAGGTTATAGTTAGTTGAGTGGTTGAAATTAAAAGATTGCTTTAAGATTGAAATATTTATTTTAAGGGTGTGATTTTATGATTTAAAAAATAATTATAATTTGAATAGTTATAATTATTTTAGTTAGTATTTATAAGGTTTTAGCATATGATTAATTTAGTGTATAGTTTTATTAAGTATTAAATGCACATGTTATTTGAAGGATTAAGAAGTGAATATTTGGCAATAAACTAAGTCAAAGTATTAGAATTAAAATAACACCAAAATAGCTTAGCCTTACGTTTGACACAAAAATAGGAAGAATTTGACTCTTTTTAAATTTTAAAGATAGGAAAAATTAGATCTATTTGAATTAAGGGACTATATGTCCAGAAGAGTTAGATAAATGGGGATTTAAAAGATTTAATTGAAGTAGTCAAATAACCAAGTAAAAGTAGTGTGATGGTTGAACTAAGAGTTAGATAAGTAAATTATGTTTTCGTAACTTTAGGGTGATATAACTTCAGACCTAGTTTTGACCCAGTTATATTATGAGTTTGGAAAACTAGTATTTCTATAAAGTTGTAGATAATTGAATTATCTTTCAAACGATATAAAAATGGCCTAAATCGGTCTCCTATAACTCCAGTTACATTAATTTTACTACAAGAGAGTCCAAGGTTACGAGATATAGGATAGTAGTTTGGACTTTGACTAAAGTTTGAACCAAATGGAGACTAAGTGACATACTTGGAGTAAGACTAGGCTGGCCAAAACCATATAGTGAAGGGAAGGTTTGATTTTTTTAAATTTAAGTATAAAATCAAGGAATGGAGTTGGGGTTTCAAGCCTATAAATAGAGACTTACCCTTCACAATTTTTCTCACACTCAAAAGCACTCGAACAACCTCTCATAACTTCGAAATTCATAGTCCCAAAAGCTCTCTCCATTTTTCCATAAATACTGTACATAGCCATAGCCGAAACACTAGTCCTTGTAGTGCTCGAGATCTTTTCTTCTTTTTTCTTTATTTTGTCTTAAAAATTATTGCCTTTCTAAACCCTATGATAGCTGAAATATTGAACCCCATGAATCAATATATTACCAAAATCTACCCAAGTATCCGAATTCTTGGTGTTGTTGTTTGAGATAGACATTTGAGAGAAGACTCGTGATTTCATCATTTTGTTTATAGGTTGAAGGTATGAATTTATGAGGTTTAGAAAATTCTTGAAAGTATAGTATTATTATAAGGTTCTAATATAAATATCTTACTTTGTATTTAAGGTTGATTGGATGTTTTCTATAGCAAGCAAACTCTTCTCTTTCTTTTTCTCTCCACACTCAAGGTAAGGAAAATTAGGTAGTTTAGTTTATGACCTAGTTTATGTTTTGTATGACCTAACATTTCAGGGACACTAAAGGGGAAAGTGTGGCTGGACCTAAGGTGTCCAATGATGTATTACAGATTTATGTCCGGTAGGCTCAAATGTCAAACTTGTATGATAGACCTAAGTTGATGTTTGGTAGGCTCAGTTGCCAAAATTTTATGACGGACCTAAGTTGATGTCCGGGGCTTAATTGTCACCCCTGTATAAGCACTTATCTTTTTATTATATCTATCTTTTTATTATGACTTATGACCTATGACCTATGACCTATGACCTATTATTATGACTTATGACCTATGACCTATGGTTATGATTATGACTTATGACTATGAACAATGAACTATGATTTAGATTCTGATTTATGATTATGACTTAGGCTATGTTATTACCTAGGGTTTTGTGATGTTGTATGATTAGTATAAATAAGTTCTGTTATGACTCTTGTGAAATTTATGATATGTTTGATTATATGATTATATGACTGATACTTGTTTGTATTTTCCTTACTGAGCTTTGAAGCTCACCCCTTATGATGTTGTTGATTCAGGCAATTAAAGATAGAAAGGTCGGTGGCGAGTCAGACCTAGGAGCTTCGTGATGTACTCGTGGGGACCATATAGTCGAGGAAGATCAAGTAGGACTATTTTTATTAAAGCATGTTTCTTTTAAAGTTTTATTTAATGTTTGCTCATTTTAGTATGTAAAAAATAATTATTTTATTTTTGTAAAACCATGGATCCATTTACTTATTTTAATTTTCATTCAATAAAAGAGCAATGTTTATATTTATGATCAAACGTTGTGTTCTCGATAATTTATGAGAAATTAATGCGTTACAACAAGTTAATCTCAACATATGAGAACTTTGATTATGGCTTGCAAAATGTTAAGATCATAGAAGAAGATGAAATTTTTTTGTCTAACAATTTTTGAAACTTTTTCTGAATTACCAGTCTCTTATTTCTTATTATCACATAATATATATATTAGAGATTATATATTACCTTATTATTCATAATAACAATACAATCATAATGATGATATGAATTGATTTAGGTAAAATCTAACTTACCAAATTTGAAAAAATCTATTTTAAAATTATCAATTAATTAAATAAATAAAATAAAAACAGTACTAATATTTTATCAGTGCTATCTTACACGCATGACATAGTCCTTGAACTGTGTCATACGTGTAGCAGTATTCCCTTTAAGGGAATATTGCATTTTTGTTTTATTTATTCATTTAATTTAAATTTATTCTTCCCACAAAATATGGTATCATCTTTTTAAGGAAAAGATCACAACTATATTTCAATATTTAAATTTTAAATTCAAAATTCAAAATTTAAATTGATGATCACCATTATCATCATCCTTTTAAAAATCAATAAATCAAAAACTATTTTGACTTACCAATTTTATTTTCTTCCACTCAAATAAAATAAATAATTAATTAATTTTTATATATATATTTCAAAATTCTATATTTAAATAAATAAACATACTTTTTAAAAATTTAATAATTAATTATTCAACCTCAATTATCATATAATTGAATATTAGACCCGAAGAATAAATTTCTTCTCAAATTTCCAAATTAAAGTTTTACTCTTTTAACAACTCTTACCTTGATATAGTATTGATAAAACCACCCTGGGGACCCATGGACCTATAATATCAAGCTCCAATAAATATTCATTTATTAATGAAAGCTATTTGATTTAATAATTTTATTTATTAATCTCATGATTACTCCAGTATAAATGTGAGATTGAACTCTTGATAATTATAGACATATATTTACAGAGTACTTTACTAAAGAATAAAGTGTCCATTGATGTAACCATTACATACAACATTAATCCTCTATTAATGGTTCATAATTAAAAGGGAATAAAATTACTGTTTTACCCTTTTAACTATATCTAGTTCCTAGTGTACTATTAACTTTACTAGTGAAGGTTGTGTCACAACAAGTTTGCGACGTTAGCGCTCATAACCTTTTTAGTTCCAAAAATAAACCCAATATGTAACCATTATTCAATCTATAAGAATGTATAGATTCAATATCTTTTAAACTATGTCCCTAGCAATATATATCATTGAGTCCCCAAAACAATTGTTCTTAGCTTGGTCATTCTGACAAACCTTAACGAATGAATCAAAGGATCAGATGACATATATATGAGTTCATAGTAACCTCAGGATTAAGATCATCATGTATATGATCATCGTTTAATGTGTTGGACTAATACTATGAAACAGTGTTTAAAGAAGTATTAACAAATCACATCTGGTCCAGTTCTATATATCGCTATATATAAATTACCTTCACTAAAGTGTCCTACTATACTAGTGACCCAGATCTAGGTCACTTGTATTCATAATACTAACGAACTGTACTAGCAGTAAATAACCTAAAGATTTCATAACTTTATTTTACTGCGAATTGTTTCAAGTTTATTATCTTAATCTCGATCCTCTCATACCAATATAAGATTAAGACCACATAGATAAACTATAGATTTTTTTATATTTACTTAATATTGTTAACATAATATCTGACATAGTCTATATATATAATAATTCAAATCAATTATATATTTCATTTAAAATATTTGTCAACTACAATTGTTTTAAGGACACTATTCCCAATTGTTGACGTCGTTTTTCGTCAAATTAAAATGTAGAGCAATTAAACAATAAGAACTATTGCGCAGATGAATAATATGGTAGAACAACAAGAATTTTACGTGGTTCAGCAGTTAACTCTGCCTAGTCCACGAGTCTATTTTATTAAGACTTGGAGTTTTCTAGAAATCCTTCAGGGATGAATTCTCCAGAATTTCTCTCCATCTATCAAAAGATCCCTCGTCTACAAATGTTCATGAACTCTCTATTTATAGAGAGTTTTCAGAGTTCATTCCCACATATTTCGGGAAGATACTTCTGCTTATTAATTAAAATAATGATATTAAATACTATAACTCCTATATACAAGGAAACGTCCCTTGAAGACCAGGGGGCGAATAACAAACTTGTTAATATCCCTTTAATATTGGGATGTTACGACAATAAATATCTTTAAATGGATGGAATGCATTACATCAGACGACCCATTATATCTGTCGAGGTCGGCAATCAGCATCATGTCGGTCCAGGTCTATAGATAAGTTAGGAACTAGCCGCCTTACTCCAAGACCAGCTCGGAGTGGGTAGATACCAGCGAGGCTGTTACATTCTGAGCTTGTACTCCTGTTAAGCTCGAGCTACTTGATCCGAAGACACCCGACAACAGATATGCACCGATGCTAAGTTCTTTCAAGCTCAGAAAGAACTTCGAGGTTAAATGTCTTCGAGGTTGCAATCTTGATTCGAGGGTTTGACATTTGGGCCACAAACTTGCGTTTTAGAAATCTCGAGCCCACACTTGACGAGTCCAGCTTTCGAGATCACAATCTCAGGTCTCGAAATCTGGGTGTAACATTTTGCCCCCTCAAAAGTATTGGTTTGAATCCTATGAGAAGGAAAATTTTGAACTACTTTCTTCGGGAACCGTTCCGTCACGCATTCAAGTATGGACACGTGTCAGTTGGGTATTGCTCACTCAAGGGACTTTAGTGTCTTGAAACTCTGCCCATGTCTATCCGCCTGCCTTCCTTTTGGGTACTATAATTTCACTAATCCCTGGCCGTTAGATCAAGTACGGAATCTGGCCAATGGCCCAGATTGGTTCAACTTTTAACATGCCCATGGGCCTATAAATAAGTTTCCGGTTATCTTCTCCATTTTTCCTTCACATTCAAACTTTCAGAAAGAAAAAACCAGAGCCTTTCTTGTCCAGTTCTTGCATGTTCTCCAAGCCGAGAAGACAAAGCAACGTTGGACTTTTTGACTCAGTGAGATCGCATTTGCAACTGCTCATTCAATCATCCATTTCTTTGTTTCCACCGATCACATTGTGTAAGTTTTCGGTTCATGGCTTCTTTGCGTTATATATACATTTTTTTTCCTTCATGTATGTTTATGCTTCTGTTACACCATGGGCACTAGGATTTATTTTCGACCCATTCATTAGTTTAATGCACTAGGATTAGGGTGCTTTGACTGATAGACATTAGGTTCAAACCTAGTTTTTACAAAAAATGGTTCAAATATGGTTCCTTTTGTTGGGATTTCAGGGTTTTTTAAGGAATGCACGATTCCCAAAGATATCGGGTACAAAATCAAGGTTTTTTAAGGAATGCACGATTCCCAAAAATATCACCTTTTTAATAACCGCCACCTTTTTTCGCTAATATTTCGGGATTTCCCATAACTCGTCCACCTTCCATCCTTTCGGTGGAATACACGCTCTGAGATTGGCTTCATCCTTTGGATCAAGCTGCCTTATAGCCTTGATCATTCGAGCTTAGGTACTATTTGTCTCTTTATTTCTTGTTCGCTTGGCCCTCACCCTTTTGCTTTCTTGTTAGATGCCGCAGAATTCATGAAAGTGGTGGGGGTCAAAGCTCGCGATTCCTTACTGACCAATAGATGAGGTCGAAGAAGGGAAGAGGAAAAGATTAAGGGTCGCCCTCTATCCAGATCCGGACACCGAGCTCAGACCAATTCCTCTCGACCCTACGCTCAAAGTGACAATCGCCTTCAAGCCGGGCGTTCTTCAATTTTCGCTAATGGGGGAACCTTCTACCTCGCAGCTGAGGAAAGAATTGTTCGAGGCCGAACATTACTGGAGCTTGGTTACGTCATTAGGTCAGATAGCTGATATTATGGCCTTTCACGGCATAGGACTATCGGGCTCACTGAGGTGTCGAGCTCCGACCTCCCACGAACAAAGTTTCCACGCTCCAGGAGATGGAAATCCTGACAGCAAGCTGAGATACACAGCTTGGAGCCAGGAGCATATGAAGGCAGGGGCGATACTGCCCTTGAAGTCTTTTTTCAAGAACTTCACAGATTTTGTTGGGTTGGCTCCCTTCCAGCTCAACACCAATTCCTACAGGGTTCTGTCTGCCTTGAGGTTGTTGTACCATGAGCTGAAGTGGAAAGGACCTTTGCCAGAAGAGATCTTATATCTCTTTTTCTTGAAAAGCAATCCCTCTCGAGCTCGGGGAGGAGATGGCTTCTACTATCTCTCGAGCTATCCCAAGGAGAAGAAGATGTTTGAAGATCTTCCTAACCACCCTCCTGATTTCAAGAATGTCTTCTTTTGGACAGATGGCCTAGCCCCGTCTCGATTCTACTCTTTCAGACGGATTCATAAGTATCTCAACTTCTTTCTTTTTTGTGCTCGAATTTTGCTTAGGCTCGTATTTAGTTGAAATGTGTTTTATCTTCCAGACAACTACCATTGCCCTACCCCCACCAAGGAGATGAGGGAGCACAGAGAAACTCTACTCCAACTTCCCTATGGCATGAGATCCCTCTCCTACCTCCTACATGAAGGCAAGCTCCTGGCATGTGGGCTCTTAGGGGAGGATCGGTCTACATCTGTCTGGTCCAAAAAGAAGTACGACCGGTGGGGGCTCGTGCCTCAGGCGACTGGCAACCTCCCCCCAAGGAGAGATATGAGGCCTCTATCTCTGGCTCAACGTCGAAGGAGTCCACAATCTAGGAACGAGGCCAACGACGAGGCCTCGAGCTCGGGATCAGATGAACAAGGTACAGTGATCCTTAGCTCGGATTTGTGGTCTCTCTCACTACTAAAACATAAGCCAGATAGATTAATATTGTGTAAGGATGATAGGAACCATTTTTATGTATGGTCTTGGGTAGATGAGAGGGTACATAGGTTCGATAGTTGGCTCGGGAAATACGACACCATGTATAGCCTAAACGAGGTAGGGAACGAAATAGCCGTCAAATACGCGACTAAAGACTATAGGGACCTTTCGAGGTTGACATCCACCTATAGGGAAGGCACTTCCCCCCGCCTCTTCAGAAGATGGAGGAATTTCGTGTTCACCGAGCACAAGCTCGGGGGAGAGTTCCAGTTAGGTTTCTCTCCACTTGTCTTTTTATCCTTTGTCTGTCCGTATCATGTTAAATTATTTTGTTTTTGGGATAACTCATTATGTGGTGTAAATGTGTAGGCGAGATGGACTCCAATCTTGAAAACATCCTAGAGAGTGGCAGGGCCAAGAGAAGTAAGCACCCGAGGGGCTTGCGGAAGTCCGAGCGACCCGCCAAGGTCCTCAAGAGGACTGAGAAGACTCCTCCTCCACCAGCTCCAACTGCTATAAGCCTAGCTATGGAACCGACTCCTCAGGTCGAAGCGTCCACTACGGTCGAGCTCCAACCCCCTCCAATCATGGTTCACTCAACACTCGGCCCACCTCCGAAAAAACCTTCAACTTCCATAACACGCAAGTTGTCAGTTTCTACTCACGTCGATGAGTATGTAATTGACAATGCTGCTAGATCCCATGGGGCTACACTTGGCTCGGACATTCTGTCTTGAGTGGGCCAGAGCTTTAGTGGCTTTGATGCCCCTCATTGGCAGTTTTTGAACAATGCTCGAGACTGCAATGCGCTTTATGAGAAGAGTATCGAGCTCACTGCTGCAGTAACTTCCCTCATCTTTCAGTATTAGCCGTATTTACACTTGGTCCGTACGCTAATTTGATTTCTTTGTATGCCAGACTCTTGCTGTCTCAGCCCAGCTCAATTATAAGCTGAACAACGAGGTCCACTCGAGCATGTCAATTGCTCAGGAGGCGAAGGATCTTCAGCTCAAACTGAGTGACGAGCTCAAGGCAACAAAAGCAAAGGTGGAGGCTGGAGTTGAGGAGATAAAGGCCAAGTCTTCCGAGCTTGAAAAGCTTAATGCTCGGCTCGCGGAGCTTGAAAAGGAAAATGCTCGGGTCAAGGAGACCAATGCCAAGCTTGAAGAAGAGAAGGCCGTCACTTTCGAGATCATGGAGGGTGAAAAGACTCATCTTCTTGAAGAGTTTAAGGAGAAGAAGGACCTGGCAATCGACATGGCCATGTACAGAATCTGGGCCAACAATGTCGTCCTTGACACCAGCTTCTTAGGCCCTCTTGAAGTGAAGCTCGTGGCCCAATGGCAGGCTCGGCTGGATGATGAGGAAACTGCTCGAGATGAGGCGGAGGGAGCCAGGGAGGATGCTGACGCTGAGAAGGCCAAGGAAGATGTTGAGAAGGCCAAGGAGAATGCTCCTCCTTCTTAATTCTTGCCTCAGGGCTGCGTCCCTCAGAATTTTTTGTATAGCCTTTTATGTTTGATTTATTATTTATGCCCATAGGGCCAAGACAATTCTACAGCTCGTAAAAGAGCTGCCTTTATATGACATTTGAGATACCATTTTTTGTTTTTATTTTAATATATATGCTTTACATTTCTTGGGCTGAAATATTTTGCACAATTTATATTAAAATGTCATTTATGCCTGTTTATTCATACAAACATAGTTTGGATTTGAGCTTGAGGTTCAGTGCATTCATGCACAGTTTGCTCGAATTATCCGCTTCCGATCTCGTTATTTGTCAAGGTTGGATATTACTTTTACCATGCACCCGAAAGTGCTTATATGGCTTGTAATGCAAATGGTTTAGTTATATCTTA
The DNA here is from genome assembly GCF_963169125.1 of Humulus lupulus. Classification (NCBI taxonomy): domain Eukaryota; kingdom Viridiplantae; phylum Streptophyta; class Magnoliopsida; order Rosales; family Cannabaceae; genus Humulus; species Humulus lupulus. Next base: position 157,055,095 of record NC_084798.1, on the reverse strand, counting down.
CTTTTTTAGTTACTTTTTCACGTCCTCAGTTAGCTCCCCAAGGTTATGAGGTCGAAACTATTGTTTTGCAAGATACTCCAGCCTTGATCTCGACTTAACATGAAGTGGGTTATGTTCCAACTTACTGTCGATTAGTTTTAGCTAGTTTGTTCCAAACCTATTCAGGTCGTGTTAGGTTTGTAATCCATACACTTATATTTATTATCTCTTGATAATTTTATTATGTTCAAACTTTCTTATCTCGCGCATTTGGTTATATCCAAACACTTGTATGTTTTCGATAGTTTGGTTATATCCAAACTATCTTAGCTTGCGCATTTGGTTATGTCCAAACGCTTGTATGTTTTTTATATATGTTTTTTATTTTTTCAAGCTGATGGTATATGTACCACTAATGCCCCCTTAATATCCTATGAATGTGACCATGGGTTATTAAATTAAGAGAGATTGCAAAAAATACAACGTATAAGAACGAAATCAAACTTTATTTGATAAATCCGAAAATAGAAAAACAGTACAGACAAACAAGCATGGTTATAGGCGACATCCTCCCTACACTATTGATAGTAAGGTCATAGGTGTTCGCCATTCCATGCTCGTGGTACCAGACTTCCATCCAATCTTGCCAACTTGTACACACCGGGTCGGATGACTGATTCTATCTGATAGGGTCCTTCCCAATTTGGCCCAAGCACGCCAGCTGCTGGATCTCGCGTTACCAAGAATACACACCTCAGCACCAAGTCTCCTACGCCGAATTTTCTATCTCAAACTCTTTTGTTGAAGTACTGAGTAGCTCTTTGTTGGTATGCATCACTTTTTAATTAAGCTTCGTTTCTTCTTTCTTCGATCAGGTCCAGAATTTCTTCGAGCTGAGAGTGGTTCGTGGTTTGATCATAAGCGAGGGCTCGAATTATGGGAATTTCGACCTCGATTGGCAACATAGCCTCGTAACCGTACACCAGAGTGAATGCGGTATGTCCTATTGATGTACGGGTCGTGGTCCTATATGCCTATAGGACTTGGGGAAATTCTTCGGGCCATCTTTCTTTTGCTTCTTCCAACTTTTTCTTTAGTGAGATCTTTAGGGTCTTGTTTACAGCTTCGACTTGGCCATTCGCCAAGGGATGGGCCACTAATGAGAAGCTCTTTATTATCCCATTTTTATCGCAAAAGTTGGTAAACAGATCACTGTCGAACTAGGTACCATTATTAGATACAATCTTCCTTGGCAGTAATCTACGGCGACCACTGCGTATTTTACTCCGCCTTTGCTAGTCGAAAGGGAGCCTATGAGGTCGATTCTCCATATTGCAAATGGCCACGGGGAAGTCATCATAGTTAGCTCGGATGGTGGAGCTCGAGGAATTGTGGCAAACCATTGGCACTTATCACACCTCTTGATGTAGTCAAACGAGTCTGATTTGATGGTAGGCCAGAAGTATCCCTGACGTATGATCTTCTTGGACAGGCTATGCCCCCCAGTATGGTCTCCACAGAACCCTTCATGAATTTCTTCCATGATTTTCTTAGCTTCGGGTGGGGTCACGCATTGGAGTAGCGGCATGGAATATCCTCTCCTATATAACTTTCCATCTATAATGGTATACCTAGGGATTTGGTACATCAACTTTCGAGCCTTGGCCCGTTCTTCCGGGAGAACACTGGTCTCGAGGTACTCAACTATCGGAGTCATCCAGGTTGGCTCAGAATTGATCATACAAACATCCTCTTGTTCTGGCTCGTTAATACTGGGTGTCGCATGATGTTCGATTGGCACAACATTCAGTTCGTCATTCTCGGTAGAGGTAGCAAGCCTGGCTAAGGCATCTACGTTCGAGTTCTGTTCTCGGGGGACCTGTTCTATCACATAGAACTCGAACTACTCCAGTGCCGACTTTGCTTTTTCTAACTATGACCCCATCCTCGTACCACGAGCCTGGTACTCTCCTAAAATTTGGTTAAGCACCAGCTGGGAGTTGCTGTAGCAATGTATTGCTTTGGCTTTGAGCTCCTTGGCTATGCGAAGTCCCGCCAGTAGAGCCTCGTACTCGGCCTCGTTATTCGACGCGTTGAAGTCAAATCTTAAGGCAGAGTGAAATCGGCTTCCTGCAGGGGTGATCAAAATTACTCCTGCTCTTATCCATTTTCATTAGAGGACCCGTCAACATAGAGTTTCCACAGCTCGCGGGCTGGAGTTATAACTTCATCGTTGGCCACGCCTGTACACTCCACTATGAAGTCTACCAAGGCCTGCCCCCTAATGGTCATCCTTGGATGATAAGTGATCTCGAATTGTCCAAGTTCAACGGCCCATTTCAGTAGTCGACCTGAAGCTTCTGGCTTGGATAAGACTTGTCTTAGTGGTTGATTAGTAAGTACATGGATGGGGTGCGCTTGAAAATAGGGTTGGAGCTTTTGATATGAGTGAATTAGCCTAAGAGCTAACTTCTCCATTAAGGGATTTCTTGATTCTCCCCCCAGTAATCTTTTGCTGACATAATACACGGGCCTTTGTACTTTTTCTTCTTCCCGTACGAGTACCGCACTTATGGCGTGTTTGGTCGTAGCGAGGTACATGTACCGAACTTCCCCTGTAACGGTGTTTGACAAGATGGGGGGTTCTGCGAGGTGCTTCTTGAGCTCTTGAAAGGCCAACTCGCACCCCTCCGTCCATTTGAATTTCTTGCCTCCCCTCAAAAGGTTGAAAAATGGAAGACAACGGTCTGTAGATTTTGAGATAAACCTACTTAATGCCGCCATCCAGCTAGTCAAACTTTGGACATCCTTATGTTTCTGAGGTGAAGGCATGTCGATCAGAGCCTGGATCTTGTCTGGATTAGCTTCTATTCCTCGAGCGTTTACAATGATACCCAGGAATTTTCTTGAAGATACTCCGAAAGAGCACTTCTGAGGGTTAAGTTTCATGTTATATCTTCGTAACACGGCAAAACATTCTTCGAGGTCATCCACATGGTTATTGTTAAATTGAGATTTAACTAACATATCGTCAACATAAACTTCTATGTTATTCCTTATTTGTTTTGGGAACATCATGTTCACGAGCCGCTGGTAAGTGGCTCCAGCATTCTTGAGTCTGAATGGCATGACATTATAACAATACAGCCCTTTGTCAGTTATGAAGCTCGTGTGCTCTTGGTCAGGGGCTTGCATGGCAATCTGGTTATATCCATAATAGGCATCCATGAATAGCATGATCCCATGCCCTGCCGTGGCATCCACGAGCTGATCGATCCGCGGTAAAGGGAAGCAGTCCTTAGGATAGGCCTTATTGAGGTCCGAGTAGTCAATGCAGGTTCGCCACGTCCCTTTAGGCTCCAGGACCAGCATCGGGTTGGCTACCCAATCAGGGTAAAAAGCATTCCTGATGAATCAGTTTGCTTTTAACTTGTCGACTTCCTCTTTAAGGGCCTTCTTCCTATCGTCATCCAGAAGTCTTCATTTTTGCTGCTTCGGCGGGAAGCTTTTGTCAATATTTAACGCGTGGCTCACTACATTTGGACTTATCCCTATCATGTCCGAATGTGACCATGTGAAGACATCCTGGTTCTTCTTCAAAAAGAAAATTAATTGCTATTTGGTTTCTTCGTGGAGGTTTTTCCCGACCTTTACCGTTTTCGGGGGGTCTGATTCTTCAAGCCTGATTTCTTCGAGCTCTTCCAATGGTTCGAGATCAGCTCTTTCCTCCACTCTTGGATAACGACGAGCGTTTGTGCGCTCGCCTGCTTCTTTCCTCTTATGGAAATGCTATAGCATTCCCTTCCAGCTAACTGGTCTCCCTTCAGCGTCACGATGCCACTAGAAGTTGGGAACTTGATGGCCAAATGCCTTACAGACGAGACTGCCCCCAGCCTTACTAGGGCGGGTCTCTTGAGCAGCACGTTGTAGGCCGATGGCAGGTCCACTACTACAAACTCCATCACCTTGGTTGCTGAGACTGGGTAGTCTCCCAAGGTCACATGGAGTTCAATGGATCCCATACAGGCAATCCCTTCTCCTGAAAAACCGTATAGCTTCGTTGCACAAGCTTTTAGGTCACGAAGCGTGAGCCCCATCTTTTTTAAGGTGGCCTTATAGAGAATGTTCACTAAGCTCCCATTATCAATGAGAACTCGGTGAACCCTCTTGTTCGCGAGCTGGAGAGTGATGACTAGTGGATCGTTGTGGGGAAACTGAACATGGGACGCATCGGCCTCAGTAAAGGTTATAGGCTGAGATTCAACCTTTTGGTACTTCGGAGCTCTGGGTTCGAGTTCATAAGGGGACCCGTCCCTAGTTTTCAGCTCGTTCACGTATCGCTTCTCATTACAAGAAAAAATACTTTTAATAACACCAAAAATGTGTATCAAAACATACCATAACACTTTTTCATGTGTTAAGAACGACTATGTTATCGTAGGTCAGGGTACTTTAACTAACACTTTATCATTGTTATACAAATGTGTTATTATACTATCAACGATAACACACTTTCTGTGTTATTTTAATAAATAGATAAGTGTTTAATTATATTATTTATAGTCGATTATATAACACATTTCAATACTTATAAATTTGTGTTATACTACACTTTAGTATAACACATTTTTTGTGTTATATAATGAAGTTTGCATAACAAAATTCTTTACTTATAAAAAGTGTTATTATAATAGATATTATAACACATTTTTCGTATTATTTTAATAATTAGATAAGTTTAAATTCTCATTATATATTCATTTATATAACACTAATTTATTCTATTGTATTTTTATTTTTTATTTATATAATTAAAATTAGCTTTCTAATATATACTAGCATCATCAAATGAACTTGATTTTCAAATAACAAAAAGTAAAAACATTCAACATTGTATTAACAATCCACAAATTAGTTTAAAACATTCAACATTGTATTAACAATCCACAAATTAGTTTAAAACATTCACCATTGTCATCAACAACAAAATATCTTTAAGTATTCAAGTAGTCTTAAATATTCAACATATTCTACTACTTTCAGCACAAAATATTATACAGCTGCCCAACACAAAGCCTTCCAAATTAAGTATCCTTTTCTATTTCGCTTGTCACATCTGCAAAAAAATAAACAAAGAAATATTTTATTGTTATTATCTAGCATCACAAATTACTTTAAGAAAAATTCTATGGAAATTATTTCCAAGAGAGGACACCACATACAAAATAATGAATTCACAACAACACCAAAGCAAACAAAGAAACCAAACACTAAACAATGAATTACATTAGCTCAAGTGCCAATAGCCAACAAAAAGATGAGAAAAGGTTTGTAGCTAGAATTACAAAATGCTAAAGGAAAGAAATTTCTAGAAGATGACTAAGAAGTTTATAATATATTAACCATGGTTAATTATGACTGTCCTGTGATATGTTTAATGGGAAACTGCGAGTCAACATAAACTTTAGTTTCAGGCATGGGAAACTTTATTCTACATAAGTTTCTAATATATTTACCATGGTTGAGTGGCACACTTGTCATTTGAGAATACTGGTGGAACACTAATTATTTAACTCATGCACAGATGAATGGCACACTAAATATTGAGAATACTAGCAGCTTCATTACATTACAATACTTCTATCTCTATATCAATGGAATAAAAAGATTTTCATACACTGATTTTGTTATGATCACAAATCTTTTCAATAATACAATGGATCTTATATATATAAAGAGGCATCCAAAATAAAGAAAAGTTTCTTTTGCAAGTGAGATTTTATCATTGGGTCAATCTACTAGTTGATTTGTGTGCAAAAGCTCATATCCTTGTAGCCCAAACTATAATAGCTCAACAATACTATCAATCAGGACAATCAAGGGGAAAAAAGAGAGAATCAATATTTGAATACAAAAACCCAAAATTTATTGTTCATTCTCAATAAATAAGTAAGCATTCACCTATATAGGACTTATAGGACATATAGGACCTTCAATAGCAGAAAGGCAAAAGCGATCTTCTGATGTTCAATACCAAATTATTGTAGTGATTTATGTCATAGAATAACCCATTGGAATGAATTTCAATAAATTAAAAACAAAAACTGTTCAAGGAAATAACAAAATTTATTGAAAAATAACAAAATTTACCATAAGTTTGCAGCAACACAATAACAACAGAAAGCAGTGGAAGTAAAAGGCTTGAAGTAGTGGCCATGGAAGCAATTTACCCAGTTGCAAAAACAAGAATTTCATAACCAATTATAATAGAATAAGTTAAAAAAAGTATTATAAGATAATAAGATAAATTCATGGGATACCATTAATGGCAAGTATTATAAGATGACCACAGCTAAAAGCATACCAGTAAAAAATATATATCCTAGTTATAGTGATATATATATATATATACATATATTTAGCCAAAAATAAATATATATTCCAATAACCCATTTCTCTAAATTTCACTTTATCCCAAAATAAAAAATCTAATAACCACCACTCACTACACTCCTATTTGATATTGATCCCTTGCATTTTTAGTAACCAAACTAGACAAATTAACAAATAGTTGGAGTGCCATACCAAAATGGGTAAAATTTGTAAATGAAATCATGTACCAAAACAGAGCAACACTAAGAATTAAACCAATATGACCACTACAAATAAACTCATCTTTGTATGAATTTATTACAATATATCCAAACATGATTTAGTACCTAATCTTACACAGGTACAGTCCCATGAAATCTAGTAAAAGGGATAATGGACTCGAGAAAAGATAATAAAAAAAATGAAGTCTTAACTTTAAAGTGAATAACAAGATTACTGCAGTAGATTGTTGCTGTAGAGTTTTATGTGTTTTTTTCTTTCTGATTCTTTGATCCCTGAAAGTTTAAGATCCTCAACTCAGTTGATTAGTAAGAATGACCATAACCAATTAACCAACCAAATCAGAATGCATATGAGACAAAAAAGCACAGAAGAAAATCTTACTATCAATCAATATCAGCTTTACCATTCTTAGTAATAGAATAGGAAACAGACCTATCATGTTTTGACCCAATAAAGCTCCATGACTTAATCGATTTTTAATAAACACATCTTCTCACCAATTTCCAAAAATAAACTACCACTAACTATTATTATTTTACTTATGCCAAATACATAAACCATCAAAAGGAGCATGTGCACAAACCAAAAGTAATTCATAACAACTGTAAGGAAAATGAAGAAGAGAAGAAAAATAAAGCAAGAAATAAAAATAGAAATGTAATACGTGATATGTACTAAAAACCCATTAGTAAAAAAATAAAAATCTTCAAATATATATATATACTAAAATATGGAGACAAATTACTTTGCTAGTTCATATAACCACCAAAATTTTCTTCTTCTTTCAATTTAGTTTGACTCCTTTCCCACTTCGCAAGTAACCATAGAAAAATCATTATTGGATACATATATAATATATGTATATAAATATTCATGCATATAATTTTATATAAGCCAAAGTGAAAACCAAAAACTGATTTCATTTCAATTAAAAATAAAGCAAACTCAGTTTTTGACAGCTATTGTCGTCTCCAAAAATGAGGACCTCAAAGTTCAAACACATACCATGTATTGAAACTTAAAGAAATCAGAGAAGCATGTGGCCCCCGTATCTCCTCATTGCCATTTTTGATCTAGGTAGAGGCCAAAATAACATTAAAATACAGAAGAATAAAAAACAGAATCCATTTAACAAAATAATGATTAGAGACAGAAAACAACCATTAAATCCCACAGCCCCATCTAACCCAATAGAACAACTTATGAACCTTTCTATTGCAGTGAATCCCGTCACCTCTGTCGAAGCCCATCTGTGCCAAGTCTGCTTCTTTCAATAAGCCCTTAGTCCTTGGCACTTGCGGGGCTTTAAAAAGTAAAAAATCTGCAATCACCAACACTCAACGCTAGAAAACGAAATGAAATGCAGCACAACATTATGAAAGCTGTTGTCGACCTCTTACAAGTGGACTGCCAACACAGTGTCAGGAGACAGGGCAATCGGGAAAGTAACCTACAAGAAAAATGGAAAGATAACATAGATTTGGAATGACCAAAAAACAAATATACCTGTCCTTTTGAGCAACATTTATCTAAAACACCTACCAGAGAATCAAAGGCCGCCATTTAGTTCAATGATCCACAACACCTGGACAGAAGAAAAGTGTGAAAAATTATTAATCAATGCTTCTAGTTGTAGCCAGAATTGTACCCTTTCAAGTCTCACAAACCTATATGTAAATCATCATTCATGCAGGATGCAGCCTTTGCATAAATTCACCATCCAAACAAACATATCATATAGTAAAGTCTCTACTAGTAGCAACCAAACATGTGTGCACCATACTAAGAGAACCACAAATGCAATTTGAATTGTTCAACAATTAGCATGGTTCAACAATCAGAAGGCTAGCTACTTACTGTGGTATTCATAATTATACCTATAATCAAGTGTATCAATATAGTGTAAATCACTGCTCCATTGATAGTGAAATCAAAAGACAAAGTGTTTGCTACACAATAATATGCATAAATAAGCATGTCTAATCGATATGGAAAAAAAAGAATCAAATTATCTATGAAAGGTCTAATACCAAACACTACTACTCTCATGAGACCCTTTAAATTTTAAGTGAGGTGCAAAAACTTAAATTTTAAATTACTGTCACAGAGGAGGAGTGCTTTGATCAATTTGACTTAGAAAAATTAAGAGGTGTAAACCAACCTCATGAAAGCAATCTGAGGATTCATCTTTCCAAATGCAATTTCGACAAAATCATCTTCCTTGAAGGAAAATGTGGCATCAGGCTTTTTTTCTCCTTCCAATGTTCCTTAAATTTGACCAAAACACACAAAAATGAGCATCTTCTTTTGTCTTACTAAGAAGTTACTTCACAAATAGTGATCAAAACAAAACTAATGGCAAATGAGATTAAAAAAAGGTTTACTTTACAAATTAAACTGTATATATATATCATATGAAACAGAAATTATTTATGTATTATAACTAATTAAAACTGACAATATGACCTGGGAACGGCAGAGAAAACCAAAACCAAAACCAAAGATGGCGACAATTGTATGCAAGAGACTGTTAACAATAGAATGCAGCAAAATTCAAAACAGTGTGAAGGTTATAATCTACATACGAAGATTATATCATGGAAGTAACGAACATATACTTACAACTTTTAAGATATCATGGTAAAAAAGAAAAAAAAAAGTGAAACGAATCAAAGAGTTCTTAACAAATTATTTAGGGAAAATAAAATAAAATAGAGAAGATAACATCTTGAATACATCTTTTCCCCTACATTGTTTCACTTTCAAAAAAGAGAAATCAAGTTAAAGTGTATCCAATTAATATGGACTTTAGTACAAGTGAATCAACATATTTGCCTTAGTCATAGGCGTATATGTAGAGTCCAAATAAACAATAATCCTATTAATTCAAGCAAAAAAAGTAACATAAAAGTTTAAAATAAAATAAATCTCATATTAGTTCTAATTAATCCATAAAATCTAACATTTGATGTATTCAATTCCACATCTTTAATAATGTAGTAGAGCGCATAAGATTACTTTTATTACTATATCACAATGAAAACATATTAGTTCATAGACACTGAAAAAATATATAAGAATCAATAAATACATAAATCCAAGATATAATATCCAAAGAGATATTAATGCAACAAATTATTTTGAGATGAAAAATAATATACCACAAAAACTCAATGGGTAGGACATTCAAAAATCTTTAGGTACAAGAAAACTCAATAAATAATTAACACAGAAAAAAAGACCTTACCTTCAACACATAGTGAGCAATTTCCTTCTCTGTCTTATAGTCACCTTTAGACATATAACTTGCAGTCAAAGCCTAAAATTAAACAACTCATAAATCAATAGAGACAAATCATGTGCAGACGCTGACTATGCAGAGAGAAATTTCAACAGATTTAAAACTAAAGTATCCCTTTATTATTGACCAGTATGAGCAAAAAAAAAAATACAATAATAATAAGCATAACTTTGCCAAAACTAGTGGTCCAAAACAAGGGCAACTTTAGTAGGATCAAAACATTATAGCAAGCAATATAAGTCAAAGAAAGAGATAATACCTGTGCAGATGCACCCAGGGCATCAACCAGAAGCGAAACAGCCAACCATTGCAACCGGGCCTTGACGAGCAACCATTGATGTCCCCAAAGTCATGGTTGTTAGAACAGCAAGAGTTCTTCCAAGAAGAAAACCACCTATAACATCCCAAAATATATGAAAGAATCAAATAAAAATATAACACCTTAGTTATAACAGGCAAAGAAAAAGGTCGACATGTCTAAAACAGAGAAACAGGTAATATTTTTGCTAAAGAAAAGTAAACTAAAAAACAGAACATACTATATATCAACTGACTGGTTATGCTTCAGTCAAATTGTAAGACAAGAAAGCATCTTCATACAAAAGAGGGAAGTTCAATAACATAAGGATTATTTTTATTTTTTAATATTTTAAGAAAAAAATGAAAAACAAAACCAAATTTACTAGATTTTATGTATCCTCAAAATTGTAATGATCCCATCTTTGGAGGCAGTAGTATTGCTCTCTTATTTAGAAACCATAGCATTAAGAAGGTGACAACATATCTGAAATATAAACATTCGAGCAAGATCTTATGTCAAGGGATTATCACAGCAAAAACTAAAGAAAATTTGCAATGCTAGTCAAAGAACACGTACTGAGACACAACTGTGGAAATTGCTGCACCAGTTGCACCCATTTGGAAAGAATACATAAGTATGGGAAACAAAATCACAACTAAAAGATTCCCAATACCTACATACAAAGCACCACATGAACTGACATGAAGAGTGGTTCGACTTTGAAGAAATGGAAAAGAACGCAAGGACAACAAATTGAAGACATAATAGTGACATATCTCACTTGCAAGTAATTACAATAACACTTGCCTAGACATAAAACAGGAGTTTTTGTATCCTTAAACCCACGGAAAACTCCTTGAAGAGCCAAAGACACTACAACAGCAGGAGCACCGAGAGCCCTTAGTGAAAGAAAACTCTGAGCAGGAGCCCGCATGGGTGAATCCTATTAAGAAACTAATTTTTAGAACTACAACTATTCTTAAATTGAGATTTATATACTTGAAAAAAGAAAACTAAAAAATGCCTAAAAGGCCTCCAAAAAGCAAGCAAAATTATACTCGTCATTACAAGAATGACATTACCCAATTAAACAAAATACAAGTATATTACGGCAACCAAAAGTATATGGAGTACCTAATAATACTAACAAATATGCATTTATGCATATATCTTCATGCAGAGATAAAAGAAACCAAATTATTAGCCGATATGCCAAGTATGCTTAGTGTTTAGGGCCTTACGGATGATATTCCCATGATATTTAGAAACAAGCCAGATCCCAAAGACAAGGCTAAAGCCTCAAAAGTACCAATCATAACAACTAGCAGTAAAGCTGTGGACACGGATGGTAATTGTTTTCTTTCTGCTATTACATCAAAAGGTCTACTACCATTGCTACTGTTGTTTAGAAAGTGCGTCTCTGGACAGCAATCAGTTCAAAAAATAGAAGGATAGTCATTTCTATCTCAATCTTTAATTTGGAACAATACTTTTCTATACAATAATAAATTACAAGGGCATTAAATTTACTTGAAGCAGAAGAATTATTTTCACTTCTTGAAATGTCTTCAGCAACAAAAGAAGTGGCAACACTGAGAAGAGGAATATTAAATAGGTTTGAAATGTAGTTAAAGATGTTCACAGAAACACCAGCTGAACCCAACTCCAGACAGCCTAAGAAAAAAGGAAAATGCAGAACATAAGGAATAGTCAAGATATCACCTAGAGTAGACCTAAGGATATCTATAAATTCACTCTTGAGACTAAAAGCATTTAGAATTTTACTACAAAGAATTAAGAACAAAATTCCAAAACCATAGAGGAGAAGAAAAACCGTCAGACGAAATCAAAATATCATGCAATCGAGGTAGTGAGAATCTTAAACGAATCAATGAATCATACCTAATCTACCAATGTAAGCAGTCTCCATAAGCTGTGCTAAAGGATCAAGTGCTTGCCCCGCAATATTAGGTATAGAAAGCATCATTATCTCACGCTTGACATCCGGAGAATGTAATACAACGCTAGGAACTTCTGCCAATTCACTATCAAAAAGAGACGAGAACCATTGATGAGTCAAGAAAATGTGTATAAAATCCAGAAGACTTGAAAATTTCATAAAAACAAAAACATATAATACATCAAGTAGTAGTCTTATGAAGCACCATTGCCTCCACCGTCAAGAGAACTCTCATCTTTAAAAACCAATCTTTCATCAATCTCAGATGAACTGGCGCCACTATCTGAACTCCTCTGATTACTGACCACGGGGAAACGATTCTTTCTACAATGGGTCACCAACAGATTGAAACATTTTCTGTGCCTTCTGACCAAATAGCATCCCCCAAAAATATCTACATGGCCTAACTTTTGCCTACTAATAAAAGCAACAAATTTACCCGAGTCCCCTATGCGCACTGAAGCAACAAACATAAATCTCAATGCTTTCACCAAATACACAAAAATCTCAACGAGATTGAGATTGTTAAACAAAATGAAAAAACCCTTTTCAAAATTAAAACAAAAAACACACCCTTAAATCGACCAAAACAATGGAAACAGAAAATCAAACAACCCCATTAGATTTATTCCCAAATTAAGCTCTATTAGCATAAAAAACCAATGACCTAGATCAATAACACCTAAAACTATATATCCTTACCTGGCTTGCCAAGACCGAAGAGGAGTGAAACAACCCAACGAATGGAACCCTACTGACAGAGAGATAGAGAAAGACGAGAGAGAGATGGAGGAGATATGAGGGATGGAGGCTGAGATTTGAGGGATGGAGGAGATGTGAGCTCAGATTTGAAGTAGGGATGATGAAACCGAAGATAGAGTTCGGACTTTGCTTAGCCGAAGAAGAAAATGGTGAGTCCGAAATTAGTGTGATTTTTTCTGAAAAAAATGTATAAGTTGCGGGCTCCCAAAATATTACCGCCTTTATCATTTGCTACATATATAACATTTACCATAATACTTTTTCATTTCTATTATATTAATGTGTTATGGAAATGGGTATTTGGTGCAGTGTTTGGGCGTTCTTGCCCGATCCTGCGAGGTGAGGCCCACCCGAGATGGTTACCATATCTTCTCCATCAATCGGAGGGGGTCTCTCTTCTTCCCTAGCTCGGGAATTGTTGTTTTGAGCAGGCAGCAACGCATCTGTCCTCTGTCTGGTAGAAGCCTGATTATTATTCTGGTTCCTGACATACTGCCTGAAGTATCCTCTCGAGATCAGTCCTTCGATCTCTTCCTTCAGTTGCCTGCATTCATCAGTAGTGTGCCCAGTATCTCTGTGAAATCGACATTATTTACTGGAGTCTCTCTTGGACTTTTGATTTCTCATGGGGTTTGGACGCTTGAAAGGGACCTGGTTTTCATTAGCCAGGTAAATATTCTCCCGAGACTCGTTGAGCTCGGTGTACACCTTGTACACGGAGCAGTATCTTTCCCCTTTCTTCTTCTTTCCCACTTTTGCCTCGGGTTACTTCCTTCATTCTTCTTTCTTTTGGAAGGATTTTTGGCAGGGGTTTCGAGGTCGACGGGTTCGCCGAGGTCGAGGCAGAGTTTATGTTTATCGTTGTAGTTATGGGTTGAGAGGTCATATTCAGTGTTGACCTCGCCTCTTCTACATTGACAAACCTCTAAGCTCGCCGATTAAACTCGGTAAAGGACCTCACAGGCTTCCTCTGCATATCTTCCAAGAGGGGACTTCCCGGCATTACCCCAGCTTGGATGGCCGATTGCTGTCGTCTACATCCCGAGCTCGGGCGACTTCCAAATTGAATCTTGTAAGGTAGCTCTTCAACGTTTCATTTGGTTGTTGCTGGACGTTGGTCAGGGTCGATGGCTCAGGTCTTACCCCGATCATGGCTCTAAACTGCTTCTTGAAATCTTTCGACAACTGATCCCAAGAAATGATTGAATGTCTCTTATATTTTTCGAACCAGTTTTTCGCTGGTCTTGTAAATGATGCTAGAAATAACATGCATCTGAGCTCGTAACCCACATTACTTGCTCTCATTATAGTGTTAAATGTAGTCAAATGACTATACGGGTTGGATTTCCCTATAAAAGGTGGGACATGAGGAATCCAAAACCCTTGAGGAAACGGAGTGTTGGAAATGTGGGGAGCGAATGGCTCGAGCTCCTCATCAGAATCTTCCTCCCGATTCTGACCTTGCTTATTCTGTAAGAGCCTAAATGCTCTTTTGAGTTGGTCAATTCTATCCTGAACTGGGTCCACAGGGGGTCTCGCCTGAAATTGGTTATCATTGATAATAATTCCAGGCTCGCGCCTTCGCAGGGGATCCTTGCGCCCATTTAGGTGATTTTTCAGATCTGGGTTCGAGGGATTACCACTACCTCGATTATGATTCAGGTGTTCCCGCAAGTCAGGGTGGTTCCTTTGGCTCCCAGTATTTCTACGTCCTTGATCATACATACTGAGTGATCCGGCGTCCCCTGATTCGTCACTGGCAAGGCTCATCGCATGATTGCTTTGAGATGGATTCCTTTCAGGATGCCTCATCTCTGCAGTGCGAGACCGAGACATTTGGCTTCTCGTAGGCTGGGCGCCTCTCCGTTCTCTAGCCACTTCTCCATTCCTCTGCTTCCGTCCAGCCTGCCTTTCCCTATCACCCTGAGTCGGTTGTGTGTTCCTCTGAGGCGGTGAGGGATATCTTATTGGAAATGGAGGGAACCGTATGGGTGACGGTGGCTGCCACCCATTTCGGGGTCTAGATGGTCCCAAGTTTGCCTGTGTCGACTCGGTAACATTCTTCCTGTTACCAGGATTCTGAGTTCGAGCCTCTGCGAGGTCTCGGTTAATCCCAGTGTCAGCTGGTAGTTCAGAAGTTGAGTTAACCAGAGCTCTAGCCTGGGTGTTTCTTCGGGGCCTCGAGAGAGTAGGTTGCTCTACCAGTGGCGGAGGTTGCTCCGTTCTTCTTGTGGAAGCATTTTTGCTAGGTCGCCCACAAGGCCTGCAACGAGGAACATGAACGTCCCGCGGAGGTGGGGCTTGGTTCTCAGACAGAGGTTGAGGCTGAGCAGCCTGCGCCTCTGCAGCTAACCTGGCCAGCTCCTCGTTCCACTTTTTGGCCTCAGCCAACTATTTTCTTAACTGTTGATTTTTGAGTTCCACAATGGGGACATACTGCTCGGGATTATAATACATGTCCTCATCGTCCCTAGGAGCCGGAGGTGCCAGAGGTCCTCGAGAATCGGAAGGCTCTCTACTTTCTTCTGGTTCTGGATTCATCATTGGCTGTTTCCCAGGGTGTCGTGGATAGTTTTCTTCAGGAGCATTTGAATCATTTACGGCCATAGCTAATCAGGGATTGTACTGCTTAAGGCTCTCAATGAAAGCACCAAACTTTTGCCGCCGTTTTTCATCAAATTAAAATGTAGAGCAATTAAACAATAAGAAGTATGGCGCAGATGAATAATATGGTAGAACAACAAGAATTTTACGTGGTTCAGCAGTTAACTCTGCCTAATCCACGAGTCTATTTTATTAAGACTTGGAGTTTTCTGGAAATCCTTCAGGGATGAATTCTCCGGAATTTCTCTCCGTCTATCAAAAGATCCCTCCTCTACAAATTTTCATGAACTCTCTATTTATAGAGAGTTTTCAGAGTTCATTCCCACATATTTCGGGAAGATACTTCTGGTTATTAATTAAAATAATGATATTAAATACTGTAACTCTTATATACAAGGAAACGTCCCCTAAAGACTAGGGGCGAATAACAGACTTGTTAATATCCCTTTAATGTTGGGATGTTACAAAAATAAATATCTTTAAATTCATGGAACGCGTTACATCAGACGACCCATTAAATCTTTCGAGGTTGGCAATAAGCATCATGTCGGTCCAGGTCTATAGGTAAGTTACGAACTAGCCTCCTTACTCCAAGACCAACTCAGAGCGGGTAGATACCAGCGAGGCTGTTACATTCCGAGTTTGTACTCCTGTTAAGCTCGGGCTACTTGATCCGAAGACACCCGACAACAGATATGCCCCGATGCTAAGTTCTTTCGAGCTCAAAAAGAACTTCAAGGTTAAATGTCTTCGAAGTTGCATCTTGATTCGAGGGTTTGACATCTAGGCCACGAACTTGCGTTTTAGATATCTCGAGCCCACACTTGACGAGTCCATCTTTCGAGATCACAATCTTAGGTCTCAAAATCTGGGTGTAACACCAACTATCTCCTACTTGCCCTAAATCTAATTGAGGCATCTCTCTCAATGTGTCACTCACATTACCCTGAACGAATTTGTCTAACAAAATCTTCGTAAACAGTTTTGTAAGAAAGAATTTTGAAGCTATCTTCCAGATCATTACATCAATTATGTAAAATTGTCTTGAATTAAATGATACTTCATTTCATGTGCTTTACCCTCTCATGATTTTTAGTTCTTCTAGAATAGTTATATCTCCATTACTTTCGCAATGAGATACTAGTAAGTTATTCAAGTTTGAAACCCTTTTATAGAATGGAAAAGAACTCCACTAAATTAAATAGCCTATTTAACTGCTCATAGCTATTACATTTTGACTTCTAAGGTGAAACATAAAATTTTGAAATGTCCAATATTTTTCCAGATTTATGTGTTTCACTGAATCTGATATCAATGTTTGAAGATTTGTATCTGGTTTAAAATCAGTTCATCCTTTGGGATCTTAGGTCACTGCCTAAATACACAAACATATAATCTCCATGTTGGGGTCTTATACCCTAATTAAAACCCAATTTCTTTGTAATCTCATTTTATTACAAATAAAAGAATAGAAATCAATTTTTGACTTGGTCAATCACTTTGCTCACATGTCTTATTTTGAAGATTATTTGTTTTATATAAACTTCTATTAAATCCCGAGCATATAGCTATTCATATTTATAGTGATGTAATCATAATAGAATATAAATATGATTATATGTTCAAAATATGTTAGTCCTAAGATTAGTCATTGCACATGATTTAGCCAATCTACGATATGATCTACTTACACATCGCAGTGTTATGTTCTTTCCAGAAAATTAGCAAAGTAGATAAGATCAGATGTATTTGTTACATCAGACTAGACTGATATTGACATTAGATAGGATAAGTAAACATACCGTTATTATCCATTCTAGTCATATCATATAGTTAATCATAGGTCAATCAATCTCAAGAGTGATTAGTACTCTAACTGATTGTATTATTTGATTTCTTTGACTTGTTCGTCACCAGCATACCCCATAGACTAGCCCATACTTACATATTGGGAACTCGGTAGTATAATTGAGTGCGAGTGTTAATCATAGATATGAACATCTATTACTTCTAATAAAGAAGTGAAACGATGATTTCTTTTTAGTTTGGTTCAAGGTGCTAAATGATAGCGATCTCATTTCAGTAATTAATATTAGTTTACTGAAATAACATTTACAAGGAACTAAGTCTTTTAAGAATAAAATACAATGAGGGATAAAACAATATTTTAGTCCCATCTCATCGTAAACAGTCTATAGAGGATTGAGTGACAAATTATGGTTGTAACAATGGATAATTAATAACGTATCTATATTTGTTATAGAGCGTTCTATGAATTCAAGAGTGCAATTCTGAGTCTTTAGTGGAGTCATGAAGAATTAATAAGTTAGTAAACTTATTTGTTAAATTTATGATAACTTATTGAAGCTTGATTTCATAGGCCCATAGTACCCACTATACCTTGGATAAAATAATCTAGATAGTCCCAATTAATTGATTTAATTATCAACTAGAATTATCAAAGTTGAACATGTCAATTTTGGATAGTTTCACTGAGTTATGTAATTTAGAGAAGAAAAGAGATATTATGGCAAATTTATTAATTAAGATAAATTGTTATCTAAATTAATAAATTAGTTTAAATCAAGGTTCAAATTATAAATAATTAATTTGATAAATGATTTAAATAATTATTTAATTAATTAATCAATAGAAAATAATACGGACCTTGATTTAAAGTCCAATGGGCTTATAATTAAATAAGAAATTTCATGGGCCTAAAGCCCTTCATAATTTCGACCATTAGGCTGATATTATCTATTATTTTATTGATTTTTAATTAAAATAAATGACCTAATTGAGCCTATAAAAGGAATGATAAGAGAGAGTTGAAAGATAGATGTTTGTTTTTACATAAAGACTTGTTTTTGAGAAGATCAGAAGATCTAGTCTTGATGCTCTAAATTTTAGATTATCTCTACAACATAATTCCTTTTCTAAGCATCAATTTTTCTCTTCTATTCTTCTTCTCTTTGTATCTATCTCATGTGTTGAGAATTGTCCACTCTAGTCTAAATGATTCTTAGGATACTTTGGAAGGCTGTGAAGAAAATTGAAGATCAGTTCAGTGTCTTGGTGATACCCTGCGACAGAAAGGATACAAGGGTTAGAGAAACTGAAGGAATGACTCATTATCTCTGTATGAATTCAACTTTAGAAACATGCTCTAGGTTTTCTTATATTAATATGTTTAATATAATATTTACATGAAAATAAACAAGATCCTGATTAAGTTTAACCAACAACTGACCTTAGAGCCTTTGGTAATCTTTATTTTCATGCATGAACATGGTAAAATTGAATTATTTGATGTGTTGAGTAATTGGATGGATTTCATGTTTTTTATGAAGCATATTGAATTTTATGTGATTATTAACATATTTGGATTATTTAGGTGTGTTTTCTTTGCAAATAATTTTTATATAAATGTTTTATTTGATGTAAAACATGGTAAAAATTATTTAGAAAATCGTTTTTGGGTTGAAAAATTACAAAATTTTATTAATTTTTTTTTTTACTTTCGAGCAGTGGTCGTGGCTTAGGCAATAGTGGCTAGTGGCCACGACCACCAACAACCTCTGATTGCGGCCAGCACGCATATTCCTGCCTAGATCGTCCCGTGGCCGCGACCGGCGATAATTTTTTCTTAAAATTTTATTTTTGAATGTATTTTTTAATATGTTAATATAAAAATATCATATATTTTCTATTATTTAAAAATATCTTTTTTGAAATATGATATTATTGTTGTTTGATCTTTTAAAAGATAAATATTTTCTACAAAGACTAACATTCAAATTTAAAAATAAGTTAACTAATTAATTTTAAATATTTTTATATATTAAAATATTAGAATTAAGTTATCAGATATTAAAGATATTTTTTAATACTTGATTTTTTTTAAAATCTGATATTTGAAGATATTAATATCTGATTATTCTATGGATTTTAATATTTAAATTATTTGAAATTTGAAAATATGTTGACTAGATATTTTTATGGAGATTTGAATTTGTTTAATTGTTCAAGATATTTTGTCAAAAACAACCAATGATATTTTTTTTTAAATTTATAATTGGTTAAATTTTTAAAAATATCATAATTTTCAAACTAGTTAATAAATATTTTTTTTAATAAATGAGATTTAAATTAACTTTGGTTAATTGTTGCTAAATCTTATATAAATTAAGTTAATATTTTTCAAAATGACCTAAACAAAGTTGATTGTTGATAAATAAAATTTAAATTAACTTTTCTTAATTGTTGATAAATTTCATTTAAATTAACTTATTTATTTTTGCAAAATTTTAATTAATTCAAATTCTGGATAAATTCTAGAAAATTAGTTGTGGTATTTTTGCAAATGAAATAAATTGTGGTGTTTTTGCATAAATTCATGGACTTGTTCATATAGTAACATTATTAGGCTCATCCAATTATAACATGTATGTTTGCACTATATGTGGTATTTTTGTAATTGGGCTTAGATGCATATGGTGGCTCATATGCTTGCTTAGTATATGGTTTTTGCCAAATAAAATATTCATAAAATGATAGGTTTTATTTGGGCCCATTAGAAAATGTAAAGTTTAAATTCCTCTCTTGTTTGTGGTTCCACTTGTGAATGCTCATTTGCTTTGTATGACTATAGTGGGCCTAATCATTTAATAAAACGAATGTTTAAATTCCTGTCTTTTGGACCTTGTATGGAAGTATGGGGTGCTTAGTAGTGGGAACGACAGACTGGACCCAACCCTCCTCCATACAAGCCCAATTGTTAATGCCCATTTGCCTGAGTTTGACTTAATTGTATATGTTCATTATATTAGTCCAACTTAAATATTGATTAGCAAAAAATTAATTATAATTTAATTGAATTTGTTTCAATATGACACTTTAGAATTAATATAAAATTAAAGGACTTTGGTTTTAAAAATTTAACTTTATAGTTTTTTGGAGAACCATAGTCATTAATTTTTGAAAAATAATAATGAAATACTCAACTTAGTAATATAATGAGCTTGTTCAAAGAATTGTATTCAATCTCCACCGTTGGTTTAACAAAGTCGATAGCTTAATGAGGCCTCGAGACGCTTTGATTCATCCCCTACAGAAGATGTTCATTAGTTATTTTGACATTGTTAGATTTCGAAAGATAGATAATTATAGGTCAAATTCTACTAGACTCACCCTTACGGTGACAACTAGGACTAAATCTATGATTATTGAAACCGTGGGTCTAGCTCATAAAATACGAAATTAGGTTTTTCTATTTTGATCAAATAGTAGGTTGTTAATAACAATGTCCATTATTAAATAAATTTACAACTTTATTTAACTAATGGTATTTTTTACTCTTTCCAACCGAAACAATGATATCACAGATTAGTTAAATACCTAAAGAAATAGAGATATGATTGTTTTTGGTATTTTTTTCTCATATCTTACATATTATGGTATATGTTGTGCTATTTCTTGAATTTAGAGTTAATAGAAGTTTTATTGAGCAAAAGTGATTGATTTCTATTTTATTGATAATTGGTAGTTTTAAGTATGGTTGTGTCTACTCCCATCCTTTCTCAACGTTCGATGGAGAAACTCACTGGAGAAAACTTCCTTAAGTGGAAGCAGAACATCAAAATAGTGTTGATTGGTGACAACTCCAAGTTCGTCATAACTTAGGAATCCCCAGAAGTTTCAACTGAAGGAGCTACCAAGAGACAAATATGAGTGTTGGTAGATGGCTAATAACAAGGCACGGTACTACATGTTGACTAGTATGGTCGACACTCTCAAGACAAAGACGGAGAATGTCGAGAAGGCCTACGAAATCATGGATCAGCTCCAAGACATGTCTAGTGCCAAGTCAGCACAGACTCGTTTTGAGGCCACCAAGAAATATGCCAATGCTCGGATGGCACCATCTCAACATGTTTGCGATCATCTGATCAAAATGATAAAATACTTTCAGGAAGCTGAACTGCATGGAGCAATAATAGATGAGGAAATTCAAGTCGAATTAATCCTCAACAGTCTCTCTCTAGCTTTCCTGCCACTCACCACCTACTATGTGTTGAATAAACTCAACTATGGTCTGACGCAGCTCGTGAACGAGCTTCAGACTTTTGAGTCTATCATGGATGGACCAAGTAAGGGAGGAAAAAAGAAGACAACTACTACTACTGTTGCTGATCTAGCAAAGGCTGAAGTTAACCAAGCTTCGTCTTAGAAAGCTGGAAACAAGAGAAAAGATGGACAAAACAACAACCCCAAGCCTTCATAGGCTGCAAAGACAAGTGCACAACCAAATGCACGGATGCCTAAGAAGAAGAACAAGAAAGGTAAAGGTAAGTGTTTTCACTGCAAAGAGAAAGGGCATTGGAAACAAGATTGCCCCATGTTTCTAGCAGCGAAAAACAAATGTAATTGTTATAGTTCATTTATCTTAGAAACATGTGTTTTAGAGAATGATAAATCTGTTTGGATTATTGATTCTCGATCTACTAACCATGTTTGTAACCCTTTACAGCTTCTTGAATCGTGGGAAGAAGTGGACGAAGGTGACTAAAAGCTTAGAGTTGGGAACAGAGCGTTCATTACGGTCCAAGCAAGAGGAAGAGCTCGCCTAAAGTTTGGAAATAAATATTTAATCTTGAAAGATGTATTTTTTATTCCAGATTTTAGTAGAAATTTAATTTTAGTTTCCATGTTGCAATTAGAACAATTTGTTATGACTTTCACAAGTTCTAATATATCTATTTCTTTCAATGGATCACAATTGTGTATTGCATGTTTGGAAAACAGGCTTTATATTCTGCGACCTAACGAACCCCGCACTCTTAACAATGATTTATTCAAAGTAGCTAAACCTATTACCAATAAACGTCAAAAGATTGATAACGATAACATGATGCATTGATGGTATTTGAGACTAGGTCACATTGGATACGTTAGGATTCAAACACTTACAAATGATGGGCCTTTGAGGTAACTCACCTTAGGTGAATTACCTATCTATGAATCTTGTCTAGAAAGAAAACTGACCAAGCGTCCATTCTCTGCAAAGGGTGATAGGGCCAAGGAACCACTTGGACTTTTTCATTCAGATGTTTGTGGACCTTTGATTATACAAGCCAAGAGTGGCTTTGAGTATTTCGTCACTTTCATTGACGGTTACTCTAGATACTCATGTCTTTACCTAAGGCATAGGAAATCAGAAATATTTTCAAAGTTTAAGGAATTCTTAGCTATGGCTCAGAACCAATTACGTAAAACGTTAAAGATCTTGCGATCTGACAGGGGTGGAGAATATTTGGATATGTAGTTCCAAGATCATTTAACTAAACTTGAGATTTTATCACAACTTACTGCCCTGAGTATTCCACAACAAAATGGTGTAGCAGAACACCGGAATAGAAATTTATTTGAAATGGTTAGATGCATGCTAAGTTACTCAACTCTACCAACTTTTTTCTGGGGACATGCAATTGAAACTGCGAATGGCATTCTCAATGTCGTATTTTCCAAATCAATCCCCAAAACACCTTTAGAATGCTGGAATGGTCGTGAACCTAGTTTGTGCCATTGTAGAATCTAGTGGTGTCTCGCACACGTCCTGAGGAAAAAAATGAAGGAAAGCTAGAACCCCGAACTGAAGGTTACATGTTTGTTGGCTATCCTAAAAGTACTCGGGGTGGACTTTTCTAAAGTCATTCAGAAAAAAAAGTGTTTACTTCTACGAATGCTACTTTTCTGGAAAATGACTATGTCCAAAACTGAAAACCACGGAGCAAAGTAGTTTTAGAGGAAATGGTTGAAGAATTGAATCCAACCAATGTTCCATCATCCTCAACGCGAATTAATGATTAAATTCCCACTTTTCATATCCAACCGATGCAAGTTGATTTAAATGAAGAAAGTACCACTGTTCCTGAGCAAACAGTCACAAAGCCTCGTCATAGTGGGAGGGTTTCTGGGAACCCAGTTCGCTATGGTTTGGATGGTGAAACTAATATTTTTGTTGGTGACACTGGTGACGATGATCCATTGTCTTTCAAACAGGCAATGGCTAGACCTGAAAAAGAAACTATGGCTCAAAGCCATGAAATAAGAAATGGAGTCCATGTACTCAAATTCCGTATGGGATCTTGTGGAAGCACCTAGTGACTTTAGGGCCATTGGGTGCAAGTGGATCTACCAGAAGAAACGAGGTGTTGATGGAAATATCGAAACTTGTAAAGCTCTATTAGTGCCTAAGGGTTAGACCAAAAGAGAAGGCATGGACTATGAGGAAACTTTTAGTCTGGTAGCCATGCTTAAGTCCATTCGCATCCTCCTATCCATAGCAACCGTTCTCGACTATGAGATCTGGAAAATGGACGTCAAGACAACTTTTCTTAACAGGAAGCTTGACAAAGTCATTTATATGGATCAACCTGAAGGATTTAAAGTAGTTGGACAAGAAAGAAAAGTTTGCAAGTTGAATAGGTCCATTTATCGACTTAAGCAAGCTTCTTGTTCCTGGAACCATAGGTTTGATGAAATAATGAAAACCTATGGCTTTGAACAAAATATTGATGAGACTTGTGTGTACCAACTGAAGGCAAATCAAATAGTGGTATTCTTGGGTCTCTATGTAGATGATATCTTACTCATTGGAAAGAATGTTAAGAAATTGTCAGGTGTGAAGAATAATAAGTAAATAAAAGCGGGTTGGTAACTTTTGGGTATTTCTAGAAAAATTACAACACTTGCAAAAAATACATGAAAATGTAACATAGACTAGCTTAGGCCTGATGAAGAGCTCCTTGATCTCAAACCTTGAGATGTAGTCTTGTCGAGCCAATGCCAACATTTTCCATATCCATTTTGAATTATATAACTTTTTTAATTATTTTAAATAACCTTTTAAAATAATAAAACTTTGACTTTTAACACCCAAGTAGTTTCTAAGGTCCAATTTGAATTTGAATAATTTAATTCAAAAATAAAATAAAACAATTTAATTTTAATTTTTGATATTTTAATTAAAAATTTTTGATTATGTAAGAGAATAATTAAAAAATAATAATTAAGAAAAATAATCAATATTATTTCAATTAAGGAAATTTCCAAATTAACACAATTTTAATTTTTTAATTAAATTATAATTTTGGTAACAACACATTAGAGTTTGTATAACACAAACCCTTGTCACCAATATGGGCGGCGACAAGAGATCCGACGGTGGAGGAGGGCACACCTCGGGGTGGAGACTGTCAAGGGTGCGCGGTCTGGGCACAGGGGGTCGGCACAACCTTGGTGTGTGGCAAGGCGTGGGCGCAGGGCTCGGCTCGGGGTGCAGCGCACGGCTCGGGCCTCGGGGTGCAAGGCACGGCTCAGGCCTCGGGGTTCATGCTCGGAGCTCGGGCTATATCAGAATTTTATCTAGAAATTTAAATGAAAAAATTACAAAATTCCTATGCCCCAAAATTTTGCTTACATTTTTTCAACTAGAAATTTTAAGAAGAATTCCTAAACCCAAAATGTAACGCCTTGCTAACTAGGGTCCGTCACCAAGTGTGTTTAAAACCAGTGCTGGACTTGCTAAACAAGTCATTTGGACTAAACGTACGATTAGGCCACTAAAGGTTTAGGCATTAAAATTTTCGGT
This sequence comes from Humulus lupulus, assembly GCF_963169125.1. Lineage (NCBI taxonomy): Eukaryota > Viridiplantae > Streptophyta > Magnoliopsida > Rosales > Cannabaceae > Humulus > Humulus lupulus. The sequence goes on along the minus strand of NC_084798.1, from coordinate 157,029,921 downwards.
CAACTCATAAGTAGTTTCATTAAGTTAAAAGCATGTTCTTTACACAGGATCCCCAAAATCATCAGTTTAAAAGTTAGTTACAACACTCAAGTTACACAATAAGCCGACCAAGGCGGCAAAAGTTGGGTTTCACCCTAGTTCACTTGACCATCTCGGTCGTGGTGGTCAAGTGGACTGCATATGTACATATCACTGCTATTGCCCTCCGACTCATGGCTGGTTGAGCTTCTATTTACCTTTACCTGCACCACAAAGCACCTGTGAGCCAGAAGACTCAGCAAGAAAACATATTTAACAGCTCACAGAATAAAATTCCTATCAAGCAGTAATAACTGAAGCTGGTGTGTTCATTAAGCAAGCTGGTAACCATGGAGTCACATAAGTGCATATCGCACTTTCTTTCAAGTTGTTGGCATCTGAGCCAGTCAAGCGCATGTCGCACTCCCAAGGTGGCCCAGCCATGGTGGCCTACACTCCACGTGCACTATGCCAATCTTAGCTTATAAACTAAGTCCTTTAAGCCCTTGACTTATAAGTCAAGCCACCACCTGCCTCCAACTTATAAGTTGAAGCCTTGGGACTATCGACTTATAAGGCGAGTCTCCCGGAGTCCAATAAACTCTCAACTAATAAGTTGATCCTCACATAACATCCTAATAACTCTCTGGTTTATAAACCAAGCTTCACGGTCACAGCAGACAATCACATATTTCACATAGTATACATATCAACATTTACAATGCATTATAATACATTCAAACGACAATCATAGGCATAATCATAATTATGCGCATTACAGTGTACCTAATCAGATATTCGCAAACATAATTATAATCATGTTCATTAACAAAGTCAAAGCCTTATTCATCTCTACATTCACCACATTGATTAAGCCCTAATAACGCATTCACATAACGGGTGCAGTTTTCTTACCTTCGGTCTGTATGCAAGTTACTAGCGACGCCCCTTTGAATAAGAACCCCGATTCAAGCCCTTAGCGTAAACCTAGTCACAATCGTAATAAGAAAGTTCCATCAACAACAGGTAAATAAAAGCTTCCAGACCAAATCTTAGCCTCCGGGACATCGAATTCCTTTTAACAAGGATGTAGAATCGATCCCGAGCCCAAATGGTTATGTCCCAGAACTTAAAAAATCCCATTATGACAAAAATTCCCCTTACGGGCCACTGCCCCAAAAACCCGAGCCGCGACTCGCCTCTAATTCCAGAGGCTTAGCCTCCCTAGAAACCAACGCACGATGCGGCCCGCCCCTGCCTCCGAGCCTTGCTAGCTCATATTTTCCTTCGCAGGCCACGGTTCACCAGAAAAGAGCCGCGGCTCAGCCCCACAAACCCAGAATTTTCTGGGTTTTTCTTCAACCGAACCCAACTAAAACTCATCCAATTTCATCCCAATCCTCCAATTCAATTCCCACAATCTATATACTCATTCTCACCAATCAAACCCAACTAATTATCATAGTAAAACTCATCAAAATTCCCAAACCCAACCTCCCAACTATCAAGCATGCATGAACACCATAGCTCTAGATAATTTCGCAGAACAAATCATGAAAAATTCAGATTAAAACCTTTACCTCAACTGAGTTGATCCACTTGAGCTAAACCTCTAGTTTCCCTAAGTCTAACACCTTGATTCCTAGGCTTCGATCTTCAATTTCCCAAAAAAAATCCTCAAGCTTCCATGGTGCATAAAGAAAACGTGGGAGAGAGAAAGGGAGAGCTGCTGCTGTGTTTTTCTTCCTTTAATTTCCTTAGCCTTCTCAAACATTCCCAACCCATCATACACTATACTTAGACCAAAAATGACTATTTCTCCCCTTGCCCTTAGCTTATTCATCAAGTGTTCACAAGGGAAATTTTGTCCTTTGCCTCAAATCCCGCTATCCACAATTTACATCCTATAATTCCCGCTACTTCCAATATTCTCACATGGTTACCAATAAATTTCCCACTACCCACTAATTCTCGGTAATGTACTAAATCACTAAAATACCCCTAAGGTTACCCCGAGCCGGGTATTAAAACCCCGTTGTGACTTTTCCGCTAACTTGCTCATCGAGATCGCCTCTCGTCGAGTAACCCAAATATATCCACATAATAATGTGGTCTCAATCACACAAACATATATTTGCCTTTATTCCCCGAATGGGTCAAATTACTAAAATACCCTTCTTATAAGAAACAGGCCCACATACACATATTTATTATCTCTAACATGCAAACATAATTATATTATAATGTAATTCACATAATAACTCAATTATTGCCTCCCGGCCCCCTAATCCAGGCACTAAGCCACATTAAGAAATTCGGGATGTTACAACTATCCCCTCCTTATAAGAATTTCGTCCTCGAAATTTTACCTGAACAGCTTGGGATACTGATCCTGCATAGTTAACTCTAACTCCCTGGTTGCCTCCTCGACCTTGATGTTCCTCCATAATACCTTCACTAAAGGTATAACTTTATTCCTCCAAACGTTGTCCTTCTTTTCTAATATTTGTATTGGCTGCTCCTCGAAGGACAAATCCGTCTGCAGCTCCAGATCTTCATAACTCAACACATGAGTCTCATAAGAAACATACTTCCGCAGCATCGAAATATGAAACACGTTGTGCACGGCCGACAACGCCGGAGGTAATGCCAACCTATAGGCCACCTGACCAATCCTTTCCAGAATCTCAAATGGTCCTACGAATTTAGGGCTCAACTTGCCCTTCTTGCCAAATCTTCCCACCCCCTTGAAATGTGAGACTCTAAGGAAGACATAGTCTCCCACCTGGAACTCCACGTTCCTACGCTTCAGATTCGCATAACTTCTCTGTCTACTCTGCGATGCGAGCATCCGAGCTCTGATCTTTTCTATAGCTTCATTGGTCCTCCGAGTTGCCTCAGGACCCAAGTATCTGCACTCACCCAACTCATCCCAATGAATAGGTGATCTACACTTCCTACCATACAGAATCTCATAAGGAGCCACTCCTATGGTAGCCTGATAGCTGTTGTTGTAGGAAAACTCTATTAGAGGTAAATACTTACTCCAAGATCCCTCAAAATCCAGTACACATGCCCTCAACATTTCCTCCAGTATCTGGATGGTCCTCTCAGACTGACCATCGGTCTGAGGATGATACGATGTACTAAACTTTAGTTGCGTGCCCATTGCCTTCTACAAACTTCCCCAGAACTTGGAAGTAAAGGTGGGATCTCGGTCTGACACGATCGACCTCGGAGCTCCATGAAGACGTACTATCTCTCTTACGTAGAGATCTGCATACTGGTCAACGGTATAGGTTGTCCTCACTGGTAGAAAGTGAGCTGATTTGGTATATCTGTCTACAATCACCCATATTGAATCATGTTGACCAACCGTCTTAGGCAATCCCACCACAAAATCCATTGCGATGTCTTCCCATTTCCATTCTGGAATATCTAAGGGTTGTAATAATCATGCAGGTCTCTAATGTTCAACTTTGATCTGCTGACACGTCAGACACTTGGCTACATACTCGGTTACATCATCCTTCATCCCCGGCCACCAATACAAAGTTCTTAAGTCCTGATACATCTTGGTGGTGCCGAGATGCAAGGAATACGGGGTGGTATGAGATTCATCCAGAATCTCTCGTCTAATAACAACATCCATCGGAACATAAATCTGACCCTTATATCTTAGTAGGCCCATGTCAGATATAGAATAGTCCCTAGCTACTCCAGCTACAACATCCTCTCTAACCTTCACCAACTGTGGCTCTTGCGACTGACTCTCCTTTATCCTTTCTAGGAGAGTAGATTGCAGGGTAATGTTGGCTAACTGGCCCACTACTAACTCAATCCCTGCTCTGGTCATATCCTTTGCTAACTCTTTGGATATCTGCCTCACGCTATACAACTGCTCTGGACCTCTCTGACTTAGGGCATCAGCCACCACATTGGCTTTCCCTAGATGATAAAGAATATCACAATCATACTCTTTCACCAATTCCAACCAACGCCTCTGTCTCATATTCAAATCCTTTTGTGTAAAGAAGTACTTAAGGCTCTTATGGTCTGTATATATCTCATACTTCTCTCCATAGAGGTAATGCCTCCATACCTTCAATGAAAAAACCACAGGTGCCAACTCCAAATCATGGGTTGGATATCTCTGCTCATAATCCTTTAACTGTCGTGATGCATAGGCGATCACCTTCTCTGCCTGCATAAGAACACAACCTAGCCCCTGCCTCGAGGCATCGCAGTAAACCATAATTCTCCCGATCAGTCGGAAGACTCAAGACTGGGGCAGTAATCAAACGTCGCTTTAACTCCTGGAAGTTGTTCTCACATTTATCTGACCATGTAAACTTCTGGTTCTTACGTGTTAATTCTGTCAATGGGGATGATATTCTTGAGAATCCTTCCACAAATTTTCTGTAATAGCCTGCCAACCCAAGGAAGCTTCTAATCTCAGAGGCATTCCTAGGCCTTAGCCAGTTCTTAACAGCTTCAATCTTAGCTGGGTCTACCTTGATCCCATCTCTACTAACGATATGACCTAAGAATGTCACCTGTGGTAACCAGAACTCACACTTCTCAAACTTCGTTTTATGTTCTCTCAGTCTCTGCAAGACCAACCTGAGGTGTTGTTCATGCTCCTCCTCTGACTGTGAATAAATCAAGATATCATCAATGAAGACGATCACAAACTAGTCCAGATAGTCCTTGAACACTCTGTTCATTAGGTCCATAAAAGCTGTCGGGGCGTTAGTCAAACCAAATGACGTAACGAGAAACTCATAGTGCCCATATCTAGTACGAAAAGCTGTCTTGGGTATGTCTTCGTCCTTAATTCTCAACTGGTGATAACCAGATCGAAGATCTATCTTTGAGAATACCATTTTACCTTGCAGTTGATCAAATAAGTCATCTATCATTGGTAGTGTTGACGTCGTTTTTCGTCAACAGTGAAAGAAGAGCACGAAAACAATAATCAGTTATGGCCAAGTGAAATACGATAATACACACGAGATTTTTTATGTGGTTCAGCAGTTAAATCTGCCTAGTCCACGAGTCTTTGTTATTAAACTTAAGATGATCTCTGAAAATTCTTCAAGGATGAATTCTCCAGAGTTTTCTCTCAAGATCACAAAAATTCGGTCCCTTACAATGGTGCATGACCTTTCTATTTATAGAGAAGATTTCATAATACAATCCCACATATTTCGGGAAGTTATTATGTATATGCAAATAAATTAAATGGCATTAAAAGCCAGCAATCCTATATACAAGGAAACGTCCCCTGAAGATCAGGGGGCGTATAACTGAACAAATAATATCCCTTGATTATAGGGGATTTATGATAATCAATGTAGACTGCATCTCTTACAGATGATTCATTAGGATATTCAAAGTTATTATCCTATATCACCAAGACCCTATTCACCCAGGTCTTCTATCGACCTTCGAGCTATAGCATCTTCCCGAGACCACATGACTTCGAGCTCATACGTGTGTCAGGCTCGGAGCCCTGATCCGAGGCTATCCCGAGAATAGACGTACCTCGGGGTCTGTCTTTCGAGCTTGTGAGGATCTTCGAGGCTATCATCTTCGAAGTCGTCTCTGCTTCGCCGGCTCGATGCTTTGATTTCGGACATGTTCCAGACTTCACGAGTTCATTTATTACGAATCCATCTTTCGAGGTCACAATCTTTATGGCTCGAAATCTGGGTGTAACAGGTAGATTATACTTGTTCTTGATGGTCAACTTATTCAGTTCTCTATAGTCTATGCACATCCTTAACGAACCGTCCTTCTTCTTACAAATAACAACGGTGCACCCCATGGTGAGAAACTGGGTCTAATAAAGCCCAGATCCAACAACTCATGTAACTATATCTTGAGCTCCCTCAACTCTGTTGAGGCCATTCTATAAGGTTCCCTAGACACTAGCTCTGTTCCTAGTGCCAGCTCAATAACAAAATCAATCTCTCTGTGCGGTGGCAACCCTGGTAAATCCTCTGGGAACACATCTAGGAATTCACAGACCAACCTAGTCTCCGATGGTCCCATTGGCATGACCTGCGTGGTATCCACCACATTGGCTAGGAATCCTATGCAGCCTTTCTGTAATAGGTCCCTAGCCCTTAATGCTGAAATCATTGGCATTCAGGGTCCATGCACAGTGCCAACAAATACGAAAGGTTCCTCACCCTCAGGTTCATAAGTTACCATCTTCTTTTTACAATCAATGGTTGCTCCATATTTAGTTAACCAGTTCATTCCCAGAATCATGTCAAAATCGGTCACGGCTAACTCTATCAAATCAACCGATGACTCCCTACCATCTACCATCATTGGTAAAGACCTAACCCATCTCCTGGAAACCACCAACTCCCCATTGGGTAATAATGTTCCAAATCCCACAGCATAAAACTCACAGGGCCTACACAAACTATCAACAACCCTACTAGATACATAAGATTGTGTAGCACCAGAATCAATTAGCACAGAATAAGATATGCCAGCACTAGAAAGATGACTTGTGACCACTGAAGGCCTAGCCTCAACCTCAGCTTGTGTCAATGCAAATACTCGGGCTGGAGTCAAATTGTCTGGCTTCTTGGATTCTTCTTTCTCCCGTCTTGGGCAATCCTTCTTAAGATGCCCCACAAGACCACATACAAAACAGGCCTTCGCCCAACACTCAGCCAGATGATTTCTCCTGCATCTGGTACATTCTGGATATGTCTTCCACTTCTTGTTGTCGCCTTGGCGGCCAATCTGAGCACCCTTTGGCCTCCTATCAGGTCTAGGAGCTGAACTGGTGTCCGGAGTCTTCCTTTTCTGATCACTGGGGCCTCCGCCCCTACTTACTCCTGAGAAGGGAGGTCCCATCCTCCTCATATCTTTCCTGGCTGTATTATCACGCCAGATCTTATTCTCAGCACCCTCTGTAGTAAGGGCTCTCTCCACTACCTAAGCGTATGCCGTCACTCTAGGTACAGTGGTAATTCTGACATCCCGGGCTATCATAGGCTGCAGCCCCTGAAGGAATCTTTCCTTCCTTGTCCCATCAGTGGGCACCAAGTCTGGAGTGAACTTGGCTAACCTGTTGAATTTCAGGGCATACTCGGTCACCGACATATTCCCATGCAAAAGTTTACTGAACTCTCAGCCTTTGCAGCTTTAACAGCCTCATTGTAATACTTTTCATTGAAGAGGGTTTTAAACTCTTCCCATCCCATTGTGGTTACGTTTCTAGTTTGGGATACCACCTCCCACTAGATCCGGGCATCTTCCCGAAACATATACATGGCACGGGCCACTCTCATGAAGTCCAAAATAGAAGTAATCATGGCCATCCACTATTCTGCCTTAAGTGGATCTGCCCCACCCTAAAACACTGGAGGATGCTGCTTCCTGAACCGCTCATATACCAATTCCCAGCGGTTCTCCAACTCTGTCTGTTGTTGTACGGCCGGTACTGGAACAGCAGATGGGGCCCCTGATGCAGCGTTCCCAGCCGAAACCGGTTGTTTCCTCAATTGTAGTATCTCTTCATTCTATCTCTGCAGTTGAGCCTGCAAGTCTGCAAGCACCTGTTGCCAGTTCTCAGGGGCTGGCGGAGGGTTCTGACCCTGATCATTACTTTCGGCCTGATTCCCAGCACTGGCTGGCTCATTAGATTTCCCTGGAAGCATACTTCCAAGTCTATCTGCAATCAATGACTCAGCTTATCAGGCAGTAATAACAGTATCTCACATCAACCCACGGTTCAAAACCGATCGAATAAGCATCCACATGCATTGACAATGCTAATAAGCATCCCTATAGTTCTCATACAATAATCATGCTAATAAGCAGAGAAATTCACGATATCACTTAAATAAGATGCTAATAAGAATATTCTTGGCATGCATAACAACTTAGCAATGCTAATAAACATTTTCCTTAGCATGTAATGATGCTGATAAGCGTCCTCTATCCTAGGTAAACATATAGCAGCACTAATAAGCGTTTCTAACATTCATCAAGTTCAATGACGCTAATAAGCAATCCTATAGCATTTACTAACACCTATCATGCTAATAAACACGTTCTCAACCTACATACAGTAGTCAAGGGCTAGGCCCTATCAGAATAAATAATGCTTCTTATTTAGACTAGCAGATAAAGTACACATAATTCATTTAAGCAAACATCCACATAACTATATTAATAGTTACCCAACCCTGAGTCGAGCTTGTCTTTAGCAGTGAATGTACATGCCTAGTCCAACATCAAGAACCCTTAAACCTTGGCTGCTTTGATACCAAGTTGTAACGCCCTTCTAATTAGGGTCCGTCACCAAGTGTGTTTAAAACCAGTGCTGGACTTGCTAAACAAGTCATTTGGACTAAACATGCGATTAAGCCACTAAAGGTTTAGGCATTAAAATTTTCGGTCAACTCATAAGTAGTTTCATTAAGTTAAAAGCATGTTCTTTACACGGGATCCCCAAAATCATCAATTTAAAAGTTATTTACAACACTCAAGTTACACAATAAGCCGACCTAGGCGGCAAAAGCTGGGTTTAACCCTAGTTCCCTTGAGCATCTCGGCCGTGGTGGTCGAGCGGACTGCATATGTACATATCACTGCTATTGCCCTCCGACTCATGGCTAGTTGAGCTTCTCTTTACCTTTACCTGCACCACAAGGCACCTGTGAGCCAGAAGAATCGGCAAGAAAACATATTTAACAGTTCACAAAATAAAATTCCTATCAAGCAGTACTAACTGAAGCTGGTGTGTTCATTAAGCAAGCTGGTAACCATGGAGTCACACAAGTGCATATCGCACTTTCTTTCAATTTGTTGGCATCCGAGCCAGTCAAGCGCATGTTGCACTCCCAAGGTGGCTCAGCCATGGTGGCGTGCACTCCACATGCACTATGCCAATCTTAGCTTATAAACTAAGTCCTTTAAGCCCTTGACTTGCAAGTCAATCCACCACGTGCCTCCAACTTATAAATTGAAGCCTTAAGACTCTCAACTTATAAGGCGAGTCTCCCGGAGTCCAATAAACTCTCAACTAATAAGTTGATCCTCACTTAACATCCTAATAACTCTCTGGTTTATAAACCAAGCTTCACGGTCACAGTAGACTATCACATATTTCACATAGCATACATATCAACAATTACAATGCATTATAATACATTCAAACGACAATCATAGGCATAATCATAATTATGCGCATTGCAGTGTACCTAATCAGATATTCGCAAACATAATTATAATCATGTTCATTAACAAAGTCAAAGCATTATTCATCTCTACATTCACCACATTTATTAAGCCCTAATCACGCATTCACATAATGGGTGCAGTTTTCTTACCTTTGGTCTGTATGCAAGTTACTAGCCACGCCCCTTTGAGTACAATCCCCGATTCAAGCCCTTAGCGTAAACCTAGTCACAATCGTAATAAGGAAGTTCCATCAACAACAGGTAAATAAAATCTTCCAGACCAAATCTTAGCCTCCGGGACATCGAATTCCACTTAATAAGGAAGTAGAATCGATCCCGAGCCCAAATGGTTAAGTCCATAACTTAAAAAATCCCATTAAGGCCAAAATTCCCCTTAAGAGCCACAGCCCCAAAATCCTGAGCCGCGAACAACCTCTATTTCCAGAGGCTCAGCCTCCCTAGAAACCAACACGCGCCGCGGCACGCCCCTGCCTCCAAGCCCTGCTAGCTCGTATTTTCCTTCGCAGGCCACGACTCACCAGATCAGAGCAGAAGCTCAACCCCACGAACCCAGAATTTTCTGGGTTTTTCTTCAACCGAACCCAACTAAAACTCATCCAATTTCATCCCAATCCTCCAATTCAATTCCCATAATCTATATACTCATTCTCACCAATCAAACCCATCTAATTATCATAGTAAAACTCATCAAAATTCCCAAACCCAACCTCCCAACTATCAAGCATGCATGAACACCATAGCTCTAGATAATTCAGCAAAACTAATCATGAAAAATTCATATTAAAACCCTTACCTCAACTGAGTTGATCCACTTGAGCTAAACCTCTAGTTTCCCCTAGAGTAACACCATGATTCCTAGGCTTTGATCTTCAATTTCCCAAAAAAATTCCTCAAGCTTCCATGGTGCATAAAGAAAACGTGGGAGAGAGAAAGGGAGAGCTGCTACTGTGTTTTTCTTCCTTTAATTTCCTCAGCCTTCTCAAACATTCCCAGCCCATCATACGCTATACTTAGGCAAAAAATGACTATTTTGGCCCTTGCCCTTAGCTTATTCATCAAGTGTTCACAAGGGCAATTTTGTCCTTTGCCTCAAATCCCGCTAACCACAATTTACATCCTATAATTCCCGCTACTTCCAATATTCTCACACGGTTACCAATAAATTTCCCATTACCCACTAATTCCCAGTAATGTACTAAATCACTAAAATACCCCTAAGCTTACCCCGAGCCGAGTATTAAAACCCTGTCGAGTAACCCAAATATATCCACATAATAATGTTGTCTCAATCACACAAACACATATTTGCATTTATTCCCCGAATGGGTCAAATTACTAAAATACCCTTCTCATAAGAAATGGGCCCACATACACATATTTAATATCTCTAACATGCAAACATAATTATATTATAATATAATTCACATAATAACTCAATTATTGCCTCCCGGCCCCCTAATCCAGGCGCTAAGTCACTTTAGGAAATTTGGGATGTTACACAAAAGCACCATTATAAACAACCCTTAAGAATCTATAATAATCAATATAAACATCCATCCATTCAAATATATATATCACATATAATATAAAAATGCACATAGTCCCACCCAACAATTAATAATATGCAAAAATTAATAACCTGGCTTTGATACCAATTGATGGAAAAACAATCAGAGTGCGTAACGAATTGGCATGGTGGGCCCTGTTTATATACAATAAAAAAATTCATTTCTCATATAAACAGTTTATATGTTCATAAAAACATCTAGACAGAAACCATTAATATGCAATATCACTAATCATGCACCATATCTATAATTATACACATACTTATATATATATCATATGAACATGTATACAAATATTCAAGAACATAAATATTTACCTCTTGAGTGTTCTAGAGTGTTTTCTACACCTCAAGATGTGTGTTGGCACATAGAGAACAAGGGTTTGTAATTTAGAAATCACAAGTTATTCTCGACACATAAGAACTTGGATTATAGCTTGAGAAATGTTAGAATAATAGAAGAAGATGACAATTTTTAAAACTTTTTCTGAATTTCCACTCTCTCATTTCTTATTATCACATAATATATATATTAGAGATTATATATTACCTAATTATTCATAATAATAATATTAATATAATAATACAATCACAATGAAAATAGGAATTGATTTAGGTAATATCTAACTTACCAAATTTGAAAGAATCTATTTTCAAATTATTAATTAATTAAATAAATAAAATAAAAACAAAACTGATACTTTATCTGTATTATCTTAGACGCAGTCCCTGGACTATGTCATACGTGTAGCAGTATTCCCTTTCAGGGAATATTGCATTTTTCTTTTATTTATTTATTGAATTAAAATCAATCATTCCCACAAAATATGCTATCATCTTTTTAAGGAAAAGATCACAACTATATTTCAATATTTAAAAACTAAATTCAAAATTCAAAATTCAAAATTTTAAAATCAAATTTATGATCACCATTATCATCACCCTTTTAAAAATCAATAAATTAAAAACTATTTTGACTTACCAATTTTATTTTCTCCAACTCAAATAAAATAATTAATTTCAAAAATTAATTAATTAATTTATATATATATTTCGAAATGTTAAATTTAAATAAATAATCATATTTTCAAAAATTGAATAATTAATTTCCAATTAATTACTCAACCTCAATTATCATATAATTGTATATTGGACCCGAAAAATAATTTTTTTCTAAATTTTCCAATTTACAGTTTTACCCTTGTATCAACTCTTACCTTGATATATTGTTAATAGAGTCACCTGGGGACCTATGGACCTATAATATCAAGCTCCATTAAATATTAGATTATTATTGAAAGCTCGTTGATTTAATAATCATATTTATTAATCTCATGATTACTCCACTATAAATATGAGATTGAACTCTTGATAATTATAGACATATATTTAAAGAGTAATTTACTAAAGAATAAAGTGTCATTGATGTATTCATTACATACAACGTTAATCCTCTATTAATGGCTCATAATTAAAGGGAATAAAATTAATATTTTACCCTCTTAACTATATCTAGTTCTTAGTGTACCATTGACTTTACTAGTGAAGGTTGTGTCACAACAAGTTTACGACGTTAGGGCTCATAATCTTTTTAGTTCCAAAAGTAAACCCAATAGGGGGCCATTATTCAATCTATAAGAAGGTATAGATTCCATATCTGTTAAACTATGTCCCCAGCCATATATATCATTGAGTCTCCAAATCAACTGTTCTTAACCTGATCATTCTGACAAACCTTAACGCATGAATCAAAGGATCATATGACATATATAGGAGTTCATATTAACCTCAGGATTAAGATCATCTTGTATATGATCATCCATAGATGCGTTTGATGAATACTGTGAAACAGTGTTTAAACAAGTATTAACAAATCAAATCTGGTCTAGTTGTATATATCACAATATATAAAGTACCTTTACTAAAGTGTCCTACTACACTAGTGACCCGGATCTAGGTCACTTGTATTCATAATACTATGGAGTCGTACTAGCAGTAATTAATCTAAATATTCCATAACTTTATTTGACTGCGAACTGTTTCAAGTTTATTATCTTAATCTCGATATTCTCTTACCAATATGGATTAAGACCACATAGATAAACTTTGGAATTTTCTAATATTTAGTTAATATTATCAACATAATATAGGACATAGTCTATATATATCACTTCAATTCAATTATTTTTTCACTTAAAACATTTTTCACCTACAATTGCTCTAAGGGCACCATTCTCATTAGAGGACCCTTCTACACAACTTCCACGTGGGCTCGACCACTGGGGCATTCTCAGGTTGCTCACATGCCCCAGTACACTCGGCTATGAAATCCGCCTGTTCCTGTCCCTTGATGGCAGTCCTCGGATGATAAGTATTGCCAAACTGACTTAGTTTGACGACCCAGTTGAGTAGTCTAATTGAGGACTTTGACTTCTGGAGGACTTGTCGCATGGGATGGTTGGTGAAAACCTTAATGGGATGTGACTGGAAGTAGGGCCTTATCTTCTGAGAAGCAACCATTAGGCAGAAAGTTAGCTTCTTCATAAGTAGTACCCGCACTCTGCCCCAAGGAGTCTCTTACTCACATAATAGACCGGGTGCTAAATAGGGCCTTCTTCGTGAACTATGGTGACATATACCAGTCTGATATAATCATATCTATAATTTTTTTGTTTTCAAATATGAGATGGCCATGTAGAGGTAGAGGGGTTCTCTATCTACGGGCGTTGACAGGATTTGGGGGTTAGCCATATGTGCCTTCAATTGCTGGATTTCCTGCTCGCACTTCTCCATCCACTCAAATCTTTAACCTGCTCGAAAGACGTTGAAGAATGGAATGCACTTATTAGTTGCCTTGGAGAAAAAGTAACTAAGTGTTGCTATCCCCCCGACGAGGCTTTGAATGTCTTTATGCTTTCTTGGGGACGACATTTCGAGCAAGGCCTTGATCTTCTTGAGATTCGCCTCTATCTCACCGGCGCTAACTATTAAGCCCAAAAAATTCTTGGAGGAAACTCAAAAAGTGCAATTCTAGGGATTCAACTTCATTTTGAATTTGCAGAGGACGGAGAACACTTTCACCAAATCTCTCATGTGGTTGGAGGATGTTTTAGATTTTACCTGCATATGTCTACATAAACTTCCATGTTCTGACCCAATCTCTGATAGGTAACACCAACATTCTTGAGCTGGAAGGGTATCACCTTGTAGCAATACACCCCTTTGTCAGTCCGGAAGCTGCTCTTGACCCACAATATGAATGGAAATCTGGTTATACCCTGAGTAAGCATTCATAAAGGACAAGAGCTCATACCGGGAGGTAGTGTCGACCAACTGATCGATTTTGGGCAAAGGAAACTAGTCATTTGGGCAAGCTTTGTTGAGATTGGAGAAGTCTATACAAGTCCTCCAGGTGCTGCTTTGCTTGGGAACCAGGACCGAGTTAGAGAAACAACTTGGGTACTGAGCCTCTTAGATGAATCCGTTCGTGAGGAGCTTATCCACCTCCGCCTTCAAAGTCAGTGCTCGAGTTAGGTCTATCATCCTTCGCTTTTACTGTTTGGAGCAATGTTAAGATTGATGTTCAAGGCGTGGCATATGATGTTCAGATTAATGCATGTCATGTCAGAGTGAGACTAGCCAAAGACATCTTCATTATCTTTGAGAAAGCCCAGCAAGGCTTCCCGGACATTCGCCCTGAGATCCTTCCCGAATTTTGTCTTTTTGTATGGGATGGAGGCATCAAGGATCACCTCCTCCATCTCTTCCATGGGCTCGATAGCCCTATCTTCTTGGACACTAGGGTCCAACTCATCGGATTCCCTTTCCTCTCGAACAGCCTGGACCCCCATCCCCTCAAGAGAAGGTTGTTTAGAGGAAATTGCCTCAACTACCATCACTGGATGCTTGAGGGACACATTGTAGCACTGCCTGGCCTCCTTTTGGTCTCTGCGAATCGTACCTATTCCCACCTAGGTAGTGAATTTTATGCACATGTGGAATATGGAGGTAACCTCTCCAAACTCCACTAGGGTCGAACACCCCATGATGGCATTGTACGAGGAAGAGCAGTCCATGACCACAAAAGTACAGTATTTGAAGGCCTAACGAGGCTCTTCTCCAAGTGTCATTGGCAGTTTAATTTTCCCCATTGGAATCATACCTTCCCCCGAGAACCCGTAAAGAGTGGAGGTGCATGGGGACAGGTCACCAATAGTCAACCCAAACTTCTCGTAGGCTGACTTAAACAGGATGTTCACTGAACAATCATTGTCCACCAGGATTCGGGCCACATTCTTGTTGGAAATCTGGCTCTCGACTACCAAAGGATTGTGGTGGGGAAAATTCATCCTCCGAGCATTGTCCTCAGAGAAGGTAACTGGGTTAACACCATCACCTCATCACGTATACCAATTTTTCGAGCCCTTGGAGGTGCCCCCAAGGTGGGGTCCTCCAGAGATAGTCCCTACTCCCCCGTTTAGCGATGGAGTTCCATGAACCATCTACTTCTGCGGGGCCATGAGCACTTGGACCACGGCCCGGGGAACCACCTGCTGAGGAGACAATCCTGCAGCTGGAGCCTGGGCTGGACGGGCACCGGTCCTAGCATACTGGTGGAGGTGCCCCAATTTGATGAGGCTTTCAATATCATCCTTAATTTTCTTGCACTTGTTGGTGTGGTGCCCCACATCATTGTGAAACCTACTGAACTTGGTGGAATCTCTCTTCTCCCGATCCCTCCTCATATGCGGTGGCTTCTGATAGTGGACTTGCTGCTCAATGGCAAGGAAAATATTCTCTCGAGTATCCATTAAGTTCGTATACTTGAAGTACTATGGAGTGTATTTCTCATCGATAATTGCTCAAGTTCTCTTGGGCTTCTTTCCCTTGCCTTTCTCCCCGCATTTGCTCCCACTGGATGTCTCTCTGGGTGCCATAGACTGGGCCGAAGCTGTAGTTCCAGCACTAAATGTAGGCTAAAAAACACTATATCTAGTGGAAGCTGCTCCATAGCCTGTCGGTGCAATACTAAAATCAATATTTGGTACAACGTTGAACCGACTGATTGAGCAGGAGGGCTGAATTGTGGAGTGCTCATAACACTCCTTTGAGCTAGAGTGTATGGAGAGTACTGGGTTCCCAGAGCCACAACATTTGGGAACAACATATTCGGTAAAGGAATGGGTACTCCAGACACTCCAAAGGTAATGTATTATTGTGCTCGAAGTATGAAGTCGTCAAGCCTGTGGCATCCTTTTCACTAGAGGTCACCCATAGTGCGGAATCTATTCAGATGCCAGCTTGTAAGGCCATCAGCTGTTGGCCATCATTGACCCTCTTGGTCTAGGCTGGTTCCTCCTTACAGCATTTGAAGTTTACTTTAAAGGTTTCAAGTGGTCCCTGCTTTATGTTGACCAAAGTATTGACCTCACAGTTCACCTTCCTTGCAGCTATGAATTGTGTTCGTAAAAAGGAGGAGAGTTGGTGCCAGGAGCGAAAAGATCAAGGATTGTGCTTCTTGAACCATTCATCAGTTGATCCCATCAAGTTCAACTGGAAAACGTGGCATTCAGTGTCCTCAAAGACGCGGTGGACTGACATCAATCTATTATATTTTCAGAGATGGTCAGTGGGTTGTGTGCCTACATTGTACAAATTGATGTTTGACATTTTAAAGCCTCGAGGTAGTGGAGCCGCCATAATTTTGGGAGCACAAGGCTCTCCATCCTGTTCCTTGAAGTTTGAGTCATGACCTCGTCTCTGGGCATTCTTCAACATTATCCTTTTCAAACTCTCTAATTCTACACAGAGAGGGTCGTGATTTTGATTGACTCTCTGTGCCAGGTGTTCTCTCCTCTGAGCATTAAGGTCGTCTCAGAGGTTCGGTCATTGTTTTCTCCTAGAAATGTCCTCGGGAGCTGTCCTGCCCCTGTGAGCATTCAAGTCATCTTGCAGATTCGGCTGTGCTTTGTGGCGACCAACATCCTTCGGGCATCCTACTATTGTTTCCTCATCAAAATCAATATATTCGTTATTGACCGAGACACTGATCCCTAGTCCTCGGTTGGCGGAGACATTTCGCCTGTGATTTTGGTGAGGTGGTAGCGGGACACCACCTCCAGGCCTAATGCGATCGGTCACAACGCTCTTGGGTGGAATGCCCTGGGCTCCACGAACGTTAGCGGCCTGGCGGTGTCCTTGGGCCCCACAACCTTGGTTATCGCTGGCTTTCTTTGAGGGCTGAATGGGCTCGGAAGCCCGACGAGTTCTCTTACGTACCTAAACTGGATCTTCATCGACTTTTTCTTTGCAATAGTATTGTGGCATAGGTGGGGCTCTAGCTCCAGCCGAGTGCGCAAGTGGCACGCCAGCTGGCGGATCTTGCGCCATGTCAGTGGAGTGCTCAAGAGGCACGCCCACTGCATTGATAGGTGACACTCCACCTGGGTACGAATGTGGCACACCAGCTGGCGGCCTAGGTGGTACTTCGCCATTGGGGTCCACTTACTGCCCATGGGCCTCCTGTAGGGCGACGATATTCCCCTCTTGGAAAAGATGTTTTTCCTGCTGAGAGGCCACCTGGTAGAAGAGCGCCACCACCTTTGGAGGATCCTCTGCGTCCAAAAGTTGAGGGTAATCCTCCTCTTAGAACCCGTCATCATCGCCGTCATAGTCAACATTCTCATCATAATATTCATAAGCCATCTTTAGGAGATCATGTAGAGGTGGTTGGTTTTTTTCGCCTCCCTCAGCTCAAGTGGGAGGGACGAAGTCGTCTGGGGAGTTTCTACGCTGGTTACTGTTTGGGTTTTATGCCCTAATTAAAATCCAATTTCTTTGTAATCTCAATTTAAGTAGATAAGATCGGATGTATTTGTTACATCGCACTGGACCAATATTGAACATAGATAGGATAAGCAAACATAGCATTATTACCTATTCTAGTGCTATCATATTATTGACTGTAGGTCTATTCAGTCTCAATTTTGAGTGGTTAGTATTCTAACTGATTGTATTATTTGAGTTCTTTGACTTGCTTGTTACTAGCTTACCCTACGGACTAGCCCATACTTACATCTTAGGAACTCGGTAGTATAATTGAGTGGGAATGTTAGTCATAGATATGAACATCTTTAGCTTCTGATGAAGAAGTGAAACAATGGTTTCCTTTTAGTTTGGTTCAAGGTGCTAAATGATAGAGATCTCATTTCAGTAATTAATATTAGTTTACTGAAATATCATTTACAAGGAACTAAGTGTTGTAAGGATAAAATACAATGAGGGATAAAACAGTATTTTAGTCCCATCTCATTGTAAACAGTCTATAGTGGATTGAGTGACAAATTATGGTTGTAACAATGGATAATTAATAACGTATCTATATTTGTTACAGAGCGTTCTATGAATTCAAGAGTGCAATTCTGAGTCTTTAGTGGAGTCATGAGGAATTAATAAGTTAGTAAATTTATTTGCTAATTTTATGATAACTTGTTGGAGCTTGATTTCATAGGCCCATGTTCCCCACTATACCTTTGATAAAATCATCTAGAATTATCAAAGTTGACTAGGTCAATTTTGGATAGTTTCACAGAGTTATATAATTTAGAAAAGAAAAGAGAAATTAAGGCAGATTTATTAATTAAGATATATTGGTATCTAAATTACTAAATAAGTTTAAATCAAGTTTCAAATTATAAATAATTAATTTGATACAGGATTTAAATAATTAATCAATAGAAAATAATGCAGGCCTTAATTTTAAGTCCAATGGGCTTATAATTAAATGGGAAATTTCACGGGCCTAGAGCAAATGATAATTTCGACCTAGGGCTGATTATTGGCTATTGTTTTATTGATTTTTTAATTAAATAATTGACCTAATTTATCCTATAAAAAGAATGCTAAGTGAGAATTGAAAAACAGATGTTTTTTACAAGATTTTGAGAAGATCTAGTCTTGATACTCTAGTTTTTAGATTCTCTCTACAACATAAATCCTTTTCTAAGCATCAATATTCTTTTTCTCTTCTTCTCTATGTATCTTTCTCATTTGTTGAGAATTTCCATCTCTAGTCTAGGTGATTCAAAGGATACTTTGGAAGGCTATAAAGAAAATTGAAGAACGGTTCAGTTTCTTAGTGATACCCTGCGATAGAAAGGATACAAGGGTTAGAGAAACTACAGGAAGGACTCATTCATTCTGCTGCATATAATGTAAGTGTTCTGATCATTATTTCTATTTGAATTCAATTTTAGAAACATGTTCTAGGTTTTCTTATATTAATTTGTATAATATAAGATTTACATGAAAATAAATAAGATTTTCCCAACAATCACCATAACTTTTTCTTCTAGCTTTCTTCAAGCTCTCAATGAATGCAACAAAATGTTGACTGCCTTTTTTGCTATTAACTTAATAACAGAACTTTAAAGAAAATAATGAAGATAAACACCAAGGTTTTACGTGGTTCAGGTTATAAAAAAACTATAGTCCACGAGTCTTTAGTATTAAAGTTCTAGAAGCTTTAGATGACAAGCTTCAATGGTGGTTTTCTCAAGCAGCGTATATATTGCTTTGAGTACCAAAGTCGTGAACCCTTTTACAAGGGTATCAAAGCTCTATTTAGAGGGGCTAAAGGTCATTAATATTATTAATTACAAATATTCCCCAATTATTTGGGGAGTTAATTGCTATATAACCCCTTTGAGTGTTCTAATAAAGAC
The DNA here is from genome assembly GCF_963169125.1 of Humulus lupulus. Classification (NCBI taxonomy): domain Eukaryota; kingdom Viridiplantae; phylum Streptophyta; class Magnoliopsida; order Rosales; family Cannabaceae; genus Humulus; species Humulus lupulus. The sequence goes on along the minus strand of NC_084798.1, from coordinate 157,010,377 downwards.
TGTGTGCCCGTGCGTATAGTAGGGGCCCAATCCATAGGTTGCAGCTCATCAACATTACATGAGGCATGCCCTTGACACCATCAGGGTGCATCTACATGTCTTCCTATGTCAAGCGCTATTGTGGGAAATACCAATTCTTGATATTACAAACTTGACGCCCTTACTTGAGGCACTAAAAAAGCTATCAAGCAATCTTTTGGTCACCCAAGGCTATAGTAAATGATACCTTGTCTTCCTTTTAGGCCCAAGGATAAAGCTCCTATACATGGAGGACTATCAGATCAAGAAGACAGGAGGACCTCTGGTCTGGCCCTCGAAACGTTGCCTAACTTGGAGACATCCACGATTGAGAGAAGCTCGACCTGCTGGGGTAGATACTACACTCTGAGGAGCTCTGGGTGAGCTCTACAGAACTTCATCAGCTCCTAAGGAGCTTAATTACTTCTCTAATTATTTCCACGTATCCAATGATGAAATCATAGACAACAAGTACCATGTAAGAAAGCCTTTATAACATCTAATTGCTCTACTTCCATATCATCTTTTGCAGTTGAAGACAAAATAATTATGATGGAAGTTAACTTCAACAGGTTTCAAAATGTCATGATAATCAACTCCCTCCAATACCCTTTTTGCCACGAGTCTAGCCTTTTACCCAGGCTTTCCAACTTTGGAAATTCCTGGTTTTCTTTAACAAATCCATTTGCAGCCTATAACTTTCTGACTTTTCTCCTTTGGAACTAATCTACAAGTTTGATTTTTATTTAAAGATCTCAACTATTCTTCTATAGCTGCTTCCCAATGTTTTGAGTTTGGGCTATTTCTTGCATCTCAATATGTTTTTGTCTCCTTTTAATGAATAATATCAATGATTAATGCTCAAATTTATATATTTTTAAGCTTCAATTGTGTACATAAATTCAATTTAAATTAATTATGTTTATGGTTTAATTGTAAGATTATTTTAGTTGAAAATATTTAATTTATTTTGGTTCAGAAAAATGGTATAAATAAAAAATAGAGAAAGCCCAATTGAAAAGCCCAACCCAAAAGGAAAAGAAGCCCAAGCCATGCAAGCCCTGTCGAGCCGACACGTGGCTACCTCAAATTGGTTGAGCCGAGCTGCCACCACCACGTCCTGCCAACTGCCACGTAGGGCCCACTTACCTGCAGCTGTCGCCACTTTCCTGGCGTGCATCTCACAGCATGCCACGTACCAAGGTTGTCCCCCACTCTCCTTTGTCACAGCCTCTAGAGCCAGAAACGTGTTGGGTTTGCCTCCCAATCCACCAGCAACCTTTTTCAGCAGACCAATTTGAGTTTGACACGTGTTCCACTTGTCCCACTTCCATCAGAATTTGAAATCATTTTCCATACTTTCTTTTACATGACTTTACTAGTTTTGGGAGAAAATTTTCTCTATAAATAGGATCCAAAAGCTAGTGAAAATCTATCAATTTTGAGAGAACAAATTAGAGAGCAGAGTTTAGAGAGTGAAATACACTTGTCATTTTGTTTTTCTTTTATTTATTTTTTTATATTTTTGAGTGAAAACAATGCCTGTTTTGGGCTAAATTTTCTTGTGGAAAGGCTAGAGTGGAGCTCATGTTCGACATTATTTTTCTAATATATTGATTCTCTTTGTTCTTCTTTTCTATATTTGTTTCAATTAAAAAAAAATTCTTCTAACTTTTATTCTAAATTTATTGATGTCGTTTACATAAGTTTAGTCATGTTTTGTTATGTAACTTAGGCTATTGATTTAATTTATGATATTTGTTGTATTATATGCTTTTTAATGCATTCTACCATTGACATTTTGTCGCTCTAAGATATATAATATGATAGATTGTACAATTAGAAGTTAGTGTAAATTTAATTATGAACATATCTTAAGGTGAGCTTTATTATATATATTTTCCAACTACAATTAATGGTGTAGAATTATAGTTGTGTAGAAGGAATGAAACTCCTACCATTGTACCATGTCGTACCCCCACTACTTGTCGAGTACAAACCTCATAGGCGTGCTAAGGGGGTACTTGCCATGTACCATTCTTATACGGCCACTACTTTAAGGGTATGGGTTTTTTACACTACCTTAGTTCCTTTTGTCTTATTTGTTCCTTCCTTACTTGTACATGAATTCCATCCACACCACTATATTAATAGGGTACATTGATGTCTTGAGCTCCTCAATATTGGGTTAAGTAAGCATACTGTAGAATTCTTGTAGAACCTACGTGTGGGGTGCATCTTGCTTGTGGCACCTCCCTCAAATGGGATATGGCCTCTCTAGCAAGCTGCATGGCTCAAGAGGTTCATGGGGACCAGACAAGATGGTTCCATTGGATTGGTCAAGAGAGAGGACCTCGATGCACGCAATGCCTCATGGCCACACAAGAGGCGAGAGGGCCTCATAGGGGCACGACATGGTGGCAGTGCGGGAGGGACGCGGGTCTCGTAGAGGTGCGATGTGGTAGCAGCATGCAGGGCAATATGGTCACGCTTGGCACGCTGGCCTCGTAAGGGCACGACATGGTGGCAGCGCACGAGGCACGCGGGTCTCGCAGAGGCACAACATGATGGCAGTGCGCCGGGTGAGATGGTCTCGCTTGGCAAGCGGGTCTCGCGGAGGCCCGACGTGGTGGTAGCACATGGGGCAAGATGTCTCGCTAGGCACATGGGCCTCACAGGGTCGCGAAATGGTGGTAGCGCATGAGGCACGCGGGTCTTGTGGAGGCGTGACATGGTGGCAGCGCACGAGGTGTGAGGCCCTCCTAACCGAGGCGCTAGGCGTGAGGCCCTCCTGGCCGAGACGCTTGGCGTGAGGCACGTCAGATGAATGTGAGGCGGTGGCTTTACGAGGCCTAGGTGCATGGTGTCTTGGTGCGAGGGGTTCTAGTCCTCAATGAGGCGCAAGGGAGTGTGGCACCTGGGCGCAAAGCGACTTAGACTTTAGTGAGGTGGAGCCCTCGTGATCTGCATGGGAGCATGACTCCTAAGAACTTGGCACTCGGGTCTCCAACCAGGCAAGTATCTCGTGAGGCACATGGGCGCGAGGTGGGGGCCTCGCAAGGCCCAGGGTCGCGTGACATACAAGGATGTTGTGAGCCTTCGAATATTCAGCAAGGTAGAAACCTGCAGGGCACTTGGGAGTGTTGTCTAGAACGTGGTCTCGTGAGACCTATAGGCCCGAGCCCGATAGCATGACTAAGTGACCCTTAGCCAGGTATTTGGACCAGAATTTTTTTCCTTGGTGGATTTTATCTAAGAGGAGGCCATTAGATGTATGCAATAGACTTATTATGATGTTATACTTATTTTTCATGAGTGCGATACTTGTATTATTCTTGGAGGCATATAAAGTAGAGAAGGATGTCATTCAGCACTATTGGGCGATGAAGACCTTGCTATGCGAGATGGTCTCGCACAGCGAGACCCTTTCACATGGTGAGGCTTGCCTCCTTCTCTTTGCGCTTCATTTGTTGACATCCCGGGGCCTTCATTGACCTTCCTTCCAATGATAAGGCTTATACAAGGCTTAGGGGCACGTTAAACATTTAGACAAGAGTGTTTGGAAGCATTAGGCTGTAGTTGGTCTCTCTATGTGAGGGCCCTTTCGCTGTGTAAGGCCTCTTATCCTTCTTTGTGTTTCCATGACTTCATTCTTCATTTATATCTGAAGGTGGCATTTATATAGATGTCCAATGAAGGGATGAAGTCCGATTGAGTTGTAAAGTCGAGGGTAGTATTGCCGAGGGAGGGTGCCCTCGCTATGCGAGATCCTCTTGCAAGGTGTGAACTATCTCGCCGCCTTGTTTTCCTTAGTCTAGGACTCGGACAAGCCATTCTTTTTTTTTTGTGAGGGACTTTCGTAAGTCCTCATGGTCAATAGCTTTATTTTGAAAGAGTTCGCTTTGGAATCCCTCTACTGCGTGTGATTCGTGTCTGTTGGTGCACCTTGATTACTCGTAAGGATATGTTGACCCTTTGGGTTCTCGCTATCCTTTTATATATTTTTGCATGCGCGTTTTATTTTGTGCGAGAAGCGTCCTTCTCATCATTATGCATAGTACTATTTTTGCAAGTGTCTTCTTCGAGACCCTTTTTGCAAGCGTCTTTTGTGAGACCCTTTTCACAAGCGTCTTCTTTGGGACCCTTTTTGTAAGCGTCTTCTTTGAGACCCTTTTTTGGTTTTTGAGGTGATCTTTCCTCGATTTGGGACCCTTGTAGGGAGATGATCCTTGTGAAACCTTGTAAACACCTATTTTCAAGGGCCTTTTTCCCGTGGTAAGGCGACTTAGTCGATCTAGACTTAGGGATCTCTTTGGTTTCCCTTTTCATCTTCTGGGACATGGTCCCTTTACAGGATGGGTTTGTTCGTGACGAGGTCACTTTTGAGGGACCTTTTGACTTTTTCAATTCTATAAGGGTAGCTAGTCCTTATAGATTCAAATTTTGTCTCATAAGGTTCACTACTCTCACATATATGTATTATAAATACTTTTATATATATATGTATATATGTATATCACAAGGCTAGATGCCTGTTTCACACTTGGCCAAGCACCTATTGGGGCTCGTGAGGCTAGGCGCCTGCTTTGGATCTTTATGGGGGTGGATTGCAATGATTTGGTGAATCCTACTAGCTTCTTATTTGAATCCTTTTTGTAGTCCTCTTCCAATTTTCAACTTGATCAGCGAATCCTCTATCACGACTTTCCCTTCTACAAGGAATCTTCAGACGTATTGGTAGAAGGGTGATCAGAGGACGGTTTGCTTTCCTCTACATGCAAGTTCTTCTGGCCCTCTTCCACACGTATATACTTCTGCGCTCTTTTGAAGAAGTCATCTAAGTTTGTAACCTCTCTCTCGAGCATGTTACCCCATAACCTGCTTCGTAGATGAACTCCGACTGTAATAACCATCTTGACCTCCTCTCTAGTAGAACTTCCCAACTTTGTTGCTTCCATATTGAACCAATGGACATAGCTCTTCAGACTTTCATTCTCGCCTTGTTTTATGTTAGCAAGGCTGGTAATTGGCATAACATAATCACAGACTGCACGGTGTTGCTGAAGAAATTCGCCAGAGAATTGTTGCCACGACTTGATGGTACCTGGCCTTAACCTCTTGAACCACTTGTATGCAATTCCTTTAAGTGTAATGACAAAGAAATGGCACTTTGCTCTGCCGATGACCCCCCTTAACCTCATCAAGTTATTGAAGGAGTCTAAATGATACTTTGGATCCGTAGTGCCCTCGTACAGAGCCATGCGAGGCTCTTTGAAGCTGGTGGGGAGTTGCTTAACCTGGATCTCCCTTGTGAAGGGCAAATCAAGGTCAAATTATTCATCAACTCTGTGCCCCCCAGGTGCAGTGATAATCTTGCCTTGAGGGCTTTGCATTTCGGTGTCTAGTTCCATCTTCTTTTTGCTTAAAGAATCTTGTGGGTTCTCAGACTGAACCCTTGCTTTGGTTGTGTCCCTCGGGGGAGCTGCAGGGGGTGTGGTTTTTACCCCAGACCCTCTTTGGTTGAACTTCCCCCTCAAGTCAAGTGAGGCTTTTGTGGGGTAATTTTGGGTCCGCACCACCCGTAGGTGGGGTTCGCGTTAGGCTTCACTACTGGTGTATAATATTCCTTGTGTTCTGGGTGAGGGTTATAACAAGTGGAGAGCTGCATTTTTTCACTGTCAACGGGTATGGTGGTTTCTCCTCATGCATGCTTTAGTCTCCTATCCTGGGGAAGGGGTATGCTTGACCTTCCTTGCAACAGGTCATTCAACACCTCCTGCATGTTCTCTATTGTGGCTTCCAGCCTTCTATTTTTTATGTGCAACTCACATATCTCATTCTCGTAAAAGCAAGTTCTGGAGCTGGGACTCACAGACTGCACCTGCAAGCTGTTATCAGGCTTGTGCAAAGAGGAGCATGGGTTCCGCTGGCCGGAGCGTGGCTCAATCGGTGGTTGAGGAGGAGGGTGCATACTCAGACCACCCACACGGGTCGTTTATGGTTCACGATGACCTCACCTAGGTTGGATTGCTGGGAGTGTTGCATCCTTCTCCTCTCGAGGGGTTGAATGTTCCGCCGGCATGTCTCCATTCTCAGGTGGTGGAGGGTCTCTTCTGGAGGCTTTCGGTGGGCCTCTGTCAAGGTGGATCTCAGCATCCTGAGATCCCCGTAGGCGTTTTGAACGCCATGGAATTTTTTCATGTCAAAATTGATGGAAGAACGACGGCTTGATAGTCGCCGTTCCTACAGACGGCGCCAAACTGTTGACGGTTAGAACTCGTCAACGATGTTAGGTCAGAAAACTCAAAGGTAAGTGCAGAGATAGCTAAATAAGAACTTAGAATAGACTTAAGGAAAAATAAATGCATATCAACAATGGAGTAAACATTCATATATTGCGCAATAGCTTGAGTATACAATGAATTTTCCAACCCCCCCCCCCCCCAATGATGAAGTAAGGCTCTATATATAGGTGAGCTCTAATGGCTCTTGATACATTGTGGTCCCGAAGAGACAAGGAGCTTCATATCCGGGCTACAGGTTGTAGTGTTTTCGGAGTAGTGGTGGTTGGCTCCAGTATGTGTCAGGGGTCTGCAGAAGTACTCCTGCCATGGTACCATGTCGTACCCCCACTACTTGTCGAGGACGAACCTCATAGGCGTTCTAAAGGGGTACTTGCCATGTACCATTGTTATACAACCACTACTTGAAGGATATGGGTGTTGTACACTACCTTGGTTCCTTTTGTCTTGTTTGTACTTTCCATACCTGTACGTGAATTTCATCCACTCTACCATTTTAATAGGGTGCATTGATGTCTTGAGCACCTCAATATTGTGGAACCTACGTGTGGGGTCCTCCCCCAAAATGGGATAGGGCCTCTTTAGCAAGCTACTTGCCTCAAGAGGTTCATGGGGACCTAACAAGTTGGTTCCATTGAATTGATTAAGAGAGAGGTCCCCGATGCATGCAATGCCTCATGGCTACGCGAGAGGCGAGAGGGCCTCACAGGGGCGCAACATGGTGGCAACGCACGAGGTACGCGGGTCTCACGGAGGCGCATCGTGGTGGCAGCACGCAGGGTGAGATGGTCTAGCTGGGCACGCGGGCCTCGCAGGGGTGCAACATGATGGTAGTAGGTGAGGCACGCGGGTCTCGCAGAGGCATGACGTGGTGGTAGCACGTGAGGCATGAGGCCCTCCTGACCGAGATGCTAGGCATGAGGCCCTCCTGGCCGAGACGCTTGGCGTGAGGCACCTCAGTTAAATGTGAGGCGGTGGCTTCACAAGGCCCAGGTGCATGGCACCTGGGCGCAAGGCAACTTGGTCTTAGCGAGGCGGAGGCCTCATGAGCCATATGGGAGCATGACTCCTAAGAACTTAGCACTTGGGTCTCCAACCAAGAAAGTGTCTCGCGAGGCACATTTGCACGAGGCGGGGGCCTCGCAAGGCCCAAGGTCGCAAGACCCACAAGGATGTCGTGAGCCTTTGAATATTCAGCAAGGCAGAGACCCGCGGGGCACTTGGGAGTGTTGGCTAGAACGTGGTCTTGTGAGACCTATAAGCTCGAGCCCAATAGCATGACTAAGTGACCCTTTGCCTGGTATTCGGACCAAAGATTTTTTCCATGGGGGATTTTTGGCATCCATAGTCAAAGACTTACAAAGGACGGGCCTTTGAGGGAACTCACCTTAGGTGAATTACCTGTCTGTGAATCTTGTCTAGAAGGCAAACTAACCAAGCGTCCATTCTTTGCAAAGGGTGGTAGGGCCAAAGAACCACTTGGACTTGTGCATTCAGGTGTTTGTGGACCTTTGAATGTACAAGATAGGGGTGGTTTTGAGTATTTCGTCACTTTTATTGATGATTACTCTAGACACTCATGTCTTTACCTAATGCATAGGAAATTAGAAACATTTTCAAAGTTGCAGGAATTCCTAGCGATGGCTCAGAACCAATTAGGTAAAATGTTAAAGATCTTTCGATCTAATAGGGGTGGAGAGAATATTTGGATATGCAGTTCCAATATTATTTAACTGAAATTGGGATTTTAACACAACTTATTGCCTCAGGTACTCCACAACAAAATGGTGTAACAGAATGCTGGAACAAAACTTTATTGGAAATGGTTCGATGCATGCTTAGTTACTCAACTCTACCAACTTCGTTCTAGGGTCATGCAATTGAAACTGCGAACGAAATTCTCAATGTCACGCCGTCTAAATCAATCCCGAAAACATCTTTAGAATGCTAGAAAGGTAGTGAACCTAGTTTACGCCATTATAGAATCTGGGGGTGTCCCGCCCATGTCCTGAGGAAAAAGGAAGGAAAGCTAGAACCGCAAACTGAAGTTCGCATGTTTTTTGGCTATCCTAAAGGTACTCGGGGTGGACTTTTCAATAGTCAGTCAGAAAAGAAAGTGTTTACTTCTACGAATGCTACTTTTCTAGAAAATGACTATGTCCAAAACTTCAAACCACATAGCAAAGTAGTTTTAGAGGAGATGGTTAAAGAATTGAAACGAACCAATATTCCATCGTCATCAATGCGAGTTAATGATGAAATGCCCACTCATTATGTCCAATCGATGCAAGTCAATTTAAATGAAGAAAGTACCACTGTTCCTGAGCAAACAGTCATGGAGCCTCGTCGTAGTGGGAGGGTTTCTAGGAACCCTGTTTGCTATGGTTTGGATGGTGAAACCAATATGGTTGTTGGTGACACTAGTGATGATGATCTGTTGTCTTTCAAATAGGAAATGGCTAGCCTTGAGAAGGAACTATGGCTCGAAGCCATGAAACAGGAAATGGAGTCCATGTACTCATATTCCGTCTGGGATCTTGTGGAAGCACCTTGTGACTTTAGGGCCATTGGGTGCAAGTGGATCTACAAGAAGACACGAGGTGTTGATGGAAATATCGAGACTTATAAAACTTGATTAGTGGGAAAGGGTTATACCCAAAGAGAAGGCGTAGACTATGAGGAAACTTTTAGTCCAGTAGCCATGCTCAAGTCCCTTCGCATCCTTCTATCCATAACAGCCACTCTCGACTATGAGATCTGGCAAATGGACATCAAGATTGCTTTTCTTAATGGAAAGCTTGACGAATTCATTTATATGCATCAACTAGAAGGTTTTAAAGAAGGAAAAGTTTGCAAGTTGAATAGGTTCATTTATGGACTTAAGCAAGCTTCTCGTTCCTGGAATCTTAGGTTTGATGAAATAATTTCAAAACCTATGGCTTTGAACAAAATATTGATGAGCCTTGTGTTTACCAACTGAAGGAAAATCAAATAGGGGTATTCCTGGTTCTTTATGTAGATGATACCTTACTCAATGGAAACAATGTTAAGAAATTATCAGATGTGAAGAATTGGCTGAGCACTCAATTCCAGGTGAAGGATTTGGGTGAAGTAAGTTATGTTCTAGGAATCCAGATAATTAGGGATAGAAAGAACAGATTCTTAGCTCTATCTCAAGCAGCTCACATAGATAAAGTGCTTGAATGATTCTCAATGACAAATTCCAAGAAAGGACATTTACCATCCCGCCATGGAATTCATCTTACAAAGAAGTAGTTTCCCCAGACTCTTGAAGAGGAAGATGCAATGAGAAAAGTTTTTTACACATCTGCAGTTGGAAGTTTTATGTATGCCATGTTGTGTACTAGACCAGATATCTGCTATGCAGTGGGAGTAGTGAACAGGTATTAGTCAAACGCAGGACCGGAACATTAGATAACAGTTAAGCATATCCTGATGTATTTAAGACAGACTAGGATATATATGTTAGTCTACAAGGGTGGTGTTCTGCACCCTATAGGCTACACCGATTCATATTTTCAGACTAATGTTGATGACAAGAAGTCTACTTCTGGAATGGTGTTTACTCTTGGGGTGGAGCTGTGATATGGAGAAGTGTAAAGAATTCTGCAATCTCAGATTCCACCATGGAGGCTGAGTACATAGCCGTGTTAGAAGCAACTAAGGAAATAGTCTGGGTAAAGAAGTTCTATTCGGATCTTGGTGTTATTCCAGAAATGGATAAACTGCTTGTGTTGTTTTGTGACAATACAGGAGCGATAGCCTACTCGAAAGAACCTCGAAGTCACAAGAGGAGTAAGCATATAGAAAAAAGTATCACATTATTCGAGAATACGTGGCCACGGGAGATGTGAAGGTTATGAAGATTGCATCTGAAGACAATCTTGCATATCCGTTTACAAAGACACTACCGAAAGCTCAATTTGATAAGCATATCAAAGAGATGAGATTATTAGAATTAAGGCATTAGGTTCAATTTGTGCAAGTGGGAGTTTGTTGGGGTTTTATGCCCAAATTAAAACCCAATTTCTTTGTAAACTCATTTATTATCAATAAAAGAATAGAAATAATTTTTTGACTTGGTCAATCACTTTGCTCACAAGTTTTATTTTCATGATTATTTGTTTAATATAAACTTCTATTAAATCCCGAGCATATAGCTAATCGTTTATTGTGACGTAATCACAGTGGAATATAAATATGATTATATGTTCAAAATAAGTTAGTCCTAAGATTAGTCAGTGCACAAGATTTACACTGACTTGCCAATCTACGATATGATCTACTTACACATTGTAGTGTTATGTTCTTTCCAGAACATTAGCAAAGTAGATAATATCGAATGTATTTGTTACATCGGACTGAACTGATATTAAAAATTGATAGGATAAGTAAACATACTGTTATTATCTATTCTAGTCATATCATATAGTTGACTATAGGTCAATTCAATCTCAATACTGAGTGGTTAGTATTCTAACTAATTGTATTATTTGAGTTTTTTGACTTGTTCGCTACCAGCTTACCCTACGGACTAGCCCATACTTACATCTTGGGAACTCAGTAGTATAATTGAGTGGGAGTGTTAATCATAGATATGAGCATCTATAGCTTCTGATGAAGAAGTGAAGATGGTTTCCTTTTAGTTTGGTTCAAGGTGTTAAATGATAGAGATCTCATTTCAGTAATTAAATTAGTTTACTGAAATATCATTTACAAGTAACTAAGTGTTTTAAGGATAAAATACAATGAGGGGTAAAATGGTATTTTAGTCCCATCTAATTGTAGACCGTCTACAGAGGATTGAGTGACAATTATGGTTGTAACAATGGATAATTAATAGCGTATCTATATTTGTTGTAGAGCGTTCTATGAATTCAAGAGTGCAATTCCGAGTATTTAGTAGAGTCACGAGGAATTAGTAAGTTAGTAAATTTATTTGTTAGATTTATGATAACTTATTGGAGCTTGATTTCATTGGCCCATGGTCCCTACCGTACCTTATATAAAATCATCTAGATAGTCTCAATTAATTGATTTAATTATCAATTAGAATTATCAAAGTTGACAAGGTCAATTTTGGATAGTTTCACAGAGTTATGTAATTTTGAGAAGAAAAGGGAAATTAGGGTGGATTTATTAATTAAGATGAATTGGTATCTAAATTAATAAATAAGTTTAAATCAATGTTCAAATTATAAATAATTAATTTGATAAAGGATTTAAATAATTATTGAATTAAATAAATCAATAGAAAATAATACTGGTCTTGAGTTTAAGTCCAATGGACTTATAATTAAATGGGAAATTTCACGGGCCTAAAGCCCATGATACTTTCAACCTAGGGTTGTTAATTGGCTATTATTTTATTGATTTTTTAAATAAATGACCTAAATGAGTCTATAAAAGGAATGTTAAAAGAGAGTTGAAAAAAGAAGTCAAACAGATGACAGACACTGGTTTTCAGATAGGTTTTAGATTCTCTCTAAACATAAGTCATTTTCTGAGCATCATTATTATTTTCTCTTCTTCTCTCTTTATCTATCTCATGTGTTGAGAATTGACCACTCTAGTCTAGGTGATTTCAAGGATACTTTGGAAGGCTGTGAATAAAATTGAAGATCGGTTCAGTTTCTTGGAAATACTCTGCGACAGAAAGGATACAAGGGTTAAAGAAACTGAAGGAAGGACTCATTCATTCCATTGCGTATAATGTAAGTATTATTATCATTATTTCTCTTTGAATTTAATTTTAGAAACATGTTCTAGGTTATCTCATATTAATTTGTTTAATATTAGATCTGCATGAAAATACATAAAGATCCTGTATAAGTTTCCTAACATGTAGGAGATTAGAGGGAATGTCCTAGCTGGAGTGGCTAAGGATTATTCTATTTCAGAGATGGGTTTATTGTGGTATAAGGATCGGATCTGTGTTCCAATGGATATGGGTATTAGACAAGAGATACTTGATGAATCCCATACTACACCATACTCACTCCATCCAGGCACCACAAAGATGTACCAGGATCTATGGACTTTATACTGGTGGCCTGGGATGAAGAAGGACGTAGTTGAATATGTGGCCTAGTGTTTAACCTATCAGTAGGTGAAGGCTGAGCATTAGCGACTAGCGAGGTTGTTACAGCCTTTAGGTATTCCCGAGTGGAAATGGGAAGACATTACCATGGATTTTTTGGGAGTTTTACTCAGGACAGTGGGGCTACATGACTCGGTGTGGGTGATAGTAGACAGGTACACCAAGTCAGCTCACTTTCTACTAGTGAGGACAGCTTATACTGTAGATAAGTATGTAGAGTTATATGTCAGGGAGATTGTGCGTTTTCATGGGGTTCCTAAATCTATAGTATATGACCGGGATCCCATATTTACCTCCAAGTTTTTGGGTGGTTTGTAGAAGGCTATGGGGATTTAGTTGAAGTTCAGTACAACCTTTCATCCTCAAACAGACGGACAGTTATAGAGGATAATTCAGGTATTGAAAGATATGCTTAGAGCGTGTGTATTGGACTTCGAGGGGTCTTGGAGTAAGTACCTCAAGTTGATTGAGTTTTCATACAACAACAGTTATGAATCAACAATTGGAGTAGCTCCATACGAGATGTTGTATGGAAGGAGATGTAGATCGCACATACATTGGGATAAGATGGGTGAGGGAAATTATTTGGGACCGGAGATGGTTTAGAAGACTAACGAAGCTATTGAGAAGATCCGAGATCGAATGCTTATTTCGCAGAGCAGATAGAAAAGCTATGCTGTTCCTAACCGTAGGGACATGGAGTTCCAGGTAGGGGACCATGTGTTTCTGTGAGTTTAATCATTAAGTGGGGTGAGGAGGTTTGGGAAAAGTGCAAGTTGAGCCCTTGATTCATAGGACCTTTTGAGATCCTAGAGGTGATCGGGAAGGTAGCCTATAGATTGGCTCTGCCACGATCGTAATCAAGAGTTCACAATGTATTCCACATCTCTATGCTTCAGAAGTACGCCTCAGATACGACCCATGTGTTGAGATATGAGGATCTAGAGTTACAGACATATTTGTCGTATGAACAGCAACCAATTCAAATCCTAGACACAAAAGATAAGGTTCTACGGAACAAGACAATTCCTCTAATCAAAGTATTATGGAGGAATATCAAGGTTAAGGAAGTGACCTGGGAGCTTGAGTCAGCTATGCGGGATCAGTATCATGAGTTATTCAAGTAAATTTTGAGGACAAAATTCTCAGTAAGAGGGGATAGTTGTAATGACCCAAAAAATTCTTGTAGGGTTTAGTGTCTTGATTAGAGTGTCGGGAGGGCATAATTAGATATACGTGTGTTTAAATGGTTAAATGCATGACTATGTGTCATGCATAATTTATGTTATTATGTGAATGTATTATATGCATGTTTATGAGTATTAGATATGCATGTGGGCCCTTTACTGTTTATAAGGGTATATTTGTAATTTTTGCCCGTTAAGGGCACAAATGTGATTATGTGTGATAAATGGCTTAGACCAAATTATTATGTGGATATATTTGTAGTATATGGCTTGATACGATCCTAGTGAGCGGATTAGCGGAATAGTCACAACGGTGTTTAATACCCGACTCGGGGTGAGCTTGGGGGTATTTTGGGAAGTTTAATGTATACTTGGGATTTATTGAGTGACGAGTAAGTATTTGGTAATAATTTGGACATGTCAGGATTACTTGGGAATTGGTAGGAAGATTTGAGGATTTAGCGGGAATCAGAAAATGACTATTTTACCCCTAGAGGCAATTAGAGGGCTCGGAAAGCTTGAGGGCAATTTGGTCTTTTTGGGTTAAGGATATACATAAAGCCTTAGGAATTAATTAGAAACACCAAGAAGGACTCCCTCTCTCTTACTCACGTTCTCACTCTCACTCTCTATAGAACCTAAGCTAAACTTGGAGAATTGAAGGAGAACACTCAGGGAAATTAGGCAGGTTGGAGCTGACGAAATCAAAGCTAAGATCAGACAAGGGTTTCTGAGGAGTTTAGACTATCAATTCAGGTAAAAATCTAACCTTTAATTACTTAATTTTGTTGAAATTATGTTGAATTTATAGCTTGCATGGATTCTAGTTTCTTAAGCTGATTTTGGGTGTTGGAGGAGAGTATGAAATTGTTTATAAATTAGTTATGATGGTTCGGATATAAAGATGAGTTTTCTAGGTTCAATTCTAAGATCTGCTGAGGATTTGGGGTTGAATTTTGGAGTTCAGGCTTGAGGAAAACGCTGAACAAGTGTGGTTTTTCTGGGTTTGGGAGCTCGGGTTGCGGCCCTGTTCTTCAAGCGTCGCGGCCCGCGTGCTTTAGGAGGCTGGGAGCCTCTGTTTCGCCAGGCGCGCCGCGACCGAGGAGGGTGAAAGTTGCGGCCCGTGCCCTCTAGCAGGGAAGGCTGGGTCTCTATCTTATGGGAAAGTTGCGGCCCTAAATAGGAAATAAATGGTAGCCAAGGTTTTAGGCTCGGGGAGGCTTGGGGATTCAAACCTAAGTGCTCGTGATGAATTCTACTACCCGGCTTAGTAGAATTCGAGGTTTCGGAGGCTAGCATCTGTTCTCGAAACATTTTTTGGATTAGTACTTGATAGTTATCCATTGTTTCTTCTGACTATGATTATCGTTGTAAGACGCCCTAAACTAATACTTTGTAAAACATCTTCATGCTCATAAACTTATTGAAGAAAACCACTTACTATATGAAAATTTCAGTGGAGCCTTGCTAAAGCATGCAAGTTGGGCCCAATAGTTTAAAATAAAATAAAAGTTCTCATGCAATGTTTTAAAAATAAATATAGTTCAAGTCCCACTAACATGTTTGGAAATCAAAATAAAACATAATATCGTCCTTTAAATTTTGGCGTTTTAAGTTGATCGTTTGTTCACCCACAGGATACCCCCACGCCATACACACCCTGACATTGGAACTCCCCACATAATCACGCGTGCCAAAGAGAAACCGTAGTTGTTACCTGGAAGGAAAAGTAAGGGGGTGCGCTAAAAGCCCAGTAAGGAAGTACAAATAACACACAAGAAAAACACAACACAACATAATCTTATTGTAAGACTACTACAACATGATATCACTACTACGAAAACTTGCTTTTACAACACTTTTTTAGGGCACTCACCTAGATGCGAGTCCTAAAAACATCTCCTGGACTTTTTAGGAAACTCATTGAGAGTCCTTAAAGAATTTCTTTTAGGACTCGCGAACTGATGCGTATCCTAAAAGTTTGAATTATTTTTTTAACAAAAGTTTTCTGGACTTTTTAGGACACTCATTGAGAGTCCTTAAAGAATTTCTTTTTGCGAGTCCTGAAAATTGATGCGTGTCCTAAAAGTTTGAATTTTTTTAACTAAGTTTTATTATGTAATAAATCACAAATAAAACAACAACAACCCATTCTCTCTCTCTCTACTTGCTCTCTTCACCCATTTCTCTCTCTACTTACTCTCTTCCCCCATTTCTCTCTCTCTCTCTCTCTCTCTCTCACGAACTCCACTACCCAGCCACGAACGACGGTGCTCTGGCCATCCCTCGCCTACACGCGCCGACCCACAGCATTCCCCGACCCTCGAAACCCCCAGCCCCGCGAGTCCATGGCCTCACGCGCCCCCAAGCCTAGTCAACGGAGCCTCCAAGTTCGAAAAATTTTGTGGGTTTCTCTCACGAAACCCCACTTCCACGCCACTTATGGCGGCCTTGTGGCCACCGACCGCCTACACATGCCAGCCCACAGTGTTCTCGGCCCCCGAAACCCCTAGCCCCTACCCTCATGCGCCCCCTAGCCTAGCCGACGAAGCCTCCAAATTTCTACGACCATGTGGGTTTCCAAAACGTTTTGGACATTTTTTGACCACCTTGAGCTACCCCGAGCCAAATGAGCACCACAACCGCATTCCTTGTGCTTTGGGCTTCAAAACCCACTAAAGGATCGGACCAAACCACCACCGAGGGGTGGTGGCATCGCCATCACCGTTGGAGCTCCAGCGGGAGCTTTGGCTACCATTTAATTTTTAAAAAATTAAAAATAAAACTTTTTAGGACTCGTAAAAACATTATTTTAGGACTCGTGGGGCACGAGTCTCAAATAGAGGACTCGCGGAGCGTGAGCCCTAAAAATCCTTTTTTGTAGTAGTGTATACATACACCATCATACATTGTACTAACATCATCATCATACATCGTTATCATGGATCATATATCATAAACATATTCAAACATCATCATCAAAAACATTATCATCGTATCCTTGTGAACATGGCCCCCTATCTTGTTCATGTCACATCTTGAGGTAAACAGGAGGTCCAGGTCCTTGAATAACCTCGGCACGTCCGCCCTATGAGTCACGCGTTTATATCCTTAGTAACTCAGGTTACATCTTTGATCCTTAGTAATCCATTTGTTGTGTCGCGTTCAACATGCTAACAACCATTTTTCCCTTGGTGGCTGTTAAGGATTTTGATTGGACTTGAGGGCATTTAGGTCTTTTTACCTTAAGGATGTATATGAATCAAGGAAGGCAGTAGAAAATAGGAAGCAAAACAGAGCACTTCACCTCTTCTCCCATACATCATCTCCCTTCCATTTTTCTTTGGATCTTGAAGCATTTTTTGAGGAACCAAGCTAGGGAATCAAGTTTTGAGGATCTAGGGTATTGCTCCACCATTGAAGAGGAGTTCATACTGAGCTTCAGGTAAGATTCCAACCATTAGAACTCTGGTTTTCTGCTCTGTTTTCTTATTTTGTTCAGTTGAGATTTTGGGTTTGAAAGTAGAGAATTCAATGGGGTTTATGGCAAAGCTTGGTAGGTTATGATGCCTAGGACTAGTATATATGGTATTTGGGTTCAATTGGGGGTTTAAATGGTGTTTGTGTAGAGTCCAAGAACTTTACTTAGCTTGTTAGATAGTAGTAGTAATAGTAATAGGTAGTAGTACTTGTAGTATGTTTAGTACTGTGGATTTTGGTTCAAGCCGGGACTTAGTACTGTAGATTTTATAAGTTTAACCTATAGTTTAAGAATATTAATTATAACCTAAGGTTTGATTAATATGACTGATTATTGAGATAATATTTATTATACTATAAGGTTTAGATAGACCCAATAAGGTATTAACACTTGTCATGAGTATATTTAATGAGAAATTAAGTATTTTTTAGAAATAAGTTTAATAAGAGTAATATTTGAAAATCCTAGAGTCTGCCAGCAGCTTTGAAAACATTAAAGGACTTAGTCAAGGTTGTTTACTCAATTCAAATTAGGCTGAAAAAGTGTAATTACGTGTATAATATTTCAGCGTATGTCGATATATCGCAGCTCTAGGGGCAATATATCGCCACACGGGGATACGAAAAATACGTAACTTCGCACGACCACCTCAACGAGCCTCGGGCATATGAGCCCACTCGATATATCGCCTATGGTAGGCGATATATTGGCCCTAGGGCATACATTTTGAATGATTTTGAAACCGACCTCATTTTAATCCTTAACCTCTTGATAAGTCCAGAATCTTTTTGACCGAGTCTTCAGCCTCTGCTAAACGATTATTCAAATGTTTTCCAATTAAAAAGCCATTATTTTATTCAAGCTAAATGAAGATCTTTTCATTCTTGAACTCTATAAATAGGACCTAGTACCCAGCCATTTATTCATTCATCAAGCTGAGTTCAGAAGGCTACAAGCTGCATGGTTTACTTTGGAGTACTAAACACTTGGGTTGGGGTTATAAGCTTTATCATTATAAGCTTATCAAACACTTGGGAAGTAAGGTTCATAGTATATTTCGATTTCGAGGTGTAGTTCAGTATAACAATTTCAAAGGTATTCCTATTCTTAGTCCTTTTCAATATTGTTTCATTAGTTTTCTCTACTCAAATCCTAACTCAGTATTCTTTATTCTTGGTTAGGCATCTAAGTTCTTTGAACTTGAGGTTCTTATTGGTAAGTATCTTCTCGATGGTTTAGTTCATTCCTTTCATCTTTTTCTTTTAGAATACTCACCTTTCTCAATTATGGTTTTTAGGAGTGTTCCAAAATCGCGACCTTGTTCTCATCATCCCGGTATTTTGGTAAGGAAAATAGGGTAGTTATTATGTGATATGTGCTATAAAAGTGTTATGATATATGTATGTTTGGGGCTTATAGTTGTTATATAGCAAACCCTATCACATTTATGTTTTGGGGCTTGTAGTTGCTTAACTAGCAAACCTCATTATAGTACGAGGCTTATAGTTGCTTAGTTAGCAAACCCCAATAGTCACCATGTACATGGGTTAGAATTATATGTGTTATAGCATATGATATATGTTCATAGTTTATGTGTATGATTATGTTCATGCTTTTAGTAGATTTTCCTTGCTGGGCATTAGGCTCATTCCTTTGTGTTTTATATGTGCAAGAAAATAGTATGGCGACGGAAAGGTTATTGGCAACTTGGGAATGTGTATTAAGGTAGAATGGAATCGGTGGACTGCGTGAACGATTCGAGGATGAAGTTGTTTAAGTCTTTTAAATTATGATTTCTATGTATTTCCGCACTCAATTTTGTAACCAATTTATTTAAGTTATGCTATGCTTTATTTTCAAAACAATGGATCCCATATCCTACTCATGAATTTTTATGTATTTTAAACCTTTACTTTACAGTTTTTAAATAAAGTTATGGTTATTTCATATGTATGTTTTCTTAAGATTAGTGTCTATGTATAGTAGTTTATTAATGGTCCAAGGTCTAGAATAGTTGGGTCATTATAGTTGGTATCAGAGCAACTGTTCATCTGCATGAAGTTCTCCTCGATACACACACTCAAAGCTCCGAATCTGACCTCCAAGTAAGTGTTTAAGTTATAGTTACTATGTTTATATGTATAGCTAACGATTTTTAGTCTTTATGTTTTCAGTTAGGAATGAATGGAGCATTAACTTATGAGGATATCCAAGCCATTATGGCTTTAAAAAGAATTAGAGAACCGAGAAACACCGTAGGAGTGCTAGAAAGAATCACTCGGAGGCTGGTTTTATTCCACAGAGAAATAATGATGAGAGCAACAGAGCAATACTTTAGTAATTAGATTATTTAGAGATTATCATACTGTAACAGCAGCCATAGAGGAGATATGGGAAACAATGGATAATGAAGATGAATTGCCGGTAGCAATGAGATATTATTTTCTCTTAATTAGGTTCACTTAAAAAATGGAGTTTCAGTTTACAAATGAGCAAAAGCATAGAATTTTTACGAACCTTCCTCGAGGGCATTTTGAGGCACATGATAATGAGGACTATGAGGAGTTAAATGATGATATGCTAGATGAAGGGTCAGATATAGAAGATCCCGATTTTTAGAATAGTTAGTTTCATTGTTTGTTTTTATTTGTTTTCTTTTATGGTTGTAAATAGTGAAAACTTTATTTTTCCAAATTAATATCATGGTTATTTTGTTATCATGTATGAGTTTCATTTTCTTTTGCAATCATAATAAATAATAAATAAAATAAATAATGACTAAGTTCGATGAGGGTGGATACAAATCAACGAACCAAGTTTCTATATTGAGAGTTAGGGGGCCATAGTAGTGGGAACGATTTTACTGATCCCAACCCTCCCTCAATATGGTTAACTTTGGAACAAAGATGAGTTTTGAGCCTGAGAATTAAGTTATATAGGATGATTAGAAACAGACTTAGAAATAATAAAGATGGCTTGTTTTTCTAAGTATAGAAACCCACTCTAATAACAAAGAAGACTTATATAATTTTCATAAGAAGTCATAATTAATAGGTCTGAGATATGTTTGTTTAGATTAAGTTTTTACCTTAGAACCTATTAGGGTAAAGTTCTAACATGTTTCTCTCAACTGTTAGAACTTTGCTGCGATGTCGCTCTGAAGATCTGCTCGCACCAACGGAAACGCCTCCAGCGCCGCTCCGATGAACAATGAAGCCCCTCCAGTTCGCAGAAGGGGAGTGCGTGCTACTGCCAGCCGCAACGCGTTGCCGCCGCCAGCTGACAACACTGCAGAGATCACTAGACTGCGACAACAAGTCGAGGAACTATTGCAGCAACAGCGACAACAAGCTCAGCCCCAGACTCAGCCTCTGCCTCCGCCGTAGCCGCAGCCGCAACAAATGGCCTCAGCACCCCAACAAGTTGGTCCATATGGGGGATGGCCAGTGGCGAATTATGTGCCGTATCTAGTACAGTGCATGGAGCCAGTTTATGAGTGGTTCCATAAGAAACAAGCTCTGAACGTTGAAGGGACTACAGACCCCTTCAAGGCAGAATAGTGGCTACAAAACGTAGAATCAATCCTGACGCACATAAACCTCAGCAACGCAGACCGCATATCCTGCGTTTCGTCCTTGCTCAAGAAAGATGCCAGGATATGGTGGGACTTAGTCCAGCAGACGGATGATGTTGCCACCATGACTTGGACTCGATTTGTGGAGCTGTTCCACAAAAAGTACTATAATTCGGCTGTACTCGCCTCAAGAGTTGAGGAGTTCGCTGGCCTGAAGCAAGGAAGTTTATCAGTGGCAGAGTATTCTCGGCAGTTCGACCGTTTGGCTAAGTTCGCACTAGAAATGGTTCCAACTGACTATCTGAGGGTGTCTAAGTTCCTCAGAGGACTTCAACCGAAGATCGAGCTAGGGGTTAAGCTAGCGAACCCAGGAAACACTACTTATGCCGACGTTCTAGAGACGGCAATAGAAGTAGAAAGGCTGCAGGCTAACGTTAGTAAGGAAGAAGCCAGTAAGCCTGAGCCTAGGCAACAGGGTCAATCTCAGACAAGTCATAACAACAACCACCATCAGTCCAGCAACAACAACAACAACAACATTCAGAAAAGAAGGCACCCTGACAACAAATAGTCCGACAACGATAAAAGGGCATGGACAAATAATGGAGGAAGTACGTCGGGTTATGTAGAGTACCCACCATGTGCTAAATGCCAAAGGAAACATCCCGGGGAATGTCAGGAAAACACCAAAGGATGTTACAACTGTGGTCAAAAGGGACACTAAAAGAAAGAATGTCCTCAGCTAAGGACAGAAGGGAAAAAGGAAGATAAGATGGTTCCTGCCAGGGTTTTTGCCTTAACTCAAGGAGAGGCTGATGCTAGCAATAAGGTGGTTGCAGGTCAGGTTTCTATCCTCAATAATATATGTTCGGTATTATTTGATTCGAGAGCCACTCATTCGTATATCTCGTTAGGAATGATAGAAAAACTAGACAAACCTTGTGAAAGATTTAGAACTAGGTTTGTAACCGAGTTGCCTTCGGGCAAAGTAGTTCTATCATCACAGATAGTACGAGGCATACCGATCAAGATTAAGGACGTAGAACTAGAAGGAGACCTGATAGAACTGGAGATCAAGGACTTCGACATGATAATAGGCATGGACTGGCTAGCAAAGCATGGCACGACCATCGACTGCAAACGCAAGAAGGTGATGTTCGAGACTCCTGATGGCCAGAGATTATGCTACATGGGACAAGTTTCAGGACTACGTACACCGCTAATATCATCTCTCAAAGCTCAAAGGATGATAGAAAAAGGGTATCAAGCATTCTTAGCCAGTATCATGGATGTGGTAAAGGAAACACCGCTTAAGGTTGGAGACATCCGTATTGTAAGAGAATTCCCAGAGGTATTTCCCGATGACTTGCCAGGGTTGCCGCCAACTCAGGAAATTGACTTCACAATAGAATTAGTACCGGGCACCGAGCCTATCTCCAAGGCACCATACCGGATGGCACCTATAGAACTCAAGGAGTTAAAGACGCAGTTGCAAGAACTCCTAGACTTGGGATTTATTAGGCCAAGACATTCGCCATGGGGAGCACCGGTTCTATTTGTGAAGAAAAAGGACGGAAGTATGTGGATGTGCATAGACTACCGCGAGCTGAATAAAGTAACGATTAAGAATAAGTACCCGCTACCCCGGATCGACGACTTGTTTGATCAACTCCGAGGTGCGACTGTATTTTCAAAGATTGATTTACGGTCTGGGTACCATCAGGTCAAGGTGCGGGGAGAAGATATTCCTAAGATAGCTTTTATAGAACTCATTATGGGCATTACGAGTTCTTAGTTGTATCTTTTCATCTTACCAACGCACCAGCCGCATTTATGGATTTAATGAATAGGGTCTTCAAGGACTACTTAGATAAATTAGTCGTAGTATTCATCGACGACATCTTAGTATACTCCAAGGATGAAGTTGAGCACAAGGAACATTTGAGGTTAATTTTGTCACGACTGAAGAATGCATCCGAAGTAAGAAGCTTTCTAGGATTAGCAGGTAATTATAGGAGGTTTGTAGAGGGATTTTCTAAGATAGCCACTCCACTCACCAACCTGACCCAGAAACAACTGGAATGATAGATGTGAAGAAAGCTTCCAGTTGCTTAAGGGCAAGCTATGCTCAGCACCAGTACTCTGTGTACTGACACCCAACGATAAGTTTGTAGTCTACTGTGATGCATCGAAGCAAGGGTTGGGTTGCATGCTGATGCAAAATGACAAAGTGATATCCTACGCCTCAAGACAACTGAAGGAGTACAAGCAACATTATCCAACGCACGATATGGAGTTGGCAGCTGTGGTCTTTGCGTTGAAAATTTGGCGCCATTATCTTTACGAAGAACGATGTGAGATTTATACGGACAACAAAATTTTAAAGTACTTCTTCACTCAGAAGGAGCTCAACATGAGGCAGCGCAGGTGGTTAGAGCTAGTGAAGGATTACGACTGGGAAATCTTATACCACCCAAGAAAGGCAAACGTATTAGCAGATGCGCTAAGTAGGAAGAGTTATGGAAGTTTAGCAGCACTAGCCGGAATAGAAAAGCCACTGCAGCAGGAGCTGATCAATGCCGGAATAGAAATAGTAGTCGGTAACCAGGCTAATTTGTCTATCCAATCAAATCTGCTAGAAGATATACAGATTGGGCAAGGGCATGACGACACACTAGCGGCACATATGGATGCAGTCAGAGAAGGCAAGGCCACAGATTTCTCAATATCAAGTCAAGGATTATTGAGATATAAGGATTGGGTATGCGTGCCAGATAATCAAGGGATTAAGATGGCGATTCTAGAAGAAGCACACAGTGCCCCGTACTCAGTTCACCCAGGGTCGACTAAGATGACGCACGACATCAAGGCAATCTATTGGTGGCCAGGGATGAAGAAGGACATAATGGAATTTGTGTCTAAGTGTCTAGTATGCCAACAAGTGAAAGCCGAACATCAGCGGTCTGCAGGCTTATTGCAACTGCTTAGCGTACTAGAATGGAAGTGGGATGATATAGCTATGGATTTCATGATAGGTTTGCCACGAACAAGTAAGTAGCATGATTTGGCTTAGGTAGTAATAGATAGACTAACCAAGTCTACTCATTTCCTACCTGTTAAGACTTCATACACAATGGATCAGTACGCAGACATATATGTCCAAGAGATAGTACGATTGCATGGAATCCCCAAGACAATAGTGTCGGATAGAGGATCGGTGTTTACATCGAGATTTTAGGGATGTTTACAGCAATCCATGGGTACTAAGTTCAGTCTTAGTACAACTTTTCATCCTCAGAAAAACGGTCAGTCCGAGCGTACAATACAGATTTTAGAGGATATGCTACGCGCTTGTGTACTTGATTTCGGAGGATCATGGAATAAGTACTTGCTGCTAATAGAGTTCTCTTACAACAATAGCTACCAGTCAACGATCGAGATGGCACCTTATGAATTACCTTATGGAAGAAGGTTCCGATCACTGTTGCATTGGGGCGAAGTAGGAGAAAGGCAGTTTCTCGGTCCCGAAGCAGTTATAAAAGCTCAAGAAGCAGTAGCGCTAATTAGACAGTGTATGCTTGCTTCTCAAAGCCGTCAGAAAAGCTATGCGGATGCCAAGCGACGCGATGTGGAATTCAAAGTCGGAGATCAAGTCTTCCTGAAGATATCTCCTATGAAAGTTGTGAAGCGGTTTGGGAAGAAAGGCAAACTTAGTCCCCGATTTATAGGTCCTTTTGAGATATTGGACAAAGTGGGAGCAGTTGCATATAGACTAGCCCTACCGCCAGCCCTAGCAGATAGCCACAACGTGTTCCACATCTTAACGCTACGCAAGTATGTGTCAGACCCATCTCATGTCCTCAAGTACGATACGATAGCACTCCAGAAAGACTTGAGTTACGAGGAATGACTGGTTAGCATCCTAGATAGAGGGATGAAGCAGTTACGGTCCAATATTATTCCAATAGTCAAGGTCCTATGGAGTAATTGTTCTGAACAGGAGGCAACGTGGGAGTTGGAGGAAGACATGTGAGGCCGATATCCGAAAATATTTGGTAAGTAAATTTCGAGGACGAAATTCTTTTTAGTAGGGGACAATTGTAGAGTCCAAGAACTTTACTTAGCTAGTTAAATAGTAGTTGTAATAGTAATAGTTAGTAGTAGTTGTAGTATGTTTAGTACTGTGGATTTTGGTTCAAGCCGGGACTTAGTTGGACACTCGTAGCAACACTTGTAGATTTTATAAGTTTAACCTATAGTTTAAGAATACTAATTATAACCTAAGGTTTGATTAATATGACTGATTATGGAGATAATATTTATTATACTATAAGGTTTAGATAGACCCAATAAGGTATTAACACTTGTCATGAGTATGTTTAATGAGAAATTAAGTATTTTTGAGGAATAAGTTTAATAAGAGTAATATTTGAAAATCCTAGAGTCTGCCAGCAGCTTTGAAAACGTTAAAGGACTTAGTCGAGGCTGTTTACACAATTCAAATTAGGCTGAAAAAGTGTAATTACGTGTATAATATTTCAGCGTATGCCGATATATCGCAACTCTAGGGGGCGATATATCGCCACACGGGGATACGAAAAACACGTAACTTTGCACGACCACCTCGACAAGCCTCAGGCATATGAGCCCAGGCGATATATCGCCTATGGTAGGCGATATATTGGCCCTAGGGCATAAATTTTGAATAATTTTGAAAATGAGCTCATTTTAATCCTTAACCTCTTGATAAGTCCAGAATCTTTTTGACCGAGTCTTCAGCCTCTACTGAATGATTATTCAAATTTTTTTCAATTAAAAAGCCATTATTTTATTCAAGCAATATGAAGATCTTTTCATTCTTGAACTCTATAAATAGGACCTAGTACCCAGCCATTTATTCATTCATCAAGCTGAGTTCAGAAGGCTACAAGCTACTAGGTTTACTTTGGAGTACTAAACACTCGGGTTGGGGTTATAAACTTTATCATTATAAGCTTATCAAACACTTGGGAAGTAAGGTTCATTGTATATTTTGGTTTCGAGGTGTAGTTCGGTATAACAATTTCAAAGGTATTCCTATTCTTGGTTCTTTTCAATATTGTTTCATTAGTTTTCTCTACTCAAATCCTAACTCAGTATTCTTTATTCTTGGTTAGGCATCTAAGTTCTTTGAACTTGAGGTTCTTGTTGGTAAGTATCTTCTCGATGGTTTAGTTCATTCCTTTCATCTTTTTCTTTTAGAATACTCACCTTTCTCAATTATGGTTTTTAGGAGTGTTCCAAAATCGTGACCTTGTTCTCATCATCCCGGTATTTTGGTAAGGAAAATAGGGTAGTTATTATGTGATATGTGCTATAAAAGTGTTATGATATATGTATGTTTGGGGCTTATAGTTGTTATATAGCAAACCCTATCACATTTATGTTTTGGGGCTTATAGTTGCTATATTGCAAACCCCAATAGTTATATGTTTTTGGGGCTTATAGTTGCTTAACTAGCAAACCTCATTATAGTATGAGACTAATAGTTGCTTAGTTAGCAAACCCCAATAGTCACCATTTACATGGGTTAGAATTATATGTGTTATAGTATATGATATATGTTCATAGTTTATGTGTATGATTATGTTCATGCTTGTAGTAGATTTTCCTTACTGGGCATTAGGCTCATTCCTTTATGTTTTATATGTTCAAGAAAATAGTATGGTGGCGGAAAGGTTCTTGGCTGCTTGGGAATGTGTATTGAGGCAGAATGGAATCGGTGGATTGCGTGAACGATTCGAGGATGAAGTTGTTTACGTCTTTTAAATTATGATTTCTATGTATTTCCGCACTCAATTTTGTAACCCATTTTTTTAAGTTACGTTATGCTTCATTTTCAAAACAATGGGATCCCATATCCTACTTATGAATTTTTATGTATTTTAAACCTTTACTTTACAGTTTTTAAATAAAGTTATGTTTATTTCATATGTATGTTTTCTTAAGATTAGTGTCTGTGTATAGTAGTTTATTAATGGTCCAAGGTCTAGAATAGTTGGGTCATTACAGTTTGGAAGCTTTTGAATCAGGTTGGAAATGGAGGATTCGAAGGAAGAAGAACCAGGGCCATGTCTGCCTGATCCTAGCGCTAAAGCGCCCCGAGGGTAGCTCTACAGCGCTAGCCAGGGCAAAGTGTCCCTGGTTGTAGCACTGGGCGCTAGGGGGGTAGCGCTGTAGCCCTACCCTATTTTCTCAGATGCTCATTTTAGGTTTTTTAAAGGGTTTTTGGCTCAGGGTTTCAATCCTTAGGGCTCGGGATTGAATCTACTCACCGTTTGGGTACAATTCGGGGTCCCGGGAGTGAGGTTTAGGTTTAGCCCCATTTTTTGAAGTTTTCATTAATTGCATTCTTTATTTGGTTATGACTAGGTGACCGCTAAAGGATCAAAGGATCGATCGTTCTCAAGGGTCATTCGTAATGTGTTTCTTGCTCGAACAAGAGGTAAGAAAACTGCACCCGATTATGTGGTTTGGTTGGGACTAAGTGTTCCCTATGTTTGTATGCATTGTTATGTGATTGTGATAAACCATGTGAACATAAAGGGACTAAGAGCTCCCTATACTCGAATATGATGTCATGAGATGGTATTAGGCCATGGAGACATATGATAAACGGCCTAAGAGTGTCGGAATCAATATTTGCGCACAGGGCACGGCTCATCCACTGGATTCTGATTATAGCTTATTAATCACTGAGCACGGTTAAGCTGGCCGGAGTCAGTGGGTATAACACTGGGGGCGGCCTAAGTGAGTCGAAGACAGTGGGTTAAACAGAGGGTGCGACCTAAGGGCGCCGACCCTGAGTATCATTTGATGGTTGTGATAAACTATTGATTATGAATGTGATTATTGTTGTTAACCTAATGAATATGATATGTTGATTATCTGGATGACGAATTGTTAATTTGTCGATTGTTATCATTGAATAGGTGAATGTTATGAATTGTTGAATACTTGGTTATGCTTTGTGGAATAATTGGTTATTGATATTGATCATGCTATGTTGTTATGTTTTCTTGCTGGGCTTCGGCTCACGGGTGCTACGTGGTGCAGGTAAAGGCAAGGGTATGTAGATTCAACCAGGAGTTGGAGAGCTCTAGGGGCAAGGTGTACATTGTCAGCTGCTCGGCCGCCACGGTCGAGGGATTGTATAGGGACGGAAACCTAAAATGGGTATTTTTCCATTAGAGTGGCCTGAGTTGTTTATAACTTTTGGAATTTTTGTAAATATGTCATCTAAACCCTGTTTTGAGATTCCATGTACTAAACTGTCATTTTTAATCAAATAACCTGTTTATGACCAAAATCTTTTATTCCTTATCCTTTGATGACGTTAGATTCACATTTTGTTTAAATGACTTTATTAGCAAGTCTTGCACTATTTTAAACACACAGTGTAACAGTCTTGGTTACGTAAGGTGTTACAAGTTGGTATCAGAGCGGTCTAGGTTAATGGGTTCCTGAAGACTGGCTGGACATGTACACTCACCGCTAAAGACAAGCTCGACTCAAGGATTTGTAATTGGATACATGAAATTGTATGCTTAAGTGCTTGAATGAAATATGAGTGTATTAATTGGTATGATTAATAGGGAGTATGAGATACTGATAGGGCCTGGCCCTTGACTACTGTGTGATGATATTGAGGCGTGCTGACTAGCACTACTCTTGCATGTGGATGAATACTTGGATAATGATTGGTATATGGATTGCAGGTGATTATATGTTTAAATTGAACTTATATGCTATACATGTGTATCGGTATGGAAAGCATAGTAAGTATGTATGCATCTAATGGTAATGAAATTTGATAATTTATGCATAGTATTATAAATTGGTGCTTGGTATGCTTTATGTGTGCTTGATTATTATGGTTATTTAGATCTGCCCTTGGGATGGTTCTGGGTATGAACGTCAAGGTTGAGGGGTTTAGCTGGTGAAGACAGATTAACTCAGATTGTATGTGCTCAGAATGGTTAATTGGACCTGGATTTGTTTTGGTAGGGGTTGCAGATGATAGTTAGGGTTGGAATCCTCCATCTGCCCTTGAGATTTGCAGCAGGTTTACTGGGGGGAAATGAGCTGCTGTGTATACCATGGCCGCGGGACACCAGTATTGGTTAAACCGAGGGGGAAACAGATAGGGATTATTGTATGGAAGGCTTTGGAAGCATTATCCTCTAATTTTGAGGAAGGTTTGGGTTTGTACAGGAATTGGTTAGTAAATGGGTATAGCTAATCCCACTCTTGATAGTATGAGAAGGAAAAATTGAGACAGAGTAGTTGTATTAAGTGTTTGTGGCAGGAGGATGTCGAAAGTGGTAAGATAGCGACAGTATATGTCAATGAGGTTGGTGGGTTGACCAATCCACTTTGGATTATGATACAAATGGATGTAGCCGGAGATAATGATTCATTTATAAGTTAAACTCTGAGATGGGTCAGAGAGTCAGGGCCGCTCCAGTGCATGAGATGATTATCTGTGCTCGGGCAGTAGAGAGGGCCATGTTATTTAAGATATAAGGAATACAGGTGATGATATTCTCGTTCGTGGAAGTTAGTGAGGGTGGCTACTCAGTGATCAGAAAAAGGTAAAACCCTTGATAGTTCTATGGCTCCTGGTCTTGACAGGAAGGGGGTCTAGTTCACAAGTTGGCCATCAAGACTGGGATACCTTGTTACATACAGAGCCCGAGACTAGTTCCTTAGAAGTGACCAATGGACTTGGTAGCTTTTGTTTTTGGTTAGATAATGAGCTGGGAAAAGTTCAGTGTTGCGTGTCACCCAGAAAATATTTAGACAGGAGGTACATATTGCAAGGTTGATATACGAGGGGCCTGAGATATGAGTACTTGTTGAGGAAGGATTAGCAAATTTTGCAAGGAAAAGTTAGAATATGAGTGGTAAAGGGATTCATAGGGGAAGTGGTTGAGCTTGTCGTATGAGAGCTATGATAAGGGCCTGAGGGAAAGCTAATGTGTTACATAAGGAATAACCCTGGAATGTCAAGGGCATCACCCGAAGTATATGGATTAAATTGAATGGAAACTAAATTGGTTAGAAAGGATGCAGCTGAGTATGCAAGGAATTGCTGGGAATGGTTCGGAACTTGGGAATGGGTGGATTTGGTATCAGGGGCGTTATGAAGAATGATACTAGTTGGGCTTAAGGAATTACTAGTTCACCTGAAGAAGTATGTGACTTGGAAGTGGATTGGACAGAGCATTGCATTATGGGACTCGTTGATGTCACCTGCTAGGGATGAAGAGTTTAAATGCTCCGTTACAAGACAGGACAATGTCTTCAGGAGTTGATCATCGATCTAGTTATTACCAGATAAGGATCAAGGAAAGAGACATTTCAGGAATTAATACTTGTACCGAGTGGGGTGTGATGGATTAAGAGTAAAGGTTCCTAATCATTTTATATTTCAATGACATGGATAGGTCCGACAACCAGAGAATATAGGAATGACATGAATGGGTTATATTCAGGTTCATTAGCGATGTATTGAACTACTCCCCAGCTAGAATCAGAATGTGAATGACTATTACACTGAGGACATTACGACTGAAGCAGTGGGGACATAGGTAAGGTTTTAGAAGGTAATAACTTCGTTTTTCAAGGGTACTCAATGTCATATTACAAGAAGGGAAGAGATCAGGTATGAAGAAGTTTTGTCAGAAGCACATTAAGGTCGGTGAACAGGTCGGCCACTACCCAAAGCATTTTCGAAGACAGCTACAACGTAAGGATTTTGAATATGTAATGGTTAGTCAAGTACGGGGATGGTGATGGATTGTATGGAAGGAATAGTAATTCTTGAGTTTAAAAGGGAGAAACCCATGCAGTAATTGGCGTTGTATATATTGCATTTGTATTTGGAGTTGGAGGTTTACTGCATGGGGGTGTTAGAACCTTAGCTAGTGTGATGGACACTACTTAAGCTGAACCAGTGAGATCAAGATAGACTGGATTAGTCTATGAGTTTTCGGATAAGTTTTCAAGGAATTTGTCAAGGGTACATCTGTACAAAGAGATAGAATGGTGATTGTATTGGTGCCAGGGATGGAATCAGATCTAGGGCGCTGTACTAAATGGTTTCAACGAAGCTGTAAGAACTAAAGGCTCAATTATTGAGTAGGATGATGTTCTTCAAGGTAGATCTTTGATCTGGTTATTACCAGCTAGAGATCAGGGATAGCTAGGGATCTTTGATCTGGTTATTACCAACTAGGGATCAGGGACAGCTAAGGATCTTTGATCTGGTTACTACTAGCTAGAGATCAGGGAGAAGGTTGTGCGAAAGATTGTTGTTATATTAAATAAGGGCACTGGGGATGCTGAGTCATGTGCTGAGGATTTGGTCAATGCCAAATTGTTTTTGTGAAATGGGTGAATAGAGTATTCAAAGATTATCTGAACTGGATTTGTGATTATCTTGATCGACAGTGTTGTGATGTATTCTCGATTGGATATTTGCCAAGGTTAAGGGATGCCTTAGGAATAGGAGTTTCCTTAGGCGGGCATGGTGGTACATGTATTTCAGGTTGAGTTCTATGTCTTTTTATAGGTCAGAATAAATTTGTGAGTTGTTATGACACCTCAGTGACAGGAAAAAAAAGGTGATTGCCTATGCATGATGTAGGTTAAAGGATCTGACTAGAACTAAAGTCGAGTTTCTAGTGGGCTAGGTAGCCAGTTTGATACTTGGAATTATTATCTCATAAAAGATCAAAGAAAGACAGTTAAGTGAACCACAGATGGGATAATTTAAGGAAAAGTCCTAGCTGGATTAGCTAAGGATTATGCAGTGTCAAGTATAAGTTTACTGTAATATAAGGATCGGATCTAGAATCTGATGGACACCATAATTACATGGAAATTCTAGATGAATCTCATACTACTCTCTTGGTCTTTTCATCCAGGCGTCAGGAAAAGGTACCAGAGTTTGAAGGTTTTTTATATTGGCGGCCTGGGGTGGAGAGGGACATAATGGAATATATGACAAAGCTCTTAACTTGTTAGCAGGTCAGGACAAGGTGTCAGAAACCAGTAAGGCTATTGCAGCCTCTCAGTATTTTATAATTGGAATAAGGAAACATCACGATGGGTATCACAGTGGACTGCCAGACGGTGGGTCATCGTGGGATGGTTGGGTCATTATGGACCAGCATTTGGGGTGAATTCACTTTTATCAGTAAGAACAAATTACACAGCTGATCAGTATTTAAATCACTATGTGAGATAGATAGTATACCTTCATGGAATCCAAGGTCTACTTTATTGAATAAAGACTTTGTTTTACTTCCAGGTCTTAGAAGGGTTAAGGAAGACGACGAGTATATAATTGGAATTTGGTACGATTGCTAATTTTCAGACTGATGGTAAATCAGAGATAGAGAGAAGGAGTTATCCAGTTATTGGAAGGGCACTTAATGAACAGGGTATAATAGGAAATGTATATCATCCATTCATTGGAATGAGATAAGTGAGATGTTATATTTGGATCCTGAGGTAGCTTAGGGGATCATTGAGATTATTAAAGATTAGAGCTTGGAGGCTCACTTTTCAAAGTAAATGGAAGAGTTTTATTGAATTGGAAAGCAAAAACATGGGTTTCCAATTAGAAGATTGTACCTTTCTAAGAATATCACCAAGGATAAAGGGGAGAGAGAGGATAAGAGCAAGTTGGACCCTAAAGTATTAAGGTTGTTTGAATCCTAGAAAGGATCAGTTAGCTTGCTTTTAAGTTGACAACAGTTTTGGCATTGTCAGCTGTATTCAGTGTATGTAGATATTCCATGTTGAGGACATGGGTTAGAGGAAACTCATGTTTTGAGTTATGGGGGATCTGCAGCTGAAGATGGAGTTATTATGTTACGACCCGAAATCACTAATATGGCTTAAGGGCCCTGATTAGTGTGTCGGGAGGGCATAATTGACTTATGAGTGAATTTATTGATTTAATGCGTGATTATATGATAGGCATGCTTGTATGATTATTTGAATGTAAATGTGGTTAAATGTTATATCTGTGAGAACCACATTATTATGTGGGTAGATTTGCAGTGAGCGACTTGAGGCGATCCTAGGGAGCTAGATAGCGGGAAAAGTCACAACGGGGCTTAGTATTTGACTTTGGATAAGCCAGGGGTATTTTAAGTATCGGGTAGTTATTTAGATTATTGGGTTATGGAAATAAATATATGGAGATATATTTGAGGATAGAAAGCTTAGGCGGGAATATTGGGGAAAATTACCGTTTTGCCCTCAGGGACGTTTCTGGTACCCCGAGCCTCGAGATTGACTTAACTGGTTAGGATTAGACTAAGTTAATGAAAAATAGAGGAATAAACACACAACCGACCTCAGCTCTTCCTCTCTCTTCTCTTTCAAAAAAAATATGCAGAAAACCTAAGGGAAACAGCTGCGTAAACTTTGTGATTGAGCTGAATTCATGAAGGCTTAGCTTAACTCAGACTGAGGGTCACATAATCAAGATCAAGGTATGAGTTTAATTGTGTTTTTGGGTGTTAAAACTCTAAGTTTTTTGGCTGAGTAATAAGGTGATTATGATTTTGTTGTTTAAGGGCTAAATTGAAGATAAATGCTTGGGTTTTAGCTCAGAAATTGTCAAGGAGGTGGTTTAGCAAAAGAGGTAAGCTTCAATTCGTATTCAGAGGTTAAAATTTGAGTTTTTGCATGACTGGTTTTGGTGTTTAGAGTTGTTGGGTTTCAGAGAATCAAAATAGAGTTTTAGTTGGTTTTTAGGCTGGATTTCTGTTGGTTTATGTTGTTAGAGTCATGTTAAAGGTTTTGTGATTAATGGATTTTGAGTTAGGGTGCTTTGGAATGGTTTTGGATGGGGTTAGGATGCTAGAAATGGTGGTTTTTCTGGGCACGAAGGGAAGGGTCGCGGCTCTGTTCTAGAGCGCTGCAGCCCTACGAAGCAAGAGAGCCAGGGAGGCTCGGCCAGGGGAGAGCGCCGCAGCGCCCTGGGGCAGGGCCGCGGAGCGTGTCTGCTTGCTGGGGGGCCTGGGCTCTGTTTTGGAGGTGGTCCGCGGCTAGGCTTCAAGGGTCGCAGCCCTTAGGTGCATTCTTGAACATTTGGGGAATTTAGGCGCGGGAGTCTAGCCTAGGGTGCTCGGGATCGATTCCCCCACCGTGCTTGATGGAATTCGTTGTCCCGGAAGCTAGTATTGTATTCGGAAACCCTTATTTGAATATTAATGGAATCCAATACCTTGGTTGTGACTAGGTGTTAAGCCTAGGGCTTGGGAACGGATCGTGCTCAAGGAGCGTCGCTCATAATCAGTAAACGTAGAAACAAAAGGTAAGAAAACTGCACCTGGTTGTATATCTGTAATGGGACTAAGGGTGCCCTAACGTGTATGCTTGAAAGGGTGGTATTATGCCATGTAAACAGTGAACCAACGGCCTAAGAGTGTCAAGTGTTACACGAGCGCACAGGTCGCGGCTTGGCCACTAGTAGTCGAGGACAGCTTATTATGCACTGAACTTGGTTTAAGCGGGCTGGAGTCAATGGGGTAAACAGAGGGTGCGGCCTAAGTTGTCAGCCTTGACTATTATGTGACTTGTTTATTATGAGACCTGAATGTTATTTGTTATTAGTTTCATCTTTGATTCTGAGTATGTGCTAAATGGTTAATGTGGAATATTTAATAATTGAGCATGCTTAAAGAATTGACTTTCTGTTATTGTTGTTTGTGTTGCACATTATGTTTTCTTGTTGGGCCTTGGCTCACGGGTGCTACATGGTGCAGGTAAAGGCAAGGGCAAGCTTGATCAGCCCTGACTTGGAGAGCTCTGCGAGCTGAATGTACATGATCGGCTGCTCAGCCACCACAGTTGAGGTTTAAGCAGGGACGTGAGAACCAGAAATGTCTATTTTGCCTTAGCATGGCTGACGGTTGCCTGTATTTTGGAGATTCTGTAAACCAACTTTTAAACTCTGTTTTTTTTTGGGATCCCATGTATAAAACTGTTTAATTATATAAAGTGAAACTTTTTGAGACCAAAACCTTTTTAACCCTAGCTCATACATGTTTAGTGACATGTTTTTAAATTAATGACTTGATTAGCAAGTCCTGCACCTTTGTGAGTACACAATGTAGCGGTCTTGGCTATCCAGGGCGTTACAACTTGGTATCAGAGCATCCTAGGTTTAAGGGTTCCTGAAGACCGGCTGGACATGTACATTCGCTGTTAGAGACAAGCTCAATTTAGGGTTTGGTAATGCGTATATGTGCTTATATGCTTATATGCCTTAAATGAGTTATGAATGCTGTTATTTATTGGATTAATAGGAAGCATGAGATACTAATAGGGCCTAGCCCTTGACTGTTGTGTGAGAATATTGAGGCATGTTTATTAGCATCGTCGTGCATGTAAATGAATATTTGGATGATTAATTGTATATTGCGTATGGATGGATGCTTATTTCATAGCTATTGTGTGATGAGATCAGGGGCATGCTTATTAGCAGCCGGTGCATGGGGATAAATGCCTATATGTTGATTGTTTGTGATTGGTTATGTTCCATTGGTGGATTTTGGAGAAGTTTTACCCTGTCATCATGGTCTGACTGGGGAGTCATTGATTGCAGATTGACTTGGATATCTATGCGTCCAAGAAAATCTACGTGACTAGCTGGCACTAGGTCTAGGACCAGGGGTGATGACCAGGGCCCGATTCCTCCGCCAGTCCCTGAGAACTGGCAGCAACTCATGGCAGATATGCAGGCTCGACTACAGAGCCAGGATGAACAGATTCGCCTACTACGACAGCAGGCTCCATCAGGGAGCGCTGCCCCTATGGTACCACCTGCAGTGGTACCAGCTGTACAGTCTGGGGAGGTTGGGAACAGGTGGGAGCCATTATATGAGCGGTTCAGGAAGCAGCAACCTCCAATCTTTGAAGGGGGACCTGATCCACTGAAGGCTGAGCAGTGGCTGACTATGATTACGGCCATTCTGGATAGTAGAGGGGCATGATAGAGTGGCCTGTGCCACTTATATGTTGAGAGAAGATGCCCGCATCTGGTGGGAAGTGGCTTCACAGACCAGGGATGTCACTACTCTGAGTTGGGAAGGCTTCAGGGACTTGTTTAGCTAGAAATATTATAATGTTGTCGTTAGGGTAGCAAAAGTTAATGAGTTTTTGGGTTTGGTGCAGGCCAATATGACTGTTACAGAGTATGCCCTAAAATTTGACAGGCTTGCGACGTTTGCACCAGATCTTGTGCCTACTGATGCTGCTAGGCAAGATAGATTCATCAGGGGGCTTAATGCTATGATAGCCCGGGATGTCAGGATTACAACGGTACCTGGAGGAACAACTTATGCCCAGGCCGTTGAGAAGGCTCTTATCGCTGAGGAAGCGGAGAACAAGATTTGGAGGGAAAGTGTGGTGAGGCGTGAGGGCCACAGAGTAGTGCCTCCTTATCCAGGGACAGGTAGGGGCGGAGGCCCCAATGACTTCAAGAGAAAGACTCCTGACACTTCGACCCCTGCTGGTCCTGATAGGAGGGGTCGAGGTGGACAGGGTGGCTGTCAGGGTGGCGGCGAGACATGGCGGACCTATCCAGAGTGCTTGAGGTGTAGAAGGCGTCACTTGGGTGAATGTCGGGCCAAAGCCTGTTGTGTGTGCGGAACAGTGGGGCATCTCAGGAAAGACTGCCCAACTATGAAGAAAGGTGAAGCAGGGAAAGTGGATAACTTGACTCCAGCTCGAGTATTCACTTTGACACAGGCAGAGGCCGAGGCTAGTCCCTCGGTAGTGACAGGTCAACTTTCTAGCACTGGCTCTCCTTTTACTGTATTGATTGATTCTAGTGCTACACATTCCTTTGTTTCTAGTAAAGTGATTGATAGATTGTGTAGACCTAGTGAGTATTGGACTGCAAGGTTTGGGACTTTATTGCCTACAGCTGAACTGGTAGTTTCTAGGAGATGGATTAGGGCACTGCCAATGATGGTTAATAGTTGAGAACTTTCGGTGGATCTGATTGAGTTAGATATGGAGGACTTTGATATGATCTTAGGGATGGATTGGTTGGTCAGATATGGGGCTACAATCGACTGCAGGAAGGAAATGGTGACTTTTGAGCCTGAGGGCGAGGATCCTTTTGTCTTTGTGGGTGCGATGTCTGGACCCCGCATACCCATGATTTCAGCATTGAGAGCCAGAGACTTGATTCAGGGAGGATGTATAGGTTTTCTTGCTAGTGTAGTGGATACTACTAGGGTTATGCCGGCAGGGCCAGGAGAGACCAGATTGGTGTGTGAGTTTTTGGAAGTATTTCCTGAAGATCTACCAGGGTTGCCGCCGCGCAGGGAGATTCGGTTTGAGATTGAGTTAGCACCGGGGACAGAACCAGTATCATGGGCACCATATAGGATGGCACCAGCTGAGTTGAAGGAACTAAAGATACAGTTGCAAGAGCTTTTGGATTTGGGATTCATCAGACCTAGCTACTCACCATGGGGTGCTCCAGTGTTATTTGTTAAGAAGAAGGATGGGACGTTGAGGATGTGTATAGACTACCGAGAGTTAAACAAGTTGACTATCAAGAATAAGAACCCTCTCCCAAGAATTGATGACTTGTTTGATCAGCTGCAGGGAAAGACAGTGTTCTCAAAGATTGATCTACGATCTAGTTATCACCAGTTGAGGATCAAAGATGAGGATATACCGAAGACGGCCTTCCGGACGCGGTATGGGCACTATGAGTTCTTGGTCATGTCTTTTGGTTTGACCAATGCCCCGGCAACTTTTATGGATTTGATGAACTGGGTGTTTAAGGACTTCTTGGATCAATTTGTCATTATCTTCATCAACAACATCTTGGTATACTCCAATTCAGAGGCAGAGCATGAGCAACATCTTCCACAGGTTTTACAGAGGTTAAGGGAGCATCAGTTGTACACCAAGTTTAAGAAGTATGAGTTTTGGTTGCCAGAAGTGACTTTCCTTGGGCATATAGTTGGTGCAGAAGGGATTAAGGTGGATCCATCCAAGGTGGAAGCAGTGAGAGATTGGCCGAGGCCAAGGAACGCCTCGGAGGTGCGGAGTTTCCTTGGGTTGGCAGGTTACTACAGGCGGTTTGTGGAGGGATTCTCAAAGATCGCTTCACCGATGACAGAGTTGACAAGAAAGAATCAGAGATTTCCTTGGTCAGAGAGGTGTGAGAACAGTTTCCAAGAGTTGAAGCGACGGCTTATTTCTGCACCTGTGCTGAGTCTTCCTTCGAAGGAAGGAAAGTTTGTGGTTTACTGTGATGCATCGAGGATGGGTTTAGGCTGCGTGCTAATGCAGAATGAGAAAGTTATAGCCTATGCATCGCGGCAGCTGAAGGAGTATGAGCAGCGGTATCCTACTCATGATTTGGAACTGGCAGCAGTGGTATTCGCACTGAAGGTCTGGCGGAATTACTTGTATGGGGAGAAGTGCGAGATATACACTGACCACAAGAGTTTGAAATATTTCTTCACTCAGAAGGATCTGAACATGAGACAGAGGCGTTGGTTGGAGCTGGTTAAAGATTATGACTGCGATATCCTCTACCACCCGGGGAAAGCCAACGTGGTGGCAGATGCATTGAGCCGGAGGGGCCCAGGGCAGTTGTATAGTACCACCCAGATTTCGAGGGAGTTAGCTTGCTTTTAAGTTGACAACAGTTTTGGCATTGTCTGCTGTATTCAATGTATGTAGATATTCCATGTTGAGTACATGGGTTAGAGGAAACTCATGTTTTGAGTTATGGGGGATCTGCAGCTGAAGATGAAGTTATTCTATAACGACCCAAAATCACAAATATGGCTTAAGGGCCCTGATTAGTGTGTCGGGAGGGCATAATTGACTTATGAGTGAATTTATTGATTTAATGCATGATTATATGATAGGCATGCTTGTATGATTATTTGAATGTAAATGTGGTTAAATGTTATATCTGTGAGAACCACATTATTATGTGGGTAGATTTGCAGTGAGCGACTTGAGGCGATCCTAGGGAGCTAGATAGTGGGAAAAGTCACAACGGGGCTTAGTATTTGACTTTGGATAAGTCAAGGGTATTTTAAGTATTGGGTAGTTATTTAGACTATCGAGTTATGGAAATAAATATATGGAGATATATTTGAGGATAGAAAGCTTAGGCGGGAATATTGGGGAAAATTACCGTTTTGCCCTCGTTGACGTTTCTGGTACCCCGAGCCTCGGGATTGACTTAACTAGTTAGGATTAGAAAAATTTAATGAAAAACAGAGGAATAAACACATAACCGACCTCTTCTCTTCCTGTCTCTTCTCATTTCTTCCTTCTCTCTTCTCTTTAAAAAAAAAATACAGAAAACCTAAGGGAAACAGCTGGGCAAACTTTGTGATTGAGCTGAATTCATGAAGGCTTAGCTTAACTCAGACTGAGGGTCACATAATCAAGATCAAGGTAAGATTTGAATTGTGTTTTTGGGTGTTAGAACCATAAGTTTTTTGGCTGAGTAATGAGGTGATTATGATTTTGTTGTTTAAGGGCTAAATTGAAGATAAGTGCTTGGGTTTTAGCTCAGAAATTGTCAAGGAGGTGGTTCAACAAAAGAGGCAAGCTTCAATTCGTATTCAGAGGTTAAAATTTGAGTTTTTCCATGACTGGTTTTGGTGTTTAGAGTTGCTGGGTTTCAGAGAATCAAAATGGAGTTTTAGTTGGTTTTTAGGATGGATTTCTATTGGTTTATGTTGTTAGAGTCATGTTAAAGGTTTTGTGATTAATGGATTTTGAGTTAGGGTGCTTTGGAATGGTTTTGTATGGGGTTAGGATGCTAGAAATGGTGGTTTTTCTCGGCACGAAGGGAAGGGTCGCGACTCTGTTCTAGAGTGTTGTGGCCCTACGAAGCAAGAGAGCCAGGGAGGCTCGGCCAGGGGAGAGCGCCGCGGCGCCCTTGGGCAGGGCCGCGGAGCGTGTCTGCTTGCTGGGGGCCTTGGGCTCTGTTTTGGAGGTGGGCCGCGGCTAGGATTAAAGGGCCGCAGCCCTTAGGTGCATTCTTGAACATTTGGGGATTTTAGGTGCGGGAGTCTGGCCTAGAGTGCTCGGGATCGATTCCCCCACCGTGCTTGGTGGAATTCGATGTCCTGGAAGCTAGTATTGTATTCGGAAACCCTTATTTGAATATTAAGGGAATCCAATACCTTGGTTGTGACTAGGTGTTAAGCCTAGGGCTCGGGAACGGATCGTGCTCGAGGAGCGTCGCTCGTAATCAGTGAACGCAGAAACTAAAGGTAAGAAAACTGCACTTGGTTGTATATCTGTAATGGGACTAAGGGTGCCCTAACGTGTATGCTTGAAAGGGTGGTATTATGCCATGTAAACAGTGAACCAACGGCCTAAGAGTGCCAAGGGTTACACGAGCGCACAGGGCGCGGCTTGGCCACTTGTAGCTTATTATGCAATGAGCTCAGTTTAAGTGGGCCGGAGTTAGTGGGGTAAACAGAGGGTGTGGCCCAAGTTGTCGGCCCTGACTATTATGTGACATGTTTATTATGAGACTTGAATGTTATTTGTTATTAGTTGCATCTTTGATTCTGAGTATGTGCTAAATGGTTAATGTGGAATATTTAATAATTGATCATGCTTAAAGAATTGACTTTCTGTTACTATTGATTGTGTTGCACATTATGTTTTCTTGTTGGGCCTTGGCTCACGGGTTCTACGTGGTGCAGGTAAAGGCAAGGCCAAGCTTGATCAGCCCTGACTTGGAGAGCTATGTGAGCTGAATGTACATGACCGGCTGCTCAGCTGCCACGATTGAGGTTTAGGCAGGGACGTGAGAACCAGAAATGTCTATTTTGCCTTAGAATGGCTGACAGTTGCCTGTATTTTGGAGATTCTGTAAACCAACTTTTAAACTCTGTTTTTTTTTTGGATCCCATGTATAAAACTGTTTAATTATATAAAGTGAAACTTTTGAGACCAAAACCTTTTTAACCCCAGTGCATACATGTTTAGTGACACGTTTTTAAATTAATGACTTGATTAGCAAGTCCTGCACCTTTGTAAGTACACAGTGTAGCGGTCTTGGCTATCCAGGGCATTACATATTCTATGTGCAGTGGCCAATTCAGTTATAAGATAGAAAGAATGAGGTTTTGAGGAACAACATTGTACCTTAAGGTAATGTTATAGAGACAGCAAGGTCAAGGAGTGACCTGGGAAACTTGAAACAGTAGTGCGGAATTTATATCGGGGCAGTACAAATAAAATTTCGAGGACGAAATTTCTATAAGTAGGGGATAGTTGTAACGACCCAAATTTCCTAATGAGGTTTAGGACCTCGATTAGGAGGCCGGGAGGGCCATAATTTATTTATTGTGCCATTATATGATTATATGCATGATTATGTGGATCATATTATTATATGATGATAAATGCATGCATATGGTTATATATTTTGTTATGAGGGCATTTTGGTAATTTGGCCCATTGAGGGCGTAATTGTATATTTGTGTGCATATTGGTAAGCTATTGTTGAGGCCACATTATAATGTGGATTTGTTCGAGCTGTTCGACATGAGACGATCTTTGGGTATATGTTAGCGGTTTTTGTTCATAACGAGATTAAGTTCGAGGCTCGGGGTGAGTCCTGGGGTAATTTGGTGATTAGAGTGTTGCCGGGAGTTAAGGGGTAACGGGATATGAATTATTGGTATTCGAGAATTTTGAGAATAATGGGAATTGGAGGATGTTAATTATGGTTAATGAGATAGGTGCGAAAGGATGATTTTTCCCTTGCTGGCTGTTAAGGATTTTAATTAGACTTGAGGGCATTTAGGTCTTTTTACCTTAAGGATGCATATGAATCAAGGAAGGCTGTAGAAAATAGGAAGCAAAACAGAGCACTTCACCTCTTCTCCCGTACATCATCTCCCTTCCATTTTTCTTTGGATCTTGAAGCTTCTTTTGAGGAACCAAGCTAGTGAATCAAGTTTTGACGATCTAGGGTATTTCTCCACCATTGAAGAGGATTCATACTGAGCTTGAGGTAAGATTCTAACCATTAGAACTCTAGTTTTCTGCTCTGTTTTCTTATTTTGTTCAGTTGAGATTTTGGGTTTGAAAGTAGAGAATTCAATGGGGTTTATGGCAAAGCTTGGGTAGGTTATGATGCCTAGGACTAGTATATATGGTATTTGGGATCAATTGAGGGTTTAAATGGTGTTTGGAAGCTTTTAAATCAGGTTGGAAATGGAGGATTCGAAGGAAGAAGAACCAGGGCCATGACTGCCTGATCCTAGCGCTATAGCGCCTCGAGGGTAGCGCTATATTGCTATCCAGGGCAAAATGTCCCTGGTTGTAGCGCTACCCTGTTTTCTCATATGCTCATTTTAGGTGTTTTAAAGGG
The DNA here is from genome assembly GCF_963169125.1 of Humulus lupulus. NCBI lineage: Eukaryota > Viridiplantae > Streptophyta > Magnoliopsida > Rosales > Cannabaceae > Humulus > Humulus lupulus. The sequence goes on along the minus strand of NC_084798.1, from coordinate 156,968,237 downwards.
TTTTTGGCTCAGGATTTCAATTCTTAGGGCTCGGGATTGAATCTACTCACCGTTTGGGTACAATTCAGGGTCCCAGAAGTGAGGTTTAGGTTAACCCCCTTTTATTGAAGTTTTTATTAATTGGATTCTATATTTGGTTATGACTAGGTGACCGCTAAGGGATCAAATGATCGATCATTCTCAAGGGTCATTCGTAATGTGTTTCTCGCTCGAACAAGAGGTAAGAAAACTGCACCCGATTATGTGGTTAGGTTAGGACTAAGTGTTCCCTATGTTTGTATGTGTTGTTATGTGATTGTGATAAAAACATGTGAACATAAAGGGACTAAGAGCTCCCTATACTCGAATATGATGCCATGAGATGGTATTATGCCATGGAGACATATGATAAACGGCCTAAGAGTGCCGGAATCAATATTTGCGCACAGGGTGCGGCTCAACCACTGGTAGCTGAGGACAACTTATTAATCACTGAGCTCGATTAAGCTAGCCGGAGTCAGTGGGTATAACACTGGGGGCGGCCTAAGTGAGCCGAAGACAGTGGGTTAAACAGAGGGTGCGACCTAAGGGCGCCGACCCTGAGTATCATTTGATGGTTGTGATAAACTATTGATTATGAATGTGATTATTGTTGTTAACCTGAGAATATGATATGTTGATTATTTGGATGACGAATTGTTAATTTATCGATTGTTATCACTGAATAGGTGAATGTTATGAATTGTTGAATACTTGGTTATGCTTTGTGGAATAGTTTGTTATTGATATTGATCATGCTATGTTGTTATGTTTTCTTGTTGGGCTTCGGCTCACGGGTGCTACGTGGTGCAGGTAAAGGAAATGGTATGTAGATACAACCATGAGTTGGAGAGCTCTGGGGGCGAGGTGTACATTGTCAGCTGCTCGGCCGCCACGGTCGAGGGATTGTACAGGGACGGAAACCTAAAATGTGTATTTTTCCATTAGAGTGGCCTGAGTTGTTTATAACTTCTGTAATTTTTGTAAATATGTCATCTAAACCATGTTTTGAGATTCCATGTACTAAACTGTCATTTTTAATAAAATAACCTGTTTACAGCCAAAATCTTTTATTCCTAATCTGTTGATGACACTGGATTCACATTTTGTAGCAAGTCTTGCACTATTTTAAACACACAGTGTAACGGTTTTGGTTACCCATGGCGTTCCATGCATGGTACCAACTCTCCACTTAATCGAGCTAGTTTGAATGTTCCTTCACGCAAAATTTCAACGATCTAGTATGGTCCTTCTCAGTTTGGTCCCAATACACCATCTTTCGGATCCTTACTTGCCAAAAACACCCTTCGAAGCACTAAATCTCCCAGTTTGAGTCAACGTCCTTTTACCTTTAAGTTAAAGTAACACGTAATTCTCTACTGATAATGGGCGAGCTGTAATTGTGACTCTTCCTGCTTTTCTTCAAATAGATCTAGGGATGTGTTGAGCAATTTGTGGTTTCGATCTTGAACGAAGGTTTGTTGTCTATGTGTCGTCACTGGCGCTTCAATTGGGAGCATAGCCTCACTTCCAAAGGTTAAAGAGAAGGGAGTGTGCCCCATGGAGGTGCGATGTGAGGTCTTATAGGCCCAAAGTATTTGTGGGAGCTGCTCAGGCCATAATCCATTGGCTTCATCTAGTCGCTTCTTTAAGCTCGCCTTTAGTGTTTTATTTATAGCCTTGACCTACCCATTAGCTTGCGGATACGCCATTGAAGATAAACTCTTGGTTATGTCGTATTTCTCACAAAAGTTTGTGAAAAGATCAGTATCAATTGAGTTATGTTATCAGACACGATCTTCTTTGGGAGCCCAAAACAACACATGACGTTCTTCACGACAAAATCCACGACTCTCTTCGAGGTTATGGCCGCCAGAGGCTTGACCTCAAGCCACTTCATAAAGTAGTCGATGACGACAACTGCATAACAAACTCCCCCTTTTCCTATTGGTAATGAACTAATTAGATTGATCCCCCATACTGCAAATGGCCAGGGAGATGAGATCATGGTTAACTCCATAGGCGCTGCCCGAGCATTCGTGGAAAAGCGTTGGCACTTGTCGCATTTATGTACGTAAGAGGCTGAATCCTTTTTGAGTGTAGGCCAAATCATTTTTTACCCCCAGTGTGGTCTCTGCAGAATCCTTTATGTATCTCTTGTAGGATGGTCTGTGCTTCTTCGGGCAAAACACACCGTAAGCATACTGGGCTAACGGTCTAGCTCGAATGAGAGTCTTGATCTCGTCCTATAGACGACGACAATCATCAGTATTATGACCAATGTCATTGTGATATCAACAGAATTTAGCAGGGTCTCTCTTCGCCCTCTGGTGTCTCAAAGGCTCTGGCTTCTTCCATTGAAGGCGATTAAAGTTTGCTAGGAAAATATGCTCTCGCGTATCTGTAGGGTTGATGTAGGTGGTGTAGATGGGCTTGAAATTTTCTTCGGGCTTGTTCTTTATGGTTCCATTCTGGTCGCCCTCACCAGTCCCCTGCCTGGTTATTCTGGGTAGCAGGTTGAGCCGCAGCTACAACATTTACCACCGCTCCAGCGGGCTGAACAGGGGTCTGGCTGGTTCCTGTGACTATAGATCACGCCTCCTCCAGATTTATCCATTCCTGAGCCCGAGCCAGGAATTCATCTAAACTCTTTATTCTATTTTAAACCATTTTTGCAAATTTAACACTCTAAAACATTGAAAATTCAGCAAGCATAAAAATCACTTAATATTCAAAAAACGCTCATAATTAAATGAAACAAAGGAACCCTAAACCTAATATGCCCTAGCAAAACCCCATAGTATATTTCTATTGCTTATAATGTGTATTAAATATATTTAAAGACCTGTTTTTGTTAAAATGGGGCATCTTCGTAATTTTGACTTGTTGATGGTATATTTGTAATTATTATGTGTTATGTGTTTATGACCATATTATTATGTGGATATTTGTGGCATTCGACATGAGTGGATCCTTTCGAGCTATTTTAGTGAAAAAGTCACAACAGGGATAAATGCTCGGCTCGGCTCGGGTCAAGCCAAAGGGGTATTTTGGGAATTTTAATATTTTGTGATTAGTGGTGTAATTAGAGCTTTATTGGAAAATGACGATATTACCCTTGAGTTTTGTTAAGAGGTTAACTAATGGGAAAGGTTGAATGGTCTTTTGACCATAAAATTTGATGAAATCTTCTAAGTGTTGATTGCATTATCTCATTCACGTTATTTTCATTCTATTTCCACTTCTTCTTCTTCAACGTACGAAAACTATCAAGTAAAGGCCAAGCTTTAGATTTTTTTGAGGATTCTAGGAGGGGATTAAGCTTAAGGAGAGGAGTTAGCATCAATTAAGGGTCACATTCAATCTAGGAATTCGAATTTCCATTTAAGAGGTAAGCTTCTCTTAATGTTCTTCACCTTGTTCTTGAGGAAGTTGGGATTTTTTTTATTAAAATGTGGGATTTTAGGGCATTTGATTGTTTAAATGGGTGTAGTGATGATTTATATGTGTAGGGTAACTATTTTTACAGCTTAAATTTGAATTAAAGATGGGAATAGAGTCTGATTTTTTAATTGGGGCAAAAATTGGGTTTACCCCCTAAGTTTGCAATTAGTAGTTTTTATGTGTAATTTGGTGTTCAAATGGACTCTAAGTGATGTATATAGTGTTATATATATGTTTTGGGATCAATATATGCTTGAAATTGATTGGGAACAGGCTTTGGATCAAATTTGGTTATGTTCAAAATTATGGAAAAACGCTGGTTTTTCCCTCTGACTTGCATTGTTTGACTGGCCTAGGCACCCGGTTGACCGGCTTGGGGTTTCGAGCAAGCTTGGCCATTTTGGCCAGCCAGTCAACTGGCCCATTCTGACAGACATATTTTAGGGTTGTTTTCACGGGATTTTGATGAGTAACTTTAGGGGGTTAAAAGCTAAGGTTCCTAGGACAATATTGGGAATGTTTAAGTGTATTTGGAACCTAGTAAGGTTTATAGATAAATTATGATGGGTTATGGTTAAGGAAAAACTAAACCTTTATCATTTGTTGTGACTAGGGTTTTCAAGAGGCTCGTGAGAGGATCACACTCGAGGTTGTCCTGATTCTTGCATCAGACCTGAGGTAAGAAAACTAGAAAATGCACATAGAGTAGGGTATTGGCCCGGTTACGCTTGGATGTAGTTATGACTATATATCGAGTCTATTAAGGTTGAATACACTATATGCGTAATAGTGTTTCTTGTGCTTGGTTGCATTATAATTGATTATGATAATTAGCTGAGTTTAGCAGTAAAATAAAATATGTAGGCCGTAATGTCAGCGCCACTCAGGGATTGTTGTACATACTCGTCCGACATAGGCCGTAAGCTTGGTTCCCCAGTGATGCGCCTTGCTCGGCATAGGCTGTAAAAATTATTTATGATTTTAAACGGATATGGTTATTGCTTGTAAAGCATGCTAGTTGTTGCTTACATTTGTATTGATATTTCTTATGCTTTGTTTAGTTTTCTTATTGGGCCTTAGCTCACGTGTTCCCTATGGTGCAGGTAAGGGAAAAGGGAAGGTCGACCAGCCATGATTCAGAGAGCTTTGGAGCAACACATTCATGTTCGACCTTCTTGGCCGCCACTGTCGAGTCATTTTGAGGAACTTAGGGTATAAGTCCAATTTTGTCACCTAGGTCGACTATTTCATAAACTTTATTTGTAATTCTGTTTTAATTATCTCTTTTTGGGATCCCTTGTAAATATTTAAAGTTTAATGGAAAAGTATATGTCTTTTGACCAAAATTTTATTACCTAAACCTTTAATTAATTTTAATCACACTTTTGCGTCCAAATGACTCCCTTAACGAGTTAAGCACTACTTTAAACACACAATGTAATAGTCCTGAATTAGTAGGGCGTTACAAAAATTGTACCCCATAATCCATACAACAAAAAGTTGTATTTCAATCACATTTTCCTAGAAAGTGTCTAGTTTTCTTCAGATTAAGGGTTAGTGTTAAGGTTTTTAATGTTGCAAAAATAATATTTTATGAAAACTAATGTATGATTTTCAATCTTTTCATTACAGATTATGGAAGGCATACGAAGTACGTCTGATCCAGAGTGGGAGAACATATCTGCAGAACTAAACATAACTAAACCTATCAATGAGATTGAAACATCTGATGCTCTAGGGAAGCTTCTTAACTCAGTAGAAAAGTGGGAAGAGTTTTACAAAATCTATGCCAAATGGACAAGTTTTAGCATAAGAAGAGATGATGTCAAACGTGTGAGAGGGCATATTACAATGCCTAGTTGGGTTTGCTCCAATGAGGGTTATCGAAGAGAAAGCTCCTCAAAAAGCCGACAAAAAAAAGATCACACCCTCTCATTAAAAATGGTTACCTAGTTGCATTGCATGTGGTAAGGCAGAAGGGCACAGAAAACTGGTTATGCAAAGAGTTCAGTACAATACACAACCATCAAAATGCATTAGGAAGTGAGCTGCTGTTCTTGAGATCCAACCGCGTAGTTTCTGATGGCTTGGTTGCTCAAGTGAGGTCTATGAATAAGTTGGGTATTAAAACAACTAATATAATGTCTCATGTGGCTCTTCAAAGTGGTGGTTATGAGATATTTCCATGCCAACTTATAGATGTCTATAATAGAGTGGTTGGTGCAAAGAGTGACGAGAAGATAGAAACAGAGTCTGAAGGGGCATTAGGCTTTCTCGATTTCCTTTCTAAGAAGGATCCCACTTTCTTTGATGTATATCAGGTTGATTAGGACAATCGTCTTGCCAACTTATTCTGGACTGATGGAACCTCACGCATGGAGTTCGACACCACATACATGACCAACGAATACAATAAGCCTCTCACTATTATGGTTAGTGTTGACCACCATTTCAACACCTACATTTTTGGGTTTTCTCTTCTACTTCACGAGAAGCAAGTCTCTTACTCGTGGCTACTCAGAGTTTTCGTAGAATGCCATAGACAAAAGAAGCTGGGAGTGGTGTTGACTGTCCAAGACCCGACCACGAAACAATCAATTGACGAAATATGTCTGATGCTAAACACCAAATATGCACATGTCATCTCAATACAAATGCTTCGAAAAAAGTTAAAGAACCACTTTTCCTTGAACCATTTAAGGATGTCATGTACAACTACTACATCGAGGAAGAGTTTGAAACAAAGTGGGTCGAATTACTTGAAATACTTCAGCTAACAAATAATAAATGGTGACAACAAACATATGCCACCAAGGAAATGTGGGCAAAAACTTTTATTAGGGGCACTTTTGTCGCAGGAATGAGAACTACACAATGTTGCGAATCCATGAATTCAACACTCAAAAAATTCCTAGAGAAAAATTACTCCTTACGTGAATTTGTGACCACCATAGATTTCACAGTGTCGAAGCTACGCTACAACGAGCGAAAAAATGACTACTTAAACAAGCACACAAGACCCGAACTCCCAACTCATGTAAGATTGTTGACAACGTACTATGAACAATGTGGGAAATTTTTCACAAGAAACATGTACCACAAAGTTGTTGTCCAAATTGACATGGAGAATAATTATTTTATTGTTGGTGAGCAAGAAGACGACGAGTGGAAGATCTTCACCATTGGGAAATTCCAACACCTTGAGCTATAATACACAATTCATTATTCTCAATATCAAAATTTCCTTCACTGTAGTTGCATGATGTTTGAGAGTCAAGGCTACCCATGTAGACATTTATGGGATACCATGAAAAGATTAAGCATCAGGAGAATCCCAGATTCCCTTCTCATGATGCGATGGAGCAAAGATGCCAAGCTAAATATACACCTTCAATTTATCCATGTAGCCTCACAACAAGAAAACCTTTTTGAGATGACCATGTATGGATTTCTTAATTTACAAACCGACACCATAAATTTTTTATGCTTCCAAATTACCAAATTCGTACTACCACGGCAAGGAAGAAATTGCACGGATCAAAATAGTTCAATGAGGAGTTCGAGTTGAACTCAAATCCAGAAGGCGATATACCACAACTAGATAGATTTAATAATAACCCCAACATTATTAGAGATCCCGAAGTGGTTAGAACCAAGGGCATAGGTAATCCAACTCCACGGGAAGGAGTGAATGGAGAGGGAATCCCACAAAGGCAAAAACATTGTCGCATTTGTCGATCTGTCAGCCATGACTACCATAGGTGCCCATAAAAGGATCAACACAATGCAACTCAGGTACCAAAAGCTAGCAATCCTCATGTTCACCCTGAAGTCAACTCACGCTCTATTTTCACAAATGCGTACGTCCCTGATCCACCAGAGTCAACACAAGAATCATATTACAATGTTTTCTTCTATTACTAGTCCTTTTCTATACTATTACTGCTTCTTATTCTATAACAATAAGGTTTGCTTCAATTTGTATTTTCTATATTTGCTTATCTTCAAGTATGTTAGTTAATAATGTTGGCAACTTTGTGGCACATTATAACTTTAGCTCTAAGTTAAATTTATCTTTATTTTTTATAAATAAAAAAATGCTCTAAAATTAATCTTAAAAATGATACTTACACATCCTAATAGCATCGTGCTTCTTATAAGAAAAAATAAATAAAAACCCAAAAACAATTATTATTTTACATTTCAGGTTATATACAATCATTTCACCTTAAATTATTTCTACTCCAAATTAACTGAATAATATATATTCAACAAAAATTCATATAAAAAATGTCATTTGCATGCATTTTATTCATTTTGTGCATGTTCTCAAAACTCTCAATATGCTTCAAGATTCAGCCTGATGTACTCATTTGTATTATTCAATGTTCACAGTACATGTTATTATATACTTTCAAAATATTACAAAACCCTTTCCCATAAATGTACGCGAGTTTAGACAATAATGCCCTCTCCACTGACACTACGGACCAACCACTTGCTGTACTTATGTCTAAATGCTATCACATTCTGTACTATTAAACTTTAAATTTTTAACAAAATATAAAATAAGAAAGCCAATTGGTCAAAACAACATTCACTCGCCGGTTGCAACATAATTATAAAATCAATAAATCACGTGGGACCTTCTCCATTCGTACAATAAATCACATTTCATTTTTTTCACAAACGACACAAAATTGGTCGCCTAAAATGTATATTTTAGTTAATTTTTATTGGGATAAATATGAATTTGTTTTCTTTTTTTTTTTTTTTTTTTTTAAAAGCGCACTTATCAATTTTGGGGGTGTGAATACAATGCTATATCTAGAAATAATTAATTAATTAGAAAAGAGTAAGAAGAGACAAGAGTGTACCAATAAATCTACTCAAATTTGTTATTTAGTTAATGTGTTGAAAGTGATTGTGAACAAGTATAATTTTATTGTTAAATTATAAGTTAGTAAGGATATTTGTATAAATTTATACCAAATATATCTTTAAAAATAATTAATTAATTAAAAATTATTATGAATTAGTATAAAGATCTTTTTTTTTTCACGAGGTATAACTGTAAAATCGATTTATTTGTTACTTAATTGACCATAGACCAATTTCCCTTTTTACTTGGGAGTATTGAACACACCTATAATTCTGAGTTTCATGTTACTTTTACCAAGAGACATGTCAAATATGGGACATCCTAATTCGATTGAATGGGATAACAGTTTCTCATTCTGCATTTGTAACATAATTTTTATCAAATCACACATCACAGTATACCAGACCTTCTAATTCTTTAAGCGGCTTATCTAAAAGATTTGCGATATAACTAGGAAGACGTTTCAAATACCACACATGGGTTACTGGGCATGCCAAAGAGTGAAAAAAGCCATGTGTACAAAAAAAAAAACAATGTATAAATTTGGAGATTAGAAATGTGTAAATAAAAAGACAACACAACTAAAACACGACACTTTCTCCTCTTCTCCAAGTGGCACTACCAGACTCATACGATATGTCTTTTTTAGTTTTATTTTGAAAATATATTAATTTATTTTTATTATCTGTCGTATAAATTTTGAATATTCACATTTTTTATTTCTTCATAACTTTATTACACTTATTATTATTAAATGGCTATTCCATTTAATTTTTACTTTTTTATTAGAAGTGGTATTAAATCATATTTTTTAAATAGATAGATAACCACCTTTTTCGTTTAGCTTAACAGAACGAGAAAACTCTACTTTCAGAGACGATTGTGCCAAGAAGTCAAGGTTCAAGATTATCTAATCTGGGTTAGTTATGGTAAAATGAAATCTGAGAAATTTCTATGGGTTAGGCCCTTTCTCCTCAACTTGATATTAGCTTAGCCTGGTCTAACAAGGTAAATTGAAAAGTATTATTAATATTATATCTTTAAATTCCAGTCAAATTGACTAGCTGATTGATACTAGAGACTGACTATTCGATGTTATCTAACTAATAATTTTATTTTTTTAATAATAATAATAAAAGAAAAAAAAAAGAATGATGTTCTGTTTCTCCCACAACCATTCTTTAATACTTTTCTAATAAGAAAATTAATGATAAGTAGTCTTTTTTTAAATATGATGAATGATGTTCTGTTTCTCCCACAACCATTCTTTAATACTTTTCTAATAAGAAAATTAATGATAAGTAGTCTTTTTTTAAATATGATATTGTCTTTTATGTGCTTTAATTTTATTATTACTGGTATGCTATCTCTTCTGTTTTACATATATTTGAGTGCTTATGCATTAATTTCAAGATTTTTAGCTGATAGAATTTCTACAACTTCTCGAAGGAAGAAACTTTCATAGTTTAACGCATATGAGCTTTTTTTTTAAAAAAAAAGAACCTGGTCTCCTGGCTGGTTGTTTGAATTTGATTGAAAGTTCTCTTAGATTCTTCCTTTTTGCTAAATTGTCAAATCTTGGGCTTGGTCACTCTCTAAATCCATTTGTTCTTGTGGTCTTAGATTAATTTATTTTGACTTGTTGATCTAATCCACTTGTTTGTTTTATTGTTTTTCTAATGATAGGCATATTCCATGCAATTTCTCTGTCAAACTTGTACACTTCAAATCCAAGGCTTTTGGAGTTTGGTGTTTATTCCCTTGAGATTTCATATCTAGCTTCTGCTTCACCTCACTTTGGTTCAGAGAACAATCAAAGGTTCCACTTGTTTGATTCCTTTTAGCAATGTTTTTGTAAATTTGAATTATCAAAGTGAGTATCAACTATCCAAGTTTCCTTGTATTGAAGTTTTAGATTCTTTTAAAGTTCGATTCTTTCCATTTAGTCATTACAAAATATTGTATTTGTTCTGCTTCATGTTTTGGTTGGTAGATAGTATACTTAACTTTGAGGTTTTTATTTATTTTATTTAAGAACATGGAAAATAGTAATGTCAACTTCCTTGAGGCTGTAGCTTTTGATTTACTTCTTTTGTTTAATTATCAACCCTTGTGTTAAATGGATTTTTTTTTGTATCATATCGAACTTCAAAACATGAAAAATTCGTTGTTTTTCTTCATTTTCTTACCCTTCCTAATTGCCGTATTTATAGAAACTGTAGAAGACATTATGGACTATGCAATATGTTTGATGCTTAACATGCTTTATACTTTCTTAACTGTAAAAATATCCAAGTTGGGTATGATGATATTATGAAGTTGCCTCCTGTTGATCAAATAATTTATGAACAAACTTGTTTGTTGAGTAATATTTTGTAAATATTGATTTTGGGTTTTTGGCTTTAGTTTAATTCCCAATATGTCTAAGATTTAGGGGAGTAATTTCAAGATTAAGTAGTTACAAAGAAAATATTGTGTCACATGTCTTGACCCCAAGAGGTAATGAAAAAATTTATTATAGTATGACACGAGAAATTCAATCACTAGATGTGTTATTCTGCATAATATATAATTTCTTAAAGAGTTATCGAATTGATCCACCAAGCTGCCTTTGCTCAGGTTCTGTATGCCATTAGAGTGAATGATGATCTAAAAGCTTAGCAAGTCCTTGCAGCTCTTCCAAAACTGGCTCCTAAACTCCTTTAAAATGTATTTGAATAGGATAAAAGCTAGTTATTATTAGGTCCTGTGATTATATTTGTTCTCAAAGGAATTTAGCTGGTTGTGTGGGAATGATAATTGAATGAAAAGGCAAAGTTCAACATAAAATTGATTTATTTCCATGCTAAATCTGAACTAACTATACATTGTTGTTAAGCAGGAACATATGGACTACTTGGGAAAATTACTTGAGGTTAAAGAATATATAAGCAGTTACTGCAATCTTAATAAGCAGATGCAAAAGCTGAAAAGAAAGTTAGACGAACTGAGCAGCAGAGAAGTCGATATTATTAGTGAACTAGAATATGCAGAGTCATTTTCGTTAAAGAAAAGAAAGAAAGAAGTGGAAAATTGGCTGGAAAATGTGAAAAGGAAAAAAGATGAAGTTCGGATGATGGAGCAAGCAGTGATACAAGAGAGGCGATTGCAGTCACGTGTGCAGTTGGGGAAATGCATGGAAGAGCTTACAAAAGAAGTAACAGAACTTCTACAAAGTGGTAGATTTTGTAAAGGGTTGATACTTGATGTAAATGACACTAGAGGCAATGCATTGTTGACAACAAAATTAGTTGGTGAGATGTTTAATGAGAATATGGATAAGATTCGCACATGTTTACTGAAGGAAGAGGTCATAAGCATTGGCATTTATGGCATGGGTGGAGTGGGGAAAACAACCCTTGTGACGCACATCCATAACCAGCTTTTGAAGGAGTCATGTACCTTTGGTAATGTTTACTGGGTCACTGTGTCAAAAGATTTTAGCATTTGTAAATTGCAGAATGACATAGCCAAAGTAGTGTCTCTTGATCTTTCATGTGAGGATGATGAAAAGAAAAGGGCGTCGAAATTGCTACAAGCTTTGATGAGAAGGAAGAAGTTTGTTCTCATCTTAGATGATCTGTGGAATCATTTTCTTTTTGAGAAGGTGGGAATTCCTGTCAAAGCAAATGGCTGCAAATTGATTCTGACATCAAGATCTTTGGAAGTGTGTCGCAGGTTGGGTTGCCAAATGAACATCAAAGTAGAACCTCTTTCCGAGGAAGAAGGTTGGAAATTATTTGTAGAGAAACTTGAGCGGAGAGTTTGGTTCACTCATGAGCTTGAAGATGTTGCAAGGTCTGTTGCAAAAGAATGTGCAGGGCTGCCACTGGGGATAATTACAATGGCTGGAAGCATGAGAGAAGTGGATGATATATGCGAGTGGAGAAATGCGTTGGAAAAACTGAAGCAATCAAAACTGGAGCAAGATGACATGGAAACTGATGTATATCAAGTACTGAGGGTTAGCTATAGAAGTTTGAGTGATTCTAATGTGCAAAGATGTTTCTTATACTGTGCTCTCTACCCCGAGGATTATAAAATCAAAAGAGATGAGTTGATAGACCAGTTTATAGATGAGGGCTTCATAGAGAGAATGACAAGTAGGCGGGCACAGTTTGATAGGGGTCATGCTATTTTGAATAAACTTGAAAATTCTTGCTTATTGGAAGGTGCTGTAGAGTATTTCCCATCTGAGAAGAAGTGTGTGAAGATGCATGATCTAGTAAGAGACATGGCTCTTCAGTTGGCAAGTTCAGATCTAGGATTCATGGTAAGAGCTGGAGAAGGATTAAAAGATTTACCAGATGAAGACACTTGGACAAAGAATCTTGAGAAAGTCTCTTTGATGCATAACAAAATTCCAGAAATTCCTGCTGGTGCAGCACCAAATTGTTCTAGACTTTCAACTCTGATGCTACAGTTTAATGATCTAAAAAGGATCCCAGATTCCTTTTTTGTCCATTTGCAGGGTCTCAAGGTTCTTGATCTATCACATACTGGCATTGAAAGTTTGCCGAGTTCAATGTCTGATTTGGACAATCTCACTGCGCTTTCACTTAAAGAATGTGATATGCTACAAAATCTCCCTTCCTTAGCAAGGCTGACTGCCCTGAGGAGGCTGGACCTTGCAAACTCAGGAATTATAGAAGTTCCTCAAGGTATGGAAATGCTGGTCAATCTCAGATACTTGAATCTCCATGCACCTAATCTAAAGATGTTGCCTGATGGGATTCTACCAAAACTTTCTCGTCTCCAGTGCTTAATAATTTATGGGTTATCCAAGACACTAAATGTGAAAGGAGATGAAGTAGCAAGCTTGAGAAAGCTGGAAACTTTTGCTGGTCAATTTTTTGATGTTAGCAACCTCAATACTTATGTCAAATCCTTTGAGGGAGGAGGACCATGTAGTTACCTACTTCAAGTTGGATTAGACGACCCTTATTTTGCACCAATTGAAAGCGGAAACTTTGATAAACAAGTGATTTTGAAAGACTGCAGGATAAGCAGGAGCACGGAAGGAGAAGACTCCCTGGTTCTACCAACTGATGTTCAGTATCTATATTTTCATGAGTGCCATGATGCAATTAGTTTATGCGACATTGCATCATTGAACACTGCAAGTAACTTAAATACTCTTGTAATCAATAACTGTGAGGGGGTGGAATTTGTTATCTCTTCTTCATCATCCTCGCTTTGTGCTCCTCTGCAATGCCTAGAGTCACTACGCCTTGCATTTCTGCCGAATTTACACACCCTCTTTACGAGGGAGATAGCTGAATCACCACTTGTACCACCAACACCACCACCAGGAACTTTTTCAAGTCTTAAAGAGTTTAGGATCTATAACTGTTCCAGTATAAAAATCTTGCTCGCTCCTGAGTTGCTGACATGCCTCCAAAACCTGGAAGAAATTCATGTAGAAGATTGTGGACAAATGGTAGAGATAATTGCAGCACCAAGTGATGATGATGCAGAAGTGATGATGGTTAGAGAAGAACTGAGAACTATCACAATCTCTCTTCCCAAGCTGAAGGTTTTACAACTTTGGAACCTTTCAGAACTGAGAAGCATTTGTAGTTATGGCATGTTGGTTTGTGATTCTCTCCAACTTGTTGCAGTTCGCTACTGCAAGAAGCTGAAAAGGATCCCTATCTCTATGCCCTGGCTTGACAACCAGCCATATCCTCCGCCTTCTCTTCAAATTATCAAAGCATATCCAAAAGAATGGTGGGATTCTCTAGAATGGGAGCATCCAAAAGCTAAGGATGTCCTTGGGCCCTTTTGTCAATTTTCAAGATATTTGTAGTCTATATTAATACAGGTTCACCATGTCTAGGCTTTGTTATCTGTCAATGATTACAATGTCTTAGTTTTCTAATTGAAAATTTAACATGCCATATTTTCTGTTTTGTTCTGTCAATGGAAAAACACATTTGGAGCTGACCTTTCTTCTACTATCTGGTAGCTTTACATTCAAGCCATCTACTTATTTTGTTTTGAAACTTTTATGTAAGAGAAATCAAGACACGGCGTCATAGCCATTGAAAAAATCCAAAAATAATCCAATAAAAAGGAAAAACAGCGTTCCTTAATTATACAGTAGTCATTATGGTATTTTCTTCTTTCATGACTTTGCATTAAACTAAAAGCTATGAAACAAGTTCTTCTCCAGTATTTGTTTCAATACCAATCAAATTCTGTTATGGTCTTAAACTTACTGAGAATGAGAGGAAAAGTAAGCTGTTAAACTTCCTTGTACTTTATATGTGATCTTATTCTATGTAAAGTGTAAGATTTTGGATCTTGGCCACCATCTCACAGTACCATCACCTTCACTCTTATGTCCCATAACATACATATGTAATAATAGCTCTTTTCCAGCTTGGAAACTCTAATCTAGATGATCTTATTAAAGTGTTTGGGGACCACTCTAATTCATCTGAACGGGAAACTACATTTTATTCTTGCTCTTGTTTCAAGGGAAGGCTTAGTATCACCTCATAAATTATCCAAAAGAAAAAGAGGAAGAAGAAGAAGCAGCCACTTGAATAAGAGCTTTTCATTTATAAGATATTTCGTTTCATGGCGTTGGTCCCATTCTCATACTTTACTTGCCTAAGTATGAATGCATTTGATACCTTGCTTCTATGACTCCCACCTTTTCATTTTCTGTTCTCTTATAAAATGAACAGACTTTTGGCATGATATTTGGTTATTAGATTTCATTTTTTATCTTCTCAGAGTCCCTTCACATTGTGGCGAAAAGATTTCCTGCTTGTTCTGGCCAGTCAACCAGGTACATTTTCCTTTTTCAGAAATTCTATTACAGTTAGTCTCTCTCATATGATCCAACTTTACAAACCTCGGAGATTAAAGTGCATACATAGTACTAATGTCTCTAGATATTCCATTATTATGCATTGTTAGACTATATGTGATTTTTACTATTTTGGCTATGGATTTACTTTATTTCTGAAATGATAATGTTCAAAGTACTAATGTTTTTGTTTTCTTTTTCTTCAAGGCTTCATCTTATGGTCAAAACAACTACGTGAATTGAAGATAAAAACACAATTGAATGAAAGCAAACTTGGCTGTAAGTCCTAATCATATTCTCTTCTACTATGCCACCCATTACACTGACACTCGATATGTGATGTTAATATTATAATGACACCTCTATTACAAATATTAATAATTCTAACACTATTTGATACTTGTAAGAACAATTTTTTTCACAATTTCTGCTTTTTTATAATTTAACTTATCAATTATTAGAGGAAAACAATTTAATAACTTACCAAATTATCTGTGAATTGTTTCCTTAATTTCAGAGGGTGAGACTGTGTGTATCATTTGTCTAAATGGGTGTTGGTATAATATTGAAATAAGTGGGGTTGTCAATGCAATTTTTCTTTATTTAACTAGATCTAGCATCCATAGTAGTATAGAAGAATTCTAAAATAAGTATTCTTATGACCAAAATATAAAAACAATCTTGTCATGACAGATTTTAGGTCTCTAAGTTAAATTTAGCAGAAACAAGCTAACATGTGTGCCTTAATTGATTCTTTACTTGCTTACAAAACCCTGCTTCTATTATCTCTCTTTCTTCTTGAACTTGAACTAGGGTAGAAACAACTTTCCATTTAGGATTGTTGATGAAATATAGGAAGAAAATATAGAGACGATTGATTGTGATGAAAACTTGATAATTTTATTCATTGAGATCATCGGTTTATATAGGCTATACAAGAATCCAAAACATAAAGGCATAATATACACAATTAACTAAAATATTTTAACCAAGGAAAGAAAATAATACACAAAATCTTCCAACTATATCACACGATAAGCCTTTGATTTCTTAGCTGTCAATACTCCCCCTCAAGCTTGACTGTAGATATTGATGAGTCCAAACTTGTTTATAAGGCAATCAAATACTTTCGAGATAATCCCTTGGTAATAATATCTGCTAGTTGTTGATCAGTGTGCATATACTCAATTTTGATAATTCCTCCATCAATTTTTTCTTTAATAAAGTGACAGTCGACTTCCACATGCTTCGTTCTGTCATGATGGACTAGGTTGTGAGCAATACTAATAGTGGACTGGTTGTCACAATAAAGATGAACTGGAGCTTCATACTTAATCTTTTATTCTTCCCGTAGTCTTTTTATCCATATTGCCTCGCACACTCCAAGAGTCATGACTCTGTATTCAGCTTCTGCACTGCTTCTAGCAACAACTGTCTGTTTCTCACTTCGCCATGTTACCAAGTTGCCCCATGGTAAACTACAGTATTCTGATGTAGATTTTCTGTCATCAATCGATCTGGCCTAGTTTGCATCAGTGAATACTTCGACTTTTCTTTCAAGAGTTTTCTCGAAAAATAACCCCTTGCCTGGAGTTTGCTTAGCCTTTTTTAGCAAGAAATTGGGTCCGAAATATGTTGGAGCATCAGCTTATATTCGAGAGTTAAGGGCTATCACTGAGGCACTAATGAAATGGAGACAATATCTCCTTGGTAGGCATTTCATAATTAGAACTAATCATAAGAGCCTAAAAGAACTGCTTACACAAGCAATACAGACCCCTGAACAACAACACTTTCTCCGCAAATTGTTGGGTTTCCAATTCACAATCGAGTACAAGGCTGGCCGCGAAAATTCAGCAGCGGAGGCCTTATCTAGGCAACACGAGGGAACCGTCTCTGTACTCCAAGCAGCCATATCTTCGGAGTGTTTTGAATTTTTGGAAGAACTTCGAAGGGAGAATACAACCAGTCTGGATCTTAGGCTAATCCATACCCAGCTGTTAGACAAAAATACAGCTCCAGAAAGTTACTCAATACGGGACGGGTTACTATATTTTAAACACCGATTGGTGATTCGTAGGTATTCCAATCTTAAGCAGTTGCTTATGAATGAGTTTCACGACACTCCTACAGGAGGACATGCAGGTTTCCAACACACTTTCCTCCGATTAAGTGCAATTTTTTTTTGGAAAAACATGAGAGTCGAGGTTAAGCAGTATGTGCAATCCTGTATTGTTTGTCAAACGGTTAAGTATTCGCCCACAAACCCTTATGGGTTGCTACAGCCCTTGGAGATTCCGAAACGCGTTTGTGAGGACTTAGCAATGGATTTTATCGTTGGGTTGCCTAACTCTCACGGCATGACAAATATATTGGTCGTGATTGTTTGCTTCACCTAGTACGCCCACTTCGGATCTCTTCCAAATCACTACTCTGCTTCAAAAGTTGCTGAGTTATTTTCTGGTATGGTGATTAGAATACCATAGTCTCGGATCGTGATCCCATTTTCACGAGCGCATTTTGGAAGAAGCTTTTCGAGCTTATGGGCACCAAATTGAAGATGAGTTCAGCGTATCATCCCCAAACCGACGGCCAAACGGAGGTCACAAATTGATATTTAGAGCAATATCTTCGGGCCTTTATGGCGGATAACCCGAAACAGTGGAGCAAGTTTCTCACTTGGGCGGAGTACCACTACAACACCAGCCATCATTCTGCCATTGGAATGACCCCATTTCAAGCTATTTATGGTCAGCTTCCTCCTTCCATTCCCGCTAACAACCGAGGCTCAACGATCATGCAAGCCGTGGAGGAAGACTTGCTTACAAGGGATGCTATCTTGCTGCAATTGAAGGCAAATATGCAGCAAGCTCAGAACAGAATGCGCCAGCAAGCTAATAAAAACGGTCGAGACAAGGAATTTAAGGTTGGGGAATTAGTGTTGGTGAAACTCCAACCATACAGACAGTCAACAGTGGCAAAAAGGCTCAATTCTAAGCTGTGTCGCAGGTATTTTGGACCCTTTCCTGTCTTAGCCAGACATGGACCAGTTGCTTATACGTTGGAGCTACCGGAAGGTAGTCGCATCCACCCAATTTTCCATGTATCGCTCCTCAAACTGTTCCGTGGCAAGCTGCCTTTGAAGAGTTACCCTCTGCCTGAAATC
The DNA here is from genome assembly GCF_963169125.1 of Humulus lupulus. Lineage (NCBI taxonomy): Eukaryota > Viridiplantae > Streptophyta > Magnoliopsida > Rosales > Cannabaceae > Humulus > Humulus lupulus. The sequence goes on along the minus strand of NC_084798.1, from coordinate 156,949,868 downwards.
ACTGTAGCTAATCGTCCCATCATGGTGCCAATAGCTATACTTGCAGCTCGTGTAAAATACATCAACAACAAGCCTATAAAACAAGTATTGGTGCAATGGTCACTTAGTCCGCCGGAGGATGCAACCTGGGAAAATTACGAAGCTTTCTGTCAACTTTATAATGTCACCAACCTTGAGGACAAGGTTGTTTTTGAGGAAGGGAGAAGTGATAGCCAAGCCCAATATAGCAGCCCAATACCATTGGACTTAGAGACTGTAAAAGAACAGGTCAGTTCCTGGGTTAAGAATGCAGCCCAAAAGATTGATTCTGTCAGCCCAAAATTGTTAACAGGCAGGAGAGTAACGATGCAGAACTGAAAGAGAAGGAGATGGCTGGTAGGGTGCGTGGACAAAGAGAACGTGTGAAACCACGTTGGCTAACGGATTTTGTGATGGCTGAGAGTCGTTGAAGAAGAGAGAGGGAGAAAATACCAACTGTTTTCTGTTAGAATGTATTTCCTATTTTGGTATGAGCTATATAAGTTTTTGTTGTAATACAGTGATTTTTATCGTGAATGAAGTAGCTGAAAGGCATTTGGGAGTTTTGTATTGACTCAAAGAATACACTTACCCTTACCCTTAGAGGGCTATTAACAGCTCTAATACCATGATGAAATATAGGAAGAAAATATAGAGACGATTGATTGTGATGAAAACATGATAATTTTATTCATTGAGATGATCGATTTATATAGGCTATACAATAATCTCAGACATAAAGGCAGAATATACACAACTAACCAAAATATTCTAAGGAAAGAAAATAATACTCAAAATCTTCCAGCTATGTCACACGGTAAGCCTTTGATTTCTTAGCTGCCAATAATTGTCAATGGGGGTTAGAGCAAAATGATCCTTTTCTTGAGTATATGTCAATAAATGCCTTTCTTTTTAATAATGTTGCAGAAGAATAAGAAGAAAAAAGTTGTAGAAGATAACAATGTTACATAGAAAAGGGGGCTGTAAATTATGTAGAGGAAGAATTAATTTTGTTAAGAATGAGTAATATTTATATATGAGGGAAAATAAAATGTTAAAAAATTTAATATCTTTAGAAGGGGGTGGAGAAAGGAAAAAAAAAATATAAACAAAAAAGGGTGGCTAAACTCTCCCTTTGTTAATTCTTTCATTACTCATTAGTCACACTAATCTTACCTCACTTAGGTTAATGTACATGTATCTCTTTTTAATAAGGATCTATCAACTGTTTTTTTTTTTTGATGTTTTCTTTAACATTCTTATGTAGGAACTACGAACTTCTTTATTAGAATTTTGCATCCGATTGTTCACTATAATCAAGATGTTCACGTGGGCACAACCTATTGTAACATATTTTAAGTACTACAAAGAACTTGAAGAAAACATGAGAAATCTCAAGACCATTTTTGAAGGTTTATATATCAAAAAGGAAGATATAGAACAAAGATTGCATGCTAAGCAGATCCCTGAACATGAACAGGAAGCTAAGGAATGGTTAAAAGAAATCGAAAAAGTCATAAGTGAAATATATTCGATTGAGCAAAAACTTGGAGAAAAGAAACATCTCTCGCGTGTATGTCTTGGAAAACATGTTGATGAAAAAACTTCAAAAGTAAAGGAACTTATCCATAAAGGAAGTCTGTATGAATCCCCTGAGAAGTTTTTCAAGTACATCATTCTTGGGGGCGGTGTCTCAGCCGGTTATGCAGCAAGAGAATTTACAAGAGAAGGACTTCAAAGAGGAGAATTGGCTATCATTTCCAAAGAGCCAGTGGCACCTTATGAGCGCCCTGCCCTTAGCAAGGCTTACTTGTCTCCAAAAAGTCCCTCAAGGCTTCCTGGTTTTCATGTTTGTGTGGGAAGTGGAGGACAGAGATTGCTTCCTGAGTGGTATAGAGAAAATGGGATCTCATTGTTCCTCAACACGGAAATAGTTAATGCAGATCTGTCTTTGAAAGCTCTCACCACATCAAGTGGAACAATCTTCAAGTATGAGACTCTGGTCATTGCTACCGGTTCAACAACAATGAAGTTAACAGATTTCGGTGTAGAAGAAACAGATGCAAAAAACATCTTCTACTTGAGAGAAATCGGTGATGCTGAAAAGTTAGTAGAAGGTATTAGATCAACGAGAAAGGGAAAAGCAGTCATTGTTGGAGGAGGATACATTGGCCTTGAAGTTGGAGCAGCCTTGAGAATCAACAACTTAGATGTCACCATGGTTTATCCAGAAGCATGGTGTATGCGTAGGCTTTTCACATCAGAGATAGCAACTTTCTACGAGAGTTACTATACCAACAAAGGAATCAAAATCGTAAAGGGTACTTCAGCAATCGGGTTCAATGCAAAGTCAAGCAATGGAGAGGTCAAAGGAGTGAGACTGAAGGATGGTAAGGTTTTGCAGGCTGATATTGTTGTAGTCGGCATTGGCGGAAGGCCTCTTACTTCATTGTTCAAAGGACAGGTTGAAGAAGACAAAGGAGGAATTAAGACAGATGAATTTTTCAGAACAAGCTTTTTTGATGTGTATGCTATTGGAGATGTAGCTACTTTCCCCATGAAAATGTACAATGAGATGAGGAGAGTTGAGCATGTTGACCATGCCAGAAAGTCAGCTGAGCAAGCTGTGAAAGCCATTAAAGCTAGTGAACGTGGGGTGTCCATTGAAGAGTATGACTACCTTCCTTTCTTCTATTCAAGGGTGTTTGATCTGTCATGGAAGTTTTATGGAGATAATGTTGGTGAAACTGTGCTTTTTGGGGACCCTGATCCTTTATCTAAAGAACCCAAGTTTGGATCCTACTGGATTCAAAGTGGAAAAGTTAAGGGAGCTTTCTTGGAGGGAGGGAGTAATGAAGAAAATGAGGCTATTGCCAAAGTTGCAAGGCTCCAACCTACAGTAGTGGATATGGAAGAACTATCCAAGGAAGGTCTCTCCTATGCTTTAAAAATATAGTAAAAGTTCAATTTTATAAGATTAATAGTGTGGATTTGGTTTCTATAAAATTGATGACTCCAGCTTCCTTACCTTGTTCTTTGTTTATTTTAAAGTATTGCGTGTGTGTGTGTTTTTCCTTTTTCAAGCTTGGAAATCATTTCATTCATTTGATTTGTTTGTATATTTGTTTTGAAAATGAGTAGTGTGTTTGCAGTTGACAATATACCTCTGTGTGCTCCTGTAACCTTTTCTGAAGATTTTTTTTTATGAGAAATGGAAGATTTTTCCAATAATTTCTTGAAAAAAAAATTATTCGACACAAGTAAGCAAACCTTACGAATCTATAATTATGAAACGTTCTCATGTTGTTTATTATATAAATGTAGATTAAAATATTACATCTTATTGTTATACAAACTTATAACACCTTTTCAGTTTAATTAATATCAAAATATTATTCTTCATTTTACAAATTATTATAAAAACATATGTTAAACATAATTTTTGATCACATTTATTTTTAATATTATTCAAATACCTTTATTTTAATTATATAATATATATATATATAAAAATTAATAAAAAATCTTAAATTTGTAAACATTAATAATTTTGTTTCTTCTTCTTCTTCTTCCTTAAGTTTTAATTAATTAAAATAATAATAATAATTACACTAAAAAATAGTAAATTTTTAAAAGTTTGGAATTTTTTTCATTATTATTAATATTTCAATTAATTAAATAAAACTATTTATATATTTTTTTAAACATTAATATTAATTTCAATACTATTTTTTTTAATATATTAGATATATTATGTAATTAAAGTAGTGATATTTTGTAAAAGGTGAGTTCAAGTATGTTTTTAACTAATTTATAAAATAGAAGGTAGTATGATATTAATTAAAATATTAGGTTGTAATGATACTAAATTATATAATAATAAAAAATATATTCTTTTAAATAACATTGTAATTTGTAATCTTGTGAAAGAAAGGAAAAAAAAAATCTGCTACTTGGTGCTGGGGGAGGGATGTAAAAAAAATAATAGGAAAAAAATCCATAATTTTCAGCACTTTACCATCGGTCTTATTATGAAAATATATAGCACAGAAGAAGAGTAAATACACTATTTCCATCTAGTCTAGTACACCAGAACAGAAAATGGCGGACACAATTAGAATTGAGGGGCTTCACGAAGCGGCGTTGAAAGAATCCAAATCCAAGCCCCAACGTCGAGGAATAATCAGTGAAATCCTGAATTTCGTCGCCAAATTCGCGTTCGATTCCACCGTCGACTCTTTTCTCAAAATATCAAATGGTAGGTTCTCTCTATCTCTAATACTTGCAGATTTCTTTCACTGTATCCGTTATCTTTTTGTTAAACACGGTAATAATTTGATTTTGCGAAAAAGGAATTTCATATTCGTGGTAGCCATGGTTTGGAATCATCGACACTTGTTTATAGTGTAAAATTTTGTCTTTTAACCCATTTGAATTAATGGGTTTGTTTCGACTGTGAATATTTTATGCCAATTTCATATTACGGCTCGAGGATTTTGAGTTTATATAAGCGTTGTAGTGGTTGATAATATTATTATCCAATTACAAAAAATGACAGTAACCAAGAAAATCTTAGTGCAGGAGTTACTAAAGATTTCTATGGAGCTTGTAGTTTTGTTCGATTTCTCTTCGGAAACTTTCATATTAATTTGTTATGTGTTTCTCAATCACTTTATTTATTTATTTTAATTTGGGGATAGGGATTTGAGTTGGAACCTCTTAACATAAATGTATCACCACCATGCCTATAACCACTTCCCAATAACTTTATTGGTTAAAGTTTTTTGCTCAATTTATTTGTTGATGTAAAATATGGTAGCTTGAGCAGCCATAAATGTCATGTTGCAACATAAAAAATTATAGCTTCTTTATAGGTTTTTTAATTTTTATGTTTTGGATGCAAATGAGGGTTAGATCGAGTTGTTAGGCTAATGATTTGCTCCCATGGGATTTGGGATTCGTTTTCTTACTACGATATAAGAGTAACAGGGACGTAATGAGTAATGTTATAGGGCACTATACACGACTATATGAGAGTCTCACAGAATTAGGTTATCATGGGATCCTCACTTGTATTATTATGGTGCCGAGCACCACTACTGTATATTAGCATTATTCAATATTAATTGAGTGATGTTAGACACAAACAGTTATTTCGACCATATTATTTTTAGGGCGAGACCATGTGACTTTTAATGAATTCTTTATAAAAATGTCATATTTTGTGTATGAAAAGTGTGTATCCCATTCATCACTCACATGAATTAGATTTTCCTGGTGTTGTATTACTTGGGAATCTGTTAGAGTTCATGTCTTCTAATTTAATTTAATTGAGGTTTCTTGCCATAAACATTGCAGGATTGGAAGGTTCAAATGGAAAGACAAATATAGAACTAAAATTTTTACTACTTTGGTTTATATTTCTTTGAAGAACAAATTCTAGGCCTAAACCATAGTTGTTTCTCTTACAATTAACGATTTTCCAGAATTTTAACATCTGTTAATTACTGGGAACTTGTTCTGAAATGATTCTAATGATGTTCTTGGGTCTCTGCCCATCTGATTGAGTGCATTGTGGCTTGTATTACTACCCCTGAGTTCTCTTTCCATATATAATAATACCTCTCTCAACAATGATTCACTCCAAAAGCTATACTGGAAAAAGAAAAGAAAAAAAATTACCTTGTTGAGATTTTAATATATGATGTTGTTGGCACTGATGTCAATGGTAAATATTTGAGATTTTAATATATGATGTTGTAGGCGCTGAGTCAATGGTAAATATCTCTATTGAATAAGAACGTATGAATAAATAAGTTATTCACTAAATGATCTTTGCAGGTATAAAGCATATGAGTAAGGTTGAGCAAGAAGAGCTAAAAGTAGAGCCATTTCCATTGCTTCCTTATAATGACAAGAACAAGGCACGAGATTTTAAGTTAGTGATGGAGAAAATAGGGCAAGATGACATGAACAATATAAAGCAACAGCATAATATATCAGCTGCAAACAACGTGGGGGAATCAGAAGCTTTGAAGAAATCAGGTTATGAAAACTTGTTACCAAAGATGGAGAAGATGCAAGAAGACATGAACTACGTAAAGCAACAACATAAGGTATCGACAAAAAGCGTAGAGGAATTAGAATCTTCCAAGAAAAAACCAGAGGAAGACATGAAAGTGTACGATCTTCTTGAAAAGAATAGGAAGAGGGTTTTTATTCGTTCCAGGTTATGAAATGGGATTGATTACATTAACCAGAGCTACTAATATCATTACCACAAAGACTTGAGGTAATGCCAACTAGTGTTGGGAAATAAACGAGTATTGTTTAGGCTTAGTAGAGTTACTGCTAAAGCTGATAAATGTTTACGTATAAATATATATGGTCTTTTTCTGTAGTAGTTATTGAAAAAAAAACTATAGGTAATCACAATGTTTCTAACTATTGGATCTTTATCTAATGTTAATTTGCTTATTTGGATGTGAAAAAAAAAATCCATATAAAGTTAAGATTCAAAATTTCTATTACAATAATTAATTTCAAATTATTAATTATTTATTCAATTTTTCTCTTAAAATATGAATTTATTTTCATTGTTTTTCTCTCTCTCAAGAACTCAAAATAAAAATAAAAAAATTGAAGAAATAATAATGCAGAAAAAATATTTTATTTTTAAAATTCTTAATATTTTAAATTTTCTTAGACACAAATTTATATGGGTTAATACTTAATGGTTGTGTTAATTTTTTTTTAAGTATGAATATTTCATTATAAAGAATAAGATTGTAATACAATAGATGAGTATGCACAACTAATCCAGAACAAATATAAATTAGAGACACCATAAGAGAATTGTACAACAAACTTGTAACATTTTCTAATAAAAAACCTAATTTAGTAAAATATAGGAACTCTTTAAGAAAATAGAGACTATAGTCAGAAAATAGTTTATTGAAGAATTTATGGAGAGGTTAAAGCTAATAAAACGAAGCTTTTAGCTTTTTTTAAAAATAGTTTTTTGATTTTTTTTGCAATTAATTTATTTAATATATATTACTCAAAATAAAAATATTTAAAATAAATTAATATTATAACAGAATAAATAATATTTAATTCTTAAATATTTTTTGTTTAAAAAATATTTTTACAATTTATAGGGCTATTTGCGGCATAAATACTCAATGTTTTACATTTGTTATAGTTAAATACCTAATTTTTTATTTTTACGTCAAAAATATCCAATGTTCAATATTTGTTAAAGATAATTACCTAATATTTTTTCTTAGCGGCAAAAATACCTGAAATTGTTAAAATATTACTTTTGTCAATACCTCCTGTGTTGGAACTGTTAAACATATTGAGTAAGCAGACATTTGTCACACTGTAATCGATACATTTCATATTTATTTTTAAAAAAATATTTTAAATTAGAAAAATAAATTGAAAAGATATTTTAAATTAATACAAATTTAAAATATACATATTTCGATAACAAGAATACCTAAATTACAGAGTGATACATATCTGGAAAGTCAACACTTAATAGCTCCAACGGATGAGGTATTGAAAAAAGTATTGTTTTAAAAACTTTAGGTATTTTTGCTACAAAAAAAAAATCATTAGGTATTTATTTTTAACATATATTGAACATGGAGTATTTTTCCCATAAAAATAAAAGATTAGGTATTTAACTGTAACAAGTGTAAAACATTGTGTATTTATGCCGCAAATATCCCTAATTTATATTTATTAGATATTATTTTATTTTAATAAGTTTAAATTAACAAACCACTTTAATACAGAGTTTATTATACACTATAACATTATTTTTGTGTCTCATAGTATTTTTAAATTATAATTTATCAAAAATATATCAATTTCATATGTTTAGGAAAAAAAAAAGGAAAATAATTGAAGACATAAAAAATGAGAGTTTTGAGATAATTTAGTTTTACATATTTGATTATATCATGAACAAGATTATAATACTATCGTCATTATAATTTGAATCTTAGCTAGATCGTCTAATTATACTATATATTATATAATATAATATTTTTGCTTATGATCAATTTATTAGTCTCTTATAAAAAAAAACATATTTAATTTAACACATGTAAATTTGTTTAAACTGATACAATTTTTCCAACTCAGAGCACTTTAAAATATGTAATTTACCAAATACTGAGCACATTTTCCTCTCAGCACAGCTGTAACTGTTTTTTCCTACAATACAGCTACAACTACTTTTTCCCACAACACAGCTGTATCAAGCTGAGCCTAAGGTCAATATGTCATATTCAACATGAAATGGAAGACTAATCCAAAGTCAACATTAAAGCTCTTCCAATCAAAGTCAACATTAAAGTCACACATTCTTTTTAGATACCTAAGAAACAACCTTAAAAATATCAAAAAAATAAAATTGACGTGAGTACTAAACTTGTAAGACGTAAATACTATAATGATTGTGTTACTCGATGATTACAACTATTTTAGTTATTGGTTCATTATCAAATAGTTGTCATTAATTTACTATTTGATTAATAAAATTAATGAACATTAGTTTTTATTCCTTGTAAAAAATAAATAAACGAGCATTAATTATTGAGCAGGCCTAATTTTATTTAAAATATATTTTATTTCCTTAAAAAGAATGTTAATTAAGATTTGAGGTGTCTGTTTTTTCCACTAAAACGACTAGGATCATAAGTAATTTTGCTAGAACGAAATTAGTACATCACTTTTTCATGTGAGAGCTAGATCTCTGAGCTTGTGTACGAGAGACGTGTGATGTGTCATGTAGCAGCATTATTAATGCCTAGACGTGCAAGAGCTTACCGAATATGGGATAATCACGTCATAAAAGTTGGATTACTTTTAGATATATTTAGAGCATTCCCAATAAAATAGGTAAAATGCCTAATTTTTTATAATATGGAGAAAAAATTGTTAAATAGTCTTTCAATGAGTGATGTAAAATTATATTCTTTTACCTAAATAAATAGTATTTTTTTATATGTAGTGAAACACTATTCATCAAGCTATAAATATTTTATTATATTTTTATAAACTTTCGTGTATATATATATATATGAGTGTGATACTATTTTATTTCTTAAAATGAATAAAATATTTTTAAAAAATATAATATTTAAATGATGTAGAGAAAAAATAGAGAAGTTGATATATGATATATTGTAAAACTTTGAGGTAAATTATAAAAAAATATATGTTTTGGTGATGTATTTTGTAATACATTTTTTCTATAATATTTAGTTAAAACTCACAAAAACACATTCCATCAACTCATTTATACATATATTTATAATAGATATGCACAAACTCCAATTAATCCATATCTATATTTACATATCATTTATATAATATTTTAATATTATTATTTTTCTTTATAAGCTTTCTCTCTCCCATTTAGTATATATATATTTTTTTTTTCTTTTTCAATTATTTTATTTTACTTTAATTAATAAAATATGTTTAAAGATATAATATTTAAATGATGTAGAGAAATATATAGAGAATCTGATGTATGGTATAATATAAAACTTAGAGGTAAAATAGAAAAATGTGTATTTTTTGGAAGCATTTTAAAGGATGAAATAGAGCATACAATAGGAGTGCTCTTATAGCTGAATGTTTAGTTTGTTTGAAGGATGACTAAATTACTAAATTATTAATTACTCTATCATTCATAGTTTTTAAAGTTTTTTTTTTTCTCAAAGAAAATTAAAACTCGAAATTACCTAGTCATCAATCACATCAGCGATCACCTCCTAAAAGTTCAAGCTACCAAAACCACTAGGGAAAAAGCCCATGTAAACAAAGCACGAGCACCCTCATGTCTCCACTAATCCAAAAGACATGGAAATTAAAAAAAAAAATTAACAGTCTGTTTGACATTGTTTTTTGTTTTAAAAAAACAAGTGTTTGGTTAATGCTTTCTAAAAATAATTTTTTAGTTTTTTTTTTTTAAATCTTAAATAAAAAATTAATAAATATATTTACAAAGAGAAAACTCTTTTAAAAGTTTACAATAAATAATGAGATAAAGTAATGTGAAAGAAAAAGTGATGAAAATTAAGGAGAAAAATTTTGAGAAAGAAAAATTGAGAAGAGAGAAATTGATGCAAGAAAAAAAAAAAAAAAGAATGTGATGAGAGTGAAAATGGCGAGATAGAAAAAATGAGGGGAGAGAAAATGAGGATATAGGAAGTGATAAGAGAAAAAACAATGAGATAACAAGTGATGAGAGAGAAAATAAGAAGATCAAAGGTGATGAGAGAGAAAGTGAGGAGAGAAAAAGTGAGAATAGATAAATTAATGTGAGAGAAAGTGATGTGACATAATAATAACTAAAAATGTCATGTGAGAAAAAAATTGACAAATTTTTTGTTTTTAGAACAACTAAAAACAACTTTTCATTGTTCTCAAATATTTTTATTTTTTGTAACTTTGTTTTTAAAAATTGTTTCTTGAAAACAATGCCAAACGCCCTACTTGTTTTCAGAATTTTTTTTTTATGTTTTAAAAACAAAAAACTATTTTTTAGTTAAGGAGCCACACACCCTGTGCACTACAGGAGGGTTTGAGAGAAAGTACGAAGCATTTTCCAATTGGAGCATTGCTATTGGGGAAAGGCCTTGACATAGCATCAGGCAATCAAAAGAAGATCACATATTCAAACGATCTGTAACGACCCAAATTTTCTAATAAGGCTTAGGGTCTTGATTAGGGGGCCAGGATGACAAGTTTTGGAATTATGTGATTATGTGATATTTATGTGTATCATTATGTGATTATGTGAGTTATACCATAATATGACTTGATATGCATGTTTAGGTCTATTAAATATGAATATGGACTCATTTCTGTTTAATTGGGTAATTTTAATAATTTGGTCCGTTTTTGGTATATTTGGCATATATGTGGTATGTGTGTGGTACTTCATTATTATTTGGTTATGCATGGGTTACTCAGCATGAGACAATCCTAGGCGACAAGCCAGTGGGAAAGTCACAATGGGATCTATACATGACTCCAAGTGAGTCAAGGGGTATTTAGCACATTACCGGGATATTGGGTAATGGGAATAAATATTTGATGATAAATTGAGAGTTAGTGAGATTAGGGGGAAATTCAGGGAATTTTGACTATTTTACCCCGGGGGCATTTTTGGGACCCCGATCATTAGGATTTGCTTGAGGTCATTTAAACTTGAAATAACCTGTCAGAGTTATAAAAGAACGTTCAGAACGTTCTCTCTTCCTCGCGTTCCCTTTTCAACACTCGATCACATTTTCAAAGGAAACTTGAGTTTTAGGAGTTGGATTCAAGCAATGATCGAGGCATAGCGATTCTAGGGAAAATTAGAAGATTATTAGCCAGATGATTTAGTTGGGAAACAACTTAATAAGAGGTAATCTGAGTTTTAAGTTCTAAGTTTTAAAAGTTTTTTAAGCTTTAATTTGATTTTATGTTTTGATGAGTTTTTGGATGAATTGAGACTTGGATTTTATTGGTTTTGGGAAATTAGGATGTGTTAGGAACTTTGATTTTGGGATTCTAATATGTTTGGGTAGGTTTCTAGAAGGTTTTAAGTGGGAAAATCGTAGGAAATGACTAATTTCGTGGTCAAGTTACGACTTGGATGAAGCCAGAAACAAGGAGGAGGAAGCCTAGGGGGGGGGGGCACCGTGTAACATTCCGGCCTTGAGGGCATGTTACAAGCTAGGATGGTGCTCTGTCAGATGCGCACGTGAGGGTGCAGGCTGGTGAGCATGTTGATGCCTAGTTTGTACGGTAGTGGCATTTTCGTAAATATCTTCAATATTGTCCAGAAATGGACGGGATTTGGTAGGTTCCATATTGAAGGGTCAATGAACGCAATGGTATGATTAGATTTGGGAGATTCAGATAATTGGCAAGCTGAGAGCCAAATATGTCTCCCAAGCAAAAATCATATATGTTCTTGGTAGAAGGCTAAAAGCTCAGAAAGCTCTTTGTAGGGAGAGCACCTGGTGTCAGCTCTCCACCACCCCCTGGCGCAGGTGCATCAAGTGAGCTACTCTAGTTGGGAGGACTAGTAGGGCGGGCATATGAGGACCACGAGGGGACTCATATGTCTCCATGAGTAGGAGTACTCATGGACATTACCGGGCCGCCCCGGTAGTGCGTCGAAGTGTGCTGCCAGAGGTTTAAGGGTACGGTTCCCTTGGCTTGCCGAGATGCCGCTTGCATGGAACGTGGCCCAAACCTTCGAGAGATGTCATAGTGCGCCATGGCCATGAATCTTGACACGAGATGACACGGGAAGTCATTCGTGGGACTTGTTAGCATGCAAGCATTGGAGGGTGCACTATGCTTGAGTAGGACAGAGGTCCAGTGTGTGCTACTAGTCTGGCAGCCAGTCTCGAGGGCCTGCCAACATGCATGATGGTATGGTGCCTTGAGGATTGGACCATGGACGTATGGGAGTCCTTGGTCTGTGATGTGAGCTAATCAGATAGTATCGAATGGGACATGATGGGAGTTGTTGGCACGTCAGCTTGGTGTTGGCTCTTAGCCACACATGCTACCTTAACTTGCGAATGTCTGGGTGAGCATCGGTGTTGGGATTTTCCTTGCCATAGTGAGAACCTATGGACAGTGTAAGTGTCTAGGCTAGATAGCCTTGATGCTTGATTGCTCTCATAGATACTTGAGAGCATGACTCAACTAGATAGTAGCCGTGAATATTGGCCATTCAGTGAGAGTGTCTAGAGATACTAGGGGTTGCCAAGTTTGAGTGAGGCTGAACACCCTAGGGGCAACTGCTCATTAGCACCACTGATTAACATAGAAGTCTCTGTAAAACCGTGTAAATTCGATTTACTCTTGGATATGTAGCGATGCCCTAGGTAACACGATAATTACCCTTGAAAGGGATATTTATTGGCTAGATCTTAGTGTTGAGACTCGATTCTCTCTTACAGATTAGCATTTATGCTGGAAGGTGTGTTATGCCTGAATTGTTGGAAATTGTCGAGCGTTGGTCTCGAATTATATTGTGATATATTATATCTGCTTGCTCTAGAATTTTCTGAGTGCAGGGATATATTTGTTGATAAGATATAGTTGTGATATAATATAATTGCTTGCTCTGGGATTTTCTGAGTGCAGGGATATATTTGTTGGTAAGATATTGTTGTGATATAATATATCTGCTTGTTCTCGGATTTGTTTTTCTGAGTGCAGGAATTTATCTGGTTATAGGAAATAATTTATCATTGGTTATCAGGCATGACCATAAGTTTGCCAGGACACTTTTGCGTTCTTGAAATTGATTGTGTAGGGTCTGGATGGATCCAGAACCCTAATTCTCTGCATGCTTTTGTTTTAAGGTAGAACTTACTAAGCATTTTCGCTTACCTAGTTGTTTCCTGTTGTAGGTAAGATCAAGGGCAAGGCAGAGCAGTGAGCACCGGAGTCTACCTTGCAAATGTACATGTGGACCGACCTTTTGGGAAATCGTTTTATTTTTGGAAATGTTGTGTAATTTTCCTAAACTACGCTCACTCTACTCTTTATAAAATATGTTTGTAATTAAATGTTAAGTATGGCCATATGACTTGTAAAAAGTTTTTTTTATACGGGTTTTGGAGACATTTTGTTAAATGAAAACATTTATATTTCCTCATTATCGAGTCTTGAAAATCCGGGTCGTAACACTCTCTATGATTTCGAAAGGTCCAACGAACCTTGGGCTAAGCTTTCCTTTCTTCCCGAACCGCATAGCCCCTCGTAGCGGAGCTACCTTTAGCAGTACATTATCGCTAACCTCAAACACCAAGGGTCTCCTCCGTCAGTCGGCATATTTGTGTTGTCGATCAACCGAAGTTTGCAAGAGTTGCCTTATCTGTTGGATGTCCTCGGTAATTTGATCAACCTCATACGATCCAAGAAACTTTCTTTCACCGGTCTCGTGCCAATGAATAGGTGATCGACATTTCCTTCTGTACAAGGCCTCATACGGAGCCATCTTGATTGAATCGTGATAGCTATTATTGTAAGTGAACTATCAGTGGAAGCTTCTCCTTCCATGACCCTTGAAAGTTGAGCACCCAGGCTCTTAGCATATCTTCCAGGGTCTGAATTGTTCGTTCGCTTTGACCGTCTGTTTGCGGGTGGAAAGAAGTGTTGAACTTCAGTTTAGTACCCAACCTCGTTTGGATTCTATTCCAGAATGTCGAGGTAAAATGTCTGTCGCGATCTGATACGATGGAGTTGGGTACACCACACAGTCTCATTATTTCTGCAATGTAAATATCTGCTAACTTATGTGTGCCATAAGTCACCTTGATCGGCAAGAAATGAGCAGACTTAGTCTATCTACGATAACCCAAATGGCATCGTGCCACTTGAGAGTGGTTGGTAGACCTGTGACAAAGTCCATAGTGACCATCTCCCACTTCCATTCCAGAGTTTCTAAGGGATGCAACTGTAACGCCCAACTACCTTAGAGTCGTTACTAAGTGAGTTTAAAAACGTGCAATCACTCGCTAATCGAGGTTTTTAAAGCAAAAGTGTAATTAAGTCATAATCAGAGTAAAAACTTTAGAAATAACTCTATACCATTGAAAATCATAAAAGTTTAACACTTGGGATCCCAAAATACTATTTAGAAATATTTACAACATATAAATACAACCAAGTCAGCTAAATGACAAAATCTAGGTTTTATTACAATCATCTCCCAAAATCCACTGGCTGTGGCAGCCAGGCAGACCAAACATGTACACGTCACTTCATGCCTGCTACACTCATGGTTGGTTGGCCTCCTCCTTGCCCTTACCTGCACCATAGAGCATCCGTGAGCCGAAGCTCAGCAAGAAAACCCACAAACAGATAACATATGCAAAACATACACCAGACATATAATCAAGCCTTCAATAGGCTAAACACATACGTCCAAGTCGTCCCAGGCGCTTTACCAGGCCTTGGGTTCGCAGTCTACACCGTGAGAATATCCCAGGTATCCTTTACGGTCCCACCTTGGCAACTCGCACTCCACGTGCCCAACACTACTCCCGGCCCCTTGCCATTCTCGGCCTTGCACTCAACGTGCCCAACGCTGTTCCCGACCCATTGTCGTTCCCGGCCCCTGCCGACCTCGGCCTACACCGTTCTCGGCTCTTGCCGATCATTTACATAATAGCATTCATAGCATAATAAATAAATACTGAACACTAACAAATTCAATCAAAGGGCTACACTCTGCAATTCAGACATATTGGGCTTAGCCCTTCATACAAGCTCTATGGGAACAAGGGTTCTCTTACCTGAGTCCCGAGCTCTCCGAGCACTGCTGTAACGCCCTACTACCTTAGAGCCGTTACTTAGTGAGTTTAAATTAGAAATCGTGCTTTTGACTGACTCTAAGTGGTTTCTAAAACCAAAAGTGTGGATAAATCAGAATTTAAGGCTGTACTCTTTGAAAATGTTTAACTTCATTAAAACGTTAAATATAAAGCATCTGGGATCCCAAAATAAGGTTTACAAAATATTTACAACTCAAAAATAGGTTTACACTTGATCAGTTATCAAAAGAATGATTTAATACAGCCATATACAAAATGCCCCCAACCAAAGCAGTCGGGCAGGCCGAACATGTACGCGCCGCTCCCACGCTCTCCATACTCATGGCCGGTTGACTGACTCCTTGCTTTTACCTGCCACACGGAGCACCCGTGAGCCGAAGCCCAGCAAGAAAACCCAAATAGCACATAACATGTGCAAATAATATCGCTGGCATAATTCACTGATAAATAAGAAAATCATCAATTTAAACAAGCACGGCCATGCCGCCCCAGAGGCCTTACCAAAGCTTGGGGTCTCGGTCATTACCGTAGGATAACTCATGTATCCCTTGGGTCCCACCCTCGCTTTAGCATCCCATGTGCCGAGCGTTGCTTCCGGCCCCACTGCCGTACCCGGCCCTTGCCGCTCTCGGCCTTGCCGTTCATTCAATTACAATCACACATATCATACATTATGAAATAACCATTCAAACATACAATAGTTTATCTAAGATTACACATTTGCACACAATACAAACTAGGGCCGTGCCCAACAATCACACAGTGGGGCCATGCCCTAAACTCGGGTGTTACGGTTTTCTTACCTTTAGATTCAGTAGCCTTGATCAACCGGACTCCTTGAGCACGATCCTACCCGAGCCCTAGCGCTTACCTAAGCAAAATCCACAAGTCAAAGTCATCACCAATCCTCAAGTCCAAAACCTAGTCTCGGGACTAATCCCAAGCCCCCGGGAAGTCCTAGATCCCCAAAACAAAGTGGCGGAATCGAGCCCCGAACCCTAGGTCAAAATCCCTTCACAAAAGCCCAAAAATCCCCTCTGTGAACAGTGCAGCGCTACAGCGCTCAAAAGGTAGCGCTGTAGCGCTACAAGCAGAACCAGCCACACCAGACAGGGGCTAGCGCTACAGCGCCCCCTGCCTAGCGCTGTAGCGCTAGTTGCAGCACAGAAAAACCAAAAATCGCATCTTGCGATTTTCTTCCCCCATTTCGAACCCAAACTTGTCCAACTCTTTCCCAAGCCCAAAAACAAACATATATACACCACACACTCATCCCAAGCACCCCAAGAACTCAATCCCAAGCTCAAGCAACCCACAACTCAAAATCTAACCCAATGAACCCCAAAACCAGAAAAATCAATCAAACAACAAGGATAGGGTCTTAGAAATCATACCGTGGGTGGAATTTCGACCTTGAACTGAACCCTAGACCTCCTTGGCTTTCACCTTCACAACCTTGACCTGTTTTCCCCAAAAACCCCATCCATTTAGCTCAAAAACACAGTTCAAAACCAGCAAAACCCTAAAACCGAAAACCTCAAGAACTTACCTCAATCTCAGATTTGATCTTGCTAATCCCTTGCAATTCCACAGACCTAGCTTACCACTGAGCTTCACCTCAAGAAAATCAAAGAAGAAGGGTGGGAGAACCACAAACCAAATCTTCCAAGCCAACCCTTCAGCTTTCCCTCTCTTCCTTTTCTCTTCTTTCTTTCTTTCTTTTCAGCTTATAATTTTCTCTACTAAATCCACTAAGTATAAAGGCCTTCTTTATTTTATCTCTTGCAAGCCTAATGACCAAAATACCCTCTCTTACAAATTCTAAGCCTTTATGTCCATAAAGGGCATTTTAGTCATAATACCCAAATTCCAACTAATTCCTCAAGTGTTCCTAATTATTCCCGTTCGCTACCCAATGCCTAATAAATCACCAAATACATTCCCAAATTCTCGATTAACTCCCCAGGCTTAACCCAAGCCTGGTACAGGTTCCCGTTTTGACTTTCCGCTAACCTGCTCGTTCTAGGATCGTCTCGAGTCATAGATCACAGGTATCAACATAAACATGCCCAACATGGCCAAATTACAAATATGCTCAATCAGGTCTACATGCATATTAATTCTCATAATCATGCACCACAATTAATCACATAATCATAAAACGTGCACTAAATCATAATCATGCATAAAACCCATTAAGACCCACACAGAATTCCATTATGCCCTCCAGGCATGCTATCTCAGGCCCTAAGCCTTAATACCGAATTTGGGGTCGTTACAACTGCTATCCCGAGCATAGTCCTCTAACTTGAGCCTCGTCGAAACCCTAGTCACAACACATTAACAATATTCATCCATCAAGTTCTAATCCATTAAATAACTTTGAGCCATAACTCTAACCTCCGGGACCTTGAATTCTATCAATCCGGGTGATAAAATCCATCCCAAGCCTTAACCACTAAGTTCCTAAGCCTAAACACTCTTAAAAACTCAGACTGGCACTAAGAGCCGCGGCCCTACCTACCAGTGCCACGGCTAGCCCCGAAGCAGAGGCTAGCACTTCCCTGCAACACACACGGGCCGCAGCGTGCATCACCAAGCGCCGCGGCGCGCCTCAAGCTTCTCGGCCTCCCATGGCCGCACGCGCACACGGGCCGCGGCATGCCCCTCCTAGGGCCACGACCCTCAATTCCAAACCCAGAATTCTTCACCTTTTCCTGAATTTTCTTCAAACCAATTCACCCAAAACCAAACTAGCAATCCTAGATAATTATCACAAAGGTTCTAGCCCAGTTTTAACATCAAAACCTATCAAGAACCAGCCCCAAAACTCAGCTTAACAATAAAAAATGTCCTACAACCCATAGCATGCATACTCAATGAAAAACTAGCATAAATTCCAAACTTAAACTCTGAAATTTAGATTCTACCTTTGCTGGATTGAACCTCAGAACCAGCTCCCTATGCTCCAAGCTTCACTCTCCCTAAAGCCCCAGCTGAATTCCCTTAGCTTCTAGCTAACTTCACCAAATTTTTCCTTAAGCCTCCAAAGGAAAGAAAACCACTTCAAGAGAGAGAGAGAGAGAAGAAGTGAGTCGGTTTCCATAGTGTTCTATGTAATTCTAAGGTTTGTTTTATTCAACTTAAGTTTATAGGGTTACCTTAAGGCTTGGGGTACCAAAACGTCCCCGAGGGCAAAATGGTAAATTTCCCCAGTATTCCCTCCTAGACATTCTAACCTCAAATATATCTCCAAATATTTATTTCCATACCCCGATAACCCTATAATATATCTAATACCCAAAGTACCCCTCGACTTGCCCTGAGTCGGATTCTCAACCCCGTTGTGACTTTCTGGCTAACCGCTCCCCAGGGCTGTCTCGGTTCGTGCTACACAGAAATATATATCACATGCATATTATATTTATCACATTTAAGCCCTCAGTGGGCTAAAATCACAAACATACCCCTAACATCCAAACGGGGCCCACATGCATATTTAATTCAGCTAAACATGCATCTTTATCACGTATTCACATAAATTCGCATATTAACACATTAAATCATTTATTGCCCTCCAAGCACGCTAATCAAGGCCCTAAGCCCTATTAGCAAATTCGGGTCGTTGCAGTAACAATCCGGTTGGCCGTTGATGCACAGCCTTTGTCTATTGACAAGTAAAGAAGTGTGCCACATATTCTGCCGTCTCCTTTTTCATCCAGGCCACCAAAAGTACTTATTCAAGTCTTGGTACATTTTCATGGTACCCGGATGCATGGCATAAGGAGCATTATGTCCCTAAAAAAAGATCTGCTTCTTGATCTCGTCATCGTTCAAAACACATATTCTGCCCTTGAACCGTAATACTCCATCTTTGGAGATATGGAATCCTGGTCACCCCTCGTTCCTCACTTCATACATCAATCCTTGAACCCAAGGATCAACTAACTGCCTGTCTTTTATTGCTTCCATAATGGTAGGCTCGATAGAGAGGTTATCCAATTGATCAACTACTATCTCTAAATCCAAGGTAGCAAGGTCGGCTCGTAACTGCGGTGAAATCTCTTTCACTGTCATCACGTAAGAACTTGACTGTCGACTCAATGAATCTGCCACCTTGTTTTCTTTTCCCAGGTGGTACAGAATGTCGCAGTCGTAGTCGTTGAACAACTCCAACCATCGACGTTGTCTCATATTCAATTCCTTCTGAGTGAAGAAATACTTCAGGCTTTTGTGATCTAGTTAGATGTCGCAGTGTATCCCATAAAGGTAGTGCCTCCAAATATTCAATGCAAAAACCACTGCTGCCAGCTCCAGATCATGAGTGGGATAGTTCTTCTCATAGTTCTTTAGCTGTTGAGAAGCATAAGAAATTACTTTTTCGTGCTGCATCAGCACTGCTCCCAACCCTTGGCCTGAGGCATCGCTATAAATAGTATATCCCTCTACGCCATTAGGGATTATCATCACTGGGGCAGTCATCAATCTTGTTTTCAGCTCTTGAAAAGTCTCCTCACACTTATCAGTCCATTCATACTTGATATTTTTGCGGGTGAGGGCAGTCATTGGTGCAGCAATTTTGGAAAATTCTTCCACAAATTGCCGGTAATATCCTGCTAACCCAAGAAAACTTCTAACCCCATGAGCATTTTTTGGAGGTTTCCACTGCTTAACAACTTCTATCTTGGCGGGATCTACCGAAATTCTGTCTCCTGACACTATGTTCCCCAGAAAACTAACTTTCTCTAGCTAGAATTCCCACTTCGAAAACTTAGCATAAAGCTTTTCATCTCGCAGACGCTGGAGGACCAGTTCCAGATGCGTTGCATGCTCTTCCTGGCCTTTTGAGTATATTAGAATATCATTAATGAACACGATGACAAACTTATCCAAATACTCATAGAATATGCGATTCATGAGATCCATGAATGTTGCAGGCGCATTGGTTAGTCCAAAGGACATCACTAAGAACTCATAGTGACCATAGCGCGTTCTGAAGGCCATCTTTAGTATATCTGTCTCCTTAACCTTGAGTTGATGATAGCCTGATCGCAAGTCTATTTTGGAAAATACTGACGCTCCTTGTAGTTGATCGAAAAGATCGTCAATCCCGGGCAATGGATATTGGTTCTTGATCGTCACTTTGTTCAGCTCCTGATAGTCAATGCACATTCTCATCGAGCTGTCTTTCGTCTTCACGAATAAGATTGGGGCTCCCCACAGAGAATATCTTGGCCTTATGAACTTCTTGTCCAGTAGCTCTTGTAGTTACGATTGCAACTCCTTGAGTTCAGCTGGCGCCATCCTGTAAGGAGTCTTTAAGATTGGCCCAGTTCCCGGAATTAGTTCTATCTAAAACACGATCTCTCAGTTTGGTGGAATCCCTGGGAGATCTTTAGGAAATACGTCAGGAAACTTGCACACAACTGGTACATTAGAAGGATGTTGGACCGTCTCTTTATCCTTATCCACATGTTTGCCAAGAAACCAATGCATCCGTCACTCAACATTTTTCTCGCCTTCATTGCAGAAATCATGGGACACTTTTTTTCTCTTGACGTACCCTTGAACTCGAATGGTTCTTCTCCCATTGGGGTGAAGACCACTTTTCTACGCTTGTAATTGATAACGACTCCATATCTGGTTAACTAATCCATCCCAAATATGACGTCGTATTCATGTAGCTCCAAGACTAACAGATCCACCGTCAGCTCATGACCTTAAACCCAAACTGGTACGGCTCTAACCCATGTCCACACCAGCATATCCTCTCCCGAAGGCAAGGATACCCCAAAAATAACAGGCATAGGTGAGGCTTTCTATTTAATTTTTCCACAAAGGATGCAGATACAAAAGAATGTGATGCACCAATATCCATTAATGCATATGCCGAGGTTTGGGCGATAGAAAGCTGACCTAACACCATATCAGATTGTCCAGCTCCTTTGTCGCTTTGCGTAAGCGCATAAACTCGAGGCGGAAATCTAATTTGTTTCTGATGGTCATTTCTGTTGCCCTTGGTTGGCATTAGGCACTCTTTAGCAAAGTGCCCAGGCTTTCCACAGTTATAACATACCCCACACTCTCCCCGATGGCATCGGTTACACTTGTTGCATAGTGGCCATTGTTCAAACTCACGTCTTGGCTGTTTGTTAGGACTAGCCATTGCCTGATTAGTAGGTCCCCCTTTTCTTTTGTTATTTCCCCCAAAAATTGGCCTTGTGCCTCTTGGATTGTTTATTCACCCCGAGTACTGGCCGAACCTCGGGTTGAACTTTCCCCTTGGGCCATTCTAATTGGCCTGAAATTGTCTGGGGTTGTTGGGAGTGTACCTCTTGTCTTCGTTCTTCTGTGGTTCTGGCTTGTCTGACACAGCCCAAGACTCTTGGCGAAGAGCCTGTTCCACAGCTTCGGCATATGTCTCCAGGCCAGATCTACCAGTGTCTACAAACCTGGCAATGTCTCTATGTAGGCCCTTCATAAAACTCCAGGTCTCATTCTCTTCAGTGTTCACCTAGTTCTTCGCGAATCTAGACAGCTGGTCAAATTTTCGAACGTAGTCTTGCACGCTAAACTTTCCCTGCTTCAGATTAGTGAACTCATTCACTTTGTGCTCGATCACTGCCTTACTGAAGTACTTGCCATTGAACAAGGTCAAGAACTCTAGCCATTCCATCTCAGCAACATTATGCCCTTTTTTGGCTGCGTCCCACCAAATGCGGGCATCTTTTCTTAGCATGTTGGTCGCGCAAGCTACCTTCTCTCTCTCGGTAGTTCCAATGAAGTCGAAGATCCTTTTCAAGATACTGATCAATTCTTCTGCCACTCATGGGTCAGTGCTCCCCTCGAACATAAGTAGATTCTGGTTGCCGAACCTTTTTGATATAGGTTTTTCTTGGGCAGCTCCTGGTATTTCTACTGGTGGTACAAGTTGTTCAGTGAAAACCTATGGGCCAAGGTTCTGTTCTTCATTGTTTTCAAGTGGTATTTCGTTGTTCTGAGCATTATTGTGTGGCATGGGGAGTCATCCCAAAAGGTTGTTAAACATTTAAGCTTGGAGGGCATCAGAGTCCTCCTATCTCTTTTGCCCTTTTTCAATTTGGGCTCCCTGCGTCTCCACTAGCCTTTGTAGATTATTCATCTACTTGGCTATCTCGCGAACTCTAGCGGCTTGGTTTAGATCTTTAGTTGTAGGCGCGTTCTGAGCTCTAATAGCAGGTGCGGCCTGGCCCCGGCCAACAACACCCCTTCCTCTTTGAGCTCTTGTCCTTGCCATTTTTGTTTGATTTAAAACCAAAAAGCTCCTATGCGCATAGCGACGAGAAGTTAATACAAACACATATTACATTTTCCCTTTCTGTAGCCACCACAAAGTCAAAGATCCTCTATCTGAGTTGCCAGATTTGGTTCCGGCTGTACTCTTTGTCCTTGGCCTCGACCCCTTCCTTTGCCTCAGCCACGACCTGCATCTTGGTCAATGGTCACTCTCTCATCTAGGTCTAGTTAATCAACATCTCGACCTCCTCTGGTTCAAGTGTTACGCACCATCACAAGTCTTTATACCACAATGTATAGTAGGGAAGAATACTAACATAGCAATAAATGAGCATACCAATTTTTCTCATAAACAAGAAAGAAGAACCATAATAATTCGACTCAAAATAGGTAGTCATAATATTCAAGGTGTTGACCACGATCTTGGCCAACGACGAATAGACGTCAAAACTACAATAAACCTTCAAGAGAAAAAACGACACTGATAATTTTTATAGTGGTTTAGCCCCAATATGTTGGTAATAGCCTAATACACTTAGAGTTGTGATTTATGGATCTACACTCAAGATTAGATGAACCTGTGTCAACTGAGTTTCTTAAGTGTAAATGACCAGAATACAAAATCTCTCCCAGAATACAAAATACTCTCTTAGGAAAATCAGAATCCGAATCCTCTCAATGATGCCATGAGCTCTTTATTTATAGGCTCAGGATCGTACAAATCGAAATCCCTCATAATCGGGATATTTCAGTTTCTCTCACCAATATTTAATTAATAATAAAATTTAAAATACAACAATATGTGATTTCTTTGGGATAATCTGAGAGATTCCCGCTGTGGATATGACTAATTCTAGCTGAAGTCGTTACTGAAATTTTGTTGCATAATGATGATCTGTTTGGTCGGCCAACTTCACTCCTCGAAGTGAAACTGGTCGGCCAAAGCATCCTTCCGGTTAGGCAAAACTTTTGACTGGCCGGATACACTTGACTCCAAGATGACTGGTCAGCCAAAATGAATGACTGGTCGGCCAAAACGACTGACTGGTCGGCCAAAACAGATGACTGGTCGGCCAAAACAACTGACTGGTTGGCCAAACTCCTAACTGGTCAGTCAAAAATCTTTACCGGTCGGACATAAATTCTATCAGGTCGGTCAGATCACTTTATCACAAATCTGAAGAGCCAATACATTTATTTACTATTAATGTGTTATTTACTGACCATGCATTGCCACTTGTCACTTCTGATTTCCACGTTATTGAACTGAAATTTTGGGGATAACATTTGCCCCCTAAGTTTATTATATGATTTACTCGTATGATAAACTTTTTCTCTAGCAAAATGTTTTTGAGGTCATCCAAAAGCTTGCATCCGGTCAGTAACCTTCACTTTTGTAGTAAACCCATGATTTAACTTTTCTTTTGAATTCTTCAAATTCCATTTTTTCATCTTGTTGTAGTACCCCATGAATAAGAAAACATGTTTGTGCCCCATGTTCTTGAGATTTGTTGTTGCCTTGGATCCTCTAGCTGATCGGTCATTTTCTTGGCCCCTTGAATAAGTGTGTGAAAAATAAGATAGGATTAGCTCTTTAGTCCCTTCTTAACTCCTCAGAAACAGCTTGGCCGATTGGAACATACACTCATTTCTTCAAGCCGCTCGGGCACTCGGACACACAGCCTCGGACGCAGCTTCTCGGATGCCCAGCCAGTAGCTCCTCGGACATGCATCCCAACACTCGGACACCACCCAGCTGCTCGGATGCATCAACTCCTTGCATGTGCACCTCCAGCCGCTCAGACACATGGATTGCTGCTCGAACACATGCCTGCGCTCGGACATGCACCCTGCTCCATGGATGCACGCATCAGCTTAGACACACACCCTGTTCCTTTGATGCAGCACCATCGCCCAGCTGATCAGACATGCTTAATTCGCTCGGACACGCTACAAGCATCCGCTCGGACGCACCCTCCAGGCTATTCAAACACGCCCCATCCGATCGAACACAACACCATCACATGTGCCAACTCCTCGGATGCCCCTCAGCTTCTTCGGATGCACCAACTTCCTAGCTCCTTGGGTTTGTACAAAACTTTATGGTTCATACATTTATACTCTACTTTTCTTTGTTAACTTGAAACATTCTAAGTCCTTTTAGACTTAAAAATGTTATAAGTTTTTTGTGAATAGTAAAGTCACTCTGATGTATGCCATATATTTTTGCATGAGTACTTAGTTTTCTAACTTAGAAATTCTAGACATTTCATAAGTCCATACTAAGTATACTTTCTCACACTCTTATTGCTCTAATATTTTATGAGCATCATGTTTATTGTCACACGAATATTTGATTCTAACTTGAAATTTTGAAAAATTTCAAGCTACTTAAGCTTTGTCAAACAAGTTAGCTTAATGGCCTTTTTTGACTTCAAAATTTTACAAGTCAGCCTAAAAACAAATATGTTTACTCGTGCTCTTATTGCTTGTGTTAAATTATATACCAACATACCCCATGTGCCCCCCAATCGATCGAGGATTGAAAGATCCTGGGTCACTTGCTACTTGACTGAATCTGTTCGAGCAGTCAATTGCTCGTGAAACACATAGAATATATTGAAAATATTCGAGCAGTTGAAAACTGCATGAATGTATCGACCAGTTGAACACTGTCCGATTTTACCGACCAGTTGAACACTGTTCGAATAATTAACACACATGCACATTTGTAGCAAGAATCGACCACGCTGCACGTAATCTCTTTTATTACTCATAAATTAAAAAAGGACAAAATGTGTCTAATAACGAGTCTTAAACAACAAAAATTGTTCAAAAATAGATGACTAGTCAGCAAATAACCATCTCATAAACCAAATTTGAATAACAAGTTAAACAACTTGAAATTAAACTACCACTTTGAAAGCGGTATTTAGTGATAATATATCCTCTGATGCTCACCATTCCAGTGGTTCTTGATCAAGCTCCGTTCACCCAATCTGGTCCTAGCACTCCAGCTCATGTCAAAGTATCCGGGCATACCTCTCCCTTTCTTTGTTACTATCTTCAGCCAAGTGTGGACCTCCACATATAGTGTCTAAGGTAAAGTCAACAGGCCCGGGTTGCAAGGGTGGAGATCTCTGTCGTTTGAACCCAGGATTGCTGCTGCCTCCTTCTCCTTGGGGTGTCTCTGCCCGGTACTTTTTCAACTGGCCCGACCGGAGAAGAAATTCTATCTCATCTTTGAGGTGATTGCATTCATTTGTGTCGTGACCATAATCTCCATGGAAATGAAAAAACTTATTCATGTCTCTCTTACTCATCTCTTTCCTGATGGGTGGAGGTTTCTTGTAGGGAACCTCTTCATGACTAGCAGGAGATATCTCCGCTCGGCTGGTCGAGAGAGTGGTGTAATTGGTGAACTGAGGCTCATACTTGGTTAGCTTTTAGTTTGTACTCAACTTAGCCTTCTTTTCTTCATGGTGGTCAGACCCGTTATCCCCACGTTTCTTTCCACCATTCTGACTATTTCCACCATTCTTAGGAGGGTCAGTCGATCCGCCCGGATTGTTTATGCCATTCTCCTCTTTCTCGATTTCAACATCCAATTTCATATACTTGTCTGCTCGGTCAAGAAATTGTTGAAGTGTTGAAATTGGGTTTCTATATATACTATCCCACAAAGGGCTCCGAAAAGTTATCCCAGCGGATATGGCAACCATCTTCCCCTCGTCTCCTACAACAGTTGCTCTATTGGTTTCTCTCATGAATCTCTATATATAATTCTTTAAAGACTCATCTTTTCTTTGTTTGATATCTGCCAAGTGGTTGGCATAAACTGGTGGATTCTGGACAGCGCTGAACTGTCTACAAAACTCCTTCCTGAATGCTTCCCAAGAGGTAATGGAATTCGGTTTAAACTTCCAATACCATTCTTGGGAAGTATCGGATAATGTGGTTGGAAAGACTCTACACCGGTAATCGTCACTTACACCGAGTAGCTCCATTTGGTCCTCAAATTTCCCAACGTGCCTAATGGGATCTGCCTTTTCTGTATACATTGGCAGCACCGGTGCTTTATATTTTGCTGGTGGCTGGGCTGCTGTAATCCGGGCACAAAATGGGCTGCCACTCTGGTGGTCTATCGCATCCATCCCGGAAGGTCGTTTTGACAAACCTTGCACTACAGCCGTTAGCATGTCAAGCTGGGCTTGGATGGATGGTGCAACTGACGAAGTTCCAAGGTCTTGACTGCCTGGTCGAGCATTACCATCTGGTGCACTGTCGTCAAGTATTTCTACTTGACTAGCAGGGTGGTTCAGATTTTGCCCTTCGACTAGGACGGTCCTCCTCTTTTTGATGATAACGTCCCTCAGATCCTTCCGGGAAGCATGCTTTCCTGCCCGATCGAACACTGCACTTTTTTATTTTTCAGAGGGCTTACTACGCGGAACTTGCTCTCTCCCACTACGCTATTGGCTGGGGTGCAGTGGAGGCCTTTCAGTACGTCTCGGGCAGTCTTTTCCTCCTTGTTGGTTGTTGCCCCCCTTTTCCTTTGACTGGTCGGTGTGATGACTATCAGCCTTATCATGACCATGGCCATCTTTGAATTGTGAAGTCCTCTTATCTCGAGGAGTCCTGGCCTAATCCTGCCTAGGTGGAGTCTTTTTACTACCCGATCGGTGACTCCCTGATCTATAAGTTTCTAATCGGTGGCTCCTGAAGGGGGTTCTAGACTTCTCCCTTTGCGTCGAGGCAGTTCTGGATCGGACCCCATCATCTTCCCGACCAGGGGGGTTACTCCTACTTCTGTCCGGTCCCCGAGAATCGGCTCTGTTAGTGGTCCTCCGACCAACATTATTATTTCCTGCTCCCTGGGTGGCTACTTGTGCCGCAGCTTGAGCATTGGCTTGGGGCAATTGGGTAGCCACTTCTAGAGCAAGTGCTGCTTCACGATGTCTCCGATTGACTTCCTCCTGTCGTTGTCTGATCTCTTTGCTTCTAGCCTCCATATCGCGCCTTTGCTGCTCTAACGCAGCTCTCTGCCTGGCCATCTCTTCAGCAAAAGACTCCTGCCGAGCATTGAATCACATCATCTCCTCTTGGAAAATGCCTATTGCTTCCTGGAGTTGTTCAAATTCTAAAGTGGTCTCCTCGAGAAAGACCCTGGGCTCAGTCTCTGGGTTCTACGGTCCAGGACCTTCTGATCTAGTAGGCTCTTTTGACGTGCCCGACTTTTTGGATGCCACATTGGTATTCTTGGGTGCCATCTTGATATGATATTCCTGTGTTTCTTCTCTTTAGACTCTCAATGAAAGCACCAAAATGTTGACCACGATTTTGGCCAACGACGAGTAGACGTCAAAACTACAATAAACCTTCAAGAGAAAAAATGACACTGATAATTTTTATAGTTGTTTAGCCCCAATATGTTGGTAATAGCCTAATCCACTTAGAGTTGTGATTTATGGATCTACACTAAAGATCAGATGAACCTGTGTCATCTGAGTTTCTTAAGTGTAAATGAAAAGAATACAATATCTCTCTCAGAATACAAAATACTCTCTTAGGAAAATCATAATCAGAATCTGAATCCTCTCGATGATGCCATGAGCTCTTTATTTATAGGCTCAAGATCGTACAAATCGAAATCCCTCATAATCGGGATATTTCAGTTGCTCTCACCAATATTTAATTAATAATAAATTTAAAATACAACAATATGCAATTTCTCTGGGACAATCTGAGAGATTCCTGCTGTGGATACGACTAATTCTAGCTGAAATCGTTACTAGAATTTCGTTGCATAATGATGATCTGTCTAGTCGGCCAACTTCACTCCTCGAAGTGAAACTGGTCGGCCAAAGCATCCTTCCGGTTAGGCAAAACTTTTGACTGGCCGGATACACTTGACTCAAGATGACTAGTCGGCCAAAATGAATGACTGATCGGCCAAAACGACTGACTAGTCGGCCAAAACAACCGACTAGTCAGCCAAAACAGATGATTGGTCGGCCAAAACGACTGACTGGTCGGCCAAACTCCTAACTGGTCAGTAAAAAATCTTTACTGGTTGGAAAAAAATTCTATCAGGTCGGTCAGATCACTTTATCACAACTCCGAAGAGCCAATACATTTATTGACTATTAATGTGCCATTTACTGACCATGCATTGCCACTAGTCACTTCTGATTGCCACGTCATTGAACTGAAATTTTGGGGATAACACAAGGATATAGCCTATCAATACAAAATGATCATGAAAGATCTTGCCATAGGGTTTTAGTTAGCAGGACGATAAATCCAAAAAGAGAATCCTAACTACACGTCGCGTTTCTACATCTTCCTGCTACAAAAGTCCTAAAACCTAGTAGGTTCGCAACGTCTTTACAAAAAGTATCAACAAGACTCTCATAACATAACCTAATATAATCTATCCATCAACATATCCAGCTCTATGTCAGTATCCTCGTCTGAATGCTTGGGATCCTCCCTTGGCTCTATCGAAGACTTCCGTCATGTACTACAAACATTGCCAAACAACACGTTGATGTCGTTGATTGTACTTGAAGCATCGAGGAAACTCATCGTTAAAGAGTCTATACTAATTGATCTTAGGCATAGGGATCATGGGTAGGTTTCCTATCACAAGTGGACCTATCTCAAGTATATCGACCGTAACCTACAATTTATAGAATTGAGGTAAATAAAAGAAAGCAAAGGAAACATATATGAAAAGACAGTACTTACAGTGAGTGTTGGTCTATCTTTGCGAAATGTACATGTTGGTGGTCTACAGAACCAGCTCAACTTGAGCTCTGATACCAACTGTAACGACCCAGATTTTCAAGACTCGATAATGCAAAAATATAAATGTTTTCATTTAACCAAAAGTCTCAAAAACCAGTATAATTTTTTTTTAAAAGTTATATGGCCATACTTAACATTTAATACAAACATATTTTATAAAGAGTAGAGTGAGCCTAGTTTATGAAAATAACACAACATTTCCAAAAATAAAACGGCTTCCCAAAAGGTTGGTCCACATGTAAATTCGCAAGGTAGACTCCAGTGCTCACTACTTTGCCTTGCCCTTGTTCTTACCTACAACATGAAACAATTAGGTAAGCGAAAACGCTTAGTAAGTTCAACTTTAAAACAAAAGCATGGAAGGAATTAGGGTTTCGGATCCATTCGGACCCTACACAATCAATTTCAAGAACGCAAAAGCGTCCTGGAAAACTTATGGTCATGCTTGATAACTAATGAAAAATTATTTCATATAAACAGATAAATTCCCGCACTCAGAAAATCCTAGAACAAGTAGATATATTATATCACAACTATTTTTTATCAACAAATAAATCCATGTACTCAGAAAATCCCAGAGCAAGCAAATATAATATATCACAATTTATTTCGAGACCAACGCTCGAAAACTTCCAACAATTCGGGCATAACACACCTTCCAGCATAAATGCTAATCTGTAAGGGAGAACCGAGTCTCAACACTAAGATCTAGCCAATAAATATCCCCATCAAGGGTAACTATCGTGTTACCTAGGGCATCTCTACTTATCCAAGTGCAAATCCCTCACAAGGGTAACCATCAAGTTACCTAGGGCATCACTACTTATCCAAGAGTGTAATCGAAGTTACACGAGTTTACAAAGACTTCTATGTTAATCAGTGGTGCTGGTGAGCAGTTTCCCATAGAGTGTTCAGCCTCACTCAAACTTGGCAACTCCTAGTATCTCTAGGCACTCTCACTGAATCGCCAATATTCATGGCTATTATCTTGGAATAACTTATCAGAGCACTTGCTCGGGTTCTAATCGTTCACTGATTAAGTAAGCATGAGGGCCCCCTAGGTCCCATTCATTTTGGCGCCCCTAGGTTTAAACCAGTAATCCTCACCTCTTGGCCACTCGTCGTGGTAATGAACCAGACATCATAAAATCAAGCAGTGTGATGGGGATCAGCCGTCTAGAATATGACGGATATCTACCGGTCATATTTTTTGAATCAATACCAACTAGACTAATGTCTCTAAGAAAACTTTCTACGACAATGTATATATGTGCATGTGTCTCTATACTAACATACAAGACAATAGTCGTTTCATGTTGCAGCCACACAATAAAAGTTGACTTACTTGGAGTCCTTAGCTCTCAGCAAGAATTCACCCTCCAATATATAGTCGAGTTATGTTTAGCCAATACTGTAACTATCCATACAGTATACTCAGATTAATTATTGCACTTCATAATTAATTATTATTATTTTGGGCAGTTAGGTCATTTTTAAAAATCATTTGTAACGATTAAAAATCTTTATTTGGTTTTAAACCCATTCAAGAAATTCAGACAAAAATATTTGAGACTAAACCCTAAGTCTCAGGGAGACATATCCTATGGTCTCGATACCTAGGCTCGGGTATCACAATAGTATTTTCCCACAATCTGCTAAAAATCTTATTCTTTAAAGGTTCCGCTATTAACACGTACTTTCAACAGTCGGTAAAATATATAAAAGATTTTAGCCGGTATTATATCCCGAAAATAATAATTAAATTCCTTGATTATTTTTCAAGAAAATAAACTCTTAATTTTCCTTTTATTTTTCTTAAGGTTTTAATCTCTAAAAACTGTTTTAAGAAAATAGCTTAATTTTATCTTAATTATGAAAACCATTAAAAATTTCTCATCTTGACTAGTTAATTTTTCCGAAGTCAATTAATTAAGTTTACTCACTAGAAAAATAACTCACTTAATTATTTTATCAAAATATAGGTTTTAAATCCTCTTTTTTATTTATTAACTTATTAATAAATTAATCCTTTTATTTTTAGAAAGAATAAAAATTCTTTAATAAAAATAATTCTCACTAAACTCAAAGTGGAATTTTAGGTCAAAATTTTTTTCAAGACTTACCAAGTTTTTATCTTGCAATAAGCAAAATTTTACTTTTTACCTTAAGTTCGAAAATCTCATTTTTACACTAAGTGTGAAAACCCTATTTTTTACATTTTTAAATACATACTTTGTTAGGTCTTAACTTAAAATTTACTTACCCAATTGTTACCAAAATTTTCCAATTCCATTTTTGGTATGACATTTAGGTCTTTGAAAACTCTTAGGTCAAAAGGAGCATTTTTTATTGGTGAAATTATTTTCCAACAATGAGGTAAAAATGACCTTATTTTAAGGTCCTTAGTTTTTCTAAACTTTGGCACTTAATAACTTTCAAACCGTTCAGTATCTCCTTACCAAATTTTACAGTGCAATACTAGGTTATGCCAAGATTTTGTCCAACAAATTTTAGAAAAACTGAGTTCATTTGCCCTATACAGTGGCTGTCCACACTTGGTCCCGAAATTAAGAATACAAAAAAACAGTTTTTTACCTAATCTTTGAAATAGCATAACTCACTCATTTTTAAACATTTTTGAGTGTTTCAAAAGCTCAATTTTATGCACTCAATCTCAAAAACATCACAGTACAATTAAATTTTACAAAATCAATATATAGTGGATTTGGTTTAGGGTTCTCACCAAAACCCTTAGGGATTTTGGTCCCTATTTTCAAAAATCAACACACAAGCATCGTAAAAATTATTGAGCAATTACCATAGCCTTATTACATCACCAATAAGAAACTTTAAGCATCAAATATACAAAATAATGCTTAAAAATAAAAACCATAGAATAACAACCATAAAAGTAAACTTTTTACCTCTCGTTGTTCTTGCTCTAGATTTTGATGTGCCTACTAGCTTTGAGCCCTTCAAAACTCTTCGATACCTTAACCAACTCCCCCCAACAGCATAAAAAATTAGTTATTGAAAATTTTATGGTTAAAACTTTACAAAACTCTAGTTTTTTTAAACTTTACCTTAGGGAAACCCTTCCTAGACCAAAGCTTAGCTTCCAAGCGTGCTTAGTGTTCTTGAGGTTGAAAATGGAGAGAAAACTTGAGAGAGTTTTTTAAAAAAAGATGAGTGTGATTAAGAGAGAGAGGGGGTCAGTTTTGGGGGGTTAGAAGGGTTTATACAACTCTAAAAATATCCTATAAACACTTGGGTGTTTTACTACCCACTTGCCTATTTACCCTAATACTTAAATAAATGAGATTAAACTTAATTAAAATTTTGTCAACTGAATTAATTCCTTCACATGGCCGGCCAACACTTAGTTTATATATGTGTTTATATATATATTTTTATATAAAGGTTAATAAATATTTCTAAGAAGAAAAATCAAATTTGACTTCCTATAACCTTTTTCACTCTTATTAAGTTTTAAAAATAAAACTTAACACATAATAATTAAATTGAATGTCTCTCACATTTAATTTAATTAATCACACAATAAATTTTAACTTAAGGTCCATTCATGGAATAAAATTCCCCAATTTGGTAAAATTAAGCATTTAACACAAAATGCCCTAAAATTTCCATTTTCTCTTAGGTTTATTATGTTTGACCAAACTTTAATTTTTATGAATGTATTTTATGCCCAAAATATATTTACCATAGTTTTTCATTTTATTTTCAGAGATTTTTACCCGATTAGGGTTTTTGTGTCGGTCCAAGATCAAAAGTCTTATCTTGAATTTTTATCACAAAATTCATAATTTGGCTAGGAATAACTCATGGAAATAAATTCCAAACAAATATACTATTATTTAAAATAATATTCATAACTCGGGGAAAACAATCCCGACTTGAGTCATTTCAAGGTACCTGAAATGCAGGACGTTACAATTTATCTATTTAGTTTTGAATTAAAATAACTTTTAATTATATTAAACAAATTTTAAGAATAATTAACTTGGGCTTTAATGCCCAATAAGTTATTAGGCTCAGTTTTAAATTTGGGCTCAAACAATTAATTCAAAATAAAACAATTTTTAATTATGGGCTAAAATTAATTAATCCCATAATTTAAATGGATAAGTTAGATGCAAGCCCTAGGGTTTAGAAACCCTAGGGACAGCTGCATAAGTTTCGTCATGGGGCAAGAGGCAAGCGGCTGCTAAAAGGTGTGGCAGTAGCTGGTGGTTCAGCATGGGCGTGCGGGACTAGCAGGCGTGGGGCCGCGGGTGCACGAGGGGCGCGGGTGCGCGTGGGGCTAGCATCGCAGGGGTGCGCAGTAGCAACAGGCGCAGGGGCGCGGGTGCATGCGGCAGCAGTAGGCACAGGGGCGTGGGCTAGCAGGGTGCGTGCGATATCCTTAGGCTCGGGCTTCGGGGCACGGAACCCGGGGCTCGAGCCTTACATAATTTTTCAAATAATTTAATGCAGAAAATTAAATTACAAAAAATTCCTATGCCCCAAAATGGCTTACATTTTTCATCTAGAAATTTAAGAACCATTCCTAAACCCAAAACACCATATAATTAACGACCCTTAAGAATAAACTTTAATCATACATACATCCATCCATTCACACATATTACAATAGCATAAGAATGCATATTATGCCCACACATTAATTAATGTATGCAGAGATTAATGACCACTCTAGAACCAATTGTTAGGAACGAGTTTCCTAATACGCAGCAGAATGGTGGTGGGTTGGCTCAGTGTACAACAATTTTTTTTTGTAACATATGTAAACTACCTTTAAATATTCAAATCCATTAATATACATACATTAATCATAAGCAAGAAAAGAATAGAAAGCATACCTCTTGATGCTATCAAGTGTCCTTGCTATCTTTTCATAATTTGAACGAACTTCCTATCCAAGCTGCTCCCAGGTACTCACACCAAGATCTTCCACAACGTTCTCTACACCTTAAGAAGTGTGTGGGCACTTAGAGAATAAAGGATGGTAAATTTCTGATTCAACTTGATGTACTCAACACATGAGATCAAGAGAATAGACCTGAGATTGATTCTTTATCTTTTTTAGGGAGAGATAGAAAAATATCATTATTTTCTTTAGAGTGAACAAAATAGTGTCTTCTATTTTCTTATAAGTCTAACTTTTTTACAAAATATTTAAAGTTAAAAAATAAACCTGTAAGAAATTTACAATTTATCTTTTAATTAATTAATTATCTCATTAATGAAATATCAAAAAACTAACTTTTGAATTTTCCATTAATTAATTAAATAAAAGTGAAAATCTATCCCTGAAATATATGTGGCTCACGCCACACACAGTCCAGGGACTCTGTGTGTCGTGTAACACTCTATATTTTAGGGATATTTGATTTCCACAATTATTTAATTATTTAGTGAAGCTACCTTATCAGATAAAATCCAACAACCTAATAATTAATTCAAATTTGAATTAATTATCTTTTTAACTAATTATAAAATATAATTAATTATTTGAATAAGTATCAATCTTTTAAATTCAAATCCAATTTGAACTTATCATATTATTATCTCCCACTCAAATTAAGATATTTAATTAATTATATGAATTAATTAAAACCAATTTTAATTAATACCAATTTCAAAAATTAAATATTAATTTTATTATAATTTCAAAAATTATAATTAATTAATGATTTAATAAAATTTCAAAAATATATAATAATTAATTATTAATTAATTTTGTTAATTACAACTAATTTGTAATTAATTAATTAATCACTATTATTACATAATTGCATATTTGGCCCGAAGAACAAATTTCTTCTTAAATATTTCTTTTCACCATTTTACCCTTTATATAAACTCTTGCCTTGAATAGTGTTGATAGAGCCACTGTGGGGACCTATGGACCTATAATTCCAAGCTCCAATAAATTTGAGATATTAATTAAACTCTTTAATTAAATAATCTTAATTTATTAATCTCATGATTACTCCATTATAAACATTTCATTTACTGAGTACTTTATAATCTTAAAGCGTCCATTAATATAATCATTACATACAAATTAACCCTCGAATAATGGTTCATAATTAATCAGGAATAAAATTACCGTTTTACCCTTTTAATTATATCTTGTTTCCTCAAGTACCATTGACTTTACTAGTAAAGGTTAATTCATAACTAAATCATGAATTTGAGCTCAATAACCTTTTCAGTCCCAAAAGTCAACCCTTAAGAGAACCATTATTCAATCTCTTACGAGAAGGTATAGATTCCATATTTGTATACTATGTCCCCAGCCATTTACATTAATGAGTTCCTAAAACAAAAGTTTCTAGCCTAATCATTCTGACAGACCGTAACGAGTGAATCAAACAACTCATATAACATAAACAGGAGGTCATAGTAACTTCAAGATTAAGATTTATTTGTATATGATCATCAATTGATATATTTAATTAATACTTCGAAACAGTATTTAACTAAGTATTAATAAACATATTTGGTCTAGTTCTATATATTCTCTAATATATAAAGTACATCCACGAAAGTGTCCAACTACACTAGTAATCCGGTTCTAGGTCACATGTATTCATAATACTAGTGGACCGTACTTGCAGTAATTACTCTAAAGATTTCATAACTTTATTTTGCTGCGAACTATTCAAGTTCATTTATCTCAAACACAATCCTCCCGTTCCAATATGTGATTGAGATCACATATATGAACTTAGGAATTTTTTGATATTTACTTAATATTATCACAAAATAATATAGTCCATATAATATATGCATAACAAATTCAATTTATTTATTTATTTCTTCAAACAATGTCCACTACATATGCTTTCAGGGCACAATTCCCAACAGTCTTATTTTCTCCTCCCTTACTAGGTCCACTCATCATAGGCTCAAAAATCTGAAGCTCGTTCTTGAGCTGCGTCAGACCATAGTTGAGTTGATCACGAACGTGTGGACACGGTGCCATCCGAGCATTCACAGTGTCATCACTTATGTGCGGAGACGGTGCTATCCAAGCATTTATGGTGCAATCACGAGCATTTACGGTGCCATCACGAACGTGCGGACATGGTGCTTGTTCTGGGTATTCCTCAATCATGACAAACTCGGAGTTGTCACCAATCAACTCTTTGTTGATATTCTGCTTTCAATTAAGGAAGTTTTCTCCATCGAAAGTTGATTTAGGATGGGAGTAGACACATACACTACTTAACTTAAAACTACAAATTATCAGTAAAGTAGAAATCAATCACATTTGCTAAATAAAACTCTTATTCACACAAATTTCAAGAAATAACACAACATATACCAAAAATATGTAAGATATGAAAAAAATACCAAAAACTATAATACCTGTATTTCTTTATGTTTTTAACTAATCTATGATATCCTTGTCCCGTTTGGCGAGAGTAAAAAATACCACTAGTTAAATAAAGTTGTAAACTTATTTAATAATGGACACCATTATTAACAACCTAATATTCGATCAAAATAAGAAAACAAAATCTCGTATTTTATGAGCTAGACCAACGGTTTTGATAATCAATAGATTTAGTCCTAGTAGTCACCGTAGGGGTGAGTTTAGTAGAATTTGACCTATAATTATCTATCTTTCGAAATCTATCATTGTCAAAATAACTAATGAACACCTTCCGTTGGGGGACGAATCAAAGCGTCTCGAGGCCCCATTAAGTTATTGACTTTGTTAAACCAATGGTGGAGATCGAATATAATACGATTATAAAATTAAAAATAGTATTTTTATTATTCATTTTTACAAAATTAATGATTATGGTTCTCTAAAAAATTGAAAATATTAAAATTTTAAAACCAAAGTCCTATAGTCTTCTTTTAATTCTAAAGTGTCACATTGAAACAAATTCAATTAATTTAGAATTAATTTGTTGCTAATCAATATTTAGGTTTAACTAATATAATGAACCTATACAATTAAGTCCAATTCAAGTAAATGGGCCTTCACAATTGGGCTTGTATGGAGAATGGCTGGGTTCAGTATGTCGTTCCCACTACTAAGGCCCCCAAACTTCCATACAAGGTCCAAAATACAAGAATTTAAACCTTCGTTTTATTAATTGATTAGGTCCACTATTGTCATGCAAAGCAAATGGGCCTTCACAAGTGGAACCACCCACAAGAGAGGAATTTAAACTTTACATTTTCTAATGGGCCCAAATAAAACCTATCATTTTATGAATATTTTATTTGGCAAAAACCATATATCTAGCAAAATATGAGCCACTATATGCCTCTAAGCCCAATTGCAAAAATACCACATATAGTGCAAATAGACATGTTATAATTGGATGGGCTTAATCATGTTACTATATGAGCAATTCTATGAATTTATGCAAGAATACTACAGTTTATTTCATTTGCAAAAATATTATAATTAATTATCTAGAATTTATTAAAAAAATTTAATTAATTAAATTTTTACAAAAAATAAGTCAATTTAAATTAAATTTATCAACAATTAACAATAGTTAATTTAAATTTCATTTATCAACAATCAACTTGGTTTAGGTTAATTTGAAAAAAAAATAACAATTTAATTTAAATAGGATTTATCAACAATTTACCAAAGTTAATTTAAATCCCATTTTAAAAAATACTTTATTAATTGGTTGAAAAAATATCTTAACTATTTAAAAAAAAAATATCTTGTGTTGTTACAACAATAAGCTAATATTTTAACAATTTAAAAAAATATTAATAGTTATAACAACCCTATAATATCTCAAAACAGTTAATCAAATTCAAATATCCATAAAAATATCTAACTAACATATTTCAAATTTTAAATAATTTAAATATTATAAACTATAGAATAAACAAATATTTATATTTTCAAATAAAGATTTAATAAAAATAACAAATTTTAAAAGAAATTATCTTAAATATATGATATCTTAATTCTAATATTTTAATATATTAAAATATTTAAAATTAAGTTGTTAGTCTATTTTTTAAATTTGAATTTGAATCTTTGTAAAAATATCTATTTATTTAAATCTCAACTAACAAAAATATCTTATTTTAAAACTGTTCCGCTCTATTCCGTCTGCTCTATTCCGTCCCAGAGAACCTCATCATCTTGTAGTTTCCGTAGGCGTTCTGAACGTCTTAGCATCTTTCTTTGTTGGAAGTGATGAAAGAACGTTGGCTTGATGCTTGTCCTTCCCACAGACGGTGCCAAACTGTTGACGGTGAAATCTCGTCAACGAAATTAGATCAGAAAACTCAAAGATAAGTATGGAAATATTTAGATTTAGACAAGAACTTAGAATAAGCTTAAGGAAAAGTAAAACACAGATCAACAATGGAGTAAGCCTTTGTATATTGCACAATAGCCTGAGTGTACAATGAGTTTCCAACCCCTTTGCTGGAGGGGTGAAAGTCTATTTATATTGGAGCTCTAA
This sequence comes from Humulus lupulus, assembly GCF_963169125.1. NCBI lineage: Eukaryota > Viridiplantae > Streptophyta > Magnoliopsida > Rosales > Cannabaceae > Humulus > Humulus lupulus. The sequence continues at coordinate 156,910,900 of NC_084798.1, read as the reverse complement.
TGGCTCCTGGTACATCATGGTCCCAGGGGACAAAATGGTACATAGGCACACTGTCAGGGTTGTGGCACAGGTCATAGTGGTGTTGAAGGAGTGGTGGTCGGCTCTAGTACGTGTCAGGGGCCTGCAAAAGTACTCCTGTCTTGGTACCATATTATGCCTCCACTACTTGTCGGGTATGGAACTCATAAGTGTGCCGAGGGAGTCCTCACCATCTACCATTCTTGTATTGCCACTACTTGTCTAGCGTGGACGACGTATCCGTACTCTAATTCCTCTTGGTTAGTAGGTGCATTTCGTACCTGTACTAGCTCTTTGAGTCATACGTGAGTTCTTACTCTCACAAGGCAGCTTATTCCCACGAGCTTAATGTATTGAAACCCTTATGCGCTGCCTCAGATGACATGGTTCCAAGTGTTAGAGAATATATGTTATTGCTCAATGGAAAAGTGGAAAAACCAAAATACAACTCTATGCAAAAAATACAATAGACAAGGTAATTGATTAAATGAATATTGCAACTCAATTGCTCAAAATACAAGTAAATAGAAATAAGAGAAGGAAGAGAATTATAAGAACTAAAACCCTAAAACAAAAGATACAATTGAATATGTAAATAAAAATATAAGTAGAGGATTACAATCTCAATACACCAATAATACAAGAAGAATAACAGAATGAAAGATCAATGAAAAAACAAACTCCCACACAACCAAAGTGTAGAGTAGTGGGGATCACCAACTTGAACAAGGTTAAAAACCTTTGTCCAAAATCTTATTTCCCCTATTCTCTAAGCACTAAGGGATCTCTCTAGGAAATAGCTCTCTTGAATTATCAAGCCTCTATGGTGTATTTTCCAGCCAAGTGCTTTGTGGATGGAAAATGGTGTGTCTTACAAGTGAGCATTAGGCTCCTATTTATAGAGTTTGAGATACCCCTTTAAATTTCAAATTCCAGCAACTCCCATGGCTGTTACCAATATTTAATTGGATGTTTATGGAATTAAAATGGAGATTTGTGAGTTATTTGGGATTTTAGAACCGTTCAATTTGGAAAAAACTAAAAAATCATATAGGCTGCCAGCCTAACTGGCCGCGGCTAGGACTTTTCAGTGGTTGCGGCCACTGGCTTTTGTCCCCCAGGCCGCGGCCACTGAAAGTCAGTGGGTAATATTTGGGAGTTACAAATTTGTAACTCCAAAATATGTCACATTTGGGCACACACATGTGTCTAATTTTGTCACTCTCAATAATATGTTACAAGGTAGGACAAATCACATTTTGTCACATTATTTAATCTAACATTATATTATATGAAATAATATAACATTCCCCCACTAGATTAAATAATCACTTTTTGTAACACTTATTTAATCAATGAAACATTATATTAAAATATAATATTCCCCCACTTGATTAAATAATCACTCTCTATAGAAACTTTTGCATTGGTGAATAAAGTAAAATGTCTTTCGACTTGAATTTTACCTTAGTGTAATTATCACAAAGTTTGTTGAAATTTTGGTTGCCGAAGCATTGAACCACTATCCCTTGATAACAAACCAATGATAACACACACACACATTTGATATGTTCACTTGAGACCTCAATGTCTCGCTTTTGCACCATTAATGGCCATGTGCACATTCCATTCATAGACTTTTCTTGAGAATGACTCCCAATTCTCATGAGGGGCGGCACCACCCCTAGGTCTATATAGGTAGAACTCTTCCAGTATTTTGTTACCCTAAAATACTTGTCTTTTCAAGATTGAGTTCTATTAAAAAACCTTTCGGTTTTAACCCTCATTTTGGTAACACACTAGTTGAAATTATTCTACTTAATAATTATAATAGTTAAAAAATTTAAGTTGAAATTACTTACCTTAGGTTGCTTAATGCTTAGATTATCAGGGATCTCGACATCAGGAAGATTCATAGAGAAAAAAAATTGAAAGCGCTGACGATCACTGATACAATCTCCTCACGGTTATTCAGATCTGAGTTCATCGGATCACAACAATAAGAATGATATGCATATGGTGCCAAAATAAGCAACATCCAATGTTCACTGCATAAGAAAAACAAAAATATTATAACTCAAATGTCAAACAAATAAATTATTGATATGGGTCGGACAAATGACAAAGTTTTAAACTTACCTATGGTTCCAAGGGACATACATAACTTGTTCTCTTGATTTTACGTCATTGCATCATCTGAACAGATTTTGAACACGATCCTCGAATGAACTCCCTTGAGTGGCTGCAATATTAGGATTGACATATAAAAACTTATGTTGGCGACCTTGTTGTACCACATATCTGTAAATGAAACTAATACAAAAATACGAATTTTTTTATCTAAATGAATAAATCAAATTAGAAACTTAAATGAGCGAACTTTGTGAGATATATACCTCATGTAGCTGATGACAGTTGCTTGTCCAATCTTCTCCTTTCGAGCAAACTGAAGTATGTCATCCTTAAATATGTAACATTGAGACATATCCTGATCAAAAACTTCATACTCTATGCCTGGATTGACACACTGGCCATCAGCCCACTGAGATACGATATTGTGTAATCGTTCCAATGGAGTGTAGGGCAGTTGTGTTAGAGGATTTTGTGGTCGTCTTCTTTCTCATAGTTGTTGTGTTGACGGAGCTTTTGTTCGTGATTTGGTCCTACTTGTAGAGGGAGCCTGTATACAACAATATCAAAAATTTTAAAAAAAATACAAACAAGTTAATATACAATAGTAAAGATATTTATGTAAAAATATGGCATCACCTCATCATATATATCTTCAGATATAATGACCAAATCCTTAGGTCATGCTATTGGCGTCCCAATGGCTTTAACAACTATGTACATATCCAAATCAGGATACACAAAAGGGAGAGGAGTCATTGGCTTAAGAACGCTAGTAATCATAACTTGGTAGTTGTTGCCTTCTTTTCTTTCAATAAGTTTACTTGATGCAACAACGTTTGAAAGAGAACCAATGGCTAATTGGCATGCTCGACCCTATGCAAGAAACAAGTTATTTTTAAATGAGCATGTTGAAGCAGTAAAGAAATCTATTTGGTTTTGGAATATTGAAGAAAGTTTAATTATCTCTTTCAAAAAGCGGTTGTAGTGCAACAATTTGCCCTTCTGCTTGAGGCACTAGTGGGTCAGGAGTATAGTAAGATGCATGCGCTGGTGGGTCGGGCACATAATAGGATGGTGGCGCTGATGGGACTCCAATGTTGGATCCCGACCCACTCTGTTGGGCCATGAATTTTCTCAAGAGTTCATCTTGTTGTTTAAGGAGCTCTTCTAGACGTTGTGTTTGTTGACGATGTTCTTCTTGTTTCCGAAATCTTTCTTCAAACTCATTTCTAATGGCGTCATTCGAAGAAGGGGCTTTCGATTTATTTTTCATTGAGGTAGGTGTTGGAGTATTCTAGTTGTTAGAGAAGATATATTATTGCTCAATGGAAATATGGAAAAACCAAAAATACAACTCTATGCCAAGAATACAATGGACTAGATAATATTGATTAAATAAGTATTACAACTCAATTGCTCAAAATACAAGTAAATAAAAAGATGTAGAAGAGGAAGATTACAAACTCAATACTATAACAATACAAGTAAATAAGAAGAACACAAGAATGAAAAACACAAACAAACTCTCACACAACCAAAGTGTAGAGTAGTGGGGATCACCAACTTGAACAAGGTTCAAGACCTTTGTCCAAAAGCTTATTTCCCCCTATTCTCTAAGCACTAAGGGATCTCTCTAGGAAATAGCTCTCTGGAATTATCAAGCCTGTTGGTGTATTTTTCAGCCAAGTGCTTTGTGGATGAAAAATAGTGTGTCTTACAAGTGAGCATTAGGCTCCTATTTATAGAGTTTAGAGGCACCCTTTGAATTTCAAATTCCACCAACCCCCATGGCTGTTACCAATGATAAATTGGGTGTTTTATGGAATTAAAATAGAGATTTGGGAGTTACTTGGCTGTTGGAAATGTTCAAAATTGGATAAAAATCGACTTAGTATGAATCTGTCAGCCACTAGCGCCGCGGCGCTTGTTTCAAGCACCGCGGCCCTTGGTCAGTTTCAGCAACTAATTTTTTAAAGTTTTTTCCAAAACGTTCCAATTTATTCCCACTTGATTTTGTAACTTCCATACACAATATGGGAGTTAAAATCACATCTCTATCAGCCATTTCTCATATGGCTTTAAGAAATTCATCTCAATATTGTGTAACAACAAATCTACATAATAATGGGTGATATTTTGGGAGTTACAAATTTGTAACTGATTTTGTAACTCCAAAATATGTCACATTTGGACACACACATGTGTCCAATTTTGTGACTCTCAATAATATGTTACAAGGTGTGACAAATCACATTTGTGTGACAAATCATATTTGTCACATTATATGAAATAATATAACACTAGTATACTGTGCGAGACACACCGTGCCGTCCAGCCTTAACACGTCCTCAGGGCTCAAGAGTTCCCAACACCGTCATCAACACATCATCAAGGCATCAGGTGCCCATTTACCCTCAGCTTGGAGTTGTCGGTAATGATCCTGTGAAACAATATTCATTGAAGGTTATATATAGAAGCTAATAATTTGATATACCAACATTATTGATTACGAACACTTACAATATTTTTTTGAATATTAGAGGCCTCTCTAAGTAGCTCTCGTTTTGCATTCTGACGACCCATGCTCCACAAGTCTTCCCTATCAAGTTCAGTCAGGCTTTTCCCACTCTGTTGCATTAACATCTCTTCAATACACACATAGCCTCCTCTAGAGAGGTTGTGGTCGTATTTATTCAATGCTCGATAAGTCTACATCTCTTCTCTCTTTTTACGCCACTTGGGAGTTAATCATGAGTTCACAAACTTTAACCATTCATCTGGCTTTATGACATTCTCAAATCCAAATGGAATAGTTGGCAGGAACTCATTTGGGAAATTTTTCAAAGCATCATACACGTTAACCCTTGTGAGATTAGTCTTCCAATTTCGAAATTACTTTCCCGCATCCATCAATATCTGCTTCTTTTGTTTAGGGTCCAAATCATAAGTTTTTTGTATGTTTGAAAGTAATAAGAATCATATTATCACAACAATATATATATTTTAAAAAAGTTAAATGAAATATATTAATAAAATCATACCTTCATTATATCCCATATTTTATTTTTATCCACCATAATAACATCATTCCAACTATTAGTGTTGATGGACACAGTGGCTCGAATAACACCTCCAAGTTGTGACGAAACATTACTTCTAGTCTCTCCAAATATTTGACCATACTCATTATAATCAACATGTGTAAGACGTCCTTCACTCCTTTTTTTGGTGTTTTTGGACATCCAGGTGCACCCTTTCACATTTTTATGTTCATCTTCCACTAGTTGAGAATGAGGGAAAGGCTCCCCCTCATCAGAACTACCACCAAAAGGATCACCCCCCATCTGTGAAACATAAATATCATTATTATAGTTGAATTAAAGATGAAACCAAAAGATAAAACCAAAAGATGAAACTAGAAATGTCACATATCATAAACATATCAATCCAATTAAATGTTATCTCAAGACCCATTATCATCAACCCATAATCCTTCACCATTTTCACATAAACAAATACAATCATCATCAATTTCATCATTATCTTCTATTGCGGTGAATGTGACAAGTTCTTCTTCGAGAGGTATATTATGTAAACCACCATCTTTAATGTTCCATTCTCTTGTTTGCATTGGAAGAACAATTTCCCACTGGTTGTCTGAAGGATCATTCACATAAAATACGTGTTTGGCTTATGAAGCTAATATTTGCCCAATTCATTTTAGATTAACTAATGTGAAACCAAAATCTTCATATATTATGCCTCTGTCACATATCACCCAATCACAAAAGAAAACAGGTACTCGAGTTGTGATATAATCTAACTCCCAAATTTCATTAACTACTCCATAAAAAGTCATATAACATTCAACTGGAATTTTTGTCTTTTGCACTAGAGACTTGGACAGTTTTAGCAACAAGGCTAACACCACTGTTTTGTGTGTTTCTGTTGTTATTGCACTCCCTAGTGTTAAATAGAGTACTATTAATCATGTATGATGAAACTTGATGACATTAAAATAAGGTCCTCGAGAAATCCACTTAACGATGTCTGAAACCTTATTTGATGTGTTTTTTAATTTTGACACAACCTATTAAATCAACATATCAAAATAAATTACTAAAAACAACCAACGATGCCATCTTGTAATCACCAATAAATTACAACCTTTCATGATCAACACAATTTACCTTCTGTTCTATCCAATTACTAAAAGTTCGATAATATTCATCTTGTAACCATTTTGGGTTCCTTGACTTGGATGGAAATTTGGTCTTTATCCAGTTAAAATGTTCCCTTCAATTATACACATGTTGTTAGATAATTGAATATACAAAATTACACAACTTAAACTTAATGTACTATATGAATATAACTCACTCGATATAGGGCTGAATTTCATTTATATTCAGCAACACAAGACAATGTGCTTCATCTAGTATATCTCGACTTACTGTGCATACAAGCTACCACGACGACTCTGAATCTCAACATTTTCAACATCATTTAACCCAATTCTCTATACTCCAGTCATATATTCAGAACACAATTTAACTTCCTCTTTTGTAATATAGCATTCGACGATACATCGTTTTGGCCATCTTAATAAATGAGACCACAGTATCTTAGTTCTCTAACCAAATGAACGGTCAGATGGATCATTATATCAAAAAATGTCGCTGAGAAATATTTATCCATCTCACACAATACCTCAACAATTTCATCTATTAACTTGGGTAACTTAAGCGGATCAATCACCTTACAACACAATGACTTGAAAAACAAGCATAACCTTGTGATTACATCTCGAACTTTCCTAGGCAACACAGATCGAATGGCCACTGGTAGTAAATGTTGCATTAGAATATGACAATTGTGAGATTTCATACCAATCAGAATACAACTTTTCATGTCTACCAATGACCTTATATTTGAGGAATATTCGTCTGGAACTTTTTATATTAAACAAACATCTGCAAATTTCAATTCTTTCATCTTTAGTAAGAGTGTAAGCAACAGGAGGTAGATATGTTCATCTCTTATCTGGTTTTGGAGTTAATTCATCCCTTATAACCATTGCAACCAAGTATTGTCTAGGTTTAATTCCATCCTTAGTTTTCCCAGGAATATTCAACAAAGTGCCAATCAAACTATCACATACATTTTTCTCTATGTGCATAACATCTAAATTATGGTGTATAAGTAAGAAAGGCCAATATTCAAGTTCAAAGAAAATAGATTTCTTTTTATAACACTCTTTCGGCTCCTCCACAATCTTAGCCTTATGATTACGTTTCATCTTTGTAGGTGTATGAACTTTAGGCTTCTCTAACTTGAACCCAATTTTAGACATCTTATCAAGTACTTTGATCCCAATCAAAGGCTCAGGAGCCTCCTCAAACTCTTGTTTACCATTGAATGCCTTCTTCCAAGTTTGAAGTTTATGCGTATTAGGCAAGAACTTCTTATGCCCCATATAACATATTTTCTGAGAGTGTTTTAAGTATTCAGAACATGTTTTTTCTTCACAAACAGGGCATGAATTATATCCTTTCACATTAAACCCAGATAAATTTCCAAAAGCAGGAAAGTCATTAATTGTCCACAATAAGACCGCTTTAAGATTAAATTTTTTCTGCCTATATGCATCATAAACCTTAACCCCTAGGTCCCACAAAGTTTTCAAGTCATCTATAAGAGGAGCTAGATAGGCGTCAATGTCATTACCAGGTTGTTTAGGTCCTGATATCAATAAGGTCAACAATGTATACTTTATATCCATACACATCCATGGGGGTAGATTGTAAATAACAAGCATAACATGCCAAAAACTATACTTACTTCTAAGAGATGTGTGTGGATTAATCCCGTTAGTCGAAAGACCTAGACAAATATTACGAGATTCATTTCCAAAATAAGGCCACTTCAAATCAACTCTCTTCCAAGCTAGGGTGTCAGCTGGATGTCTTAATTTACCATCCTTTATTCTCTCATTAGCATGCCACGACAAACTTCTTGCACGTTCGACATTTCTAAACAATCAGATGAAACGAGGAATTGACGGAAGGTACCACAAAACTTTGTCAGGTACTCCTTCCTTGACATCCTCACCATTTCTTTTCTTTTGCCATCGTGACTCATAACAAGTAGGACACGATTTTGCGTCTGCAAAGCTATTTCAATATAATATGCAATCATTAGGACATGCATGAATTTTTTCGTACTGCATGCCTAATGAGCACAATATATTTTTTGCCTCATAAAATGAAATTGGCATTTCATTATCTTCAGGCAATAACTCCTTCAAAAATCTAAATAAATCAGTAATATTTTTATCACTCCAGCCATGTTTAGTTATTAGATTGTACAACCTAAGAAGCGCAGATAATTTTGTAAATCTGGTACAACTAGGGTAAATCTGTTTCTCAGCATCACTGAGGCGTGTCTCAAACTTATTTGGGTCTACTCCTGATTAATAATGTGCGTCATCAATCATTTCATCTAATGGCTCCCAATTCTCCTATACTATATTCCTCCTTAATCTTTTTGGTCTACTTGGTAGAGTTGGAGCAATAGGAGCTATCTCCCCATGGTAATAACAAATTGTGTAACTCTTGTTGATCCCATTGAAATATAAGTGTTCTTTGATCTTTTTAAGATTCATCTTTTTAAAATTTCCATACTTAAGATATGGACAATAAGTAAAATTTTGGTCTTTCACATTTTCCGAACAAAACCTTAAGAACAAATCGACCCCGTTCCTATATTCCGCAGATAACCTATTTCCTGACATTCACTTTCTATCAATATCTTCTCCTATGTCTATGAAAAATACAAGAAACGACACTAAATAAGCACATGATAGAGTTGGATGTCTATATAAAGCTAATTGTTTATAATCCTAGATGAAATCGGGCAGCATTTCCCCTACAATAGTGACCTAACCATCTGCGTGTGAATAGAAAAACAAACAATTCAAACAACATGAAATAAGTTTCTTCCTTATAGCTCCGCAGCACACAACCAAATTTCTCAGAACTTACTTCACTAAAACACATAAGTTATCAACCTTCCGTTATCACCGCATCACACAATTTTAATCTCAAAACCTACTTCACTATGGATGAATATTTAAGATATTCAAACTCCTCTAACATTTTTTTAATAATATTAAAAGTAGAAATAAGAGAATATATAGTGTATCTTTTGCAATTAATAAACCAAAATCTAGCAAATTACTTCACGTAGCAATCGATTTTGCTATTAAATCCAAAAATAAACAAAATAAAATTAATAATTAATAAATAAAATATCACTAAATATCTAGCAATATGTAACTTATTATTGTAAATTTAGAAACTTAATTGCCTCAAATGTGTGCTTGAAATAGAAATTTCGATGCAAAAAATACCGTAAAATCTTATCAACAAAATCACAACCTACAAAATTAAATTAATTAATATATAAAATATTACTAAACAAATATCTCTAAATATTTAATAAATAAATGATTGCTAAACAAATAAAAAAAATTCCAATGAGCCACTAATTATCCTAAACAAAAAATCAATAAAACTTTTCATAACCTAAAAGCTCAATAATCAACAAAAACATAAAACTTTTCATATATTTTTATTTTTAAAATTATTTAATAAATTTATTTTAACATAACTATATATAATCAAAACAACTATAATTTTAATAAAAAAAGAATTAAATATATATACAAATATATCTAAATTTCGAAATAAATAATAATTGTTATCACTATTTCCCACCCGTGACATGTGGCATGACGCAATGGGTCCGTGGGCCCTCTTAAGAGGTCCAAGCCAATCCTGAACCTGGTAAACGAGGAAGGATGAAACCCCAGATAGCCCAAGCGCCATCGAGCCCCACAAAATTCAATGGGCGCGAGCATAACAAAGGAACTGGGGCTAAGATGCAGGCTCGGCTCCTCTTCCCGGCCCCGACCAACCTACATCCTTGCGATGCCAATTGAGGTGGCAGACTGACTAGTGAATGGAGATATACCTTATCAAGAATCCAAGGGAGATACTCAGTATCACGATGTCAATCTTGGTAAATGAACCCGAGCCCACGTGAACGAACTAGGACTTTGGTAAGTGAATCGGGATATAGAAAATGAACAGGATCAGACTTTCGGATAGAGCAAGCTTAGCTTTCCCCAATGCTAACCGGTCCCTGTGAAATCTGACAGTTGGTCTCCTCAACTAACCTGCAGAAGAGGGCACACACGGAACGTACACTATTCTTAGGAAATAGTACTACTACTACTCTGACAGATCCTCTCCCCAAGATCCCCTTGGAATCCCACACAGACTAGTCTGTGTTGATCTACATTGGGTAGTTGTATGGATTGACCATGCCTGAGCTAGCCCAATGGGCCCAGATTAACTACATCTTATTATGTAACATTCTTTGTATTATGGCTCCATTATCGAGAAAACTGTAATTACATCCCTATTGGGCCCGAATTAATCCGGCCCAAGCCCACTGCGCTTGACTGTAGTAAGGATCCCAGATTTTCTCTTGTAAGCAAACACTTTGCTAAAACTTGTAGAAAACTCCATTGTCATAACTCTCTAAAGCCTAATACTATTGACTCGTGGACTAAGTATCATTAACGCCCCAACCACTTAAAACTATTATTGTTCAACCCTAATTATTTCTTTTCAGGTTTTACTTCTTAACATCGCTCTAGTTTCTGAAAAACTGAGTAAACATTTTGGTGCTTTCATTAAGAGCTGAAGGAAGCTTGAATCAATCTCGATCATCCACGAAAATGGTGAACACTGGGTATACCGTGTTTGATCCTGCTCACCAGCAACAACAAGACAATGGAGAACCATTGCCCAACCAATCGTTTCCTCAAGACTAACCCAAGGACACGCCTTATCAGGGGCCTCTGCCCGACGATTCCCAGAACTTTAGTGAAGGGGGTGACTACGACGAAGGCTATTATGAGGAAGATGAAGGGGAATATGAGGATCACAAGGCCGAAAACCCCATTGATCCTCACGAGAAGGATATGGATCCAGAACAGGAGGATCCAGAGGTGGTCTGCCTGAGACAACTGGTCCTGGATCAAGAAGCCAAGATAGCTTAAAAAAAAGAAGCCACCCGCCGAATGCAAGAGTCCCTCCTGGCTCTTCAGGCATTTATTGCTGCCCAAGGATTGGCAACCAAACCTTCAGCCATTAGGAACACAGTCGCTCCTCCTCCAGGAACACAGCCGCCTGTCCCACCTATCAAGAATGGCGTACCCAACGACGCTAGCCCTATTCCTCCTCCAGAACCATTCCCGCATCCCGAAGCCGGCCCATCGAATCTAATCATGAGAAAGGAAAAGCCAAAATGGTCGATCCTGTTGGAAAAATAAACCCCCAGAAGAAAGCTCATCCCATTCCAAGAACCGGAGCTAACCCCGGGCAATTTCCTAGGAAAGAACGGATGAATCCTGTCCTAGGACGGGATCATCAGAACGATACGCAGGGGAAGTGCCCGCTGGGTATTAAGCCCCGAAACGTCCCTAGACAGGACGAATGGGAGCGATGCTTTTATCCCATCACCTCTATGAATAAGGATCACAGAGGGCACAAACGCAGAGAAGAGCCAAAAGCAATCAGTTCGGGAGACTATACTTCTTGAGTAGACTTGCGAGACGTCCTCAATGCCTGACAAGAGAGGGCCCACAAGGAAAACATTTGCCCCCGAGGTGAAGACTCGAGGAATAACCTCAACGACAGGAGGAATGAGAGAGTCCCCCTGGGCGATGGAATGGCCAGACAATTCATGGAACAGCTGGCCGCTCTTAAAATAGTCACGGACTGCTTGGTTCGAAAACAAAAAGGCAGAGGTTCTGATTCTGAAGAAGAAGAAAAGGAGCCATGCGCCAAACACGTATTGGATATTGTGCTACCAAAATTGTTCAAGATGTCGTACCTACCCGCCTATACCGGGAACACAAACCCCAGAGATCACTTGTAATGACCCAAATTTACTAATAAAGCTATGTGCCTGGAGGTCATAATGGGTTATACATGTTGAATTAATTAAATAAATATGTGACTACATGGCATAGATGATTTATATGATAATATGGATTTAAATGCATGCTTATGTGTATTAAATATGCATGTGGGCCCATTCTTGATAGTAAGGGCATATTTGTTATACTGGCCCATTGCGGGCATAAATGTGATTATATGTGTGTAAATGATTAGGACCACATTATAATGTGGATATATTTGCAATAGTCAGGTCGAGGCGATCCTAGTGGGAGGATTAGCAGAATAGTCACAACAGGGTCTAATACTCGGCTCGGGGTGAGCTTAGGGGTATTTTGGGAAGTTTAAACGTATACTTGGGATTTATTGAGTAACAAGTAAAATATTTGGTAGTTAGTTGGGCATGACAAGATTAATTGAGAATTTGTAGGATGACTCAAGGGATTAGAGGGAATTGGGGTTAATGACCATTTTACCCTTAAGGAAATTAGGAAGCTGGGTTAGTATAAGGAGTATTTTGGTCATTTTAATTTAGTGATATAGATGGAAAGTATTTGGCTTTGACTAGAACATAACAAAACACTCCCCAGCTCTCTCTCTCTCTCTCCCCCTTGGTGTGCATTGAAGCTAGAGGAATCCTTGAGGAAGCTAAGGGAGGATTAGTGGTTGAAGGCTTAAGAAATTGAAGACTGGAGTTGGGATTAATTGAGGTTCAGTTCAGGGGTCAGATTATCAAGGAGGTAAGCTTCAATTCATGTTGTTGATTATGATTTGATTTTCTTATTTTGGTGTTCTTGAGTTTTGAATTCAAGAGATGATTTTTTGGTTATGAGGGAGTTTTGGCCTAGCTTTTAGTGTGGTTATGTTGTTTATGATGTTTGGGAACGTTTGAGAAGCTTAAATTTGCTTCTAGGTTAGGCCTAGGTTGAATTTTGGAAGGTTTAGCCTGAAGAAAATGCAGAAAGAAGCTGGGTTTTCTGGGTTCGTGGGGGCGCGCCGTGGTCCACATGTCCCCAGGAGCCTGGGGGGGCTTTATGTCTCATAGGCGCGCTGCGACCCTGTTCATGGGCGGTGCGGCCTGCGTGGCCCCAGGAGCTTGAGGGGCTTTCTGTCTCATAGGCGCACCGCCACTCTCAAGTGCAGGTCGCGGCATGCATGCCTGTAGGGATTGGGGGCTGGCGCCTCTGACTAGGAGGTGCGCCGCGACCCTCAGGGCCAGGACGTAGCCCGTCTAGGCAGCCATAGCCAAATTAGGCTTTTGGGCTCAGGGATTTAAACCTAAGTGCTCGGGATCCGGTTTAGTAGAAATCAAGGTCTTGGAGGCTCGTATTTTATTCCAAAGTGTTTAATTGGTTTAGGATTTTAATGGTTATCAATTATCGTATTGTGACTAGGTTATACCGCAAGGGCGCAGAATGAGGGATCGTGCTTGGGATTGTCATATGCTAGCTGCTCGGGACCTGAGGTAAGAAAACTTCACCTGAGTTATGATTGGGGCTTAAACCCCTGATATGAATATTTTATGAATATGAATATAACTGGGAATATATGGATGGACATGCTTGTATACGCTGCCATTGATTATGAATATTTTATGAATATGAATATAACTGTAACTGGGAATATATGGATGGGCATGCCTGTATATGCTGGCATTGATTATGTGCTATGCATTGTGTATTTGTGAATATATATGTTCGCAAACTGGCCAAAGGGTGTCGGGGGCCGAAAGCAAGCGTGCAGAATGTTGCTCGACCTAAGGGTGCGGGGTTGGACAAGAGACCAGGGAACTCAGCCAAAGGGCATTGGGCCTGGGTATTATACCGTAAACAGAAGTGTGGTTCACACTTAATCATTTTTATTGACTGATAAGCTTGGTTTAAATACTTGACTGAGTTGAATATTACTGCTGGTTGGTTATTTATATCATATCGTTAGTTGAGTTTGATGATTTATATTTACTGTTTTTATACTGTTGCCTAGTTGTACATGCTGGTTTAAGTTTTCATGTTGAGCCTTGGCTCATGGGTGCTATGTGGTGCAGGTAAGGGAAAGAGATAGTGGGACCAGCCATGAATTGGAGAGCTTTAGGGGTGATGTGTACATATGCGGCCTGCTCGATCGCCATGATCGGGATAGCTTGGGAGAAACTAGGGTCAAACCCTGATTTGCCGCTTAGGATGGCTAAATTGTATTTTATTTGTCTTTTACAAGTGTGTAAACTACTTTTGGGGATCCCATGTATAAACTTAATATTTTAATGAAAATTAACTATTTTGTTGACCAAATCTTTTAATACATGACCTTGATTTAGTCTTTAATTACACATTTGAGTTCAAACGGCTTGCTTAGCAAGTTAACCACTATTTTAAACACAGTGTAACGGTCTTGGTTATCCAGGGCATTACATCACTTGTCCCGCTACAATCGCCTGATGACTGTAGCTCAAGTCTGCGACAACAACAAGGGCCTATGTTTCTCAATCACTCTGGTGGGACCCACAGAAGAGTGGTGGAAAAGACTTAAGGCGGGATCGATCCAGTCTTGGTCCAGATTGCATTTAGCATTTCGTAAACAGTTCGTGGCTGCCATAAAGCTAGACATGCAAGTTAGTGTGCTGGCTAATGTCAAGCAACATCCCATGGAAACCTTTAGGGCTTACATCCAACACTGTAAGGAGGAAGCCTCAAAATCTAAGGTGGAAGACGGACAACACCTGGTGGCTCTCCAGTCCGGGATTAGAGCTGGGTCCCTTCTCTTGGATGACATGCAGCGTAGCAAGGCCCCCACTCTTGAAGAATTCATCAGGAAGGCCCAAGGTTTCATCAACTGGGAGGAGGCCCAAATCCAAGCCTTTGGGTGGCAGCCACTAACCCAGTCGACCTCCCATACCTTCCTCGGATTCGAAGTACAGTATCTGGCAAATATCTTTTCGGCACCACCAGCGGTGTCCGGATCTACTGAGACCCTTGGGATGCTATTTATGACCCCAAAGATTTACGGGCCCACTTCAACGGGATATGCTCCGGCTCCATCAACCCCACTTTCCGAGTATGGAGTGGCATATAGTGTCGCTCCCAACAGTGCCCTATCGCCTCAAGCTGGAGTAGCTGAGGCAAGCATAAACCCCTCCTGGGGAAAGAGATTGGGCAAGAATAAAAACTGATCTGAGCCATCAAAGAAGGGAAAAAATTGATATGATCCCCAATACAAAGAGTATACTAACTTGGTGGACACCCAGGAAAATATCTATCTGGAAATGAGCAACGTAGTCCATTATCGGAAGACACCCCCCATGTTTAAAGGGGGAAAGAACTCGAGGGACACTAACAAAAGGTGCGCTTACCACAAGGATCTGGGTCACACGAGCGAAGAATGTCATCAACTGAAGGACGAGATTGAGAACCTGATCAAACTGGGGCATCTCCACCAATGGGTCAGGATGCCAACGGGGGTTCCAGGACTGCCAACAATTCCCAGACAACCTATGGCCATAGGTGCACCTGGATCATACTGACCTCCTCAAGGAGGGTACGCCACAGATTCGGGAGCACAGGCCCCCCAGGGGCCCCCAATAATGAAAGCACCTTGGCCCGGAATGCCATATCCTCTCGGAATTGCGCCTCCATGGGTAGCATGGGCACCATATCAAGAGGCCCGCATTTGGGAGGGCTATCTCAGAGTGATTAGAAAAGATACCTCCGCGAGCTCGATCACGACCATGAGGTATGCACCTTCCTCCAAACTCTAGCCCAGCTCCTGAAGTTGATGAACCTGGCCATCATGTTCATGGAAGAGGATGCTCGAAACGTTCATTTCCCGCATTATGACCCCTTGGTCATTGATGCCCAAATCACCAAGAAAAGGGTATCCCGAGTGTTGGTTGATGATATCAGTTCCATTAAAGTCAGCCTTCACAACGATTGGATTGACAGAGGCATATCTAGCTTCATGTCCAACACAGAACTACGACTTCAATGGGGATTCATTGCTCCCGATGGGTAAGATTTCAATAACCTGTGACATTGGGGAATGATGTTAAGGGCTCATTCAAATATTGCACTTTCGTAGTGGTGGACTGCCCCACTGCGTACAACATAATCTTTGGTCGTCCCACTTTGGTTGATTTCGGCGCCATCACCTCCATCGGCCATCTCTTCATAAAGTTCCCATGCAATAATGGAGGAGTGGGAACTATGCAGGGAGATCAAAAAAGCACCTGAAAGTGTCACGTCTACACCCGACCAATCTTCATCGTCCAAGAAGAGCTTCTTGAAGAGGAAAACGTCGATTCAATCCCACCACCACAGCCAGCACAAAGGGTGGTCCGGGAGGAGGATTAATTGGATCCACGGATAGAAGCGGATAGGGCATTAGAACCCATGGAGGAGGTGGAAGTGGTGTACATTGATGACACCGACCTGACCAAAGTAATCCAAGTCAGGAGAAACCTGAACTCGGAGGTCAGGGCTACCTTAATCGCCCCGGTGAAAGAGAACTAGGATGTTTTGGCCTGGTCCCATTCGGATATGACTGGGATCGACTGCAACATCATATGTCATGCCTTGAACATTGACGAAAATGCAACTCCCATCCAGTAGAAGCAGAGACCCCTAGGGGCAGAGAGGGCAGAATCCCTCAAGTTAGAAGTCGAGAAGTTGTCCTCGATCAAGTTCATTCGGGAGGCCCTGTATCCCGTTTGCTGGCCAATCCGGTGTTGGTATAGAAGCCAAATGGGACGTGGAGGACTTGCATCGACTTCATAGGTCTTAACAAGGCCTGCTTGAAAGATTCCTTCCCTCCGCCCCAGATTGACCAGATGGTGGATGCTACATCCGGGTATGAGTTGTTGAGTTTCATGGATGCCTACTCCAGCTACAATTAGATCTTAATGCATGTATCAGACCAGGAACAAACCAGCTTCTAGATGAACAAAGGTGTATACTGCTACATCTTCATGCCCTTTTGGACTTAAGAGCGCTCGGGCCACCTATCAGAGGCTGGTCAATAGGATATTCCGGAACCAACTGAGGAAGAACATTGAAGTCTATATAGACGACATGTTGGTCAAATCCCAGACCTCGGCCAAACACGCAAATGACCTGGCAGAAGCATTTTCCATCATCCGGAAATATGGGATGAAACCAAACCCCAAAAAGTTCACCATTGGTGTGGCATCCGGGAAGTTTTTGGGCTTCATAGTACGCTCAAGGGGAATAGAAGCCAACCCGGACAAGATCAAAGCGTTGATCGAGATGCCTTCGCCATAGAAGCACAAAGATGTTCAAAGCTTGAAGGGAAGAATAACAGATTTGAGCCGCTTCATCTCGAAGCCCACGGCCAAGTGCATCCCATTCTTCAATATACTGTGCGGGAGCCAGAGGTTTGAATGGACGACCGAGTGTGAAGAGGCCTTCTAAAAATTGAAGGAACATTTGGCCCAAGTGCCATTCTTGTCGAAATCAGTGGATGGGGAGCCATTGTATCTATATTTGGTAGTGTCGGAACACGCCATCAGCGCTGCTTTAGTGCGAGAACAGGGAAAGGGCCAACTCCCAATCTATTACGTAAGAAAAAGGTTGCTGGGCGCAGAGTCCAGATAACCATTAATCGAGAAGCTGGCATTTTGCGTACTGACCGCCACTAGGAAGCTGAGACCTTACTTTCAGGCCTACACTGTTAAGGTACTGACAAACCATCCCCTACGACAAGTACAATAGAAGCCCGAATCATCAGGGAGACTCTTGAATTGGGCCATAAAGCTTAGCCAGTTTGACATAGCATATGTCCTGAGGATTTCTATCAAGGGATAGGCCCTGACCGACTTCATCTTAGAATGAACTAGGATAATTAAAGATGAAGAACCCGTCGACCCCATAATTCCTTTGTGGAAAATCTTCGTAATTGTAGCCTCAAATGAAAATGGGGCCAAGGCCGAGATCATCTTGATATCCCTTCAAGGTCACCAATTACAAAGTGCCCTATGCTTCTAGTTTGAAGCATCAAACAACGAGGCTGAGCACGAGGCCATGCTGACTGGACTATGCTTGGCCTGAGAGGAAGGAGCAGCAAATACAGAAGTCCATAGTGACTCCCAACTGATGGTCAGGAAGATTTCGGGGGAATACCAAACGAAGGGGGAGAAAATGGCCGTCTACGTGACACGAACCTAGGAGTTACTCCAATCTTTCAAGAAATACGTCGTCCACCAGATTCCCAGGGAAAAAAATGTGTTTGCAGACACATTGGCAAAATTGGCCACGGATGTTGAAGCAGAACTCTCTGGGGTGGTCCCAATCGACCATCTACCTGCACCTAGTATTCAAGCCCCTACAATCATCAACGCCATCGATTACTCTACGTCCTGGATGAGCCCTCTCATTCAACACCTAACCATTAGGGAATCGCCCGCGGATAGGGCTGTCGCCAGGAAACTTCAGTACCAGGCTCTTTGATACGTCATGATGGATGGAAAACTCTATAGTAGGTGGTTTTCCATGCTCTATCTTTGATGCGTATCCATGGAAGAAATGAGTGCACTCATGCACAATGTGCACGAAGGTTTTTGTGGGGATCACATAGCCGAACTCAACTTGTCCAAGAAAATCCTAAGGCAAGGATATTTTTTGCCAACGATGAAGAAGGATTGTATTGATTATGTCCACAAATGTGTTAGTGCCAAAGGTATGAAAAGATCCTGTGAGCCCCTCCAACGGAAATAACCTTGATGACCAGTCCATGGCCTTTTGCAGTGTGGGGAATCGATTTAGTAAGTTCGCTCCCGACTGGGAAGGGTGGGTGAAATACGCTATTGTAGCTGTCGACTATTATACCAAGTGGGTCAAAGCGGAATTAATGAGCACCATTACCTCCAAAAAGGCCCTGGACTTCATCATCAACGACATTGTGTGCCGATACAGCCTCCCTCACAAAATCATGTTCAACATCGGGAAGCAATTTGATAGCGCCTACTTCACCGACTTCGGTGAAAGATATGGCATCATCAAAAGCTTCTCCGCAGTCGCAGGGCCTCAAAAAAATGGGCAAACAGAGGCCGTGAATAAGATTTTGAAGGGAACACAAAAGAAAAAGCTCCGAGCCTGCAAGAGCAAGTGGCCGGAAGAGTTGCCCCACATCCTATGGGCCTACCAGACCACATAATTAATGTCGACCGGACACACTCCCTATTTAATTATGTACGAATGTGAAGTGTTCATCCGAGTAGAAACGGTGGTCCTGCCTCATAGACGAACACATACGATCCCGTTTAGAACCACACCTTACTCTAAGAATCCCTAGATCTCATCGAAGAGATCCGAGAGGAATCATAGGTGCAGCTGAAGATGTATCAAGGAAAGATCGCCAGGCACTTTAACTCTAAAGTTAAGAGCCAGAGTTTCGAAACTAGCGATCTAGTCCTTAGAAGAGTCTCCCCTACAACTCAAGATCCAGGAGTGGGGGTTCTGGGACCAAACTAGGAAGGACCTATGAAATCGAAAACAAAATATGTCTGGGAACGTATCGCTTAAGGCGACTAGACGGAACGGAGGTCCTAAGGGCCTAGAACGCAAAACACCTCCGCCGATACTATCAGTAGTCCAGGATCCAATTCTGTTCTTTCCTAACCTTTTTTTTTATAAGCCCTCGGGCAATTTCCTTTTTAATGTAAATGGTGTATACAAAACAACATAAGAAATGTTGTAAGGAAAGAAAAGTTCACGTCCGTCTTCATGTTTTACATAAACAAGTGACTTAATACTACACTCTTCGATCACTTGGGGGGTAAGGCCATCTATACAAGTCCATGAATAAAGACAAAAAAAGATACAAAGCTCAGAGCTTAGTCCTAAGGATGCAAAGCTCAAAGCTTAGTCCTGATCCGGACTCGTATAGACTTGGGGTGGAAAACCCAACTCCCAACAAAACAGGGTGCAAGGCTCAAAGCCCAATCCTAACCTGGACCTATATGCTCTGAGGGCTTAAAACCCTACCCCTAAAATTTTTCCATACCTAACGTGGTCTCAGATAACCAAATCCATATTCATGTCTTCCTTACAATGGCCCAGAACAATTCAAATGTGAATTTTAGGTTTAAATTGGTTAAAGTTAGTCTTATAAATGGCCCAGGCCGTTGGAACCTGAACCTCATTTTTGAAATAAGCTAATAAATTAAACTCTGATGGTCCAGACCATTGAAACCTCAACACCAGAGTCAGGACAAATAAATCGGATGACAGTTATTAACTCCTTAATGGTCCAGGCCATTAGGAACTTGAACCTCGGTTTCAAAACGAGTTAATTAATTAAGTTATACCTAAAACAAATCTCTAATAGTGTAGGCCATTGGAACCTGAACCATAGATTCAGGATAAATCAGTTAAGTTATATTGGTTAAGTAAAAAACAGTCCATGCAGTCAAGACCCAAACGTGGGTCTCAGGACAGGTTTAAAACCTTCTACAATATTCCCCTAGTGGTCCTAGCCATTGGAACTAGGACCCAATATTCAACTTGGATTCATGCAGAGTGATAAAACACTTAGCGAATTTAGAAGAAAAAATAAACGAGTATAAAGTGGGAACCATAATGTAGAGAAAAATCAATATATAACAATACAGATGATAAAAATTGTCTTGGACGCATCTGTGTCCATGAATATAATACAACTACAAAAACAGAAAGGAAGCCCTAACTCAAATATAGAAGCCCAGGCCTAGGCTTAGTTCTGATCCGAGACATCCGGACCATCCTCACCCTGTTCATCCCCAGCTAGGAGCGCCGCATCAGCTCTCTCCTTGGCTTCGAATTCAGCCTTCTTTGCAGCCGGATCCGGATAGAGGACGAGATTCATGTTCTTGTCTTTGAGCTAGGCCATGTAAATGGCCTCGTCAAAAGTGACTGCCAACATCTTGTCATCCTGCTCCTTCTCCAGGCGAGCCTCCTCGCTCCGCTTCATCTCTAGCTGAACCATGCCTTCCAAAGCCTGGTTTCGGGACTCAAGGTTTGCCACTTTCTCCCGCTCCTAGAGAAGTTGGGCCTCAGCCACCTCCAGAAGGGCTTTAATCGAAGCCTCCGAGCCATGAACATGACGTAGCTCCGCCTCCAGGTTGTCCACTGACTTCTTATGTTCGGCGTCCTCCTTGGACAAAGCTTCCTCATTCTGAGCCCGAACCCAGGCAGCCTCCTCACGCTCTGCCTCAATTCGAGTAGCTTCCTTGGCAAGGGCCTCGCTGGCAGCTCCCCGTTGATTAACGGCCCCCTCCAACTCCATCTGGGCTGTCTCCAGCTTCACAGCCATCTCAACCACCAAAGTCGCGTTCTTATGGGCTAATAAGGCATCCTGGAAAAAATATTAGTTATAAAATTTACAAGGAATAATGATGATAAAATAAAAGATTACACGAGCATGTGGCTTACTGCGGTGGCCTAATGACGAATGGCCTGGCAGATAAAAAGGGTACCCTGGCTTGCTAAAGTGGCATATCGCTTGAGCATAAGGGTAGACATGGTAGCCCCCACCTGGGCCAACAAATCCTCAGCAAGCAGAGCCATGACCTGCCCTAACTTAGGCTGAAACCCGATCTTAACTACAAATCGGTCCACGATCTGTTGGGAAGCATTGAAGGCCTCTAGACGTTCAGCAAACTCCACCTTCTGCCAGATGGTCAGGGCTCAGTACACCTCGTCTCATTTGTCCCGACCGTCGTCCCAAGCCCAGAACACCATTTTCATCCTCTCCTCCAGGAGGACTAGGTCCCCTTCCTCGGGAAGGGCTGGGTTGACAAAAAGCCCTGGGGCCTCTGGGGCCTCCTGTGTAACAATGAGGCTTTCCCTGGAGGAATGCTCCTCAGCTAATGCCAAATCCTTGGTCTTGGCCCTCTTGGCCCGCTTCGAGGACTCTACGGCGACCGAGCCTGCTTTCCTCTTGTCTGTCCCTCCTCCTTTAGAAGGCTCCTGCTCCAAGTCAATAACCTGTAGAGGAGCAGAGGTGGAACCATTTTGACGTGTACCCTCACGATGAAACCTCCAGATAGACACCTCTCAGAAGCCTCCAAGACTGGCTCTGAATCCCCGAGGATTAGCTCCATGATCTTATTAATGGCCGGGCCTGTGGCGGCCCTCTTTGCCAAAGCCTTGGCTGCGGCTGCCCTGACCTCGATCATCTCCTTCATCTTGGCCACAGGGTTGGACATCTCTGGATCACCTGAGAAAGAAAAAGAAAACTGATCAGTAAAGTACATGAATGGGGGTAAAAGTGAAAAATAAAAAAGAACATTTAAGTCTAAAGTCCTCTGGGACGAACCCACATCTATGGAATGAGCACGACTAAACTCTCATAAAGCGAAAGAATGAATTCGGTCCCCCATGTCATCCTCGTCCAAAAAGCTACCGTATTGGACGAACCAGGACGAGTGCATGAGGGTCAGCGTATCTATAAAAATGGGGCAAGGAAGCCTCATGCTGCTAATGGTCCCGATCAAATAATCCTGGTACTGTTGCCTATTCCTAACTAAGCCCTCAAAATGAGGGGCATAAGTAAAAATTAGAGGCGATTTACCTTGCCCTGAAATGCTAGCTCTAGGAGCTCCCTTCAAGAAGTGCATCCAATTCTTTGGATTCGACTCTCTCCACTTGATGGGCCTGCTCTTTCCTCACCTTGTCTGTGTCCACCTTGTCCACGACCTCCACTGCCTCGATGTGGATGATGGCCAGCTCCTCCCTCAGGGTGGGATCCCTCTCACATTACTAGCCGAAGGTTCTCCGTAGTTTCGAAGCCTCCCAAGTCTAGCTCCTCGAGGCTCAGAGTGGCATAGAATTTTTATCGCTCCAAGATCAATTCGGTGAGTCAAGTCTGAGCATATGGACCTGTTTTCCAAGACTGTCAGTGTCTAGTAAACAAAACTAAAGGCTGGGTAAAAAAGTGAAGAAGGATAACTTACCCACACGCTGGAAGTCCAGCACCAGGGTGGGGTTATTCTCTAGGAGGAACCTGAATGTCATGAACCAATAGTGCCTCACATTCGGGGGGTGCTTCCATGTTCTGAATGGAGCCGGACTAATTCCGCAGGCTTTGAGTCTGTAAAATCTGTCCTACATCTTGTCTTTGGAGTCGAGTTGTGACTCAAGCTTGTAGAAATACAACACTTTTGCAGGAGTGGGCACCGGGATCTCCTTCGACGGGCATAATATGCGCCATTTCACGAGCAATTTATACGCCTGGGGGAAAAGCTTGAAGGGCACGATCCCCACAAACTTGAGGAACCACGCGAAGTAGTTGTGGAGGGGGAGAGTAGCTCCAGCGCTGATATGGCCTATGCTCCAAGCCCTGAACATGCCCACGCCAGTATGGGCCTTCTCCTCCCTCTAGGCAAGTCAGTTGTAGAAAAGTCCCAGAGTCGACTATACTCCAAGAGCTTTTTCCAGCTGGTGTAACATCTGGTAATTCCAGAACTCATTCTTCTCCCCGTACATTTCCCATGTGTTGCCAATGGGAAATTTGGTCCCCTCCAGAACTACAGGGCTCGCCTAGACAACATCGTCCACATATAAAGTCACACAGCGACAAAGAAAACGAGAAGTCCCCTCCGGACCTAGATGTGGGACCAATAGAGATCCCATGATCTTAAGTCGGGAACTAAAACCCAAAGGTTTTTCTAACTCATCCTAAACAGTCTTGAGGCGTCTGAATTGATCCAAGACAACCATACTAATATGAGTTAACACCTATAAAATCTACGGTTCATGTCTACAACTATCCTACCTAGAACCACCCTACATGGTGGTCACGGCCCTAACAGTTATATGGTCCCAAAAATAGCGTGACAATAAAAACAGTAAAAAAAGGAATAAACAGATAAAAAAATGACCAAAAAATTTATTGTGAGGTATTGGATTTGAGATTCGTAGAGTTTCAGGCGACAACGTTGGTAGAATCTCAGCCTTAAATCTGAGTAGATGATGCAACAGTTTGTCTGCTAGTTGAACCGAGACAGAGTTGTCTGCTAGTTAAATAGAAAAAGGTCTCGTAAAAAATAAGTGGACTAGAAGGTGTATCAATCGTCGGAGACTCTTGTCAACAATGTTGGACATGCGATGCTCTTTTTGTTCTCTAGTTTGAATGTATGGACTGAGTAAGTTTGGAAGTGAGCCTGTCGAGGTATTTATAGGGTAAAAATCCACTATTTGATCCAATGGTCCATAGTGGGGATCCCAAGATTATCTCCATCTGACGGTCCCGGATAATGCAGGGGCATTGATTGGCCCAATCGAATACTAAATCGTGGATTCTTCAATCCATGATCTGCATCTACCTCATCCAACAGTCCATTTTAAAAATCTCGAGACTATCTTCATCCAACGGTTCCAGATGGTGCAGAAGCATTAAACAACCCACTCGAGTAACCAATAAACCTTTTTCATTCAGACGGGACGTCTTGAGAATTGCGCTTACACCCATCGGTCACCTGGGCAATCAAAAGATTCTTTCAAAATCTTTAGGGCGCGAGTGGTGCAGACGCACCATCACCCTAAAGAAACGTGTCTGAAACGTTGAGAATTTTAAAGGATGGGGATCACCCAACTGGCCCCCAAGTAAATGAACCCAACCCTTATTAAACAAACCGGGATATTTGAGATTGATCTGGGAGAGCGAGGCAAATCTCCACTGTGCAAACACGGGTGAGGAATTAGGGGGTAAATGTTATCTGTGTTTCCCACCCGTGACACGTGGCATGACGCAATGGGTCCGTGGGCCCTCTTAAGAGGTCTGGGCCCATCTTGAACCTAGTAAACGAGGAAGGATGAAACCCCATATATCCCAAGCACCATCGAGCCCCACAACATTCAATGGGCGCGAGCATAACAAAGGAACTGGGGCTAAGATGCAGGCTCGACTCCTCTACCCGGCCCCAACCAACCTACATCCTTGGGATGCCAATTGAGGTGGCAGACTGACTGGTCAATGTAGATATACCTTATCAAGAATCCAAGGGAGATACTCAGTGTCACGATGTTCATCATGGCAAATGAACCCGAGTCCAGGTGAACGAACCAGGACTCCGGTAAGTGAACTGGGACACTAGTAAACGAACCTGGATTAGACTTCTGGATAGGGCAAGCCTAGCTTTCCCAAATGCTGACCTGTCCTCGTGAAATTCGGCAGTTGGTCACCTCAACTAACCTGCAGAAGAAGGTACGCACAGAACAAACACTGTTCCTAGGAAATAGTAATGCCACTACCCTGACAGATCCTGTCCCTAGGATCCCCTTGGAAGCCCACATGGACCAGTCCATGTGGACGTACAATAGGTAGCTGTAAGGCTTGGCCACGCCTGAGCCAGCCTAATGGGCCTAGATTCACTACATCCTACTATGTAACATTCTTTGTATTATGGCTCCATTAGCGAGCAAACTATAATTACTTCCCTGTTGGGCCCAGATTAATCCGTCCCAAGCTCACTGTGCTTGAGTGCCGATAAATAGGGCCAGTTGCGCACTGTAGTAGGGATCCCAGATTTTCTCTTGTAAGCAAACACTTCGCTAAAAGTTGTAGAAAACTCCATTGTCATAACTCTCTAAAGCCTAATACTATTGACTCGGGGACTAAGGCTCATTAACGCCCCAACCACCAAAAAATTCTCATTGTTCATCCCTAATTCTTTCTTTTTTGCTTTTACTTCTTAATATCTCTCTAGTTTCTGAAAAACTCGGTAAACAATTATAAAAATAAAAAATAGTCATAAACATATATACTTAATGAAATCTACACAATGTGATATGTAAAATTAAACAAAAAAATCTAAATTGTCAACAAAGTAAAAAATTTCTTAGAAACCCGCTACGGAAAATCCAAGAAAATCCTACAATCTATGGGAAAAGCTCATAATAATGTAAAACAAACACAAAATCACATTTAATATTCATCTATATGCATAACCTAAGATTTTTTTATTTTAAAAATAAACTAAAACCATAAAAATGGAGAGAAACCTTACCTTTTGAGCCCTAGAAATCGCAAAAATGCCTTTGGTTTGTGCGTCTGAGAGGGAAGGAAGAGGGAATGAGGAGAGTATATATCAGTGGGGACACCCAACGTCTCCCATTGAGAGACGTAGGACACGTCGCATGTCTCTCAGTGGGAGACGTTGGAAGTGCCCCAGACACGTGTTTAGACCCCAAATTTTCAACGTCTTCCTGCACTTTTAATGTCTTACAATTTTAGTAATTAATAAAAAATTTCAATGTCTCCCAACATAAGACATTTAAGATCCCTCCTAATTTTAAATGTCTTACACCAATGGTGTAAGAAAATGTAGGGAGTCATTTCATCATGCTTATACATATATATATATATATAAAAATCTTAGCATGTTTCACATTATTTATTAGAGATTAAGCAAACACCCATACATAAGATCCAAACAACTTCTCCTTTCACAACAAGTATACAAAAAAAATCAAGAATGGAAAAGTATATCCATATAATTTCAAGTTAATTCCTCAAAGCCAAAAACTATCATACCTAATCATGCTTGTTCATTTACATAATGAGTTTTCAAACCCCATAGCCAAAACCTAATGCCAAAAACATGTTTCTAGAGGAAAAGATAAACAACCAAGCAAACTCCACTTACCTCTTTGATAGTGTTGACAGAACCTTAGCACTAGGAATAAGCTTGTTGACACTCTTGTTAGCACCACAATGACTTAGTCTCCTCAACCACCCAAACAACAAGATTTTAGGAATAAAGAGAAGAAGGAAAACATGATACAAAAAGAGGAAAGCTTACCAATCACCTTAGAATAGAGAAGAAGAAAAAGAAAAATTGAACTTCGAGATTTCATGTACACATGACCTCTAATCTTGAAGACTTGGAGATAAGGAAACTTAGAGAGAGAGGCTTAAGGATCTATTTATAGATGATTACTAGGTTAAGGAAAATAAAATTGAAGAATATATATTAATTTTTGTAATTGTTGGGCCCTGTAAATTCGGGCCCAATTTTGACAGTATAACCCGTTAATTAGGCCTTGATCTCTTCTAGAAAGTTGTAGGTATTTAACTTAGCTTTCTAATGGTATATAATTTGTATAAATCGGAGGTCTACAACTCTCGTTATGACCAATTTACTGGAGTTGGGGACAACGTTACGGGATTTCTAAACATGACAACTATGGTAACTTTCTCCACTCTCTCATTCCCTCTTTCCATACTTGGCAGAGTATCACCAGCCAAAAAGGGGAAAAATCTCTTTATTTTCAATAAAAACATAAATACCCAAGATATACTAATAATGAGAATTTCATATATCTTATTTTTAGTATCAAATGAGGCTATATCCATGCATACTCATATTTCTTCTTCTTTATTCTAAAGTAATACAAGTTAAATAAAATAAAACACCAACAAATAACTATCATCACATATTCTTTCCTTTTTCTTGAATCATAGCCAACACAAATTACCTCTCTTGCTCTTGCCTTGCACCACACGCCCATGTCACATAATAATATACTATGTCACAAAATTTCAATTACAATCAATTTTCAAATAATCACAAAAAAATGAAACAATTCAATTAAATTAATAATGAGAAGGAAAATAATTTTTCACTAAATAAAATTCAATTATTACATGAACAATTAAATTAATTAAATAAATTAACAAAGAAGTATCCCTTGGTGGCTACAACTATCGTATGTAATCATTTATAATTAGGTCATAAGAATTTATGATAGATACAACTCGTTATTATATCTTACTATTATATTTATAAAGCGTTATAGTTTTAGATTCTATGATAGTCTCGCATCACATTTTAAAAACACTATTAAATGATTGAGACTTTTACTAGCATGAGATGACATAGCGTTATATTTAACACTATCTATGTTCAATGATAGTGTTTTAGAAACCCTATTGAAGGGTCTTTTTCTTGTACTGTGTACTAGCAACCATTGATTAAAGATTCAATACTTTGATATGTTGCTGACTATTTTATTCATTATATATGATTTTAATTCTCTCATACGCATACAAGATCATATTATCATAAATGAATGTGGAATGTTATGATATTATGTATAAATTATTCAAACAATTATTTCGATAACCAAATAGAATAAAATTGTACTTTTATTTAAATCAATAAAAATCTCTTTTCACATGCTTTTAGGCACCAACCATAACAATAAACCTTTTGAAAATTGTCATTCTTGCCATACACAAAGTAAGGTCCTTTGGATCTCTTAAATTGACCTTCATTCTTCATAGGTCGCAAATGTTTGCTACCCTTGCCTTTGGGCTTCTTAACCCCTTTTCCTTTGTTGTTGTTGGGAGGTTTAGCCACGCCATTGACTTTAGAAGTCTCTCTATTAGAATCTTCAACAATCATATCTCTAAAACGAGACTTCTACTCAATTCTCAAATGTTTGAGAATCTCCTCCAAGGAAATCTCTGCATTCTTATGGAGTATTTTTTTTTTCTATAAGTCCTCCAAGATGAAGGAAACTTGGCTATGATGGCACCAACAAGAAATTGTTTTGGCAATACAATCTTTAGGGTAGAAAGTTTATTCACAATAATTTGTAATTAATGAATTTGGGGGAAGAAGGGTTTATCATCAAAAAAACTTAAATTTCAAGTATTGAGTAATAAAGAATTTCGTTGTACATTCTTCTTTCGCTTTGTATTTTTTTTCCATTGCCTCCCATATCTCCTTTGAAAACTTGGTGTTTGTATAGTGTAAAACGCCCTAAACTACTACTTTGTAAAACATCTCCATACTCATAAACTTTTAGAAGAAAAAGTCATTTAACATATGAAAATCCAGTTGGGTCTTGCTTAAAACATGCAAGTTGGGCCCAATAATTTAAAATAAAAATGAGAGTATTTATGCAACGTTTAAAATAAATAAATTTTAAGTCCTAGTGATAGATTTTAAAATTAAAGCCCATGACATCGTTCTTTAAAATTTGGCGTTAAGGTTGATCGTTTTATTCGCCCAAAGGATACCCCCACACCATACACACTCTGACGTCGGAACGCCTCACATCACAGGGTGTGCCGAAGAGAAATCCTATTTATTACTTGAAAGGGGAAAAGTAAGGGGGTGAGCTAAAAGCCCAGTAAGGAAGTACAAGCAACATACAAAGAAAAGACAACAAAACATAATCATATCGTAAGACTCAGACGAAACCATATCAATACATCATCATACGACATACTTAAACATCATCATCATACATCATACATCATTATCATATTTACACATCACCAGCATAAACATCATCATCACATCCTTGTGAACATGGCCCCTCTCTTGTCCATGTCACATCTTGAGGTAAACAGGAGACTATGGTCCTTGAATAACCTCAGCGCGTCCGTCCTATGAGTTACGCCGTACCCTAGTAACTCGGGTTACGTTGTACCTTAGTAACTCGAGTTACGTCTTATGTCCTTAGTTGCCCCTTTGTTGTGTCGCGTTCAACGCGCTAACAACCATTTGCTTTTCATACAGCATACAAAACACATGCAATCCAGTCATATCAGTACAAGGAAATACATGATTTATCAAATTTATCACATCATCTCATAATAGCATTTCATACTTCATATCACATAGTACATCATCATACATAGCATATATCCTCATACAAACCAATCTTATCGTTCCATAGCATAAATAAAAGATTCTATCTAACTTCCTTACCTCAGGTCCAAGCAAAGCAAAAATGGAACAAACTTCACAATGAACCTATAATCATAATCGAATAGTATTCTTTAGAGATTTCTTATGCCCAACACATATACCCCATGTGTGCATGGGCCATGCACACATGGTGCAAATTACACATAATTTCCAAACATGCACATTTCTCACATAGAATCAGAAAAAAATAATGTCAATTCTACCTATTATCCATGCATGGTTTTCAAGTAAAAATTATATGGTTGTATAATAGGCATATATTTGAACGTAAAAGTGCATTTGCATGCGACATGTATACATGTTAGTGTTGTCAAAAAGTGACGTTAAAAACGATAATTTCTACACGCCTATTTCTAACTTTTTCAAATAAGGATTTAGCAACATAATTTCCTCACCATTATTTATTTCTTTTAAAACCCTAAGTTGATTAAACCTCTTAAGGCATTATTTTTATTTCATAAAAATAATTTAATAATATACCATTTTCTTAGTTTCTCAAAAATAATAATTCCACGTATTATTTTAATTTCCATAGAAAATAACAAAACTTGAAATTATTTAGAAGTACTTATAAATTTCATGTTTCCTTTAGAAAATAACATTTTATTTTAAATTAAAAAAATTTCAAGATTTGATATGAGAAAATATAATTTTAAGTGTGAGAAAATATAATTTTAAGTGTGGGAAAAATATATTTTTGCTTGTATTATTTAAGACTTAATTTATGTAGTGTAAACCCATATAGGTCAAACAAAATAATTATTTTTAATTTATTAATCTGAACTTTCAACAACTATTTATTTTGTTTAAAAGTCACAAGTGAATTTAAGCCCAACATCTTCTTAATTAAAAAAAAGAAAACCATACTTATTAAAAATGTGAAATTCATGGTTACATTTAAAATTATCATTTTAATATATACATAGTTTAGGGTATTAATTTGTTTCAACAAACACACAAACTTCTTTTAATTTAAAAGACATTTCACATTTTACCAAAAACTTCCAGCAACAAATTCAACCCTCAAAAATCATAAACTTGGAATTAAATTGTAGATATTAATTTGAGTAAAAATATCATTTTAATGTGAATTAAAATACCCTTTCAATTTCATAAAATTAACATATCATTTGGAACATCACTTATGCATGCAAATCATTATTTCACAAAATTTCTCACCAATTATACATAAAAATCAGCAAGCATATCTAATCATGAAATTCATCTTTACATCATGCTTCACAAAACTCATACAATAACTTACATGCTTAATCAACACAAATCCAAACACAAACCCTATCATACACCTATTAACATATTATCTCCCTAAGAAAGAAACCCTAACATCATTTAGATATTTAAATCATAGGCATATCTCAAAATCAAACATACCTACACATGCTACAAGAACCCTAGGCCGAAATTCACATGACCAAAACATAAAAATATACCAAAAATCTCATTCACATTCACATGTTTCTATTTCAAAACAGTTAACAAGTTCATATAACACCAAAAGAAACATTAACGAAACCAACATGAAATCTTTACATATGCCTTGGCTGAAACCTACCTATACATAAACATAAAATACCAACAATCATCATACTTTAGTAGATCAAAAACACAACCCTTGTCAAACTTAATCATAGATCTTCTCTAAATAACAAAATAATCATCATCAAAAATCACCATGCATCATATTCATGTATCTCAAAATAAATCAAATCAACACATGGGAAGAATTCAAATAGACATCAAAACCTCAAGATCTTTTCAATATGACAACAAAATTAAAAACAAGGTTTAGGGATCAACTACCTCCTTGATAGAAACCAAAACCCAAAAATGGTCACCACCTTCAATCAACCGCTAGGTTTCAAAATCCACAAAAAAAAAAAAAAAAGACATAAACATTAACATGAAAACTAGATTAAGAAGATGAGAATGTAGAAGAGATGATTAAACCACCAACAATCAAAGCACTCACCTAGGTTTGAATTTTCTCCCATTTTCTTTATTTTCTTCTTCTCCTTCTCTCTCTAGGTCACGTCAATCTCCTTCTCTCTCTCTAGAATTCGGCAGCCACCAAGCAAAATGGCTCTCTTCTTTTCTCTCTTCCCTTTTTATCTAACCTAGGTGGTAACTAGTCCTAATGGAAAAATGGGTAAGTTTCCTCTTTTTATTTATTTTCATTTACTTTACTTTTATTTGATTGGAAAAATAAATGGAAATAAAATCTTCCCTTTCCCACCTATTACCGTCCACACTCCACCTCTTTCTCATTATTTATTTATTTATTTTTCTTATTTTTAATTAACTAAAATAATTCTAATAAAAGGAAATAAAAGTATGTAGAAAATTCTATTGCATGCGCACCACGCAACCATGCACATGCCCATACTTAATCACTAAGGTGCATCACTACCTACCATGCACCTTGGTGCATTCAACCAAAACTCATTTTTTTCACAAATTAAATTAATAAATAAAAAAAAACAATTAATAATTAAATTCACACAATTTCTACCAAGCAATTCTAACAAATAAAAAAAAATTCATAACACTCATCAATTAAATAAAACAAAGCACAAAATTAATAAAATAAAAAAGAAAATTAGTGCCCTACATATAGAGATCGTACAACAAGTCCTAGAGGGCATGGAGGACATGACCTCAACAATTGAGTTCATTTTCTTTGTGCTTCTTCCTTCCCTTTATGACTTCTTGAGTATCATTATCCTTAGCAGAATGTAGGGCCTTTAGGTCATTGTCTAGAATATAGTAGACCTTTATAGATGTGAGTAGGATTCTAATCTTATATTTCCAAAACACAAAGTTAGTTCCATCAGATCGGTCAAGCCTAACAAAATCTTGTGTCTTGAATTTCCATGCCAAAATTTAGAAAGATTTTTCCATAATGATGTAGAATATCATAATCCAGAGAATTAATAGAGTATTTGATTATTGGGGGAGAGTGAAATTACACTACCAATATATATATATAATTAGAATCTACACGAAATTTCACTTGAAAGAGTCCAATAAAAGATGAGAAATGAGAAATGCAAACCATAGTTGTTGAACAAACCCTTTGATCTTCTTGAAAGCTTGAAGCCCTAGATGAACACCACTTGGATCTTCTATGTAGATGGATATTCAAAACAAAGGCTTATACATGAGATGTATCATTGTCCAAATTCTCTATTTCCTAACCCTTTATGGATGCAAGATGCTTTCTCTAGTAGGAAAAATAATTGGGAATGAACAAGCCTTGAACTGCACAAAGACAAGAACTTTTCTTAGTGAAAATAAGAGAGATGGAGAGAGACCTATGAATCCCAACCCAATGAACCCGACTGCCTAGCCATCCTGACCGCAACCCTATGAACCCCGACCCCCTGTCTCATAGTCAGGCCCCCCGTGATCCCTTGCCTCACAACCCAAACCACGCCTGTGACCCCCAGCTACCTTGAACCTTCGCCTATGACCCAAGCCACATGAACTCCGAGCGCCATGACCTAAGCCCCATGAACCCAAACCCCCATGACCGTAGATCTTCAAAAACGCAAAGAGAGAGAGACTTATCGTGTGGAGACGCCATGAGAGTGAGATATTGAGAGAGGGTGAGATTGAGAAGGGGCGACTAGGGTTCATAGAGATAGAGAGAGTGGTTGATAAAAATGGAGATAGAGAGAGAATGGGAAAAAGTGAGAGAGAGATTTGTGTGGGGAAGAGAGATAGTGTGTGGAGGAAGAGAGAGAGACAATGTGTGGGAAAATGTGTTATAGTTTTTTTGGGTTTTGAAAAATCATATTTATTAATATTATTATTTTAAATAATTATACATTTAGTGTCAGTTTGCAACTCACGCAAACAAGCAAATTAAACAACGTCAATATCTTCTTTGACACTGATTATTAGAATTTTGTGACAGTGGGTAGCTGATGCGGATGCCAAGAAAAAATCAACGACGCCAGTCAACAAATTTCACTAATGCAAAAATGGCTTTTGGTGGTAGTGCAAATCATCCGCAAAGAAACCAAAGAAAACCTCATTCAACCTATGAGTTCAATGAGGTTGTTAAAGTTTCGATTACATATATGGTTATTGAGACTACATCTGAGGTTGCATATGAAGTTTCCGATATCGCTGGTGTGGTTGCTGTTGCAGTTGATGAGGTTGATCGATATGAGTTTTTTTTTAATTATTTATCAAATTGACAAATCCACCAATCCAGCAACCAAAGCAACCACCAATACAAACAATGCAACATCCCAAGCAACCCTAAGACAAAATTGTATATATTTTTAAAAAAAATTCTATTTTTGAAAAAAAAAACTTCATATAAAAATATATATTTATAAAAAATCTCTTAAATAAAAATATTAAAAAGTTATTTCTTAATTTTCCAAAAACAATTATTTCTTAAATAAATTAATTAATACATGACTAATATATTGTATATTTTTGGAGGTAAACTAAGAAATTATTAACTTTTATTTTTTAATATTTCATAAGAACATTTATGTGAATTTATTAAAATAATATATATTTGATAATAATTAATTGAAAGACATGAACAAATAAAAAATTGGACACAATAGTCCTAACCCTCTCACTATTAATAAGTATTAATTTTTTCCTATGCATGTAATATAAATTACTTCCAATATTGATATTATTGAATGAAAAATACTAAATTTGGTCCCTATTTATTGCCCGAATACTCGATTGGGCCCTTTTTTTGTTAAATAACAAATAGGACCCTCTATTTTGCTAAATGGATCAAAATGATACCATGAGCCCAATTTCGGTCAAATATTTTTTCAATATGACTAAAATGCCCTCAAATTTTAAATTAATATCAATTTAAAAAAAAATACAATGTCATGTATCATATTTTAATTAGTCTAACTTATAAATTGTTTTAAAAATTAATATATTTAAGACAAAAATTAATTTTGAACAATACAAAATATTTTAAAAAGAAATAAAAAAACTAATCCAAATAAAAAATGATTTTCTCTCTCCTCTCTCTTTCTCTAGTCTCTCTCTTCCTACCTTCTTCTCTCGTGTTCTTCGTATTCTCAACATAAATTAGAAAAATTAAATGGAAAAATTAACATCCAAAACTACAAATGCAAAACTGCAAAACAGAAAAATCAATTACATAACAATCTCCAAAAACAATCTAAGAATCAAACTCATGTTCAATAACATATATGAAAAATAATTCAATGTGGGCAAAAATAATTATAACCCTCGAACCCTTGAATATTTGTTCTTGAGTTCACTTTGAATCTATTTAAGAAGAAAAAAAACCTCATCAACATCACAAATCAAAATCCAAAACCCATAACAAAATTCGATCTTATTCCATACCAAATTTCATACACAAATCATGAACAAAAATGTCAAAAGTCCAGGAAACACAACCAGATTACACAAACAAAATTACAAGAGAAAATATAAGTTTGGCCACTCACATTCTTCTCTTTCCAATCGGACCACCCATGTCCAATGATCACTCCCTGCGCTAGATCCGACTGCCCAACACCCAGATCCGCCACCATCCTTGTGAGATTTGAAGCCTCGGACCCCACCTCACTCGCCGTCCTTGAAAGATCTGAATCAACCTTCCACCCAGCAACAATCCCCTGGAAATCCATCGCATGTGCTCTAAGATCTGAGCCTCCCCATGCGCACCACGAGCCACGAGCTCTTGAAGAAGAAGAGAAGAAGAGAAGAGAGACAAACGTGAGAAAGAAGAGAAGATCGAGAAGAAGAAGAACATAGAGAGGAGAGAAGGAGAAGAACAAAGATGAAGAAGAACAGAAAAGAAGGAGAAGATTGGGAAGGAAGGGGAAGAGAGGAGGGAGAAAAGAAAAGGAAAATTAAATATATGTTTTTTTTTGTCATTTTTCACTTTTAATTTAAAATCTATTTAAATTCTTTAATAAATTCATTAGTTAAAAAACATGAGGTTATTTTAGACATATTAAAATTATTTGACAAAAATTGGGTTAAGGTTAACATTTTGCAAAACACAAAGTCTGTTTGTTATTTAAAAAATACACGGGCCGATAAAATATTTGAGCAAAACACATGGACCAAACTGATATTTTTCTTTTGAAGATATACAATTACGAAAGTAAAATAGATAACGTATGTAGTGCCCAACATTCTTTATGTATTTACATGCACAATTGAATTTAAAAGCTTAGCGCATGGACCCTCGCCAACCCCGACCAGGTGGTACATTATTAATGTGTATATGTCATACTTTTGAATAATGATATGTGTACCAAAATTATGTATAAAAATATTACACTAACTAATGTGACACTGTTTTTTATAATAATGAGTCCCGTATAAAATAAATTTGAATGGTTAATGAAAGTGCCACGTTAGTTAGTGTAATTTTTTGGTATATAATTTTAGTGCGTATATCATTAATTATTCCATGCTTTTTGACCAGGTATGATTTGTTATTAAATAAATTTCCATGTGTTTCCTGAAATATATTTATATTTATCACTTTTTTAATATCGTGACACCACACAAAAAGCAAAATTATTAATAATAATTTAAAATCCAATCGGGGATAACGT
Organism: Humulus lupulus; assembly: GCF_963169125.1. NCBI lineage: Eukaryota > Viridiplantae > Streptophyta > Magnoliopsida > Rosales > Cannabaceae > Humulus > Humulus lupulus. The sequence continues at coordinate 156,874,394 of NC_084798.1, read as the reverse complement.
GGTGTATATTATTATTTTACTGTTGTGCGTTTGTGATATATGATTTTCAATATTAAGTATTGAGTTGTTATTAATTAAATAAAACTCAACGTGTTTCTATTCTGCCTAATAAAATGAATCATATCTTTAATCTTCCAATATAATTATTGCACTAATTGTTAATTGATTAATTAATGCTAGACGACACATTTCAGACCCATGTGCCAGCTCTCTTATGTATAATTAGCTGTATTATTTTTTCTCAAAACTCCTCCTATACATACCGAGATATTCAGCCGAGCGACATCATAACTTTATTATTTTGAGGAAATCATTGGAGTTGTGTTTGCATAAAATTATATTTCGACTAAGAACTCCGGAAGAAGAAAATTTATATATATATATATATATATATATATATATATGAGAGTGCATTTTTAATGGTTACTATCTAAGATTATTATTTTAATATTAGTTATGAGATTAAAATCAATGGTCTATATTTATAGTTGTTAATTAATATTTCTAAAATAAATTTTGATTTTTTTAAATTTTTGGAAGGGTTACCTGATGAAAAATGTGTATTTATTATGAAAATATAATATTGTAAACTTTTTTATTTTTTAAACGCATGTCAATTTCTAAATATAGCTAGTATTTTTCATTGGTTGAAAACATCATTAATTATGACAAAAAAAAATAACTCAATTTAATATTAATATAAAAAAAATATATTTACCTATTAGTGATTTGCTATACCAAATTATTATATTGCTACATCATTATAATTATTAATTCCTTGATAAATCTTCAATATATATATTTATAGAGAGATAGGGGACGCTTATAGATATATTGGAGTTCTGTCTACTAAAATTGACCGAGAGCAGCTGAATCCTGGAGATCACATATATTCATGGAGAACCGCATATATTTATGCCCATCACGTATATTTATCACCATATATTTATGGTACTACATCATTTTATCAAACAGTAGCTCTCTTAAAATAAATTATTATATATATAGCACTGCAACGGAAAAGTAATGATCTAAGATAAAGAAGAATTATCTAAATATTTACATTGATTATAATTTAATTATAGGTATATATATTGGCGATGGAAAAGTGATCCAATTCACCAAAGGATCAAAACCTGATCATAAACTTAATCAGGAAACCGACACCAGCACACTAAGCATCATGGACAAGAACCAGTACCATGTTAACATGTTCAATAACTCTCGTCAATCCACAAGATCAAGAACCACTCCTTGCCCTAATTGTGGTTTTCGAAAGATTGGTTTTGGTGTAATCTCCTCTTGCCTAGACTGTTTCCTTTGGGGAGGGGTGGAGCGTCAGCACAGCTTTCTTCCTCGCCATAGGGCGAAGCCGAACATGCTCGCTGGCGGCCTCAGACGCCGCGGAAGACGTCCTCTACCGTGCCCAATACCTTCGAAAAAATGGTGAATTTGGTGCTTACGATCTTTTTAGGAACAACTGTGAAGACTTTGCCGTGTATTGCAAGACCGGGCTGCGTGGAGTCATGGTTACTAAAACTGGAATTGGCATAAGTAGGCAGGTGGTATCTTTGCTAGCGGCCAGCGGCTCTTTGGTTTTTTCGTTGCAGCTTCTGTTGGTGAGTAGTACGGTGGGTTGTCTTGGTGGCTTTGTAGCTCTCGGTATCGGCATTTATTGTGTTGGTCGACTGATTTTTGATGTTGGAGTTCGGTGGGATTTTAGTAAAGTTAAAGTTGAGAGCCTTAATGTAATTGATTGCGGTGGTGGTGATTTTTATAGGGTGAAGAGAAAAAGGAAATTGATGCAATGTGTTGAAACAAGATGTTATTCACATTCCCAAAACTAGTCTTCACATTCCATGTGCTTCGCCAATCATCTTAGAATCGAATCTAGTTAGATATATAATATAAGAGTCAAGAAAATTCTTTGTTATTTTTTTTATTAATGATGTAAAATATAGAACATGTATCATATGTAAATTGTAACTTGTGAAATCTAATGCTCGCATTAGTAGAATTGTGATCAATATCTAAGCTGCTAAGTACTAAACTTTTATTATAAGTTAAATTATATCTCGAAAAGAAGTAAAATTAAAATACAATATGCAAGAAAACAATACAGACTACCAAAACAATAATATTCATTTAGGATTCTCAAAGTTAAATATAATAATCTTTCCACATCACCAGCTCGCGAGACATGAAATCTGAGATCTTTGGGTCTAGCAAATCATGTCTCTCTGATGTTGGCAAAAGCTCTATTCACGTCTCACTACAATAAACTGGTCTTTTAGCGGCAACAGATATGGCCATTAAAGATCATCAAAATCCCCACTGAAAGCTATTAAGGATGACATGTCACCGCTAATGTGTCGCTCATAATATGTTGATACCAGTCATTATTAGCGACGAAAACTAAAGTTGTCGCTAATAGTCTACTATTAGGGGCGACTTTGTCACCCCTAATAATGCAAGAACTGCTACTAACTGCACTTAATTTAGTGGTATCTCGTTTTTATTTGCGACAACTTTTTTTAATATGTCGCTACTAAAAGTATAAATGTCCTCACTAATATTGTACTATTAGGGCCACTCGCTGCTAATAGTATTTTTTAATTGAAAAAAATAATAAAAATTTATTTTTTAATAATAAAAATTGAATTGAAAAATTTAAATTGAAATTAAAGTATTATATTAAATATTTAGATTTAGTTCATTAAGATAGCAAAACTCATTTTAGTATCCATATTTATAATTTAATGTACCAATTAAACTTAGTTAACAATATAATCTGTTCTTCTAAATCGGCAGTGTCCTTTATAACGTCTTCCTTCCGAGGCTACAGCTGTTGCAACATCGGCCAAGGATATTGGAGTGGTAATGACGATGATCCTGTTCTATAAATATAGTATAGATATGGCAGAGGTTGCGAGGATGATGCTCTAAACATATAGGGATAAGTTGGAGGTTGTGATGACGATGTTGCTCCAATGTGTCGGAGAGGTTGAGAAGGCGTTGCTCCAAACATGTGGGATGGACCAGAGATTGAGAAGACGAAGCTCCGGAGATGTCATGCTCGATCAAAGGTTGAGACAATGAATGTTGTGAAGGTTGAGATGATTCATCAGATTACCTCCAATAACGCTTTGAAAAAGCTCCTGCATCTCGAAGTTTGGTGGCAGATGAGATTTAGGTGGAAGATGTTGAGACATGTATTGGACTTAGTCATTTAAATTCTTCAACAGAGTGTCCATATCACGCATATCAGTCGATTCTTGAGAAGGCGCCTAAGACTACATATATTGAGAGTGTTGGCTAGAGGATGATGTTGGAAAACATTTTCTCAGAGTGCGCAGCGAAATGCAATATATGGTCAAGTTAATTACAAACATTTTATATATACGATCCTATGATTTATTTTATGAATTTCAACTTATAAAGAAACATATAACAAATAACATTAATTATAAAGAAACATTTATTTTATGAATTTCATAAGTAACGAACTACTTTCATTGTTTTAAGGGCACCATGCCCAACATATGACCCTTTCAATTTGTAGCTTAGTCCTCACTCGTGGCTATGCCTTTGACCTAGTACTTTTTGTAGCACCTCTATCTGATTAACTGTCGTGGAAGCGTCATCATTAGAACCAAAAGAAGATTGTTGCTGACTTTGTATTACAAAATCTGCGTTCAGCTTTTCCTGTTTTAAGGAAACGTTAGAAACAAAACAAAAACACAATTCTATAAATATTAGAATACAATTTGCTAAACTTACATAATCTTGTTTAGCGACTTGGTTGAAAAATTCATTCTTTTCTTGAAATCCCTAGTTGAGTGATGAGGACCTTGTCCCAATCATCTAGTCCTTTATAGTAATTATTGAAGTGTGTGTGTCTTTTTGTTTTCCTATCACGGTATTGATCTTTCATATCTCGATCAATATCCTTTAGACACATGTTGTAATTCGGTCGTGTGTCTATTTGATAATAATGCTACATTTGAAAAAAACATATTAATAATATATAAATTATAATACACATTTTTTTAAAAATAATTTCTTCAATTATTTATCTTCACAATGTTAAAGACTTGGTCCTTGTATTGTTGAAGCACTTGATCACAGTTATCGTAATGTACGAGAATCTGCATAGTGAAATGGGTGCCCACAAGGCAAACAAAATTAGCATGCTCAGTTCCCACAACCTTGTACGAGCGGGTGTCAAACAGTAAGGGCAGTGGTGCACTGTGGCTTGCCTTATGTCTATTGGTATTATATGTGTAAATGAAAGTGTGTAGCGGAAGGTTTATTGTAAAATTTTCTTCTTTATACCAAGCCAGGATCAATGTATGTATGTATACATTAAACCAAACACAATAGAAGATAGATCTAGATTTAATATCTCTTGTAGCCTATCAAGTATCCTCACTATCTTTTAGCATGTAATATGTAACACCCCACGTTTAGGGCACCGAGTAAACCATAGTTTCGGGTATTTTAATTCCCCGTATTAAGTATTATTTCAGGAGAACATTTTATTTTACTAGAAGTTCCTGATGTTTGAATGCTAGCCATAACGTGGTAAGTGCAGTTTTTTTAGAAACTGAGACCTTTGGTCGTATTCCGGGTCAAAAACCCTAATCGGGTAAAAATCTCGAATTAATTAATTAGGAAATATTATGGCATAAAAATATTAATTTTGTCTGGCAACTGAGACTTTATATTCGAGCCAATAAGTTTAAGAAAAATTAAATGAGGATTGAATTCCAATCAACTAGGCTTAAGAATGAGAATTTCATGCTCAAGCCTCTAACGGCATTTTCGTCAATTTGATAAAATTACCAAAATTATGTGATATGTGACCAATTTTAGTTTTGGGTCACATTTAACATAATTAATTAAGCTTGGAGATATTTAAAAACTATAGGGTAAATTTTAGGGAATTTTAGATAAGTATAATTACAAAGGACCCTTGAGTGTCTAAGGAGAGAGGTAAGAATGAGCAAGGGCCTAAAGGTCTTTTCAAAGGGAGGAGAGAGGGTGTAGTGGGCAACAAGACTATGCCTAGGGCTCTCAAGAACCTAGGACATCTACCCTAGGAAGAGTAAGAGCCTTACCCCACTCATTGACTAAACCCTAATCATTTCTCTCTTACACTTCTAATCATTTTTTTTTTAAATTCCTTTGCCCTCAAGAAAAACCCCCTCTTCAATTTCCTCTCCCCAAAACCAAACCAAAAAGCCTTTCTACCCTCCATTGTTGAATTTTTCTCTCCATGAGACAAGAGCACTAATTCCCCATTGAAGGAGGGTGAAGCTCAAGATTACACTTAAGGTGGAGGTGGTGTGATTTGATGATTTGCATGCATGCATGTGGTTAGGGTTATGCTATAAATGCTTATTGTACCCTCCATTGCTGCAATTTTTCTCTCCATGAGCCAAGAGAACTCATTTCCCCATTAAAGGAGGGTGAAGCTCAAGAGCACACTTAAGGTTGAGGTGGTGTGATTTGATGATTTGCATGCATGCATGTGGCAAGGGTTATGCTAGAAATGCTTATTCTTGCTAGGTTGTGTAAAAATGCATGCATGCTACCAAAATCCCGTGGTCTGGCATCCAACAGGTGAGATCGCACTCTACTGCCTCTGTTTTTTATAAATTTGGTGTAGTTGCCTAGGTCGTTGTGAGTACTTTATGATAGGCTTTGGAAAATCGTAGATAAGTATTTTTAAACTCAAGTTATGCACGTTTTGGCATTTTGATATAAATTTGGAAAATTTCTTGGCAGCATGCACTGCCCAAATTGTTTTGACTTGTGAATGGCTTTTACTAATAAAAAAGCTAACAATTTTGGCAGCATATTATTTTAAACATGTATAAGGGTCACTATAAAAGTTTAGAGGAAAATGTGTTAAGGTATAATAGATAACATTTCAAAGTTTGCCTTAGAATCTGGAAACAAATGTTCTGGTTAGCAAGCACTGCTCGGAGTGCTTTAAACGTTTTAATGAGTTTTATTATTAAAAAAATTATGAAATTTTAAAGAAAGATAATTTATAAATATCTTTGTAAAATTTCAGAAAGAAATGAGCTACGATGTAAGAGAAATAAATAATTAACTTTACCATAAACTTTGGGAAAAACTTATGTGCAGCAGCACTGCCTAGATTGCTTTAAAAATTTGAATGGGTTTTTCCATCCCAAAAATTATAAAATTTTGAAGGGAATTTTTTAAGATGTGTATAAGGAATCTTGTAAAAAATTAGTGAAAAATGTGTCTCAGTTTAAGAGAAATAAGTTTTCTAAGTTTCCCTAAAAACTGAAAAGTAGCAATTTCGAACCTTAATGAAAAACAGATTTATGGGAGATTAGTCCTCTTAACCTTAAAAAAGTTTTAATGTGAGGCTTTCGCCTAGTTCTGGTCCTTATAACACAAAATACGTGAATGATAGTTTAAGGGTTTTTGTTAAAAAACTCAATTGAGGGCAAAAGCTTAAAAAATGGGACTTTATCACTTTAAAACATATAATGACATTAAAGTTTTGGAAATGAGAAGAAATAATCCCTTGCAAAGATAACTAAGGATTTGGAGATTTAACCAATCCCCAAATCATCTTGAGTTATTTTAAAGTTTATTTTTACCATTTTATAAGTTAAGAGTCCAATTGCCCTTCTTTTCAAAAATATCATAAAAAGATATCGTAGGTTATGGAATAAAAATGGTAAGAATGGGAGTTTGGGTTATGTAGAACCTTTAAGAGAACGAGATAACATTGTCAGATATTATTTGTAAAGGGTAAAAAAGCGGTATTTTGGTAAATGATAGAAAATGGCAAGCTTTCATAAGAGGACGACAAGTTGGTATTTTTCTAAAGATATGAGTTGAGTAGAACTCCTTTTTCCTAAAACCAAAATACGAGTTATCCGATAAGAGAGTTCATTATTTAAAGAATATTAAAATGCACAGCACGGAGACCGTGTTGTGGTGTGGCCAATTTTCCTATGATATCGTAAAGACTGAAACGAATTCGGTCTTATACACTTTGAATTTTATAAGAGGCTATAGTATAGAGTATCTAAGAATTTATTTCATGTAGCTATCGTGGAATATTAGCTATAAGAATATGCCATAATTTAATCCGAGTCATTGTGTGGTTTCACTATAGTGTTATTTAAGCAGGAAGGCTCGCTTTTTGATAGAAGATTTCCACAAGCAAGAGTTAAGGAATCTAGGTAAGAGAATTTATAATTTGTTTGGTTACAACACGATCATGACTAGTTTAGATAACTAAGATATAAGCTAATACTTTGAACTAGTCTAAGAAGGTTTACTCAAGACCGTGGTCCTAGAGGGTTCGCATACTCATGACTAAGGTAAGCAGTCCAGCTAGATACTTTGACGACTATGAACCCCGGCTAGCCACTGGAAACTAAGTAAGAAACTGGTTTGCCACCAGTGAATATTTAACTAAGATCGGTTGGCCATCGTAATATGTAATAAGCCCGGTTTAACACCTTTGATAGTAAAGTCCGGTTAAACTCTGTGAAACATACGTAAGTCGAGTCCGGAATAAAATCTCTATGACTAAGAAAGTATGTCGAATCCTTCTAGGAGTCTGGGTAACCGGTGTAAATAGTTTATACCCGTCGACGCTATGGTGAGATATGTTAAGATATGTGAAGTTATGTTTGATTGTTCCTCCAGATGCTTAAGTAAGTATTTATGTCAAGATGAATGAGTATGTAAGAAAAATAAGTATGCACATGAGAACATTAAGTATGTTAAGAATGTTATATATGTTACCAGTTAAGACTGTATATATGCTCTGGGAACTTCTGCGTGCTGGTGTAATTTTAGGATTCGAATTTTTGTTATGTGGCATGACCAAAGGTTTTCCAGAACGTTCGCACGTTCTTAAATTGTATGTTGGGGTTAGATTTCACCAGGAACCTATTCGTGGTTGGTTATCTACCTAGTTATAGTTGGTTTAAGTTCTTTCTCTATTTATGTGCTTATGCTTGTTAAGTTGTTCTTACTAATTGTTTCGCTTACCTGGTTGTTTCATGTTGTAGGTAAGGTGAAAGACAAAGTGGTTTAGTGAGCGCTGGAGTTTATCTGCGAGGATGTACATGTGGACCGACTTTTTGGGAAATTATGTAATGGGGACTAGAACCCATATGATAATTAAGAATTTATTTTGGGCTTGTTGAATGTTTTTAAATTATGACATTGTAATTCATTTTTAAGTATGCGCTTACTTCCGAACTATTGCATGTTTTGAAAAGTTTTTTTATATGGATTTTCGGTTACCTTATTTTAGCAAATGGTTATGTTTTTCCGCAAATTATGTTATGAAATTTTATGGGACATTATAGTTGGTATCAGGGCACCGGGCTAAACTGGTTCTGTAGACAAACCCACATGTACATTCGCAAAGATAGACCGACACTCACTATAAGTATTGTGTTCTCTGTTAGAGAATATATATTATAATTGCTCAATGGAAATATGAAAAAACCAAATACAGCTCTATGCAAAAATACAATGGACAAGATAATATTGATTAAATAAGTATTACAACTCAATTGCTCAAAATACAAGTAAATAAAAAGATGTAGAAGAAGAATATTACAAACTCAATACTATAACAATACAAGTAAATAAGAAGAACAAAAGAATAAGAACACAAACTAACTCTCACACAACCAAAGTGTAGAGTAGTGGGGATCACCAACTTGAACAAGGTTCAAGACCTTTGTCCAAAAGCTTATTTCCCCCTATTCTCTAAGCACTAAGGGATCTCTCTAGGAAATAGCTCTCTCGAATTATCAAGCCTTTTGGTGTATTTTCAGCCAAGTGCTTTGTGGATGAAAAATGGTGTATCATACAAGTGAGCATTAGGCTCCTATTTATAGAGTTTGAGACACCCCTTTGAATTTCAAATTCCACCAACCCCCATGGCTGTTACCAATGTTTAATTGGAAGTTTATGGAATTAAAATGGAGATTTGGGAGTTATTTGGGATGTTAGAACCGTTCTATTTGGAAAAAAATGAAAATTCACATAGGCTGTCAGCCTCACTGGCCGCGGCCACTGGCTTCTGTCCCCCAGGCCGCGGCCACAGGCCATTTTCAGCACAAAAAAGTAATTTTTCCAAAACGTTCCAAAACGTCCCAAATCCTTTCCCACATGATTTTGTAACCTCCAAACACCTATTGGGAGTTAAAAACATGTCTCCAACAGTCATATATCATCATGACTTTGTGAAATCCAATCTCAAATGTGTAACATATAATATACACATTATTGGGTAATATTTGGGAGATACAAATTTGTAACTGATTTTGTATCTCCAAAATATGTCACATTTGGGCACACACATGTGTCTAATTTTGTGACTCTCAATAATATGTTACAAGGTGTGACAAATCACATTTGTGTGACAAATCACATTTTGTCACATTATTTAATATAATATTATATTATATGAAATAATATAACATTTTCATATATGTTTCCTTGTTTTCTTTTATTTACCTCGATAATATAAATTATAGGTTATGGCTTATATACATGAAATAAGTGACCCTGTGATAGGGAACCCACCAATGATCCCTACGTCTAGGATCAATTATTATAACTCTTTAATGATGAGAATCCTCAACGCTTGGAGTACGATCAACGATGTCAGCGTGTCATTTGGAAATGGAAATATTACATGACATAAGTCTTTGATAGGGCCAACACACCTGAGTGACTGAGAGTGCGACATACTACCACTTGTTTGAGAGGCTCGACACAGATATGGTTCCGTCACAAACGTAGGCGGCTGGTTTGCAAGATGTGGGATGACTTCCATATGAATATTGAGCTAGTGTTTGGGCCATGGATTGGCCTATCTCTATCATTGATAGCATACCTCGAGGCAGGGCGGTAGAGCCAGAAGAAAATCTCGAAGAAGATCCCGAGGAGATCCGGCCGAGGACCAGGGACACGAGGCAGCTGGGAATGACATTGTTTAGGAAGAACTTGAGAGTTCAGATGAGGATTCGGATGGGGACATGCGTGTTGATTAAGATAGTGATCGTTCGTTTTATATCTTTTGTGAAAAACACTATGGTTTTCAAATTTCACTGTTTTGTATTTCTCTTTTATTAAGGGTCCTATGCTAGAAACCCTGAGCCCCAACTAGGGTTAAATTCCCTTCCTATTTACTTTTGCAAACCCTTTCAGACTTTGCTTTGACCATTTATGTTAGGGTTTGATATGTTTAAATGTCATCTTTTGTCTAATGGCTGAGTTCTATGATTGGGTGATGATCACTTATGCAAAGAGTATCATGCGTATGCTGCTACTAGCTTGTTACTTTTATTAATCGCTCATAGTCACATATATATATATAAATATAAATATATAGCAACTCTTCATGGCTCATAATACCAGAGCCAGGGTAGGTCGTCAGGCCGATGATGCACAAGATTCAGTGGTTCAACCGACTATGAACCCGTTGTTGGGGTTTATGCCCAAATTAAAACCCAATTTCTATGTAATCTCATTTTATTATCAATAAAAAAATAGAAATCAATTTTTGACTTGGTCAATCACTTTGCTCACATGTTTTATTTTCATGATTATTTGTTTAATATAAACTTATATTAAATCTCGAGCATATAGCTAATCATATTTATAGTGACGTAATCACAGCAGAATATAAATATGATTATGTTCAAAATAAGTTAGTCCTAAGATTAGTCAGTGCACAAGATTTACATTGACTTGCCAATCTACTTACACATTGCAGTGTTATGTTCTTTCCAGAACATTAGGAAAGTAGATAAGATCAGATGTATTTGTTACATTGGACTGAACTGATATTGACAGTAGATAGGATAAGTAAACATACCGTTATTATCTATTCTAGTCATATCATATAGTTGACCATAGGTCAATTCAATCTCAATTCTGAGTGGTTAGTATTGTAACTGATTGCATTATTTAAATTGTTTGACTTGTTCGTTACCAGCTCACCCTATGAACTAGCCCATACTTACATCTTGGGAACTCAGTAGTATAATTGAGTGGGAGTGTTAATCATAGATATGAACATCTATAGCTTCATATGAGGAAGTAAAATGATGGTTTCCTTTTAGTTTCGTTTGAGGGGCTAAATGATAAAGATCTCATTTTAGTAATTAATATTAGTTTACTGAAATATCATTTACAAAAAACTAAGTGTTTTAAGGATAAAATACATTGAGGGGTAAAATGATATTTTAGTCCCAACTTATTGTAGACTGTCTATAGAGGATGGAGTGACAATTATGGTTGTAACAATGGATAATTAATAACATATCTATATTAGTTATAGAGTGTTATATGAATTCAAGAGTGCAAGGAATTAATAAGTTAATAAATTTATGATAACTTATTGGAGCTTGATTTCATTGGCTCATGTTCCCCCTTGTACCTTGGATAAAATTATCTAGATAGTCTCAATTAATTGATTTAATTATCAATTAGAATTATTAAAGTTGACTAGGTAAAATTTGGATAGTTTCAAAGAGTTATACAATTTAGAGAAGAAAATAGATTTTAGGGCATTTATTAATTAAGAAAAATTAGTGTCTAAATTAATAAATAAGTTCAAATCAAGATTCAAATTAGATTCTCTCTACAGCATAAGTCCTTTTCTAAGCCTCATTATTCTCTTATATTCTTCTTCTCTTTATGTCTATCTCATGTGTTGAGAATTTCTCACTCTAGTCTAGGTTATTCTAAGGATACTTTGGAAGACTATGAAGAAATTTGAAGATCGGTTCAGTTTCTTGGTGATACCCTGCAACAAAAAGGATTCAAGGGTTAGAGAAACTGAAGGAAGGACTAATACATTCCACTGCGTATAATTAAAGTGTTCTTATCATTATCTCTGTTTAAATTCAATTGTAGAAACATGTTCTACGTTTACTTATATTAATGTGTTTAATATATGATTTACATGAAAATAGTTAAGATCCAGTATAAGTTTTCCCAACACCCACAAGCTCCAGTAGGCCAAGGCCGAAGTCGAGGTAGAGGTCAAGGTAGAGGTCAAGGCCGAGTGAGGGGCCAAGGTCGAGGTCAAGGGTAAAATCATGGACCCGATCTTGCTACTCAGACGGAGGAGCTCCGTAGGGATATGGAAGTTCAGAATGCTCGCATCGAGCAGGGCCATAAGAGGCAGGTGGACTCTGATGCCCGCCAAACATAGAAGTTTCAAACAACACTTTAACTCCTCCCAGTGGCACCGACTAACAACTAGAATGAACCTGAAGTAGATGCGGCTGGAGTAGTTAACCAGGATCCACCGGCTGGTGGGGCATAGGTTGAACCATAACTGGAGGCACCGAGGGTAGCCCAACAGAAACCCATCTCTGAACGGTTCGGTCACCAGAACCCACCCACCTTTGGAGGTACTGCTGACCGAGTGGTTGCAGAAGAGTGAATCAGCATACTAGAAAGGATCTTCAATTTCATCGAAGTTACTGATCATGAATAGGTGGTTTGTGCAATTGGTGTGGTATGCTACAAATTAGGGTCGTAATGTGGCTGAAATGAATGACTTGAATTCCTAGTCTTCTTCAACTCCAAGTATTATAGTCGTACCATGATTGACCACAAGGTGGTAGAGCTTACGACTCTGAAGCAAAGGAAATCGAGCGTCTAGCAATGTACCATGAATTCGATCAATTATGTAGACTCGCACTGGATCTGGTTAGTACTGAATCAACTAAAGTATGGAGGTTTATGAGAGGACTTTGAGGAGAGATCAGAAAACTCATGGACACTAGGAAGACATGCCCGGAAACATATGCAGAAGTAGTGGAGTGAGCTCTTTGCCAAGAGTCATGGTCTGGGCCAGAAATGAAGGAATCCCAGAAGTTGAAGAAAGATTGTTTACCTCTGGAAATTTGGGCAAGACCCAAGCTAACCAGAGTGGCCCCAAGGGAAGGTTCTTCCCATGACCAACCGCAACAAAGGGAATTTTGGAGCACAAGGAGGCTCAAGGTTGAGTAGCAACGAGAATAACAAGAGAAAAGGGGGATCATCTGACAGTCGGACCAAGGGTTCCAACAAAAAACCCAAGAGCAATTTCGAGCACTGGCCTATTTGTGATAAGCGTTGCAATCGACATCTGGGTGGGTGTAAGTCCGAACTAGGGCACCTCACTAAGAATTTCTCAAGTCCGAACTAGAAGGGCGACAATAACCAACAAAAGCAGATAGGAGCCCTGCCATGGGTCTATGCTCTTACTCAAGGCAAACAAGAAGATGAACCATCTGAGATGGTGTCAGGTCAGATCTCTATTTCCTAAACCTCAACATATGTATTAATGCACACTACTGCAGCACATTCTTTTGTAGCTACCTCTTTTGTCAAAAAAATGAATAGAATGCCTGAACCTATGCCTAGTTTCTGTGGGGTGTCGTTGCCTTCAGGCGATGATATGTTGGTGCGGTCATGGGTAAGAGTCTTACTAGTTTGGGTAGAGAGACAAGAATTGACAGTGGACCTATTGAGTTTAGACCTACATGAATATGATGTAGTATTATGGATGTACTGGTTCTAAGTATGGCACGGTAGTGATCTGTAAGAAGAGGAGAGTGTTTTTCAAAATGCCATGAGAGGAGCCATTTACATTCCAAGGTGCAGCCAGGGAAAAGAAATTTGCGATGATCTCCGCTAAGAAGGCGAGGAAGATGTTAGGGGACGATTGCACTGGATATCTAGCCCACGTCGTGGATAAGGATAAAGAGGGTACGTTACAACCAGCCGAAGTACCCATCATATGCAAATATCCTAAAGTATTTCTTGATGACCTTCCTGGTCTACTGCCAGAGCGAGAAGTGGTGTTCGAAATAGAACTTATTCTGGGGACGACCGCCATTTCGAAAGCTCCGTACAAGATGGCACCAGCAGAACTGAAGGAGCTGCAGGCTCAACTGCAGGAGCTGTTGGATAAAAAGTTCATAAGACCAAGTCATTATTCGTGGTGAGCCCCAGTGTTGTTTGTAAAGAAGAAAGACGGCTTCATGAAAATGTGTTTAGACTATCAGGAGCTGAACAAGGTAACGATTAAGAACCAGAACTTGCTTCCCAGAATCGACGATTTATTTGATCAACTCTATCAACTTAGAGTTAAGGAGTCAAAGATACCTAAGACAGCTTTTTGAACGCAGTATTGGCACTACGAGTTCGTAGTGATGTCCTTCAGACTCAGCAATGCACCCACCGCATTGATGGACCTCATGAACCGAGTGTTTAGCAAGTTTCTGGATAAATTTGTCATTGTGTTTATTGTTGATATTTAGATATAATTGAGGAACCCAGAGGAACATGCAGTGCATTTGGAGATGGTTCTTCAGTGATTGTAGGAACATAAACTTTACGCCAAATTTTCCATGTGTGAATTTTGGCTCGTAAAAGTGAGTTTCTTGGGCCAAGTGGTGTCAGGAGAAGGGATATTCGTGGATCCTGCCAAGACAGAGGCAGTAAGTCAGTGGAAACCTCTGAAAAATGCTCAGTAAGTGATAAGTTTTCTCGGATTAGTAGGGTATTATAGGCAGTTTGTAGAAGGGTTCTCGAAAATAGCTACGCCAATGATCGCTCTTACCCGTAAAAATACAAAGTTTGTATGGACTGAATAATGTGAGAGGGGTTTCCAAGAACTAAAGACAAAGTTGGCCACCGCCTCAGTGCTGACTTTCCCCATTGGGACAAAGGGGTACGCGATCTACAGTGATGCCTCAAGAAAAGGACAAGGGGTGGTACTAATGCAACATGGCAAAATGATAGCTTATGCGTCTCGCCAGCTAAAGAATTTTTAAAAGAACTACCTGATGCATGACTTATAGTTTGTTGCAGTAGTGTTTGCATTAAAAATCAGGAGGCATTATCTCAATGGGATACATTGTGACATTTACACCGACCACAAGAGCCTCAAGTACTTCTTCACCCAGAAGGAATTGAACATGAGGCAGTGCCGGTGGTTAGAATCTTTTAACGATTACGATTGTGATATTCCATACCATCTTGGAAAAAACCAATAAGGTGGCAAATGCTCTGAATCGGTAGTCAATGGCATACGTGATGACGGTTCAGAAAATGCCATTGGAACTGTTAGGTGACATCTCTACGTTGGATCTCGAGGTAGTTGTTGGCAAATTACCAAACCTTTCGGTGCAACCCACCATTATGGAAACCATACAAGGAGGACAACTTTTGGAACCTTGGTATGAGCAGATCAAACACGAGGTGAGGAAGGATATGTGACCGGGATTCCACATATTGAAGAAGGTGTGTTAGGATTTAAAGGTAGAATTTGTGCTCCCGACGATGTAGAGATTAAGAAGCAAATCTTCTATGAGGTACACAATGCTCCTTACGCAATGCACCCTGGCGCTACAAAAATGTACTAGGATTTAAGAAAGTAGCATAATACGTGGCTCATCGCCTCACTTGCCAACAAACCAAGGCAGAGCACCAGTGACCAGCCGGGTTGCTGCAATCGCTAGATATTCTAGAATGGAAGTGGGAGATGATCACAATGGATTTTGTCATGGGACTGCCTTATACTCCTAAGGGTCAAGATACAATATGGGTTATTGTTGATAGATTGACAAAGTCAGCATATTTCTAACCCATTAAGATAACTTATTTTGTGGATAAGTTAGCAGACTTATACATAGCAGAGATTGTACAACTACATGGAGTATCTAAGTTCATCCTTTCAGACCGAGACGGACGCTTCACCTCGGCATTTTGCAAAAGGATGCAAGAAGGTTTAGGGACTCAACTTAAGCTTGTCACTGCTTTCTATCCCCAAAAAGAGGGCCAGAGTGAGGGAACGATCCAAACCCTGGAAGACATGCTAAGAGCTTGTGTACTTGACTTCGAGGGGTTGTGGAGCGAAAAACTTCCACTGATGGAATTTTCTTATAGCAATGGCTACCACGACTCTATTAAGATGGCGTCGTATGAAGCTCTGTACAAGTGAAAATGTCGATCCTCGATTTATTGGCACTACTACAAAATCCCCTTTTTGTGTCACTCAAACGTGTCAGTCAAAGTCGTTGACTGACGCGGTTGACTCAGTTTGAGCATTTGTGTCAGTTGGAAAATGACACAAATAAAATGGCATTTGTGTCAGTTTTGAATAGACACAAATGATATTGTTTGCATCAGTTACAAACTGAAACAAATGCTATTTTTTTTTTTTTAATGTTTAACTAAATATGGGCCCATACCCTATCAATCCAAAACCTTAACCCTAACATCTTTTTCTCTCCCTTTCTCTACCAGCCACCCCCATTTCCTTCTCGCACTCTCCCTCAATCTCTATCTCGCAACCCATCTCTCTCTTTCTCTCTCCTCTCTCTCTCTCTCTCTCTTAGCCTGTCCCTCTCATGGCCTCTCTCAATGGTCACTCTATTTATTGATTTCTCTCATCACATCTCACTCTTTCCTTTGATTTTTCAAGTTCGGTGGTGGCGGGTTTCGATAGAGGCTTGACTAAGGACAAAGTTGGGTTTAGGATTGTGACGCTGGGGTTGTGAGGCTCAGGTTTGTGGGGTTGGGTGCGTGCAGGGGCTGGGTGTT
Source organism: Humulus lupulus (assembly GCF_963169125.1). Classification (NCBI taxonomy): domain Eukaryota; kingdom Viridiplantae; phylum Streptophyta; class Magnoliopsida; order Rosales; family Cannabaceae; genus Humulus; species Humulus lupulus. The sequence continues at coordinate 156,857,756 of NC_084798.1, read as the reverse complement.
CGGGGGGGGGGGGGGGGGGGAGGGAGGTGGGGATGTTTGCCGGGCCGGGTGCGTGCGGGCTGAGTGCGCACAGGGGGAGTTGCGGTCGCGGGGCTGGGTGCCTGTGGTGGATGGGTGCGTGCAGGGGTTGGGTCACGGGGTTGGGTTGGGCTCGGCAGTTTGGTTCATTGGTCTCTTTTTCTTTTTCTCTCAGTTTCTCATTTTCATTTTTTTTCTTTCTAATATCTTTTCCATGATCAGGGTGGTGGTGGTGGGTGCTCGGTGGAGGCAATTAGTGGAGACATTTTTTTATTGTTTGATTTTTGTTTGTGTAACCTCTTTATATCTGAAAAAAAAATGTAAAAATTATGAGGTATTGAAACTTGTAATATCTATGGGAATATCTTGTTTTTGTATAAATTGTCATTTGCTTAGAGTTTATAAATTTTTTTGTATTTTGTATTCAATCAATTTTGAGTTTGATATTGTATTTTTTATATCATAATTCCTGTTTTGAAATAAATAAATATAGTTTTGTTTGCTGGTGGACTATTAAAATATATATTTTTAATTTTTTTTATATATCATGTGCGTCAGTGCGCAACTTACGCAAACCTAGCATTTGTGGCAGTTCTCCACTGACGCAAATAAATATAGTTTTGTTTGCTGGTGGACTTTTAAAATATATTTTTTATTTATTTTTAATATATCATGTGCGTCAGTGCGCAACTCACGCAAACCTAGCATTTGTGGCAGTTCTCCACTGACGCAAATGTTAGGCATTTGCGTCAGTGGAGAACTGCCACAAATGTCAGGTTTGCATCAGTGGAGCACTGACGCAAATGTCATGTTGGTTTGTGACATGGGATTTCGCGTCACTTTTAAAAATGACGCAAAAAATCAATTGTGGCAGTTGGGAACTTACGCAAATGGCCATTTTTGTAGTACTGTGGCACGAGGCCGGTGAAAGAAAATTCCTGGGTACAGAGGAAGTGGAAAAAGTTACCGAAGATATCTAGAAGATTCGGGAGAGGCTACACACTTGAATGGATTGACAATGCAAATATGCGGACTGATGCCGAAGAACCTTGGCATTTGAAGTTGGAGATAAGGTGCTCCTAAAGGTGGCTCCGTTGAAAGGAGCTTTGCATTTTGGTAAGAAAGGAAAATTAAGTCTGTAACTTCTTGGATAGCCAAGACCGTTACACTGTGTGTTTATGAAAGTGCAAGACTTGCTAATCAAGTCATTTAGTTAAAAACGTGTTACTGAAACTATAATTGAGCTAGGGTTAAATGAGTTTGGCCACAAAAGTTGCTTTTTATACATTTTAAACATTTTAGTACATGGGATCCCAAAAGTAATAATGTTTGAAAGAAAATTTACAAAAATTCAGAACAAAAGTACAGCTACTTGCCACTCTAAGGGCAAAACAGACATTTAGGCTTTTCCCGTCCTGTGTCACTCCTCGACCGTGGCGGCTGATCAGCTGACTATGTACATTCAGCCCCAAAGCTCTCCATCTCAGGTCTGGTCCACTTTGCTCTTACCTTTACTTGCACCACGCAGCACCTGTGAGCCAAGGCCCAGCAAGAAAACAGAATAACATAGCATAATCATCAAATAGGCAACCAGACAACTCATACAGTATACTCATATACTCAACATTCAAGATATTCACATTAATCAAGTATTCAACACACTAAGTGCATCATTTCATATGAATAATCAAACCACATATGATAACCAGGGTTAACACCATTAGGCCGCACCCTCTGTTTATCCCACTGACTCCGACCGGCTTAAACCGAGCTCAGTGAATATTAAGCTATCCTCGGCTACCAATGGCCGAGCCGCGCCCTGTGCGCAAGTATTATTTATGGCACCCTTAGGTCGTTTATCACATGTCCCATGGAATAATACCATCTATGACATTATACATATACATGGAGATCTTAGTCCCATCACAAACACATAACCGAGTGCAGTTTTCTTACCTTTGATTCCGCTAGCTTTATTCATTGAGAACAACCCTCAAACACAATCCCTTCCGAGCCATAGCATTCACCTAGTCACAGCCACAAATTAGAATCATCACCAAACCTCAATTTCAAAACCCAACCTCGGGACCCATCCCGAGTCCTCAGGAATCCCTAATTCCACCAAACGGGGTGGTGGAACCAAACCCCGAGCCCTCGGGCAAAAACCCTAAGAAATAACCCAAAATCCCTTTTCTGGAAACAGGGTAGTGCTAAAGCGCTACAAAGAGGGCGCTATAGCGCTACAAATAGAACCAAAAGAACCAGGAAACCCAAGCCTAGCACTGTAGCGCCCAAAGGCTAGCGCTACAGCGCTAGTCAAAGACCAGCAATACCCTGTTTTTTCCTTCTTCGATTTTCTCGAGCCAAAACCCCTTGGAACCCTTCCAAACCTCATCTATACTTCAAAGCAAGCCTACCATTCACTACACCTCATCCCAAATGGCCCAACAACCCAAAACTTAGCCACATGCATCTTTAAACAAAGAAAACCAAGATTTGACTCCAAGACTCAAGAACTCAACTAGAAAACTAGAACAACCTAGAAATTCAAGTGTTCAAGCTCAGAATTTCTTACCTCAAATTGGGAATTCGACCCTGGGTTACCCTTAGCATCCCTCCAGCCTTTAGCTCCTCAATTCTTCAAGCTTAACTCTCTAAAATTCCCATTCAAAACTCAGTTCAAACACAACTCATCAAAACCAGCAAAAACTCAGACTAAACTCTTTAAGCCTTACCTTAATTTGATGGTTAATCCCAGCTAACCCTCTACAACTTCTTCAAGGATCAAGGTTCCAAAGCTTAGCTGTGACTCACTCAGAATTTACAGCTTCAAATTCCTCTAGGAATGGTGAAGAGGTGACCCAATCGAGAGAGAGAAAGTGATAGCTCCAAGTGTTCTGTTTTTCTTTCCTTCCTTCCTTCCTTCTTCTTTTTTTTTTCCTTTAGCTTCTGAGTCTATCTATAACTTCCACTAAAGCCATAAAGCAGAATATAACCTATCCCTTAGTAAGCCAAATGACCACATTGCTCTCCCAATATTTAATAAACCTTTAAATCACTCTAAGGGCATTTTGGTCATTACTCCCAATTCCCGCTAATTCCTCGAGTGTCTTTAATATTTATCACTTACTTCTCGATACCTAACTAATCATCAATTATATTTCTCAATATCAAATAATCTCCAATATACTTCTCAAATTCCTAGATATACCCCAGACTCACCCCGAGCCAGGTATAAATCCCCGCTGTGGCTTTCCCGCTAAACTGCTTGTAGGATCGCCTCGGGTCTCAAGCTACAAATATATCCACATAATAATGTGGTCTCAACATTTATCACAAATATTTACATTTATGCCCGCAACGGACCAGAATTACAAATATACCCTTATACCCTAATTAGGGCCTACATGCATACTAATACACATAGCCATGCATCACATTAATCCAAATAATCATATAAGCATGCATTTGCACCATAGATTCGCATAACCTCCAATTGTGCCCTCCCGACACACTAATCAAGGCCCTCAAGCCTTATTAGTAATTTTTGGGTCGTTAGAACTATCCCATCCATATAATAATTTCGTCCTCGAAATTCATTCAAACACATCAGATAGTAAACCTCGTACCTCTGACCATAATTCCAAAGGTTTAACGCCTTTACTTTACTCCTTGATAACACGCTTACGAGAGTAACAATCTTGTTCTACAAAATCTTGTTTGATAGCCATACTTTCGTTAATCCCCTGCTTGCATCACAGTCTTGCTGACACTTCAGGGTCTGCTTAGTTCACACTGATTACTTCATTGTCTTATTCTTGATACCAGAAATACCTATAAGTCAACACCCCTACCAGGGTGGAGCCAGTTTATAGGCCCCTCCGGTCTACCCTTGGTACAACTTCAAAATTTCTGTCGAGTCGGGAGTCAAAACTTCCCCCTTTCTTTCTCTGAATATCATACAAATCTCTCATCCCGGGTCTCTGTATTCCGAAATTGACAATTTACAAGTTTTTTGTCCCTCTTGGATAGGCAGACACTTCTACCTTAAGAATTCCCATATCCTCTTTGGTTTTTTCTTTTGAATCAACACTAAACTGTAGTATCCACTATCTTTCATTTCCTTACTTCGCATAGTACCTCTTACTTCTCATCTTACCATGTCTTATATTATGTCACCTTAATTGTAATCCGATTTTCATCACCGTGACTAAATCATCAAGGACTACACCTTCCTTAATATCTCAAGCATTCGCATACTCAACGCTTAATTTATTAAAATAATTGTTAAGCTTTCAGATTGCCATTCCATCAGCAATCAACCAATAATTCTAGGTTCCCATCTTGTTCTCTTCGTTCTCCAGTTCCTTCCCAAGACTTGGAAAACTATAGGGTCTCATTCCAGTATCATCAACGTTCTTTCCCATTACCAGTTCACTTGAACCAATTACATTAACTCATTCAGTTGAGTTAAAACTTTTCTCTGTCCAAACACCTTAATTATAGTCTAATGCGGTTCATTTCTATGATACACCACCATATCACTTTACCTTCTAATATCCAAGTGTACTAGATTCTGTCACCCACTCAATCCCCCCCCCCCCCAGTACAACGCACCCTGGGAGGAGGAATGATATCCATTCAGAATTCTCATTTCCACGTCAAGCTCCCATTGGATCATTCATCTGATCTTGATATCTCAACTTGTGATACCTTATCAGGGTTCTTCCCTGTTTCCACCAAATCCAGCACTTTGGATTCCATAGTCCAAAGAATACGCACCCATTCATCACCACATACTAACGCTATACCAATTTCAGTCGTTACCTTGTCCACTCCATTACAATCTGTGGCGTTCTTTTGACTGACACACACCTCCCAGGTAAGAGAACAGCCTCCATTTAGATCTTTTCCTCACACAGTCAAAGATTCTTAATACCAATCATCCACCCATTCATTACATTTCACTAAATCTGGGTCTCAACGTTATCTTTGTTACAAATGACCAAACACTCATTACCGTTCGCTATGCATACACTGTCCACCTATTACACCAAGTCAATTGACCATGTTCCCGTTTTATCTTTTGCGAGACTCGATTCATCCTCTCATTGGTCTGAGCCTGGGCGTGCCCCCAACCTATGATGCACCCCTCACTGTTCCATATCTTCATTAAGAGTTAGGTCCTTTATACTGCAATTATATATCCCACTATAACACGCATATTCCTGCATCACTAAGCGCTAATCAATTCCTACTCTGACTTCTGAACTTCTGATCTAACTCTATCCATTCAGTCTAACTTTAAGTTTTGTTGTTCCTCTAATTTCTGGTGTAGCTGTCTGCGAAGGCACTTATGTAGTAGATGACGTGTTTATCGGTCTTGTTGTGTTTCCTATCCTTCTAACGTTCTTAAGTAGCTTTTCTGTGGCTTCAGGTCAAATCTCTTCATACATGTTCCCTCTTCTTCTTGTAGCATTATTCTGAATACCCCTGACGAGACCAAACTGACACTTCATGGAGCTTCACCTGTGACCCTGCCTCCTTAATACTAACATCTTCAGCGTAGTAGTCGTTCGCTTTCTACTTCTGACTGGGAGTAGTCCATCATACCGTCCATAAACCTTGAAGGAGATTTGTCTGTACTGTTCCTATATCTTCTGCTTGTAGAACTTACCCGAGTTACTGACGCTTGAATCAACTAAGAACCTTTGTTACCAATTCATCACACCCCACCCGGTATAATTCCTGAAATGTCTCTTTCCTTGATCCCCAGCTGGTAATAACCAGATCGTATATCAATTCCTGGAGACATTGTCCTGTCTTGAAACTGGGTATTTAAACTATTTATCCTTAACAGACGATGCTAACAATTCCAGCAATACGATGCTTTATCTGATCCACCTCGAAGTCAAGCTTCTTTGACAGCTTCAGTAATTCTTCCTGTCAAGCCATTCTCATCTTCCATAATGTCCCTGATACCGAACCTATCTGTAGCCGAGTTCTGAAGCATACCCAATCCTTCCTTGTATATCTATTTGGATCCCTACTGAGCAGCTTAGTTTCCATTCAGTCCAACTAGAGTACTTCAAATGATATCCCCTACAATCCATAGTTGTCTCTTAACAAATTATCTCTCACCCTGGCTCAAGGCTTCCACATGACAAGGCTTATTGCTCTCCCACGAACCACGCTATTACTTGTATTCCATTTCTCCTTCCAGAAGTGTCTAACTTCTTCTTAACAAATACTAGTACCGTCAGTCCCTCGCACGGTACCCTTGAGACATATTCTCTATATCTGAATCTTTCTTGGGACATTCTCAACACTGAACTCTTCCAACTCGTTATATAACCAGAAACGTGAACTTTCCAATTAACCGATCAACTCTGAGGAACTAACCCTGGCTTCAAATGTAACAAGACATTCCAGTCTTCCATCCCCTAACCATGGGAAATCTATCCTAACATATCGAATCATTCCATGTAGAAATCGTGCCCTCATTTGACATCCTCCTAGGTGGCACCTCCTGCCTTTGGTGCATAATAAATAACTTCACTGGTCCCCATCACTATCCTGATAGCTGTCTTGTCAATCAGATTCCCCCTTCCTAAAAAAACCAGGAGCCATAGAACTGTCCGGGGTTCTTCTACTTAATTACTGAGAATCTGTCCTTACTAAACTCCACCAATGGAAGCACTGCCATCTGCAACTCTGGCACTCATGCATTATACCTCATTTCACAGACCTTCGAATAACATGGGCCTTTGTGCTACCTAAATACAAATGATGATTTCTTACATCGAAGAAGCCCAAATACTCCGGACTATTCCAGAGTGTAATCCTTAAATGGGTCATTATCATTTCCAACTACATCCGCCTGTATCAGTTTCCCAAAATGAATTACCCAACTCACAAAACTCATTGACATCCACTGTTGTCACCTTATCATTCCAAATCAGGCCTGTAAGCCTACCAGTCTCCGCAACTCAAACCTTATCTTTATAACCTCTTTTATCAATTCACCATCTGAGTCCTTTCCAACCCATCATACTAATGTCTCGATCCGAGTACCATTTCCAGGCATTCTTCTGCCACAAATACTTAACACAACCCCTTAGTCACGACCTCTCATCTCCATATAACCAAGGATGGAATTAACTTCGCCCATTCGCTGACCAATTCTTAGGCAATCCAAACTTTCCTCAAAATCAAGGGATAACACCCTTTTAGGCCTTCCATAAAATACCCTTATCTGTCCATAATCTCACAACAAACCGGCACTAATGGCCTCACTGTCAAAGCATACAAAATAGCTCTTTTCCTAGAGTAGTCCGTTGTTCTTCTACCTAGTCTCAACAATTAAACCCCACAGCTTACTCACATACTAGCGATCATCTGCTGCAGCTTCCAGGGACAGATGGAGGTCTCCAACTCCAGCTATTATCTGCAGTCCCCCTATAAGACAATGCCAAGTCCACTTAACCATCCCAGGCACAAACCATTCGAGTTCATCCGCCACTGCTGACTAGACTCCTCAACCCTGAGATTCACATTCTGAACCAATCCACAGCTAGGTCCCAAATAACCACGGTTATCATGCACACATAAAGCATATTAAGCACAGATCCACAATACTATACATTTAGCTACCGAGTTATTATTACAACCCAGTATACTCAGACTTTACCATGCATCCTATAAGCCAATAAACAGACATGACCTATGAATTCAATTTAGGTAATTAACCACATACACTCAGTATGCAAACCATTATTCAAATATTCATCCACATGCAATAGCAATGCTAATAAGCACGCTTCAATCTCATCATACAATAGTCAAGGGCCAGGACCTATCAGTATCTCATGCTCCCTATTAATCAAGCAGATATCAACAGTCATATTCCATTCTATTCATCTAAGCATATACACAATTACCAAACCCTGAGTCGAGTTTGTCTTTCCAGCCAGTCTTCAGGAACCCTTAAACCTAGGATGCTTTGATACCAAGTTGTAACGCCCTGGATAGCCAAGTCCATCACACTGTGTGCTTATGAAAGTGCAAGACTTGCTATTCAAGTCATTTAGTTAAAAACGTGTTACTGAAACTATAATTGAGCTACGGTTAAACGAGTTTGGCCACAAAAGTTGCTTTTCATATATTTGAACATTTTAGTACATGGGATCCCAAAAGTAATAACGTTTGAAAGACAGTTTAAAAAAATTCAGAACAAAAGTACAGCTACTAGCCAATCTAAGGGAAAAACATACATTTAGGCTTTTCCCATCCTGTGTCACTCCTCGACCATGGCGGCTGATTAGCTGACTATGTACATTCAGCCCCAAAGATCTCCATCTCAAGTCTGGTCCACTTTTCTCTTGCCTTTACCTGCACCACGCAGCACCCGTGAGCCAAGGCCCACCAAGAAAACACAATAACATAGCATAATCATCAAATAGGCAACCAAACAACTCATAGAGTATACTCATATACTCAACATTCTAGATATTCACATTAATCAAGTATTCAACACACTAAGTGCATCATTTCATATCAATAATCAAACCATATATGATAACCACGGTTAACGCCCTTAGGTCGCACCCTCTATTTATCTCACTAACTCCGGCCCGCTTAAATTGAGCTCAGTGAATATTAAGCTGTCCTCGGATACCAATGGCCGAGCCGCGCCCTGTGCGCAAGTATTATTTACGGCACCCTTAGGCCGTTTAACACTTGTCCCATTGCATAATACCATCTATGACATTATACATATATAGGCTCTTAGTCCCATCACAAACACATAACCGGGTGAAGTTTTCTTACCTATGATTCCACTAGCTTTATTCATTGAGAACAACCCTCAAGCACAATCCCTTTTGAGCCCTAGCATTCACCTAGTCACAACCACAAATTAGAATCACCACCAAACCTCGATTTCAAAACCCAACCTCGGGACCCATCCCGAGCCCTCAAGAAGCCCTAATTCCACCAAACGGGGTGGTGGAACCAAACCCCGAGCCCCCGAGCAAAAAACCTAAGAAATAACCCAAAAACCCTCTTCTGGAAATAGGGTAGCGCTATAGCACTACAAATAGGGCACTATAGTGCTACAGCGCTAGTCACAGACCAGCAATACCCTGTTTTTTCCTTCTTCGATTTTCTCGAGCCAAAACCCCTTGGAACTATTCCAAACCTCATATATATTTCAAAGTAAGCCTACCAATCACTACACCTCATCCCAAATTGTCTAACAACCCAAAACTTAGCCACATGCATCTTTAAACAAAGAAAACCAAGAGTTGACTCCAAGACTCAAGAACTCAACCAGAAAACTAGAACAGCCCAGAAATTCAAGTGTTCAAGCTCAGAATTTCTTACCTCGAATTGGGAAGTCTACCCTGGGTTACCCTTAGCATCCCTCCAGCCTTTAGCTCCTCAATTCTTCAAGCTTACCTCCCTAAAATTCCCATTCAAAACTCCGTTCAAACACAACTCATCAAAACCAGCAAAAACTCAGACTAAACTCTTTAAGCCTTACCTTAATTTAATGGTTAATCCCACCTAACCCTCTAAAACTTCTTCAAGGATCAAGGTTCCAAAGCTTAGCTGTGACTCCCTCAGAATTTACAGCTTCAAATTCCACTAAGAATGGTGAAGAGGTGAACCGACCAAGAGAGAGAATGTGATAGCTCTAAGTGTTCTGTTTTTCTTTCCTTCCTTCCTTCTTCTTTTCTTTTCCTTTAGCTTCTGAGTCTATCTACAACTTCCACTAAAGACATAAAGCAGAATATAACCTATCCCTTAGTAAGCCAAATAACGACATTGTCCTCCCAATATTAACTAATCCTTTAAATCACTCTACGGGCATTTTGGTCATTACTCCCAATTCCTGCTAATTCCTCGAGTGTCTTTTGTAACGACCCAAAATTACTAATAAGGCTTCAGGGCCTTGATTAGTGTGTCGGGAGGGCGTAATTGGAGGTTAAGAGAATTAATGGAAAGAAAGTATGGATATGGTTACTGGACAAGCAGGCGGGCCCCACTTGGCTGGTAAGGGCTTAATCGTAGTTTTGGTCCGTTAGGGCATAAATGTGAATGTGTGTGATAAATTGTTGAGACCACATTATTATGTGGATAGATAGATGAATCTATATATACGTGTACATGTGTGTGCATTTGTAGCTATCGGCACGAGGCGATCCTAGGGAGCAAGTAACAGGAAAGTCACAACGGGGCTTAATAGTTGACTTTGGAAAAGTCAGGGGTATTATAGGTATCGGGTAGTTATTTAGACTATCGAGTTATGAAAATAAATATATGGAGATATATTTGAGGTTAGGAAGTCTAGGCGGGAATATTGGGGAATTTTACCATTTTGCCCTCGGGGACGTTTCCAGCACCCCGAGGCTCGGGATTGGCTTAACGGGATAAAGGATAGACTTGGTTAAGACAGAAGTTAGTGGAAGGAAGATTGGACCGACTCTCATTTTCTCTCCCTCTTATCTCTCAAGGAAACTAGGAAAAAAAACACAAGGAAAACAGAGGAAACTTGGAGGATTTAGGCTGGGATTTCAAAGGGTTTCAGTGGGGATCTAAAAGCTTAGCTCAAGGATTATCCAAGGAATATTTAATCAAAGCCAAGGTGAGAATCAAACTGTGTTTTTGAGGTTAGAAGCTCTGAGTTTTTCTGAGTAGTAAGATAATTATAATTTTGGTGTTTAAGGTTAAATTGAAGCTAGAAACTTGGGAGCTAGCTAGGATTCTGTTTAGAGAAGGGGTTCAGCTGAAAAGGTAAACTTTAATTTATGATTTAGAAGCTTAAATTTGAGTTCTGTATGGTTGGTTTTGGTGTTTGATGTTCTTGAGTTTCAGAGATTGAAACATGGATTGCAATGAGTCTTAGATTGGGTTTCCTGTTATATTATGATGTTAAAGTTGTCTTAAAAGTGTTAGGAATGATTGATATTGAAATAGGGAGCTTTGGGATGATTTTGGGTAAGGTTTGGAGGTTGGAAATGGTGGAAATTCTGTTCTAGATCTAGAGCGCTGCGGCCCTAGGATGAAGATGAGCTAGGAGGGCTCGGCCAAGGGGGAGCGCCGCGGCGCCCAAGGCAAGGGCCGCGGCGCGTGTCTTCTTTCAGGGAGGGCCTTGGTTCTATTTTAAGGGCAGGGCCATGGCTAAGCTTTAGGGGCCGCAGCCCTTAGACGCATACTTGAACGTTTAAGGTTTTAAAGTACGGGGATCGAACCTAGGGTGCTCGGGATCAATCTCACCACCGTGCTTGGTGGGATTCGACTTCCCGGAATCTAGTTTTGTATACGAAAACCTATATTTGAATATTAATGGAATCCATTATCTTGGTTGTGACTAGGTGATAAACTAGGGCTCGGGAAGTGGATCGTGCTCGGGGGTTGTCCTTTCTAATTAAAGCACTTGGAATCAAGGTAAGAAAACTGCACCAATGTAGGTGGATAGGTTGGGACTAAGTGTTCCCTATATTTGTTTGTATTGCTACGAGAGTATGTTGGGACTAAGAGTTCCCTATAATTGTATGAATGTCATGAGATGGTATTATGCCACTAGGACATGTGATAAGCGGCCTAAGGGTGCCAAAATCAACACTTGCGCACATGGCGCGACTCGGACACTGGTATCCGAGGACAACTTATTAATCACTGAGCTTGGTTAAGCTGGCCGGAGTCAGTGGGTATGTCACTGAGATTGGCCTAAGCGAGCCAAAGACAGTTAATTAAACAGAGGGTGTGGCCTGCGGGCGTTAACCCTAGCTATTGTTTGATATAGGTTCTATCGTTGATTATGGTGTATGACTTGATGAGTATCTGGAGTTGAATTATTGGTTTTGGCCAGTGTGCTGCTTTGAATGTATTTTATGGTGTGCTGGTAACTGATTAATGCCTTGTGATTATTTGGATTACACTCAACAAACTGTCTAGCTGCTACTACTGTTATGTTATGATGTTATGTTTTCTAGCTAGGCCTCGGCTCACGGGTGCTACGTGGTGCAGGTAACGCTAGTTGGCCATGGGTTGGAGAGCTCTGGGGGCAAGGTGTACATTGTCAGCTGCTCGGCCGCCACGGTCGGGGGATTGTACAGGGACGAGAACCTAAACTGTGAATTTTGCCATTAGAGTGGCTTGGTTGCTTATTCGTTAACAATAATTTTATATTTACGTTATTTAAACCTTGTTTTGGGATCCCATGTTTCAAACATGTATTTTAGTAAAACTTAAACGTTTATAACCAAAATTCTTTTTAACCTACCTTGTTATGCCATTAGTTACACATTATGATTTAAATGACTTGATTAGCAAGTCTTGCACTACTTCAAACACACAGTGTAACGATCTTGGTTATCCAGGGCGTTACATCTTTAATATTTACCGCTTACTTCCCGATACCTAACTAATCATCAATTATATTTCTCAATATCAAATAATCTCCAATATACTTCTCAAATTCCCAGATATACCCCCAGACTCACCCCGAGTCGGGTATAAATCCCCACTATGACTTTCCCGCTAAACCGCTTGCAAGGATCGCCTCGGGTCACAAGCAACAAATATATCCACATAATAATGTGGTCTCAACATTTATCACAAATATTTACATTTATGCCCTCAACAGGCCAGAATTACAAATATACCCTTATACCCTAATCAGGGCCTACATGCATACTAATACACATAGTCATGCATCACATTAATCCAAATAATCATATAAGCATGCATTTGCACCATAGATTCGCATAGCCTCCAATTGTGCCCTCCCAACACACTAATCAAGGCCCTTAAGCCTTATTAGTAATTTTTGGGTCGTTACAAAGTCCAAGGTATATCGGACCTTTTGAGATAGTGGAGAAGATCAACGTGGTGGCCTATCGATTAGCTCTCCCTCCTGTTTTGGCTCAAGTACATGGTGTATTCCATGTATTTATGCTCAGAAAATATGTGGAAGAACCAAGCCATGTACTTAGTTACGAACAATTGGAGGTGGATCCAAAACAGTGTTACGAGGAGAAACTAGTGAGGATTCTAGATCGTAAGGATAAGATGTTGCATAATAAGACTATACCCTTCGTTAAGGTGCAGTGGTGTAACCACGGGGTAGAAGAAGCAACATGGGAATTTGACGACCAGATGCGAGAGTTATACCCACAGTTGTTCTAAGTTTTGAGGACGAAAATTGTATAAATTGTAGGGATTGTAATGCCCCGCGTTTAGGGCACCGGGTAAACCTTAGTTTCAGGTATTTTAATTCCTTGTATTATGTATTATTTTAGGGGAACATTTTATGTTACAAGAAGTTTGTGATGTTTGAATGCTAGCCATATTGTGGTAAGTGCAGTTTTTTTATAAACCGAGACCTTTGTCGTGGATAGGGTCAAAAACCCTAATCAGGTAAAAATCACGGATTAATTAAATAGGAGATGCAATGGCATAAAACTATTAATTTTGTCTGGCAATTGAGACTTTATAGTCGAGCCAATAAGTTTAACAAAATTGATTGAGGTTTCAATTCCAATCAACCGAGTCATTTCTTGCTAGGGCCTCTAAGGGCATTTTGGTCAATTTGATAAAATTACCAAAATTATGTGATATGTGACAAATTTTATTTTTGGGTCACATTTAATTTAATTAACTGAGCTTGGAGATATTTAAAAACTATAGGGTAAAATTTTAGGAAAATTTAGATAAGTATAATTACCAAAGGGCCCTTGAGTGCCTAAGGAGAAAGGTAAAAATGAGAAAGGACATAAAGGTCTTTTCCAATGGAGGAGAGAGGGTGTAGTGGGCGGCAAGACTATGCCTAGGGCTCTCAAGAGCCTAGGACATCTACCCTAGGAAGAGTAAGAGCCTTACCTCACTCATTGGCAAACCCTTAATCACTTCTTTCTTACACTTCTAATAATTTTTTTTAAACAAAATTCCTTTTCCCTCAAGAAAAACACTCTCTTCCATTTCCTCTCCCCAAAACCAAAACCCTAAGTCTCACTACTCTCCATTGCTGAAAATTTTCTCTCCATGAGCCAAGAGCACTCATTGCCCCATTGAAGGAGGGTGAAGCTCAAGAGCACACTTAGGTAGAGTAAGTTTCGAAACCTCCTTCATTTTTTCTCCTCTTTTTCTCTTCAAGCCCGAAACCCTAAGGGTTTATGTTGCCTTCATGTGATTTAATAGCCATGCATGGCTCTTATCATGTGTTCTAGGGTTCAAGAGAGGCTTGTAAGGGTAGGATCTCAACGATTTAGCACTTTGGTGATCAAGTGAAAGCAAGGTATGAGAACTTGGTAGTTTGCATGTTTTCTCCCTCATCTAAGTTTTTTCTACCCTAATCCTTTTCTAAAAAATTTGTGTGTGGGACGTGGGGCTCGATTTTGAGAGTGTAGAGCACAAGGGGGGGGGGGGGGGGGGGGGGGGTTGAGGAAGCCAAGCAAAACACATTTCCATGTTAAAAGTATCAAAGTTAGAAATTTATGGTTGTTCTTGAGTCTTGTGATTTATGTTGGTAGATCTGGTTGTATAGGTTATTTTAATGGTTTTTGGAGTTAATTTTATGCTTAAGATTGAGGTGGTGTGATTTCATGATTTGCATGCATGCATGTGGCTAGGGTTATGCTAGAAATTCTTATTGTTGTTAGGTTGTGTAAAAATGCATACTGCCAAAATTTCGTGGTCTGACTTCCAACGGGTCAGATTGCACTCAAATGCCTATGATATTTGTGCAGTTGCATAGTTTGTAGTGAGTACTTGATGATAGGCTTTGGGAAAATCGTAAAAATATATTTTTAAACCAAAGTTATGAATGTTTTGGCATTTTTATGTAAATCTGGAATATTTCTGGGCAGCATGCACTGCCCAGATTATTTTGACTTTTGAATGGCTTTTATTAATAAAAAAGCTTATACATGTATAAGGGTCACTATAATATTTTAGAGAGAAACGTGTTAAGGTATAAGAGATATAATTTTTCAAAGTTTTCCCCAGAATCTGGAACCAAAACTTCTGGGCAGCAAGCAGTGCCCATATTACTTTTAACATTTTGATGAGTTTTAATATTTCAAAACTTATGAAATTTTTTAGGAAGCTAATTTAGACATTGATAAAGATCTCTGTAAAATTTCAGAAAGAATTGAACTATGGTCTAAGAGAAATAAATTTTCAAATTTACCATAAAATCTGGGAAAAAATTCTGGGCAGCAGAAACTGCCCAGATTGCTTTATAAATTTGAATGGGTTTCGCCATCCCAAAAATTAAATTTTTTTTTAAGGGAATTGGTGAAGATGTTTACAAGGACTTCTGTAAAATTTTAGAGGAAAATGTGTTACTGTTTAAGAGAAATAATTTTTCTAAGTTTGCTCTAAAAACTGAAAAATTGGAATTTTGAACCTTAACGAAAAGTGATTTTTGGGAGGTTAGTTCTCTTAACCTAAGACAAGTTTTGACATGAGACTTTCACCTAGTTCCCGTCCTTATGACACAGAATATGTGTACAATAGTTTAAGGGTTTTGGTTAAAAAACTCAATTGAGGGCAAAAGCTTAAGAAATGGGACTTTATTACTTTAAAACATATAAGTTGTGTTTGGTAAAATTTTGTTTTTTAATTTTTTAAACACAAAAATGGAAATATTATTTTTATTTTTGTTTCTTTATTTTTAAAAAATAAAAATATGTTTGGTAACTATTTTTGTTTTTTATTTTTAAAAACAAAAAATAATAAAGTGCTTGATAACTTTTATTTTTATTTTTTGTTTCATAATATAAAATGAGGTGTTGATTTGAATAAGAGAAGAAAAAAAAAAGAAAAAAATCGAAAACGGTTTAAAAAAATTTTGAAAGTAAAAAAATTCTATTTTTAAAATTAAGAATTTTAATTAAACTTTTTAAAAATAATAAATGAAAATAGAGTTGCCAAACACTATTTTATGTTTAATTTTAAAATTTTCTATTAATTAAATAAAACACTATATTTTAAGTGTTACCAAACAACACCATAATGATATTAAAGTTTTGGAAATGAGAAGAAATTATCATTTGCAAAGATAACTAAGGATTTGAAGATTTAACCAATCCTAAATCAACTTGAGTTAATTTAAAAGTTAATTTTTACCATTTTATAAGTTAAGGGTCCAATTGACCTTCTTTTAAAAAATAACATAAAAAGAGATCCAAGGTTATGGATAAAAAATTGTAAGAATGAGAGTTTGAGTTTTGTAGAACATTTAAAAGAACGGGATAGTATTGTCAAATATTATTTGTAAAAGGTCAAAAAGCGATATTTTGGTAACTGATAGAAAACGGTAAACTTTTGTAAGATGAAAACAAGTTGGTATTTTTCTAAAGATATGAGCTGAGTAGAACTCTTTTTTTCCTAAAATCAAAATATGAGTTATCCAATAAGAGAGTTCTTTATTTGAAGAATAATAAAATGCACAGCTCGGAGAGCGTGTTACGGTGAGTCCGATTTTCTTATGATACCATAAAAACTAAAACAAAATCTAGTCATATACATTGTGAAGTGTATAAGAGGCTATAGTATAGAATCTCTAAGAATTTATTTCATATAGCTTCATGGAATATTAGCTACAAGAATATGCTATAGTTTAACCTGAGTCACTGTGTGGTTTCACTACCATTTTATCTAAGTGGGAAGGCTCGCTTCTGGATAGAAGATTTCCACAAGCAAGAGTTAAGGAATCCAGGTAAGACAACTTATGATTTGTTTGGCTACAACATGATCATGACTAGTTTAGATAACTAAGATATAAGCTAATACTTTGAACTAGTCTAAGAAGGTTTACTCAAGACCGTGGTCCTAGAGGGTTCGCATACTCATGACTAAGGTAAGCAGTCCGGCTAGCTACCGTTACGACTATGAACTCCGACTAGCCATCGGGAACTAAGTAAGAAACCAGTTCGCCATCGGGAACTATGAACTCCGACTAGCCATCGGGAACTAAGTAAGAAACCAGTTTGCCATCGGTGACTATATAACTAAGGTTTGTTGGCCACCACAATATGTAAGAAGTTTGGCTTAACACCCGTGAGATAAGATTCTGGTTAAACTCTGTGACATATACCTAAGTCGATTCCGGAATCAAATCTCTATGACTAAGAAAGTATGTTGAATTCTTCTAGGAGTCTGGGTAACCAGTTTCAATAGTTTACACTCGTTGATGCTATGGTAAGATATGCGAAGTTATGTTTGATTGTTCCTCCGGAACCTTATGTAAGTATGTATGTATGTATGTTAAGATTAATGAGTATGTAAGAAAACTAAGTATGCATCATAAGAACGTTAAGTATGTTAAGAATGTTATGTATGTTACTAGTTTAGACTGTATGTATGCTCTAGGATCTTCTGCGTGTAGGTGTATTTTCAGGATTTTAATTTTGGTTATGAGACATGACCATAAGTTTGCTAGAATGTTCTCACGTTCTTAAATTGTATGCTAGGGTTCAGTTTCACCAGAATCCTATTCTTGGTTGGTTATCTACATAGTTACAGTTGGTTTAAGTTCTTACTCTGTTTATGTGGTTATGCTTGTTAAGTTTTTCTTACTAAGCATTTCTCTTACCTAGTTGTTTCGTGCTGTAGGTAAGCTCAAAGGCAAAGTGGATTAGTGAGCGCTGGAGTTTATCTGCGACGATGTACATGTGGACAAACCTTTTGGGAAATTATGTTTTGGGGACTAGAACCCATATGATAATTAAGAATTTATTTTGGGCTTCTTGAATGTTTCTAAATTGTGACATTGTAATTCACTTTTAAGTATGCGCATACTTCTGAACTATTGCATGTTTTGAAATTTTTTTTTTATATGGATATTTGATTACCTTATTTTTGCAAACGAATATGTTTTTCTGCAAATTATGTTAAGAAATTTTACAGGATGTTACATAATAAAGAACATCCAGTCCACAAGATTGCACCTAGATCCACACCACGATCTTCAAAGCAAATCCTCAAAATACTAGGAGTGATATTTTTTTTACTGAATAACTGAAGTTAAAACCCCCACTTTTAACTTCAATTTTTTAAGACTTTTAGCTCTGCATGGATAGGCTTCGGTTCCAATATATGCGAGAATTGAAGTACATCCCTTTTAAAAACTAAAGTTAAAGCCCATTTCTGTAGCAGTGCCATTATTTTTCTTCCTCTTCATCTTAGCGTTCACGTAGGTTCTAGTAGCCTTATGAGGACTTTGATCAGATTGTTGCAAAAACATTGCCTGCAGAGATTCTATGATCTCATAGCCTGTTTCCTTACTGTAACGCCCTGGATAACCAAGGTCGTCACACTGTGTGTTTTAAATAGTGCAAGACTTGCTAATCAAGTCATTTAAATGAAAATGTGATCCTAGAATCATAAACAAGTTAGGGTTAAAATATTTTGGCCATAAACATACAAGTTCTCTTTAAAACAAATGTTTGCTACATGGGATCCCAAAACAGGGCTTAAAGGACATATTTACAAAATCTCCAAAAGTTATAAATAATCAAGGCCACTCTAATGGAAAAATATACATTCTAGGTTTCTGTCCCTGTACAATCCCTCGACCATGGCGGCTAAGCAGCTGACAAAGTACACCTCGCCCCCAGAGCTCTCCAACTCATGGTTGAGCCATCTTACCATTGCCATTACCTGCACCACGTAGCACCCGTGAGCCGAGGTCGAGCAAGAAAACTATATCACATAGCATAAACAATCCAGACCATGAAATAATTCATAAGATATTAAACAAATATTTATCAGGCCATAATAGGCACAAATCAGTGATGACAAGCAAAGATTCATCAATCTATCATCCAGATATTCAACAAACCATCAACATTAGATTAATAATAGTAATCACATTCATAATCAAGAGTTTAACATAATCATCATACAATACTCAGGGTCGATGCTCTTAGGCCGCACCCTCTATTTAACCCATTGTCTCCGGCTCACTTAGGCCGAGCATAGAGTTTAACCCACTGACTTCAGATTTCTTAAGCCGAGCTCAGTGACTATTAAGTTGTCATCAGCTACCAATGGCTGAGCTGCGTCCTGTACGCAAGTATCAGTTTCGGCACTCTTAGGTCGTTTATTTCATGCTCTCATGGCATATCATAATCATACAACAATTATATTCAAATGTAGGGAGCCCTTAGTTCCATCACAGCCACACAAAAGGGTGTAGTTTTCTTACCTTTACTTTCCGATCGAAGAAGGTGAAATGGTTCCTATCACGATCCCTAGCTCCGAGCCTTGGCATTAAACCTAGTCACAAACCATAAATCGAACCCTCATTATAATTTGATTTTGTAAACCAACTTAGGGGCCAATCCCAAGCTCTTAGGACCTCTAATTCCACCAAAATAAGTGGTGAAACCATCCCCCGAGCCCCCAAGCAAAACCCTAAAAAGTACCTAAAAACCAAGTTCTGGACACAGGGTAGCGCTACCAGAGGGCGCTACAACACTACAGTTAGAAACCTAAGACCCCCCCCAAAAAAAAAGCAGCCTAGCACTGTAGCGCTCCCAACCTAGTGCTACAGAGCTAGCACCAGAAATAGAAATTTCTAGGTTTTTCCCTTTGACTAGCATATCATATTATATATCAAAGAGTGACGAAATACCTACAACGACAGAATACAATAAAACACATACAATATAACAAATATACTAAAATAAATAAACAATCTAAGTTATATATAAGAAAAACATGACTAAACTTATATAAAAGATGCTAAATATTTTAGAAAAGAAATTAGAAAATGAGAAACAAAATAATTAATGAGACATGAAGATGAATATTAGGAATGAGAAGTACAAAAACTACACTTTAACCTCACCAATATTTCTAAAATAATTAACTCATTTTTGTCACATAAAACAAGTAAAACTAAAGTAGAAATAAGAAAAACAACAAAATAATAAAGTGAATTTTTCTCTTAAAAAATATGATCTCCTCTTTCCCTCCATATGTGTAATGCCCCAAATTTCCTAATAAGGGTTAGGACCTTGATTAGGAGGCCGGGAGGGCCATAATTGATTTATTATGTTATTTAGTGATCATATGCATGTTAATGTGAATTATATTATAATATGATGATATATGCATGCATATGGGTGTATTTATAATTATAAGGGCATTTTGGTAATTTGGCCCGTTGAGGGCGTAATTGTGTATTTCCGTGCATGTGGGTGAGTTATGATTGGTACCACATTATATGTGGATTTGTTCGAGCTTTTCGGCATGAGACGATCATGAAATGCAAGTGTTCGGTCTGGTCATAACGGGTTTAAGTTCGGGGCTCGGGGTGTGTTTAATGGTTAGAGCATTACTGGGAATTAAAGGGTAATGGGATATGATTTATTGGTATGTGAGAATTTTGAGGATAGCTGGAATTGGAGGGTGTTAATTATGATTAACGAAATAGGTACGGAAGGACGGTTTTGCCCTTGGTGGCTATTAAGGCTTTATTTTAGACTTGAGGGCATTTAGGTCTTTTCCCCCCTAAAGGATTTATATCAGCCATTAAGGTTGTAGAATAGTAACAAAAATAGAGTCCTATTTTCCCTTCTCTTCCAATAGGTTTTCTCCCTCATTTCTCCTTGAATTTTCAAGCTCCTTTTTAAAGAATCAAGCCAAGGAACCAAGCTAGGATAAGCTAGGGTTATGTTCCACCATTGAAGAGGGTGTGTTGCTGAGATTGAGGTGAGTTTTTAGCCATTATAACTCTAGCTTTTGCTCTATTTTCTTAGTTGAGTTTCTGCTGGTTTTTGGGTTGGAAAGTGGGGAATTGATTGGAGTTTTGGCTAGGGTTCTTGGGGTTGTGATGCTTGGGACATGTGAGGATGGTATTTGGGTTCATTTGGGACTGAATTTGATGTTTGGAAGCTTTTGATTTGGGTTGGAAATGGTAGAATCGAAGGAGGAGATTTCTGGGAATTGGCTGGCTGAAGGTAGCGCTACAACGCCCAGTGTAGGGCGCTACAGGGCTACCTGTAGAGGAGGCTAGGGCGGTTTGGTTCTGAGTATAGCGCTGGGGCGCTAGGAGGGTGGCGTTGTAGCGCTACTCTGTTTCTTCATAACCCTGTTTTGGGTGTTTTTAAGGGTTTTTGGATCGGGGTTTCACTCCTTAAGGCCCGGGATCGAATCTACTCACCGTGTGGGCATGTTTCGAGGTCCCGAGGGTGGGGTTTAGGTCAAGACCTTGTCTTTAATGATTTTCATTAATCAGAGATTGTATTTGGTTATGACTAGGTCACTGCTAAAGGATTAAGGATCGATCGTTCTCAAGGGTCGTTCTTGTTCTAATTCTCGCTCAAACCGGAGGTAAGAAAACTGCACCCTGTGTATATATGACATGCATGCTTATTCTTGATGCATGTTGGATGATTAAATGTGAC
Source organism: Humulus lupulus (assembly GCF_963169125.1). Lineage (NCBI taxonomy): Eukaryota > Viridiplantae > Streptophyta > Magnoliopsida > Rosales > Cannabaceae > Humulus > Humulus lupulus. The sequence continues at coordinate 156,836,313 of NC_084798.1, read as the reverse complement.
ATGCATGATTATTTTTGAGGCATGACAATGCACGAGAAATATGTGATTATGGCATGCTATGATTATTGAATATGAGATTGTTCAGAGCTTGAGCCTCTGTGTTTATGCATGGTCCTAATTATGCTAGCAGTTGTTAAGTAAGCATGTTGAATGCCCTATATTCGAATATTTGACATATGATATATGTTTGGTAGCATTGCTTGCTTGTGTGTGTGGCACCAACTGTTCAGGATCGGCATTGGTCACATATTACTAACTTGAGAGTCAGAAACGGCATAAGTGTCGAGGACGCAGGGCCGAATGAAGATTAGATCTAATCGATATCAGCGTTGAATGATTCATATGGAGTATTAATGCTAGACCGACCCGAAGGTCGATGAAAATTATAAGCGCTTGGCTAGTCTAGGACTAGTTACTCAGAGTCAGGGCCTAAGGCCTAGGTGACTGCTTGTCACATGGCTAGGGAACAGAGTTCCATAGTTATGACTCTAGGGTCATGAGGAAGGTTATGTTGGTGACTAATCATCATGCACCTATCTTGTTTAAGCTAGTGAAAGGATCACTTATTTATATTGGGAACGGAACCCACCTTAGTGACGTGTACCACTGTCACTCTTTTATTCAGGGCTAACAGCCCGATATGGTTACCGGAACCACCAGTGATAAATCACTTATCTGATTGAGATTGACTTGATAGTCGTCCACTCAGGAGGGCAGGATTTTTTATCCTGGATACCCATCGTTACGTGAATCTGTTTGCCTGCTTGAATAGGGATATATCTGCTAGGCATGTGCCTTATGATTTGATGACATGTTATTACTGTTCATGAGCATATTGAGTTTTCTTGCTGGGCTTCGGCTCACGGGTGCTATGTGGTGCAGGTAAAGGCAAAAGAAAGCTGGACCATCCTTGAGCTGGAGAGCTTAGGTGACGATGTGTACATATGCAGCTGCTCGACCGCCACGGCCGAGGTTTGAAGGAGAGGAGCTAGGGTTTAAACCTGTTTTGCCGCTTAGATCGGCATGTTGTAAATATTTTCTTGTAATAGACCTCTAAATTATATTTTTGGGATCTCAATGTATATAATAAATGTTCTAATGAAATGTTATATCTTAACCAACAATTTTAATCTCTAAACCGCTAATCATACTTAGTTATACGATTTTGGCCAAATGACTCGATTAGCGAGTTTAGCACTGTTTACAAGGCACACCGTAACGGTCCCTGTTGTTTAGGGTGTTACAATATGGGTCTCTATTTATAGAGTTTAGAGTTGCGAAATACTAATGCCAATAATGGAAAAGTGGTTAAGAAAATTAAGTAGGTGGGTAAGTGCTTGAAATTGAGGTCATTGCAATCTTTGACCAAGCCAATTTTCTTAGACGTGGGAGTAGTTCAAAAAAATTTGCAAATGTGAGAGTTGTTGCATTGACCTTGGATTATTGGGCACAGAGATGACCATGGGCTGCAAATGAGTTGGGTCACAGGCTTCTGAAAGAAGTGGGCCGATGGTCTACTAAAAGGAAAGAGGCATGATGCTACAATTGGAATTTGGAGGTAGACTTTGAAATGAGAGAATTTAGGCCCACTTTTATTAATTTAAGCTCACGACTAATAGTGTGATTTGAAAAGAAGAAGACATATTTTAATTGGAGAGACAAAAGGTCCCCACCTTCAAACATCTTCAAAGAAAAAGTCCATTTCTTTCAATCTTCAATTTTGGGCCTTCAATTGGACTTCTCACTTTTACTTATACTCTTTCATTTCTATCATTTTTGCTCCAAATCTTAAAAAATATACACATAATTAGATTAAATTAATTATTTCCAATCTAAATAATTTTGCATTTAAACTCACGGAAATAAATAATTTAATTCTAATTATTCACCAACTAATATAAAAAATATGCAATTTTTACACACTAATCACTCACCCAACAACAAGTTGACGGGCCAACGCCTCTTGTCCTGCCCCATTTGATACTATCCGAATAGCTCCCATCGTAGTCCAATGGCTCCCATACGTCCATGATCCAATCCTCCATGCACCATGCTTTAACTGATTTTGGCAAGCCTTCGAGACTAGCTGCCAGACTAGTAGCACACACTGGACCTCTACCTTTTTCAAGCATAGTGCACCCTCGATTGTTTATAAGCTAACAAGTCCCACAAATGATTTCCCGCGCCACCACGTGTCCAGACTCATGGCTATGGTGCACCACGATATTTGTCGGAGGTTTGGTCCATGTTCCATGCAAGCAGCATACCGGCAAGCCAAGGGAATTGTACCCATAAACCTATAGCAGCAAGCTTCGACTCACTACCGGGGTGCCTCGATAATGTCCATGAGTACTCCTGCTCATGGAGACATATAAGTCCCCTCTTGGTCCTAATATGCTCACCCTACTAGCCCTCTTAACTAGTAGTAGCTCACTTAGTGCACATGCGCCATGGGGGTGGTGGAGAGAACTCATACCTGGTGCTCCCCCTACAAAAAGCCTTCTAAGCTTTAAGCCTTCTACTAGGAACATATATGATCTTTGTTTGGGGGACATATTGGGTTTCACCTCACCAATTCTTTGAATCTCCAAAATCTGATCACACCTTTGCCTTCACTGACTCTTCAATATGGGAACATCCATTTTTGGCATCACACCATCCACTTTAAGGCAATATTGAAGATATTTACGAAAATTCCACTGCAGTACAACTAGGCATCAGCATGCCCACGAGCCTGCACTCTCGAGTGCACATCTAACTAGGCATCATCCTAGCTTGTAACGTGAAATTGACATGCCTCAAGAAGCCAATACGTTACATTCTCCCACACTTCAATTGTCGATGCCCTCATCAATGACCCTTTGCGATCTTTTCCAATGGAGACTTCTAAGATCACTCCTTGCTTTATTTGAATCTTAAGTCTCCACTCGTCTCCCTACCTCTGTAGAATCACCCACTTGGTGATGATCTTCTTGCGCCCGCTATTGATCTTGATCAAAGACTTCATGCCATTGTCACTATTCAGAATTTCCCCATTTTGAGTGTTTCAACACTCCCACACTTCTTTCTTCAAAACATGAACTCAGTTGAGACCAACACGACATCCCTCCAGTTAACCTAGCAGCCCATATAACACTAGCCCCAAAGCCAACACATCATCTGATTATTGCTTTCCCGCCAAGTGTCCAATGCATACTCTTATTGACAAGGAAAAAATAAGGTGCACCCCTGCAGGGTGAGGTTTGCAAACCAACCGTTGTAGAAAACACCTCTACACTCATGCTTCTATTGAAGCCAAGTCCCTCTCGACCTTCTATTTGCTAACTCTATGGGCTCTTCACCATTATGATGACAATTTGACCCAACACTTGTGTCGCGATCGATAATTTTAGATGTGTCCTCTCCCGTACGTGGCATTCATGCCAACTGCAATCCTATGCAACATTTAGTGCACACTTGCACATGAACTTCGCCTAATGCTCCCTTGCACCTTAAATTTACGAAGTAGATCTTTGAATTTGGCCCTCTGGCCTTACCGAATACCCACGACTTCATGCAAATGACCCCCTCACAACGTATATAAAATTTCTTCACTAAGTGCTCGCTCTTACGAGCTTCTACAATGTGGCTAATGATCTGTGCATCATTCGAAACCACTACGCTACCTTCTCACTTGTGCTCATACTAACTCTCCAGCATCGTACCTCAAGTCCTGCCTAACTCTAGACAACTTGTTGAATCCTGAACAACTTGATTGCACCTTACCTCACTATTGAGGCCTGAAATTGTCCCAATCCTCTATCTCCCTTTGGCATACGTTCTCTAAATCATTTGGCTTGTGCTTCCAGAAACATGTTTCCCCAAAAAACGCGAAACATATCCCATAACATGCTGCAAAACTGGCCCAATCTTTGTCTCAACCTACGCTCATTCATATTGTCTATCTGCAGCTTCAATTGGTCACCCGACCCACTCGCACTAGTCATGCATGCCTTCGCACTGTACAACCTATCTCTTGTTGTGTTTCCCTGGGATTCACAAACCAAAGCTGAACAAATACCATGACTCTTTGAGCATAAGATTAGTTGAACCCCACTTTATCTTGGGAACAAGTTCCGTAGGGCGTACCTTCCTTAAGGCATAGCTCGCAAGCTAACTGCTTCTACACTACTATCCCTCCATTCTTTTGATCATTATGATGATGATGGTGTTGATCTAATGCCTCGGTCATTCTAAATCTTTGCCCTACGACATCTAAATGTTGCCTTAGTACCTAAGTCTTATTGACTTTAACCCCAGGCCAATGTTGCACTAATGTTACCTTAGTCCTTGAGTCTTGTTGACTTTCAGCCTAGGTAACTTGGCTCTGTCCATGGCTCTGTGTAATGACTTGAATAACTATAAGACCTCGGACCATTAAAAATACTAAGACATAGCTACTAATTTTATACATACATAAGAAATAACATAACTTTATTTAAAACCCAAAATATTGTACCAAATACAAAATATGGTAAAAATATAAAATGTGATATGGAATATAAAATATGGTATGGGATCCCATTGTTATAAAACATAAAACATCAAATTTAATTTTTTAAATACTAATTGTGGAAATACATCAAAACATAATTTAAAAGACTTAAACAACGTCATCCTCGATCTTCACGCAGTCCATTCATCCTCAACACACATGCCAAGCTGCCACGAATAATTTCCGCCTTCCATATTCATTTTCCTGCATTATGCGAAAAATAAAGGAATGAGCCTAATGCCCAGCAAGGAAAATCTACTAACAACATGTATCATAAATCATAAACATAATACTATATCATATACATATACTATAAAACATATGAATATAAAAACGTATAACATATAAGACTACAATATTAATGGCCATTAACTCATTACCGTAGCATGTGATAAAACCATCTAGGTCCTCAGTCTACTATTCGAGGTAGGTTTAGATCACAAGGTAGTATATGATAACCCATCTAGGTCCTCTGTCTACTAATCGAGGTAGGGTAAATCATAACTCTAAACCATGAAAATGATAAAAATTCTTGGGGCTTGCTATCTAAGCAAGTTGTTGCGATATTTTTGCTATGCAAGTGCACACAGTCGCAATTCATAATAAAATGGTAAAAACCAAGTATCGTCCTCAAGGACTGATTTATCAATTACCAATCAACCAATCTTTTTAATTCTATTTGATTGAACAATTTCAGAGATTTCAAACAAAGAAAAATACTAACGAAGCACAATGAAAATTTAAATAGAAAATAACAGAGAAAATGAAATTAGGACAATTATGATCCTCTATTTTCCACCCTTTTATTTCCTAATGCAAAAATTATATCCCCTTCTCCCTATTCAAGAACAAGTTGCAAAAACAATTCATAATCTGGTTAAGATTTACAAAATTCAATCTAAATGACAACTTCCTATATTTCTATGGTAAGTTGAATCATGAAGAAGGCATTAAACATGCAACTCAGAAAAATAGGCAAACAATTTAGATACTTTCGTTCTAAATTGAATTTGCATCCAAACAATCAAAGCATATCAAATTTCACTTTTCAGATTTCAATTTGATTCATGAAATAGCAATTAGAGGTGATCAATCAATAATCGCACAAATAACACAGATTGTAAGGAATTGAAAGAGATGAAGAAGAACATCAATTTTGCATTAAACCATAAAAAGGGTTTCCAAAAGATTCACATAAAAGCCCTAAAAAAGAATTTAGCCCATGATATTCATTCTAGCAATAATATAATTCAATTACAAACATAAAAAATTTAAAGAAAAAGATGAAAAACACAGCAATCAATCCTCCAAGATGGTATTCTTACTCCCAGCCGTCGTACCCTCTCAAGACCTACTTCAGTCGCACACTATGTTTCTCCAAAAATCCCTACCAAATTCCAAGTGAAAGGACCAAATTGCCCATCAAAAAATGATCAGATCTGTGAAAATCGCGTCTCTAGCGCTGTAGCGCTACTTCTGGAGCGTTGTAGCGCTATTAACAGTGGAAAAATACCTCAAAATCTGGTGCACTAGCGCTGTAGCGCTCTTATTATGGCGCTGTAGCGCTAAAGTCAGAATCGACAAAACTCGGTTCGAACAGCCTGCAGCGTCAGCTCATCGTATTTTAATCATAACTCCTTCGATATAACTCTGAATTGAATGATTCAAAAATATATAGAAAGCTAAGAGAAATATCTACAACTGCTATTTCTAGAAGTGTTTCCAGAAAGTGAATACATCATGGTAAAAATGCAGCTTGAAGTTTCAGACTTGCGTTATAGAGCATAAATGACGTGTGTTGAGCATCTTCAATGTATTATTTTTCACACATAATGTCTTGAAACTCCACAATCAACACAAAATCCATCGTATTTATCATATTTAACATGTTTCTTCTCATTTCACTCCATATTATGTAATTGACCATTAAAACCTGAAACAAAAAGAAAACAAGCATAAATCTGCACTAAACAATCCTAAATAACTAAACACACAACTTAAAACGATCTCTAAAACAAACCTAAAATGAACCTAACACAAGTCATATGCCCAAGCGACTACAACATAAATTCTTGGGGCTTGCTATCAAAGCAAATCATATGCCCAAGGACTACAAAAAATATTTATACATATACATTTTATAGCATAAAACATATCATAACATAAACACATAAACACATATTATCTATCCTATTTTCCTTACCAAAAAACGGGATATGGAGACATGAATAGGATTTGGAACATGCTAAAACCAACAGTAAGAATGGTGAGTTTCTAAAGAAAAAAGATGAAAAGAAATCTAAACCATCCAAGTAGAAACTTACCAAAAAGAACCTTAAGTTTCAAGAAACTTAAAACACCTAATCAAGAATCATAAACAAGGGTTAGGATCTGAAAGAAAATAAAAGAAAACTAAAGAACTATGAAAAACTGAAATTAAGGATAAGAATACCTTAAATGATCTTATGACTTGATCTATACCTCGATACCTCAATAACACTATATCTCACTTCCCAAGTGTTTAGAAAAGCTTAGATTGGAAAAGCTTTTTAACCCAAAACCCAAGTGTTTCTCTCTATAGTAATCTTAGCAACCTTGAGGCTTTGAACAATGCTTGAAGAATGAAGAAAATGGTTGAGTACTAGGTCATTTTTATAGAGTTCAAAGAGTGAAACTAACCCCTTTTAATTTGAATAAATAAATGAATATAAAATGAAAAAGATTTGAATTTTCGTTCAAGAGACGCCCAGAAGTTGGTCAAAATCGTTCAAAGGCAGGTCCAAGTGGTTAAGGATACTTTTAAATTTAAAATCCCAAACATTCAAAAAATATGCACTAGGGGCGATATATCGCCTAGACCATTTTCCCGAGCCCCGTTCATTTGTTCGTGCGAAGTCGACGTATTTTCCGTATCTCTCGTAGGTGATATATCGACCTCTATAGCTGCGATATATCGACATACGCTAATATATCAAACACGTATTTTCACTTTTTCAACACATTTTGAATTCATTAACAGCTTTGACTGAGTCAAAACATGATCCTAACAACTGCTGGAAGGTTCTAGAGCTTCTAGATCTTTCTTTTAATTAAACTATTCATCAAAATACTTAAATCCTTAAATAAACATGATTATGACAAGTGTCACATTTTTAACAATTCTATCTAAACCTTAGGTTATAATAAATAATATTTCTAGGACCAGCAATATTAATCAAACCATATGTTATATTTAATATTTCTAAACTATAGGCTAAACTTATAAAATCCATAACTATTGCTATGAGTTTCCAACTAAGTCCCGGCTTGAACCAAAATCCACGGAAACTAACATACTACAAACTATTCTAACTACTACTACTTTCTAGCTAAGTAAAAATCATGGGACACTACAATTCTCCCCTACAAATAAGAATTTCGTCCCCGAAATATATTTACCAAACAATTCCGGATACTGTGCCAACATGTCTTCCTACAACTCCCACGTTGCCTCCCATTCAAAACTATTACTACATAGGACCTTGACTATCAGAATACTCTTGGACTGTAAATCCTTCATCCCTCTATCTAGGATGCTAACCGGCCGTTCCTCGTAACTCAAGTATTTTTGAAGTGCTATCGTATCATACTTGAGGATGTGAGATGGGACTGACACATATCTACGCAACATCGAGATGTGAAACACATTGTGGCTATCTGCTAGAGCTGGCGGTAGGGCTAATCTATATGCAACAGTTCCCACCTTGTCTAATATCTCAAAAGGACCTATAAACCGGGGACTAAGTTTGCCTTTCTTCCCAAACCACTTCACACATTTCATAGGAGATATCTTTAAGAAGACTTGATCCCCAACTTTGAATTCCACATCACTCCGCTTGGCATCTGCATAACTTTTCTGATGGCTTTGAGCAGCGAGCATACGCTTTCTAATTAGTGCTACTACATCTTGAGCCTCTCTAACAGCTTCGGGTCCAAGAAGTTGTCTTTCTCATTCCTCGTCCCAATGTAACGGCGATCGACACCTCCTTCCATAAAGTAACTCATAGGGTGCCATCCCGATCATTGACTGGTAGCTATTATTGTAGGACAACCATATCAGTGGCAAGTACTTACTCCATGATCCTCCGAAGTCTAGTACACAAGCGCGCAACATATCTTCTAAAATCTGCATGGTACGCTCGGACTGACCGTCGGTCTGAGGATGAAATGTCGTACTAAGACTTAACTTGGTACCCATGGCTTGGTGCAAGCTTCCCTAAAATCTTGATGTAAACACTGATCCTCTACTGGATACTATGGTCTTAGGGATTCCATGCAGTTGTACTATTTCTCAAACATAAATGTCTGCGTACTGGTTAGTAGTGTACGTAGTCGGGCTGCTTATTGTTTCGTGGTAGTCCTGTCATGAAGTCCATGGCTATGTCTTCCCACTTCCATTATGGGATACTAACCGATTGCAATAAGCCTACAGGCCACTGATGTTCTGCTTTCACTTGCTGGCATACTGAGCATTTAGACACATATTCTGCTACGTCTTTCTTAATTCCTGGCTACCAATACAATTCCTTAAGGTCGTGAGTCATCTTGGTCAACCTTGGGTGAACTGAGTATGGAGTATTGTGTGCCTCTTCTAAAATCTTCATCTTAATTCCATAGTCATTTGGCACACATACTCGACCTTTATATCTCAAGAACCCCTGTCTAGATATAGAGAAATCTATGGCCTTGCCTTCTTTGACTGCAGCTATGTGAGATACAAATGTGTCATCATGCCCTTGCCCGATCCGTATATCTTCTAATAGAATTTATTGGATGGACAAGTTAGCCAGTTTACCAATGACTACTTTTATTCCAGCATTGATCAGCTCTTGCTAAAGCGGCTTTTCTATTCTGGATATTGTTGCTAGATTTCCCTAACTCTTTCTGTTTAGCGCATCAGCAACTACATTTGCTTTTTCCGGGTGGTATAGGATTTCGCAGTCATAATCCTTTACTAGTTCTAACCACCTACGCCGCCTCATGTTGAGCTCCTTTTGTGTGAAGAAATGCTTTAAGCTCTTGTTGTCTGTATAAATCTCACACCATTCTCCATAAAGATAAGGGTGCCAGATTTTTAATGCGAAAACCACCGCTGCCAACTCCATACCATGCATTGGATAGCGTTGCTCGTATTCCTTCAGCTGCCTTAAGGCATAGGCTATAACGTTGTCATTCTACATCATCACACAACCCAAACCTTGCTTCGACGCATCACAATATACTACAAACTTGTCGTTGGGTGTCGGTACACAAAGTACTGGTGCTGAGCATAACATATCCTTAAGCAACTTGAAGCTCTCTTCACATCTATCCGTCCAGTTGAACTTCTGCTATTTCCGGGTCAGGTTGGCAAGTGAAGTGGCTATCTTATAAAAGCCTTCCACAAACCTCCGATAATAGCCTGCTAGCCTAAGGAAACTTCTAACCTCTGACGCATTCTTAGGTCTTGGCCAATCCTTCACAGCCTCTACCTTAGTTGGGTATACAATAACTCCATCCTTGGATACTATGTGGCTGAGGAACGCTACTTGCGAAAGCCAAAATTCGCACTTCTTGAACTTGGCATAAAGTTGATGCTCCTTCAATCGCAACATGGTCATTCTTAAATGTTCCTCGTGCTCGACTTCGTTCTTGGAGTACACCAAAATATCATCGTGAACACTGCGATGAATTTGTCCAAATAATCCTTGAAGACCTAATTCATTAAATCCATAAATGCAGATGGAGCGTTGGTAAGACCAAAAGACATAACTAGAAACTCATAATGTCCATATCAAGTTCTAAAAGCTGTCTTAGGAATATCCTCTTCCCGTACCTTGAGTTGGTGATACCCAGACCGTATATCAATCTTAGAAAACACGGTCGCTCCTTGGAGTTGATCAAATAAGTCGTCGATCCGAGGTAGCGGGTACTTGTTCATAATTGTCACCTTATTCATCTCGCGATATTCTATACACATCTGCATGCTTTCATTCTTCTTTTTCACAAATAGAACCGAGGCTCCCCATGGAGAATGGCTTGGTCTAATGAAACCCAAGTCCAGGAGTTGTTGTAGCTGCGTCTTCAACTCCTTGAGTTTGGTAGGTGTCATCTGGTATGGTACCTCTGAGATAGGCTTGGTTTCCAGTACTAGTTTGATTGTGAAGTCAATTTCTCCAATCGGCGGCAACCCTGGTAAGTCTTCAGGAAATACTTCTGGAAATTCCTTTGCGGACGTCTCCAACCTTTAGGGGTGTTTCCTGTACCACATCCGTGACGTTGGCTAAGAATGCGTTGACATCCTTTCTCTATCATCCCCTGAGCTTTGAGAGATGAAATAAGTGGTGTTCGTAGTCCTGAAATCTTTTCCATAAAACACAGTCTCTGACCGTCACGAGTTTAGAACATCACTTTCTTGCGTCTACACTCGATGGTTGCACCATGCCTTGATAGCCAATCCATGCCTAGTATTACGTTGAAGTCTTTGATCTCTAGCTCTATCAGGTCTCCTTCTAGTTCTATGCCCTCGATTTTGATCGGTACACCTCGTACTATCTGTAATGATAAGACTACTTCGCCTGGAGGAAGTTCTGTCACAAACCTAGTTCTAAATCTTTCACAAGGTTTGTCTAATTTCTCTATCATTCCTAACGAGATATACGAGTGTGTTTCTCTTGAATCAAATAATACTGAACATATATTATCAAGGATAGGAAACTGACCTGTGACCACTTTGTTACTAGCTTCAGCTTCTCCCTGGGTCAAGGCAAAGACTCTGGCTGGAACCATCTTGTTGTCCCTCTTCCCTTCTTTCTTGAGCTGTAGACATTCCTTCTTTCGATGAACTTCCTGGCCACAATTGTAGCATCCTTTAGTGTTTGCACGACACTCCCCAGGATGTTTCTTTTGGCATTTGGAGCACTGCGGGTATTTTACATAACTCGACCTATTGCCTCCATTATTAGTCCGTGCTCTTTTATCACCATCCACTTGCTTACTATCAAAATGCCTCTCTTCTGGCCATTATTGTTACTATGGTGATGGTTGTTGTTGTGGTTCCCACCATTCTGAGGTTGATTCTCCTGCTTAGGCTCAGGCTTGCTGGCCTCGTCCTTACTAACATTCGCCTGAAGCCTTTCCACCTTTATAGCTGTTTTTAGAGCATCGGCATAAGAAGTGGTTCCAGTATTTTCTAGTTTAACTCCTAGCTCAATCTTTGGCCTGAGTCCTCTAACGAACTCGGTGACCCTCAAAAAGTCAGTTGGGACCAACTCTAGTGCGAACTTGGCTAGTCGGTCAAACTATCGAGCATACTCTGCCACCGTTAAGTTGCCCAGCTTCAGACTGGTGAACTCTTCTACCCTTGTAGCAATGACTACCGAGTTATAATATTTCTTGTGAAAGAGCTCCACAAATCTAGTCCATGTCATGATGGCGACGTCGTGAGTCTGTTGTACTAAATCCCACCAGATTCTAGCATCCTTCTTTAGAAGAGATGAAACACAGGATATGTGATCCGCGTTGCTGAGATTCATGTGTGCTAGGATTGGCTCTACATTTCTAAGCCATTCTTCCGCCTCGAAGGGGTCGGTTGTTCTTTTAAAGTTTGGAGTGTGTTGCTTACGAAACCGCTTGTAGATTGGCTCTATGTACTGAGCTGGATAGGGCACATAGTTTGCCATTGGCCATCCCCCATACGGACCTGCTTGTTGGGGTACTTGGGCCATTTGTTGAGGCTGTGGTTGCGGCTGAGGCTGAGCCTGTTTTCATTGTTGCTGTAGCAATTCTTCCACTTGTTACCGTAGTCAGACAATCTCAGAAGTGTTGTCAACCGGAGGTGGTGCACTTCTGTTAGCAGCAGCATTGGTAGCACGCGTTCCCCTTGTTTGGACTGGAGGGGATCATTATTCTTATTGGCAGCGCTGGAGGCATTGTCGGCTATGCGTGCAGATCTTCTGAGCGACATCTTTAGCAAAGTTCTAACAGCCGAGAAAAACATGTTAGAACTTTTGCTAATAGTCTCTAAGGCAAAACTTAGTCTAAGCAAACATAACTCGGACCTATTAGTTTTGATTTCTTATGAAAAGAAATTATGTGAGCCTTCTTTACAATTAGGGTGTGTTTCTATACTTAGAAAAATAAGCCATCTTTATTATTTTCTAAGTTTGTTTCTAATCATCCTATATGACTTAATTCTCAGGCTCGAAATTCGTCGTTGTTCCAAAGTTAACCATATTAAGGGAGGGTTGGGATCTGTAAAATCGTTCCCACTCCTATGGCCCCCTAAACTCTCAACACAGAACTTGGTTCATTGATTTGTATCCACCCTCGCCGAACTTGGTCATTATTTACTTATTTAAATTTATTATGATTGTAAAAAAAATCAAACTCATACATGTCATTCAAAAATAACAATAATATTCATTTGGAAAAAGTTTTTCACTAAGTACAATCATAAATGCAAATAAATAATAAATAAATAAACAAATAAATAAACTAACATAACTAGGGTGAATCTAAAATTAGGATTTTCTACATCTGACCCTTCATCTAACATGTCATCATCTATTTCTTCATATTCCTCGTTATCTTGAGCGTCAAAATTACCTCAGAGAAGATTCATAAATATTCTATGCTTTTGCTCATTAGTAAATTGAAATTCCAACTTAGAGGCGAACCTAAGTATGAGAAAATAGTATCTCATGGCTACTAGTAATTCATCATTGTCATCTATTGTCTCCCATATTTCTTCTAATGTTGAAATTACAGAAGGGAAATCTTTAAAAAGCCTAATTACTAGGACATATTGTTCTGTAGCTCTAATCATAATTTGCTTAGTAGTCTGAAGGTGGAATATCTCCTTGTGGAATAAGATTAATCTCTGAGTGATTCTTTCTAACACTCCTACAGTATTCCTTGCCTCTATAATCCTTTTCAATGCCTTAACGCTCGGATATCCTGATAGGTCAAGGCTCCGTCCATTCTTAACTGAAAACATAATGGCTAAAACGTTAGCTAATAACATAAACATAAACACTTACATTGATGGTTAGATTAGGAGCTTGTGCGTGTGTATCAAGGAGAACTTCATGCATATGAACTATTTCTCTGATACCAACTATAATGGCTCGACTAATTCTAAGACCTCGGACAATTAAGAACTACTAAGACATAGCTACAAATTTGATACATACATAAGAAATAACATAACTTTATTTAAAACCCAAAATATTGTACCAAATACAAAATATGGTAAAAATATTAAATGTGATATGGAATATAAAATATGGTATGGGATCCCATTGTTATAAAACATAAAACATAAACTTTAATTGTTTAAATACTAATTGCGGAAATACATCAAACACAATTTAAAAGACGTAAACAACATCATCCTCAATCTTCATGCAGTCCATTCAATCCATTCATCCTTAACACACATGCCAAGCTGTCACGAATCCTTCTTGCCTTCCATATTCATTTTCCTGCATCATGCTAAAAATAAAGAAATGAGCCTAATGCCCAGCAAGGAAAATCTACTAACAACATATATCATAAATCATAAACATAAGACTATATCATATACATATACTATAAAACATATGACTATAAAAACGTATAACATATAGGACTACAATATTAATGGCCATTAACTCATTAACATGGCATGTGATAAAACCATCTAGGTCCTCTATCTACTAATCGAGGTAGGTTAGATTACAACTATAGTATATGATAACCCATCTACATCCTCTGTCTACTAATCGAGGTCGGGTAAATCATAACTCTAAACCATGAAAATAATAAAAATTCATATGACATGCTTAGATAGCAAGCTCCAAGAATTTTATCATTTTCATGGTTTAGAGTTATGATTTACTCTACCTCGATTAGTAGACAGAGGACCTAGATGGGTTATCATATACTATAGTTGTGATCTAACATACCTTGATTAGTAGACAGAGGACCTAGATGGTTTTATCACACACCATGCTAATGAGTTAATGGCCATTAATATTGTAGTCCTATATGTTATACGTTTTTATAGTCATATGTTTCATAGTATATGATATAGTCTTATGTTTATGATTTATGATATATGTTGTTAGTAGATTTTCCTTGTTGGACATTCGGCTCATTCCTTTATTTTTAGCATGATGCAGGAAAATGAATCTGGAAGGCAGGAAGGATTCGTGGTAGCTTGGTATGTGTGTTGAGGATGAATGGATTGAATGTACTGTGTGAAGATCGAGGATGATGTTGTTTACGTCTTTTAAATTGTGTTTTGATGTATTTCCGCAATAAGTATTTAAACAATTAAAGTTTATGTTTTATGTTTTATAACAATGGGATCCCATACCATATTGTATATTCCATATCACTTTTTATATTTTTACCATATTTTGTATTTGGTACAATATTTTGGGTTTTAAATAAAGTTATGTTATTTCTTATGTATGTATCAAATTATTAACTATGTCTTAGTAGTTTTTAATGGTCCGAGGTCTTAGAATTAGTCGGGTCATTACACTCTCAGTCTTGAATTTACATTCTGAACAGCAGTTGATCTGAATGATAACTCATCTCGATGCTTTAGTAATGGAACATTGGATTATTGTTTGAACCGTAAGGGTCTCTCCCCCACTTTGACTGTTAGCGCCCTCGAAAACTTTCCCACACACAAGAATTTCTAACTGCCCCTAACTCTTAATGCACACAACAAATCTAGAAATGCATCCCGCAGGATGTGACTCTCAAGTCACCTACTTCCTGTAGCACCACTGTTGATTCCCACATGTGCACACTGTCCACAGAACCATTCATTCGATCCATACTAGCATCTTTCCCCTTTGGGCTTCCAAGTAGCACTAAGTTCTTCTCAGCGTGGCACTCTAGCCCCACACAAACTCTAGCACAACTTCTCAACTTCTATGTAGTACAAAATTTCCTTGATGAAGCCATCTGGCACCTGAGAAACTCTTGTATAGCTCTGACCTCTGCGCACGGTCTACTCGACCATGCTGGCCTTTGATGCATGCATTCCCAAACTCAGCATCTCCTTTAATGCCTTAGTGTTGCTCACACTAGCTAACATCTCTGCGAGCCAACATGTCCCACTCAATTGTCTCTTCACCTCCCTTTTTGATCAAAACAAGATAACACGCAAACACCTCCAAGTACGACAATCCTCTAACAACCACGACCATTGCCACCTTGGTCTCCTTGTGATGCCCTTTGGCACACACTTTAACGCCCCGTGTTTAGGTCACCAGATAAAATTCGGGTTTCCAAGAAATTTCATTCTCATAAATTTTATTTACAAGTATTTTTATACTTGTAATAAATATGGTATCACTTGTATGTAAGTTGTGTGTTTAAATATTGGTTATTATATAACAAGTTTGGTTATGCAATCAAACTAAGACTGCGGTCGCGGACTAAGTCAAAATCCCTAATTGGGTAAAAATCTCGGATATAAAATATTCTCCAATAATTATGGCAAAAGAAAACTTAAGTTGAGCATAAAATAATTATGAATAAGGGAAAAAAAATAATTTTAATGAATTTTCCTGCAAAATTCAGTATGTCCAAGCTATGGGAAAATACTTAATGCAACTTAAGGTGGACTTAAGACCAAAGGAAATTACATAAGGAAAATTAAGTAATATTTATTTTTGTAAGACTAATGTCATCACATATTTTTGGTATGACATTCAATTATATTAAAAATCCTAAGCACTTTTAGTTGAAAACTATAGAAAATTACATTTTTACAAAAAGTACTATTCTAGCATTGGGGAATAAGTAGCTTTGTTTAAAAATAAAAGAGAATATGAGGGCATAAGTGTCTTTTAGAGGGATAGGCTGGCATGTGAGTCGTAAGAGAGTTATCATATTCCTATTGTCACTTCAAGTCTTACATTGAACTAGGTAAGAGGAAAACCAACAACCCATTCTTCCTCATTCTTTTCCTCTCTACACGCCTAGCCCCTCTCTCTCTCCTCTTTCATTTTTTTATCTTCTTTCTCTTCACCATTTCAGCAAGAAAGCTCCCCCATCTGGACTCAGGAATCCCACTTATCCGCTAAGGACAACTGGCAAGACAACTTATGAATGTTTGACTACATCATGACATGATTAATTTTAATTTCAAAGTTGAGTACATAGTTGAAATCTAGTTCTAGAAGGTTACTCAAGACTGTTGTCCTAAGGGGATTCACATACTCATAAGCAAGGTAAGCAGTGATGATTATGACACCCAACTAGCTATTGGTATCAAGTAAGTAAGAATTGGGTATCTCTCGATGAGTTGGTAAGCAAGCATCAGATGCCCCAAGTGACTTGGTAAATAAGCTAGATTGGCCACCTATATAAATAAGACGTCCAACTTAAAACCCATGAGATAAGAGTCTGGTTAAATTTTGAGACACATGTATGTAAGATGATTCTAGAATCAAACTATTAATATTATGTGAGTATGTTGAATTCTCCTAGGAGTCTTAGGAACTGGTGTATTTTTAAGTATACACCTGTGTTTGTGCTGAGTAAGTTAAGTAAGTTAATCTTGACTTTTTTGGCTACAACATGAAACATGCTAGTGTATTGTCTGTTATAGTTCTTTTACTATATCGATTAAGGGCTAAATTAGTAATGGCTAGGGGGTACCATTAAGCGTACAGAATGTTCCAATGAAATCTAGTAATTACTACATAATACTGGAATTCGAGCTGATGACTGAGGTAGGGGGAAATACGGTCAAATGTCTATTGATTTATGATTGAGGTAGGGGGAAGTACGATTGATTGACTATGGAGTGAGGACCGGGGTAGGGGAAGCACAGTCGAAGGTCTATTGATTTGCAACTGGGGTGCTCAGGGGGGAGTCCATTTTGTGTGTGAATGGATTATTGATATGTGAATCCGACTAGCTACCGAGATGATTAATTATTGTATTATTGTGAAATTCAGTGTGTGTGATGGGATTGCACTATTGTAAATCCAGTGATTACTAGGTAATACTGGCACTCGAGCTGGTGACCGTGGCCAGGGGAAGTACGATCGACGAATGAAATGTTTAAACAGGTATGCTGGCGCAGTTTTTCGCCAACAGTGGATTAAGAAATCAAACAACAGAGATATTAGGCTTTCATACTAAACCATGATTAGACAAATGAGCAATATCACATATACTCACACTTTAACAAGGCTCAGTGCTTAAAATCCACCTAGTCCACGAGACAATCTTAGTAATCTCCTTTAGGCTTCCGGTGAAATTGTTTCTTACAATTTCAATAGAGTTTCTATATTTCAAGAGACATTCCCTTTTTCTATCCATGCCCCTGATATGTATATAGGATTTTCCTAGATAACTTTAGGTAACTGCGTGCATAAATATGGTAAATTATAAATCAGAATAATCTCCCATTTACATAGGGATATGATTGCCTATGGAATTTACATATGTTATCATGGGTAATAAATGTGTAATAAAATAAGGGCATTAATGTGTGTACAAGAAATCTCAAAGTCTTTTGGGATCCTTCACTATGCGTCATGATCGGGCTTCCATGAGCTGAACACTTCCTTCGAGCTGGATGTCGGAGAGATAACCTAACCCAACACGGGCCAAGTTTTGTCTAGAAGGCGATCAAGCCATCACGCATCTCGAACTAGGTTGTTGGCATGAGAGGCATTCTGGAGATTATTTGATTGTCGTACTTTCAAGTTTTACTCGAACTGCTCACACCAGAGTTAGATAAATTTTTTGCTTGTATACTTCCTCCATGCACTTATGTGCCCGTTGTTCCCCGGGCTGGGTGATTTAGTTTGTATTTATTTTGGGGTGCAACATTTTCACCCAAGCTCCTGCTCGTGCATGACATAACCTCTGACACGCATAGTAGGGACTTTTAGGCTTCTATTATGTGAAATCGTGCCCACCCACTAGTCGAGTGCTAAACATGTGGCAGTTTGTAATAGGTGTATGTTTGGGTTTTGAGTCCTATGAAAATTGTCCTGTCAACTTTTTCCACCATAGGGGTTATTTAATCTAGGCCTTTGGATCCCAAACTGAGCCAATCGAGTGGCCGAGATTGGTTCCTGAAGTTTACATATAAATAGGGGAAACTGACCTGAACCTCACTACCTTTGCATTCAAAATAATTTCCATTTCCTTCTTAAACAAATTTTAGAAACCTTGGGCATTCTCTCATTCTCCAAAAGTTTTCAGGTTACTATCTTTGGAGCTATCATCTAATATGTAAGTATATCTTTACCCGGTTTAAATTTCACCCTCTTATTTTTCAATAAGTTTTACAAAATTTTCCCGTATAGTTTCTTACTTCGACCATGTTCAAGCTTAATAGGGGTTTTTGATAGGCCAAAACAACAGTACTAGGTTTGATTAGAAATAATGTGCATAAAAGCATGTAATTTTCTAGGTTTTGAAAGAGGATTGCCTGTGTATGCGTAGATATTTTAGGGTTTTTAGGTTCAGTTTTGGGTAGCTTAAGGGTTACGATTCCTCGAGTGGTTTTTCATTAAACCGCCTTCAAAAAGGTATTGGGTCTGACATGTGAATCCTGAAGTATTAGAGGATTTCCCGAGTTTACAGTGTGGTTACTAAACGTGCATGGACACATGGATTTTTTCTAGGAGATATCTTAGCTCGTGTATTTTTAAGGCTGAATTTATCAAATTCAAACACTTGGGTCACCATACCTTTATCGTCGTAGCATGGTTTTTTCTTAGGTCGCCTCTAATTAGCAGCTTTGTTGTTAAGCAAGCTAGATCATGGTCTATCCAAAGAAGTCATTCTCGAGCTCCTCTTCCTAAAGCAGAGTAAGGGCAAGCAGATTGCATCTGAGACCCCTATTCCCAAATTCGGCCCGATGGTGGATAAGGATCTTAGTTGACCCCAACACCTTTTTTGAGGCTGAGCGCATCAAATCTTGAATAAAGACTCAAAGCAAGGTGAATAAAATTTTGTTGAGCCACAGGATTGAATTTGAGTCCGAGGGCCTTGTTGCTCGACCTCCATAGGAAGGAGAGCGGAGCTGCACCCCACTTCAGTATGACTTCGGGGCCTGGAGTGATGAGCATCTGAAGGTAGGTGCCTTTCTCCCCTTGGATTAGTACTTCGTGGAATTGGCGCAATTCTAGTTTCCCCCAATTCATATCGGCTTTTAGCGGGGTTGAAATATTTATTTTTGAAACACGAGTGAGAGAACCTGTAACATCCCAAATATCCTAATAAGGATTAGAGCCTTGATTAGGAGGCCATATTGGCAAATTATGGATTTTATATGACTAACCGTGAATTACTTGTCATTTATTTGTATATGGGATATATATGTATATCATTACTTGATTATGTGAGTTATATTTTAATATGACTAGATATGCATGTTTAGGTGTATTAAATATGCATGTGGGCTCGTTTCTTATTAGAATGGCATTTTCATAATTTTGACCTGTTATGGGTATATTTAAATATATATGTGCATATATGTGATATATGTGTGAGACCACATTATTATGTGGATATATTCAGATTATTCGGCAAGAGGCGATCCAAGTGAGCAAATTACCGTAAAAGCCACAACGGGAATAAATACCCAACTCGGGGTAGGCCTAGGGGTATTTTAGTAAATTAGCGCATTGTCAGAATTATTGAGTAATGGGGATTTATTTGGTGTATTGGAGATAACTAAGATTTATGTAAAGAAATGGTGAGATGTGATGGTAAAAGAAGAAAATTCCCTTGAAGGCATTAAGTGGCAAGTTATAGGCTTACAGGCATATTGGTCATTTGTTGTGTTGGGATTTAGTATACTTAGGCAACCTAGAACCATGCTAAGTTCCAAAGGAAATAAACAAGTGCAGTAGCTCTCTCTCCCTCTTGTACTCCCTTCTCTCTCTCATAGGGTTTGAAGTTTTGAAAGAAAGCTTGAATTTTTGGAGTGGAGTTTTAGATTTGAGGCTCGGGAAAGGTGTAGGTAAGCTAGAGGATTGCTAGGAACCCATCTTCAAAGAAGAAGGTAATGGTTTTAACCTTTGATTCTCTCTGAATTTTTGAGATTTTACTTTGTTTTTGGTGTTCTTGAGTTTTGCAAACTCAAGACATGGATTTTGAGTATTTGTGGAGATTTTGGGTAATTTTTGTTGTTTTCATGTTGCTAAGTTATTGGGTAAACTATTGGGAGGATTGAAATGTTGGTTTGAGGGGTTGCAGAATCATTGGGGTCGGATTTGAGGCTTTGAGGTTCAGAGAATTCTGAAGAAAAAAAACCCTGAATTTTGGGTTTGCTAGGATCAGCGCTACAACGCTAGTGTGATGGGCGGTTTGACTTTCTGACATTAGCGCTGTAGTGCCCAGTAGGTAGCGTTGTTGCACTACTCAGCTTTCAAGAGTTGAGTTTTTGGTACTTTTAAGGGTTTTTTCTCAGGGGCTCGAGGGACGATTTCACCACTCTGTTTGGTGGAATTAGAGGTCCTAGGAGCATGGGATTGGACTAGTAGTTCATTTATGGAATCAAATGTTAATAAGATATTATCTAAGGGTTATGACTAGGTTGTCACTAACGCTCAGGACAGGATCGTACTCGAGGGTCGCTTATATCCAGTGCTTGGACCAAAGATTAGAAAACTGCACCTGATGCGTGAGATGCATGATTGGGGCTTGGCCCATTCGTTAAATGTATACATGATTAGGGCTCGGGCCCAGCTAATGAACATGATTCTGATTATGCATGTGTATATCCGTTTTAGTATATTGTAATGCACTGTGTCTGTGTGTATGATGAATGTATTATGTGATTATTTGTTATAACCAGGAAGCTCTATTTATAAGCCTAGAATCTATCTGTTGCATCTGATTAAGCTCGACCTGCTAGCCGAGGGCATACTTGGTTTAAAGGGGCTTGACTTATAAGTCGAGAGTCTCCAAGGCTCGACTTATAAGTCGAGGATCTTTAAGGCTCGGCCTATGAGCCGTGACTGACATCATGCATGTTGAGTGCATGCCGCCATGGCTGGGCGACCTCGGGAGTGCACTAAGCACTTTACTAACTTGGATGCCATATGAATAAGTGTGAGTGTGACATGCAATTGTGTGACCCTATGGCCACTCATTTATGCAATGTGTATACTTGATTCCATATATTAGTGCTAAGCATGATGTTATAATTTAAGAGCTATCTGAATATGTTTTCTTGCTGAGTCTTTTGGCTCATGGATGCTTTGTGGTGCTGGTAAGGGTAAGGAGAAGCTTGGCTAGCCGCTATATACAAGAGAACAGGGCGATCAGAGACCCTTGGAGGTCAATATGAGACGTTGTCTTGTATTCATACCCAAGAGAAGGAGTTTCATATTGTAGTTAATGAAGCTACCATGGTGGCCTGCAAACTGATCTGGAAAGATCAAACACTACCCATTAGAACTCGAGGTCCTCCCTCTAAGCTTCCTCCTTCTCAAGAAGTCATCCCTGTCGTTGAAGACACTGAAGAGGAAGAAGAGGTCGCACAACTTGTGCACAAAAGAAAGGCCCCTGAAGATGGACAACATCCTGACCTAGGCTGAGTAGAATCGATGGTAGAAACCAACACTTCCGGCCAAGGTAACACATATAGAGAATTAAACCGACTTTTTGCCA
Source organism: Humulus lupulus (assembly GCF_963169125.1). NCBI lineage: Eukaryota > Viridiplantae > Streptophyta > Magnoliopsida > Rosales > Cannabaceae > Humulus > Humulus lupulus. The sequence goes on along the minus strand of NC_084798.1, from coordinate 156,814,109 downwards.
ATTTTAGGCTAGTTCGATTCAACCCACAAAAACTTGTGAGTCGACATCAGATTGATCCAGACCTGAATGTGACCCTCCTCTAGTGTGTGGATCACTTAGTTCTACGCTACGACCATAGCTATATTCGGTGTACCATAGTGGTAGATAACACCATTCACTTCACGTCCACAATTTTTGAGGAGTACGGTACAAATATTTTATCATGGCCTTCCCTTTGTCAGGGTGTTTTTTCCTCAGGTAATATGCAGGCCGCTCATGAGTCAAGTCTGCATGAAGATCATTAACCTTGTAGGACCCAAAACGTAATAGTATTAGAGTCCCCCCTACTCTGATAGTCCAAGAGTTAGAGATTTTACCCAATCCGGTTCGTAACCCAGAGCCGATCATAGTAGTTTCCTTCTCTACCTCATAGGGTTGGTTTCTTGCTCTATTCGTTTCCTTTCATTTCCTTGCTAATCATTTCTTGGATCTGAATTTTCTACTCATCCTTTTTGCAGGCGAAGATATGGACTTGAAGGGAGCCTTCAAATCTGGTGGGGCCGAAATTGGACCTGTAGTCAAATAGGTGAGAATATAAAATAAGAGTGCCCCCAAATCAAGAGCTGCCACTAACTCTCTTGCAAAGGATAAAGGTGCTAACTCTACTCAGAAACAGCAGCAGTAGTCGCAATCACCAGCTCTAGTAACTATAGTTACCGTTCTTGAGGCTCCTCTTCCTCATACTCGCGATGAACCCATACCGGTTCCCCAAGTTGTTCAGGGTGAAGCCCAATTTATTCAGCTCCCAGTCCAGCCCCTCGAGATGGCAAGGATCCTAGAGGCACTTCGAGGGTCTCTCCATAAAATGGCGAACCACATGGTGGGTCATGCCAACGAAGCAAACTTCAAGGACCTGATGTCCATAGAGAAACGTTCCCCTGGGGATGTCCTGGAGTCTGTCTTGGGAATGAACCTGATTCTGAGTTATCTTTCTTCCTTGTAGTATTTCCCTTTTTGTTTTTACTTTTGCAAGCTAATCTTGTCTTGCATCTTTCTTTTGTAGTTTGCTTTAGCACAAATCTGTGGCATTGAATGGTTCCGAGCTCAAAGAGAAGAGCTTAAGGCTGCCCTGGCTGCATCCTGGGAGAACGAACAAATAGTCAAGGACCAGATTGTTGAGGTGAGCCAGCAACGAAATCAGCTGTAGGCCGAGATCGACAATATCAACAAGAAGATTGAGGAGATCAATGTATTAAAAAAAAGTTGTCTAAGGTCGAGGTCGAGGCTAAAGCCAAGGAAGATGCTGAGAAGGCAAAGCAAGATGCCGAGAAGGCGAAGCAGGAGGCTAAACAGGCAAAACTGGATGTTGGAGAAGCAAATAATGCCCTGGAAGAGATGATGTATCGGTACTGGGCATACAACCACGAAGGGGATTTCTCCTTTCTGGATGCGGAACCTTGGGGACGTTATCTTGCCAAGTTCCAGAGTCGACTCTCACAAAATCCCTCCAAGTTCCCAGATGCTTCTAGAGCTTGTGAGGGGGATGGCGATGAGGTGTCATCACATGGGCAAGTTACTGGAGCTCAGTGATTTTTTAGGGCGAGTTACTTCATCTTTCTTTTTTCTTATTCTGTTTTTTTTTTATCTCCTTTGTAACTATGATTTCATAAGCTGAAACAAACGCCTTCGGGCTTAGTTCGAGGTTTATTTTTCCTCATGATATTCATATACTTGTTTGTGTGTTTTCGTTACTTTATGATCTATTTTTGTTCCCCTTACTCTACTATCTTGCTATTGTTAAGAATGTCAAATTCTTGCACACTCGTAATTATAGGGGTTATCTTTAGATCGAGATTGGGTTATGATGGTTTGGCCAATCAATTATGGTCGATATCCTGGTTATACCCAAGAATTTGACCACCTAATAGCATTATACCTCTTAGGAATTAGGTCTTAGACCTGGTTACATCTAGGAGTTTGTCTGCTTAACAACATTATACATGTTAAGAATCAGGTCGGATCGGGTTATGTCTATACTTGTTAGGAATCAAGTCTCAGACCTGGTTATGTCCAGGAGTTTATAGTTGTTATTTTTTTAACATAGTTCGTATTTGGAATTTCTTTCAAAATTCGATTCATCCTATAAAAAGCCATTGAATAATCAATTTTCCAATCTCTAAGATTCAAAAAAGAAAAAAAATTATATAATCACACAAATATTTTTAAACTCATAGAGGGTTATATGCATCCTAAGCGATCATATTTTATGAATATTCTAGGTCACTTTTTCAAAATGAGTACGTGATACATCGAGAGAATAAGATAAACACGTAGCCATCCCATGTCATTAAAATTGAATGTCTTTTATAAACAATCCTTACACGAAAAAAAATACTAAATACATCAAAAACTAAAAGAACTATCTTATTAATGGTAATATTTTTTAAGATGAAGAGCATTCCAGATGTGTGGTACCAACTCTCCACTTAACCAAGCTAGTTTGAATATTCCCTCACGTAAAATCTCCATGATATGGTATGGTCCTTCCCAGTTTCGTCCCAATACAGCATTTTTAGGATCCTTACTCGCAAAAAGCATTCTTCGAAGCACCAGGTCACCCAGCTCGAATCTACATCCTTTTACCTGCGATTTAAAGTAATGTGTAATTCTCCGCTAATAACGAGCGAGCTGTAAATGTGATTCTTCCCAATTTTCTTCGATTAGATCCAGGGATGTGTTGAGCCATTCTTTAGGGCTAAGTTTTTCCCCCTGCGTGGTCTCCACAAAAGCCTTCATGTATCTCTTGTAGGATGGTTTGTGCTTTTTTGGGCAGAACACACCACAGGAGGGGAAGAAAATGCCCTCGTTGGTATAGAACTACCTTAACCATAACATGTTGTGGGACATGATATAACATTTTTCTTTCATCCTTTCGGTCATCTAGTAGTTTACTGGTTGTGAGGTTATCGATGTCAGTTATGTGCCAATCACCCCGACCTCAACCGATTCTTTCATTATGCTTGGTTGTTCTAAGAAATCCACTGGGACTACATTTATTGTATCCACCTCTTTGGTGGTGGCAAGTCAGGCTAAAACATCAGTATTGGAGTTCTCCTCGCGGGGTGTCTGCTCAATGGAGCAAAACTCAAACTCAGAAAACTCATCTTTAACCCTATCTAGGTAAGCGATAATTTTGATACCTCGAGCTTTATATTCCCCTAATATTTGATTAACCACGAGCTTGGAATCACTATATCATTAGATTAACTTTACTTTCAGTATATTTTCCACTCGTATTCATGCCAATAAAGCTTCCTACTTTGATTCATTGTTGGATGCTTAGAATCGAACCTTAGAGTTGTATGGAATCAATGTCCCTCAGGTGAGATAAGAATTATCCTAGCTCTAGATCTGTTTTCATTAGATGACCCATCAACAAAGAGTTTCAACAACTCTTGCACTAATTCTCTCATTGGCTTGTCTTGAAAACTTGTACATTCGGCCACAAAGTCAGCGAGTGGTTGACTCTTGATTGCTTTGCATGGCATATACAATATCTTGAACTGGCTTAGTTCGATGGCCCACTTAAGCAAACATCCCAATGTTTTAGGTTTCTGCAAGACCTACCTTAAAGGTTTATCGGTTAAGACGTGGATGGTGTAGGACGACAAGTATGGCCTAAGTTTTCTCGAGGCCAAGATAAAGCAAAATGCAAGTTTTTCTATTAAATGACATCGGGACTTAGCTACCAGAAGTCTTTTACTCACGTAGTACACCATTTTCTGCGCTTGATTTTCCACTCGAACTAATACGACACTGACCGTATTTTTTTTCATAGCTAGATATAAGAGAAAACATTCTCCAGCTGCCGGTTTTTAGATCTTGAAATGCCTGATCACATTCTTCAATCCACTCAAACTTTTTGTTTCCTCTAAAAAAGTTGTAAAACGGGAGACACTTGTCAGTTGACTTTGAAATGAAGCGGTTTAGGGCCGCTACTTTCCCAATTGGCTCTGTACTTATTTACACGACCTGGGCGAGGGCATTTCTAATAACGACCTGGTCTTCTCTTGGTTCTCCTTTATCCCCCTTCTATTGACCATGAAGCCCATAAATTTTCCTGACAGAACCCCAAAGGTGCACTTTGGGGGGTTTAGCTTCATGTAATATTTCCTTAGCACGCCAAAACATTCTTTCAAGTAGGATACATGGTTATTGGCAGTCTTTGATTTAATGAGCATATCATCGACATACATTTTTATGTTTTTCCCAATCTGGTTAACAAACATTTTGTTGACCAGTAGTTGGTACGTTGCACCAAGATTCTTCAGCCTGAATGGCATAAACTTGTAGCAGTATACGTCATGCTCAATCATGAAGCTAGTGTGCTCTTGGACTGTAGGTTTTATCGCGATCTGGTTGTATCAAGAATATGCATCCATGAAAGACATGAGCTTATGATCGGCTGTTGCCACTACCATCTGATTGATTCAAGGTAGTGGAAAACAATCCTTAGGACATGCCTTATTAAGGTCGGAGAAGTCAATTCAAATTCTCCACTTCCCACTGGGTTTTGAGAACAAAATAGGGTTAGCAACCCAAGTCGGATATTTACTTCCCTGATGAATCCACACTTAAGTAGGTGAGCTACTTCTTCTTCTAAAGCTTTTGATCGTTCTTTCCCCAAAAGCCTTCATTTTTGTGCCATTGCAGACACATTCCTGTCCAAATTAAGAGTATGAATTCTTACATTTGGATTGATTCCCACCATATCTTCATGAGGCCAGGCGAAGATGTCCAAGTTATTTCTCAAAAACATGACCAGCTCCTTCTTCCATTTGATTCCAAGATTTTTTCCAACTTTTACTACCCATGAAGGTACTTATGGGTCGATGATGATTTCCTCGAGCTCTTCCAATGCTTGGAGCTCAGACTTGTCTTCACCTAATCTTGGGTCAATATCGTTTTCCTAGGCGACATCATTACTTTTTTCATGAGGTTTTTTTGCCATATGGGCAATTTTCATTACCCGAGGCTCCTCTCTTCCCTCAATAACGACCATTTCTTGCTGCCAGAGTTGTGATTTTCCCTTCATGGCAATGCTATAACATTCTCTGGAAGCGAGCTGGTCTCCTCTCATAGTACATATACCTGACGATGAGGGGAACTTCATTGCTAGGTGTGGATCGAGGTGATAGCCTCAAAAGTCATCAGCGTGGGTCGTCCCAAAATTGCGTTGTATGCGGCTGGGCAATCAATTACGATGAGCTTGGGTATTTTAGAAACAGTTCGCGTATCATCCCTTAGTGTAACTACAAGTTCGATTGTCCCTATGGGTGTCGTTCCTTCTCTTGAGAACCTGTATAGGGTCATCGACGTCGCGTTAAGATCAGTCACGAACAATCCCATCTTTTCTAGGGTGGACCTGAATAGCACATTTTTTCAGCTCTCATTATCAAGAAATATCATTCGTACCCTTCGATTGGAGAGCTAAATAGTTACAACCAGCAGATCATTATCCAGGAACTAAACATTGCTAGTGTCCTCTTCCGTGAAAATGATTGGTTGTTTCTTCAACTGTTGTTGTTTTGATAAATTTTTCTTCGGAATAAATTAAGTACCGTTGTGGGGTTTTAGCTCCTGTATGTACTTTTTTTGGGCTCCATTACTTGTGCCCACTAAATGGGATCCTCCGGTGATAGTGGTTATATCCACTCCTACTATTGGAGGGGGGATGACTTGGTTCCCATGGTCTGTCTGAGCCCGGGGTTGGCTGACCGGATTTTCCAGAACTGGATGAGTATTTTGCCCGACTGGCTAATTGGGAACTACTCAGTTTCAGGCATAATGGGCTAACAGTCCATCTTGGATGAGAGTTTTGATCTCATCCGTTAGTTGTCGGCAATCATCAGTATAATGGCTGATGTTGTTGTGATATCTGCAGAACTTAGCGAGATCTCTCTTCGCCCTATAATGCCTCAAAGGCTCCAAATTCTTCCATTGAAGGCAATTAGAGTTCTCCAAGAAAATATACTATTGTGTATTAGTCAGGTCGGTATAGGTTGTGTATATGGGCTTGAACTTTTCTCTGGGCTTGTTCTTTTTGGTTCTGTTGTGGTCACCCTCACCAGTCCCCTTCCGCTTATAGTTCCCCACCTAGTTATTCTGGGTAGAAAGTTGAGTCGTAGCTGCAACATCCGCCACCGCTCCAGCAGGCTGAACAAGGGTCTGGCTGGTTCCTTCGACAGCAGATCGCGCCTCCTCTAGATTCATCCATTCCTGTGCCCGGGGCAAGAATTCATCTACGCTCTTTACTCTTTTCCATTGGAGTTTCTGCCATAAATCACCTTCTACCATGATCCCTGTCCTAATTTCCATGAGCTTGGAATTATCATCGACATCCCTATCTCGTGTTGTTGCATTGGTGACCCTGTTCAGATATGCTTTTAGGGACTCACGAGGTTGTTGTTTTATGTTAGCTAGCGAATTGGCCTCAATGCGAGTTTCCTTCGAAGCTCAAAATTGTGTCTTAAATTCGAAAGACAATTTCTTCCATGAGGTGATTGAATGTTTTTTGTACTTTTTGAACCACAATCTGGCAGGTCCAGTCAAAGTTGTGGGGAAGAAGATACATCTTAAGTCAAACTCGACACTGTTGGCCATCATTACCATATTGAATGTCTTGAGGTGGTTGGACGGGTTAGTGTTTTCGTCATATGCGGGCATGGTCGGCATCCTGAAGCCAACATGATATGAAGCTACCACTCTGTTTCGAGCAAAAGCCTCGAGCTCCTTTTCCAGATAGGATCTTATTGATACATAATCATATTTATTTTAATGTAAATCATATATTAAACAAATTCATATAAGAAACCCTAAAACATGCTTTTATAATTGAATTAAACAAAGATAATGGTAAGAACACTTACATTATATGCAACGAAATGAATAAGTCCGTCCTTCAGTTTCTCTATCCATTATATCCTTTATGTCACAGGGTATCACCAAGAAACTGAACCGATCTTCAAATTTGTTCACAGCCTTCCACAGTATCCTTAGAATCACCTAGACTAGAGTGGACAATTCTCAACACATGAGATAGATATAGAGAGAAGAAGAAGAATAATAATAATAAGAAGAAGAGAATAGTGACACTGCACTAAATACCCATTACCATAACACATCTTTATAATACTATTTAAAAAGAGATATGGTATATTATCAAAATTTCTGCGGCAACTAAAATAAAAAAGTGCCATCTTTCCCGTGTACAGTAACTCCCTTTCCCGTGTACCCATTTCCAATCTCATTTTCTTCGATCTTTCTCCTCCTGGTATACTCTCCCGTGTCTCATTTTTCCTGGTATACCCATTTCCCATTTCCCTTTGACCCATTTCCGGCGATATAGGAGGCACATATCCTCTCTCTCGGATCTCTTTCTCCCACCAAACCTCTCTCCTTCCCTCTTTCTCTCTCACCTGTCTTTATGGAGCCCGACCTTCCCTATCATTGGCAAATGGCGCAAATGATAGGGGCTCGTGGGTCTTGTGAAAACGATGGGCTCAGGGTCGTGGGTGGCTCGGTCTTGCAGAGGGGTCCGAGGGGGTGGGTGGCTCGGTCTTGCAGAGGGGTCCGAGCCCCCTCTTCTTTCTTCTTGAAATTTTGGTAAAATGTGAATTTCTCTAATTAAATTATTTATTTATTATATCTTCTTGAGGTGCAATTCTTCTCCTAACATACATTTCTTGTGTTGGTTGATTCAGACTAGCTTCTATATGAAGCTGTTTAATGTGAGCCTTTTATTTTGTAGTGTCATGGGATACACTTTACCATATATTTCACAATCCAACATGTGAAGGAAGCTAAAATAAAATTTATCATCTGATGTGTTATCATGTTGAAACTGAATGCTGATTATATCTCTCTTTCTTTTGTTGATTTTTTTTAATCACTCTTTGTTTAGTTGATTTTTTTTAATCCCTATTTCTTTAGTTGATTTATGACTTCTTAACTGTGCTCTTTTTGTTTCTCTACTTTGGTAGGATTGTATTTGGATACGATGAGGGAGCCATCATGGTTAAAATTGGTCGAGAAGAACCAGTTGCCAGCATGGACAATGGGGGAAAATAATTTGGGCGAAGCATAATGAAGTTCAAATTGTGAATATCAAAAGTGTTGGGAATACAGAGGTTTGATCATCCTACTTGCTCAAAATTCTATCTGAAACTGAGCCTAGTCTCATGTTCTTTGTATATTTATTTTGTATGAAAATAATAAATCAACTTTTTGTTTGATTTGACTTAGCATTTTTTAGAACTAATTCTTGTATTCCACTACTCAGGTCGCAGATGGAGAACGATTGCCTTTGGTCGTCAAGGAATTGGGAACATGTGATCTTTATCCTCAAGTAAGTTAAAATATTTAATGCAGCCTATGCAGGTAAAAATGATGCTGCTTTGGTTTAGTGCAGTTTATTACCTCTTGTTGTTGGCTCTATGTGCTTACATTATACATAGTTTAGACTAGTGGAAGGTATACAATTCATTATCCCCATCAGTAATGGGCAAGCCTTACACATTTTTGTATCATAGATTATTATTTTCATGTTAGAAAGATTACGTACTTCCCTTCAATTTTTAGTGTCTACCCTAAAGTGGTGTTTTGTTTGGATGGAATGGAAAGAAAAAAAAAAGTCCCTTTGTTTGGTTACTTAAATGCATGGGCGCAGCTATTCTATTGTAATGACTATTCCTACAACTAATGGAGGTGTCATTCCTAAATAAAATGGATGGAGTGACCATTTCATTTTTACAGTTTTTTCCCCAAATTGTTTATATGAAATCAGTCTTAACACTACCTATTTGACTTTTTTTCCTCCTCTTTTTTGATTGTTTTTCTTTCCTTTGTTTTTTTCTCCCTGCCTTAAACTAGTTATATTGGCTCAAATATTAATAATTTTTCTTGTCAAATTATTAGAGAAACCATTCCACTATAAAATTAATAGAAAATTCCAACCAAACAATCGAATAAATTCTTACTGCATTCCCTTTCTGCGGAAATATTGATGAATTTAAGATATTAGTTTTGTAATCCTTATTAGTTAATATTCTCCTTATTACAATTATTCAATCCTACATAGGTTTCTATTAAAGTCAACTCAAGAATAAGTGAATAAGAGGGATAGAGTTTGCTCTTTATCCCACTATGTCTTGAGTTTTTACCATCGTTAGTATTGGCCCAGGTGGTTAGTAGGTGTTTGGTTGTTGATGATCAATTATTATAACAATGGATTGACATGATTGTTCATTCATACCAATGTATTTGCTGTCTTAACTACAATACCTCTAGATATTTAGTTATTGGTCTACTACGTCCTAAAGTCTTTGACTGCCTGGTCAACATAAAATGAGATGACTACTTTTATAGCTGTATCTGGTCTGAAAATATTCCAATGGTCTGCAGGATGTAATTGTTTAGCTTGTGACAATGTAAAGTCAGTTTCTAGCTTCACTTATTTTGCATTAAAACCAAATATGAAGGTGTTTTACTTTGTTTTTGTCCAGCTTCCTAGTTTATCCTGAGTTAGAAACTAGAAACTCCATTCAGTTGCCATCTTATTGCCCAATGCAGGTATATATATTCTCCAGCACTAGCTCAACCAGTTAATGTTGCTATGCTGTGACTGTTACTTATAAGATCTTTCTAAGCAAAAAGATGAAAGTATCCTAATATTTTGATTGAACTTCAATTTCAAAGATCATTTGTTTCAGAATTTACATTTTGAAATATAGTATTTTTTGCTTATGTGCTACATGTCTCTTTTGGTACTAGTAGCTTATTTGAGTCTAATTATAGCTCAGGTCCTTCAAACAACAGAGATCGAAATTCTGTGGTGGCACAAAATTCAAATAATTAGAAGGTTCGATAACATGCCATGATTATCAAGAAATCAAAATTCAAGAAAGTACACATGTATTAGGGGTCGGGGCTATTCCTCGTTCAATACTCGTCATTCTAAAAGATGATCTTGTTGATGTTGTTAAAGCAGGAGGTACCACATTCTTGTGATTTCAGATTTTCAGTTTTCTTGAATTTACTTCCTATTATCACTGATTTCTCGTGTCCTTTTGGGAAACTTCATCTTAGATTACTTCTATTTTCATTGTTTGAAACATCACTATGAATTATTCGGACACTTTTTCTTGCTTTACAGTTATTTGTTCATACAAATTAAAGTATAACTTATTCAGCAGATATCGTAGAACCTTCTTAGCTCTCTTAATATCTTCCTGAACTTTAATTCATATCATAAATGATCTTTCAACTTTCTTTTACTATGTTTGATCCAGATTTTAGAAAATGACAATAAGGTGGATGGAAAGCATGCCACCTTTCCTTCCCAAATATTGGAAGATTTCTAACTGCTAGACCAAGAACAGTATAATAGTTGATTAATGAGTTTAGGGACTTGTGATAATACAATTTAAACTTCAAGTAAAATTTAATTTTAGAAGTAATTTGTGTCTACCAGTTTGATATATAAGAGTATGAAATTCTGTTTATTCAAATCCAAGGTAGAACTTTTTATTAGCTGGATAAAGAGCAGTCCAAATTTATAGTACCAGCTTCTACAATAAATCAATAAAAATTTATTAGACATGCTGTATAATTTGATGTTCTCAAAAGTATGTTTGGCATTGTAAGTGTTTCCCTATATTGAATCTATCAACTAATTATATTTATATTGTAGGTGAAGTTTCTCAAATATGCTTGATATTTTCCTATTTAATTCTGCATCAGATTTTGCTTTATTATTTATCCTTTTTAATTCTATTGTGTTCATAATGGTGGTAATGATATGTTGCTTTACAGATGACGTTATAGTCACTGGGGTCTTAACTGCAAGGTTGTCGCCTGACTTAAAAGATGTTTGCTGCGACCTTGATCCTGTGTTGATTGCTAATCATGTGAAGTAAATGTAACAACTCTGTTTGAAAGAAGAAACATTTTTCATTGTTGAGATGGTTGTTGTTCCATTGGAGTCATACATGGTACTAAAGAGAGGTAGTTCTTTTAATTTCATAAACTCTGCTTAGCCTTGGTGAACCTTGATCCCATCTTTCTTATGATGCATGGGATTTCACTTATGCAGCTAGTTGATGTTTCGAAGGGATAGAAAATGATTCGGTGGTAACTCTTTTAAGGGATGCTAAAGTAGTATCAGATAGATTGAAATAACTACCGATACTGAAAAGAGGCTCAAAACTTGTTACAAACTTACAAATATATTTCTATATTAAAATAATGGGAATAGGTTTTTGGAAAAAACCATAAAGTAGAAAACAATTTTGTATTTCAACTTATCTAAGTATCAAAATTGGTTAGAAATTTTTCTCTTTCTTTCTTTCTTTTTTTTGGAGTGAAGCTTTGGTTACTATATGCACTTGACATACTTTTTATACACATATTTAGGAGAACAAATGAGCTGAAATCGGATATTACTATTCCTCATGATGCCATTATGAAATTCAATCAATTTTGGAACGAGTTTAAGGATACCCCTTTGAAAGGTAAGGCATCGTTGATTAATATATATCATTTTATAAATCAGTGTTCTTCTATCAATTCTTCAGCATCAATCAATTAGAGATCTTCATTCAAAAAGAAAATATTGGAAACTAGGCCCCCTTATATGTAAGACTGTTATGACTTCAATTTTTTTTAATGAAAATTATTCAAGGAGAAATGCAATATTACAAGGTGTTTGTCCACAAATTTTTGGACTCTTCACTGTAAAGCTTGCAGGTACATAGCTTTCTCATATAAATTCATGATTTGTTTATCTTAAGTTAAAGATTTTGAATGACTGTTAAACATTCACTACCAGCACCTTCTCTTTTTTCAACTTAGTTGCATTAACACTTATTGGAGGTGTGCAACATGTTGATGCTTCTGGAACCAAGGTACGAGGAGAGTCTACTTTACTTTTGGTTGGAGACCCAGGTACCTTTTCGATTTTCATTGCATACTTATAGGGTTCATTACTTAAATAAAATTCTATCAATTCAAGACTACTGCATTTATGCTATGCTTCAGTTGAAGAAGCTTTCTTTTCTTCAAAATTCTGATAGGAAATTAACAATCACTTAAATCTAGAAAAATAAGAACACCATTGTATTTTGTCTAACTGATTCATGATATTTTATGAGTGTCTAAAGCCTGTAACCTATATGAATTTTCCTGTACAATACAATTAGGGTTATTACAAACAAGTTATCCATAGTATTGTATTGAGTGGTCCTTTAATGCAAATAATAGGTAGGGTAACTAATGTAAATGGTCTAAGGGTGGGAAAATATAAATTTTAGAGAGAAATTTTGAGAGCAAGAAAGTATAGAAGAAAGCTCCAGGATTGGACTTAAATAGTTCAAAACTTCAGGGTTTTATTTTCTCAATAGAAGACATTTCTTTGCTGGTTGGATCCATGGACAAATGCAATATTTGCCAAACCATGTTAAATATTGGTATTGATGCTTTTGATATGTTCTTGTGCTCTTGATGTGTTTGTTGGATGTTATTCTAAAGGTTATTAGTATAAGAGGTATTTTCTCCCTTATAACAATTGAGATATGGATTGCACGCCATTTTATAACTTGTCTTTTCAGGTAACACATGCATTAGCTACATTCATTATAACTACAGAAAATTAGAATTACTGAAATTTTCCTTGAAAAATAGAAAACTGCCCAACCATTATTAATTTTTCCAATAAAAATAGTTTTTCAAAGCTGAAAATTCTTCTCTAGTCCTTGTTAATTTATTCTTGTTTGGCTTGAGTAATGCAGCTCAGTTTAATTGTTTGTTGCTTTACCCTTCCCTTGGGGTTTCTGGTCCTTTTATTTTGCTCATTATATAGGTGGGAGTTATCTTATTATTTCAATATACCCAAATATATATATATTTATATTACTATCATTGGTGAACAACTGCTAATGAGTTCAGATTCTTTTTTTGAATCTGTATGTAATCATTAAAGCATTATACGGAAAAAGTTACATGTATATGTATATATGTAGTAAAAAATTTTAAGGCTTTTCTCAGGTACCGGGAAATCTCAGTTCTTGAAATTTGCTGCAAAGTTAAGTAACAGATCTGTTGTCACTACTGGCTTAGGAAGCACTAGTGCTGGACTCACTGTCACTGCAGTCAAGGATGGAGGTATGTTTCTCATTTCTCCATCCTAAACTTGTATCCATGGAGTAAGGAATCTGACAGAAGTTGTGATTAGTTTGCATTAACTTTTTGCATGGTTTGCCACCACCTTGCACATCCTAGACCTGTTCCCCATCTCATTGTCTCTGCTCTTACTTTTCTCTCTGTATCTCCCTTTTTGCTCACACTTCAAGTCAGTAACTCTCTCAATGACTGAGAACATCTTTGTTATGATAACCAAATCTTTCATCATAAAACTCCAATTCTTGCTTCCATGGGGCTAAATAATCTGATCAGATGGTTGTGATATGAAAGTAGTGATTTTCTGTCTTCATCTTTAAACCCATCCACTGAACAGTTAAGCCTTATTCTGATTGGTCATATTCCAACTTTTATTTTTGGTTGTTTGAGCTTGCTTGCCATGTTGTTTAGTTTGTTAGTTTATCATACATGCTTGTTTAATATCTATTGACAAATTTTAATTTTGTATTAATATTTTAAGTATTGGTTATATTCTTTAGGTTGGGGATCGAATTGGCAAGGAGCATTGCAAAGGTAATTTGCAAGAGGTATGGAATTTGTTCTTTTAACTCTTATTATTAATATTTTTAAAATGTTAGAGGAGTTTGAATATCTTAAATATTCATCCATAGAGAAGTAGGTTCTGAGATTAAAATTGTGTGTTGCAGTGATAACGGAAGGTTGAAAACTTGTGTGTATTAGAGAAGTAGGTTCTGGAAAATTTGTTTGTGTGCTGCGGTGATATAAGGAAGAAAACTTATTGTGTGTTGTTTGAATTTTTTGACTTGGTATTGATAGATGGTTAGGTAAGCTTTTATATATATAGATTAGATTTTTCATTATATGTATAGATTAAAATTTTCATTTAGTCATATTATTTTCATTATTTCCATATGTATAGATTAGATTTAATTGCCACAACCCAAGCTAAAATCTTGTCTTTGATCCAAACCCAATTAGTTAGTGGCTACCATTTTAGAATCTGATTTTTAAATTAAAAACAACACTAGAATCTCTTGAACTAGCCTTTTATGCACACTTAACAAAAGTAAGTTAAGAAAACAGAAGTAACAAGACCTTTTATTTGGTAACTGATTTCAACAAGCTTCCTTCAAAGTGTTCAATTCTAATGATCTTGCACAAATAGTTCCACTCTTAGAGTCTCAGTATACATAAAGCCTGTCAAAACAAAGTGAGCCATATTAACCATAATAAACCATACACATTAACACCATTTTGCAAAAGAAAAAATTGGGCTGAGTTCAATTTATAATTTATCATGTGTAATTATTTTAAGAATTCTGTTACTCCTTCTACAACTAATACATCAACGACTCATAGCTGGTAAATTATCTCTATTAATTTTTTAAAGCTTAACACTAAATCCATTAAACCAGATTACTTATTTCAGTTATTTTAGGTTAATTAATAAAGTACAAACTCTTACATTATAGAATGCTTAAAATCACTTCTTTCATGTTGTGGAAATTATGTGTGTAAATACATAAGAATTTACAAAAAATACTCTCATTGATACAAATAATGTAGGCTTATAATTTCGCAAACATACTTAGATATACATAATACAGTCTGTCAAAACAAAGTGAGCAATAAATAAGAATATCAACCATAACAAACCATAGACAGTAAAAAAAATTATAATTCTATTAAGAGGTGATAATTATCTGATTGAGATAATATTGCTCAAATTAAAAGACAAACTATACATATACCAAAACCCTTTTCCTTAAAAAAGTAAAATGTCTACATGTGCTGAAGCTTTAATGAAAAAATCACACCTACTTTTGAAAATATAGGCACTCTAAAAGTTTGGGTATTGGACCTTTTTTAAATTTTCTCTTAAATAAAACAGTGAGTTACTAAAATATTACCCCTTTAATATCTAATTAATCTTAATAATCATTTGGTGTGCTAAAGTAAATTTTACCATTACCAATATAAATTTGTAGCTTTCTTAGTTAAATACTTAGAAAAGTCCTCATATGTTTCTCTAAGTATAAACTTTATAAGTCCTAAGTTATAAGTGGATTAGTTTGAAAATTATAATTGGAAAAATACATCTCCAAAAATTCTCAAACTTCACAGAATTAACCTTGGCTATATCAAGAAGTTTCTTGTAAAATTTTACACAAAAATAATTATTTTTACTTAGTGACATTTATTTTAAAAAATCTTACTTTAAGGCTGTCTAGGAATAGGTCAATCTTTTTAACAAATTTTGAGACTTTATAAAATCTATTTGGTTTATTAATTTGGTCCAAAAATTTTTAGGACCATAATAGGCTGTGTAAAAAACACTCACACCAAAAATAAAATCATTTTAGGCATTTTTACTTGGTAAAATAGATACTCAAAGTTGGCTATCCAGAAACTATGGTAAATTCTCATTAATTTTTTTTCAAAATTTGAAAATTCATAACTCACAGCTCTTTTAAAATTCTCCTTTGAAATTTGGCCATTTTATTCTTAAATATTAAAATAATGTATTCTCCAAAAATCATCCAAAAACGCAATGATTTTTCCACCGAAATAATTGTCCAAAATCAGCCATTTACCTCATTTTTTAAATGCTTATCCCAGCTATCGCTTGGTCAATTCAAAACCTTCTTGCATGTTTTTACACATTATGGACATCTATACATCCTAAAATGCAAGATAAAATACAAGAAAATTCATAATTAGTTTGACCCATAACTCGTTTAACCCACTAGAAGTCAGCTCCTAACCATTTTCTTACAAAATCAAGATTTTTACATATGGAATGTTGGATTCCATTATTAACAATCATGTAAATTCTTATGCATGTACAATCAGCCATTAATTTAACATCAACACAGTTTCAATGATCAATTAAAGCACAACTAATAATCAAAACATGGCAGCTTGAACAAGAATGCAATTAGCATATTAAGCTTCAATCTTGCTATTGAAGAGTTATCCCTTCCAATTTGGGTGGCTAGACGTTGAACTTATGATCCTATGACCATTAAAATCCAAGAATTTTATAAAAATAAAAATTTGATCATTCTGTTTTACAGCTCAGTAAGTCAGAATATTCTCAGAAACAGACTTAATGAATCAATAAACATAACAAACTAAGAGCACCATAAGGCATTTAAACGAGCTCAAAAGATGGTAAACTTGCTTAAAATTTCTTAGGGGTAATCAGGGAATCCGCATCTTAATAACTTCAGTATATTTTCCCTTCTTATATATATTTCCTTTTATTCTAGGTTGTATTTATCAAGAGAGGCTGCCTTATCAATAATCAAAACATAGAAAATGTAACTCTCTTATTTGGACAGGTTTCAAAGTCAGACTGAAACCAAATAAATTTAGGATGTTTATAACTAAGTTAGAGTTAACAAATAAAACCACTAACTAGATGAATCAATAGCACTAAGAAGAAACAGAAGATAGGTTAGTCATAATATACCACAGATAATACCTAGTCTCAATAGCACCATAAACTAGCAACCTGTCTTTCCAGACTTGTACAAGAATCCCAAAGCACAACACTCAGCACAAACACTCAACATTTTACTACTTTTCCCAGGTCCCCATCCAAAGAACAAATAAAATAGAGAGGATAACTCCAAAAAAATTATAATTTTAATCTCCAATAATGGCATGGAAGCCAGCTACTAATATATTCAAGAAAAATTATTTATTTTTAGGCTTTAAATGATCTTCCTATATATATTGACAATAATAAATAAATGAGGAGCACTTGTTAATTTAAAACTCATTATAGCAACAGTGTATTCCATCTAGTATTACAATTTATTACTGACAAGTCAAAAAAGAGAACTGTTTCAATTTTTTCTATCACTACTAATATAGTAAAAACTAAAAATTGTTGGAGTACGAAAAAATAAAATGAAAGTTTAGTAATGTTAAACTATTTCAAAATTTTCATTTATCGAAACCCAGCCAGATTTCAAAATTCAAATACAATGGCAACTACCATACTTTTGCTTTTCAATTACTTTTTACAACTAAGTATATGGTACAATAGTAACATTACCACCTTTCATATGCTGCATAAACTAACGAGCCAGGCATATATTGGAAAATTATCCATGAACTTAATTGTTGTCTTCTAGAAAGCATGATCTGATAAATTTTTAAGAAATATGATCCAAATATTTTAAGCAATTCATTCCTCTCCGGCCTTAGAACGATTCTTCTTCAGTCGCCTCCTCCCCATGTTGCTTGCCCTGATTAACAGCCAAAGTTTTAATGTTTTATGACCCATGAAACAGTACTTATTAATCATGGCAGAAACATATTTCAGTACTCCTAAATACTCGATGAAAAGAAACAATCAGACTAGTACAAAATGCTATTTCGAACCAGAAGGTATTTTAAACGATTTGAGTAATGAAACCAGGGATTCAAGTAGTTTTACATTGTGTAAGTATGCAAGAGGGAACATGAGCACTTACCAGTACTGGTTGTGGAATATCACATCATCAGTTGGTACTTTTTTCCCATCATTATTTCAGTTCTAGTGATAGAATGTGTGGGTTCTGTTTTTATAATTGCTAGTTTAGTTTATTTTCCTATCTATAAATAGGCCAACAGTGCTTTTAACTAGGGGGGAGCAAGGCCCCACTTAAATTTTTTATTAATAATTTACAAGTAAACTTTAGTTAAAAAATATGTTTTGTCCCCATAAAAATTTAATTTTTTCAACAATATTTTATAATTATTTTTATTCTGCCTATTATAATTTATATTTCCTAGTTTACCCCCACTACAAAGAGGAATTTGCTCTGCCACTGTTTTTGACACTAGTAAGAAATGAATGAATTGCTGAATTCTTCCTCTCTTGATTCTCTTTAAATGTTCACCTTCTCTGTTATTATTCTATTTCTCTCTAAAGTTCTATTTTATTTTTTGTCTTAATTCTCTCTCTAAATCTAAAATAACCCTGTTCTTCTAGAAATGTTTACCACTTATTCTGAACACAACTCACCATACACGGTTATACAATCAAACTGAGAACTAATAATGATCTATAAACCACAAATATGGAATCAATTATAAATTTATATCCATTAACAATCAGAAAAGGTACGAGACCATAAAGAAATCCCAAACACTCTACAGGGAAATAGAACAAATTTGTAAATTGGAATTAAGTAATTAACTCCACTCTAGAATCTTCAGCAAAAGTGATCATTTAATTCTGAACAAGCAACTCTGCCACTGAATGAAATTCAATAAAGCTTTAAACTTCAATAACCCAAATATACTGAAATTCAACCAAGGCATGTTTTCTTTTAAAAGCATGTGTGTGAATGACCGTGTCATGACCCTGATATTACAACCACAAATAATGTGATTGTCTTGTCTAACAGTTGTTAAACCCAGACAAAAAACAAGATTTTAGTAAGAGAACAACATCAAATACAAATTCATTGGAGATGGATAAAAGTTGGATCCATCTTAACAGGTTAGTAACCAAAATCATATAGTTTATTTTAGATATAAGTTTAAGTGTTAGTGCTTGATTATTGACGTATGCTCTAAAATTCTAGAGTAACGGTGGAATATGAGCAAAAAGCTAGAGAGTTTGCACTTGCTTGACTGGGCAGATGCAATTGTTGCTGAAGGTCATTGGGATTCTAGTGATCCAAATATAACTGTACATGGAAAGCCTCTTGGACCGAACTTTATGCGAGTATGGGTTGATGTTGCTATTGTACCAGAGTCTTACTTATTTCTTCCTAATCATGCGATGCTTACAATACAAGAAGCAGTTGGTTCCACAGTTGCATGGCCTTCTAAAAAAGTTATTCCAAGAGGTACATTTTCATACTCAAAAAATAATTAATGTCTTATAATTTAGTGTTTGGTTTCTTTGTTTGCTTTGGTGTAGTTGTGAATCTATTATTTTGTATGTGGTGTCCTTTCTTGGATATAATTTCCATAGCATTTTTCTAGAAGTAATTTGTGATGCTAGATAATAACAATAAAATATTTCTTTGTTTATTTTGCAGATATGACAAGCGAAGTATAAAAGGATACTTAAGACTCCTTGAAAGTAGTAACTTTGTTTATTTCTTTGTGTTGAAAGAAGTAACTTTTAGACTCCTTGAATACTTAAAGAATATTTTGTTGTTGATGACATTGTTGAATGTTTTAAACTAAATTGTGGATTGTTAATTTAATGTAGAATGTTCTTACTTTTTGTTATTTGAAAATCAAGTTCATTTGATGATGCTAGTATATATTAGAAAGCTAATTTTAATTATATAAAAAAAATTAAAATATAATAGAATAAATTAGTGTAATATAAATAAAATATATAATGAGAATTTAAATATATCTAAATATAACAATAATACGAAAATTGAGTTATAATATATATTACAATAACACTTTTTATGCAAAGAATTATGTTATGCAAACTTCATTATATAACACAAATAATGTGTTATACTAAAGTGTAGTATAACACAAAAAATATGTTATACTAAAATATAGTATAACACAAAAAATGTGTTATATTAAAGTGTAGTATAACACAAAAAAAGTGTTATACTAAAGTGTAGTATAACACAAAAAAAGTGTTATACTAAAGTGTAGTATAACACAAAAAAAGTGTTATAGTATCGACTATAAATAACATAATTCAACACTTATCTATATATTAAAATAACACAGAAATTGTGTTATCGTTGACAGTACAATAACACATCTGTATAACACTGATAAAGTGTTATGTAAAGTACCCTGACCTACGATAACATAGTCTATCTTAACACATCAGAAAGTGTTATCGTAGGTTTTGATAACACATTTTTGGTGTTATTAAAAACATTTTTTCTTGTAGTGTGAGGCTTAGAAAATGACTTTTGTTGTAGAGAGAGTCTAAAAGCCTAAAGCATCAAAACTAGATCTTTTGATAATCTGTTTTCAACTCTCACTTAGCATTCCTTTTATAGGCTTAATTAGGTCACTTATTTAATTAAAAAATCAATAAAATAATATGGAATATCAGCCCTTAGGTCGAAATTATTATGGGCTTTAGGCCCGTGAAATTTCTCATTTAATTATAAGCCCGTATTATTTTCTATTGATTAATTAATTAAATAATTATTTAAATCCCTTGTCAAATTAATTATTCATAATTTGAACCATGATTTAAACTTATTTATTAATTTAGACACCAATTTTCCTTAATTAATAATTCTGCCATAAAATCTCTTTTCTTCTCTAAATTGCATAACTCTGTGAAACTATCCAAAATTAACATGGTCAACTTTAATAATTCTAATTGATGATTAAATCAATTACTTGAGACTAAATAGATGATTTTATCCAAGGTACTTTGAAGACCATGACCCTATGAAATCAATCTCCAATAAGTTATCATAAATTTAACAAATAAATTTACTAACTTATTAATTGACCGCAACTCCATTAAAGACTCATAATTGCACTCTTGAATTAATAGAATGTTCTATAAGCAATATAGATATGTTATTAGTTATCCATTGTTACAACCATAATTATCACTCAATCGTCTATAGACGGTCTACAATGAGATGGGACGAAAATATTGTTTTACCCCTCATTGTATTTTATCCTTAAAACACTTAGTTTCTTGTGAATGATATTTTAGTAAACTATTATTAATCACTAAAATGAGATCTTTATCATTTAGCACCTCCAACCAAACTAAAAGGAAACCATCGTTTTACTTCTTCATCAGAAGCTATAGATGTTCATATCTATGATTAAAACTCCCACTCAATTATACTACTGAGTTCCCAAGATGTAAGTATGGGCTAGTTTGTAGGGTAAGCTGGTAACGAACAAGTAAAAGAACTCAAATAATACAATCAGATAGAATACTAACCACTCAGAATTAAGATTGAATTGACCTATGGTCAAATATAAGATATGACTAGAATAAATAATAATGGTATGTTTACTTATCCTATCAACTGTCAATATCGGTTCAATTTGATGTAACAAATACATCCGATCTTTTCTACTTTGCTAATGTTCTGGAAAGAACATAACACTACAATGTGTAAGTAAATTATATCGTAGATTGGCAAGTTAGTTTAAATTCTGTGCAATGACTAATCTTCAGACTAACTTCTTCTTGAATATATAATCATATTTATATTCCACTGTGATTACGTCACTATAAATATGATTAGCTATATGCTCAGGATTTAATAGAAGTTTATATTAAACAAATAAACATGAAAATTAAACATGTGAGCAAAGTGATTGACCAAGTAAAAAATGATTTCTATTATTTTATTGATAATAAAATGAGATTACAAAGAAATTTCTTTTTAATTAGGGCATAAAACCCCAACAGGGATGTGGGTCGGAATGAATACTTTGTGTGGAGCTCAAATGATTCCTCAGATCGTTCTCAGACCTGCCTCTACACTAGCTCTCTGTCCAGTAACTCCGTTAGCGAAACTTACAGCCCGTGGCTGGGATCAAGGACCTGGATTATTAGCGCGAGGTCGTGGGGCATAGATGTCTTCTGAGGGAGGAAGATTTCTCCTGCTATCCTCTCGAGCTGGAGCGTTCCTCTGTGGGCGAGGTGGCATCGAATGTTGAACTTGTGACGGTGGATGTCTTATCGGTTAGCTTGTCTCTGTTCTACCCCAATCTCTCAGGTTGAAGGTAGAACTTGTTCATTTCTCTATGCCGGTGGCTCTGATCGTGGCACGGATGGATTTTCTGGGGTGTTTCACCTCCGTGAATTGGTCTCAGCTCGCCCTGTTGTGTTGTTCTGAACATTCAGTGGAATCTGCTCAGAAGGCATGGAGCTCGGGGTCGCAGTTCTGACAGAATGACTGACATGGGGTCGATGGTTCCTATTAGGATTGGTAGGTTAAGTATTCTGCTTATTCCACTCTGAAGGTATAGAGCTCAGAGTTGCAGTTCTGATAGAGCAATTGAGATTGGGTTGGCTATTATTGTGGGACCGATGGGACCCACTTTGCCTCCATCCGATATTAACATCGACTTGAGGATATGGTAATCGAGCCAAGATCTCCTTAATCTGCTTGTAAGCCTTAGTAGGATGGCTCCTTAACTGGGCATTTTCCATCTCTATGGCTAACAAATAACCCAAAATGGAATTTGGTGGGCATGATTTTGAGCTTCCAGTATCATCTTGGGCCACATGTTTTCCACAACAGTGTTGCACCTCCTGATCACCTGTTTGTTCCATCTCATTGTCATGCATAGACCGGGTGACCATCATGGTGAGTGTTGGGTGAAACTTGCGTGGGGGATTAAGAATTAATAAGCTCTCAACGAAAGCACCAATGATAGGGCACAGGAATTACTGTGTCATGAAAGTATTTGTAGTTGAATGTCTATTGTGTTTGAATTTATGTTGCTATACTTGTTGGTACTGATTGCCTGGTTGGGAGACCGTTAATGACATTACATATGTAATGTATGGCATAGTGGCAAGGCCATAATGTGGATATGATATCCGCCATAGTGGTGGGGCCATTATGACGATGGAATGTCCATCTACTCGACATGAGTCGTATGTTGTTTAGAAAATCAATGTGAACCAATTTTGATTATTGTGTATGCAATACATGTTAATGTTTATCTGGTTATCTGTATGATTTCTATGGGTTTTCTTGTTGGGCCATGACTCATGGGTACTTCGTGGTGCAGGTAAGGGCAAAGGGAAGCTAGACCAGCCATGAGTTGGAGGGATGTAGGGGCGGGCATGTACATACTCAGCCTGGTCAGCCGCCATGATTGAGATATTTGGAGGAACATGAATCTTTAGTTGAAAATTTTCCTCTTAGGTTGGCTAAGTCTGTATTTTTGGATAAACTTGTATTTATTTGAAACTTTTGCGATCCCCTATAATTTCTTAACCTTTTAAATGAAAACTCAACTTTTGACTAAGACTTTTGATATTTGAACTATCGTTTAACCCTAATTACACTTTTGAGTCCAAATGACTCGCTTAGCGAGTTAAACACTAATTTTAGCACACGGTGTAACAGATCTGACTATTCAGGGCGTTACCTTATATATATAATTAATTATCGATAAAGATCCTCCTAGATCATGCCTCCTCTTTTAAGGAACCTTGAGCTCTTACTCAAGGTATGTTTAGATTCAGAAAATTATGTAGTTGCCTTGGCCTTTAGATACCACTTAGATTTGCTGGGAAGTTGACCTTTTCTGCCAATACGAAAAGACTCATACTTTCCATGTCGAGTTTCATGAACCTTTTGCTCCAATACAAAATTTATGTTCTCGAACATGTTCGTCTTCTTCCTTTCCACTTTGTGGTTTGTCATTAGTTGTGAATGCCATATCAGAAGGACTTTGGGGTAAGTAACCCATTCAAACCTTGAAGGGAGATTTCAGTGTGGAACCATGAATTGCTAGATTAAAAGCGAATTGAAAGTATGTAAGACATTCATCCCAGTGTTTTTTTTTATCAAGAAAAGAGAATTTTATTGATCATAGCACAAAACAACCAAGCTACAACAAACAAAAACCCACTGGAACTAAACCAGCCCTCAATTCAAACACTAGAAGCTCACGGCTTTACAACATCTGCAGAGAAAAAATAACTAAGTCTACACTTAATGTCTTTTTTAATCAACTCAACTACAGCCATAACACTAAGAGAGTAATTATGGACATAACAAATGTTTCTATTATGCCACAAATAGTAGACCGTAGCAGAGAACACAGCTGCCACTTTAGAGGTTCTAACCCCCTTGCTCATGGCACCAATCCATCTGCACTAGTCTGAGTAGATAAGAGGCCAAGAACAGCCAAACCAGTCATGAACCTTATGAACAACCTGTTGAGAGAAACAACAGCCAAAAAAAAGATGACTATGACTCTCCACATCTTGATCACAGACCAGACAAAGAGAAGATTCAAGAAGCTGCATCACTCATTGTAAATGGTCCCTTGTTAACAACTTAGAATTGATCACAAGCCAAGTGATGAACCTATGCTTAGGAACACTCACTCTGTTCCAAACAAACTGCTTGTAATTGACAGGGATATGATGAATAAGACCAGTATACAGCTGTCTAACTTTAAACCTTCCATTACTACCAGCCTTTTCAATCTTCTCTTGAGAAAACAACTCACGTAATTGACAGATTTTGCGCCAATACCAACTAGTATCAGCTTTAAGTTGGTATTGCCAAAAGTTTTGGCCCTTTAAATACACTGCATGAACCCACTTCACCCATAATGCTTCCTACTGATGGCTGATAGCCCATATATATTTACCAAGCATTGCCTTGTTCCACTTAGACCCTTCACCAAACCCCAATCCACCAAAAGCTTTAGGCAAACAAACCGTAGAACAGGAAGTAAGATGAAAGTTGCTCCTTGTACCATTATTACCCCAAAGAAACCACATGCATAGCTTGTCCACTTCTTTGATTATACTTTGAGGCAGTAAAAAAATATTCATCCAGTAATTTCTCAGCCCCAAAAGAACAGAAGTAATGAGCTGAACCCTCCCTGCATAGGATAAATGTCTACTTGACCAAGTGTGAAGTCTGAGCTTTATCTTTATAAGAATTTCTCCACAGTCAGCCTCTTTCCATTATCCCAGTGTTTTTGATGCTTGGAATTATACCCTTTTAATAGATGTACCATAGTCCAGTTCACGACTTCTGTTTGCCCATCAGTCTATCGATGAAAAGCAGTACTACGCTTGAACCTGGTATCCATCATTCCCCACAAAGACTGGCAGAAGTTTTCTCATAATCGACTATCTATTTCTGATATAATCGATCTTGGGAGGCCAAAATGTTTCCAAACATGTTGGAAGAATAACTTCGCAACTCCTTCTCCTTTGACAGTCTTCTTGCATGGAAGGAGGACCACCATTTTGGTGAATCGATCTACTATAACAAATAAGTAGTCTAATCCTAACTTTGTCTCAGGTAATCCACCAATAAAATTCATGGAAATGCTTCCCATGGTCAGTTAGGTACTGGTAAAGGAAGATACAATCGTAACTTCCTATTGGAAGGTTTTGATGTGTTACACAAAGCACAACCTTGAATGTATCTTGCAACATCAAGATGCAACTTTAGCTTGTATACATACCGACGAAGATTTAATAAAGTCTTTTCTACCACAAAATTTCCTCCTACTTTCAAAGTATGAGCTTCTTGAATCCATTGCAGTCTGTCACGGTATGCATGATTGTGCACCTTTGTACGTCAATCCATCCTTCAATTGAAACTCACAAGTCTTTCCTTGTTGCTGCTTAGTGTGTAGTGAACTAAAATCAACACCTATGTCATACTCCTTTGCGTACTCAGAATGTACTATAGGTTGGATTTGCATAGCCACCAATAATGCAAAACTTATTGGTGTTGGAGGTCGAGACAACATATCTGCCAACTTATTAATTACTCCTTTTTTGTACTTAATTATAATATTAAATTGTTGTAGGTAAGACATCCATTTCATATGTCGATCTTGATATAACTTAGCTGTGTACTTGGATACTGAAGAGGCTTATGATCGGAGTGAACCAAAACTTCCTTCCCTAACAAGTAAGCTCTCCAATGCTTCAATGCTTGATGGAAGACATATAGCTCATTTTCATAAGTTGGATAGTTTAGTACTAAACCACTAAACATCTCATAATGGTATGCAACTGGTGTACCATCATGCAGTAACACGACTCCCATTGCATAGTTAGATGCATCTTCTTCAACTTCAAATTATTTTTGCAGGTTTGGCAACGCTAATACTGGGGCCTCGGTGATCTTTCTTTTCACCAACTGAAAAGATTCTTCATGTTTCTCTAACCATTAAAATTTTTGATGGGCTTTTGTTAGAGAATTTAATGGTGCTGCAATTATAGAGAAATGTCTAATAAACTTTCTCAAATATTGGCATGGACCAATAAATCTTTGAACTACGGTTATTGAATGGGGTGTTGGCCATTGAGTGATAACTTGCACCTTTCTTGGATCTACTTTGAGCTCTCCAGTACCAACAATGAACCTTAGGTATATAAGTTGCTTCTTCCCAAATTCACATTTCTTACTGTTCAAACGAAGTTGATTAGCTTGTAAGACTTTCATGACTTGAGAAATATGTTGAAGATGGTCCTCCTATGTGACACTGTATATAAGGATATCATTCAAATAAACAATGACAAAGTCATCAAGGAAAGTATGAAGTACTTCATTCATCAGCCGCATAAATGTGGCCATAGCATTACATAGTCCGAAGGGCATAACCAACCATTCAAACAATCCCTGTATAGTCTTAAATGCAGCGTTCCAAGTGTCTTCTTCATGAATGTGCACCTGATGGTAACCATATTTGAGATCAAGTTTGGTGAAGTAATGAGCACCATGCAACTAATCTAAGAGATCATAAATCCTTGGTAAATGATATCGATTCTTAATGGTAATCTTATTAATTTCTCTGTAGTCAACACACATACTCCATCCTCCATCCTTCTTTGGTACAAGGAGTACATGTGAACCACATGGTGAGCAACTAGGCTTTATAACCCCTTGTTAAAGATGTCCTTATACTTGCTTCTTGATTTCTTCACTCTCTGTCAAAGATGTGCGATATAAACCCATGTTTGGTAAAGGAGAATCTCTAACCAACTGAATTTCATTTTAAATTTCTCACTGTGATGGTATTCCTTGCACATCTTAAAAAAGATCAGAGAATTCCTACTGCAATTTTCCAATGTTTGAATTTTGTGTAGGTATTACAGTCACTACTGACAAAGTGACATAATTTGCACACTGATCTGGTGGTCTAATCATCGATAAGACGAATCATCCACAAGAGTTAACCAACTGTTTGGCTTGGTTAGCCATCAATAAATCTTCCACAGTTTTGGGGCTTACAAGCATTGATGTAGTTTTCTTTTCCATCCTTCATCAAACGATACTTGCTAAGCCTTTTGTAATGAATTGTATCACGATCCCATAGATAGGGACTTCTAATATAATTTTGCATACATCCACTAGAACCACCTCGAATGTCACTTCATCAATGTAACAGCTAGTGATTGTGAATTTGAAAGTACATTGCTTTGTTATATGCATGTCAATGTTCTTTTCAATCCAGCTCAGTGGGTAGGTTTTAGGGTGAGGCACAGTTTCTAACCATACATTTCTTACTAGAGCATCTAAAATTAGATTCTCCTGACTTTCAAGAACAACAATCGCATTTATAACACTTTGCTTCCCCTGGATATTCAAATGAAACAATTCTTCATGGTTGTATGTATCTGCAACAGTTGTTGGTGTTGTCATTAAGGCAAGTATAGTGTCAGGTTGCTTCAACTCTGGAAGTTCTTCAACATGTTGCATTGTAAATGTGGCCTTCCTGTCATTCTTTCCCTAGTTGTTCCTCTAGTTCTTTAGTTTCAACTCAGGATGAAATACCCAACACTTGTCTTTGACATGCCCGCTGATCTGACGGTGATCACAATTTTTTTTTGGTTTTAAGCCATCTTTTATTTGCTTGCCTTTGTTCTTCCAATCAGATTTACTTGTAGTTGATTATTTGTCATCCTTCTTGTCAAGTATTTTATATTTGTCCTCGATGGCAATAGCCTTAATGGTAGCTTCTTCAATTGACTTCACGGTGAACAATATTAGTTTTTTTCGTATGTAGTCGGCAAGTCCTCTGATATATATCATGCAAAAATTGTAATTGTCAACATCTATATCCAACATCAAAGCTTGGTTATGGAATTCATATGTATAATATTGTACTGATTGGCTGAACCTTTGGTTGAAGTGTTGCCATTTGTACTATCTTTCTTCCTCATAACCAACAAGATAGAACTGCTTTCTTAGATCCTTCTTGAACTTTCTCCAAGTCAACTCCAAAATTTTGTATCATTTTTTATATGACTTCCACCATGTAACAGCATGGCTCGAGAGTTTAAGGCTTGCAAATTGGATCTTTTCAACATTATAATACTTATGTATAGTGAAATAAGTTTCCAATGTGTCTATCCAATTCTAAAATTTATCAACATATATAACACCATTATAAGTAGGAATTTCCACTTTAAAATCAGTTTTTAAGGAACTTATTGGGTTCTTATGGTCACCTGCTTCATTGAATGTATCTTCTTGGGTGGTCTCTATAACGTCCCAAATTACTAAGGAAGGCTTAGGGCCTTGATTCGGGGGCCAGGATGGCAAACTATGGAAAATTATGTGTTTATGTGTATCATTGTATGATTATCTAAGTTATATTATAATATGATTTGATATGCATGTTTAGGTGTATTAAATATGCATGTGGGCCTGTTTCTTATCAAAAGGGCAATTTTTGTAATTTGGCATGTTATGGGTATATTTGGCATATATGTGATGTATGTGTGAGGCCACATTATTATGTTGATATATTTGGGTTACTGGGCACGAGGCAATCCTAGGGAGCAAGTTAGCAGGAAAGTCGAAACGGGACCAATACTTGACTCGGGGGTGAGTCAAAGGGTATTTTTGGTATTTAGTACATTACTTGGATATTCAATGATATATTTGGAATTAGTGAGATCAAGATGGAATTCAAGGGATTTTGATTATTTTATCCCCGGGGACTTTTTGGTACCCCGAGCCTTGGGATTTACTTAAGATTACTTGAGCCCTAAGTAACCTATCATAAATAGAATTACATTCAAACACTTTTTTTCTCTCTTCCGTTCGCGCACTTGATGATCATTAGCGTTTTTGAAGGAAACTCGAGTTTTAGGGCTCGGATTCAAGCAAGGTAAGAGTCATAACAATTCTAAGGAAGATTAGAAGCTTGATATACAGAGAATTTAGCTGGAAAACAACTTAATCAAAGGTAATTTAAGCTTTCAATTTTTGAGTTTCTATTTCCTTAAGTTTCTTAAGTCTTGATTTCGATTTTACTGTTTGTTGAGTTTTTGATCCATTAAAAATGCAGGTTTTGTTGCTTGAGAGGTTCTAGAGATATTGTGAGATTGAATGGTGAGTTTGGTATAGTTTTGGGGTGATTTTTGGGAGGTTTTAGATATGAGAAAGCTGAGTTCGAGGGGTTGCACCGCGGCCATATCCTTGGGCGCTGTGACCCTTATGAACTCAGATGTTAGGGTGCTTTCCTGAAGTAGGGTCGCGACGCGTTGCCTACTGGGCTGCATCGCGGCCCGTGTCCTGAATCATTTGCGGCTGGGCTCTCTGTTTGTGAGAGTCGTGACTTTAATGGTGGGGCGACGCGGATCAAATAGAGGATTTTGGCGAAGAAGTGTTTTGAGTGCGGGAACTCAAACCTAAGGGCTTGGGATTGATCCTACGACCCAATTAGTAGGATTTGACGTCTCAGAGGCTAGGACTTGGTCCAGAAGCCTTTGTTTACTCATTATTGACAAGATTCTATACTTGGTTGTGACTAGATTATCACTAGGGGCTCTAAATCAGGATCATGCTCGAGGGTCGTTCTTATTTTACATTACACTTGAACCTGAGGTAAGAAAACTGCACCCAATACAGGATGTACATGATTAGGGCTTGGCTCAAATGTTGAATATAGATTTGATTAGGGCTTGGACCCTTGTGAATGCGCATAATTATGATTATGCCTGTGATTGATTGAGTAAGCATGCTGAATACTCTGTATCTAGATATTTGTTATATAATGAATGCCTATTTGCATAAGTTGAATGAGAAAGGATTGACTTATGAGTCAAGGACGACAATAGCACTGAGCGTTGGTCAAAAAGCATTGACTAATCAGTTAAGGGCGGCAATAGCGTGTGAGCGCTAGTCGATAAGGTTGGCGTAATCAGGATCGCATCATACGCTTGTTCGACCCAATGGTCGTGGAAAATTCAGTGCCAGGTACGCTGGGCAGCCCCAAGGTTGGTTATATAGAGGATAGGGCAATGGGCCCTGCGGTGACTTATTAGTCCCATAACCTAGGGCGCTGAGCCCCAATGTGATTTATTAATCACGTGTTTTGGGCAACGGGCCCCGGTATGATTCATTAATCATTTAATTAGGGCAGTGAGCCCCATATAAAGTTGTAGTCATTTATATGAATGATATACATGCATGAAAAGGGTTATTACTACTAGACATGCTTATTACTACTAGACATACTTATTGTGGTTTGATAACGTGTTATTCACTACTTATGAGTATGGGTAAGTTTTCTTGCTGGGCCATGGCTCATAGGTGCTATTTTGTTCAGGTAAGGGGAAATGGAAGCATGACCAACGATGAGTTAGAGAGCTTCGGTGACGATGTGTACGTATGCGGCTGCTTAACCACCACGACCAAGGTTTCTTAGGGGAGCTAGGGTTAAACCCTATTTTTGCCGCTTAGGTCGGCTGTCTGTAACTTTTATGTTGTAATTACCCTTTTGGAATTGTAAACAACTTTGTAAACGTTTATTATGGGATCCCATGTACAACTTCAAGTTTTATGAAATATTTATTCCTTTTGATCGAAATTTTTAATCCTAAACCATTAATTATGTTTAGTTACACGGTTATGCCCAAATGAATCGTTTAGTGAGTCTAGTACTATTTAAAATACACAGTGTAACAGTCTTGGTTATCTAGGGCGTTACAACTTGGTATCAGAGCGTGCCAAGGTTAAGGGTTCCTGAAAGATAGGTTGGGCATGCACATTCGCCACTAAAGACAAGATCGACTAAGGGTTTTGTAACTATTTATTTGGTTATGTGTTTAGCTGCTTAAATAGGATATAAATGCCTTATCTAGCTGCCTTATTAGGTAGCATGAGATATTTTGATAGGGCCTGGTCATTAACTACTGCATGATTTAAAAGGAAGTCCTTATTAGCAATGACATCGCCTATGAATGCAAAGGAAATACTTATTAGCATTATTATATGGACATGTAGGCCGAGACACATTCATTAGCGCTGTCATAGATACATGTATGCCAAAAAATATTTATTAACATTGTTATATGGATATGAATGTCAGAAAATTCTTATTAGCATTGTTATTTGTTATGAATGTCAAAAAATGCTTATTAGCACCAGGCTTGGATATGAATATGATTTGACATGCTTTTTAGCATGATTGTTGAATGTGAATGATTATTTGCTTGGTCTTGGACCATGAGGTGGCAAGAGGTTTAGTTGTTACTACATAAATAGCCAAACTGACTATTGCAGCAAGGTATACACTTGGAAGTATACTTCCAAGGAAGATAGAGTCATCAGGTGGCCAGGTAGATCAGGGCCAGGATGGTAGACAGGGTCAGAATGACAATTAGGGTCAGCCCTTTTGCAAGCTCTTGAGAACTGGCAGCAAGTGCTTATTGATTTGCAATCCAAGTTATTAAGGCCAAAAGAAGAAATTCGCCTCATGAGGCAACAACAAGTTCATACAGGGAACATTTTTCTAGAAGCACCACCTCTGATGGTGCCAATAGTATAACAGCCGCCAGAGGCTGGGAACAGATGGGAACCTCTTTATGAAAGGTTCAGGAAACAATTGTTGGGGTTTTATGCCCTAATTAAAACTCAATTTCTTTGTAATCTCATTTATTATCAAGAAAAGAATAGAAGTCATTTTTTGACTTAATCAATCACTTTGCTCACATGTTTTACTTTCATGACTATTTGTTTAATATAAGCTTCTATTAAATCCCGAGCATATAGCTAATCGTATTTATAGTGACGTAATCACAGTAGAATATAAATATGATTATATGTTCAAAATAAGTTAGTCCTAAGAATAGTCAGTGCACAGAATTTACACTGACTTGTCAATCTACGATATGATCTACTTACACATCGCAGTGTTATGTTCTTTCCAAAACATTAGAAAAAGTATATAAGATCAGATGTATTTGTTACATCAGACTGGACCGATATTGATAGTTGATAGGATAAGTAAGCATACCGTTATTATCTATTCTAGTCATATCATATAGTTGACCATATGTCAATTCAATCTCAATTCTAAGTGGTTAGTACTCTTACTGATTGTATTATTTGAGTTCTTTGACCTGTTCGTTACCAGCTTACCCTATGGACAAGCCCATACTTACATCTTGGGAACTCAGTAGTATAATTGAGTGGGAGTGTTAATCATAGATATCAACATCTATAGTTTCTGGTGAAGAAGTGAAACGATGATTTCCTTTTAGTTTGGTTCAAGGTGCTAAATGATAGAAATCTCATTTCAGTAATTAATATTAGTTTACTGAAATATCATTTACAAGGAACTAAGTGTTTTAAGGATAAAATACAATGAGGGGTAAAGTGGTATTTTAGTCCCATCTCATTGTAGACCGTCTATAGAGGATTGAGTGACAATTATGGTTGTAACAATGGATAATTAATAACGTATCTATATTTGTTATAGAGAATTCTATGAATTCAAGAGTGCAATTCTGAGTCTTTAGTGGAGTCACGAGGAATTAATAAGTTAGTAAATTAATTTGTTAGATTTATGATAACTTATTGGAGCTTGATTTCATAGGCCCATGGTCCCCACTGTACCTTGGATAAAATTATCTAGATAGCCTCAATTAATTGATTTAATTATCAATTAGAATTATCAACGTTGACCACGCCAATTTTTTATAGTTTCAAAGAGTTATGTAATTTAAAGAAGAAAAGAGAAATTATGGCAGATTTATTAATTAAGATAAATTGATATCTAAACTAATAAATAAGTTTAAATCAAGGTTCAAATTAAAAATAATTAATTTGATAAAGGATTTGAATAATTATTTAATTAATTAATCAATAGAAAATAATACAGGCCTTGATTTTAAGTCAAATAGGCTTATAATTAAATGAGAAATTTCACGAGCCTAAAGCCCATGATAATTTTGACCTAGGGCTGATATTATCTATTATTTTATTGATTTTTAAATTAAATTAAATGGCCTAATTGAGATATAAAAGGAGTGCTAAGTGAGAGATGACAGAAACAAGTTTTTGAGAATATCAGAAGATCTAGTAGGTTTTAGATTCTCTCTACAATCATAAGTCATTTTCTAAGCCTCATTATTCTTTTATCTTCTTCTTTCTGTATCTATCTCATGTGTTGAGAATTTCCAACCATAGTCTAGGTAATTCTAAGGATACTTTGGAAGGCTCTGAAAAAAATTGAAGAACGGTTCAGTTTCTTGGTAATACTCTGCGATAGAAAGGATACAAGGGTTAGAGAAACTAAAGGAAGGACTTTATCATTCCGCTGCGTATAATGTAAGTGTTCTTATCATTATTTATGTTTGAAGTCAATTTTAGAAACATGTTTTAGGTTTTCATATATTAATTCGTTTAATATAAAATCTACATGAAAATAAACAGTATCCTGTATAAGTTTTACCAACAACTGGCCTCAGAGAATTTGGCAATCTTTATTTTCATGGATGAACATGTTAAAAATTGAGTTATTTGATGTGTTTGAGTAATTGGATGGACTTCATATTTTATATGAAACATATTGAATTCTATGTGATTATTAGAGAATTTAGGTTATTTTGTTGTGTTTTCTATGCCATTAATTTTTACATAAACTTTATTTTGTGTAATACATGGTAAAATTTAATTAGAAAATGGTTTTGGTTTGAAAAATTGCACAAATTTTTTTTTGAATTTTTCTTACTCTGGCTGCCCACTCGCGCGTGCGCACTAGTGCGTGTCACCCCGCACCCGCACACGCTCCAGCGCGTCACCTTCGACAGCCAGACTAAACCGCGCATGCGCCTCACTCCAACCAAGCCACGGTGAATAGTACCTGAAACGAGTACTGTTCATCCCAGTATTTTTTTATTTTTTTCGAAAATGAAAATTTGAAATTGATTATTTATAACAAAGCCAAAAATATCAGTTTTATTTTATTATTTAAAAATGTTTTTTAAATTAAGATATTTTTGTTGTTTGAGATTTAAATAATTAGATATTTTCTACAAAGATTCAAATTCAAATATAAAAATAGGCTAACAACTTAATTTTAAATCTTTTAAAATATTAAAATATTAGAATTAAGATATCAGATATCAGATTAAAGATATTTTCTTTTAAATACTTGTTATTTCTATTAAAGCTTTATTTGAAAATATTAATATATGTTTTTTTTATAGTTTTTAATATTTAAATTATATGGAATTTGAAATACGTTAGTTAGATATTTTTATGGATATTTGAATTTGTTTAACTGTTTTGAGATATTTTAGGGTTGTTATAACTATTAATATTTTTTTTTAAATGGTTAAAATATTTGCTTATAGTTCTAATAAGACGATCTATTTTTTGAAAAACAGTTAAGATATTGATTTTAAAATTGGTTAAATTTTAAAAATATCAACTTTATCAACAAATTATTAAAATATTTTTTTAATGGGAATTAAATTAACTATGGTTAATCGTTGATAAATCCTATTTAAATTAAATTAATATTTTTTTCCAAATTAACCTAAACCAAGTTGATTCTTGATAAATGAAATTTAAATTAACTATTGTTAATTGTTGATAAATTTCTTTTAAATTGACTTATTTTTTGTAAAAATTGAATTAATTTGAATTTTTTTGATAAATTTTGGAAAATTAATTGCGGTATTTTTGCAAATGAAACAAATTATGGTATTTTTGCATAAATTCATAGACTTGCTCATATAGTAACATGATTAGGCCCATCCAATTATAACATGTTTGTTTGCACTATATGTGGTATTTTTGCAACTGGGCTTAGATGCATATAGTGGCCTTTATTTTGGTAGATATATGGATTTTGCCAAATAAAATATTCATAAAATGATTGGTTTTATTTGGGCCTATTACAAAATGTATAGTTTAAATTCATCTCTTGTGGGTGATTCCACTTGTTAAGGCACATTAGCTTTGCATGACTATAGTGGGCCTAATCAATTAATAACAATTAATAAAACGAATGTTTAAATTCTTGTCTTTTGGACCTTATATGGAAGTATGTGGGCTTTTTTAGTGGGAACGACATACTGGACACAACCCTCCTCCATTCAAGCCCAATTGTTAAGGCCCATTTACCTAAGTTGGACTTAATTGTATAGGTTCATTATATTAGTTAAACCTAAATATTGATTAGCAACAAACTAATTCTAAATTAATTGAATTTGTTTCAATGTGACACTTTAGAATTAATAGGAAATTATAAGACTTTGATTTTAAAAGTTCTAATTTTTTCAATTTTTTGGTAAACCATAGTAATTAATTTTCTAAAAATAAATAACAAAAATACTATTTTTAATTTTATAATGAGCTTATTTTAATAATTATATTTGATCTCCACCGTTGGTTTAACAAAGTCAATAGCTTAATGGGGCCTCGAGATGCTTTGATTCCTCCCCCCACGGAAGGTATTCTTTAGTTATTTTGACAAGGTTAAATTTCGAAAGATAGATAATTATAGGTCAAATTTTACTAGACTCACCCCTACGGTGACTACTAGGACTAAGTCTCTGATTATCGAAACTGTGTGTCTAGCTCATAAAATAAGAGATTTTGTTTTCTTATTTTGATCGAATAGTAGGTTGTTAATAATGGTGTCCATTATTAAATAAGTTTAAAACTTTATTTAACTAGTGGCATTTTTTGACCCTTGCCAACATTGACAAGGATATCATAGAATAGTTAAAAACGTAAAGAAATAGAGATATGATTGTTTTTGGTATTTTTTCTCATATCTTACATATTTTCGGTATATGTTGTGCTATTTCATGAAATTAGAGTGAATAGAAGTTTTATTGAGCAAAAGTGATTGATTTCTAATCTATTGATAATTAGTAGTATTAAGTATGGTTGTGTTGTGACCTTTCTTCTCCCATGGCGAAGAAGAAGAAAACTGTGAGAAAACTGGTGACTAGAGCTGATGATCATGGTCTGCCTTCAATCCAAAGTTTGAAAGCTCCATTAGAAGAGGTGAGGGAAGAGGAAGTCTGCGATGGGGACACCCAGGTTCAGGGTAAAACACGAACGGAACCAGATTTGGGGAAGGCTGAGAATGAGATTGTTCAAGATGGGGAACCGATTATGGCTGGGTCATCTTCTACTAGCTGGGCAGATAAAATAGAAAGTGGAGACTATCAATCGTCGGCACAAAAGCACTGGAATCAGTTTAATATGAGTAAGCTATCCTTCGGTGATCAGAAATTAGACTATGCTGAACCTCTTATTAAGGATGGGAAGAGGATTGCAATGATTGATGAGGATGAAGTAAGAATCGAGTCAGCTAACTGGGACTCAACTGTCATTTGTATGGTGCTTGGGGCTAACCCTCCACTGCTGGTTTTTGAAGGTTTCATCAAGAGAGTTTGGGGCCACCTGGGGATTGCTCAAATTTCTAGAATGTCCATGGGTCTGGTAATGGTAAAATTTAACGATGAGGCTACACGCAGTCATGTGTTGGAAAATGACAGTCTTCATTTTGACAGAAAACTGGTGATTGTTCGACCTTGGACAACAGATCTGAATGCGATTCAGTTGGTCCGCTCAGTGCCGTTATGGATCAGATTGCATGACCTTGGTCTTCAATATTGGGGCAACAATTGCCTTAGTGCTCTAGTGAGCACTATAGGTAAGCCGATAATGGTTGATAAGTTTACTCAAGAGAGAACTAGAGTACAATTTGCTAGAGTGATGGTGGAGATGGAACTTTCAGATAATCCTCCTAGAATTATTCATTACATGAATGAATTTGGTCAACTTGTGGAACAAGGGGTGGAGTATGAGTGGTTACCAGTCAAATGTAAAAATTGTGGAAATTATGGACATGTTATCACTGACTGTCGCAAGAACCAGAAGGGCCAGTTGGATTCTAAGGTTACTGAACCTAGTTTTTCTCAGGTTCAGGAAAAGGAGAAGACTAATCAGGTAGAGTCTTCAACAACGGCTAAGGCATCAGATCAGGTTGTGAATACTGTGGCTGGTCAGGGTCAATCTTCAAGTAACAAGGAGATGGTTGAGGATTTAAAAGCTGATAAGGGACAAGATTCGCAGAGCAAGTGGCACACGCCTAAGAGACCAAGGAGTCTATATAGAAGTGGTCAAAGGGGTGGAAACAGTAGTGTGATTAGTCATAAGGATGAGGTTCAGAATAAGAATTTGACAAATGTTTTTGGGGTACTTCAGGAACAGGCAGAGGGAATAGTTGCTGACAGGGGTAATTTGCAAACTTCTTATGGATAGTTGCAATATACTTTGTTGGAATATCAGGGGATTGAATAACCCGAAAAAAACAAGAAGTTGTGTTAGATACCTGTAGTAAGAATAAGGTTGGAATTGGAGCTATTTTAGAAAATAAAATGAAGGTTAATAGAGTGCAGGAAGTAATGGATAATAAATTTAGGAACTGGGATTACTATACTAGTCTGATGATTGAGGGAAGGATTTTGATTATATGGAGGAAAGTGTTTGTCAAAGTTAATGTATTAGAGGAGAATGCTCAATTTGTTCACTGCCTAGTTAAAATGGCAGGTCACAAAAGCTCCTTTAATATTACATTTGTCTATGGCATAAATACTTTGGAAGAGAGGAAGACTTTATGGAATGGTTTATCTCAAATAGTTTGTTCGGCTAACCCTTGGATGGTTCTTGGGGACTTTAATGCAATTTTTACAGCTAGAGGAAGGAATGGAGGAAAATCAGTGTCTTCTACTGAAATGGTTGATTCTTCTCAGTGGCTGTCTTTGTCTAATCTGGAAGCTCTTTAGAGTACGGGTTCGTTTTATACTTGGACTAATAATCAAGATGCGGATGCTAGAATCTACTCTAAAATAGATCATGCGTTCATAAATGAGGAGTGGTTAGATGGATTTCCTAATACCACTACTGTCTTTAAATGGGAGCCTTATTCTGATCACTGTGCGTGTACTATTTCTATTTTTCCTGTGGAGGATTTGGGTACTAAGCCTTTTCGATTTTACAATTTTTGGACTGAGCATAGGAATTTTAAGTAGTTGGTTTTAGACAACTGGAGGCAGCCATTGAAAGGAAGAGGGCTGAAGGCTATTTATCTTAAGTCAATGAGATTAAAGCATAAATTGAAGAGGTTTAATTTGGACTGTTTTGGGGATTTAGGAATTAAGTTTCAATCAGCCAAAATTGCCTATCAGGAAGCAATGTTCCAAGCTCAACTTCACCCCCATAATATTACAATCCAGGACAGGCTCAAGCTTTCATCGGAAGAATTCAGAATTCAAGAGAAAATGTACCATAGCTTTTTGACTCAAAGAAGCAAAATTAATTGGCTGTGACAGGGGAACATGAACACGGCTTTCTTCCACGCTTGTTTGAAGAAACGTAAGGAGGCTAATAGAATAGCTACCTATGTTGATGAGCAAGGGAGAGTGATAGATAGTTACCATGAAGTTGTGTCTCACTTTTTGAACCATTTTAGGGGAATAATGGGAAGTCCCAGTTCTGTCATCAAGGAGATAAAAAGGATGTATATTGCAATGGGGGATAAGCTGTCTTTGGATCAACAGGTTATGTTACTGAGTCCTTTCACGCATAATTAGATCAGGGAGGCAATGTTCAGCATTTCTAGTATTAAATCTCCGGGGCCAGACGGATATGGTTCAGCGTTTTTTAAGGAGATGTGGTCGGAAATTGGAGGTGAGATCAGTAATGTTGTTCAGAACTTCTTTGAAACAGGGATCATACCTGAGGAGTTATTGAACACATCTTTATCTTTGATTCCTAAAGTGGATAGTCCGAATAGATCAGTTGATTATAGACCGATCGCTTGCTGCACTACCTCTACAAATGTGTTTCAAAGCTTCTTTGTAGTCGTTTAGCTAAAGTGCTTCCTGTTTTGGTTCATCCTAACCAAGGAGCTTTTATACAAGGAAGGTCAATTGCTCATAATGTTCTCATCTGTCAAGATATTATTAAGCACTATAATAGATCGATTGTTTCCCCAAGATGTGCGATAAAAATTGATATTAGTAAAGCCTATGATACAATTGATTGGAGGTTTATTGAGGAGCTTTTAAAGGCTCTTTGCTTCCCAGCTAGATTTATAGGCTGGATAATGACTTCCCTGTGAAAAACTTCATATTCACTAATATTGAATGGCAGGATTCAAGGCCAGTTTAGAGGTGCAAAGGGTCTTCGCCAAGGGGATCCGATTTCTCCTCTTTTATTTGTCCTAGTGATGGATTATCTGACCCGTAGCCTCCAATTTGCAGCTCAGAATTCAGCTTTTAGATTTCATCCCATGTGTAAGAGCCTCAAGCTTATTAGCTTATGCTTTGCTGACGAATTGCTTATTTTCTGTAAAGGTTCTTTGTCTTCCGTTCAGGTGATAAAGGAGGTGCTTAGGGAGTTTGGTTCTGTCGCTGGATTGCAACTAAATGAGAACAAATCCCAGATTTATTTTGGAGGCATTTCGGAGACTGGAAAAAGGATTTTGACTGCTGAAATGAATCTGTCAGAGGGAATTTTTCCCCTAAAGTATCTTGGTGTGCCAATGAGACCAACCAAGTGGAAGCATGAGGACTGTGATGTCATTATTCAGAAAATCAAGAGGAATCTTCACACTTGGGCTAGTAGGCATCTGTCTTATGCCGGTAGAATGCAATTGATTCACTCGGTCCTTTTTTGATTAAGGAACTATTGGATGAGTATCTTTGTGCTTCCCCAAAGCATCATAAAGGAAATTGAGAGACTTTTTCGTGGGTTCCTTTGGGGAGTCAATGGAAATAGATGTAAGATTCATGTAGCCTCTTATGATAAGGTTCGTTTGCCTAAGGCTCTAGGGGGGCTCGGTTTCAGAAATGGTAAAAAATGGAACCATGCTATTTTGGCCAAGTTTATTTGGGCTATATCTGAGAAAGTTGATCTTCTGTGGGTGAAATGGATAAACTCCATTTATTTAAAAGGAGCTGACTTCTGGTCCTATAAGGTGCCCCCAGATACCAGCTGGTACTGGCGTAAGTTGTGTAACCTTAGGAGCAAATATAGCAGGGATGAGATAATGGCTGGTGGTGCTTTAGGAAAATTTTGTCCTGCCAGAATCTATTCCAGCTCTCTTCAGGTTCAGCAGGTGGACTATTACAAGGCTGTTTGGTGTAAGCTATCTCTACCTAAACATAGGTTTCTGCTTTGGCAAGTAGTCCATTCTCATCTACTTACTCTTGACAATCTGAGTCGGTTCAAAGTGCATATAGAATCTCCTTTATGCCCTGTTTGTGGAGAGGTTGATGAGAGTCATGCCCATCTCTTTTTTTATTGCTCACTGTCTAAGCAGGTGTTGGCTCATGTTTGTGACTGGTTAGACGGGAATGGTTGGCCTGCTGAGTTTGATAGTTGGAGAGTTTGGTTAGCCAGCAGGAAGTCTGTGTTCATTCATCAGATTGCAACTATGATTCTAGCTGCTTCTGTTTACAGCATTTGGAGAAATCGTAACAATTTCATATTTGAGTTATCTTCTAAATCTGCAATGAGCATAGCTGCGGAAATTAAGGCTGTTCTTCATCTTCGGCTGTTCAGTATTCAAAAGCATAAACTTTCTGCTAAGGAGCATCGTTTTATAATTCAGTTTGCTGCAACAGCTTGATGTTTTAGCTGGTCTGTTAGCTTCTCAGTTTGTCTGTTGTATTGGCTAGTTTGGTGAGGCTTGTTGTTATTAGCCTCTGTAGTTAGTGTTACTAGTTTGTATTGTTTTTTGGTTTGTTTACTGGTGTTTGGTTGTTTTGGAGTGGCTGTAGCTTAGCCTCTTGTTGTTGTTTTACTGATGTATTGATTGTACTGTTGGTTTGATTAATGAAGTTATCCTTTCTTCTTGATCAAAAAAAAAAGTATGGTTGTGTCTACTACCATCCTTTCTCAACTTTCTATGGAGAAACTCACTGGAGAAAACTTCCTTAAGTAGAAGTAGAATATCAACATAGTGTTAATTGGTGACAACACCAAGTTTGTCATGACTGAGGAATCCTCAGAAGTTCCAGCTGAAGGAGCTCTCAAGTCTGTAAGGGATAAGTATGAGAGTTGGCATGCAGCTAACAACAAGGAGCGGTACTACATGTTGACTAGTATGGTTAACACTCTCAAGACAAAGATGGAGACTGTCGAGATGGCCTACAAAATCATGGATCAGCTCCAATACATGTTTGGAACCAAGTTAGCGCAGACTCGTTTTGAGGCCACCAAGAAATATGCCAATGCCCGCATGGCACCATCTCCTCACGTTCGTGATCAACTCAACTATGGTGTGACGAAGATCATGAACGAGCTTCAGACTTTTGAGTCTATCATGGGTGGACCTACTAAGGAAGGAGAAAATAATACTACTATTATTGCTTCTAATCCAGCTAAGGCTGAAGTTAACCCAACTTCGACTTCGAAAGCTGGAAACAAGAGGAAAGATGGACAAAACAACAACCCCAAGCCTGCAAGGCTGCAAAGACGAGTGCACAACCGAGTGCACAACCAAATGCACAGACACCTAAGGGGAAGAAAAAGAACAAGAAAGGTAAAGGTAAATGTTTTCACTGTAAAGAGAAGGGGCATTGGAAACAAGATTGCCTCAAGTTTCTAGCAGCTAAAAACAAATGTAATGATTATAGTTCATATATCTTAGAAACATGTGTTTTAGAGAATGATAAATCTATTTGGATTGTTGATTCTGGATCTACTAACCATGTTTGTAACTCTTTACAGCTTCTTGAATCGTGGGAGGAAGTGGACGAAGGCATCTCAAAGCTTAGAGTTGGGAACGGAGCATTTGTTGCGGTCCAAGCTTGAGGAAGAGCTCGTCTGAAATTTAGAAATAATTTTTTAATTTTAAATGATGTATTTTTTATTCTGGATTTTAGTAAAAATTTAATTTTAGTTTCCATGTTGCAATTAGAACAATTTGTTATGACTTTCGTAAGTTTTAATATATCTATTTTTTCAATGGATGACAATTGGGTATTGCATGTTTGGAAAACAGGCTTTAGATTATGCGACCTGATGAACCCCTCGCTCTTAACAATGATTTATTCAAAGTAGCTAAACCTAGGAC
The DNA here is from genome assembly GCF_963169125.1 of Humulus lupulus. Lineage (NCBI taxonomy): Eukaryota > Viridiplantae > Streptophyta > Magnoliopsida > Rosales > Cannabaceae > Humulus > Humulus lupulus. The sequence goes on along the minus strand of NC_084798.1, from coordinate 156,771,866 downwards.
CAATAAACGTCAAAAGACTGATAACGATAACATGACGTATTTATGGCATTTAAGACTAAGTCACATTGGCTATGATAGGATTCAAAGACTTACAAAGGACGGTCCTTTGAGGTAACTCACCTTAGGTGAATTACCTGTCTGTGAATCTTATCTAGAAGGCGAACTGACCAAGCGTTCATTCTCTGCAAAGGGTGATAGGGCCAAAGAACCACTTGGACTGGTTCATTCAGACGTTTGTGGACCTTTGAATGTACAAGCCAGGGGTAATTTTAAGTATTTTGTCACTTTCATTGACGATTACTCTAGATACTCATGTCTATACCGAATGCATAGGAAATCAGAAACATTTTCAAAGTTTCAGGAATTATTAGCTATGGCACAGAACCAATTAGGTAAAATGTTAAAGATCTTGCGATCTGATAGGGGTGGAGAATATTTGGATATGCAGTTCCAAGATCATTTAACTGAACTTGGGATTTGATCACAATTCACTGCCTCGGGTACTCCACAACAAAATGGTGTAGCGGAACGCCGGAACAGAACATTATTGGAAATGGTTAGATGCATGCTTAGTTACTCAACTCTACCAACTTCGCTCTGGGGACATGCAATATTTTAGTCCCATCTCATTGTAGACAATATCTATATTTGTCACTAAATCCTCTATAGAGGGTCTACAATGAGATGGGACTAAAATACCATTCGCGGTTTCAATTGCATGTCCCCATAACAAGTTGGTAGAGTTGAGTAACTAAGCATGCATCTAACCATTTCCAATAAAATTTTGTTCTAGCGTTTCGCTACACCATTTTGTTGCGGAGTACCTAGGGCAGTAAGTTCTGATAAAATCCCAAGTTCAGTTAAATGATCTTGGAACTGCATATCCAATTATTCCCCACCCCTATCAGATCGCAATATCAATAATGTTTTAACTAATTGGTTCTGAGCCATCGCTAGGAATTCCTGAAACTTTGAAAATGTTTCTGATTTCCTATGCATTAGGTAAATACATGAGTATCTAGAGTAATCGTCAATGAAAGTGACGATATACTCAAAACCACCCCTGGCTTGTACATTCAAAGGTCCACAAACATCTGAATGCACAAGTCCAAGTGGTTCTTTTGCCCTATCACCCTTTCTAGAGAATGGACGCTTAGTCAGTTTGCCTTCTATACAAGATTCACAGACAGGTAATTCACCTAAGGTGAGTTCCCACAAAGGCCCATCCTTTGTAATTCTTTGAATCCTATCATAGCCAATGTGACCTAGTCTAAAGTCCCATAAATATGTCATATTATCGTTATCGATCTTTTGACGTTTATTGGTCCTAGGCTTAGCTACTTTGAATAAATAATTGTTAAGAGTGAGGGGTTCATTAGGTCGCAAAATATGAAGCCCGTTTTCCAAACATGCAATACACAATTGTGATCCATTGAAAGAAATAGATATATTAGAACTTGTGAAAGTCATAACAAATCGTTCTAATTGTAACATGGAAATTGAAATTAAGTTTCTACTAAAATCCAGAATAAAAAATACATCATTTAAAATTAAAAAATTTATTTCCGAACTTTAGACAAGCTCTTCCTCTAGTTTGGACCACAACGAACGCTCTGTTCCCAACTCTAAGCATTAAGACGCCTTCGTCCACTTCCTCCCATGATTCAATGAGTTCTAAAGAGTTACAAACATGGTTAGTAGATCCAGAATAAATAATCCAAATAGATTTATCATTCTCTAAAACACATGTTTCCAAGATAAATGAACTATAATTATTACCTTTGTTTTTAGCTGCTAGAAACTTGGGGCAATCCTGTTTCCAATGCCCCTTCTCTTTGCAGTGAAAACACCTACCTTTACCTTTCTTGTTTTTCTTGTTCGTCCCCTTAAGAGTCTGTGCATTTGGTTGTGCACTCGTCTTTGCAGACTTTGCGGGCTTGGGGTTGTTGATTTGTCCTCCTTTCCTCTTGTTTCTAGCTTTTGAAGACGAAGCTTGGTTAGCTTCATCCTTAGCTGGATCAGCAGCAGTAGTAGTAATTGTCTTATTTTCTCCTCCCTTACTCGGTCCACCCATGATAGACTCAAAAATCTAAAGCTCGTTCATGAGTTGCGTCAGACCATAGTTGAGTTCATTCAACACATAGTTGGTGGTGAACAGGAGGAAAGCTGGAGAGAGACTATAGAGGATTAAGCCAATTTGAGTTTCCTCATCTATTGTTGCTCCATGAAATTCATCTTCCTGAAAGTAGTTTTTCATTTTGATCAGATGATCATGTTGAGAAGGTGCCATCCGAGCATTGGCATATTTCTTGGTGGCCTCAATACAAGTCTGCGCTGACTTGGCACCAAACATGTCTTAGAGCTGATCCATGATTTTGTAGGCCGTCCCGAAATTCTCCATCTTTTTCTTGAGAGTGTCGACCATACTAGCCAACATGTAATATCGCGCCTTGTTGTTAGCCACCTGCCAACGCTCATACTTATCCCTCACTGACTTGGTAGCTCCTTCAGCTGGAACTTCCGGGGATTCCTTAGTCATGACGAACTTGGAGTTGTCACCAATCAATACAATGTTGATGTTTTGCTTCCATTTAAGGAAATTCTCTCTAGTGAGTTTCTCCATTGAAAATTGAGAAAGGATGGAAGTAGTCATAGCCATACTTAAAACTACATATTATCAATAAAATAGAAATTAATCACATTTCCTCAATAAAACTCCTATTCACACAAATTTCTAGAAATAGCACAACATACATAAAAAATATGTAAGATATGAGAAAAAAATACTAAAATAATCATATCTCTATTTCTTTAGGTTTTTAACTATTTTATGATATCCTTGTCCCGGTTGGCGAGAGTCAAAAAAATATCACTAGTGAAATAAAGTTGTAAAGTTATTTAATAATAGACAACATTATTAACAACCTACTATTCGATCAAAATAAGAAAACAAAATCTCTTATTTTATGAGCTAGACCCACGGTTTCGATAATCACAGATTTAGTCCTAGTAGTCACCGTATGGGTGAGTCTAGTAGAATTTGACCTATAATTATCTATCTTTCGAAATTTAACCTTGTCAAAATAACTAATGAATACCTTCCATAGGAGGACAAATCAAAGCATCTCGAGGCCCCATTAAGCTATTGACTTTGTTAAACCAATAGTGGATATCGAATATAATTCTTAAAATAAGCTCATTATAAAATTAAGAATAGTATTTTTGTTATTTATTTTTAGAAAATGAATTACTATGGTTTACCAAAAAATTGAAAAAATTAGAACTTTTAAAACCAAAGTCCTATAATTTCCTATTAATTCTAAAGTGTCACATTGAAACAAATTCAATTAATTTAGAATTAATTTGTTGCTAATCAATATTTAGGTTTAACTAATATAATGAACCTATCCAATTAAGTCTGACTTAGGTAAATGGACCTTAACAATTGGGTTTGTATGGAGGAGGGCTGGGTTCAATATGTCGTTTCTACTACAAAGGCCCCCATAATTCCATACAAGGTCCAAAAGACAGGAATTTAAGTCTTTGTTTTATTAAATTTTATTAATTGATTAGGCCCACTATAGTCATGCAAAGCAAATGGGCATTCACAAGTGAAATCACCCACAAGAGAGGAATTTAAACTTTACATTTTCTAATGGGCCCAAATAAAACCTATCATTTTATGAATATTTTATTTTGCAAAATTTATATATCTAACAAACATATGGGCCACTATATGCATCAAAACCCAATTGCAAAAATACCACATATAATGCAAATAGACATGTTATAATTGGATGGGCCTAATCATATTACTATATGAGCAATTCTATGAATTTATGCAAAAATAACACAATTTATTTCATTTGCAAAAATATCACAATTAATTATCTAGAATTTATCAAAAAATTCTAATTAATTAAATTTTTACAAAAATAAGTCAATTTAAATTAAATTTATCAACAATTAACAAAAGTTAATTTAACTTTCATTAATCAACAATCAAGTTGGTTTTAGGTTAATTTGAAAAAAAAAAAATTTAAATGGGATTTATCAATAATTAATCAAAGTTGATTTGACTCCCATTTATTAAAAAAAATATTTTATTAATTGGTTGAAAAAAAATGATATTTTTCAAAATTTAACCAATTTCAAATTTTAAAATCAATATTTTAACTGTTTTTAAAAAAAAATTGTGTTGTTACAACTATAAGCTAATATTTTAACCATTTAAAAAAACAAAATATTAATAGTTATAACAACCCTAAAATATCTTAAAAAAGTTAAACAAATTCATATATCCATAAAATATCTAACTAACAAATTTCAAATAATTTAAATATTAAAAACTATAGAATAAACATATATTTATATTTTCAAATAAAGATTTAATAAAAAAAATATCAAGTATTTAAAAAGAAAATATCTTAAATATCTGATATCTCAATGTTGACGTGGTTTTTCACCAACATTGTCTTAAGAAATAATAAGGGCAGATTAGTGCTTAATGGTAAACCATAATGGAAATATCAAGAATTCCCTCAAGAACACAGAACTTTTACGTGGTTTAGTGGTTAAAATCTCCCTAGTCCACGAGTCACTATTATTACTTTTTCTCTCACTATTTTGGCAGAGTTTCGGTATTGTTAAACTTTTTATGAATGCCAATAGGGAATAGGTTTCAGCTTTAGGCTCCATGAGTGAAACTGAATATGTTTTTATATATATATATATATAAAAAAAAAAGCATCCATAAAACTGGGTAAATTTCTGGGTTAATTTGGGGTAGTTCTAATGAAAAATAGGTTTAGAGAATACATGTTCGGGGCATAGAAATCGTAACATCTCTAGGTTAAGTACCAGGTAGCTTAAGGGTTACGATTCCTTAGGCGATTTTGCACTAAACCTATTTACAAAGGAAAGTAGTGACCCGACATTTCTAACACATGGATCCTAAAATATCAGGAGACTTAAGAAACCGAGGCGCGTAGCTTTGGATATCGCATGGCACCACGTGATGGGCTTCGGTTAACTTTAGCTCGTATAATGAGAATAACCCCTTTCATCATTCCTACCCTCGCGACATAGTTATAGATCATCTTAGGTCGCCTACTAACTAGGTCTCTTTGTCATCGGGTGATCTGATGGCACCTCCCAAGAAGAAATCCAAGAGCTCATATACCCAACGCAAAGACAAAGGGAAATAGGTCACCCCTGACTCTCCTATTCCACACTTTGGTTCGGTTGTGGAGAAAGAAGTTCCCATTGACCCCAACATGTTCTTCGAGGTCGAGCACATAGCCTCGAAAATCAAGACTCAAGGGAAGGTGAATAAAATCCTGTTGAGTCACAACATTGAGATAGGAGCTAGCGGCCTCCTAGCTCGACTTGTGTTCGAAGGCGAATGGATTTGTGCCCCTTTCGAAGATGACTACGCGGCCTGGAGCGATGAGCATTTGAAGGCTGGGGCCTTCCTTCCCCTGGACCAGTACTTCGTAGACTTTTTAAACTACGTAAAACTGGCTCCTTTCTAGCTCCCCCAAAATTCATATAGACTTTTGGTGGGGCTGAAATATATGTTCTTAAGGCACGAGTGGGAGGTCCCCTCTCCAGCAGATATATTGTTCTTTTTCTGTCTCAAAGCAAGCCCTGACCAGAGAGGACGCGGTGACGGATTTTACTACCTCACGCAATTTCCTAGCTCCACCTTCGTCATCAATCCTCCCATCCATCAAAACGACTATAAAGATTTATTCTTTATGTCGAATGGCTTCAAGAATTGCGAACATTGATACTTCAACCAAACTTGTAAGTCTTTTACCTTTGCAAATTCAGCGTGTGAATTTATATTTATATATATTTTTTAAAAATGTCCTGATTGAGTTTGTTTTTCATGCAACTATATTTGCCAGGACGGAGAAATCTGTGACCCTCGGGGGCCAGTATGAGAAATTATCCAGACTTCCCTCACCAGAAAAAGATTATCACCACGTCATGAATGACACCACGATGTTGGCCTGCAAGCTGATCGACGAGGATCAAACATTGGCCCTGAGGACCCGAGCTCCATTTCCGGTGATACCCGAGCTTCCCTCCTCTCAAGAGGCTTTCCCAACTATAGAGGATACCGATGAGGAAGAGGCCAAGGTGCCTCTTGTCCAAAAAATATGGGCTCCTGAAGCCGATCAAAGACCTTATCCTGATCGGACTACTTTTGGGGTAGCAGCCGGCCCCTCCGGCCAAGGTAACCCATACCATTTTAGGGAGTTAGACTGGGTTGTAGCTAGATTTAGGTTAATTCGTTTCAACCCCAACCAGTTAGTTAGTCGCCACCCCACCGATCCGGACCTAAATATCACTCTCCTCCAATGCGTGGACCATTTGGTGGTACGCTACAACCATAGCTATCCCAAAGGTACCATTGTTGTCAAAAATACACAGCACTTTAGATCGTCTATCTTCGAAGAATATGGAACTAACCTTAGGGTTTGGCCCTCTCTACTCCAAGGGGCATTTGCTCCTGGATTTAGGCAGCATGTAGACAAATCTAGCCCTGAGTTTATACCTAAACTCCCTAGGCTTTTAGAGATTGTACCCTTAGATTCCCCCTCCTCTCCGTTACTCCCAAAGCCAGAGGTCATGCTTAGGCCGGTTCATATTCCCCCTTTTCCTTTTCTTTTTATATCTTTGCAATGTTTCTTTTATGAATTAACTCTTTTGTTATTTTTAGGCGAAGAGATGGATTCAACAGGGCCCCTCGACCTGAGGACTGCCTTTCAGGCTAAAAAGTCTGGCACAAGCTCCACGTGAAAAGGCCCAGGGTGGTGAAGAAGGTCACCCCTACAATGAGGAATACTTCAAAATCCCATGCTAAGGGTAAGGACACGAACTCACCTCGGGAACCAGCTCCGATGACCTCTATCACCGTTGGGCAATGCCCTCACAGTCCAAATACTTGTTGATCCTCAAGACCTGGAAAAAATCCTTGAAGCCTTTCGGGGTATCGTATATGAGACAGCAACTCATATGGTGGGCCACACCTATAAAGCCAATGTGAGGGACATGAGAACCATAGAGGAGCATAGCCCGGAGAATGTCTTTGAGTCCGCCATGGGGATGAACCTCACCGTGAGTTCTTCTCCCATATTTGGTGATGAAATTTTTTTACTGTGTTCTTCACCTTATATTTTTTACTTGTTTTGTTATTTTGTAGTCTGTCCTGGCCCAATACCAAAGCATAACTCGTGCTAGGGCTAAAAATGAAGAGATTCGGGCCGAGTTAGACGCTGCCAAAGTCGCTTTGAATGCTGCTCAGGAAGGTGAGCAGGCCGCCAAAGTTGCCTTGACAGGTGCTCAAAAGAATGAAGATGTTGGTAAGGCTGTCTCACCTCTTCCCAAGAAAGTGAGTAGGCCTCAAAGACCGCACTATCTGCCTCTCAAGCTCAGACCGCAGAGCGAACCATCATGCTGAACAACTTCAGCTTGAGATTGGTGTGCTCAAAGCGAAACTACTCGAGGCCGAAGTAAAAGCCAAGAAGGAAAAGGTAGCGTCATTATCAGCCATGGAGGAGATACTATACCATTCCTGGGCCTTCAACCAGGATGGTAACTTCTATTTTATGGAGCCCGGGTTGTGGGATCTGTACCTTGCTAAATTCAAGGCTAGGTTCTTGCAAGAACCCTCGGAGACTGGTGAGGCATCCAGAGTGGCGGAGGGAGATGGCGAGGAGGTCACCACTGCGAGGCGAGTTGACGGGGCCCAATGATTTTATTTATGATTTTCTTTGTAATTTTCTAACTGTATTTTGGTATTAAACAATTGCCTTCGAGCTTTGCTCGAGGTTATTTCTCCTCGATGTAATTTGTTTGTTTTATTTCAATATATATCTAACTTTTGATATGTTTGTCTTTCCTTTATTATCTTCTCATGCTTACGAATCCTTAGACTCTTGTACATTCAAGATTTTATGAATTGAATTTTAGATCGAGATAGATTTTATCGAACTTGGTTATATCCAAGTTTTTGTTTGCTTATTTTGATCATACCTGTTAAGAATCAGGCCTCGAACCTGGTTATATCCAAGGTTTTTTATGATTTAAATTTAGTTCGTGCTAGGTTTATTGATAACTCAAGCTTTAAAAGGCCCTTGAATAATTAATTTTCCCAAGCTTCTAAGTTTTTAATCTTATCCGAGCAGGCTTAATTTACCAACCTCGGTTATGTGCCCCCCAAGTAACCAAAATGTATAAACTTTCTTGGTTGCTTTTACAAATATGAGAACACAAGCTTGCAATAATAAGATTAAGAAATGGTTATCTAACAATCCATCTATTATTTAGTCGGAATGGCTTTTATAAATAAGCCTTACATTGATGGTAGCACTATTGATAATACTTTTTCAAATGCAGAGCATTCCAAGTCTAGGGGACAATTTCTCCATTCAGTTGAGCTATCTTGATAGTTCCCTCAAGTAAGACCTCTACAATCTGGTATGGTCCTTCCCAATTTGGGCCCAACATACCATCCTTAGGGTCTTTATTCGCCAAAAAGACCCTTCGGAGAACCAGGTTGCCTAATCCCAGTCTACGAGCCTTGACTTTTGAATTGAAATAGCGAGTGATCTTTAGTTGATAATGGGCGAGTTGCAATTGCGATTCCTCTTGTTTCTCTTTGATCAGATCGAGAGATGCGTTAAGTAGTCCATTATTCTATTCTTGATCAAACGTCCTTTGCATTTGAGCAGTTATCATTGCTTCAATTGGAAGCATTGCCTTGCTTCTGAAAGTTAGGGAAAAAGGAGTATGCCCCGTGGAGGTATTGTGAGAAGTTCGGTAGGCCCAGAGTACTTGCGGGAGCTTCTCGGAACATAGTCCTTTGGCTTCATCTAACCTCTTCTTTAGGCTTGCCTTAAGGGTTTTGTTTACAGCCTCGACCTATCCGTTGGCTTGTGGGTATGCTACCGACGAGAAACTCTTCGTGATGCCATATTTTTCACCACAAAGTCCATGACTCTTTTTGATGTGATGGTTGCCAGAGGCTCGACATCTATCCACTTTGTGAAGTAATCAATCGCCACCACTGCATATCGAACTCCTCCTTTTCCCATAGTTAGGGAACATATTAGATCGATTCCCCACATTGCAAATGGCCACGAGGATTAGCTCGACTAGAGCAACTCGGGCAACTATGGAGAAACGCTGACATTTGTCGCACTTCTGAACACACAAGATCGAGTCTTTCGTTAAAGTGGGCCAAAAATAACCCTGTCTTAGTATCTTTACTGCCAGATTTCGCCCCCAGCATGATCCCCACAAAAGCCTTCGTGTATTTCTTGTAAAATTATTTTGGCTTCCTCGGGCAGAATGCATCGTAGGAGAGATAACGAATGACCTCGTTGATATAAGGTTCCATCTACAATTACGTACCGTAGAGCTTGATAGAGTATTTTTCTTGCGTCTTTTATTTCATCAGGTAACTTTCCAATTGCAAGGTATTCCATCATAGGAGTCATCCAGGTCAATCTTATGTTGATCATTCCGACTTCTACCATTTCTTCCGTCACACTCAGGCTCTCCAAGAACTCCACTGGCACTACATTTAACATCTCAGCCTCTTTTGTGGAAGCAAGTCGTGCCAAAACATTAGCATTAGAGTTCTACTCGTGGGGTATTTGTTCCACAAAGCTGTACTCAAATTCAGACAATTCTCCCTTTACCTTAGCTAGGTAGGCTACCATCTTGCTACCTCGAGCTTGATACTCTCCCAATACTTTATTGACCACTAGTTGGGTACCGCTATAGTATTGGATAGCTTTCACTTTGAGCTCTCTCGCCAGCCTCAGCCCTGCCAGTAAGACCTCATATTCTGCTTCGTTGTTCGATGCCTCAAATCTGAATCTCACAACTGTATGAAATCGATGTCCTTCTAGTGAGATTAAGATGATCCCAGCTCCTGATACGTTCTCATTTGATGATCCGTCAATGAAGATTTTCCATAATTCTTGCACTGGCTCCCTCAAGAGCTCTTCTTGAAAACCAGTGCATTCAGCCATAAAGTCAGCAAGGGCCTGACTCTTGATTGAGGTCCGTGGCATGTATAGTATCTCAAACTTGCTAAGTTCGATGGCCCATTTTAAGAGACGTCTCGATGTATCAGGCTTTTGCAAAACTTGCCTTAAAGTTTGGTCGGTCAAGATGTTGATTGAATGGGACTGGAAATATGGTCGGAGCTTTCTGGAAGCCAATATCAGAGAGAATGCCAGCTTCTCTATCAGTGGATATCGTGACTCGGCCTCGAGAAGTCTCTTGCTTACATAATATACTGGATTTTGAGCACGGTCTTCTTCTCGAACTAATACGACACTGACTGCATTCTCTACCACGACCAAGTAAAGGAACAGAGATTCTCCAGACGTAGGTTTAAATAATACTGGGGGCTCGGCCAGGTGCATTTTTAGGTAATGGAATGCCTGTTCGCATTCTTTGGTCCACTCAAATTTCTTATTTCCTCTGAGCAAGTTGTAGAATGGCAGACACTTGTCAGTGGATTTTGAAATGAATCGATTCAAAGCCGCTACCCTTCCAGTTTGGCTTTGAACTTCTTTACGCAACCTGGGTGAGGGAATTTCTAACAACGACTTGATTTTCTCAGGATTCGCCTATATTCCCCTTGTGTTGACTATGAACCCTAGGAATTTTCCAGATGCCACTCCGAAAGTACATTTCTGGGGATTCAGCTTCATGTCATACCTCTTTAATATTCCAAAACATTTTTCTAGATCGGACACATGGTTATTGGCAGTTTTTTATTTGACAAACATGTCATCAACATACACCTCCATATTTCTCCTGATCTGGCTAGCGAACATTTTGTTAACCAAGCGTTGATATGTAGCCCCGAAATTCTTCATCCCAAAGGGTATAACTTTATAACAGTATACGATATGTTTGGTCATGAAGCTAGTATGTTCCTGGTCCGCAGGATTCATCGTGATCTGGTTATATTCAGAATACACGTCCATGAAGGACATGAGCTCGTGTCCTACCGTGGCATCTACCAACTGGTCAATCCTTGGCAGTGGGAAACAATCCTTGGGACAAGCTTTATTTAGATCGGAGAAGTCGATACAGGTCCTCCACTTCACGTTTTTCTTCAAGACCAGCACGGGATTGGCAACCCAAATCTGATATCTTGCCTCTTGGATAAACCCACATTTTAATAACCGAGCTACTTCTTCCTCAAGGGCTTCTGCTCGGACCGTTCCCAAACGTCTCCATTTTTGGGATTTTGCAGGCAAATTCTTGTCCAAATTTAAGGTGTGCATGATTACACTTGGACTAATTCCCACCATATCTTCATGCAACAAAGCGAAGACATCCAGGTTTTCTTGTAAGAATTGAACCAACTCCTTTTTTATCGTCAAGATTCTTTCCAATCTTTACGACTCTTGAAGCTTCTTTGGGGTTGATGTTTACTTCCTCGAGCTCTTCTATGTCTTGGAGCTCTGATCTATCTTTGCCTACCCATGGGTCAATGTCGTCGCGTTGGGCGACCTCATTATCCCCTTTTTGCTGAGGTTCTTCCGTCCCGTGAGTAACTTCTACTTACTGGGACCCCTCACCTCTGTCATTTATGACCATCGCTTGCTGCCCAGGTTGTGATTTTCCCTTCATAGAAATGTTATAGCATTCCCTGGCAGCAAGCTGATCACCTCTGACGGTGCATATTCCCGCAGCTGGGGAGAATTTCATTGCTAGGTGGAGAATAGAGGTTATGGTTTTAAGTGCCATCAGCGCAGGTCGACCCAAAATCGCATTGTATGCAGCCGGACAATTGATTACCATGAACTCGAGAAACTTGGAAACAGTTTGTGACTCTTCTCCCAATGTCACCACCAATCTGATCATCTCGATGGTTGTCGATCCTTCACCAAAAAACTCGTACAGAGTGATCGAGGTCGCCTTCAAATCAGTTACGAATAAACCCATTTTTTCCAAGGTGGACCTGAAAAGTAAATTCACTGAACTTCCGTAATCCACTAGTGTTCTTCGGACCCTTTCGTTGGCGAGCTGAACGGTTGCAACCAGTGGATTATTATGTGGGAATTGGACATGGCTAGCATCCTCTTCTGTGAAAATGATTGGTTTCTTTCCCAATGGCTACTATTTCGATAACCGTTGTTCAGGGATGAGCTCCACCCCGTTATGGGACTTCAAGTCGTTAATGTACCTCTTTTGGGCCTCGCTATTCATGCCCGCCAAATGAGGTCCTCCTGAAATGGTGGTTATACCCCCCTACTATCGGAGGAGGGTCGACCTGATTTTCTTGAGCTCCAGGTTGGCTAGTCGGAGCTTCCTGAACAGGTAGCACGGTTTAACCAATGGGCTGACTCAGATTCACCCGATTTCGGGCGTACTGGGCCAAAGGTCCCTCCCTAATGAGGGCTTCAATCTCATCCTTCAGCTGCCAGTAATCATTAGTGTTATGACCGATGTCGTTGTGGAACCGACATAACTTTGAGGGATCCCTCTTCGCCCTTTGGTTCTTCAATGGTAATGGCTTCTTCAATGGAAGGCGACTAGAATTGGCCAAAAAAATATGCTCACGTGTATCTTTTAGGTCGGTATACGTGGTGTAGATAGGCTTGAACTTCTCTGTGGGCTTATTTTTCTTCATCCCGCTCTGATCGAGTTCACCATTCCCTTTTCTTTTGTTATTCCCCCCCATGGTTATTCTGGGTAACGGTTTGGGTCGTAATTGCTGCATCCGTTGCCGCTTCAATGGGTTGGATAGGGGTCTGGCTAGTTCCTACAACAAAAGCTCACGCCTCCTCAAGATTTCTCCACTCTTGAGCTTGATCTAAGAATTCATCTATGCTCTTAACTCAAAGTTCCTGCCATAGGTCGCCCCCAACGAGAATTCCCGTCCTCATTGCCATGAGTTTGGAGTTGTCATCAGCATCCCTAGCTCGTGCAGCAACATTGGCAAATCTACTCAGATATGCCGTCAATGTTTCTCCGGGTTGCTGCTTTACATTGGGCAATGAATCAACCTCTACTCAAGCTGCCTGTGAAGCTCAGAATTATTTTTTGAACTCGGAAGAAAACTTCTTCCACGAGCTTATGGAATGTTTCTTGTATTGCTTAAACCACTGCCTGGCCGGCCCGACAAGAGTTACAGGGAACAAAATACACCTTACGTTGAGCCCGACATTGTGGGCCATCATCATGGTGTTGAACATTTTGAGGTGATCTAACAGATCTCCATCTCCATCAAATTTTGACAAGTGTGGATCCTTGAAACCCACAGGATATGTCATCGCCACAATATTTGGAGCAAAAGGCTCGACCTCTTCGTCTGAGTCACAATCGTCTTTTTCCTTTCTAGACAAGAGTTTTTCATTTGTTCTTCCATCAAAGCTAGTCTCTCGAGGGTTTGGTCCCTAGTCCCTAGGTTAGTTGGGGGTTGTTCAACAGCTCCCATCCTATCATGCTCGTTTGACAGGTTATTTTCCCTCCATGTTCGAGCTTGGTTTTGTGGAGCATTCCCATTATTGGGTTCTATGGATGGACCTCCCTCTTGTCGAGTATAGCTAATATCTCCATCCTGAACTGGATACATTCTCTGCGAGTTAAGACGATCGCGCAAATTGGGTTTTGGATCATACTGAGGGATGTATGGTGAACTCAAATGATTCCTTAGGTCACTTTTAGACCTACCGCTATGATGGATTTCAGTCCAATAACTCTCGTTTGGGAAGCTTACAGCTCGCAGCTGGGGTCGAGGACCTGGATTCTAGACACGTGTTCATGGGACGTAAGTATTGGCTGATGGGGGAGGATTTCTTCTACTGTCTCCATGAGTTGGAATATCCTGTTGAGGAAGAGGTGGTGTTGGAAGTCTTATAGGTGATGGGGGATGCCTTATTGGTGAGCCTATCCTCATTCCATCATGGCAAAATAAATTAGCCCACCTCTGTTCTACTTCAATGTCTCTAGTTCTTTGTGCCTAGTGATCTGATCGCGACGTAGTAGGATTTGTTGGAGCATTTTGTCTTTGTGAGCCTGTTCCAGCCCCTCTTCGTGGATTATCATGGGCATTCTTGAGGACCTGTAAAGAACTCATCGAACTTGGGGTTGCAGTCCTAACCGACCGACTGACTTGCTGACGACCCCTATGATGATTGTTGGGTCGAGCATTCTGGTAATCTTGCCCTACAAGTACAGAAGTAGGAGTGGCAGTTTTGACTGATCAACTCAGTTTGGATCGATTATTCCTGTGGGACTTATGAGACCCAATTTTTCTCTATCCGACATTAACGTCAGCTGCTAGAGGGGGTAACCGAGCCAAAACCTCCTCAATCTACTTGTTTTCCCTAGCGAGATGGCTCCTCAATTGCATGTTCTCCATCTCAACAGCAGTTAGGTAGTCTGGGTTTGGGTTTTGCGGTAATGATGCCGAACTCCCAGTGTCGCCTTGATCCACCGATTGTTTTCTCGAATGTTGCTAAATCTCAAGGCCACGTTCGTCCGGAATAGCAGTATGATGGGCCTCCTATCCACCAGGTTGTTCTGTCTAATTATCGTGCATTGAGCAAGTGAGCACCATGATGGAAATCAACTAGGTTTTTTGTGAAGCACTAATTTGCTCTCAATGAAAGCACCAAATTGTTGATGCAATTTTTTTTCCAATAGTGTCTTTAGAAATAATAAGGGAGAATTAGTGCTTAATGGTAAACTGTAATGAAAATATCAAGAATTCACTCGAGAACACATAACTTTTACGTGGTTCAGTGGTTAAAATCCACCTAGTCCACTAGTCACTATTATTACTATTTCTCTCACTATTTTGGCAGAGTTTCGGTATTACAGAATCAATTTCTTTTATGTCCAACATTCCCAATATTTATAGGGGAATTCCATGGACAGGTTTGGGTAACTGCGTGAGTCAATCACGCAATTACATAATGTCTATATTTAATACAAATAATTCCCATTTATATGGGGATATGATTTGATAACAGAATAAATATGTTCTTGTTATCTCGGATAATAAATATGACAGTCTGGTCATAAATAAACGTGTAAACATATCTCGAGTCTCTGGGGCTCCTAGAATATGCATTATAGTTGAATCGTCACGAGTTGGATATCTCCTCCAAACTCGTACTTCGACAATTATCTGATTCCGAGCTCGTGCATAACAGCCATCATGTTCTTAGTTCGCGATAAACTCAGGACGCCTAACACCATGTCTGATATTTATGAATCCCGAGCTGTCCACATGGATAATAAGCAGATATTCTACTTGGTCATTTTTCCGTGTATTTATCTGTCAGCTTTACTCGAGCTGAGTAAGTGAACTCATGCTAAAACTAAGATACAACACGTAATTCTAATATTTCAATATTTTATAAGATTTAAAATTAAGTTGTTAGTCTATTTTTAAATTTGAATTTGAATCTTTGTAGAAAATATCTAATTATTTAAATCTCAACTAACAAAAACATCTTATTTTAAAAAACAAATTCATATGATAAAATAAATCTGATATTTTTGGTTTTGTTATAAATAATAAATTTTCACAATTTTTTATTTTCTTCAATTTAAAAAAAAAAAATTGATGAGGGGTACTGTTCACCGCACTGGTGGTTGGGCGTTGCGCGCATGTGGGCGCGCGGGCGTGTTCGTGCACGGGTGCGTGCGATGCGACAATCTAGAACATGTTTCTAAAATTGAATTCAAAGAGAAATAATGATAAGAATAATTACATTATACGCAGCAGAATGAATGAGTTATTCCTTCAGTTTCTCTAACCCTTGTATCCTTTCTGTCGCAGAGTACTATTTAGAAACTGAACCGATCTTCAATTTTCTTAATAGTCTTCCAAAATGTCCTTGGAATCACCTAGACTAGAGTGGGCAATTCTAAACACATGAGATAGATATAGAGAGAAGAAGATAGAGAATAATGAGGCTTAGAAAATGACTTATGTTTATGTTTAGAGAGAATCGAAAACATTTCAGATAATCAGTGTTTGTCATCTTGTGACTTGACTTGTGTTTTCAACTCTCTCTTAACTTTCCTTTTATAGAATAAATTAGGTAATTTATCTAATTAAGAAAATCAATAAAATAATAGCCAATTAACATCCCTAGGTTGAAATTTATCATGGGTTTTAGGCCCGTGAAATTTCTCATTTGATTATAAGCTCATTGGACATAAAATCAAGGCCTGTATTATTTTCTATTGATTTAATTAATTAAATAATTATTTAAATCCTTTATCAAATTAATTATTTATAATTTGAACCTTGGTTTAAACCTATTTATTAATTTAAATACCAATTTATCTTCATTAATAAATCTGCTCTTATTTCTTTTTCTTCTCAAAATTGTATAACTCTGTGGAACTATCCAATATTGACCTCATCAACTTTGATAATTAAATAAATTAATTGAGACTATCTAGATGATTTTATCCAAGATACATTGGGGACCATGGGCCTATGAAATCAAACTCCAATAAGTTATCATAAATCTAACAAATTAATTTACTAACTTATTAATTCCTCGTGACTCCACTAAAGACTCGGAATTGCACTCTTGAATTCATAGAACGCTCTATAACAAATATAGATACGCTATTAATTATCAATTGTTACAACCATAATTGTCACTCAATCCTCTATAGACGGTCTACAATGAGATGGGAGTAAAATACCATTTTACCCCTCGTTGTATTTTATCCTTAAAACACTTAGTTCCTTGTAAATGATATTTCAGTAAACTAATATTAATTACTGAAATGAGATCTCTATCATTTAACACCTTGAACCAAACTAAAAGGAAACTATCGTTTCACTTCTTCATCAGAAGCTATAGATGTTCATATCTATGATTAACACTCCCACTCAATTATACTGCCAAGTTCCCAAGATGTAAGTATGGGCAAGTCTGTAGGGTAAGCTGGTAACGAACAAGTCAAAGAACTCAAATAATACAATCAGTTAGAATACTAACCACTCATAATTGAGACTAAATTGACCTATGGTCAACTATATGATATGACTAGAATAGATAATAATGGTATCATTACTTATCCTATCAACTATCAATATCGCTCCTGTCCGATGTCAAATACATCTGATCTTATCTACTTTGCTAATGTTCTGGAAAGAACATAACACTACAATGTGTAAGTAGATCATATTTTAGATTGGCAAGTTAGTGTAAATCATGTGCACTGACTAGTCTTAGGACTAACTTATTTTGAACATATAATCATATTTATATTCCACTGTGATTACGTCACTATAAATACGATTAAGTATATCCTCAGGATTTAATAGAAGATTATATTAAACAAATAATCATGAAAATAAAACATGTGAGCAAAGTGATTGACCAAGTCAAAAAATGATTTCTATTCTTTTATTGATAATAAATGAGATTACAAAGAAATTAGGTTTAAATTAGGGCATAAAATCCTAACAACTATTTCCTCAGCTGCTTCAGACGCATCTATGTACTCAATCTCCATGGTGGAATCAGAGATCGTAGACTACTTTATGCTTCTCCATATCACAACTCCACCCCCAAGAGTAAACACCATTCTAGATGTAGACTTTCAGCCATCGACATCAGTCTAAAAATCTGAATTGGTGTAGCCTACAGGGTTCAGAACACCACCCTTGTAAACTAACATATAATCCCTAGTCTGGCATAAATACCTCAAGAGATGGTTAGCTGTTATCCAGTGTTCCAGTCCTGGGTTTGACTGATGCCTGCTCACTACTCCCACTACATAGTAGATATTTGGTCTAGTACACAACATATCATACATCAGACTTCTAACTGCAGATGCGTAAGGAACTTTTCTCATTGCATCTTCCTCTTCAGGAGTTTGGGGTGACTGCTTCTTTGAAAGATGAATTCCATGGCAGGACGGTAGACGTCATTTCTTGGAATTTGTCATTAAGAAATGTTCAAGCACTACATTAGTGTAAGCTACTTGAGATAGAGCTAAAAGTTTGTTCTTTCTATACCTAATGATCTTGATACCTATAACATAACTCGCTTCACCCAAATCCTTCAGTTGGTAAACACAGAGAACCAGGAACACCACTATTTGATTTGCCTTCATTTGGTAAACACAAGGCTCGTCAATATTTTGTTCAAAGCCATAGGTTTTGATTATCTCATCATACCTAAGGTTCCAGAAATGATAAGCTTGCTTGATTCCATAAATGGGCCTATTCAACTTGCAAAATTTTCCTTCTTGTCCAGCTACTTTAAATCCTTCTGGCTGATCCATATAAATGACTTCGTCAAGCTTCACATTAAGAAAAGTTGTCTTGACATCCATTTGCTAGATCTCATAGTCGAGAACGGCTACTATGGATAGGAGGATGCGAATAGACATGAGCATGGCTACCGGACTAAAAGTTTCCTCATAGTCCATGCCTTCTCTTGGGGTACAACCCTTTGCCACTAATCGAGCTTGATAAGTTTTGATCTTTCCATCAACACCTATTTTCTTCTTGTAGATCCACTTGTACCCAATGGCCCTAAAGTCACTAGGTGCTTCCACAAGATTCCAGACAGAATTTTAGTACATGGACTCCATTTCTTGTATAATGGATTCCAGTCATAGTTCCTTTTCAGGGCTAGCCATTGCCTTTTTGAAAGACAACGGATCATCGTCACTAGTATCACCAACAACCATATTTGTTTCACCATCCAAACCATAGCAAATAGAGTCTCTAGAAACCTTCCCACTACGATGAGGCAATGTGGTTGTTTGCTCAAGAATAGTGGTACTTGCTTCATTTAAATCGAATTGCGTTGTTTGGACATGAAGAGTGGGAATTTCATCATCAACTTTCATTTATGACGATGGAACATTGGTTGGAGTCTACTCTTCAACCATCACCTCTAAAACTACTTTGATACGTGGTTTAAGTTTTGTGCATAGTCGTTTTCCATAAAAGAAGCAATCGTAGAAGTAAACACATTTTTTTCTGAATGACTATAGAAAATTCCACCCCGAGTGCCTTTAGCATAGCCAACAAACATGCAAACTTCGGTTTTCGGTTCTAGCTTTCCTTCCTTTTTCCTTAGGATGTGGGTGGGATACCTCCAGATTCTATAATGACGTAAACTAGGTTCACGACTATTCAAATGTTCTAAAGGTGATTTGGGGATTGATTTGGATGGTATGACATTTAGAATGTCGTTCGCAGTTTCAATTTCATGCCCCCAGATTGAAGTTGGCAAAGTTAAGTAACTAAGCATGCATCTAACCATTTCTAATGAAGTTCTGTTCTGGCATTCCGCTACACCATTTTGTTACAGAGTACCTAGTGCAGTAAGTTGTGATAAAATCCCAAGTTCAGTTAAATGATCTTAGAACTGCATATCAAAATATTTTCCACCCCTATCAGACTGCAAGATCTTTAATGTTTTACCTTATTGGTTCTAAGCCATAGCTAGGAATTCCTTAAACTTTGACATTGTTTCTGATTTCATATGCATTAGGTAAATATATGAGTATCTAAAATAATCATCAATGCAACAAAATACTCAAAACCACCCATGTCTTTTACATTCATAGGTCCACAAGAACAAGTCCAAGTGGTTCTTTGGCCCTATCACCCTTTGCAGAGAATGGACGTTTGGTCAGTTTGCCTTCTAGACAAGATTCACAGACAAGTAATTCACCTAAGGGGAGTTCCCTCAAAGGCCCCTCTTTTGTAAGTCTTTGAATTCTATCATAGCCAATGTGACCTAGTCTCAAGTGCCATAACTATATCATGTTATTGTTATCGGTCTTTTGATGTTTATTGTTCCTCGGTTTAGCTACTTTGAATAAATCATTATTAAGCGCAAGTGGTTCATTAGGTCACAGAATATAAAGCATGTTTTCCAAACATGCAATACATAATTGTGATCCATTGAAAGAAATAGATATATTATAACTTGTAAAAGTCATAACAAATTGTTCTAATTGCAACATGGAAACTGAAATTAAATTTCTACTAAAATCCATAATAAAAAATACATCTTTCAAAATTAAATATTTATTTCTGAACTTCAGAAGAGCTTTTCCTCTATCATGGACTACAGGAAATGCTTTGTTCCCAACTGTAAGCTTTAAGATGCCTTCGTCCACTTCCTCCCATGATTCAAGAAGCTGTAAAGAGTTACAAACATGGTTAGTATATCCATAATCAATAATCCAAACGAAATTATCATTCTCTAGAATACATGTTTCTAAGATAAATGAACTATAATCATTACCTTTGTTTTTCGCTGCTAGAAAAGCTTGTGGCAATCCTGTTTCCAATGCCCCTTCTCATTGTAGTGAAAGCATTTACCTTTACCTTTCTTGTTCTTCTTTTTCTTCCCCTTAGGCGTCTGTGCACTTGGTTGCGCACTCGTCTTTTCAGACTTTGTAGGGTTGGTGTTTTGTGCACCTTTCTTCTTTTTTCCAGCTTTCGAAGACGAAGCTAGGTTAGCTTCAGCCTAGGATGGTCAGCAGTAGCAATAGTCTTCTTTTCTCCTCCCTTACTTTGTCCACCCATGATAGACTCGAATGTCTGAAGCTCGTTCATGAGTTGTGTCAGACCATATTTGAGTTTTTTCATCACATAGCTGGTGGTGAAAACTAGGATCGATGGAGAGAGACTATTAAGGATTAAGCCAACTTGGGTCTCCTCATCTATTATTGCTTCATGCAGTTCAGCTTCCTGAAAGGATTTTGTCATTTTTATCAGGTGATCATGAATGTGTTGAGATGGTGTCATTCGAGCATTGGCATACTTCTTGGTGGCCTCAAAATGAGTTTGCGCTAATTTTGCCCCAAACATGTCTTGGAGATAATCCATGATTTCGTAGGCCGTCTCGACATTCTCCATCTTTGTCTTGTGTGTGTCGACCATACTAGTGAGCCTGTAGTATCGTGCCTTATTGTTAGCCGCTTGTCAACACTCGTATTTGTCTCTAACAGTCTTTGTAGCTCCTTGAGCTGGAACTTCCGGGGATTCTTTAGTCATGACAAACTTGGAGTTGTCACCAATCAACACTATGTTGATGTTTTGCTTCCACTTAAGGAAGTTTTCTCCAGTGAATTTCTCCATTGAGAGTTGAGAAAGAATGTGATTAGACACAACCATAATAATACTACATATTATCAATAAAATAGAAATCAATCACATTTTCTCAATGAAACTTCTATTCACTCAATTTTCAAGAAATAGCACAACATATACCTCAAAATATGGAAAAAATTCCAAAATAATCATATCTCTATTTCTTTAGGTGTTTAACTAATCTATGATATTGTTGTCCTGGTTGGCGAGAGTAAAAAAAAATATCATTAGTTAAATAGAGGTGTAAACTCAATTAATGATGGAAACCATTATTACCAATTTACTATTTGATCAAAATAAGAAAATAAAAGTTCTTATTTTATGAGCTAGACCCACAGTTTCGATAATAATAGATTTAGTCCTAGCAGTGACCATAGGGGTGAGTCTATTAGAATTTGACCTATAATTATCTATCTTTCGAAGTTTAACCTTGTCACAATAACTAATGAACACCTTACGTAGGGGGACGAATCGAAGCGTCTCAACACTACTACAAAACTGTGATTTCCTGACACCCAACCACGACAGTCAACTATGTTGACTGTCGTAATTACTTAGCGCGACTCTACGCCGATAATTAAAAACTGTAGACATAGAAACTAATGCTAACAGTGAATAACTGTCACCATTGCTTTTGACTGTCTTTATTGATCCCAATACCGACAGTGAATTCATGACCAATGTCGACAGTTAAAAGCTGTTGTAGTTGACCCCAACGCCATTAATTAATTTGAGACCAATGCCGACAGTTAAAAATTGTCGCTATTGACCTCAACGCAAACAGTTAATAAAAGCCCAATATTAATAGTTATAAAATATCGTCGAAATTCAATTCAAATTCAAATTAAAAATCTAAAAATATAATTAATTAATAATTTAATTTTGAAAATAAAGTACATTATGTAAATATATATTTATAAAAATTATGTATTTATTAAAAACTTTTAAAATTAGATCTTTTTTGTTTCTAAAGTTTTCATATTATTAACTTTTGTATTTATAATAATTTTTATATTAAAATTTAAATTAGTTATGATATACAAAATAATATAGTTAAATTAACATATTTATAAAATTAGTATTAGTTAAAAACAATTTTTTTATTGATTGGTGAAATATTGTAAAATAAATTTAAAATTTCTATAAATGTATTAGTTATAATTTTTTTAATATGTATGTTTGAAATATTAATTTTTTTATAAGGCAAAGCCGACAATCCCTATTGGGACAATGTTGATAGCTATAAGTTGTCGCTATTTGAAAGGGCCAATAGCGACAGCTATAAGCTTTCGGCATTTCCTTTTTAAAAAAAAATTAATATAGCCTAAAAATTCAATATTTCTATTTCCTTCTTCTTTCTCCCTCTCTCTCTCTCTCGTGCTGTTATTGCTCCAGCCCCAGCGACACAAAGAATAAGAAAAGAAAGAAGCTCGCGACATTAGGGATTTGGGGCTTAGGGTTTCGGCTGTGGTTGGGGTTTGGGGCTAGTGAAGGCAGCGACTAACTGAGATCCCTGAGAAATCGATTCTCTCCCATTATAACCTCATCATTAACGAATAAAGGTGACTCCATCTCTATGTTTTATCTCGAAATGACCTACAATAACCCATTTCTTACATATTTATATATGCGTCTATAAAAATAAATGAGCAAAGTGATACTTTCTTTCCTCACATGTTTCATTCATACATTGGTGAAAGTCTAGATTCATAATTTGAATTGTTTGAACATGGCAGTTCTTTAATTAATAATATGCATTTATATTTTCTTTATCTGTTACTATATGAATGATTACTTATGGAAGTTTACTTATTTTTTATTTTATAATTTGACTATTAAAAATATGGAGGTTGATTGCTAGCATCATGGCAATCAATGTGTAGCTATTTCTCAAGATCTTGCTACAACGTGGGATTTCTTGTCTGTGGTCCATGATGATATCTCCTAGAGAAGGTGAGTAACTATTTTGGTTTCATATTGATTGTGAGCAAGCTTTGTTAATAGGCCATTTGGTTTCGCTTTTTTTTTTTTTTTTGCTTTAACTTTAATGTAGAAAATGTGTTTGAGAAAATACCCCATAGAACTACTATTGTGTTTATAGTTCTTTATGCAAAATGAGTTTCATGATATTTATTTTGATATTTTTATCCTTTATCTTATCCATGTTAATGGTTTTTCTTTTGTAATACTTTTGTGTGCTATATATATAAATATAAATAGGACTCCATGTCTTATCCTTACTTTATTCCAAACTGCATGAATGAAAATTTTAATTCTTGTTAACAAGTTTGCCTTTACTTTTCCAAATATGTTCAAGCATCTTAACAAACAAGGAATATAACCCTATCTTTCTCTTGTTTGAATCTTTAGAGTATCATTTTTTTTCACTATAACTCTTTCTCTGAAAAGTACTTTAGATGGTCTTTATATTAGTATTATAGTATGGAGGTGGGTCTTTCTCAAAATACTTTCTCTTTGGTCCACCATTCTTACTTTTTACATGATTCGTTGAGACACTTTTGGATTGGAACATGCATGTCAATTTCATAAACATATTTTCTAGCAAATGACAAACTAAAGTCAGAAAAGTGATTTTTTTTTTTCTTGTAACAAATCTACTAAATTAATCAAGTGTAATTGTTCTCTAACTATAGTAATTTAGTCTGTCTTATAACTCTTTTTGTGAATTAAGGAAAACCTCATCTCTGCTTTGAACTTTTGCAAATAGATTATCTAGAGAAAGAAAGGACAAATGTGTGTGTGTAACGACCCTCAAAACATACAAGACCAAAACATGCGGAAATTTCAAACTTTTTATTTTTAACTTATTGTACCAAAAATTCATATAAATCAAACTTTTAAAAGATCGTGTGCGCACACTTTTAGTTTTAGCAAATGGAATTACAACTACTATTTTACAGAGTTAATGCAAAACAAATGTCATAAAAGAAATAACAAGCTCCCAACGTTTCTTTTCAAAATTGTGTTCCATCAAAACCTCCTCAGGTCAGGCCACATGTACATATCCACAAGCAGACTCCAACGCTCACTTCTCCACTTTGCTTTTGCACTTACCTACAACATGAAACAACTAGGTAAGTGAAAATGCTTAGTAAGAATAGCCTTGCACACAATTATACTAAACCCAGTAATGGGTTGCCCTAAGGTATTTATCACTATCGATCCCTAGGGTATTGATAAAATTCCAACCCTATCATACAACTCTTAATAATATCCATATAGTAATCAAGCACATTGGTTACGCCCAACAACCCATTTCATACATATCATATCAACCTGAACTCAGAAAAATCCCAGAACATTCAAGATATATAATTATACAATTTAAATCAATTCAAACAAACACAAACGATCCTGGATGCAACTCGGATTCACTCTTAGCGTCCTGGCTCCAACCTGGACTATATTACCATATCCTGGCTCCAACCTGGACTTTATCTTACCATGTCCTAGCTCCCACCCGGACTATAATTTTACCATGTCCTGACTCCAACCGAGACTATAATTTCACCATGTCCTAGCTCCAACCTGGACTATAATCTCACCATGTCCTGGCTCCAACCTGGACTATAATTTCACCGTGTCCTGCTCCAACCTAGACTATAATCTCACCATGTCCTGGCTCCAACCCGGACTATAATCTCACCATGTCCTGGCTCCAACCTGAACTATAATCTCACCATGTCCTGGGCTC
Source organism: Humulus lupulus (assembly GCF_963169125.1). Classification (NCBI taxonomy): domain Eukaryota; kingdom Viridiplantae; phylum Streptophyta; class Magnoliopsida; order Rosales; family Cannabaceae; genus Humulus; species Humulus lupulus. Next base: position 156,747,000 of record NC_084798.1, on the reverse strand, counting down.
CAACACGGACTATAATTTCACCATGTCCTAACTCCAACCCAGACTATAATTATAATAAGGTTGTGGCTCCAACCCGAACTCACTTAACATTAAGCCACAGAATGCATAAGCATTGCAAAGGTAGGCATTAAGCATACCCTAGTCTTAAAGACCCAAACAAAACTAGTGTAATCTACTACTACAAGCACAAACTAGTATGTTTCTGTTGCAGCCAAGAAAGAGAAAGGCTAACTTACATTGTGATTACTGTAATTAATACATTGTACTCGGATTAAATTATAGCATACTCATATAGCTAATATTCTATGATAGCTACATTCAATAAAGTTCTCTTAGAGACTCTATACTGGCATTTCTCTTATACACTTTATAGTGTATAAGACCAGATTCTACTTTAAATCAATTTTCGGTTTCCTGAGAAAAATTGTCCTTACTGAAACATGCTCTCCATGTTGTGCATTTTAATATTCTATCTCTAGAAGACTCTCTCAATCATGTTATATGTATTTTGGATACTTATAAAAGGAGTTTTAAACAACTCTTAGTCTTATAAAACTACCCACTCTTTACTCAAGTACGAAGTTTACCACTTTCCATTCTTTACCCCCAAAATACCGTGTGTTATCCCCAAAATTTGAAAATGATGATGTGGCATTAGAAGTGACAACTGGCAAGGAATGGTTGGGTGATCTGGCTTAGGAGTACTGCTTGAGAGGTGTCATGACCAATCGGGTAAGTTGCACCCGACCAGGAATGACTTTGCTACCCAGTGACTTTGCTGCCCAACACTGGCATGTCCAAACCAAGTGCACCCGAGGAGCCTAATGCATGTCCGGTCGGACACCATACATCCAAGAAGCAGTCTAAGTGACCGGTCGGACACTCTACGCTCGAGGAGAGGCATCCGAGGGGAAGGATCGAGAGGGTGCGTGGCCAGCCATGTGTACCCCAGCCTAGTGCGTCTGAGCCCAGCGTTCGAAGAGGAGATGGTGGGGCGTGTCCGGTCGGACACTTTATGACCGAGGAGATGTGTGCCCAGCCGTGTTTCTCCCAGCAGGTGCATTCGAAGAAGATCACGGGTGTGTCCGGTCGGACACCCCATGTCCGAGGAGAAGCGCGGATTTGGTCTGAGCAGACCGTGTTTGGCATAATTCCAAGCTGTGTGAGTTCAAACCCATCACGCCGTGGGGGAATCTGATGTGTGTCTGGTCGGACACACTGCGTCCGAGGAGTGACAAAGGCTTGGTCCGTATGCATATGTCCAGCATGCATGTGTCCGACCAGCACTTGCATGTCCTACCAGCAAGTGCGTAACTGGTCAGTAGGGGTATGGCCGACCAGAAGATGATATTCATCAACCAAGTAGAACAGACTACATCAAATTCCCAGAAACGGCTTTAACAAGAATCGGTCTGGGCATACGCGGGAATCTCTCATTCTTCACACAAATTGGGGCTTCTGTTGCATTTTGAATATCTTTTGTAATTTAAATATAATACGAATAATAAAATATCCTAATCCTAGGGGATATCAATGTATGATCCTAAGCCTATAAATACATGGCTTATGGGATCAGAAAGGGACTTTTTGGAAATTTGGGGTCTGGATTTTTCTAGAGAGAGAAAGAGCTTTTTCGTGAGAGAACTTTTGTATTCTGAGAATTCACACTGAAGAAACTCAGTTGACACAGGTTCATCTGATCTTGAGTGTGAATATATAATAAAATCTCTAAGTGGATTAGGCTATTACCAACATATTGGGGATGAACCACTATAAAAATTGCGTATTTTATTTACTTTCTGTTAAAAACTGTCTATGTCGTTTTATTTCTCTTGAAGGCTGTATCGTTTTTGACGTTCTCACGTCGTTGGCCAAAAACGTGGTCAACACCGTGTTTCAAACTTTTACAATTTATTATTCGTTAACAATAATAATTTTTGATTTATGGTTTTATAAAACCAAACTCCCATTTTTACAATCTTTAATCCATAACCTAGGATCTTTATTACGCTATTTTTTAAAAGAAAGGGAAATTGGACCCCGCATTTAAAAAATGGTAAAAATGGATTTTTAATAACCTTAAGCTAATTTGGGATTTGTTAGATATCTGAAACTTTAGCTATTTTTTAAAATAACTTCATTTCCAATTCCGAACCTAACTTTTTCACTATTCATTTTAACGTGATAAAAATCTCGCTTTTAAGCTCATATTCAATGTTAGGTTCTCTAACCAAAACCCTTTAAAATCCCGTTCACGTATTATGCATCCTAATGATGAAAACTAGGTGAAATCTCACATCAAAAATTCAATTTAGGTTAGGAGAACTAACTTCCCAAAACTCATTTTTTGTTAAGGTTTGAAATTACTATTTTTCTCCGTTTTTAGGTAATTTAGAAAAATTACTAATCTTAAACTGTGACATATTTTAATCTAAAATTTTACCAGGGCCTTAATAAATATCTTAAAAAAAATTCTCACCAAGTTTGATAATTTTCGGGATGGGAAAACCCATTAAACCATTTAAAGAAATCCGGGCAGTGCCTGCTGCCCAGAAGTTTTTCTAGGTTCTTTGAAAAATTATTTCTCTTACACCGTATTCCAGATTTTGTAAAATTTTACTAGGATATTTAATCATATCTAACTTAGTATCTCTAAAAATTTCATAATTTTTAGGATAGGGAAACCCATTCAAAAATTTAAGACAGACTAGGCAGTGTTTGCTGCCCAGAAATTTCATTTTCAGATTATTAGGGCAAACTTTGAAAAACAATTACTCTTTAACCATTTTGCATTTTCCTGTAAAAAATTTCTTTGATCCTTATACATATTTAAACTAAAATTTTACTAAATTTAATGGCTTTTGGCTCAGTAAAACGTGTTCAATATTCAAAACAATTTGGGTAGTGCATGCTGCCCAAAGATTTTCCAGATTGCATCAAGATGCCAAAAAGTTCATAACTTAGGTTTGAAAATACCTTTTTTTTATTTTCCAAAGCCTAAACTTAAATAATCATCTAGAACTATGCAACGATACAAATTATTTCTACATATAGAGGCAGTAGAGTACGATCTGACCCGTTGGAATTCAGACCACAAAAACTTGGCAGCATGCATTTCTACACATTCTAGAAAAAATAAACACAACTAGCAAAACCCTAGCCACATGCATGAATGAAAATCAACAAATCAACCAATCTAGCCCTCAAGCATAAAATAAACTTCAAAAACCAATGAAACAACATATACAACCAGATCTAACATCAATAACCAAAAACAACTCAAAAATCAACCAAAAATCTACCTTTGATGGTTCTAACTTGGAGATGAGGTTCCCTTAGCCTTTCAAACTTCCTCCTTGTGTTCTATACACTCAAAACAAGCCCCAAGGTTCTACATGCAGATTTTTTAAAAGAGTGTTAGGGTAAATGATGTAGATGAGTGGAAAATTACCAAAACTCTAAAATCCATGTCTTTGTTCTCGCTAATCATCAACAAGCTTCAAATCTTGAGATCCTCCTAGAACCACCTCTCTTGAACCCTAGGATACAAGATCCATACCATGCATGGCCATTATAATCACATGCATGCATATCCACCCCTTAGGGTTTTGGATTTGAAGTAGAAGAGAAAAAAAGTGATAAGGTTTCGAACTTACTTGTACACTACTCTTCCTTGAGCTTCTCTTCCTTAAATAGAGAGTAAGTGCCTAAGCTTGAGGAGAGAAAATGCCAGTCATGGAGGGTAGAGAGAGAGGGCTCTCGGTTTTGGGGAGAGAAATGGAAGGAGTTCCTTTTTTTTTCTTGAGGAAAAAGAAGGAAATTAAAAAAACAATGACTGGAGGTTTAGCCAATGGGTGAGGTAACCTCTTGGTAGGTGTCATAGACACTTGAGTACACTAGGGCATAGCCTAGCTGCCCATCACACCCTCTTTCCTCCTTTGGAAATGGCTCCAACCAGATACTAACTATGTTCAAAATATGGGATGTTACAGTATATGTGTACATAAAGAATGATGCAAGTAAAGCAAAAAGCAGGATCAACAATATTAGGGACAATTTGTTAAATAGAAAAAGGAAACTAATGAAACCCAATTTACTTATGTATGATATGTACCCATATATATATATAGTATAGTTTTTTGATCTACTTCATGGAGACAACTAAATCTTTAGAGACATGTCATTTGATTGAATTGCATTAATCTCATGTAACATCAAAACTAAACTCATTAGGCATGTGTTATAACAGCGGATTGCTTTTATTTCCTCTTGGCATCTTCTTTGTCACGAGTTTTGCAGACTTAAGATCCTTTAGTGGGTAAATCTTCTACGATCTTAGTATTAAATATAAATATATATCATATATGTTGTCTTCTCGCATTCATACTTTTTTTATGGTCAAAGAGTTTTAGATATAGAAAATGAAATCAGTTTTGTTTTGAAGTTCAATGTTGGGTTTAATGATTCAGTTCTTCTAATCGTCTTCTAATTTTACTTGTTATGCTTCTCTATATTGCTTCATTTGTAATTCTTTGTGCAGTGATATATGTTTCTTCTATCATTTTTGTCTTTATTTTGTTTCGTGGGCACTGTAATATAGGAATAAGTTCCTTAAGCTATGAGATAAAGCTTGTCAGCAATACTCTTGAATACATAGTTCAGAAATAAATATAAATATGGTTGTATGTATAATTTTAGAATGACCAAAATGAAAGTGTTTTTCGAATGAGTGAACTTCTGTAATAAATATTCATGTTGCAAACCATTTCTTTGATACGTCTACCATATAGAGTAGATATTTTATCTCACGTTCTTGTTGGATAAGATTGTTGTCATACACTTGACCTTCGAGATTTTGTTCGTTCTAAATTGTTTGTTCTTTGTTTTATTACTTTGAACACTTGTCTTTTTTTATTACTGTGTACTTCTTGAGTATATATATATATATGTTCATTCTGTTTTATGTTGATGTTACTAAGAAATGCAATATTGATTAGTTTATTGTGGTCTTATTCTTCGAAACATAGCAGTCTGAATGTGTAGGATGTTTACCTACCAGGGGAATCCTGGCACTCACTTTCGTTCACCAAAAACAAAACTCAAAATGGCAGTTGAAAGAAAGGGAGCCCTCCCGGTCAAAAAAGGGAAAAAGAGGGTCACATCCCAGTCTCATCTGATGCTACTTCGAATCCGGGTCGAGCTTACGTGAACCCAATCGCCGAGGGAAGGTCGGCAGAGGCTTAAGCGGGTGGCCAAGAGGGCCCACTTGGAGACTTGGGATCTCCGCAGGAAATGCGAAGGTTGAATACGCTGGATCAGGTGCCCTAGCTGATCAAAAGTATGGATGGTGTGAGTTTGTCAAATGCTCGACAAGCCGCTACATTAGCGGCGCATAAACTATGTTTGGCAACCAAGTTTGTTCAGTGGTCGTAACGTAATGGGTTAGTGGGGAAAAAGCGGGCCGACTTCAGTGGAAAATTTAGACTTTTTTTTTGATGCTGCGATCACATAAAAACATAAACTTTGAGGTTCAATAGCTAAATACATGGCAATTGAATCATGAGCCGAGATCATAAAGAGCATGCTGCGAGTAGGAAGTGGAATTAATACAATGGATTCAGGCAGCTAGGCATTAGTTTGAGTTCGTGATCGAGACCCCAAAAGGAGGATATAGAAGCAGATTGAGTTGCAGGGAGAGAGGGTTCAATACCCGATTTGAGAACCAGGTAATCTAGCATCCTCACCCATTGAACCATAGTACCTAGCTTCCCTTCACTCGCGTCAGCGAAGTTTACTGCTCCGCTAACGCTATGTGATCCGGTCAACGCGAATCGAAGGGTCTTTTTCCACTTGACAATCCCCTTCCATATCATCATATAGGATTCACGAATGACGCTCCGTGTGGAGAGAGCCCTAAAGCAGCTCTTTTCTTTTAATAACACCAGTGGAATTTTCTAAAAATAGGGTGCAGTCATCTGCATAAAGCAGATGTATGACAGGGGTTGCCACTCGGTTTAAAAGTTGCAGCTGTCCTTTTTCTTTCCAATTGTAAAGGCTAGTTGCTATGCCTAGAAAGAGCAATTTCGGGTCTAATTTATTAGCTATGTGTAAAGGAATCTATGCTTATTTTGACAACCATCTTATTTATGTATGTAATTTTCTTATACTTTATAATCTTCCTAATAACTTCTTATTGTTAAATTTTTAGGTTTCTCTTTCAGATTAAATTTTTAACCTCTACTGCAGACCTCATAGAAAGAACCTCTAGAAAGTAAAACATTTGCAAAGGGAATTAGAATAAGTTGCTTGAAGAATCTGTCATGAAGTGAAGTAATGATATTATGGGGTTCAATCTTTAACTCGGGCTATTATTATTAGATTCCTAGTTTTATATTATAAATGTGATAAGATTGATTATTTATATTTGTTTCAATTTTTTTTAGATTTGTAACTATCTCATTGAAAGTATAAATTTTGCTATTTTAATCTATAAGTTTTCAGATTTGTATATAAATTTTCATTTAAATCATGATTTTAAATTTAAAATATATAAATTAATTTTTTAAAAATTAAAAATATAACTTTTAAGGGCACGCATTGCGCGCCCTAAAAAAATTCTTTTAGGGCATGTGAAGAGAGCCCTAAAAACTTTATTTAAATGCACTCAACGGGATCTTTTGGGACACCTAGTGCGAGCCCTAAAAAACTTCACTTTTTAAGGCTCTCAAATAGATGGCTTGCGGGGGGCGCGCCCTAAAAAACCTTTCTTGTAATAGTGTTCTTCTCTCGCTACTTAAGCCTTAAGTGAGTTTGGATTAGATATGCTTGTTAGAATTATTAAGTACATGTACTACGTTATGAATCATAAGGTTTTGTCTAAACTCAATTAGGTGAAAACAGAAACTTATATCCTTGTAAATAAATAAATGTTTCTATATTGATTGAATGTGATGTGAGATAGTATTATAATATATTTCTTTTCTCTAGCACAATATAATATATATAGTTATAGATTTGACCAAGATCAATACATGAAAAAAAAAACATGTACAATGTAAGAATAATAAGATTACTTGTGTTACTTTTGAGTACAATATATTCCATGTTATAATATTTCAAGCGTTAATTTTATTTTTAGGTAGTGGAATTAGCAAGGAGCATTACAAAAGCTTGCTATTGATTGGAGGAGGTATAATCTTTTATTCTTTTTAATATTATACAAGTGTACGTTAGATGAGTTTAAATATCTTAAATATTCATCCATAGTGAAGTAGGTATCGAGATTATAATTATGTGCTGTGGTGATAACGGAAGGTTGAGAACTTGCATGTCTTAGTGAAGTAGGTTCTGTGATATATATATAATTATGTGTTGGGGGAGATATAAGGAAGAAAAACTGCTTGTTAAATGCAAGCTTGCTATCAAAATGAGAGGCAACATAGTTGCATCGAGATACATCCTTAAAACTAATAGTACAAATATCCATGGAAATAAGATGCCTATAGAAGTTGCTCGTGTAGTCGTTGAGGTAGCCCACGAAGAGATGGCTAGGCTACCATTTCCGAATTTGAATGCAGGGATCACTTTTATAGGTCAAGCAGTTGGGGTACCAGTAGCTTGGGATAAACATCTTATTATCGATGAAAGTGAGCGGGGACAGGTAATGTCTATAAGTTATTATCGCCTAACTTATTTTATTTTGAAATTTATTTTATTTTAACTTTTCCTTGGGTCATAAGCAGAAGAGAAAGCAAGAAGATATTGAGGCAATGATGCCTTCCACTCAATATCCACAACCCCCAAAGCTTCCGCTTGTAGAGCCATTGACACAGGAGGTAGTGTCAATCTCTCATAATGATTTGGCATCTATGTCAAGCACTTTGACCTCATTATTGAAGTTTTTATCACAATGGGATAATGACCACCACAAGAACATTAAAATCCCATCACATGTATTTGGATACAACACAATTTCTACGCTTTTCATGGATGATGTGACACAATTTTGCAACATGGAAAAGATTGGACAAACTCTGATGATATTGTATTTGAGGTATATATTCACGCCTTTTATAATTTAAAGTTTAAATTATATGTATTCCATTTATAATTGCATATGATTAATTTCTCAGTTGTTGGATGATATACTACATACCAATGGGTTGGATCATTTGTACGCATTTCAGCATCTAGGTGAAGTTAGTGTAGGCCATGAGAATAAGCGTGCTCAAGCACTTGAAGATCGATTCATTCAGATGGGCTTGTCCCCGGAATAGCAAGTAAGTTTATATTGAGTTTTGAAATGTTACGTTCATATAGTCATCTTCTAAATATTTGATTGTTTATTTTCTAGTGAACATTAGATGTTATTGCTATTTAAACCTCACTCACATTCAGTGGCATTTTTGGATCCCATTAACCTTTGGTTACGCATTGAGATTAAAAATATAGTTAGGCTGTAAGCTTATATAAGTTTCATTCCTTAATGTATATTATCTTTTTAATAGTACTTGTTTGCTTATTAAAATATCTTTATTATGTATAGTGCTTTCACGCTGCATGACACGAAAAAAGGAAAAAGAGTTGTAAGCCTAAAGTATTATAGTCCAAAGGTTAGTAATACTCAACTTTATAAGACATAAGATTTAAATTATAAGTATACTAACAATTATATGTAATATACCTTTATATTTTTCTATGTTAGCAGTGCCTACAACAACCAAAAACCACAAAGTGTGGTTTCTACTACATGAAGTATGCTAGGGATCTCATTTCACAACAAAATACCAGAGCATATGTAACATCCCAAAAATGCTAATATGGTTTAGGGTTTAGTGCCTTGATTAGCATGTCGGGAGGGCATAACTGGATATGTGTGATTAACTGATTAAATGTGTGATTATGTGGCATGCATGACATATATGATAATGTGAGTATGATTATATGCATGTTTATGAGTATTAAATATGCATGTGGGTCATTCTTGATAGTTAGGGCATATTCGTAATATTGTCCTATTGCGGGCATATATGTTATTATATGTGAGTAAATGATTGAGACCACATTATTATGTGGATATATTTGCAGAATACGGCTCGAGGCGATCCTAGTGAGCGGATTAGTAGAATAGTCACAGGGGGGGTTTAATACCCAACTCGGGGCGAGCCTAGCGGTATTTTGGGAAGTTTATTGTATATTTGGGGTTTATTGAGTAATGGGCAAGTATTTGGTGATTGAATGGGCATGTCGGGATTAATTGGGAATTTATAGGACTATTCGAGGAATTAGCATAAAATGTGGCAAATGACAATTTTGCCCTTGAGGCCATTTAAGGTTAAGGGTGTACTTAGGGGGCAATATGGTCTTTTAGTAAGTGGATAGGCTAAGTAGAAGCCTATAGACACAAGGTAATAAGTAGAGTCTATCTCCCTCTCTCCTTAGTCGGTTGGCACATCCTCCCTTGGTGGGCATTGAGGCTAGTGAAATGTCTTGGGGAAATTGCTGAGGAAAAGGCAGAGAACTGAAAGCTTGGGAAGCAAAGCTGAGAATTGAGACTAGGAAAGGACAAGTAGCAGTTGAGGGATCAAGCTAGGAGTATGTAAGGATTAGCTCAAGGATCAGAATATCTCGAAGGTAAATTCTATAACCTAGTTTTCTTACTGTGAATTCTATGATGTGGTGATGAGAGTTTTAAGCTTGATTCTAGCTTTGGCACGCATTTGGAATGATTTCTGTTGAGTTTGGTTGGGAGAAACGTTGGAGAAATCCAGGGATTTCTGGGCTCACGGGGGCGCTCCGCGACCCAATTCATGGGCATCGCGGCCTGTGTGCCCCAGAAGGCTCTAGGAGTGCTGCTGACATGAACGCACGTCGTGACCCTAGGGGGCAAGTTGCGTCCCACCTCCCCCCTGATGCAGAGGCTGCGCCTCGACTTGAGGTGCGCTGCGACCCTCAAGGCTAGGTTGCGGCTCTCCTAGAGAGTTTTAGCCTAGGTTTTCTTAAAGCTTGGGGTGGCTCGGGGATCTAAACTTAAGTGCTCGGGATGATCTCTACCACCCGGTTTAGTAGAAATCGAGGTGTCGGAGGCTAGTATTTGAATCCAAAGCTTTTAAATGGTTTAGGATCTAATTTATGGTTATCCATTATCATTGTGGCTAGGTTATATCGCAAGGGCTCATGGTTTAGGGATCGTGCTCGGGGCTGCCATTTGCTAGCTGCTTGGGACCTGAGGTAAGAAAATTGCACCCGAGTTGTGGTTAGGGCTTAAACCCCTCGTATAAATATATTATGAACATGAACATATCTGTAGCTCAGAATATTTGATTGGGCATGCTTGTATGCGCTGCCATTGATTACTTGCCATGCATTGTGCATCTGTGATTATATATGTTTACAGGTCGACCTAAGGGTGTCGGGGGCCGATAGCAAGCATGCGAAACGCAGCCCAGCCTAAGGGTGTCGAGGTCGGCTATAAAGCCAATGGACTCGACCTAAGGGCGTCAGGCCTGGACATTATACAATAAACAGAAGCATGGTTCGTGCTTAACTATTTGTATTGATTGATGAAATTTATTTATACGTTTGATTAACTTGAGTATGTTTATTGAGTTTGTTCCGTATATTCTATTGTTATTTGAATCTGGTGAATTATATTACTGCTTTTATATTGTTTCCTAGTTGTGCATGCTGTTTTAAGTTTTCTTGCTAGGCCTTGGCTCACGAGTGCTACGTGGTGCATGTAAGGGAGTTGATAGCTCGACCATCCATGATTTTGGAGAGTTTCAGGGGTGGTGTGTTCATATGCAGCCTGCTCGATCGCCACAGTCGAGATAGCTTGGGATGAACTAGGGTTAAACCTTGTTTTTGCCACTTAGGACGGCTAAATTGTATATGTTTATCTTTTACAAGTCTGTAAAATAATTTTTGGGATCCCGTGTACAAACTTAATATTTTAATGAAAAATAATCATTTTGTTGACCAAATCTTTTATTTCTTGACCTTGACTTAGTCTTTAGTTACACATTTAATTTCAAACGATTTGCTTAGCAAGTTAAGCACTATTTTAAACACACAGTGTAACGGTATTGGTTGTTCAGGGTGTTACAACATATCAATCGAATAATGTAATAATTAAATGTGTTTACCTTTTAACTTTAATAATGTTATATTATACTTACATATATATATTTGACATCTAACTTATAATTTCAATTATTTTCAGTTCAATTCAAATTTACCGTATACTAACGCTGAACTTAATGAAGTTCAAGAGGAGTGGGCAAAATATATTCTACCACATCTCACTAAATGATGGCATGCATGCTCAGTAGCTATGTGAGGGGATTTAGACATTTTTGGAACTTTTTATTTCTTTTATGAGAAATTGTTAGAACTAATCAAATATAGAATCAATCTAACAAATTATAGGTTGAGTTAAATTAGCTTTTTGATGTGCATACTTTGCTAAATATCCATTTTATGACAAACTAGTTTTTTGGAACTTGATAGATATCCATTTTATGAAAAACTTTTATGGAACTATGTATTTCTTTTATTATAAAGTGCTAGAACTAATGAAATACAAAGTTAATGTCACCGATGATGATTTAATATAACTTTTGATGTGCATTATTTTATTGCAATTTCTGCATTGATTTTGAAACCAAGGGGCATTGACAACATATATGCAGTGTCCTGTGCTGTGGAAACTTTGCGACAGTTAAAAACTGTCACCATAGAGAGCCAATCACGAAAACTATTAACTGTCGGCGTTGCCAGCAACAACGACGCCTAATAACTATCGGCGTTGCCACTAACGGTGACACCTAATAACTGTCAACGTTGCCAGCAACATTGACACCTAATAACTGTTGATGTTTTTAGCAACATTGACACCTAATAATTGTCGGCATTGCAAGCAACAATGCAGTTTTTGACTATCGAGGTTGCGAACAATAGTGACACCAAATAATGATCGGTGTTGTCCGCAACAGCGACAATTTTTAACTGTTGGCATAGCTACCCCTACATCGGCATAGGCAAATATGACAGTTAGTTGACTGTCATCGTTGCTCAATAGCGACAGTTAAAAAATTTCGGGAACACCCATTTTTGTAGTAGTGCGAGGCCCCATTAAGTTATCAACCTTGTTAAACCAACAGTGGAGATCGAATATAATTCTTAAAATAAGTTCATTATTTAATTAAAAATAGTATTTTTATTATTAATTTTCGAAAATTAATGACTATGGTTCTCCAAAAAATTGTAAAATTAACTTTTTTAAAACCAAAGTCCTATAATTTTCTATTAATTGTAAAGTGCTACATTGATACAAATTCAATTAAATTAGAATTAATTTGTTGCTAATCAATATTTAGGTTTACCTATTCTAATGAACCTATACAATTAAGTCCAACTGAGGCAAATGAGTCTTAACAATTGGGCTTGTATGGAGGAGAGGTTGGGTCCATTACATCATTCCTACTACTAGGGCCCCCAAACTTCCATACATGGCCCAAAAGATAGGAATTTAAACATTTGTTTTATTAATTGTTATTAAATGATTAGACCCACTATAGTCATGCAAAGCAAATGGGCATTCACAAGTGGAATCACGCACAAGAGAGGAATTTAAAATTGACAATTTCTAATGGGCCCAAATAAAACCTATCTTTTTATGAATGTTTTATTTAGCAAAATATCATACATTATGCAAACATATGTGCCATTATATGCATCTAAGCTCAATTGCAAAAAAACCACATATTGTGTAAAGAGACATGTTATAATTGGATGGTCCTAATCATGTTACTATATGAACAAGTTTATGAATTTATGCAAAAATACATCAATTTATTTCATTTGCAAAAATACCACAATTAATTTTCTAGAATTTGTACAAAATTTGAATTAATTAAATTTTTGAAAAAAATAAATAAGTCAATTTAAATGAAATTTATCAACAATTAACAAAAGTTAATTTAAATTTCATTTATCAACAATTAACTTAGTTTAGGTCATTTTTAAAAATATTAATTTAATTTAAATATGATTTATCAACAATTAAGCTAAAGTTAATTTAAATCTCATTTATTAAAAAATATATATTTTATTAATTGGTTTGCAAAACGTGATATTTTTTTAAAATTTAATCAATTTTAAATTTTAAAACACTTATCATTACTGTTTTTCAAAAAATATCTTGTGTTGTTACAACTATCAACAAATATCTTAACCATTTATTATAAATAAATATTAATAGTTATAACAAACCTAAAATATCTTAAATAGTTAAACAAATTCAAATATCCATAAAAATATCTAGTCAACAAATTTTCAAATTTCAAATAATTTAAATATTAAAATCCATAGATTAATGAGATATTACTATTTTCAAATAAAAGATATTAAAAATAACAAGTATTAAAAAAATATCTTTAATATATGATAACTTAGTTCTAATATTTTAATATATTAAAAGATTTAAAATAAATTAGTTATCCTATTTTTAAATTTGAAACTTTGTAGAAAATATCCAATATTTAAATAACAAACAACAAAAATATCTTATTTTAAAAAACAATTTTAAATGATAAAATAAATCTGATATTTTAGGGTTTGTTACAAAAATTAATTTCTTATTTTATTATCTTTAATGATAAAATAAATTCGATATTTTCATGTAAATCATATTAAACAAATTAATATATGAAAACCTAGAACACGTTTCTATAATTGAATTTAAACAGAGATAATGATACGAACACTTACATTATATGCAGCGGAATAAATAAGTCATTCTTTCAGTTTCTATAACCCTTGTATCCTTTCTGTCGCAGGGCATCACCAAGAAACTAAACTAAACTGATCTTCAAATTTCTTCACAGTCTTCAACAGTATCGTTAGAATCACCTACACTAGAGTGGAAAATTCTCAACACATGAGATAGATACAGAGAGAAGAAGAGAATAGAATATAGAAGGTTAGAAAAAGACTTTTTGTGTAGAGAGAGTCTAAAACCAAAAACTATCACAACTAGATTTTCTAATCATTTGTTTTCAACTCTCACTTAGCATTCTTTTTATGGGCTCAATTAGGTCACTTATTTAATTAAAAAATAAATAAAATAATAGGTAAATTCAGCCATTTGGTCGAAATTCTCATGAGCTGTAGGCCCGTGAAATTTCCCATTTAATTATAAGCTCGTTGGACTTAAATTCAAGACCCGTATTATTTTCTATTGATTAATTAATTAAATAATTATTTAAATCTGTTATCAAATTAATTATTTATAATTTGAACCTTGAATTAAATTTATTTATTAATTTAAACATCAATTTGTCTTAATTAATAAATCTGTCCTAAAATCTCTCTTCTTCTCTAAATTGTATAACTCTTTAAAATTATTAAAAATTGACCTCGTCAACTTTGATAATTAAATTATTTAATTAAGACTATCTAGATGATTTTATCCAAGGTACTATGGGGACTATGGGCCAATGAAATCAAGCTCCAATAAGTTATCATAAATTTAACAAATAAATTTACTAACTTATTCATTCCTTGTGACTCTATTAAAGACTCGAAATTGCACTCTTGAATTCATAGAACGATCTATAAGCGATATAGATACATTACTAGTTATCCATTGTTATAACTATAATTATCATTCAATTATATCTATAAACAGTCTACAATGAGATGGGATTAAAATACTGTTTTACCCCTCATTGTATTTTATCCTTAAAACACTTAGTTCCTTATAAATGATATTTCAGTAAAATAATATTAATTACTAAAATGATATCTATATCATTTAGCATCTCAAACCAAACTAAAAGGAAATCATCGTTTTACATCTTCATCAGAAGCTATAAATGTTCATATCTTTTATTAACACTCCCACTCAATTATACAACCGAGTTCCCAATATGTAAGTATGGGATATTCTGTAGGGTAAGCTCGTAACGAACAATTCAAAGAATTAAAATAATACAATCAGTTAGAATACTAACCACTCAGAATTGAGATTGAATTGAACTATGATAAACTATATGATATGACTAGAATAGATAATAACATTATGTTTACTTATCTTATCTACTGTCAATACCGGTCTAGTTTGATGTAAAAAATACATTTGATCTTGTCTACTTTGCTAATGATCTGGAAAGAACATAACACTACAATGTGTAAGTAGATTATATAGTAGATTGGCATGTCAGTGTAAACCATGTGCACTGACTAATCTTAAGACTAACTTATTTTTTAACATTTAATCATATTTATATTCCACTGTGATTACGTCTCTATAAATATGATTAGTTATATGCTCGGGATTTAATAGAAGTTTATATTAAACAAATAAACATGAAAATAAAACCTGTGAGCAAAGTGATTGACCAAGTCAAAAATGATTTCTATTATTTTATTGATAATAAAATGAGAATACAAAGAAATTGAGTTTTAATTAGTGCATAAAGCCCCAGCAACTTAAGCATCAAGAGGTAATTGAAGGATAAAACAGTCATTTTTATCGGCTCTAATTAATTAACTAATAAATGGACAACATAACTACATTTATTGATTCTATCAATGGACTAAAAGAGAAAACTCTATAAATATAATTCTATAAATACTTAGGTGCGATTCCATATTTATAGTGGAGTAATCATGGATTTAATAAATAAGATTATTAGATGAAAGAATTTAATTAATTATCTAGTTTGTTTGAGCTTCGTATTATAGGTCCATGGTCCCCAGATCACAAAGGAAAGATTTGTCAAGGGTAAGGATGTGAAAGGAAAGATTTGTACAGAGAATGACTAAATTACAAAGGAATTAATTTTTCAGGGCAATAAAATAATTATGTGATAATTATTGGCAATTGATTAATTATTTAACTATATAGTTTTTATTTTGAAAAGTTATATGTTAAAATAAATATTAATCATGTTTGGATTAATATAAAGATAGATTGATAATTATCTTATTTATAATAAGATATTTATTTATTTAAAACTGATATTTTAAGATAAAGTTAATTTTGAATTAAAAAATTTTAATTTTGGGATAAATATATTGTCTTAAATATTGATTAAACAAACTAATGAGAAAATTAGAGAGAGCCCTAATAGTATGGTGCGACATACTCACTGTACAGTTAGTGTGGTGCCACACACAGGGATATTTGTATCTCTGGGATTTGAATTTTGAATTTCAAAATTTTTTGTTTAATCAATTATTTAATTATTTTAAATATGATTTATAATTAAAAAGGTTATAATTGATCGGTTTTATTTTAATAAAAGAAAGATTGATTAATTAATTAAGTTAATTATCTTTATAAAACTGAAAGAGTGATAATTTTAGGAATAAGTTTGTTTATCCAAAAAACAGCTGTGGATGACGTGGCAAGAATTTTCGACACATGGCAGAGATGCTGCTCGCCTATCGACCAGAGATATTTCCATATGCGAAGTTTAAGTTTATATACGACCAACCTGGTTGTATACTCCGTTTATTTATGAATAAATCTGTACAGTTGTAATAATATCCGAGAATATCTCTTCATTATGACCTGAAGATCCGTTTATTAAGGAAATATATTATTACTTGACTCATGTAACCCTCCTTGAGCCTATAAATATACAAAAAATAGCTCAAGGGGGCATCTTTTGATCTTTTTCCAAATTACATTACTATTATCAATCGCTTGTATTGTTTTCTCCTTCTAAGGTCTGTGAAACTCAGGAACCCTAGTTCTTTGATCACACCTTTGCAGCACAATATTAATAATAGTATCAAGTGGACGTAGGTCATTACCAATCACTGGGGCCGAACCACTATAATTCCTTGTGTTCTTTATTTCCCATTAGATTGTTAGATCAAGCTTTGTACTATTTTCCTATCGTTTATCTGACTCCGTGTCGTTGACCAAAACGAGGGTCAACATTCTGGTGCTTTCATTGAGAGCTTGACAAAAGATCTGATGGCGAAAACTACCAAGAAGACTGGACAGGCTGCCGCTGTACCATCCCAGCCTCCTCCCCCAAATGTGGCTGAAGACGAACCTCATTTGGAGTTTGATGAGGAAGAGTTGGATTCTGAGACCCTGAAGGCAACACTAGGAGTGTTGCAGTATGAGTTGCCCAATCTATAGAATGCTACCGAGATAATGGTGTCACAGCAAAGGGAGATAGAGCGCCAGCACCAGGAGCTGAGCGAGCGGCAGGCGGAGATGGACCGTCGGTAGAGGGATGCCATGGCAGCCCTTGAAGCAGCCATCCAACTGGCTAGGAATCAGGCTGCGCCAACCTCCCAGCCAGATCAGCCACCAAACGGGCCACCTCAAAGGGGCCCCAATCATAGTCCTCCACTCCAGCCAATAAGCCCTTAGAGGCCAGAGCAACTACCTATGCCTCAGGATGATGTCCCACCTAGGGATCCTGAGACGCAGCCTCCGTCTCAGGCTGGTCGAGGCAATTCCCCGCGCCCGAGGCAGAATAGGGTCGGGCAACAGCCTCGTAGACCTAGACGCCCAGGGGGTGAAGAGTCGCATCCACCGAGCAGGGGGCAGCCTCCTTCTGCCAATAGGAGGAACTCAGAGACAGGCTCTACGGTCAGGGGCCCCCCACGGCATGACAATGCACGGGGACCCACCGACCAACATAGGCCTCCCCCTAACGCTCGAGAAATGCCAGCCCAAGGAGGCAATAGAGGGAATAGTCAGTCTCACCATAGCCAGCCACAGTTCAGAGATGGCCACGACTACAATGAAGCCGACTCAGGTAGAGGAAATGATGGTCGGAGGGACGAAGAGAGAGGTGGAGGCAGGAGGCCCCCACCAAGAGAAGACCGACCAGCAGGTCGTAACGCTGAGGGGCAGCCCAAGCAAAATAACTTCTTTAGTCAGCTCAGAGCCAGCGAGCAGTGGCGAAGAGACGATGACTTGAGGGATGTACTCAACGACTGCCAAGAAAGGCACGATGAGTACATTCCCCCGGCACCAGAGGCCCCAGCAATCCCGGAAGCTGTTCAGGCTCAAATCGATGCCTTAAACCAAGCTATGCAGCAGCTGGTCGGAGGGTGGACATCACACATTGAGTACGATCGGAGGAGAGGCACCCCTTTCATAAAGAGGATTGCTGTGGCAGAAACCCCAGTAAGTTCAAGATGCCGACACTGCCAAATTTCGACGGGTATGGAGACCCAGTACCTCATGTCAACAAGTTTGAGATACAAATGGACATTCAAAAAGTCTCTGAAGATGCTCACTGTAGGATCTTCCCAACAACACTTTCTGATGCCACCCAGGAGTGCTTCTTTAAGTTCCCTCCTGCATGTATAGTATCCTGGCAGATGTTCGTGAAGGAGTTTTACAGACAGTTCTACGCGGGTCATGTGCACCCCACTGAGGCGAATCAACTGGTCGAGATACGCCAGAAAGAGGGGGAGCCCCTGAAGGAATACGTTCAGGGCTTCATGCGAGCTACAGTTGGAGCCAAGATTGTGGGTGATGAAGGCAAGATGATGGACCTAACGACTGGGGTTAGGCGCCATTCTCCCCTCTGGAGTAGCCTCAGAAAGCATGCGGTTAAAAGTACCCAGGATTTTTTAGATCGAGTTGATCGGTACATCAAGCTCGAGGACGCGATTGCCAATGAAGGGAAATCGCCAGCAAAAGACAAGGGGCCCAAGGAAGAACTCGCCAAAGCCGCCAACGGGTCTAAGCCCAATGGCAACAGCAAAGGCAACAGGAATGGCAATAGTAAGAATGGTGGAAAGTGGGCGAACAGCGAACCCTCGACCTCCGAGAGTAAGCGCCCCAAAGGTAATCGTTATGAACCGAAATTCACCAATTACACTGCCCTTGTTGAAAGTCGAGCCGAGTTTTACCAGGCGACCAGCTCGAGCGTGCCCTACAAACGACCCGCACCAATAAGGAAAGATATCTCCAAGAGAGATTCAACAAAGTTCTATCATTTTCATAACGATTACGGGCATGACACCAATGAGTGTAACCAGCTGAATGACGAAATTGAGTTCTTGATAAGACAGGGACATTTAAGAAGATATGTACATGTTAAGGGAGGTTCTCAGCGAGAGGCTCAAGGAGGCAATGAGTCGGCGCCTGCACGCCAATGCTCGCCACCTTTACCACCAGCTCCCGTGGCAGGTACCCTACTCACCATCTGCAAAGGCCCACATCTTGCAGGAGATAGTGGGAAAGCGAGGGAACGATATGCTCGAACCCTGCACCACGACCAGGACATCGAGATGATGAATGTCGAGGATCGAGCACCAAAAAAGGCTCAAACAGAGGAGGAACTGATTACCTTCTCTGACGATGATGCCCAGCACGTGCGATTCCCACACTCTGATCCGTTGGTCATGGACGTACATATCGCGAACATGATGGTGAAAAGGGTGTTGGCTGATACAGGAAGTTCAGTCAACATCCTATATAAGTCCTCGCTGGAAAGGATGAAGTTGTCCGTGAAGGACCTGGAGCCGTGCAACCAAACCATTTATGGTTTTTCCGGAGAAGGGCTCGCCCCAGTAGGGTCGATTAGACTGCCAGTCATAGCAGGCACTGCACCTGCTAACAGGACATTACTCACTACTTTTATAGTAGTTTATTGTCCTTCAGCGTACAACGCTGTGATAGGGAGACTAATTCTGGTCGACCTGCGAGCCGTCACTTCTATATGGCACCTTGCCATGAAATTCCCAACGGACGCAGGGGTAGGATGCGTGTTGGGAAACAAGAGGCAAGCGAGGGAGTGCTACAATTCCTCGATCACCAAGGCAAAAAAGGGTGTATCGAGAGATGCCACTGGGAAGGAGCTGCATATGGCAGCTGAAGTTCAGGCCCGCTCAGGTGATAATCTCACCAAATATGGCATTGCCCAAAGTGAGGATAGAGACTTAGACCCTCGCTTTGGGGATTTTGAAGAAGAAGTGGGCCTCATCGAGGACCTTGAAGAGGTCCAACTCGATGAGGAAAATCGGACTAGAGTTGTGAAAGTTGGTAAAAACTTAGATACAATGACAAAACAAGCACTGGTGGAGTTCTTAAGGAGGAACCAGGATGTCTTTGCCTGGTCGCACAAAGACATGGTCGGGATAGATCCTATAGTCATCAGCCATGTCTTGAACATCGACAAAAGCTTTCCACCAGTGCAACAAAAAAGAAGGCTACTCGGCAAAGATAGATCAAAGGCCTTGAAAGAGGAAGTCGAGAAGCTGAAGGAGAATGGGTTCATCAGGGTTACGTTTTATCCATCGTGGGTCTCTAATCCCGTACTCATGCCCAAGCTGAATGGCAAGTGGCGTACATGAGTGGATTTTACAGACCTTAATAAAGCCTGCCCCAAAGATTGTTTCCCACTCCCGAGGATCGACCAGCTAGTCGATGCCACTACAGGGCATGAGATCCTCTCATTCATGTATGCATACTCCGAGTATAAACAAATCAGTATGCATCCCCCTGATGAGGATCACACTAGCTTTCGAACTAATATAGGGCTCTACTGTTACAAGGTGATGCCCTTCGGTTTGAAAAGTGCTGGTGCAACTTACTAGAGGCTCGTCAACCACATGTTCAAGGAACTAATCGGCACAGACATGGAGGTTTACATTGACGACATGTTGGTTAAGCGAAGAAAGCAGAAGGGCATGTAAGGGATTTGTAGGAATGCTTCAGCGTCCTGAATAAATATAGGATGAAGCTAAATCCCCTTAAATGCTCATTCAGAGTAGGATCAGGGAAATTCTTGGGATTTATAGTAAACTCAAGAGGAATTGAAGCTAATCCCGAGAAAAAAAAAGCCCTGATCGAGATGAAGTCGCCAGTGAAGATTAAGGATGTCCAAAGCCTGACCGGGAGGATTGCTGCTCTCAGTAGATTCATTTCAAAATCAACAGATAAGTGCATCCCATTTTTTAATCTACTCAGAGGCAATAAGAAATTTGAATGGATAGATGAGTGCGAACAGGTCTTTCAAGCACTAAAAACGCATATGGCGCAACCACCCATCTTGTCAAAGCTGGTCGATAAGGAGACTTTGTTCATCTACCTGGAAATCACAGATTACGCTGCTAATGTTGTTCTAGTAAGAGAAGAAGAGGGTGTCCAGAAGGCTGCCAATTATGTAAGCAAAAGGCTGATCGAAGCAGAGTTGAGGTATCCCCCCATCGAAAGGTTAGCCTATTGTTTAGTTTTGGCCTTAAGGAAGCTGCGGCCTTACTTCAAAGCTCATCCAATTACGGTATTGACCGATCAGCCTCTTCATCAAGTCCTGCAAAAAGCCAGAGGCTGCAGGAAGATTACTAAAGTGGGCAATCGAACTCGGGCAGTTCGACATATCTTACTTGCCGCGAGCAGCGATAAAAGGACAAGCCTTGGCTGACTTCATCGCCAAATTCACAGAGCTCACGGGTGGCGAGCAGACTTAAGAGCCCAGCAAGCCTGAGTGTCAAATCCAAGCACCCTCACGGAAATTGTTTACAGACGGTTCATCCAACAAATCCCACGCAGGAGCCGGAGTGATATTGATAACGCCGGAAGGGCATCGATTTCACTGTGTAATTAGATTTGACTTCACTTCTTCTAACAATGAGGCCGAATATGAAGCACTACTCGTTGGATTGCGGTTAGCCAAGGATATGAACATAAAAGCGCTTTACATCTATAGTGATTCTCAGCTGGTGGTGAACCAAGTCTTGGGAGAGTACCAGACGCAAGGTTTGAAGATGGTCGCCTATCTGAACAAAGGAAAGGACCTG
This sequence comes from Humulus lupulus, assembly GCF_963169125.1. Classification (NCBI taxonomy): domain Eukaryota; kingdom Viridiplantae; phylum Streptophyta; class Magnoliopsida; order Rosales; family Cannabaceae; genus Humulus; species Humulus lupulus. Next base: position 156,725,211 of record NC_084798.1, on the reverse strand, counting down.
TTAGCCCAGTTGGACATATACACTCTCCAGCAAGTACCTCGCGATCAGAATTCCAACGCATATGCTTTGGCAAAGTTGGCAAGTGCAAAGGATGTTGATACTCTGAACATAGTGCCAGTCGAGCAACTATCAGCACCAAGCATCCAAGCAGCAGAAACCACTCTGGTCATCCAGATGTCGGATACATGGATGGCACCATATGTAGAGTATCTGTCATGCGGCGTACTACTGACAGACAGAAACAAAGCCAGGACCCTTCAGCGTCAAGCTGCTAGGTATATCCTGGTCGATGGGATCCTGTATTGAAGGGGATACTCCATGCCACTCCTCAGATGTGTTACAAAGGAGAAAGCCAATGAGTTATTGAAAGAGGTGCACGAAGGCTTTTGCAGGGATCGCGCTGGGGGGCAAAGTCTATCATAAAAGATCCTAAGGTAGGGCTATTTCTTGCCAATCATGAATGAAGACTCAATGGAGTTCGTGCGGAGATGTGACAAGTGTCAGAGATTTTTTAAAATCCCACGAGTAGCTCCCAACGAGTTAAAGCAGATGCAGAGTCCATGGCCCTTCGCAGTTTGGGGAATAGATCTAATCGGATCTTTGCCTACAGGAAAAGTCGGTGTAAAGTATGCAGTGGTTGTCGTCGACTACTTCACCAAATGGGCCGAGGCTGATCCACTCGCGACCATAATGACCAAGAAAGTGCTTGACTTCATAATCAAGAGCATCATTTGTCGCTATGGATTACCAAGGAAGATAGTCTCGGGTAACGGCACCCAGTTTGACAGTGATTTATTCACAGACTTCTACAAATGGCATGATATTATCAAAAGCTTTTCTTCAGTCGCTCATCCCCAAGCGAATGGGCATGTCGAAGCAATTAACAAAATGTTGAAGGATACCCTGAAGAAAAGACTTGAGGAAGCTAAGGGAGCATGGACAAAGTAGTTGCCTGAAGTTCTTTGGTCGTACAGAACTTCCCACCGAACAGCAACAGGTCATACCCCATTTTCCTTGGCATACGGGTATGAAGCTATGTTGCCTGTCGAGTTAGATCCACCCTCACACCGCAGATTAACATACGACTAGGACTCTAATAGCCAGCTATTGATGGAATCCCTGGACTCAATAGATGAGAGGCGTGAACAAGCCCAGCTTCGAGTAGCTGCGTACCAGCAGAAGGTCGCCTAGTATTTCAATTCTAAAGTACAAGAAAGAAAATTCAATGTTGGAGATCTTGTACTTCGAAGAGTTTTCCTTAACACTCGCGACCAAGCTACTCGAGTACTCAGGCCAAATTGGGAAGGGCCTTACCAGATTGATGAGGTCTTTCACCCAGGCACTTATAAACTTGCACGCTTAAATGGAGATCTCGTTCCTCGCTATTGGAATGGAGAACACCTGTGCAAGTATTACCAATGAACCATTCTTCTTAAAGAATTGGCTTGTATAAATTTTATTTTTTACAAGTTTTGAAAAAGTGTAAGATCTTATTGATCACTCGTACAGACATGTTTAGTCCATTTATTACGAGAAATAAAAGGGATTGTGCTTAGCCAGTCATTTATTGCCAACTATTGTATTTATTACAAGTATTTGCTCATTACGTGTGTTGTTTTGCTGTATTATAATTCTAATAATATTGCTACGAGCAATAATGTCCGAGCAAGTTCTGGTCAAGGCAAGTGACCAAGGACCTAAAGCTCCTCGATCACTTGGGGGGCATATAAGGTACATGCAAGAAAAGCATATCGTGAAAAAGTATGTAAACACATTAGCAAAATAAGTGAAAGCATGCTAGGGCACTTAGAGTATTTTTCAAAATTTTGTTATTTTGTTAAATCAAACCAAAGTGCTATGCTAAGTTCGGTCATGCAAACAGATGTTATAATAATATGCAAATATATTATAATATCAAAATGAATCCTTTTACACCACGAATAGTCACTGCTCGGATGTAATTGTTCAGGTAAAAGTAAAAGCTGCCCATGCAGCAAACAAAAATTATATTGTCTTTACATCACGACCCGTAGGTCGTGTAGTTAAAAAGATGAAATATAAATAGAAAAAACTAAGGAGCTCAAGGATTTTGAGGAGCCAAAGGATCTTGGGGAAGGTTCTGATCGACAACGCCCACAGCCTCATGGTCTGCCCCGTCCATCCCAGCGGCTAGTGAGATTTTAGGGGAAGCAAGAACCCTTGACCTTTCTTCCCTAGTGAGCTGAGTAGCGCAGCGAGCAAGCTCGGCGTCTCTCGCATTCTCGGGAAGGTAGTGGAAGTTGGCACCCTGGTTTTGCTTCCAGAAATCATAGAAGCATTGAAGAGTGACATTTTTATACCTTTCCAAGTTGCTAGCATTGGCTTTCTCCAAGTCCTCAATCCGGCTCTCCAGGGTAGTAGTCTCCTGCTTGCTCGCAACCAAGTCCACCTCGAGCTGTTGGGCTGCGCGGAAATTGAAGCGGTTAGACTCCTTAAATTGGTCCCTCTGCTTGCGAGCTTTCTCCAGAGACCTCTGCTTCTCCTCCAACTCCTTAGCCAGTTGAGCCTTTTCCTCAACCACCACTGCCAGCTCTTCGGCGTATTTTGCCTCGACAGCTTTAAGTTCATCCTGGTGTCGTTGCTCCAAAGTTCTGGCCTGCTTGGCGACAGCACCCGAGCGGATATGGCCGGCAGTGAGGGTCAACATGGCCTGCAGTCGGAGTAGAAGTTAGACTAACTATAAAATGAAGAAGACCTGTTTCCGCAGAAAAAGATGACTTACACTGGTGAACTCATTCATGGCGCAATTCAGGATCAGGTCAATATCCATTGCCTCTGTAGCAGCCATTGCCTCTCAGTACCGGTCGTGCTTCACAATCTTAGCAACCCTCTCCTTGACCAATTTAAAGGTGTGACCAATTATGTCGCCCCGAGTTGAAGTAGGATTGGCTTGTTGAGTTTGGTCGATCGAGGCTGCGGGAGGTGGAGATGATCCGGCTGGAGCCGGAGGAGTCTGCTGCTTGCGGGGAGAGGATGGAGTTGCGGTGGTGGAGGGCCCATCCTTGGAAGGGCCTGCATTTCGAGCCTTCTTCGCCTGAGGCGCTTTGCTACTTTCCCCGTGGTGCCTCTTGCTAGTTTTCTTCTTGCTCGGGGGAGCTGCGGCAGCCTCAAGAATGTTGTAGATGTCAAACACATTGACGGATTCCATATCTGAGAAAGAAGCAAAATATTGAACAGTGAGATAGCATGAATGACCAAGTATATTACATCAAAAAAATAAATAAAGAAAGATTGCAAAGTCAAATACTCGAGATATTATTACTGGTCGCTATACTATAGACTCTACTAGTCTTATACTCACTCTCTGACATGAAGCATATTTAAAATTGTTGTCCCCGTCGAATAGGTGACAGGGAATTGGCAAGCTATCTAAAAGCAAAATAATTGTACAATTATCATCCGAAGACTCGTCCGAGTGTTCGACAGGCTCGGTGGCTTTCTTCTTTCCCTTCCCCAAGGGGACAGAGGACCTCTCTGCTGGAGGAGTGCCAGCAGGTTCCTTGATCGTGACCCCAGTCGGTCTCCTTCATGGAGGTGATGCTGGTGGTTGCTGCTCGGGTTCCTCCTCAGCTGTGGCACTCTGTGCAGTTAACTCTCTCATGTCTTGATGATGGGCCAGGAGGCCAACCAACCTAAGGTTAGCCTCAGTAACCAGATGCTTGACGCTCTTTTCTACGTCAGCCATGCTGGCTAGGAGCGCCGATCTTAACTCCATGTCCGGAGTTGGGTCTGGTCACAGCCATGGCACTGGAAGACATTAACAGTTTAAGAAAATGTGGAGGAGAACACTAAGTGAAGAAGAAACAGCCAGTGATACGAAAGTTTTACCTCCTTGAGCGAAGGCCAGGTTGTCTGCGATCATGTCAGTTGTGAGGAAGTACTCCTGGTAGTACCTCCCCATATTTGATATGTGGGTGGTGTCAGTCAGGAAGGTACGCCCGGTTTCCTGATGACAGAAGTGAAAAAACCCCGTGCCTTCTTAGTTGGGGTTAGATTTGAGGTCGAACAGGTAGTTGACCTCATGAGGCATTGGCACGGGCCATTTCTTGTGGCTGTACATGATATAGAGTGTAGCAAGCATCCTATATCTGTTTGGGGTTATTTGAAAAGGGGCAACTCTGAAATAGTTGGCCACCCCTTGGAAAAATGAGTGAAGAGGCAAGGTAGTCCCTGCCACGATATGAAACCTCGACTAGGCGCTAAAGGCGCCTCCGGGCAGGTTTGCCCTTTGGTCTTGGATAGGTCTGACTAAGGTCACCCCCCATGAGACCGTACTTCCTTATATAATTAGCGATCATTATGATCGTCACTCTGCTCTCAAGAACTAAATGCCACTCAACATCTGGCTGAGTAGCATGTCGGGGTCGAGCGTATCTTTAGATGTTGGGGACAGAAGCATTTTTAGCTCGACCACTGGTCAAGGGAGCATCAGCCCTAGGAGTAGGCTGATGAGAAGGATCAGAGGTTCTCTTTTTCTGGGCTTTGGTTTTGGTGTGAGCTATATTTCGAGTCAAGACAGGTGAAGTGTTTGGATTGGCATGAGAAAATGGAATTTCGGGTATCAATGACGATGGTTGTTCTTCATCCTCGAGCATTTGAGCCAATAGATCGTCGTCTATAGGTCTTTCTCCTCCCCACGGATCTTTCATGTAAACTGCAAACAGAGAAAGGAGGAGATAAGACGCACAGCCTGGGAGCTTATGTTGAAAGTTGGAATAACGTTGCTCGTGTCTACGACCAACAGCATTCTAATGAAAACACTAAGTTCTATGCGAGCATTTTGAAAAACAGATCAAAAAGCGGAAATAAAAAGTTTTGGAAAAAAGTTTTTTTTACTCCGAAGGGGCAGGAAAAACCCAGTTTTTCAGCTAGCCTAAAAATCAAATTTTTACTTCGATTTTACACCCTAAACTTACAATCTTGACTATCAAATTAGCTCCTAACTCCTACAGAGCTAAACTACACTACCCTATCAAGCATCAATCAACATTCCCACAATCCTCATGCATTTCTACCCAAGAACACAAAAAGTTTCAGAACTCAAAACTGTTGTATAGCGGTATGTATGGCATGTCAAAGGGCTTAAAAGTTGAAGAAATTTTCCTAGATGAAGGTTGGAGATTCTGAAAAGAAGCAACGTTGGACGGCCGAATGGAGGATCCTTAGAACAGCGACGGAAGGTCTTCAAAACTTTTGAGCTCTGAGATGGAGTTCTTGAGGGTTATTGGCAAGAAAATGGCGAGTAAAAAGTTAAAAGGTAAATGTGAGGATTATTTATAAAGGCTAAGATATGTTGAAATGGGGTAATCATGAGTTACATTTTTCAAGGCATGGGGGAGTGTAATAGCCGTCAGAGGGATTACTTGGAAACCAAAAAGGCGTGATTGGACGTGACTAGGTCACAATTTTCAAGAACGCAGGAGGGGCTCTGACAGATTTCGTGGGGCATACGAAAGGTTAGTTTCCTAATTTTACTTATTGCTGGTCGTAATAAATAAACTTGGGGGGGGGGGGGGGGGAAATGTTTATCCAAAAAACAGCTGTGGATGACATGGCAAGAATTTTCGACACGTGGCAGAGATGCTGCTCGCCTATCGACCAGAGATATTTCCATATGCGAAGTTCAAGTTTTATATATGACCACCCTAGTCGTATACTCCGTTTATTTATGAATAAATCTGTACAGTTGTAATGATATCTGAGAATATCGCTTCATTATGACCTGAAGATCCGTTTATTAAGGAAAGATATTATTACTTGACTCATGTAACCCTCCTTGAGCCTATAAATATACAAAAAATAGCTCAAGGGGGGATCTTTTTCCAAATTACATTACTATTATCCATCGCTTGTATTGTTTTCTCCTTGTAAGGTCCGTGAAACTCAGGAACCCTAGTTCTTTGATCACACCTTTGAAGCACAATATTAATAATAGTATCAAGTGGACGTAGGTCATTACAATTCACTGGGGCCGAACCACTATAATTCCTTGTGTTCTTTATTTCCCATTAGATTGTTAGATCAAGCTTTGTACTATTTTCCTGTCGTTTATTTGACTCCGTGTCATTGACCAAAATGAGGGTCAACAAAGTTGTTTTAAGCGATTAAAAAGTTTAGACTGTTAAACTCTCTCTCAGAAAAAAGAAGGCAATAGTTTTTCCTAAACCTGAAAAACTATTCAATAAATATTCTCTCAATCAAACCTCTCTAGATCTCATGTGTTGAGTATTCTAAAATCAACCTTTTGAATCCTATGTGTCCACACACATCCTTGTGTGTTTGAGGATTGGTCTAGAAGATCAATGTGTGAGCTTTCAAAATCTGGATTGGAAGATCGTTAATTTTTATAGAAAGATTTGTGGATTCTTGATAGGCTACAGGAGGTAATCTCTAATCTATTTGTATGTGATTTAATATATCTATATATGTATGATCCTAGCTGGTATTAATAAATTTATTAAAAGACTCATTCCGTTGCGTAACTCTCATTTACACTTTTAATACCAACATTTCAACATATCATAACCATGTCAATCTGAACATAGACATGCGTTTCAGAAGATAAGCACGTTAAGCAACATATCAAAAATACAAGTATCAACATAAGTAATATGTAACGTAAATTAGTTAAAACATGTAACATTCACTAGCTTAACTATACATCTAGCATAGGTAATTAAACATAAAATTCTACCATTAAAAGTACGTCAAATGTACACCCTATGTGTTGGTGTCCACTCTTCTTACCTCGATAGCAGCAATGATCCACACACACTAACACGTCCCTTAAAGTATCTTTAGCGCCTAAACTTGTCACATAACATCAAAGTCTTAAAACTCAAACCAAATCAAAACCATATTAAAACGCACCCATGTCCTTTTTAGAGCTAATTCAAACTCATAATATCCTTAAGAAAGTCTTAAACTATACATCATAAAACCCTAAACCAAAAGGATACCAATTTATACCAAAAGGGTGTATTAAAATCACAAAAAATATGCATTTCTAAGTAACTAGCGCATGACATACCCAACAAAGTAGCGCGGTGGCACATTGCCCTTTTTCTGGAAATCGCGTATGAGATTTTTAAACCTAGAAACTGACCCAAATTGCAAAATTTCGACCCTAAATCACAAAATCAACCATACTAACATGTTTCTGTTGGGGGTTTTATACCCTAATTAAAACCTAATTTATGTGTAATCTCATTTATTATCAATTAAAAAATATAAATCATTTTTTGACTTGGTCAATCACTTTGCTCACATGTTTTATCTTCATGATTATTTGTTTAATATAAACTTCTATTAAATCCCGAGCCTATAGCTAATCGTATTTATAGTGACGTAATCACAGTGGAATACAAATATGATTATATGTTCAAAAATAAGTTAGTCCTAATATTAGTCAGTGCATTGGATTTACACTGACTTATCAATATACGATATGATCTACTTACACATCGTAGTGTTATGTTCTTTCCAGATATTAGCAAAGTAGATCATATCGGATGTATTTGTTACATCGGACTGGACCGATATTAATAGTAGATAGGATAAGTAAACATACTGTTATTATCTATTCTAGTCATATCATGTAGTTGACCATAGGTCAATTCAATCTCAACTCTAAGTGGTTAATATTCTAACTGATTGTATTATTTGAGTTATTTGACTTGTTCGTTACCAACTTACCCTACGGACTAGCCCATACTTACATCTTGGGAACTCGGCAGTATAATTGAGTGGGAGTGTTAATCATAGATATGAACATCTATAGCTTCTGATGAAGAAGTGAAATGATGATTTCCTCTTAGTTTGGTTCAAGGTGCTAAATGATAGAGATCTCATTTCAGTAATTAATATTATTTTACTGAAATATCATTTACAAGGAACTAAGTGTTTTAAGGATAAAATACAATGAGGGGTAAAATGGTATTTTAGTCCCATCTCATTGTAGACCATCTATAGAGGATTGAGTGACAATTATGGTTGTAACAATGGATAATTAATAACGTATCTATATTTTTTATAGAACATTTTATGAATTCAAGAGTACAATTCCGAGTCTTTAGTGGAGTCACGAGGAATTAATAAGTTAGTAAAATTATTTGTTAGATTTATGATAACTTATTGGAGCTTGATTTCATAGCCCCATGGTCCCCACTATACCTTGGATAAAATCAACTATATAGTCTCAATTAATTGATTTAATTATCAATTAGAATTATCAAAGTTGACCTAGTCAATTTTAGATAGTTTCAAAGAGTTATACAATTTTGAAAAGAAAAGAGAAATTATGGCAGATTTATTAATTAAGATAAATTGGTATCTAAATTAATAAATAAGTGTCAATCAAGGTTCAAATTATAAATAATTAATTTGATAAATGATTTGAATAATTATTTAATTAATTAAATCAATATAAAATAAAGAGGCCTTGATTTTAAGTCCAACGAGCTTATAATTAAATAGGAAATTTCACTGGTCTAAAGCTCATGATAATTTCGACCTAGTGCTGATTATTGACTATTATTTAATTGATTTTTTTTAATTAAATAAGTGACCTAATTGAGTCTATAAAATGAGTGCTAAGAGAGGGTTGAAATCAGATTTTTGAAAACACAAGTTGAATCACAAGTTTCTGAGAAGATCAGAAGATATAGTATGTTTTAGATTCTCTCTACAAACATAAGTCCTTTTTTAAGCCTCGTTTTCTTTTCTCTTATTCTCTCTATATCTATCTCATGTGTTGAGAATTGACCACCCTAGTCTAGGTGATTCTATTGATACTTTGGAAGGTTGTGAAGAAAATTGAAGAACAGTTCAATTTCTTGGTAATACTCTGCGACAGAAAGGATACAAGGGTCAAAGAAACTGAAGGAATGACTCATTCATTTCAATGCATATAATGTAAGTGTTCTTATCATTATCTCTGTATGAATTCAATTTTAGAAACATGTTTTAGGTATTCTTATACTAATTTGTTTAATATATTATCTACATAAAAATAAACAAGATCTTGTATAAGTTTTCCCAACAATTGGCCTCACAGCCTTTGGTAATCTTTATTTTCATGCATGAACATGTTAAAAATTAAATTATTTGATGTGTTGAGTAATTTGATGAATTTCATGATTTTATGAAGCATATTGAACTCTATGTGATTATTAACAATTTTTAGGTTATTTTGTTGTGTTTTATATGCCATTAACTTTTATATTTGCTTTATTTTGTGTAAAACATTGTAAAAATTAATTAGAAAATAGTTTGGTTTGAAAATTTGCGCAAAAAAATTTTACCGAAATTTTTTACTTTGCCTGCCAGTCGCACACGCACGCATATCCCCTCCCTGCGAGCGCACCAGCGCGCGTATCACCCTGCCACCTCCCACACACCCCTCGGCCAAGCACCCCTGCGTGCGCACACACCCAGCATCAGCCATGGTGAACAGTACCCGTCACGGGTAATGTTCATCACAATTGAAAAAAAAAAATAAATATCAAATTTATTTTATCATTTAAAAATATTTTTTTAAAATAAGATATTTTTGTTGTTTGGGATTTAAAAAATTAGATATTTTTACAAAGATTCAAATTCAAAATTAAAAATAGACAAACAATTTAATTTTAAATCTTTTAATATATTAAAATATTAGAATTAAGATATATTTAAGATATTTTCTTTTAAATACTTTTTTTTATTAAATCTTTATTTGAAAATATATATATGTTTATTCTATAGTTTTTAATATTTAAATTATTTGAAATTTGTTAGTTAGATATTTTCATGGATATTTGAATTGTATTAACTGTTTTGAGATATTTTAGGGTTGTTATACTATTAATATTTTATTTTTTTTAAAAATAGTTTAAATATTAGCTTATAGTTGTAACAACACAATATATTTTTTGAAAAATAATTAAGATATTGATTTTAAATTTTAAAATTGGTTAGATTTTTTAAAATATCACGTTTTTTCAAACCAATTATCAAAATATTTTTTAATGGGATTTAAATGAACTTTGGTTAATTGTTGATAAATCTTCTTTATATTAAATTAATATTTTTCAAATTAACCTAAAGTAAGTTGATTGTTGATAAATTAAATTTAAATTAACTATTGTTAATTGTTGATAAATTTCATTTAAATTGACTTATATTTTTGTAAAAATTTAATTAATTCAAATTTTTGATAAATTCTATATAATTAATTGTGGTATTTTTTGCAAATGAAATAAACTGTGGTATTTTTGCATAAATTCATAAACTTGCTCATATAGTAACATGATTAGGCTCATCCAATTGTAACATGTCTGTTTGCACTATATGTGGTATTTTTGCAATTGGGCTTAGATGCATATAGTGGCCCCATATATTTGCTAGAAATATGGAGTTTGCCAAATAAAATATTTATGAAGTGATAAGTTTTATTTGGGCCCATTAGAAAATGTATAGTTTAAATTTCTCTCTTGTGGGTGGTTCCACTTGTGAAGGCCCGTTTGCTTTGCATGACTATAGTGAGCCTAATCAATTAATAACAATTAATAAAATAAATGTTTAAGTTCCTGTCTTTTGGACCTTGTGTAATGACCCAACTATTTCTAAGACCTTGGACCATTAAAACTACTAGATATAGCTACTACTCTTGGAGAAAAACATACATAAGAAATAACTATTACTTTATTGAAACTCTAAAATAACATAAAAGTATTAAATAAAATATGATAGGGTATGGGATCCCATTGTTTACAAAACATAAAACATAATTTTGAATACTAATTGTGGAATTATATTAAGAAAACATAATTTAAAAGACTAAAAAATAAATAACTCCGTCCTCGATCAACACGCAGTCCACTCAGTCCATTCATCCTTAACACACAAGCCAAGCTACCAAAAAATAAAGGAGTGAGCCTAATGCCCAGCAAGGAAAATATACTAACAACATACATCATAAATCAAAAAGCATAAGACTATATCATAACAACATACTATAAAACATATATCACAACTCTAACCCATGATCATGGTAATCTTGGGGTTTTCTATCTATGCAACTATAAGCCCCAGGCAACATAAAAACATTGGGGTTTGCTAGCTAAGCAACTATAAGCCTCAAGCGACATAAAAGCATTGAGGTTTGCTAGCTAAACAACTATAAGCCCCAAGGACTACAAGACATATTCATATATATCATAACATAAACATACTATAACATCTCATAACATATAAGCATATATAATCTATCATATTTTCCTTACCAAAAGCCGAGATATTTGGAAACAAGAACGAGATTTAGAAAATCCTATAAACCAACAGTAGAAAATGGTGAGAATCTTTAAGAATAAAGATGAATATGGGAACTAAACCATCAAGAAGAAACTTACCAAGAAATACCTTAAGTTTCAAGAACTTAAATACCTAATCAAGAATCAATAACAAGAGTTAGGATCTGATACAAGAAACTAAAGAAAACTAAAGAATTATAAAGAACTGGACTTAAGGAATAACAATACCTTAAATGACCTTATGGATTGGTCTAAACCTCAATACCGAAATCACATTTTTCTCACCCTAGGCGATATATTGCCTCCCCCAGTATTCTCAAGGCTAGTTCGATCGTTCGTGCAAAGTCGACGTGTTTTCCGTATCTTCCGTTAGGCAATATATTGGCCCCTATGCTGCGATAAATCGGCATACGTGAATATATTAAACACGTAATTGTACTTTTTCAGCATAATTTGAATTGGATAAACAGCTTTGACTAAGTCATAATACGATCCTAACAGTTGCAGGAAGGTTCTAGAGCTTCTAGATTTTTCTTGTATTAAAACTATTCATCAAAATACTTAATTCCTTAATAACCATGATTATGACAAGGGTCATGCTCTTAATGGTTCTATCTAAACCTTAGGTTATAATAAATAATATATCTATGACCAGCAATATTAATCAAACCTTAAGTTATAATTAATATTCTTAAACTATAGGTTAAACTTATAAAATCCATAACTGTTGCTATGAGTTTCCAACTAAGTCTCGACTTGAACCAAAATCCACGGTAACTAACATACTACTACTGCTGTTGCTACTACTGCTCTGCTGCTACTGCTACTGCTACTACTACTATCTAGCTAGGCTAAGTAAACATTCTGGGACTCTACACCTTGTATGGAAGTATGGGAGCATTTGTAGTGGGAATGACATACTGGACACAACCCGCCTTCATACAAGCCCAATTGTTAAGGCCCATTTACTTGAGTTGGACTTAATTGTATAGGTTCATTATATTATTTAAACATAAATATTGATTAGCAACAAATAAATTCTAGATTAATTGAATTTGTTTCAATGTGACACTTTAGAATCAATAGGAAATTATAGGACTTTGGTTTTAAAAATTTAATCTTTTCAATTTTTTGGAGAACCATAGTTATTAATTTTCTAAAAATAAATAATAAAAATACTATTTTTAATTTTTAATGAGCTTATTTTAAGAATTATATTCGATCTCCACCGTTGGTTTAAATATGTCAATAGCTTAATGGTGCCTCAAGACGCTTTGATTCGTCCCTCTATGGAAGGTGTTCATTAGTTATTTTGATAAGGTTAGATTTTGAAAGATAGATAATTATAGGTCAAATTCTACTAGACTCACTCCTACGGTGACTACTAAGACTAAATCTATTGATTATAAAAAAAAAAAAAAAGTGGGCCTAGCTCATAAAATAAGAGATTTTGTTTTCTTATTTTGATCGAATAGAAGGTTGTTAATGATGGTGTCCATTATTAAATAAGTTTACAACTTTATTTAAATAGTGGTATTTTTACTATCATCAACCGGGACAAGGATATAATAGATTAGTTAAAAACCTAAAGAAATAGAGATATGATTGTTTTTAGTATTTTTTTTCTCATATCTTACATATGTTTTGTATATGTTGTGTTATTTCTTGAAATTAGAGTAAATATGAAGTTTTATTGAGCAAAAGTGATTGATTTCTATTTTATTGATAATTGGTAGTTTTAAGTATGGTTGTGTCTACTCCCATTATTTCTCAACTTTCGATGGAGAAATTCACTGGAGAAAACTTCCTTAAATGGAAGCAAAACATCAACATTGTGTTGATTGGTGACAACTCCAAGTTTGTCATGACTGAGGAATCCCCGGAAGTTCCAGCTGAAGGAGCTAACAAGTCTGTCAGGGATAAGTATGAGCATTGGTAGGAAGCTAACAACAAGGCATGGTACTACAAGTTGACTAGTATGGTCGACACTCTCAAGACAAAGATCGAGAATGTTGAGACGGCCTATGAAATCATGGATCAGCTCCAAGACATGTTTGGTGCCAAGTCAGCACAGACTCGTTTTGAGGCCACCAAGAAATATGCCAAAGCTTGGATGGCACCTTCTCAACATGTTCACGATCATCTTATCAAAATGAAAAACTACTTTCAGGAAGCAGAACTGTCTGGAGCAACAATAGATGAGGAAACTCAAGTTAGCTTAATCCTCAACAGTCTCTCTCCAGCTTTCCTACCGTTCACCACCAACTATGCATTGAATAAACTCAACTATGGTCTGACGAAGCTCATGAATGAGCTTCAGACTTTTGAGTCTATCATGGGTGGACCGAGTAAGGGAGGAGGAAAGAATACAACTACTACTACTGCTACTAATCCAGCTAAGGCTGATGCTAACCAAGCTTCGTCTTCGAAAGCTGGAAACAAGGAGAAAGATGGAGATAACAACAACCCCAAGCCTGAAAAATCCGTGAAGATGAGTGCATAACCAAATGCATAGACACCTAAGGGGAAGAACAATAAAAACAAGAAAGGTAAAGGTAAGTGTTTTCACTGCAACGAGAAGGGGCATTGGAAACAGGATTGCCCCAAGTTTCTAGCAGCTAAAAACAAAGGTAATGATTATAGTTCATATATCTTAGAAACATGTGGTTTAGAGAATGATAAATCCATTTGGATTGTTGATTCTTGATCTACTAACCATGTTTGTAACTCTTTCCAGCTTCTTGAATCGTGGGAGGAAGTGGACGAAGGCAGCTTAACTATTAGTGTTTGGAACGAAGCGTTCATTGCGGTCCAAGATAGAGGAAGAGCTCGTCTGAAGTTCGAAAATAAATTTTTAATTCCGAATTTTAGAAGAAATTTGATTTCAGTTTCCATGTTGCAATTAGAATAATTTGTTATGACTTTCACAAGTTCTAATATATCTATTTCTTTCAATGGATCACAATTGTGTACTGCATGTTTGGAAAACAGACTTTATATTTTGTGACCTAAAGAACCCCTCGCTCTTAACAATGATTTATTCAAAGTAGCTAAACCTAGGGCCATTAAACGTCAAAAGACCAAAAATGATAACATGACGTATTTATGGCATTTAAGACTAGGTCACATTGTCTATGATAGCATTCAAAGACTTACAAATGACATGCCTTTGAGGGAACTCACCTTAGGTGAATTACCTATCTGTGAATCTTGTCTAGAAGGCAAACTGACCAAGCGTCCATTCTCTACAAAGGGTGATAGGGCCAAAGAACCACTTGGACTTGTGCATTCAGATGTTTGTGGACCTTTGAATGTACAAGCCATGGGTGATTATGAGTATTTTATCACTTTCATTAACGATTACTCTAGATACTCATGTCTTTACCTAATGCATAGGAAATCAGAAACATTTTAAAAGTTTCAGGATTTCCTAGCGATGGCTCAGAACAAATTAGGTAAAACGTTAAAGATCTTTCACTCTGATAGGGATGGAGAATATTTTGATATTCAGTTCCAAGATCATTTAACTAAACATGGGATTTTATCACAACTTACTGCCATGGGTACTCCGCAACGAAATGGTGTATTGGAACGCCAGAACAGAACTTTATTAAAAATGGTTGGATGCATGCTTAGGTACTCAACTCTACCAACTTCGTTCAGGGGACATGCAATTGAAACCGTGAACAACATTCTAAATGTCGTGTCGTCCAAATCAATCCCCAAAACACCTTTAGAACGTTGGAATGGTCGTGAACCTAGTTTACACGATTATAGAATCTTGGGGTGTCCCGCCCACGTCCTGAGGAAAAAGGAGGGAAATCTAGAACCGGGAACTGAAGTTTGCATGTTTTTTGGCTATCCTTAAGGTACTCGGGGTGGACTTTTCTATAGTCATTCAGAAAAGAAAGTGTTTACTTCTACGAATGCTACTTTTCTAGAAAATGACTATGTCCAAAATTTCAAACCACGCAGCAAAGTATTTTTAGAGGAGATGGTTAAAGAATTGACTCCAACCAATGTTTCATCGTCATCCACGCGAGTTGATGATGAAATTCCCACTCTTCATGTCCAATAGACGCAAGTAGATTTAAATGAAGAAAGTACCACTGTTCCTGAGAAAACAGTCATGGAGCCTCGTTGTAGTGGGAGGGTTTCTAGAAACCCAGTTCTCTATGGTTTGGATGGCGAAACCAATATGGTTGTTGGTGACAGTAGTGATGATGATCCTATTGGGAAAACTTATACAAGATCTTGTTTATTTTCATATAGATCTTATATTAAACGAATTAATATAAGAAACCCTAAAACATGTTTCTAAAATTGAATTCAAACAGAAATTATGATAAGAACACTTACATTATACACAGTGGAATGATAGAGTCCTTCCTTCAGTTTCTCTAACCCTTGTATCCTTTCTGTCGTAGGGTATTACTTAGAAACTGAATCGTTCTTCAATTTTCTTCATCGCCTTCCAAAGTATCCATAGAATCACCTAGACTAGGGTAGGCAATTCTCAACACATGAGATAGATTGTAACACCCTGGATAGTCAGGACCGCTACACTGTGTATTTATAAAGGTGTGAGACTAGCTAATCAAGTCGTTTAATCAAAACGTGTCGTTAACTAAAGAGTTCTAGGGCTAAAAGACATTTTGGCCTCAAAAGATACATTTTATAAGTTATAAACAGTTTATAGAAGGGATCCCCAAAATCAACAGTGTTTAAAAGTTGGTTTACAAAATTCAACAGTTAAGAGTAAACATTAGCCATACTAAGGCAAAATACAAGGATCTGGTCCTCTCGTCCCTGTAATCTCCTCAACCATGGCAGTTGAGCGGCCTGATATGTACATTCACCCTGCAGAGCTCTTCAATCAAGGTTGATCGATCTTGCCCTTGCCTTTACCTGCACCACGCAGCACCCGTGAGCCAAGGCCCAACAAGAAAACAACATACACAGTATAAACAATATTATCAAACAGACATTCCAGTAAGCATGTTCAGATATTCAGTCCACAGCATATAAGCACACTTCAAGGTACAAGTAACCTCAACTATACTCAAGTTATTCAACAATCTCATTAATCACATTCATAGCCAAATATAATAATCAATTAACACCAATACGAGGGTCGACACCTTAGGTCGCACCCTCTGTTTAACCCACTGACTCCGGCCCGCTTAAACCGAGCTCAGTGCATAGTAAGCTGTCCTCGGATACCAGTGTCCGAGTTGTGCCAATTGCACAAGTTAACCGTGGCACGCTTAGGCCGTTGGTTTATAATTTACATGGCTTGATACCATTCTTTCAATCATATATATCAGGGAACCCTTAGTCCCGTTCAAATATTCAACCGGTTGTAGTTTTCTTACCTTTAGCTTTCAGATGAATTAACTACGGGCGATACTCCTTGAGCGCGATCCGATCCTTGAGCCCTAGCTTAACACCTAGTCATAACCATGATGAAAGACACCATTAACAATCTTAAATGAGTTTCCAAACCAAGTTCTAGTACTCGGAACATTGAACTTTACCAAATATGGTAAAAGACTCAACCCTGAGCACCCTAGGTTAAATTCCCAAGCCTAAAATCTCAAAATCCCAAAATCTCTTAAGCGCTCCGGCATAGGCCACCCATGCCGCGGCATGGCCCCCAAATAGAACCTTCTAAGGCACAAAAATAGGTAAGGGCCGCGGCATTTCTTGGGCCATGCCGCGGCCTGCCCTCCTTCCTCAGTATGCAACAACTTCGAAGGGTCGCGGCTCACCAAGAACCATGCCGCGGCCCGACCCTTCGAACCCAGAAAAAAATACAATTTTCAATCTCTAAACCTCACCTTAAGCCATCCCAAAGCCCCCAACTCAAAACCAATTAATAATAACAACATTAGAATGATTTAAACAACACAATCCAACCAAAAATCCAGCTTAAGATTCACTAAAATCCCAACTCCAACTTCTGAGATTTCAAACCCACAAAACTCAAAACCAGCCATGAAAACTCTCAAATTCAACCATCAAACTTCAAATTAATCCTTACCTCAGCTGTAGAATCATTTCTCCAATAGTCCCCTGACCTATCTTCAAAGTTTCAAGCCTCAATTTCCACCTTAAATGCCAAAACCACATATATTGAAAACTCAGCCATTTCTTTAAATTCCTAACCTCCGAAACGAAAATTCAAAACTTACCTTAGCTCTATCTCAGACCTTGATCAGTTCCTGAGCTAATCCTCTAGATTATTCCCTTCAATTCTCAAGGACACAGCTTAATTCCAGCAGTTCCCTCTCAAGTTTCAGTAGTTTTTTCCTTTGCTAAGAGAGAGAAGGAGAGATGGGGTCGGTTTACACTTTTCTGTCTAGTATTTTCTAAGTCTTCCAAGTATATCCTTAGATTATTAGACTAATCCCAAAGGTCGGGGTGCCAGAAACGTCCCCGAGGTCAAAACAGTAAAATCCCCCAATAGTCCTGCCTAGACATCCTAACCTCAAATATATCTCCAATTATTTATTTTCATCACCCGACAGTCTAAATCACTTCCTGATACCCTAAATACCCCTGACTTGCCCAAAGTCAATTATAATGCCCCGTTGTGACTTTTCCCGCTATCTAGCCCTAGGATCGCCTCGAGTCGCCGGCTGCAGAATTATCCACATAATAATGTGGTTCTCACATATTCAACATGCCTATTTCATATTATCACATAATATCACCAATTGTCATATAATGTCATTTAAGCACTATTAATCACATTCAAATAAGTACTATTCACTCAAATCCCATTTATGCCCTCCCGGCACACTAATCAAGGCCCTTAAGCCTTATTAGCGAATTTGGGTCGTTACAACTATCCCCTCCTAATGAGAATTTCGTCCTCGAAATTTACCTGAATAGCTCGGGATACTGATCCCGCATCACTGTCTCTAACTCCCATGTCGCTTCCTCGACCTTGCTATTCCTCCATAGTACTTCCACTAACGGAATAGTCTTATTCCGTAAGACTTTGTCCTTCTGATCCAAAATCTGAACTGGTCGCTCCTCATTGGACAAGTCTGTCTGTAATTCCAAGTCTTCGTACCTCAGTACATGTGTCGTATCAGAAACATACTTCCGCAACATGGAGACATGAAACACATTATGTACTCCTGATAGCGACGGTGGCAAGGCCAACCTATAAGCCACCTGTCCAATCCTCTCCAGGATCTCAAAAGGTCCAACAAACCGAGGGCTCAGCTTGCCCTTCATTCCACACATCCTCATCACCCCTCAGTGGTGAAACTCGCAGAAACACGTGGTCCCCAACCTGGAACTCCACATTCCTACGCTTAGGATCAGCGTAGCTTTTCTGTCTACTCTACGAGGCAAGCATTCTAGCTCGGATCTTCTCTATGGCCTCATTAGTCCTCTGAACCATGTTTGGCCCCAAATACCTTCTCTCACCCATCTCATCCCAGTGAATGGGCGATCTACACTTCCTTCCATATAACATCTCCTAAGGAGCCACTCCAATTATGGACTGATAGCTGTTGTTATATGAAAACTTGATCAATGGGAGGTACTTAGTCCATGAACCCTCGAAGTCAATCACACATGCCCTAAGCATGTCCTCCAATACCTGAATCGTCCTCTCAGACTGTCCATCAGTCTTAGGATGAAAAGCTGTGCTAAACTTCAGCTGAGTCCCCATAGCTCTCTACAAAGCTCCCCAAAACTTGGAGGTAAAGATAGGGTATTGGTCAGATACAATAGACTTTGGAACCCCATGGAGACGAACTATCTCCCTCACATACAACTCTGCATACTGTTCCACTTTATAGGTCGACCTCACTAGTAGAAAATGAGCTGACTTGGTGTACCTGTCCACTATCACCCACACCGAGTCATGAAGTCCAACTGTCCTGGGTAATCCACCAATGAAATCCATCGTAATGTCCTCCCACTTCCACTCTGGAATACCCAAAGGCTGAAGCAATCCCGCTGGTCGCTGATGCTCAGCCTTAACCTGCTGACATGTCAAACATCTAGACACATACTCAACTACATCCTTCTTCATCCCGGGCCACCAATATAATATCCATAGATCCTGATACATCTTCGTGGTACCCGGATGAAGTGAGTATGGTGTAGTGTGTGACTCATCCAGTGTCTCTCGCCTGATCCCCTCATTAGCCAGAACACAGATCCGCCCCTGATACCAAAGCAATTGTGTTTCAGAAACAGAATTATCCTTAGCTGTCCCTGCTAAGGCATGCTATCTACTTTCCTGCAACTGCACATCTACTAACTGACCCTCCCTGATCCGCTCTAACAGGGTCGACTGCAAAGTGATATTGGCTAACTGGCCCACCACCAGTTCTATCCTTGCCCTGGCCATCTCATCAGCCAACTCTCTCGAGATCTGGGTGGAACTGTACAACTGCCCTGGGCCCCTCCGGCTCAATGCATCTGCCACAACAGTTGCTTTCCCAGGATGGTAAAGGATATCACAGTCATAATCCTTAACCAACTCCAACCAACATCTCTGCCTCATATTCAGATCCTTCTGGGTAAAGAAATACTTCAGACTCTTATGGTCAGTGTATATCTCGCACTTCTCTCCATATAGATAGTGTCGCCACACCTTCAGTGCGAATACCTCTGCTGCTAACTCCAAATCATGAGTCAGATACCTCTGCTCATACTCCTTCAGCTGTCGAGATTCATAGGCTATAACTTTCTCATTCTGCATCAACACACAGCCTAAACCCATCCTCGACGCGTCACAGTAGACCACAAACTTGCCTTCCTCTGAAGGAAGACTCAACACCGGCGCAGAAATAAGTCATCGCTTCAACTCCTGAAAGCTGTTCTCACACTTCTCTGACCAGATGAACTTCTGATTCTTTCTTGTTAACTCTGTCATTGGCGAAGAAATCTTCGAGAACCCCTCTACAAACCGCCTGTAGTAACCAGCCAACCCAAGGAAACTTCGCACCTTCGAGGCATTCCTCGGCCTCGGCCAATCCCTAACTGCCTCTACCTTGGACGGATCCACCTTAATCCCTTCTGCCCCAACTATATGTCCAAGGAAGGTCACCTCTGGTAGCCAAAACTCAAACTTCTTAAACTTGGCATATAACTGATGCTCCCTCAACCGTTGTAAACCCTGTCGGAGATGCTGCTCATGCTCTGCCTCTGAACTGGAGTATACCAAAATGTCGTCAATGAAGACAATGACGAACTGATCCAAGAAATCCTTGAACACCCTGTTCATTAAGTCCGTGAAAGCCGCTGGGGCATTGGTCAGACCAAAAGACATGACCAGGAACTCATAATGCCCATATCACGTCCGGAAGGCCGTCTTCGGTATATCCTCATCTTTGATCCTCAGCTGGTGATAACCAGATCGAAGATCAATCTTTGAGAACACCGTCTTACCTTGCAACTGATCGAACAAGTCATCAATCCTTGGTAGAGGGTACTTATTCTTAATAGTTAACTTGTTCAATTCTCTATAATCGATACACATCCTCAAAGTCTTGTCCTTCTTCTTAACGAACAACACTGGAGCACCCCATGGAGAGTAACTAGGCCTGATGAATCCCAAATCCAGAAGTTCTTGCAACTGTATCTTCAACTCTTTCAGTTCCTCTGGTGAAATTTTGTACGGTGCCCTAGATACTGGCTCTGTCCCTGGTGCTAACTCAATCTCAAACTGAATCTCCCTACACGGCGGCAACCCTGGCAGATCCTCAGGGAAAACATCCAGAAACTCACACACTAATCTAGTCTCTCCTGGCCCTACCGACATGACCCTAGCGGTATCCACTACACTAGCCAGAAAACCTACACATCCTCCCTGCAGCAAGTCCCTGGCTCTCAATGCTGAAATCATGGGTACGCGGGGTCCAGACACCGCACCCACAAAGACAAAAGGGTCCTTACTCTCAGGCTCAAAAGTAACCATCTTCTTCATGCAATCAATCGTAGCTCCATATCTGGCCAACCAGTCCATACCCAGACTCATATCGAAATCCTCCAAATCTAACTCAATCAGATCTACCGAGAGTTCCCTACAATCAACTATCACTGGCAGTGCCTTAACCCATCTCCTAGAGACTACCAGTTCCCCTGTAGGCAACAAAGTCCCAAACACTACAGTCCGATACTCACGAGGTCTACACAATCTATCAATCACTCTACTAGAAACAAAAGAATGTGTGGCACCAGAATCTATCAAAACAGTAAAAGGAGTGCCAGCGCTAGAAAGCTGACCTGTCACTACTGAGTGTAATGCCCCAGATTTCCTATTCTGGTTAACGGCTGGATTTGTAGGCCGGGAGGGCCATAATTGTTTAATTACGCCATTAAACGTGTTTACGTACGTTTATGAGAATTATATTATAATATAATGTTACTTGTATGCATGTCGGTGATATTTGCTGAGACCACATTATGATGTGGGTTTGTTCGAGCTGTCGACATGAGATGATCGTAGATTATTGATTAGCGGTTTGGTCACAACGGGTTTAAGTGTCGGGACTTGGGTTGAGTCTCGGGGTGATTTTGATGATTAGAGCGTTACCGGGAGAAAACGGGTAACGGGAGGTGAATTATTGGTGTTTATGATTTTTGAGAATAGCGGGAATTGGAGAGCGTTAATTATGAATAACGAGTTGGGAGGAAAGTACCAAATATGCCCTTGGGAGTCTTTAGAAACCATTAATTGACCTAGGGGTAAAATGGACATTTCACCCCTAGGATAGATATAACCTTTATTGACTGAAGAAAGTGATGGAAAACAGAGTATACTTTAGAGTTCTCCCGTACCTTCTTCTCCTCACTGTTCTTTGTGGTTTTTGAATCAACTTTGAGGATTCTAGCTTGGGAAGCAAGCCTTGGAAGTGTGGGAGTGTGTTCCACTATTGAAGGCCATCATAAGACGAGCTTTGGGTAAGTTTCTAACCATAGTTTCTCTGGTTTGCTCTATTTTGGTTTTGTTTTGCAACTGAGTTTACTAGGATGAATTCATGGGTTTTGTTGGGAGTTTTGGCTAGGGTTCCCATTCTTGTGATGTTTGGGGTGTGTTGGGATGGTTTTTGGGTTCATTTGGCATCAAGAATAGGCTTTGGAATCTTGGAAATTGAGTTGGAAACGAAGGAGATGAAGAAGGTCGGTTCAGGGGTGTTTTGGGCTGGAGGTAGCGCTACAGCGCCCACCTTAGGGCGCTATAGCGCTCCTCAGGAGGGTTTTTGGCTTTTGGGAGGTTCTGAGTAGAGTGCTGTGGCGCTAGGGGTTGAGCGCTGTAGCGCTACCCTGTTCCTTCCAAACTTCGTTTTGAGTGTTTTTAAGGGTTTTTGACTTGGGGTTTCAATCCTTACGGCCCGTGATCGATTCTACTCACCGTGTGGGCATGTTTCGAGGTCCCGAGGGTGGTGCTTAGGATAAGACCCTATTATTGTGGATTCTCATTAATGGAGGTTATAATTATTTGTGATTAGGTAACCGCTAAGGAACTAAAGGCCCGATCGTTTTCAGGGGTCGTCTTTATCATACTTCTCGCTCAAACTTGAGGTAAGAAAATAGTGTGTGGGTACAGTTGCACCCTGTACAGGTATATGACATGCATGGTTTGATATTGAGGCTTGTTGGTTGATATATGTGAACGTGGATTGCATACTAAATGCTAATGAATGCTGATTACCTGTTTAAGACACTGACTAGTCAGGGACCGACTCTAAAGTCGATGATCACGCATTGAATGGCTCTATGACATTAATGCGAGACCGACCCTAAGGTCGAAGAACTTATAAGCACTTGCCTGGTCTACGACCAGATGACTATAGCCAAGATATATGACCCCGGTGACCGTTTGTCACGTGGCTAAGGGACGTTGTCCATTGTTTCGACTCTAGAGTCGTGAGGAAGGTTATGTTGGTGACCAATCACCATGCACCTGTCCTGAACAAACTTATGAACGAAACACTTATCGATTAAGCCCTGGTGACCCTATCGTCACATGGCTAAAGAGAGCGATGCTCATTATGGTGACTTTCGACTATGGTCACCTATTTGTTGGACTGATAGTCCTGAATGATTATTATGATCGTTGTTGATATTATATTGTATTTTATTTTGTTTTCTTGCTGGGCCTTGGCTCATGGGCGCTTTGTGGTGCAGGTAAAGGAAAGGAAAAACTTAACCAGCCCTGAGTGGAGAGCTTGGGCGACGTTGTGTACATACAGGGCCGCTTGACCGCCACGGTCAAGGAGTTCTCAGAGGGACTAGAGGTGTACCCTATTTTTGCCGCTTAGGCCGGCGGAGTTTGTAAATTTGGAACTGTAGCGAGTCTTTTGTATTACATACCACTTGTAAACATTTTAAAAGGCTCATGAGCAGTTTACTTACTTAATGAAATGTACCCTTTCCTTTTTACTGGTTTTCTACCTTAACCTGATAATAACACTTAGATCACGTTTTTAACCAAAGGACTCGGGTAGCGGGTCAAATTTCCGGTTCACCGTTCACCGTAACTGTTCTAGGGTAACCAGGGCGTTACAACTTGGTATCAGAGCAATGCCAAGGTTAGGGTTCCTGTAGAATGGCTGGGTATGTACACACATCATTGAAGTCAAGCTCGACTCATGGTTTGGTAGCTATCTAAGTGGTTACATGCATAATTGCTTAAATGTGATATATATGCTTTCCCTGTGTGCATGAGGTATTATGTTGAGCTTGTGCCCTGAGATATTATGTCTTCAGCAAATGTGTACTGATTAGTACTGAGATTGCTGGCGCCTGCTTATTAGCATGGTTGTTTATAAGTTATTATGTGATACATGCTGAGTGCTGAGTGCCATAAACATGTATCTGCTTGCGAATATTGAGTGACTGTGGAATGTGATAGTTGTCTGTTGTTCTTGGACCGTGAGGCGGCAAGAGGTTTAGTTATTACTACCTGACTGGCCGTATTGATTATTGTTTCAGTAAGGTATCAGTGACAGAATGAACTCAGGACAGACAGACATGTCAGCTGGCCAGAGTGATCCAGGCCAGAATAATAACAGTCAGGGTCAAGAGAATGACCAATCTCAGATTCCACAGCCAGCACCTGCAAACTGGCAGCAGATGTTTGATGATTTGCAGGCTATAGTGGTAAAACAGGGAGAGGAGCTTCGTCTCCTAAGACAGCAGCAAGTGCCTGTGGTGGCCAGTGTTGCAGAGGCACCTTCTGTGCCGGTGCCAGTTATTGGGCCACTGCCTGGGGTTGAAAACAGATTTGAACCTCTTTATGAGCAGTTCAGGAAACAGCAACCTCCTGTGTTTGAAGGCAGTGCCGATCCTACCAAAGCTGAACAATGGATGAGCATGATTACCACTGTTCTGGACTTTATGAAGGTAGTTGGTACTGAGAGGGTGGCCTGTGCTGCCTATATGTTTCAGGAAGATGCCCGGATTTGGTGGGAAGTGGTTGGCCAGACCAAGGATGTTAATCTCCTGAGCTGGGAGGAATTTCAGAATTTGTTCAATGAAAAGTACTATAATGATGCCATTAGAGCGGCGAAGGCTGATGAATTTATGAGGCTACTTCAGGGAAACTTATCAGTAACCTAGTATGCCTTAAGGTTTGACCGTTTGGCAAAGTTTGCCAAGGAGTTGGTGCCCACTGATGGGACCAGGAGAGAGCGTTTCTTACAGGGGCTAAAGCTCAGGTTAGCCCGAGATGTGTGCATCACCACTGTGGCAGGAGTGACTTCTTATGCACAGGTGGTGGAGAAGGCGCTTACAGCTGAAACTGCAGAGATTAAGATCTGGCGTGAAAGTGCAGCCAGAAGGGATTTCAGGAGGCCAGGTCCTCCATTTGTGGGTTCTGGTAGGGGTGTTGGCCCCAGTGATCAGAAGAGGAAGGTCCCTGATACCTTTCCAGTTCCAGGTCCTGACAGGAGACCTCGTGGCAGTACAATAGGTCGTCCTGGGGGCAGTGAAGCCTGGAAGTTTTATCCCGAGTGTCCTAGATGCAAGAGGCATCACTTGGGAGAGTGTAAGGCAAGGGCCTGCTTCTCTTGTGGAGCAGTAGGTCATCTGAAAAAGGATTTCCCTAAGGCAAGAAAGGAAGAGCCCAGGAAGGCAGACAGCTCGGCCCCAGCGCGAGTGTTTGCTTTGACTCAAGCAGAAGCTGAGGCTTCACCCTCAGTTGTTACAGGTCAGCTTCTTAGTGCAGGAACTGCTTATAATGTATTGATTGATTCTGGTGCTACACACTCCTTTGTTGCAAGTAGTGTTATTGATAGATTGTGTAGACCTTGTGATTTCTATGCTGTGGGGTTTGGTACTTTGTTACCCACTGGGGAGCTGGTTGTATCCAGGAGGTGGGTCAGGTCTTTGCCAGTGATAGTGGAGGGCAGAGAGTTGTCAGTGGATCTTATAGAGTTGGTTATGACTGACTTCGATATGATACTGGGTATGGACTGGTTGGCCAAGTATGGGGCAACCATTGATTGCAGAAGGAAGATGGTCACCTTTGAGCCTGAAGGTGAGGATCCTTTTGTATTTGTTGGTGCTGTGCATGGACCCCATATTCCTATGATTTCAGCATTGAGGGCTAGGGATTTATTGCAAGGGGGTTGCATTGGATTCTTAGCCAGTGTGGTTGATACCACCAAGGTCGTGCCAGTGAGACCAGAGGATACTAGACTTGTGTGTGAGTTTCTGGATGTGTTTCCAGAGGATTTTCCAGGGTTGCCACCACACAGAGAGATTGAGTTCGTTATAGAACTGGCCCCAGGGACGGAGACAGTGTCTAGAGCACCATACAGAATGGCCCCAGCTGAGTTGAAAGAATTAAAGGTACAGTTGCAAGAGCTGTTGGACTTGGGTTTTATCAGACCTAGCTTTTCACCTTGGGGTGCGCCAGTTCTGTTTGTGAAAAAGAAAGATGGTTCTCTGAGAATGTGTATAGATTACAGGGAATTGAATAAGTTGACAATTAAGAACCGGTATCTTTTGCCAAGGATAGATGATCTGTTTGATCAATTGCAGGGTAAGATGGTATTCTCTAAGATCAACCTTTGTTCTGGTTATCATCAGTTGAGGGTTAAGGAGGGGGACATACCGAAGACCGCTTTTCATACTAGGTATGGGCATTATGAGTTTCTAGTTATGTCATTTGGGTTGACTAATGCCCCTGCTGCTTTCATGGATATGATGAACAGAGTGTTCAAGGATTATTTGGACCAGTTTGTGATCGTCTTTATCGATGATATTCTGGTGTATTCTCAGACTGAGTCAGAGCATGAGCATCATCTGAGGTTAGTTCTGCAGAGGTTGAGGGAACACAGATTGTTTGCAAAGTTCAAGAAATGTGAATTCTGGTTGTCTCAGGTATCCTTTCTTGGGCATATTGTCAGTAAGGAGGGGATTACAGTAGATCCAGTAAAGATTGAAGCGGTCAGGGATTGGCCAAGGCCAAAGAATGCTTCTGAGGTTAGAAGTTTCCTTGGATTGGCAGGGTATTACAGGCGTTTTGTGGAGGGGTTCTCAAAGATTACTACTTCGTTGACTGAGCTAACACGCAAGGGTTAGAAGTTTGTGTGGTCAGACAAGTGTGAGAACAGCTTCCAAGAGTTGAAACAGAGGTTGATTACAACTCCAGTTCTGAGTCTTTCGACAGACCAGGAGAAGTTTGTGATATACTGCGATGCTTCTCATCAGGGTTTGGGCTGTGTTTTGATGCAATTAGAGAGAGTTATAGCTTATGCTTCTCGTCAGCTGAAGGAGTACGAGAAGAGGTATCCTACTCATGATTTAGAGTTGGCGGTGGTGGTTTTCGCTTTAAAGATATGAAGGCACTATCTCTATGGAGAGAAGTGTGAGATTTATACAGACCACAAGAGCCTGAAGTATTTCTTTACTCAGAAGGACTTGAACATGAGGCAAAGGCGTTGGCTAGAATTAGTGAAAGATTATGATTGTGACATTCACTATCACCCAGGGAAAGCCAACGTGGTAGCTGATGCTTTAAGCCGGAAGGGTCCGGGACAGATTCATGGTATTAGGCTGATAGCCAGGGAGTTAGCTGATGATATGACCAGAGCTGGTATAGAGTTGCTGGTGGGCCAGTTGGCCAATGTTACGCTACAGTCTACACTGCTAGAGAGGATTAAAGAGGGTCAGTTGAGTGATTCACAGCTGATCAAGATTAGGGAGGATGTCTTGGCTAGAGTATCTAGGGATTATACAGTGTCTGATTTTGGGTTATTGAGATATAAGGGACGGATATGTGTTCCGTTAGACATTGCATTGAGGCGGGAGATTCTGGATGAATCTCATACTGCACCTTACTCTTTGCATCTAGGCACCACGAAGATGTATCAGGATGTGAGATCGTTGTACTGGTGGCCAGGGACGAAGAGGGATGTAGTAGAGTATGTGGCTAAGTGCTTGACTTGTCAGCAGGTCAAGGCTGAGCATCAGAGGCCGGCAGGGTTATTGCAGCCTCTGGATATCCCGGAATGGAAGTGGGAAGACATCACAATGGACTTTGTGGTGGGCTTTCCCAGGACTGTTGGTCAGCATGATTCCATTTGGGTGATAGTGGATCGCTATACCAAGTCAGCTCACTTTCTACCAGTGAGGACTACTTATACTGTTGACCAGTATGCAGATCTCTATGTGAGAGAGATCGTGCGCCTCCATGGAGCTCCTAGGTCGATCGTGTCTGATCGGGACCCTACGTTCACTTCCAAGTTTTGGAAGAGTTTACAGATAGCCATGGGTACACAATTGAAGTTCAGTACAGCTTATCATCCTCAGACAGATGGGCAATCTGAGAGGACGATCCAGATATTAGAAGACATGCTGCGGGCATGTGTACTGGACTTTGGTGGATCATGGAGTAAGTATCTGCCTTTGATAGAGTTCTCCTATAATAACAGTTATCAGTCTACCATTGGAGTTGCACCTTATGAGATGCTATATGGTAGGAAGTGTAGATCCCCCATTCATTGGGATGAGACAGGTGAAAGGAGATACTTAGGTCGTGAAGTAGTTCAGAGGACCAATGAGGCTATTGACAAGATTAGAGCTCGGATGCTTACTTCTCAAAGTAGACAGAAGAGCTATGCGGATCCCAAACGCAGGAACGTAGAGTTTCAGGTAGGAGACTATGTTTTCCTTAGGGTCTCGCCATGGAAAGGGGTGAGAAGGTTTGGGAAGAAAGGCAAGCTGAGTCCCAGGTTTGTAGGTCCATTTGAGATCCTGGAGAGGATTGGTCAAGTGGCTTACAGGCTAGCTTTGCCTCCGGCGTTGTCGGCCGTGCATAATGTATTTCATGTTTCCGCTCTTCGGAGGTACGTATCTGATGAGGGTCATGTTTTGAGTTATGAGGATCTGGAGCTTGAACTAGATCTCTCCTTTGAGGAGCAGCCTGTTCAGATACTTGATCAAAAAGATAAAGTCCTCAGGAACAAGACAATACCTTTGGTTAAGTTGTTGTGGAGGAACAGCAAGGTCGAGGAGGCGACCTGGGAGCTGGAGTCTGATATGCGGAGTCAGTATCCCGAGCTGTTCAGGTAAATTTCGAGGACGAAATTTCTGTAAGGAGGGGATAGTTGTAATGCCCCGGATTTCCTATTCTGGTTAACGGCTGTATTTGTAGGCCGGGAGGGCCATAATTGTTTAATTGCGCCATTAAACGTGTTTACGTACGTTTATGAGAATTATATTATAATAAATGTTACTTGTATGCATGTCGGTGATATTTGCTGAGACCACATTATGATGTGGGTTTGTTTGAGCTGTTCGACATGAGACGATCGTAGATTATTGATTAGCAGTTTGGTCACAACGGGTTTAAGTGTTGGGACTTAGGTTGAGTCTCGGGGTGATTTTGATGATTAGAGCGTTACTGGGAGAAAACGGGTAACGGGAGGTGAATTATTGGTGTTTATGATTTTTGAGAATAGCGGGAATTGGAGAGCGTTAATTATGAATAACGAGTTGGGAGGAAAGTACCAAATATGCCCTTGGGAGTCTTTAGAAACCATTAATTGACCTAGGGGTAAAATGGACATTTCACCCCTAGGATAGATATAACCTTTATTGACTGAAGAAAGTGATGGAAAATAGAGTATACTATAGAGTTCTCCCGTACCTTCTTCTCCTCACTGTTCTTTGTGGTTTTTGAATCAACTTTGAGGATTCTAGCTTGGGAAGCAAGCCTTGGAAGTTTGGGAGTGTGTTCCACTATTGAAGGCCATCATAAGCCGAGCTTTGGGTAAGTTTCTAACCATAGTTTCTCTGGTTTGCTCTGTTTTGGTTTTGTTTTGCAACTGAGTTTACTAGGATGAATTCATGGGTTTTGTTGGGAGTTTTGGCTAGGGTTCCCATGCTTGTGATGCTTGGGGTGTGTTGGGATGGTTTTTGGTTTCATTTGGCATCAAGAATAGGCTTTGGAATCTTGGAAATCGAGTTGGAAATGAAGGAGATGAAGAAGGTCGGTTCAGGGGTGTTTTGGGCTGGAGGTAGCGCTACAGCGCCCACCTTAGGGCGCTATAGCGCTCCTCAGGAGGGTTTTTGGCTTTTGGGAGGTTCTGAGTAGAGCGCTGTGGCGCTAGGGGTTGAGCGCTGTAGCGCTACCCTGTTCCTTCCAAACCCCGTTTTGAGTTTTTTTAAGGGTTTTTGACTTGGGGTTTCAATCCTTACGGCCCGGGATCGATTCTACTCACCGTGTGGGCATGTTTCGAGGTCCCGAGGGTGGTGCTTAGGTTAAGACCCTATTATTGTTGATTCTCATTAATGGAGGTTATAATTGGTTGTGATTAGGTAACCGCTAAGGAACTAAAGGACCGATCGTTTTCAGGGGTCGTCTTTATCATACTTCTCGCTCGAACTTGAGGTAAGAAAACAGTGTGTGGGTACAGTTGCACCCTGTACAGGTATATGACATGCATGGTTTGATATTGAGGCTTGTTGGTTGATATATGTGAACGTGGATTGCATACTAAATGCTAATGAATGCTGATTACCTGTTTAAGACACTGACTAGTCAGGGACCGACTCTAAAGTCGATGATCATGCATTGAATGGCTCTATGTTATTAATGCGGGACCGACCCTAAGGTCGAAGAACTTATAAGTGCTTGCTTGGTCTACGACCAGATGACTATAGCCAAGATATATGACCCCGGTGACCGTTTGTCACGTGGCTAAGGGACGTTGTCCATAGTTTAGACTCTAGAGTCGTGAGGAAGGTTATGTTGGTGACCAATCACCATGCACCTGTCCTGAACAAACTTATGAACGAAACACTTATCGATTAAGCCCTGGTGACCCTATCGTCACATGGCTAAAGAGAGCGATGCTCATTATTGTGACTTTCGACTATGGTCACCTAGTTGTTGGACTGATAGTCCTGGATGATTATTATGATCGTTGTTGATATTATATCGTATTTTATTGTGTTTTCTTGCTGGGCCTTGGCTCATGGGTGCTTTGTGGTGCAGGTAAAGGAAAGGAAAAACTTAACCAGCCCTGAGTGGAGAGCTTGGGCGACGTTGTGTACATACAGGGCCGCTTGACCGCCACGGTCAAGGAGTTCTCAGAGGGACTAGGGGTTTACCCTATTTTTGCCGCTTAGGCCGGCGGAGTTTGTAAATTTGGAACTGTAGCGACTCTTTTGCATTACAACCCACTTGTAAACATTTTAAAAGGCTCATGAGCAGTTTACTTACTTAATGAAATGTACCCTTTCCTTTTTACTGGTTTTCTACCTTAACCTGATAATAACCCTTAGATCACGTTTTTAACCAAAGGACTCGGGCAGCGGGTCAAATTTCCGGTTCACCGTTCACCGTAACTGTTCTGGGGTAACCAGGGCGTTACACTGAGGGACTAGCCTCAGCCTCTGCCTGAGTCAAGGTGAATACTCGAGCTGGAGTCAAGCTATCCACCTTTCCCGCTTCACCTTTCTTCACCGTTGGGCAGTCTTTCCTGAGATGCCCTACAACTCCGCACACAAAGCAAGCCTTGGCCCGACACTCGCCCAGATGGCGTCTTCTACATCTCAGGCACTCTGGATAGGTCCGCCATGCCTCGCCGCCACCCTGACGGCCACCCTGACCACCCCGACCCCTCCTATCAGGACCAGCAGTGGTCGAAGTGTCAGGAGTCTTCCTCTTGAAATCTCTAGGGCCTCCACCACTACCAGACCCAGAATATGGAGGCACCGCCCTGCGGTCCTCCCTTCTTGCTGCACTATCCTTCCATATCTTATTCTCCGCTTCCTCAGCGATAAGAGCCTTCTCAACGGCATGGGCATAAGTAGTTCCCCCAGGTACCGTTGTAATTCTAACATCTCGGGATATCATAGCATTCAGCCCTCTAATAAACCTATCCTGCCTAGTTGCATCAGTAGGCACAAGATCTGGAGCAAACTTCGCAAGCCTATCAAATTTCAGGGCATACTCAGTAACGGTCATACTGCCCTGAACCATACTTACAAACTCATTAACCTTTGCTACTCTAACAGCAACATTATAATACTTCTGACTGAATAAATCTTTGAAACCTTCCCAACTCAATGTAGTCACCTCCCTAGTCTGCGATGCTACCTCCCACCAGATACGGGCATCCTCCCTCAACATATAAGTGGCGCAAGCCACTCTATCATGCCCCTCAATCCTTATAAAATCCAGAATTACTGTAATCATAGTTAGCCACTGCTCGACTTTCAATGGATCTGGTCCACCCTCAAAGATTGGTGGTTGTTGCTTCCTGAACCGTTCATATAACGGCTCCCATTTGTTACCAATCTCCCCAGACTGCACAACTGGTACCACTACAGGTGGTAAAGCAGGGGCAGCACTCCCTGATGGAGCCTGCTGTTGCAGAATACGGATCTGCTCGTCTTGACTCCGTAATCGAGCCTGCATCTCAGCCATTAGCTGCTGCCAGTTCTCAGGCACTGGCGGAGGAGTCTGGCCCTGGTCATCACCCTTGGTCCCGGACCTAGTGCCGGCTAGTCGCAAAGATTTTCTTGGATGCATAGCTATCCAAGTCAATCTGCAAAGAACGACTCGGCAATCAGACCATGATAACAGGGTAAAAACATCTCCAAGATCCACCAATAGAATATCACCAATCACAAACAGTCCACATATAAGCATCCATTCTCATGCACTGGTTGCTAATAAGCACGCCTTAAATCTCACTACACAATAACTACAAAACAAGCATTCATACATGCACGATATACAATTAATCTTTCAAATATTCATCCTCATGCACAACAATGTTAATAAACATGCCTAAATATTCTCACACAGCAGTCAAGGGCCAGGCCCTATCAGTATCTCTGCTTCCTAATAATCCAGTAAATAACAACATTCATTGCTCAACACAAACACATAAGCACATAGGCACATATACACATTACCGAACCCTGATCTGAGCTTGTCTCTAGCAGCGAATGTACATGTCCAGCCTCTCTTCAGGAACCCTTAAACCTAGGAGGCTCTGATACCAAGTTGTAATGCCCTAGATAGCCAGGACCGCTACACTTTGTATTTATATAGGTGTGAGAGTTGCTAATCAAATCGTTTAATCAAAACGTGTCGTTAACTAAAGAGTTCTAGGGCTAAAAGACATTTTGGCCTCAAAAGATACATTTTATAAGTTATAAACAGTTTACAGAAGGGATCCCCAAAATCAACAATGTTTAAAAGTTGGTTTACAAAATTCAACAGTTAAGAGTAAACATTAGCCATACGAAGGAAAAATACAAGGATCTGGTCCTCTCGTCCCTGTAATCTCCTCAACCATGGCGGTTGAGCGGCCTGATATGTATATTCACCCTGCAGAGCTCTTCAATCAAGGTTGATCGATCTTGCCCTTACCTTTACCTGCACCACGCAGCACCCGTGAGCCAAGGCCCAACAAGAAAACAACATACACAGTATAAACAATATTATCAAACAGACATTCCAGTAAGCATGTTCAGATATTCAGTCCACAGCATATAAGCACACTTCAAGGTACAAGTAACCTCAACTATACTCAGGTTATTCAACAATCTCATTAATCACATTCATAGCCAAATATAATAATCAATTAACACCAATACTAGGGTTGACACCTTAGGTCGCACCCT
This sequence comes from Humulus lupulus, assembly GCF_963169125.1. NCBI lineage: Eukaryota > Viridiplantae > Streptophyta > Magnoliopsida > Rosales > Cannabaceae > Humulus > Humulus lupulus. The sequence continues at coordinate 156,691,753 of NC_084798.1, read as the reverse complement.
CTGTTTAACCCACTGACTCCGGCCCGCTTAAACCGAGCTCAGTGCATAATAAGCTATCCTCGGATACCAGTGTCTGAGCCGTGCCAATTGCACAAGTTAACCGTGGCATTCTTAGGTCTTTGGTTTACAATTTACATGGCTTAATACCATTCTTTAAATCATATATATCAGGGAGCCCTTAGTCCCGTTCAAATATTCAACCGGGTGTAGTTTTCTTACCTTTAGCTTTCAGATGAATTAGCTACGGGCGATACTCCTTGAGCGCGATCCGATCCTCGAGCCCTAGCTTAACACCTAGTCACAACAATGATGAAAGACACCATTAACAATCTTAAATGAGTTTCCAAACCAAGTTCTAGTACTCGGAACATTGAACTTCACCAAATATGGTAAAAGACTCAACCCCGAGCATCCTAGGTTAAATTCCCAAGCCTAAAATCTCAAAATCCCAAAATCTCTTAAGCGCCCCGGCATAGGCCACCCATGCCGCGGCATGGCCCCCAAACAGAACCTTCTAAGGCACAAAAACAGGTAAGGGCCGCGGCATTGCTTGGGCCATGCCGCGGCCCGCCCTCCTTCCTCAATATGCAACAACTTCGAAGGGTCGCGGCTCACCAAGAACCATGCCGCGGCCCGACCCTTCGAACCCAGAAAAAACCACCATTTTCAATCTCTAAACCTCACCTTAAGCCATCCCAAAGCCCCTAACTCAAAACCAATTAATAATAACAACATTAGAATGATTTAAACAACACAATCCAACCAAAAGTCCAGCCTAAGACTCACTAAAATCCCAACTCCAACTTCTGAGATTTCAAACCCACAAAACTCAAAACTAGCCATGAAAACTCTCAAATTCCACCATCAAACTTCAAATTAATCCTTACCTCAGCTGTAGAATCGTTTCTCCAAGAGTCCCTTGACCTTTCTTCAAAATTTCAAGCCTCAATTTCCACCTTAAATGCCAAAACCACAGATATTTAAAACTCATCCATTTCATTAAATTACTAACCTCCGAAACGAAAATTCAAAACTTACCTTAGCTCTATCTCAGACCTTGATTAGTTCCTGAGCTAATCCTCCAGATTATTCCCTTCAATTCTCAAGGACACAGCTTAATTCCAGCAGTTCCCTCTCAAGTTTCAGTAGTTTTTTCCTTTGCTAAGAGAGAGAAGGAGAGATGGGGTCGGTTTACACTTTTCTGTCTAGTATTTTCTAAGTCTTCCAAGTATATCCTTAGATTATCAGACTAATCCCAAAGGTCGGGGTGCCAGAAACGTCCCCGAGGTCAAAACAGTAAAATCCCCCAATAGTCCTGCCTAGACATCCTAACCTCAAATATATCTCCAATTATTTATTTTCATCACCCGATAGTCTAAATCACTTCCTGATACCCTAAATACCCCTGACTTGCCCAAAGTCAATTATAATGCCCCGTTGTGACTTTTCGCGCTATCTAGCCCTAGGATCGCCTCGAGTCGCCGGCTGCAGAATTATCCACATAATAATGTGGTTCTCACATATTCAACATGCCTATTTCATATTATCACATAATATCACCAATTGTCATATAATGTCATTTAAGCACTATTAATCACATTCAAATAAGTACTATTCACTCAAATCCCATTTATGCCCTCCCGGCACACTAATCAAGGCCCTTAAGCCTTATTAGCGAATTTGGGTCGTTACATAGATATAGAGAGAAGAAGAGAAATGAACAACGACGCTTAAAAAAATGACTTATGTTTGTAGAGAGAATCTAAAACCTACTAGATCTTCTGATCCTCTTAGAAGCTTGTGATTCAACTTATGTTTTCAAAAATCTTATTTCAACTCTCTCTTATCACTCCTTTTATAGACTCAATTAGGTCACTTATTTAATTAAAAAACCAATAAAATAATAGTCAATAGTCAAGCCTAGGTCGAAATTAGCATGGGCTTTAGGCCCGTGAAATTTCGCATTTAATTATAAGCTCGTTGGACTTAAAATCAAGGCATGTATTATTTTCTACTGATTTAATTAATTAAATAATTATTCAAATCCTTTATCAAATTAATTATTTATAATTTGAACCTTGATTTAAACTTATTTATTAATTTAGATACCAATTTATCTTAATTAATAAATTTGCCATAAAATCTCTTTTCTTCTCTAAATTGTATAACTCTGTGAAACTATCCAAAATTGACCTGGTCAACTGTGATAATTCTACTTGATAATTAAATCAATTAATTCAGACTATCTAGATGATTTTATCCAAGGTACAGTGGGGACCATTGGCCTATGAAATCAAGATCCAATAAGTTATCATAAATCTAACAAATTAATTTACTAACTTATTAATTCCTTGTGACTCCACTAAAGACTAGGAATTGCACTCTTGAATTCATAGAACACTCTATAAAAAATATAGATACGTTATTAATTATCCATTATTACAACCATAATTGTCACTCAATCCTCTATAGACGGTCTACAATGAGATGGGACTAAAATACCGTTTTACCCCTCATTGTATTTTATCCTTAAAACACTTAGTTCCTTGTAAATGATATTTCAGTAAACTAATATTAATTACTGAAATGAGATCTCTATCATTTAGCACCTTGAACCAAACTAAGAGGAAATCATCGTTTCACTTCTTCATCAGAAGCTATAGATGTTCATATCTATGATTAACACTCCCACTCAATTATACTGCCGAGTACCCAAGATGTAAGTATGGGCTAGTCCGTAGGGTAAGTTGGTAACGAACAAGTCAAATAACTCAAATAATACAATCAGTTAGAATATTAACCACTTAGAATTGAGATTGAATTGACCTATGGTCAACTATATGATATGACTAGAATAGATAATAATGGTATGTTTACTTATCCTATCTACTATCAATATCGGTCCACTCTGATGTAACAAATACATCTGATCTTATCTACTTTGCTAATGTTCTGGAAAGAGCATAACACTTCGATGTGTAAGTAGTTCATATCATAGATTGGGAAGTCAGTGTATATCCTATGCACTGACTAATCTTAGGACTAACTTATATTTGAACATATAATCATATTTATATTCCACTGTGATTACATCACTATAAATATGATTAGATATATCCTTAGGATTTAATAGAATTTTTTATTAAACAAATAATCATGAAAATAAAACATATGAGCAAAGTTTCTGACCAAGTTAAAAAATGATATCTATTATTTTATTGATAATAAATGAGATTACAATGAAATTGGGTTTTAATTAGGGCATAAAACCCCAACAAATCCATTGTCTTTCAAATAGGCAGTGGCTAGTCCTGAAAAGGAACTATGGCTCGAAACCATGAAACAGGAAATGGAGTCCATGTACTCAAATTCCGTCTGGGATCTTGCGGAAGCACCTAGTGACGTTAGGGCCATTGGGTGCACCAATCTCTGATAAGTGGTCGATGTCGCCTAATAAACTTCTAAACGGTCGTAGTAGTAAACGGGTTTTGTCATGTCCATAAAGAGGCAAAATACAAATAAAAGGAAAGATTAGTAATTAGGAAAGTAAAAATAAGAAAATTGGAATTAATGTAACTTTGAGAAAAAATAATTTGGTAAAATTAAACACTAAATTAAGAAGAATTATAATTAGAAAGAGAACATGGAAGGCACAAGTTTCATTCATGCAAACACATTTTTTTAATAAAATTAATTCATTCTACACAACTATATTTCTACACCATTAATTATAGTAGGAAAAAATATATAATAAAGTTCACCTTAAAATATGTTATTAATTAAATTTACACTAACTTCTAATTTAAAAACCTATCATATTGTTTACCTTAAATCGACAAATTATAAATGGCATAATGCAGTAAAAGAAATACAATATAACATATATCCTTTTCCCAAAAAATTAGCATGATGATGTGGCACAAATATAAGGCACATGAAGGACACGTGACAAGATATTTATAGAGGACTGGTCGACTTACAACGAAACAGGAGAAATAAACATGTTATCATAAGAACTCAAAACTTAAATGGAGTAGCAGGAAATGAAGTTGACAAAAGACGTGCGACTAGAGCTACTCGGTTAAATATAGTTAAAGTTGAAAATTAGTTTAATATGCAGATATATGTGAGATATATGTATTTAGTGCATTATTCATCTATTATTTTATATTTACTTGTTGCTCAAGTTACGCAAGGCCCATGGCCCATCCATGTAAATTCTTGAGTTTATAAATAGAGGACTCAAGAATTCATTTGTTTATTACGTTGTAATTCTTTACTTTTAAAGAATTCTAAGGATATAAAGCTATCTTTGTATCCTCTCTCTCATCCTGTGAAACTCAGTTGGCTCTGGCTCATCTGATCACAGGTTTTGGGTATTTACATAAATAAGAGTACTAAGTGGACGTAGGTCATTATTGATCAACAAGGCTAAACAACTATATTTATTTGTGTCGTTTCTTATTCTTAAGTTCAGTTTTTATTCTATATTGTAAATTTGACACAGTGTCGTTGACCAAATCAGGGGTCAATCTGAAGGAGAGACTCGAGTGGAACTGGAGGAAGAAAGCCAGGAGTTGGATGCTAAAACCCTGCGAGCAGCCATGAGGATGTTACTGGATGAGTTGGTCACACTAAAGGCTAGCCAGAAGAATGTTGCTGAAATTATGATCATGCAACAAATGGAAATTGATAAACAAAGGCGAGAGCTCGATGATGGGCAAGTCGAGATGAATTAGCGTCAGAGGGATTCAACTGCGGCATTGGAGGCGGCTATACAATTAGCACAAGGAGTTCGACCTGCATAGAACCCTCAAATACAACCATCACGAATTCCTTAACAGCCAAAGCGACATTAGGCTGCTCAACCTGAAAAAATGCCCTAGAATTCTGATAGACATACCGAACCACAACGGCCTCCTCAGTCCGGTCGATTTAGCGAGCAGCCACTTTGACAGAGTAGGGATGAGCAGCGTCCTTGGAGCCCATGTCCTATAACTGACGAGCAGGTCTTACCTGAGAGAGGACCAGGGAATGTTCCCTTAAGAAACAAGAGGCAGTCAAAGGTAAGTTTTACGATCAGAGACCCCCCACGACAAAATAATGTACCAGGACCTAGCAACCAATGCAAAACTCATAGGCCTCCTCCAGTTTATTGAGATTGTTATGGATGAAGAGAATGAGATAATGCGTACAACAGGTCGCACAAGGTTAGAGATGGGCATGATTACAACGAGGGAGATTCCGAATATAACAGAAATCCAAGAAGGAATGTTGGTTGACATGATGAGCAAAGGTTCGAGTAGCAGGACCCTCCACCTCCTCCACCAATGAATCATCGACCAACGAGTCAAAATGCAGGGGGCCACCCAAGGCATCCTAATGTCTTTGATCGACTGGGAGCATCAAAGCAAAGACGAAGTGAAGATCTTAGGGATGTACTATTCAACCGAAGAGAAAAATATGGTGAGCATAATTGTGTTTCAACTACTCCTGCCCCCGCAATACCAACTAATGTCCAAGCCCAAATAGATGCTTTGAATCAAGTCGTTCAATAGCTAGTCGACAATAATACTTCCTATATAGACTATGATCGGAGGAAGGGCACTATTTTCATTAACAGAATTGTCGTGGCTGAAATCCCTAGAAAATTCAAAATTCTTGTGCTACCTAGCTACATTAGAAGAGAAGACTCAATCTCTGATGTGAATAAGTTTGAGACAGAAATGGATATTCAGAAGGTGTCCAAAGATGTTCGGTGCATGATTTTTCCTGCCACTCTGTCTGATATTGCTCAGGAGTGGTATTGTAAATTTACACCGACCAACATAACTTAATGGGAAATGTTCATCAAGGAATTTTATGGACAATTTTATGATGGTTGCATACATCCGACCGAAGCAAATCAGCTGGTAGATATAAGACAAAAGGAAGGAGAACCTCTCAAAGAGTATATTCAAAGGTTCATGAGAGCGGTAGCTAGTGCCAAAAGGGTGGGAGATGAAGGAAACATGATGGCCATTACAGTTTAAGTATAGCACCAATCCCTGTTATTGAATAGCTTGCAGAAAAATGGAGTTAAGAGCACCCAAGAGTTTTTGGACCGAGCAGATAAATACATTAAGTTGGAGGAAGCTATCGCTAATGAAGGAAAAGCCCCAAACGCTAATCAGGACAAAAAAGAAAAACCAGTCAAAGCTGATGGCGTCCCTAGTAAGTGAAACAACGGTGGTAAGAACAACAATAGAAATGGTGTAAAATGGGCAAGCACTGAGCTGTCTACATCTGACAATAAATGCCATAAACAAAATAGTTATGAACCAAGATTCAACAATTATACGGCTCTGGTCAACAACCAGGCAGAAGTTTACTAGGCCAACCACACAACTGTACATTTTACGCAACCATCTCCCATCAGGAAGGACATTTCAAAAAGAGATACAATGAAGTTTTGTCGCTTCCATAATGATTATGGCCATGATACAAATGAATGCAACTAGTGAAAGGATGAGATTGAGTTTCTAATACAACAAGGACATCTGAGGAGATATATACGAGCAGAGGATAATCCCCAACAAGGAGCTAATGGAGGCAACGAGAAGGCACATGCATGCAAATGCTCGCCTCCTCCACAGTCGGCCCCGATCGCAGCCACTCTGCTCACTATTTGTGGTGGAACATACTTAGCTAGTAATAGTGGTAAGGCTAGGGAGAGAATTGTTAGGACCCTACGTCATGAGCAAGACATTGAAATGCTAACTGTCAAGGAGCGAACTCCCATAAAAGCTCGAACCAAGGAAGATTGTATAACTTTCTTTTAGCTTGACACACAACATGTCAGGTTCCCCCACACAAATCCCGTAGTCGTAGGTGTCCAGATTGCAAAAATGATAGTGAAGAGAGTGTTGGTGGACACAGGAAGCTTAGTAAATATACTTTACAAATCATCATTAGAGAGAATGAAAGTACAATATTTGGAACCATGGAACCAAACAATCTATGGTTTCCCTGGCAAAGGGCTCGTTCCAACAAGGTTGATCAGACTCCTGGTCACAGCAGGAGCTGCCCCTGTGAACAGGATATTACTCGCTAATTTTATAGTAGTTAATTGTCCTTTTGTGTATAATGCAGTGATCGAAAAACCCATCATGGTAGAGCTATGAGTCGTGACCTCAATGTGGCACCTAGCCATGAAATTCCCAATAGATGTAGGAATTGGGTGTGTGCTTGGAAATCAAAGGGAGGCAAGGGAATGCTACAATTCCTCCATCACGAAGGCCAAAAAGTATTGTGAGGGGAGTGGGCTCATTGCCTCGAGCAACACTAACGAGTCAGAGAAAAGGTTGCAAGGAGTCAGCAGACCAAATGCCCAATCTAGTGAAAAAGTCACCAAATAGGGTGTTGCCCAATGAGGATGAAGGTATAGTTCCTCGCTTTGGGGATTTCAGGGAGGAAGTTGGACCTATGGAGGATCTCAAGGAGATTGAATTAGAGGTAGAACGACAAACCAGAGTTGTGAAAGTCGGTAAAACTTATAAACAACGATAAAAAAAGTACTGGTGGAATTTTTAAGAGAGAATCAAGAAGTATTTGCCTGATCACTTAGAGATATGGTGGTAATAGACCCGACAGTTATTATTCATGTCTTAAACATCAACAAAAACCGCCCACCAGTCCAGCAAAAAAGAAGATTACTCGACAAAGTCTGGTCCAAAGCACTAAGAGAGGAAGTCGACAAACTTAAGGAAAATGGATTCATCAGGGTAGCATTTTATCCATCATTAATCTCTAATCCTGTTTTAGTCCCGAAACCAAATGGAAAGTGGAGGACTTGCGTGGATTTTACAGATCTCAATAAGGCTTGCCTGAAGGATTGTTTTTCATTGCCAAAGATTGACCAGCTGGTCGATGCAACATCAAGACATGAAATGTTGTCTTTTATGGATGCATACTATGGCTACAATCAAATAAGTATGTACCCACCTAACGAAGAACACACTTGTTGGAAAAACATCCAGAGTGCGCAAGGAAATTGCATGGTGGGCCCCATTGATTAACAGCAACAAAAATTTATTACTGCTCATATAAACAGTTTATACGTGCAAGAAAACATGCAGGAATCATTAATATCCAATATTATTAAGCATGCAACATATATATACATGCCCATACATGTATATATACTCATAACTATATATTACATGCACACATATACAAATATTTAAGGACAGAAATATTTACCTCTTGAAGCCTATCAAGTGTATTTGAGTCTTTTCTTATAAATAATGATCTTCCTATCCAACGCTTTAAGTACTATGATCACGATCTTCTGGAGTGTTCTCTACACCTCAAGATGTGGGTGGGTACATAGAGAACAAATGTTTTAATTTAGAAATCTCAAGTTTATCTCAACACATGAGTACTTGGATTATGGCCTGAGAAATGTTGGAATAATAAGAGAAGAATATGAAGAATTTCTTGTCAGACAATTTTCTGAATTGTTCTCTTTCTCTTATTATCATATAATATATATATAGGTTATATATTACATCATTATTCATAATAATAATAATAATGATAGGAATAGATTTAGGTAATATCTAACTTGCCAAATTTGAAAAATCTATTTTCAAATTATTAATAAAATAAATAAAAATACGAAAAAACCAATACTGATACTTTATCAGTATCACATGCATGCATGGAACAGTCCTTGGACTGTGTCATGCATGTAGCATTACTCTCATTAAAGAAATATTGCATTTTTATTATTTTCTTTTACTTATTTATTTATCTAAATAAATCCCTCCCATAAAATATGGTATCGTCTTTTTAAGGAAAATATCATAACCATAATTCAAATTTTAATTTTAATTTCAAAATTCAAATTAATGATCATCATTATCATCATCTTTTAAAAAATTAATAAACCAAAACTATTTTGACTTATATTTTTATTTTCTCTAACTCAAATAAAATAATTAATTTCACGATTTAATTTATTTATTATTCCCTATATTTCAAAAATTGAATATTTAAATAAATAAATATATTTTCAAATTTTAATAATTAATTCCAAATTAATCATTCAACCACTATTATCATATAATTATATATTTGACCCGAAGAATAAAATTCTTCTGAAATCTCCAAATTACAGTTTTACCCTTGTACCAACTCTTACCTTGATATGGTGTTGATAGAGGCACCATGTAGACCTATGGACCTATAATTTCAAGCTCTAATAAATATTAGATTATTAATCAAAGCTCTTTGATTAAATAATTATATTTATTAATCTCATTATTATTCCACTATAAATATGAGATTGAACTCTTGATAATTATAGACATATATTTACAGAGTACTTTACTAAAGAATAAAGTGTCCATTGATATAATCATTACATACAACGTTAATCCTCTATTGATGGTTTATAATTAAAAAGGAATAAAATTATTGATTTACCTTTTAACTATATCTAGTTCCTAGTGTACCATTGACTTTACTAGTGAAGGTTGTGTCATAAGAAGTTTGCGACGTGAGTGCTTGTAACCTTTTTAGTCCCAAAAGTCAACCCAATAGGGAACCATGATTCAATCTATAAGAAGGTATATATTCCATATATGTTAGACTATGTCCCCAGCATATATCATTGAGTCCCCAAAATAATTGTTCTCAGCCTTATCATTCTGACAAACCTTAACGCATGAATCAAAGGATCATATAACATATATAGGAGTTCATAGTATCCTCAGGATTAAGATCATCGTGTATATGATCTTCGTTTGTTGTGTTTGATTAATACTACGAAACGGGGTTTAAACAAGTATTAACAAATCACATCTAGTCAAATTCTATATATCACTATAAGAACTGCAGTAAAAGTTAGAGAAAAATGTGTCATGGTTTAAGACAAATAAGTTTTCTAAGTTTTTCCTAAAATCTGAAAAATAGTAATTTCGAACCATAACAAAAAATGATTTTTTTGGAGGTTAGTTCTCTTAACCTAAAAAAAGTTTTTAACGTGAGGCTTTTGCCTAGTTCCCGTCCTTATGACACAGAATATGTGAACGATAGTTTAAGGGTTTTTGCCCAAAACTCAACTTAGGGCAAAAGTTTGAAAATGAGACTTTACCACCTTAAGTTAAATAGTGGAAGTAAAGTCTTGGAAATGAAAAGAAATAGTTCCTTGCAAAGACAACTAAGGATTTGGAGACTTAACCAATCCCAAATCAGCTTGAGTTAATTTAAAAGTTGATTTTTACCATTTTAAGTTAAGGGTTCAATTGTCCTTCTTTTCAAAAATAAGGTAAAAGGAGATCCTAGGTTATGGACAAAAATGGTAAGAATGGGAGTTGGGTTTCGTAGAATCTTTAAGAGAACAAGATAACTTTGTCATATATTATTTGTAAAGGGTCAACAAGCAGTATGTTGGTAAATGATAGATTACGGTAAACTTTTGTAAGAGGACGAAAAGTTGGTATTTTTCCAAAGATAGGAGATGAGTAAAATTCCTTTTCCCAAAACCAAAATACGAGTTATCTAACAAGAGAGTTCTTTAGTTAAAAAATATTAAGATGCACGGCACGGAGAGTGTGATGCGGTGAGGCCCATTTTCTCATGTTACTATAAATACTGAAGAAAAAAAATCGACCTTATACACTATAAGGTGTATAAGAGGCTATAGTATATAGTCTCTAAGAGAACTTTATTGCATGTATCTATCACAGAATATTACCTGTAAGAGTATGCCATAGTTTAATCCGAGTACATTGTATTAATTACAGTAACTACGAAAGGGAAAACGAATACCGGTGTTAAAGATCCAGCTAGGAGCTAAGGACTCCAAGTAAGTTAGCCTTTCTCTTTCTTGGATACAACATGAATATACTAGTGTGTACTTGTAGTAGTAGATTACACTAGTTTTTTTTGGGTCATTAAGACCAAGGTATGCTTAATACCTACTCTTGCAATGCTTTTAAATTCTGTGGTTAAATGGTAAGTAGGTTTGGGTTGAAGCCAGAACCTTAGCATAATATAGTCCGGGTTGGAGCCAGGACACGGTAAGAATATATAGTCCGGTTTGAAGCCAGGACACGATAAGAACATACGGTCCAGGTGGAAGCTAGGACATGGTGAATATATAGTCCAGCTTGGAGCCAAGACAATGGTAATAAATTTTGGGTTGGAGCAGGTTATCGTGCTATGTGTGAACGTTAGAAACAACCAAAGTTATTTTTCGGATATGGTTATCTATATTGTATGTTCTGGGAATTTTCTGAGTGCAGGTTATCGTGCTATGTGTGAACTTGTTATTGGGATTAGTATATTTGTGTGCAAGGCTATTCTTACAAAGAATTTTCACTTACCTAGTTGTTTCATGTTGTAGGTAAGTGCAAAAGTAAAGTGGAGCAGTGAGCACCGGAGTCTACTTGTGGATTTGTACATGTGGTCTGACCTGGGGTGGTTTTTGATGGATCACTATTTTGAAAAGAAAAAGCTGGAAGTTTGTTATTTCTTTTTGGATAATTGTTTTGTAATAACTCTGTGGAAGAGAAGTTGTATTTCTATAAACTAAAAGCGTGCGCACATGACCTTTTTAAAAGTTTTTCTTATATGGATTTTTGGTACAATGATTTAAAGTAAAAGTTTAGATTTTCGCATGTTTTGGTCTTGTATATTTTAAGGGTCGTTACATACTTGGCTATACTGCTACAAAGTAATGTCGTTCGGTTTGAAAAATGTTGGTGCAACTTACTAACGACTACTGAATCATATGTTTAAAGACCAGATTAGCAACAACATGGAGGTATACGTTGATGATATGTTGGTCAAATCGAGAAAGGTTGGTTGTCACGTCAAGGACTTACGAGAATGTTTCAACATCTTGAAAAAATACCAGATGAAGCTTATGTTGGGGTTTTATGCCATAATTAAAACCCAATTTCTTTGTAATCTCATTTTATTATCAATAAAAGAATAAAAAAAAATTGACTTGGTCAATCACTTTTCTCACATGTTTTTTTTTCATGATTATTTGTTTAATATAAACTTCTATTAAATCCCGAGCATATAGCTAATCGTATTTATTGTGACATAATCACAGTGGAATATAAATATGATTATGTATAGCTTCTGATAAGGAAGTAAAACGATGGTTTCCTTTTAGTTTGGTTCAAGGTGCTAAATGATAGAGATCTCATTTCAATAATTAATATTAGTTTACTAAAATATCATTTATAAGGAACTAAGTGTTTTAAGGATAAAATATAATGAAAGGTAAAATGGTATTTTAGTCCCATCTTATTGTAGACCATCTATAGGATTGAATGATAATTACGGTTGTAACAATGGATAACTAATAACGTATCTATATTGCTTATAGAATGTTCTATAAATTCAACAGTGCAATTCAGAGTCTTTCGTAGAGTCACGAGGAATTAATAAATTAGTAAATTTATTTTTTAAATGTATGATAACTTATTGGAGCTTGATTTCATAGGCCCATGGTTCCCACTATACCTTGGATAAAATCATCTAGATGGTCTCAATTAATTGATTTAATTATCGATTAGAATTATCAAAGTTGAAGAGGTCAATTTTGGATAGTTTCACAGAGTTATGCAATTTAGAGAAGAAAAGAGATTTTAGGGCTGATTTATTACTTAAGACAAATTGATGTCTAAATTAATAAATAAGTTTAAATCAAGGTTTAAATTATAAATAATTAATTTGATAAAGGATTTAATTAATCAATAAATAGAAAATAATACATGAATGTATTTTAAGTCCAACGGGTTTATAATTAAATGAGAAATTTTACAAGCCTAAAGGCTATGATAATTTCAACCTAATGGCTAATATTATCTATTATTTTATTGATTTTTTAATTAAAATAAAGGAACTAATTGATCCTATAAAAGGATGCTAAGTGAGAGTTTAAGAACAGATGATTAAAAGATCTAGAGCAGAACAGACGATTAGAAGAATAGAATATCTAGTTTTGATGCTCTAGGTTTTTAGATTCTCTCTACAGCGTAAGTCCTTTTTTAAGCCTCTAAATTCTCTTTTCTTCTTCTCTTTTTATCTATCACATGTGTTGATAATTACCCACTCTAGTCTAGGTGATTCTAAGGATACTTTGGAAGGCTGTGAAGAAATTTGAAGATCGGTTCAGTTTCTTGGTGATACCCTACGACAGAAAGGATACAAGGGTTAGAGAAACTGAAGGAAGGACTAATACATTCTGATGCGTATAATGTAAGTGTTATTATCATTACCTCTGCTTAAATTCAAGTATAGAAACATGTTCTAGGTTGTATTATATTAATTTGCTTAATATAAGCTTTACATGAAAATAAATAAGATCTTGTATAAGTTTTCCCAAGAGCTTAACCCTCTCAAGTGTTCTTTTGGAGTCGGATGAGGGAAGTTTTTGGGTTTCGTAGTGAACTCGCAAGGAATAGAAGCTAACCCAGAGAAGATTCAAGCAATTATCGACATGAAATCGCCCACCGAGATTTAAGATGTGCATAGTCTAACGCGAAGAATTGTTTCCCTAAGCAGATTTATCTCAAAATCCACCAACAAGTTTGTTCCATTTTTAAATCTGCTTAGGGGAAACAAGAAGTTTTAATGGACAGGAGAGTGTGAGCATGCCTTTCAGGTACTCAAGAAACACATGGCTCAACCTCCTGTTCTATCCAAAGCTTTCGAGGAAGAAACTTTGTACATCTATCTAGCGATAACAAAATATGTTGCGAGTGTTGTTTTGATTAGAGAAGAAAGTAGTGTCCAAAAAGCAGTATATTATATAAGTAAAAGGCTAGTAGGAGCAGAATCACGATATCCATCTATTGAGAAATTAGCTTACTGCTTGGTATTGGCATCATGAAAGTTGCAACCATATTTTCAAGCTCACCCCATAAAAGTATTCACCGACCAGCAATTACAGCAAGTCTTGCCAAAACCAGAAGCTGCTGGTCGACTATTAAAATGGGATGTAGAGTTAGGACAATTTGAAATTACTTACTCACCACGAATAGCAATGTAGGGCCAAGCACCAGCAAATTTTGTAGCCAAGTTCACTAATCCCCCATATGCGAGTAGACACTAGGAACACAAGTGGAAGCAAAAATTCCAATTTGGAAGTTATTTTTCAATGGTCTTCCAACGAGCATAATTCCAGGGCAGGATTGATCCTTATAACACTAGAAGGGATCATTTTCACTGTTCAATTAGATTTGGATTTGTTGCATCCAATAATGAAGCTGAATATGAAGCCCTACTCGCAGGATTAAGACTAGCCAATGAGTTAAGCATAAAATCACTAGAGGTATATAGTGATTCCTAGTTGGTCATTAATCAGATTCTGGGAGAATATCAGGCCAAAGGATTGAAAATGGTCGCATATCTAAAAAAATGAAAAGACTTGTTAGCACAATTTGAAAAATATACTGTAATGCCCCAAATTTCCTAATAAGGTTTAGGACCTTGATTAGGAGGTCGGGAAGGCCATAATTGCTTTATTATGTTATTTAATGATAATATTCATGTTTAGGTGTATTAAATATGCATGTGAACCCATTTGTGATTAATTGGGTGATTTTCATATTTTGGCCATTTCGGGCATTTTTGGCATATATGTGAAATAGGTGTGGTGCTTTGTTATTATTTGGTTATGCCAGGGTTACCCAGCACAAGACGATCCTAGAAGGTAAGCTAGTGGGAAAGTCACAATGGGATTTAAGCTTGACTTGGAGTAAGTCAAGGGGTATTTAGAGCACTACCGAGTTATTGGGTAATGGGAATTAATATTTGGTGATAAATTGGAAATATTTGAGATCAGGGTGAAGTTCTGGAAGTTTTGACTATAGTGTCCCCGGGGGTGTTTTTGGGACCCCAAGCACTAGGTTTTATTTGAGGTTACTTAAGCTTGAAGTAGCTTCCCAGATAAGAACGTACGTTAGAAAACCTCTCGTTCTCTCTCTTGACGGTCCGTTATACCGTTTGAGCATTTTTGAGGAAATCTTGAGTTCTAGGAGTCGGAATCAAGCGAGGGTCGAGGCATAGCGATCCTAGGAAGGATTAGAAGCTTCTTAACCAAAGGATTTGACGGAAAACAACCCAATCAAAGGTAATCTAAGTTTGAAGTTCTAAGTTTTTAAAGTTTCTAAGCTTAGAATTGGACTTTGTTAATTGTTGAGTTTTTGGTTGGTTTGAACCTTGGGTTTTGAGGATTTTGGAGTATTAGGAAGCTTGGGAACTTTGATTTGATGATTGGGGAATGTTTGGGTATGTTTTTGGAGGATTTGGAGTGCTTAAAACACGTTTGGGAATGGCCCAGGGTTGGGGGCCGCGTCCCTGTTCTTGTGCGCCGCGGCCCTAGTTCGAAGAGGCAGGTGTCAAGAATTGGCCTTGCTGGGCGTCGCGGCCCTTGCCTCAGAGAACCCTGGGGGCCGCGGCCCAAGGTGCTAGGGCCGCAGCCCTTGCCCTGTTTTCACCCCGTTTGCTCGTTTTGACCCCGGGAACGTGGTTTTAGGCCTCGGGATCATTCCTACTATCTGGATTAGTGAGGATTGATGTCTTGGAGGCTAATTTTTAGTTCAAGGGTTGATTTTAGAACTTGAACTCATTGGATCACCGTTTGTGGTTGTGACTAGGTTAACACTAGAGGCTTGGATCAGGATCGTGTTTATGGCTCATTTGTTGGTAACCTATGCTTGGACCCAAGGTAAGAAAACTGCACCCCATGTGTGACATGCATGGTTATGATTGATGCATGTTGGATGTTTAAATGTAAACATGGATAGCATAATGAATGCTTGGCAATCTTGCCCATTTGCATATGATTATTGTTGAGGCATGCTGGATGATTAAGTGTGATGCATGCAATGCACGAGAAACATGTGATTAGGGCATGCCATGAACGATGAATATGAGATTGGTCAGAGCTTGAGTCTCTGTGTTTGTGCATGATCATAATTATGCTAGCAACTGTTTAGTAAGCATGTTGAATGCCCTGTTCTTGGATAATTGGCATATGATACACATTGATAGCATTGCTTACTTGTGCATGGTACTGACTAATTAGTCAGATTTGGCAAAGGTGCTAGTATCAACTGTGAAGCTGTGACTCATTAGTCAGGTTCGGCAGTGGTACTGGGCACTGGTCACACAGGGCTGACTCATTAATCAGAATTGGCAAAGGTGTTAGTATCAACTGTGAAGCCGTGACTCACTAGTCAGGTTCGGCAGTGGTACTACGCACCGGTCACATTGTGCTAACTCACTAGTCATGACAACCCTAGTGTGTTAGTGCAAGCTATGTCGATTGGACTAAATCGACCCTCTGCATTGAATGACTCAAAGAGCATTAATGCAGGACCGACCTCAAGTTCGATGAACATAAACAAGCGTTTATCTAGCCAAAGGCTAGTCATTTAGAGCCAGGGTCAGCGAGCCCCGTGACTGTTAGGTCACATGGCTATGGGTACCGGCCCCTTAGTGACATGCTTGTCTGTCACTCATTTGATAAGAGCCATTGCGGGAAAGCCTAGGTAACGGTGTTGTTACACGGCTATGGACACTGGGCCCTTAGTGACTTGGTTGTCAGTCACTCAGTATGGTTTACCAGGACCTCAAAGTGATATTCACTCATCTGATCAGAGCTATGAGCTCTGTATGATCATTTTGATCATCATATGCATGGCTTTGGGCACTGAGGCCCCAGTGACTTGCTTGTTGGTAACTCAGTATGGTTTACCATAACCTATTGAAGGCTAGAGGCTTACCCAACAGCCACCCTTCCACTTGAATTAGTGGCTTGCCTGTCAGTCACTCAGTATGGTTTACCGGAACCTCAAGTGTTGCGACACTCATCTGATTAGGATTGACTTGATAGTCCTCCAATCGGAAGGCCAGGATTTCTTATCCTGGATACCCCAGCATATGTTTGAATTCATTTGCATGCTGAATAGAGCTATGATTGCTAGGCATGCCAGATATGATTTAATATCATGATATGACTGTTTATGAGCATATGAGTTTTCTTGTGGTGCAGGTAAAGGAAAGAGGAAGCTGGACCATCCTTGAGTTGGAGGGCTTAGGTGATGACGTGTACATATGCAGCTGCTCGACCAATACTTGGGCGAGGTTTGAAAATGGAACTAGGGTTGAACCCTGTTTTGCTGCTTAGAACGGCCTGTTGTAAATATTCGTTTGTAATAGACTCTGAAATTATATTTTTGGGATCCCAATGTATATGTTAAACGTTCTAGTGAAACGTTATACCTTAACCAAAGCTTTTAACCGCTAAACCGCTAATCATGTTTAGTTACACGTTTATGGCCAAACGACTCGATTAGCGAGTTTAGCACTGTTTGCAATGTGCACTGTAGAGGTCCTTGGAGTTGGGGCGTTACATATACATTGCAGCAAATCCCCCGCGACCAGAATGTCAATGTTGATGCATTGGCCAAGTTAGTAAGTTCCAAAAATGCAGATATGCTAAGCATAGTACCGGTCAAACATCTATCAACCCCCAGGATACAAGAAGTTGATTCCACCCTTGCTATAGATACAACTGATACTTGGGTGACTCATATCATCCAATACCTAGACCGGGGAATATTTCCAACAGATAGGAATGAATCGAAGAAAGTACAAAGACAGTTCGCTCATTTTATTCTAATAGATGGAATTTTGTATCAACAAGGATATTCTATGCCACTTCTATGATGTATTCCCAATGAAAAGTCTAAGGAGTTATTACAAGAAGTACATGAAGGATTTTGCAGAGACCACGCTGGGGGCAGAGTTTATCAAAAAAGATTCTATGACAGGGGTACTTTTGGCCTACAATGAATGAGGATGCAACAACATTTGTAAAAAACTGCGACAAGTGCCAACGATTTTCCGAAATACCTCGAGCATCCCCAAATGAAATGAAGCAAATGCAAATTCCTTGGCCATTTGTAATTTGGGGAATAGACCTGATCAGATCATTACCAACGGGAAAAGGGATATGAAAAATGCAGTAATAGTTGTCGACTACTTCACCAAATGGATAGAAGCTGAGCCGCTTGCAACAAACACGACCAAAAAAGTGCTATATTTTGTCGTCAAAAACATAGTGTGCCAATATGGATTGCCAAATAAAATAATATCAGACAATGGCACACAATTTGATAGCGACCTATTCACCGATTTCTGCAAACGACATGGTGTAACTAAAAGCTTCTCATTAGTCGCCCATCCACAAGCAAATGGAAAATTCAAAGCTGTAAATAAGACAATAAAGGACACCTTGAAAAAATACTTGAACAGGAAAAGGGAGCTTGGCCAGAAGAATTACTAGAAGTACTCTGGTCGTACAAAACAACACAACGAATAGCAACAGGTCATATGCCATTTTCCTTAGCATATGGGTATGAAGCAATGCTACCAGTTGAGTTAGATCCACCCTCACATCAAAGGCTAACATATGACTAGAATACTAATCACCAGTTGCTAGTGGAATCATTGGATTTGATAGAAGAATGAAGAGAGAAGGCCCAGCTACGAGTAGCAACTCATCAACAGAAGGTCGCTCGATATTTTAACTCTAAAGTACGCAAGAGAAAGTTTGCATTAGGAGACTTGGTACTTAGAAGGGTTTTCCTCAATACTCGCGACCAGGCTGCTGGAGTCCTTAGGCCAAACTGGGAAGGTCCATATCAAATTGAAGAAATTCTTCAACCGGGAACGTATAAACTTGCTCACTTAAACAAAGATCCCGTTCCTCACTATTGGAATGTAAAACACCTACACAAGTATTATTGATGAAAATTTATTTTTAAAGAATGGTTTGTATTAATTTTTATTTTTACAATTTTTGAACAAGGGTCGGTCAATTATTTGGTTGGTCGCTTATTAGTGTAAGATCATTTGATCACTCATACAGACGAATTTGACCATTTTTTACGATAAATAAAAGGAACTTTGTGCAACCAGTTATTCTTGCCAATTATTGTATGTTTTACAAGTATTTTCTCGTTACGTGTGTTGTTTTGCTATATTTTTACAAGTTAATTATAAGTACATGACCCATAAGGTTCAAACAGGTATTGGTCTATGGCAAGTGGTCCAGCACCTTAAGCTACTCAATCACTTGGGGGGTATATAAGATACTAAGAAGCAGAGCATGTGACAGTATGTAAACACAGGAGAAAAATAAGGGAAAGCATGCAATAATACTTAGAATATTTTTTCAAAAAATTTCTTAGATTTTGCAAGAAAATTATAAAGTGTTATGCTAAGTTCGGTCAATGAGCAGATGTTATGATAGCAATTATAATATCAAAAACAAAAGAGAAGTCTTTACACCGCGAGCAGTACGGCTCGAATGTAAATGATAAACTAGCATAAAAATATCTCTGTTTGGAGCAGTAAATTGTTCGACACCACAAATGGGTTGTTCGGATGTTATAGTTACAAAATAGAAAGAAAAAAAAAGTATTCACTGAGCAGGAGGGTTTTGATGGAGCTGTTGGTCGACAGTTGCTCCAACCTCCTCTTCTAAGAGATGCATGGGCATTTTTCTCCTCCTCTAGTCGAGTAGCACATCGAGCAAGCTTGAACTCCCTTATCTATTCTGGAAGATAATCAAAGTTTGCACCTTGATTTTTCTTCCAGAACATATAAAAGCAGATGAAGGTTGCACCTTGAATCCTCTCCAAGTTGCTCGCATTATCCTCCTTGAGTTGTTTCACCTTTTCCTCCAACTCGTTGGCCTCCTTCTGACTGGCAACCACATCATCCTGAAGCTTGACCACCTCATCATGGTTGGCCTTGGACTCATCCTTGTATTTCTCTTTTAAGGTCACAGCCTGGTCCAAGTCCTCCTTGGTCTTTCTTAGCTCCTCGTTGAGGGCTTTTATCTAGTCATCTGCTGCTTTTCGCTCGTAAGCGAATTTGGAGCCATCTTCTTCAACATGACGCAACCCATTATTCAGTCAGGAGAGCTTGCGAACAACAAAAAAGTGATGTTAGTAAAAGCAAAAATATTATTTAGAAATATGACAGTTAGAAAAGACTTACGATGAGCACTTCATTGAACCTGGGACCATTGACCTGGTCAGTTTTCAACAAATGAAGAGAGGCAAAGGCCTCTTTGCTGAGTCAATGTTTGGCCACTTTTTGCAGCTTGTTTATGGAGGAGCAGAAGGCATTGGTCCACATCTCGTTCACAACAGGATCTCCCACCTGCTCAGTGAAAGATTCAAGTTGAGAGGAGGAAGGAGGAGTAGTGGACCTAGTAGGAAGAGGAGTCTCGGTTGATCAAGACTTCTTGCTCGGGGGTGCCTCGTTGGTGCCTCCGACTTCTCTCCTGTTCGACTTCTTTGAGCTGGTGGTTCTGCCTCCCGAGGGGTAGATGTCGAAAGCATTGTTTGCCTGCATGACTGAAAATAGGGGTGAACAAATTAGTTAAAGTGTCTACAAGAATTTATAAAGATCGAAAAGGAAAAATTCTAAGTATTATACCTGAACTAAAGAAACTGGTCGCTACTTATCTAAATTATTACTGCTACAAACATTGTCCTCCTAGAAGAAATCTATATTAAAGCTACTTGTTGGAAAAATAAAGTTGTCATTCCTGTCGAACATACTAATAGGAATGGGCAACGTATCTAAAAGAGTTGAAAATCCATACCATTTTTGTCCTTAGACGAGTCATATACCAGTCCAGGGTGATCGAGTAGTTTTTGTTTTCCCTTCCTGTGGGAAGGAGAAATGGATTCTGGTCAAGGAGTGGAGACTGGTTCCCTAATAGTGACCCCTGTTGAACGGCGCGTAGGAGGTTGAGAAACATCCTTTTGTAGGGAGGCATTTTCTGCACCTTCCCCTGTGGAACTCCTGGCAGTTGTTTCCATCACATCTTGGTGAGGCTCCAAAAGGTCGACTAGCCTTAGATTATTTTTGATGACCAGCTCCTTAACGCTCTTTTCTATAGAGGTCATGCTGGACAGGGCAACGACCCTCTCTACCATTCCTTGGGTAGGCTCTGGTCGGAACCATGGGCCTATATTCAACAGAGTGAACTAAGAAAAATAATAATAAATGGCCAAAATTTAAAGCAAAATCGGGAAGGAAAATTACCTCCCCAAGTAAAGGATAAGTTGTTCGCTACAACATCGGTTGTGAGAAAATACTCTTGGAAGTATTTGCCCAAATTGGACTTGTAGGTTATATCAATCAGAAATGTGCGGGAAGACTCCTGATGGCAGAAATGGAAAACCCTCATGTGTATTTTGGTTAGGGTTGGATTTTAGATCGAACTGGTAATTGATTTCATGGGGAGTGGGTATATGTCATATTTTGTGATGGTAAATAATATAAAGTGTCGATAACACTTTGTACTCGTTCGGTGTGATTTGGAATGGAGAAATGTCAAAATAATTTGCCACTCCTCGGAAAAAATTGTGTAGAGGCAAGGTTGCCCCTGCCTCGATGTGATACCTCGACAATGCACTATAAGCACCTCCAGACACGTTTGCCCTCTGGTCAAGGGTTGGCTTGAATAAGGTAATCCTAAGGAGGCTGTATTTCTTGGGATGTTTGGCCACCATCCTGGTCAATATAACTCTAGGAGGGGAGATGTACCAAGGAATGTTCCTTTTTATGACCTATCTTACATGGGTGAGGGAAATGAGGATCTCATGACGCTGCTCGGTTGCTGCAGGTCGGTTGGTAGTCGCAGGACACTCAACATTGGCACATGCTGGCCAATGTGAGGATTAATGATCTTTCTCCTTCTCTGAGCAACATGCTTTACTCATGCCAAAGAGGGGTTTGAACTGGGATGGTTGGTTGATGGTATTTGTTGTGTTGTATTTTGTGGAATGGGTAAAGTAGGCGGTTCAGAGTCTTCAAACAGCAAGTTTAGAAGGTCTTTGTCTATTGGCCTCTCACCTCCCCATGGATCATGCATGAATATCTGAGAAGAAGAAGGGGAAGTGAGAATCTATGACCAATAGGGGGAGAATTAAGAAAATAACTACTATTCATTGAAATTAATTCCGCATTTAGCTAACTAGCAAGTATTTAGCAACAAATAGATTTTAAGATACAAGAAGATGAGCGTAACAGATCAAAAGTAAAAGTAAAAAGTTTTTCAAGAAAACTTTTCAAGTTCTTCACGGGCAAGAGAAACCTAGATTTTTTCGAAGCCCAAAATTCAAATTTTTACTTCGATTTCGATCCCAAAATCAGTAGTTAAATCTTGATAAAACCGTCCTAGACATCTTTACACTCTTAAATATTACCTAAACCCTCAGTTATACCCAGAATCATACGCATTCCTACCTATAACTAATTATCCTCTAGAACACACCAAGAACTTCATTGACAGTTACGAAAAAATCTATTTTCCTAGTTGGGATGCAAGAAAATTAGCAAAAAATGGAAGGAAGTTTGACAAAAACTTACTTGAAGTGAAGATTTCTCAAGAAACTGCATTGAAACGGTGTAGAAATTCTTAAAGATTCGTCTCGGGTTGCTTAGGAGAATGCTCGAAACTTTGAAGTTCTTAATGAAAGATAAAGTTTAGGTAAAAATGATGGAAATGGAATAAGCCTATTTATATTGCTCAGGGTAACTAAGAGGTTACGAAAGAAAAGAGGATTTTTGGAACATTGGGAAATGTAAAGTCGTCAAATCTTTCCTTGGAAACTATGAAACCATGTGCTTACCTTTTTGAGGAAGTAAAAGCATAGTTGGACGTGATAGGTCAGTGAATGATGATCGAGTAAGTTTATTTAATGTTGATCGTATCATAATAAACTTGGGGGGAAAATGTTTCCCAAAACATTTAGCATGATGATGTGGCACAAACATAATGCGCATGAAGGACACGTGACAAGATACTTATAGAGGACTGGTAGCCTTACGACCAAAAAGGAAAAGAAATCATGTTATCACAAGAACTCATAACTTATATGGAATAGCAAGAAAATAAGTTGACAAAAGACGTGCGACCAGAATTGCTCGATTAAAAATAGTTAAAGTTCAGAATTAGTTTAATATGCAGATATTTGTATTTAGTGTATTATTCACCTATTATTTTATATTTACTTGTTGCACAAGTTACGCAAGGCCCATGGCCCATCTATGTAAATTTTTGAGTCTATAAATAGAGGACTCAAGAATTCATTTGTTTTTTAAGCTGTAATTCTTTACTTTAAGAGAATTCTAAGGATCTGAAGCTATCTTTGTATCCTCTATCTTAGCCTGTGAAACTCAGTTGGCTCTGGCTCATTTGATCGCAGGTTTTGGGAATTTACATAAATAAGAGTACTAAGGGACGTAGGTCATTACTGATTAGCAGGGTCGAACCACTATAATTATTTGTGTCGTTTCTTATTCTTAAGTTCAGTTTTTATTCTATATCATAAATTTCACTCAATGTCATTGACCAAATTAGGGGTCAACATATCATAAATTAAATCAATAGCCTAAATTACATAAGAAGAACATGACTAAACTTATGTAGATGACACTAATAAATTTAGAATAAAAAAAATTAGAAGAAAAGAAATTTAATTGTAAAAAATGTAGAAATAAAGAACAAAGAGAATCAATATATTAGGAAAAATAATGTTAAACATGAACTCCACTCTAGCCTTTCTAGTAGAAAATTTAGCCTAAAATAGGCATTGTTTTCACTCCAAAAAATAAAAGAAAAAAAATAAAAGAACAAGGGTTTTTCTCTCTAACTCTACTCTCCAATTCGATCTTTCCCATCTGATGATTTTTCACTAGCTTTAGGATCCTATTTATAGTGAAAATAGACCCCAAAATATGACAAAATCATGTACAATGTACTGTAAAAAGTGGCTTCAAATTCTGATGGAACTGGGACACGTATCGCGTTCAAATTGGTGTGCTGAAAAAGGTTGTTGGTGGAGAGGGAGACAAACATGGACATGTGTCGGGCTCTGTGGTAGTGCACATGTGAGTGGGGGAATACAGCTAGGCCACGTGGCAACTGGTGCGAGTCTCGATTAGGTGGAGTGGCAAGTGTGTGTCAATCGTGTAAGGCCCGCGTGGTAGGGAAGTGGCAGATGCAGTAAAGCAGGCGACATGTGGCGATTTCTAGCTGACTCACAGAGGAATGGCAGGCAGCAACATTTCGGCTCGGCAGGTGACATTGTTGAAGGCTTCTCTTGGGCCTGGGCTCGGATTGGGCTTCTCACAATTTGTCGAAAATTCCATTTTTTTTCATTCTTTCTTGATTTATAATTCTTTCTTTTTCTTTGTGTCAGAAGACATTTTATTTCCTGAAAAATTGAACACAAATTAAATTAAAATTAATATTTTCAATTATAAATTATATTACAATAAATTAATGAAAATATTAATTAAAACATAATTTATTTTAGACTTTAAAACTAATAAAATTATATTTTTGACCACTAATCAGTGGCCCCTGCATTTTTCAAGCCAAATGGCATTACCTTGTAACAATAGACACCCTTGTCTGTTCGGAAGCTAGTGTCTTCTTGATCCGCGATATGCATGGAGATAAGATTGTACACAAAGTAGGCATCCATGAATGTCAAAAGCTCGTACCCTGAGGTAGCGTCTACCATCTTATCAATCCTTGGCAAGGGGGAAGTAGTCCTTGGGGAAAGCCTTATATAGGTCGAAGAAATCGATGCAGGTTCTCCAGGTTCCGTAAGGCTTCAAGACCAACACCAAATTTTCCAACCATTTGGGATATTGGGCCTCCGTATGAACCCGTTCACTAAAAGCTTTTCAACCTTCGCTTTCAGGGCCTCCGCCCTTGTTGGGTCAACTAGCCTTATTTTTTGTTACACTGGGTTAACATTGTGGTCTAAATTCAAAGTGTGGCAAAAAATTTGGGGTCGATACCTGTCATGTAACGCCCTGGATAGCCAAGACCGTTACACTGTGTGTTTATAAAGTGCTAGACTTGCTAATCAAGTCATTTAATTAAAAACGTGTTAATGAAACTATAAAGGAACTAGGGTTAAAACGTTTTGGTCTCAAAAGTCACATTTTCATAAAGAAACATTTCTTGCTTACACGGGATCCAAAAAATATTAAGTTTAAAGACCGTTTACAAAAGTCATAAGGTTTAAATATAATATCAAGCCATATTAAGGCAAAACAGACAGTTAGGCAATCCCTGTCCTGATCCACTCCTCGACCATGGCGATCGAATAGCTAGCTATGTACATTCAACCCCGCAGCTCTCCATCTTAGGATTGGTCCATCTTGCCTTTGCCTTTACATGCACCACGTAGCACCCGTGATCCAAGGCCCAGAAAGAAAACACAACAACAGAGCATAAGCAATTAATAGACGATTCAGTATCCCATACCGCGTCACATATTCTCAACCATATAAACATTCAATATAATCAAGTATTCCACTTATTAAACATATCAACTCATATCATATACCAGTTCACAAATGATAACTAGGGCTAGCGCCCTCAGGCCGCTCCCTCCGTTATCCCAATGACTCCGGCCCGCTTAAACCGAGCTCAATGAATATTAAGCTGTCCTCGGCTACCAGTGGCCAAGCCGCTCCCTGTGCGCAAATATTGTGTACGACACCCTTAGACCGCTATCACATGTCCCATGGCATAATACCATCATTGACAAAATACAAATATCGGGAGCACTTAGTCCCATCACAAACATATAACCGGGTGCAGTTTTCTTACCTTGCGATTCGCTAGCTTTGATTACTCGACTTCTTGAGCACGATCCCTCTCGAGCCCTAGCGCTCACCTAAACACAACCATAGATCAAAGTCATCATCAAACCTCAAGTCCAAAACCTAGCCTCAGGACCAATCTCGAGCCCCCGGGAAGTCCTAGTTCCACCAAACAAGGTGGTGGAACCGAACTGTAAACCCTTGGTCAAAAACCCTTGCAAATAACCCTAAAATCCCTTCTGAAAATAGGGCAGCGCTACAGCGCTCTTAGGAGGGCGCTACAGTGCTACAAGCAAAAGCAAAATCCCCTAGGAAGCTTGGCCTAGCGCTACAGCGCCCAAAGGCTAGCGCTGTAGCGCTAGTCACAGACAGGCAACCCCCGAATTTTTCCTCCTGTGATTTCCTCGAACCAAACTCAACCAAGACTTATCAAACCTTCACCAAACTCAAAAACAACCTTATTAACACACTCCACTCATCCCAAGCACCCCAAATACCCAAAACTCAAGCACATTCATCCCTAATCCCAAAATTCACCATAGCTGACTCTAAACTCAAAACTCAGCAGAAACCAGTCAAAACATCAAAGTTATAAGCTTAGAATTTCATACCTTTAATGGGAATTAGATTTCAAGACAACCTCTACACCTCCTTAGCTTGCTCTTCCTCACCCTTTGGCCTGAATTCCCTAAAGTTCCCATCAAATCCAGCTTATGCACCATAGGTTAAAAACTAAAACCAGAAACTGAAGAAGCTACAAAGTCTTACCTTAGGTGATGGTGTGTTCTTGCTAAACCCCTGTCAATTCTTCAAGCCTAGCTTAGGATCCTTGATGCTCAGCCTAACTTAGCTCCTCTCTGAGCTTTGCCCCAAAAATACTCAAGAAACTGATGAAGAAAACATAAACCGACCTTAAGAACTCTCTGTTTTCTCCCTTTCCTTTTTCTTCCTTTTCCTTCTTTTCTTTCTTTTCCTTCTTTCAGACTTCTACACTTTTCTACAACTTCCACTAACATAATGCCTTAGTAATACCCATCTTTAAAAATCCAAATGACCTTAATGCCCTCCCTTTTATTTCTAACCCTTTAATCCACTTAAGGGCATTCTAATCATTTTACCCAATTCCCGCTAATTCCTCGAGTGTCTCTAATATTTCCCCGTTTGCTTCCCAATACCTAATGAATCACCAATAATATTCCTCGATGTCAAAATAGACTCCAATATACTCACCAAATTCCCCTTTATACCCCTAGGCTCACCCCGAGCCGGGTATAAATCACCACCATGACTTTTTCGCTAATCTGCTCACTAGGATCATCTCGAGTCACAGATCACAGATATATCCACATAATAATGTGGTCTTGACAATTATCACATATATCAATACAGTTATGCCCATAATGGCCAAAATTACAATTATGCCCTTCTAACCTAATCAGGGCCTACATGCATACTAATACACATAGTCATGCATCTCAAATATTCAGATAGTCATATAACATCCTTTAAATCATAATCATGTATTTTTACTCATTAAAGTCATATAATTCCCATTATGCCCTCCAGGCACACTAATCAAGGCCCTTAAGCCTTATTAGTGAATTTGGATCGTTACAACTATCCCCTCCTAATGAGAATTTCGTCCTCAAAATTTACCTGAACAACTCAGGATACTAATCCCGCATCACTGTCTCAAGCTCCTAGGTCGCCTCCTCGACCTTACTATTCCTCCACAACACTTTAACCAGAGGAACCGTCTTATTCCGTAATACCTTATCTTTTCGATCCATGATCTGAACTGGTTGCTCCTCATATGCCAAATCTGCCTGTAACTCCAAATCTTCATACCTCAACACATGAGTCACATCTGAGACGTACTTCCAGAGCATAGAGACATGGAATACGTCATGAACCCCAGATAACGATGGCGACAAAGCTAATCTGTAAGCCACCTGACCAACCCTCTCCAGAACCTCAAAAGGTCCAATAAATCTAGGGCTTAGCTTGCCCTTCTCTTCAAACCTCCTCACCCCTCGCAATGGTGAAACTCGGAGAAAGACATGGTCCCCAACCTGGAACTCCACGTTCCTACGCTTAGGATCAGCGTAGCTCTTCTGTCTGCTCTTAGAAGGGAGCATTCTTGCCCAAATCTTCTCTATAGCTTCACTTGTCTTCTGAACCATATCTGGCCCCAAATATCTCCTCTCACCCATCTTATCCCAATGAATGGGTGATCTACACCTCCTCCCATACAACATCTCATAAGGAGCCACTCCAATCGTTGACTGATAACTGTTGTTATACGAAAACTCAATCAACGAAAGATACTTACTCCATGAACCCTTAAAATCAATCATACATGCTTTGAGCATATCCTCTAATACCTGGATCGTCCTCTCATACTGTCCATCAGTCTTAGGATGAAAGGCTGTACTGAACTTCAACTGAGTCCCCAAAGCCTTCTGCAAACCACCCCAAAACTTGGAAGTGAAAATAGGATCCCGGTCTGACACTATTGACTTAGGAACCCCATGGAGACGTACAATCTCCCTCACATACAACTCTGCATACTGATCCACAGTATATGTCGACCTCACTGGAAGAAAATGGGCTGACTTGGTGTATCTATCCACTACCACCCACACCGAATCATGAAGCCCCACTGTCCTGGGTAAACCTCCCACAAAATCCATAGCAATGTCCTCCCATTTCCATTCAGGAATACCCAAAGGCTGAAGCAACCCTGCTGGTCGCTAATGCTCAGCTTTCACCTGCTGACAAGTTAAGCATCTGGCAACGTACTCTACCACATCCCTCTTCATCCCGGGCCACCAATACAAAGTCTGTAGATCCTGATACATCTTCGTGGTACCCAGATGAAGTGAGTACGGCGTCATATGAGACTCTTCTAGTATCTCTCGTCTGATCCCCTCATCAGCTAGAACACAAATCCGTCACTGATACCGAAGCAAACCAACCTCAGATATAGAATAGTCCTTAGCTACTCCCGCTAAGACATCCTCTCTAACCCTCTGTAACTAAGCATCTGCCAACTGTCCTTCTCTAATTTTCTCTAGCAGGGTCGACTACAGAGTAATATTGGCCAACCGGCCTACCACTAACTCTATCCCTGCTCTAACCATCTCATCAGCTAACTCCCTTGAGATCTGAATGGAACCGTATAACTGACCTGGACCTCTCCAGCTCAATGCATCCGCTACCACATTGGCTTTCCCCGGATGGTAAAGAATATCACAATCATAATCCTTTACCAACTCCAGCCAATGCCTCTATCTCATGTTCAGGTCCTTTTGTGTAAAGAAATACTTCAGACTCTTATGATCAGTGTATACCTCGCACTTCTCCCCATACAGATAATGTCGCCAAATCTTCAATGCAAAAACTACTGCTGCCAGCTCCAAATCATGGGTAGGATACCGCTGCTCATACTCCTTCAGCTGTCGTGATGCATAAGCTATAACCTTCTCATTCTGCATCAACACACAGCCTAAGCCCAACCTCGATGCATCACAGCAAACAACAAACTTCCCTTCCCCCGAAGGAAGACTCAACACAGGTGCTGTAATGAGTCGTCGCTTCAATTCTTGAAAGCTATCTTCACACTTGTCTGAACAGATAAACTTTAGATTCTTCCGTGTCAATTCTGTCATTGGTGCTGCTATCTTCGAGAAGCCCTCTACAAACCTTCTGTAGTAACCTGCCAAACCAAGAAAACTCCGCACCTCCGAGGCGTTCCTTGGCCTCGGTCAATCCCTAACTGCCTCCACCTTAGATGGATCCACCTTAATCCCATCTGCACCTACAATATGTCCAAGGAATGTCACTTCGGGTAACCAAAATTCACACTTCTTAAACATGGCATACAACTGATGCTCCCTCAACCTCTGAAGAACCTATCGAAGATGAAGCTCATGCTCTGCCTCTGGACTGGAATACACCAAGATGTCGTCGATGAAGACAATAACGAACTAATTTAGGAAATCCTTGAACACCCTATTCATTAGGTTCATAAAGGCTGCTGGGGCATCGGTCAAACCAAAAGACATGACCAAGAACTCATAGTGCCCATACCGCGTTCGGAAATCCGTCTTAGGTATGTCCTCATCCTTGATCCTCAGCTGGTGATAACCAGATCGAAGATCAATCTTTGAGAACACCGTCTTGCCCTGCAGCTGATCGAATAGGTCATCAATCCTTGGTAGGGGATACTTATTCTTGATAGTTAATTTGTTCAATTCTTAGTAGTCGATGCACATTCTCAAAGTCCCATCCTTCTTTTTTACAAACAAAACTGGAGCACCCCATGGCGAGTAACTAGGCCTGATAAACCCCAAATCCAGAAGCTCCAGCAGCTGTATCTTTAATTCTTTCAGCTCTACCGGTGCCATTCTATATGGTGCCCTCGACACTGGCTCTGTCCCTGGCGCTAACTCAATGACAAACTGAATCTCTCTACGCGGCGGCAACCCAGGCAAATCCTCAGGAAACACATCCAAGAACTCACAAACCAATCTGGTCTCTTTCGGTCCTACTGGTGAAACCCTGGTGGTATCCACCACACTAGCCAAAAATCCTATACATCAACCCTGTAACAAGTCTCTGGCTCTCAATGCAGATATATTGGGCACGCGGGGTCCATGCATCGCTCCCACAAAAACAAAGGGATCGTCGCCCTCTGGCTCAAAAGTCACCATCTTCTTCCTGCAGTCAATGGTAGCTCCATATCTAACCAGCCAATCCATACCTAGAATCATATCAAAGTCCTCCATACTCAATTCAATTAAGTCCACTGACAACTCCCTACCATCAACTATCACTGGCAGTGCTCTAATCCACCTCCTAGATACTACCAGTTCTCCTGTAGGCAAAAATAGTCCCAAACCCTGAAGTACTATACTCACTAGGTCTACACAATCTATCAATCACCTTATCAGATACAAACGAATGCGTAGCACCAGAATCAGTCAACACAGTAAAAGGAATGCCAGCACTAGAAAGCTGACCTGTCACTACTGAGGGACTAGCCTCGGCCTCCGCCTGCGTCAGGGTGAACACTCGAGATGGAGTCAAGCTGTCCACCTTCCCTGTATCTCCCTTCTTCACTGTCGGGCAATCTTTCCTGAGGTGTCCCACCACCCTGTACACATAGCAGGCCTTAGCACGACACTCGCCCGGATGGCGCCTCTTGCACCTCGTGCACTCTGGATAGGTCCTCCATGTGTCACCGCCTCCCTGACGGCCACCCTGAGTACCCCGACCTCTCCTATCAGGACCAGGAACGGCCGAAGCCTCAGGGGTCTTCCTCTTCAAATCACGGAGGCCTCCGCCCCTACCTGAACTAGAATATGGAGGCACCGCCCTGCGGCCCTCCATCCTCACAACACTCTCTCTCCATATCTTGTTCTCCGCTTCCTCGGCGGTAAGAGCCTTCTCCACAGCCTGGGCATAAGTTGTTCCTCCAGGAACTGTGGTAATTCTCACATCTCGGGCTATCATAGCATTCAGCCCTCTAATAAACCTGTCCTGCCTAGCTGCATCAGTAGGCACAAGATTCGGTGCAAACTTCGCAAGTCTGTCGAACTTCAGGGCATACTCTGTAACTGTCATACTGCCCTGAACCAGCCCCATGAACTCATTCACTTTCGCTACCATGATGGAAACATTATAATACTTCTGACTAAACAAGTCTTTAAACCCTTCCCAAGTCAATGCAGTAACATCTCTGGTATGTGATGCCACCTCCCACCAAATTCGGGCATCCTCCCTCAGCATATAAGTGGCACAGGCCACTCTGTCATGTCCTTCCACCCTCATAAAATCAAGAATGGTAGTAATCATAGTCATCCACTCCTTAGCCTTCAGTGGATCTGGTCCTCCCTCAAAGATCGGGGGTTGTTGCTTCATGAACCGCTCATACAACGGTTCCCATTTGTTCCCAATCTCAACTGGCTGTACTACAGGTACCACTGCAGGTTGCACAATAGGGGCAACACTCCCAGATGGAGCCTGCTGACGTAGAATTCGAATCTATTCATCTTGGCTTTGAAGTCGAGCCTGCATGTCTGCCATTAACTGCTGCCAGTTCTTAGGGACTGGCGGAGGAGTCGAGCCCTGATCATCATCTCTAGCCCCAGACATGCCGGCTAGTCGCGTGGATTTTCTTGGACGCATAACGATCCAAGTCAATCTGCAATCAACGACTCGGAAATTAGGCTATGATGACAGGGTAATAATCCTTTCATGATCCATCACTGGAACTCTAATCATTCACAAGCAATCAAAATATAGAAATTTATCCAGATATTCATTCACATGCACAGCAGTGCTAATAAGCACGCCTCAATAGCATCATACAATAGTATAGGGCCAGGCCCTATCAGTTTCTCATGCTCCTTATTCATCAAACAGATATCAACAATCATATCCCACTCAAATCATTTAAACACATAATCATGTATACATAATTACCAAACCCTGAGTTGAGCTTGTCTCTCGCGGCGAATGTACATATCCAGCCAGTCTTCAGGACCCATAAACCTAGGACCCTCTGATACCAAATTGTAACGCCCTGGATAACCAAGACTGTTACACTGTGTGTTTATAAAGAGCTAGACTTGTTAATCAAGTCATTTAATTAAAAACGTGTTAATGAAACTATAAAGGAACTAGGGTTAAAATGTTTTGGTCTCAAAAGTCACATTTTCATAAAGAAACATTTCTTGCTTACATGGGATCCCAAAAATATTAAGTTTAAAGACCGTTTACAAAAGCCATAAGGTTTAAATACAATATCAAGCCATATTAAGGCAAAACAGACAGTTTGGAAAAACAGACAGTTAGGCAATCCCTGTCCTGATCCACTCCTCGACCATGGCGATCGAACAGCTGGCTATGTACATTCAACCCCGCAGCTCTCTATCTCAGGATTGGTCCAGCTTGCCTTTGCCTTTACATGCACCACGTAGCACCCGTGAGCCAAGGCCCAGCAAGAAAACACAACAACAGAGCATAAGCAATTAACAGACGATTCAGTATCCCATATCGCATCACATATTCTCAACCATATAAACCTTCAATATAATCAAGTATTCCACTTATTAAACATATCAACTCATATCATATACCAGTTCACAAATGATAACTAGGGCTAGCGCCCTCAGGTTGCTCCCTCCGTTATTCCACTGACTCCGGCCCGCTTAAACCGAGCTCAATGAATATTAAGCTGTCCTCGGCTACCAGTGGCCAAGTCGCGCCCTGTGCGCAAATATTGTGTACGGCACCCTTAGGCCGCTATCACATGTCCCATGGCATAATACCATCATTGACATAATACAAATATCAAGAGCACTTAGTCCCATCACAAACATATAACCGGGTGCAGTTTTCTTACCTTGCGATTCGCTAGCTCTGATCACTCGACTCCTTGAGCACAATCCCTCTCGAGCCCTAGTGCTCACCTAAACACAACCATAGGTCAAAGTCATCATCAAACCTCAAGTCCAAAACCTAGCCTCAGGACCAATCCCGAGCCCCCAGGAAGTCCTAGTTCCACCAAACAAGGTGGTGGAACAGAACCCCAAACCCTTGGTCAAAAACCCTTGCAAATAACCCTAAAATCCCCTTCTGAAAACAGGGCAGCGCTACAACGCTCTTAGGAGGGTGCTACAGCGCTACAAGTAGAAGCAAAATCCCCCAGGAAGCTTGGCCTAGTGCTACAGTGCCCAAAGGCTAGCGCTGTAGCGCTAGTCACAGACAGGCAACCCCCAAATTTTCCCTCCTGCGATTTCCTCGAACCAAACTCAACCAAGACTTATCCAAACCTTCACCAAACTAAAAAACAACCTTATTAAAACACTTCACTCATCCCAAGCACCCCAAATACCCAAAACTCAAGCACATACATCCCTAATCCCAAAATTCACCATAGCTGACTCTAAACTCAAAACTCAACAGAAACCAGTCAAAACATCAAAGTTATAAGCTTAGAATTTCATACCTTTAATGGGAATTAGATTTCAAGACAACCTCTACACCTCAGCTTGCTCTTCCTCACCCTTTGGCCTGAATTCCCTAAAGTTCCCATCAAATCCAGCTTATGCCCCATAGGTTAAAAACTAAAACCAGAAACTGAAGAAGCTACAAAGTCTTACCTTAGGTGATGGTGTGTTCTTGCTAAACCCCTATCAATTCTTCAAGCCTATCTTAGGATCCTTGATGCTCAGCCTAACTTAGCTCCTCCCTAAGCTTTGCCCCAAAAATACTCAAGAACCTGGTGAAGAAAACATAAACCGACCTTAAGAACTCTCTGTTTTCTCCCTTTCCTTTTTCTTCCTTTTCCTTCTTTTCTTTCTTTTCCTTCTTTCAGAATTCTATACTTTTCTACAACTTCCACTAACATAAAGCCTTAGTAATACCCATCTTTAAAAAGCCAAATGACCTTAATGCCCTCCCTTTTATTTCTAACCCTTTAATCCACTTAAGGGCACTCTAGTCATTTTACCCAATTCCCGCTAATTCCTCGAGTGTCTGTAATATTTCCCCGTTTGCTTCCCAATACCTAATGAATCACCAATGATTTTCCTCGATGTCAAAATAGACTCCAATATACTCACCAAATTCCCATTTATACCCCTAGGCTCACCCCGAGCTGGGTATAAATCCCCGCCATGACTTTTTCGCTAATCTGCTCACTAGGATCGTCTCGAGTCACAGATCACAGATATATCCACATAATAATGTGGTCTCGAAAATTATCACATATATCAATACAGGTATGCCCATAATGGCCAAAATTACAATTATTCCCTTCTAACCTAATCAGGGCCTACATGTATACTAATACACATAGTCATGCATCTCAAATATTCAGATAGTCATATAACATGCTTTAAATCATAATCATGCATTTTTACTCATTAAAGTCACAAATAATTCCCATTATGCCCTCCAGGCACACTAATCAAGGCCCTTAAGCCTTATTAGCGAATTTGGGTCGTTACATGTCATGTTTGCATGAGACCAGGCAATGACATCCTGGCTCTTGCAGAGAAAGCTTACCACGACTTCTCGAACTTCTGCCTTAAGGTTCCTCCCAACCTTTGTTATTTTTTCTAGGTTGGCTTCATCGAGGATAACCTCTTTGATCCCCTCCAAGGGCTCTATCGCCCTATCATCTCCATCCATGGGATCTAGCTCATTGGACTCCTGCTCCTCGAGAACAGCCTGGACTTCCATCTCCTTTGGATAAGGTTGCTCAAGAGCTACTGCCATAAACACCATTATCAAGTGCTTGAGGGACACATTATAACACTGGTGAGCCTCTTTCTGGTCTCTATGAACTTTACCAATCCTTGAGTTTGTGGGAAACTCCATGCTCAAGTGCCTAATGGAGGTGGCTGCTCCAAACTCCACCAGGGCTAGCCGTCCCAAGAAGGCATTGTAGGCGGAGGAGCAATCCACCACCACAAAAGTGTAGTACTTGAAGGCATGTTAGGCACTTCTACAAGTGTTAGTGGAAGCTTAATTTTCCCCATTTGGAATAAGCCTTCGCCCAAGAAACCATATAGGGTCTAAGTGCACAGGCCGTGACCACTTGTTTTCAGCCTAATATTCTCGAAGGATTGTCTAAACAAGATGTTCATTGAGCTCCTGTGGTCCACTAGGATCCATGCAACAATCTTTTTGGAAATCTGGGTCTCAATCACCAATAGATCGTCAAGGGGAAAGTGCATTCTCTGAGCATCTTCCTCAGTGAAGTAATTACTTGGTTCGTCATCCGAGGCATCTACGCCGGGAGCTGGACCAACGTACAAACTTCATCATCATGACTTAGAACTCGCGCATCTATTTTGTGAGCTCCTCGATGTGCCCCCTAAGTGGGGTCCTCTTGAGATGGTCTTTACTCATCCGTTCACTGGAAGAGGTCAGTGGGCCTTCGACTGTGGAGCAGCTGGTGCTTGGCCTTGAGTTTGGGGAGGTGCCCCTACCTACAACTGATTGGCTGGTGGAGCTCCTAGGGGAGTTGGCGCAGGGTGTGCTCCACCCCTGGTGTATTTATGAAATGCCCCAACTTTATGAGATTTTCTATCTCATCACGTAGATGTCTGCATTCATTGGTATTGTGAACAATGTCATTATGGTATTTGTAGAATTTGTGAGCATCTCTCTCCTCCTTTTCTCTCCGAGTGAACTGTGGCCTCTGGTAGTGGACTTGTTGCTCCATGACCAAATATATATTCTCTGAGTATCGGCTAGATCAGTGTACTCGGAGTATTGAGCAAAGTATTTCTCATCGGGAGCTCTCTTCACTTTCTTGCTCCCTTTGCCTTTTCCTTTTCCCCCCATGTTAGCTCTCACTCGAGCCTTCACTAAGTGTTTTTGACTAGGAGAGAGTTGTTACTCCAGTATTAAAAGTAGGCTGGTAAGCACTGAATCTAGTGGGAGCTGCTCTGTACCCAGTGGACATGGTGCTGGCCTGTGGAGCAACCAGGTTGTACTGTGGAGCATTCATTACACTCGGATGTGCAGGAATGTGTGGCGAGAAGTGAGAGTTATGCGTCGTAGCTACTAGAATGGTAAGATCCGAAATGGAGATGGGTCCTTGATATCCCCAAATAAACTCCAAAGTTATCGCAGTAGTAATCGGGCTATGTCGTATCCACAGAGAGGCAAACACAACAAAAGATTATATTAGTAAAGTTAAAGATAACAATAAAGTATAATTGAAGATATGGATTTGTGAAATTAAAATGATAGATTAGAGAAAATGATCAGATAAAGAGCATGGCAATGTATAGATTCAGTGGTGTAAATCATATTCTAATATTGTTATTAATTCAAAACACAGTTGTAATTCAACACCATTAATTGCAACTGGAAGATGTACATGTTAAAAGCACGAATTAATTAATCTAGATTAAATTGAATCTAACTCCTAATAACATAACATATCAAATTATATATCCAAGAGAGACAAAATACCACTAGCAGAATGCATTCAAAGACATACAATATAACAAATATACTAAAATAAATTAACAATCTATGTTACATAAGAAAAGCATGACTGAACTTGTAAAAGATGCTAAATAATTATAGAAAAGAAATTAGAAGATGAGAAACAAAATAATTAATGAGATATGGAGATGAAGCATAAGAAAGAATCAATATCACTATTAAGAATGAGAAGTACAACAACTACACTCTAACCTCAGTCATTTTTGTCACCTAAAACAAGCAAAACTGAGCTAGAAATAAGAAAAGCAACAAAATAACAAAGTGTATTTTTCCACTCTATAGTGAAAATAAGATCCAAAATGTGTAAAATTGTGTACAAAATAGTGGAAAATGGCTACAAAAAATTATGGAAGTGGGAGACACGTTTGACACGTGTCGTGTGTTGGTTGGCTCGGTAGAGATGTGTTGGGGGCGTGGGAGACAGAAGCCAGGTGAGTGGGACAAGTGGTAGGCTTTGGTTGACTCGGAAGGAGTGCAGAACGCAGACACGTCTCATGCAAAGGTGGCCTCGGCTCGGCTTAGCTAGGCTCGGCTTGGCTAGGTTGGGTGAATGGCAGGTTGCCATGTGGCAGCGTGGGCACTTGCTGAAGGCTTGGGCCTGGGCTGTTTGGGCTTCGTTTTGGGCCTAGTTCACCTTCAAAAATGCCACTTTTTCATCATTTCTTCAATTATAATTATCTCTTTATTCTTTATTTTTCATTGTGTCAAAATACATTTTATTTCCTGAAAATTGAACACAAATTAAATTAAAATTAATATTTTTAAATACAAAATATATTACAATAAATCCATGAAAATATTAATTAAAACTTAATTAATTTTAAACTTTAAAACTAATAAAATGATATTTTTGAACACTAATCACAACCCCCAACCAGCTTATTGCTAGTCTCTAGCAATTCAAGAGAAATGATAAATGTCAACATGATATATTTCAAGTAAAAATTATAAAAGAACTTAAGTATTAACACAAAATCTTAGTAACAAGTCAACAAGAGTTATCAAAATTACTTCGAATAAATCTAGAGTTGTGAATGTGTGCACCAAACTTGAACCTTCTTACCGCAAACCATGGCACATAGAGCCTTTGAAATGATGTCAAGTAAAAGTCTCAACTCCATTAACCTCTCATGTTATTGAAAATATTTAAAGTTAAGGATTTCACTCATGGAGTTGGAAATAAAGAAGTAAGCACTCATTAAATGGATATATATTTAGGACAAACTTTTAAAAAATTATTGAAACCAAGATATGAAATAAAGTATTTGGACAACCACCATATAGACTACCACAAAACCAGTTTTTCAGGTTCTAAAAATAGACAATCTTTACATTTATTCTAAGAGCCATAAAAT
The DNA here is from genome assembly GCF_963169125.1 of Humulus lupulus. Taxonomy (NCBI): domain Eukaryota; kingdom Viridiplantae; phylum Streptophyta; class Magnoliopsida; order Rosales; family Cannabaceae; genus Humulus; species Humulus lupulus. The sequence goes on along the minus strand of NC_084798.1, from coordinate 156,653,633 downwards.
AAACACATGAAATTAAACACAATTTTTTTTTCTTGGACACAAGAGACAACATAATTGAAAATGATAGAACTATTGCTCTTGTGTCTTTCTTTTTTTTCTATTTTTTTTCTTCTTTTTCTTTTTCATCTTTTTTCGTCTCTTTTTTTCATGAAGAACATAAAAAGGCTCTCTAATAAGATTTGTCTATAGAAAATATTATCCCTAAAACATCATCCATTCATTCTACAATACCTTATCCAAATAATTATAACCATTTCTATGAATCAATAAAAATTTAAAAGTTTTTTCTCAAGTCTCACCTCTCACAGAAAAGAATGAATTACTTAAACATGGAAAATTTCTAAGCAAATATGTTCTAACAATAATCTCACCACAATTCTTGGCATGTACATTAGGTAACTCTAAAGAAACTCTTAGTAATAAAGATAACGAAAATTGACTCAAAAGTAACATTTTGCAAGAATAAATAAGTAATTTTATAAAAAAAATGATCGCGAAAATATTAATATGACAAAAATCTACATGAACGTGCATGAATATGCTCTCCACCCCCAACCAATATCAAACAATGTCCTCATTGTTTAAAAATATAAAGTGTGAAATGAGAACACGTAGAGACTGAGCTAATGCAAAATGATATGATATTGATTCTTAGAAAAGGAAAAATAAATGGCAAGACAAATTATCTTAATAAAATAACAAAAAGGAAAAACAAAATAAATAACAAAAATATAATATACTAGAAATAAAGAAAGCAAGGAAAGATAGAACCTGATTGGTCTTGGTGAACCGGAGAAAAGTCTCCTCAGGTTGGTTCACCAAACTCAATATTCTTCACTATCCAGTATCAAAAATGAATTTTCTTTTATCCTGTGTCTCAAAACTGGAAGCATTAGTTACATTCACAGGATAAAGAAAATGTTCATTTTCAGTATCATGGAGGAAATAGTGTGATTGATTCTTTGAGAAAATTTTGCAAATTTCCTCCACAATAAGGTTTACCACATCAGTATGATAACGCTTGTTTTCATTCAGAGTTGTTGAAAGAATTTCAGCATGAGAAATATTGTCACTCTGAATAGTAATGCCATCATCCTCATCAAATTTGTATGAAATAGGATTATAGTTGGTGCCATTGTTTCCTCATCTGATTAAAATTGGCTGAAATAATGTGAATTAATCTTGTCGGTCAATTCTGAAAATTGAGTCTGAATTTCTCTAAGTTCCTGCATAATGTGTTTAGTAATGTTTCTTATGTGTTCAGTAAAGTTTATTTGTTCCTCCATAAATGTGTATAATGTTTTCTCTAAGGAAAATTTTTGCTCAACATTCCTACTAGATGGTGCCAATTCCCAACCAATCGGTGCACTGTAGTTGTACATAGACTTCCAACTTGAAGCAACAAGGTTTTTCCAGCTAAGATTACTGTTCTTGTAGTAAGAATAGTATTGAAAGACTTCCTCCCTATTTCTAAGAGTTGAGTAATCTTGAGCAAAATGGTCGACTCTTTCACAGTCAAAATATGGTTCATCATACTCTAACCTTATGACCTTGTTACTTTCTCTACCATGCTTAGCTTTCACTTTTTTGAATTCTCTAGGCATGAATTCTACTTCAAATTGATGGTACTCTCTTTCGCTAAGTTGGTGGGAACCTCTAAAATTGCTAGTACCCTCAGTAGCACTAGATTTTGGATTGTTTTGAAGTGAATAAAGATATATTAGATAATAGTATTCAAAACGTCGATGATCTCCTTCATTCATTTGTTTTTTATTATTATTTTAAGTATTATAAGTGCAAGGGTGTAATAGTGTAATAAGTATAAACCAAAAATGTTCTCAGGCCAATTGGAAAGGCTGCCAAGGTACCACTTTAGGCCCAAGAGCTTTTCTAGAACTCCCCGAGGTTCTCAGAAAAGGTTGAGGGTAACGCTAACACAAACCTTATTTAATAACAAAGTTTTCTAAGACAAAACAAGTTTGGTTTTTACCGATTTCCAAAATTACACAAATGTTCTCAATACTTTATTTTTTTTTACACTTTAAAATTTTATGATTCAAAGTTTTAAGCTTTTTTCTCGAAAAAGACTAAATCTAGAAAATAAAATTCTAAACCTAAAAGTAAAATAAATAAAGAAAATAAAACAATAACAAAAAAATGAATAAATAAAAAAATAAAAATAAAAATAACTAAAAAAATATACTACTTTTTAAAAAAAATTAATTTACTATGAAAATCTTTAATTGTAAAATTACATCCCCGACAACGATGCCAAAAATTGATATCACCCAATAAACTACTAAGCAGTTGCAGTAGTAATCGGGCTATGATGTATCCACAGAGAGACAAACACAACTAAAGATTAGATTAGTAAAGTTAAAGATAACAATAAAGTGGAATTGAAGAGATGGATTTTGTGAAATTAAAATGATAGATTAGAGAAAGTTATCAGATAAATATTTATTCAAAACACAGTTGCCATCCTACACCATGCAACGGGAAGATGTATATGTTAAAAGCACGAATTAATTAATCTAGATTAAATTGAATCTAACTCCTAATTTCATAGCATATCATATTATATATCCAAGAGCGAAAAAATACCACTAGCAGAATGCAGTCAAAGACATACAGTATAACAAATATACTAAAAAAATATTAAAATCTATGTTACATAAGAAAAGCATGACTGAAATTATGTAAAAGATGTTAAATAATTTTAAAAAAGAAATTAGAAGATGAGAAACAAAATAATTAATGATATATGGAGATGAAGCATAAGAAAGAATCAATATCACTATTAAGAATCAGAAGTACAACAACTACACTCTAACCTCACCAATATTTCTAAAATAGTTCACTCTTTTTTGTCACCTAAAACAAGCAAAACTGAGCTAGAAATAAGAAAAGCAACAAAATAAAAAAGTGAATTTTTCCACTCTAAAATCTGATGATTTTTTCCCTGCATTTGGCTCTCTATTTATAGTGAAAATAGGACCCAAAATGTGTAAAATTATGTACAAAATAGTGGAAAATGGCTACACAAACTTATTGAAGGGGGAGACATGATGCAGTGATGAGGGAGACACGTTTGACACGTGTTGTGTGCTGGTTGGCTCGGTACAAATGTGTTAGGGGCGTGGGAGAAAGAAGTCAGGCGAGTGTAACAAGTGACAAGCTTGGTTGGCTCGGCAGGCTGGTGCGTCAGGCGATGGCAGCAGCTAGTACGCGTGCGTCAGGCGTGGCAGCTTTAGCTTGGCTCAGCTTGCTTGGCTCGGAAGGAGTGCAGCACGTGGACACATGTCATGAAAAGGTGGCCTCGGCTGGGCTCAGCTAGGCTTGGCTTGGCGAATGGTAGGCTGCTATGTGGCCTAGTTCACCTTCAAAAATGGCAATTTTTCATGATTTCTTCAATTATAATTTTTTCTTTCTTCTTTATTTTTCATTGTGTCAAAGTACATTTTATTTCCTGAAAATTGAACACAAATTCAATTAAAATTAATATTTTCAAATATAAAATATATTATAATAATTCCATGAAAATACTAATTAAAACATAATTATATTTAAACTTTAAAACTAATAAAATGATATTTTTGAGCACTAATCAGTCCTTCAAAAGCCCATATTTGGGCATTTCCCAATGAATGTATTCTTGGGCAAGACGAATGAAATCATTGAGCATGTGGCATCTGCGTCTTTGCAGGTCATCCAATAGTGGAGAACATGGTCGGATATCGGCTTGTAAGGCCATAATCTGCTGACCATCATCGACCCTCTTGGTCCTCGCAGCTTCTTCCTTAGAGCGCTTGATGTACGCTATGAGGATCTTGAACAACCCTTTCTTTATGTTTGCCAAGGCATTGAATTCAAAGCAAACCTTCCAGGCTGCTATGAATTGTCTTCGAAACTCGGAGGACAGTTGGGACCAGGAATGGATGGAACCTGGTCTGTTCTTCTTAAACCACTCGTCAACTACTCCCGTCAAGGTTAACAGAAAGAAATGGCATCTCGCATTTTTAGAGACATAGTGCACAAACATTATTATGTTGAACTTGGATAGGTGGTAAGATGGATCTGTTGTCCCGATGTACGGGGTAATGTCTGACATTTTGAAGCCTCTAGGTAGTGGGGCTTCAACTATGTTCTGAGCACATGGCTCTCCTTCTTCATCATCGTAGTCTATGTCATGTCCCTTCTTTTTAGCCATATTCAGCATGATTTTCTTCAAACTCTCCAATTCCACCCGGAAAAGATCGTCGTTGGCACTGTGTGCCCGGTATGCCCCATGGTCACGCATTACTTGTTTCCTCTTTGCATCCATGTTATCTTGGAGATCTAGTTTAGGGTATCTCCCATGGAGGACCTTAGGCCTGGCCATGTTCTTGCGAGCATTGAGATTGTCTCGCAAGTCAAGCTGTGTGCGCCCCGATAACCATCACTTATGTTTCACCATCAAACTCGATGTAATCGTTATTCATCGAGATGTTAATGTGATGTCCTTGGTTCATGGAGACTTCTCTCTTGTTGGCTCCCATCCCTTGGTTTCCCTGAGGCTACTATGGCATGAAGGGATCTCTTTCCCGAGGCCTGGCATGGTCCGTTGCGATGCGCTTAAGCGAAAAGCCCTGGGATCCTAAGACATTGTGGTCCTGGGGGTCTCCTTGGACTCTGCAGGCTTTTTTGAGGTTAGGTTCTCTTCTCGGAACTTCAAGAGGCTTGGAAGCTTGTCGAGCCCTCTTCCATTTGTGGGGAGCCTCTGCTCTTTCTCCCCTCACATTAGTTGGATGCACTGTTGGCACTCCAACCGGCTGCGAATGTGGCACTCTAGCTGGGTGCACTTGTGGAATTCCTGTTGGTTGCTCTGGTTCCATGTTAGCAGGCTTGGTAGGTGGAACTCTTGGGGTTTTATGCCCTAATTAAAACCCAATTTCTTTGTAACCTTATTTTATTATCAATAAAAAAAATACAAATCATTTTTTACTTGGTCGATCACTTTGCTCACATGTTTTATTTTCATGATTATATGTTTAATATAAACTTCTATTAAATCCTGAGCATATAGCTAATCGTATTTATAGTGACGTAATATGATTATGTGTGCAAACATAATTAAGTCCTAAGATTAGTCAGTGCACGAGATTTACACTGACTTTCCAATCTACAATATGATCTACTTACACATTGTAGTGTTATGTTCTTTCTAGAACATTAGCAAAGTAGATAAGATTGGATGTATTTGTTACATCGGACTGGACCGATATTGACAATAGACAGTGTTGACCCTGATTTTGGTCAACTGACACGGAGTCCAAAATTCTTGATGTGGAAAAATATGTTGAAATGAGAATAATGACAAAAACAATAAAACACACAGGAATTTATAGTGGTTCGGCCCCAGAATCTGGTAATAACTTACGTCCACTTGAGCTGTTATTGATACAAGATTCAAATGAGTGATCAAATAACTATGGTTCAATGAGTTTCACAAACCTTTGAAGAACAAAACAATATATCGAATGTGATAGCTCTAATCTCAGATAATTAGAAAGCCAAAAGTCACTTTCCTTGAGTTATCTTTCTCTATTTATAGGCTCAAGGAAGATTACATTAATTTGTTATAGATATTCTTTTCTAAATAATTAGATACTCAGGAAATCATGGGAGATAATTTCGGATATGACTAAACTGCATAAGATTTTCTCCAAATATAGCGAGTATACGACTAGGCTGGTCGTATATAAAGATTGAGTGTTGCGCCATAGACATCTTTCTGGTCGATGGTCGAAAAATACTTCTGCCAGATGTCAGCCACGTGTACTAAACGTCTGCCATGTCACCCATGCCTATTTTTTGGATAACATTTGCCCCCTAAGTTTGTTTAGTGCGACCAGCAATAAAGAAACTTTAGGGAAACAACCGTTCATATGCCCCACGAAATCTGTTAGAATCCTCGTGCATTTTTTAAAACCGTGACATAATTATGTCTAATCAAGCTTTTTCGGTTTTCAATAAATCAATTTGACGGCTTATACACTCCCCCACGTTTCGAAAATGGGAAAGTTATGATTGCCACTTTTTGCCATACTTCAGCCTCTATAAGTAACCTCTTTATCTTTCTTATAATTCTTTACTCACCATTCCAATCAAGAACTTCAAGAACTTTGCTTCAGAGCCCAGAATTTCGAAACCATTCAGACGTCCTGCCGAAGATCTTTCCGACTCAAAATTTTTGTTTTTCTGAATCTTCATCTTTGCCCAGGTAATCAATTAGTCTTTTAAACTCTTCATTATTCCATGCATGTTGTTACTGTGCTCTGCGATTTCCTATGTTCTTGAGTAGAAATTATGAGGAATTTTGTATAAACCATCTGATGCTTGGTAAGAGAGTGTATTTCTGCTTTATATAAGTTAGGAGCTAGTTCGATAGTAAGGATCATAGGTTTAGGGCGTAAGATTGACGTAAAATTTCAATCTTTAAGCTAGCTGAAAAAAATGTGTTTTTTCTCGCCCTTCAAGAATTGAAAAAGTTCCTTTTCAGAAAACATTTTATTTCCTTTTTGATCCATTTTTCAAACTGCTAGCACCAAACTTAGTGTATGGGTAGGATGCTGCTGGTCAATAGACGTGAGCAACATTATCTCAATCTCCCACGTAACTCCGTAGGCTATGTGTCTTATCTCCTCCTTTGTCTGTTTGTAGTTCATATGCAAGACCCTTGGGGAGGAGAAAGACCCATTGAAGAAGACCTCCTAGTTCAGCTACTTGAAGGCGAAGAAAACCCCTGTACTCTGATACCAGATATCCCTTTCTCTCGCCCTAGCCCAAACCCTTCTCCAGTCCCAACCCAGAGAATGGCTCGAACAAAAACAAAAGCTCAAAAAAGGAAAATCCCTAACTCCTCATGCCAGCCTACTGCTGATGCCCCCTCGACCAGTGGTTGAGGTGAAAATGCTCCTGATGCCAATGTACAAAGGCATGCCCATCCTCGACACGCTACTCAGCCGGATGTCGAGTGGCATGTTATTCCCCAGAGTAGAGTGACGATGCGGGTGATCGCCAACTACTTAAATAAGTATAAACTGACAGGGGTGACCCTGGTCAGACCTTCTATCGACCAGAGGGCCAACCTGCCAGGCGGAGCCTAAAGCGCCTGGTCGCGGTTTCACATTGAGGCAGGTGCCACTTTGCCTCTTCACTCGTTCTTTCAGGGGGTGGAGAATTACTTTGGAGTTCCCCCCTTTCAAATCACCCCAAATGGATATAGAATGCTAGCCTTACTCTATGTCCTTTACAAACTCAGAAAATGGCCAGAGCCCACTCCCCACGAGGTCAACTTTCTTTTTGACCTTAAGTCCAACCCTAACCAAGAAGGCACGGGGTTTTTCCATTTTTGTCACCAAGAAACCGGGCGCATTTTCTTGTCCGACACTACTCATATCTCCAACGTGGGGAGGTATCACCAAGAATACTTCCTTACTCCCGACTTAGCCACAGACAACCTGGCCTTCACTCGAGGAGGTAAAAATTCTTGCGTCACTAGCTTCTTCGCTTTGTGTTTTTCTGCCACAATGTTTTGAAATTTCACTGTGTTCCAGGCCCATGGTTACGTCCAACCCCAACTCCAGGAATGGAGTCAAGGGCGGAACTCTGAGCCAGCATGCCGAATGCTGATAAGAGTGTCAAAAACTTAGTTACTAAGGCTAACCTTAGGCTGGTCGGCCTCTGGAATCCCCAACCAGCGACGAGCGAACCTTCGGTGGAAAACGCCCAAGCCAAAGTGGAACCCGAGCAGCAACCCCAAGCGTCTCCTCCGTGGAGGAGACCAACTAGGGTTACGATCAGGGAACCTGCCGTCCCTCGTCGAGCAGAGAAACCCTTGGCCCCCGAGGGCAAAGGAAAACAAAAGGCTGTTGAGCCTACCGAACTTTCTGATGACTCGTCGGATGAAAATGGTATAACAATCTCGCTTTTAAATCATTTGCCAATTCCCTCTCATCTATTTGATGGGGATGGGAACTTTAGGAATGCTCCTTCCTTAAATTCATATTTCTTCCAGGAACTAGGTAGTTCAGTAAATAATGTTACGACCAGTAGTTGTAGCGCGGGTACTTTACTTATAATCCTTTTACTTTTATTCTTTTATCATGCATGACCATTTAGTCTTACTGCTTGTGTTGCTTCCTTTTGTGCAGGTATGGACTCCGAGGACGTCTTTGAGCACTATCAAGCTGCTACTGCCTCTTCTGTCCCAAAGAAGGATAGCAAAAGGGCTCGAGGGGAAAGCAGCAAGACCCCCTCGAAGAAGGCTCGAACAGACGATGCTCCAGCCACCGCCCCTTCCAAGGAGAACTCACCACCTTCGCCCCCCTCTGAGCAAACGACTCCCACTCCTGTTAATCCACAGCCTTCTTCTAAGGCTGATAACAAGGAGGCACTGGACACCTCGCCCGAAGGCTCCCTGCCCAGCTTCGTGGTCGGCTCAGCTAGGGAGAGGATATACAAGCTCTCGAAGCACAGACGCAGCCAGGCCGCCATTACTGAAACTGCCCCAATGGAGGCTGATCAAGTCGTCAATAGAGGGTTGAACGAGATAGTTAGCGTAATTTATCTCCTACTACTTTATCATTTATGTATGATTTCTTTTCCTTACTTTGTTTCATTCTTTGTCTTCAAGGGCTGCTAGCTGGCGTTGTTTTGGGGTGCTGGTTTCTCGGGGAAAGAACTTCGAGTCCAGGCTTGCCCAGACTAAGCAAGCATTTGAGGCTGACTACAACAAGCTGCTCGAGGAGAATAAGGAGTTGTCTAAACAGAACGAACAACTGTACGAGGACCAAGCTACTCTCACCAAGGAGCTTCTGGATGCCCAAGATGCCTTGAAGAAAGCCAACGACTCCCGGGAAAAATTCAGGGAAAGTGCCAGGCTTAACACTCAAGAATGTAAGCAGCATGAGCTTGATCTGATCGCCAGCAGACAGGAGACGAGGGAGCTTGACAAGCGAGTGCAGGAGCTCGAGGAGGACGGGGCCAAGAATTTGAAGAAGTATAAGGAGGCCACTCACCTCTGCTTCTATGAATTCTGGAAGCACAACCGGGAGGCCAACTTCAACTACCTGTCCGAGCAGTTGAAGAGGACTCTGATGGCACAGTGCGCCATCCGGCTGGAAGAAGAAGAAAAGGCCAAAGTGCCTGCCGCTGATGCTGAAGTTGGTCCTTCGGCTGACCAAGGCACTCCTCCCAATCCTCAGGATCCTCCAGCTCCTTAATAATTTTTCTATTTTTTCTTTTTATTTCGTTTTCATGGCCCACGGGTCGTATTGTAAAGACAATTTGTTTTTATTGCTGCAAGGGAAGCTTTTTACTTTTCATTAAACAATTACATCCGAGCAGTATTGCTCGCGGTGTAAAATAATGCCTTATGATATTATAATATTTTTGTCTATTATAACATCTATTCGCATGACCGAACTTAGCATAGTACTTTGGCTTGATTTACAAAATATAAAATTTGAAAAATACTATAAGTACCGTAGCATGCTTTCACTTATTTTGTTCGTGTGTTTACATACCTCTTGGTATGCTTTGCTATTGATGTACCTTATATGCCCCCCAAGTGATCGAGGAGCTTTAGGTCCTTGGTCACTTGCCTTGACCACGACCTGTACGAACATTACTGCTCGGTAGGAAACGTAACACTTATAATATAGCAAAACAACACACGTAATGAACAAATACTGGTAAAAATAAATTTACAAAGGTTGGCAAGAATGACTGGCTGCGCACAGTCCCCTATAATCTCGTATTAAAAATGGACTAAACATGTCTTTACGAGTGATCTTAAAAAGATCTTACACTTATAAGCGATTAGCCATACAACGTGGCTAACCCTTTTTCGAAACTTGTAAAAAGTAAAAATTAATACAAGCCAGTCCTTTAAAAAGGAATGTTTATTGATAATACTGGCACAGGTGTTCTCCGTTCCAATAGCGTGGAACGAGATCTCCATTTAAGCGTGCAAGCTTGTAGGTGCCTGGATGAAGGACTTCCTCAATCTGGTAAGGTCATTCCTAGTTTGGTCCGAGCACTCCAGCAGTTGGGTCGCGGGTGTTTAAGAAAACTCGTCATAGTACTAGGTCTCCGACATTGAATTTTTTTTCTTTCACCTTTGAGTTAAAATACCGAGCGACCTTTTGTCGGTACACAGCTACTCGGAGTTGGGCTCTTTTCCGTTTCTCTTCAAGTGAGTCTAGGGACTCCATCATCAGTTGGCTATTCTGGTCTTGGTCGTATGTTATTCTTCGATGTGAGGGCAGATCTAACTCGATAGGCAACATAGCTTCATACCCGTATGCTAAGGAGAACAGGGTATGACCTGTTGCCGTTCGATGAGAAGTTCTATACGACCAGAGTACTTCAAGAATCTGCTCTGGCCATGCTCCTTTAGCATCTTCGAGCCTTTTCTTCAGGGTGTCCTTTAGTGTTTTATTCACTACTTCAACTTGCCCATTTTCTTGTGGATGTGGGACTGAAGAAAAGCTTTTGATAATTCCATGTCTTTCGCAGAAGTCTGTGAATAAGTCGCTGTCAAACTGGGAGCCGTTGTCTGAGACAATTTTTCGAGGCAAACCATATCGGAAAACAATGTTCTTGATGACGAAGTCAAGAACTTTCTTGGTCGTTATGGTAGCGAGTGGCTCAGCTTCGACCCATTTGGTGAAGTAGTCGACTGCCACGACTGCGTACTTCACTCCACACTTTCCCGTTGGCAGGGATCCAATCAAGTCTATACCCCATACTGCGAAAGGCCAAGGACTCTACAGCTGCTTTAACTCATTGGGAGCTGTGCGTGGGATCTTGGAAAATATTTGACACTTATCGCATTTTCGCACAAACTCCATTGAGTCTTCGTTCATAGTCAGCCAGAAATAGCCCTGCCTTAGAATCTTTTTTGCCAAACTTTGCCCCCCAGCGTGATCCCCGCAGAAGCCTTCATGCACTTCCCTCATCAGTTCTTTAGCCTTTTCCGGTGTAATACATCTGAGCAGTGGCATGGAGTATCCTCTATGGTAAAGAACACCATCGACCAGTATGTACCTAGCACCCTATCGTTGAAGAGTTCTGGCTTTGTTTCTATCTGCCGGTAATACACCATTCATGAGATAATCCAAGTATGGTGCCATCCATGTATTCTCCATCCGGATTTCCATATTGGTTTCGTTTGCTCGTATGCTCGTTTCGCACAATCTTTCTACTGGCACAATATTCAAAGTGTCAGCGTCTTTTGCGCTTGCGAGTTTAGCTAAGGCATCTGCATTCGAATTCTAATCCTGAGGTATTTGCTGGAGGGTATACTTCTCGAACTGAGCCAACAGATCTCTAGTTTTGTTCAAGTAGGCCACCATTTTGAGGCCCCGTGCTTGATATTCCCCTAGGACCTGATTCACTACCAGCTGTGAATCACTGTAAATATCCAGCACCTTTATACTCATGTCTTTTGCCAATCTTAACCTAGCAAGGAGTGCTTCATATTCAGCTTCATTATTTGACGCAGTGAAGTCGAACCTAATAGCGTAGTGAAATCGATGTCCTTCTAGCGTTATCAATATCACTCCCGCTCCTGCGTGAGATTCGTTGGACGATCCATCCGTGAATAACTTCCATGAAGGAGCTTCACCTTGGGGCTCAGGCGGACTAGACTCTTCGCACTGCTCGTTGTCTGAAAGCTCAGTGAACTCAGCAATAAGATCAGCCAAGACTTGTCCTTTTACTGCTGCTCGCGGTGAATATGTAATATCGAACTGCCCGAGTTCGACTGGCCATTTTAATAAGCATTCAGCCGCCTCATGCTTTTGCAGAACTTTCCGAAGGGGCTGGTCAGTTAAGACTGTGATAGGATGGGCTTGGAAGTAAGGACATAACATCCTTGAGGCCAAGATTAAACAATAGGCTAACCTCTCGATGGGAGGATACCTCAATTCCGCCCCGATTAACCTCTTGTACACCTCCATCTGATACTTGTTCAGAACGTTGAAACACTCTTGTAAATCCTTCACATGTCCTTCTGGTTTTTTTGACTTTACCAGCATGTCATCCACGTACACCTCCATGTTCACTCCTATCAACTCCTTAAACATGTGGTTAACCAATCACTGGTAAGTTGCACCTACATTTTTCAGTCCGAAGGGCATTACTTTGTAACAGTATAACCCTGTATCGGTCCAAAATCTGGTGTGATCCTCGTCAAGGGGATGCATACTAATCTGATTGTATCCTGAGTATGCATCCATGAAGGAGAGGATCTCATTAACTGCAGTTGCATTGACCAGCTGGTCGATCCTTGGGAGTGGGAAGCAATCCTTTGGGCAGGCTTTATTAAGGTCTGTGAAATCCACACAGGTTCGCCATTTGCCGTTAGGCTTGGGAACTAGTACCGGATTAGAGACCCACGATGGATAAAACACCACCCTGATGAACCCATTCTCCTTCAGTCTCTCGACTTCCTCTTTTAAGGCTTTCAATCTATCTTTATCGAGCAGCCTTCTTTTCTATTGCACGGGTGGAAAAGTCTTGTCAATGTTCAGGACATGGCTGATAACTGCAGGATCTATCCCAGCCATGTCTTTGTGTGACCAGGCAAAGACTTCCTGGTTCTTTCGCAAAAATTCCACTAGTGCATGCTTCGTGGTTGCTTCTAAGTTTTTCCCGACCTTCATAACTCTGGTCGGGTCTTTTTCGTGAAGTTGGACCTCTTCCAGGTCCTTGACGGGTCCAACATCTTCTTCAAAATCCCCAAAGCGAGGATCTAAATCCTTATCCTCACTTTGGGCAACACCTTATTTAGTGACTCCATCACCGGATTGGGCTTGTGTATCAATAACCATCTGCAACCTATCTGGGGGAGTGCTCTTTGATGTTCCCTTCTTCGCCTTTGTGACTGAGGCGTTGTAGCACTCCCTGGCTTCCCTCTGATTTCCCAACACACGTCCTACCCCTGCGTTTGTTGGGAATTTCGTGGCCAAGTGCCATACTGAGGTGACAGCCCGAAGATCAACCAGTATGGGCCTTCCAATGACAGCATTATACGCCGAAGGACAATCGACTACTATAAAAGTAGCGAGTAATGTCCTAGTAGTAGGCGCTGTACCTGCTATCACTGGAAGTCTGATTGACCCTGTTGGGGCGAGTCCCTCGCCTGAGAAGCCGTAAATTATTTGGTTGCAGGGCTCCAAGTCCTTAACGGACAACTTCATGCGTCCCAGCGAAGATTTGTACAAGATGTTCACTGAACTTCCTGTATCAACTAGTACTCTTTTCACCATCATATTGGCGATTTGAACGTCCACGACCAGTGGATCGGAATGTGGGAATCGGACATGCTGGGCGTCGCTATCAGAGAAGGTTATCTCACCATCCTCTGACCGAGCCTTCTTCGATGCCCTGTCCTCCACAGTCATCATCTCGATGTCCTGGTCATGGTGTAGGGTCCGAGCATATCGTTCCCTCGCCTTTCCACTGCTTCCCGCGAGGTGCGGGCCTCCACAGATGGTGAGTAAAGTGCCAGCTATGGGGTCAGGCTGCAAAGGTGGCGAGCGTTGGCGTGTAGGCGCATGCTCGTTGCCACCTGGAGCTTCTCGTTGGGAATTTCCCGAGGCCCGTACATATCTTCTCAAGTGTCCTTGTCTAATAAGGAACTCGATTTCATCCTTTAGCTGGTTTCATTCATTTGTATCATGTCCGTAGTCGTTATGATAATGACAGAACTTGGTAGTGTCTCTCTTCGAAATATCTTTTCGAATGGGAGCATGTTTTTTATAAGGCACACTGGAACTCGTGGCCTGATACACCTCTCCCTGAGACTCAATAAGGGCAGTGTAGTTAGTGAACCGAGGTTCATAACGTTACCCTTGGCTCGTTTATTGTCAGAGATGAAAGGCTCATTATGTGGCCGTTTCCCCCCATTCTTGCCATTGTCATTGCCGTTCCCATTGCCTTTGCCGTTGCTGTTGGGCTTTGACCCATTGGCGGCTTTGGCGGGCTCGACAGTCCCCTTATCCTTGCCTGGGGGCTTTCCTTCACTGGCTATGGTGTCTTCGAGCTTGATGTATCAATCAGCTCGATCTAAAAATTCCTGGGTAGTCCTGACCCCATGCTTTTTGAGGCTGTTCCAGAGAGGCGTACGGCGCTTAACCCCTGCAGTTATGGCCATCATCTTGCCTTCATCTCCCACTGTTTTCGCTCCAGCAGCTGCTCGCATAAAATGATGGATGTAATCTTTCAGTGGTTCTCCGTCTTGCTGGCGTATTTTGATCAGTTGGTTTTCCTCAGTTGGGTGCACACGACCCGCATAGAATTGTCCATAAAATTCCTTCACGAACATCTCCCAGGAAACTATACTTGCAGGAGGGAATTTGAAAAACCACTCCTGTGCAGCATCAGAAAGTGTTGCAGGGAAGATCCTGCACCGAGCATCTTCGGACACTTTCTGAATGTCCATTTGTATCTCAAATTTGTTGACGTGAGATACTGGGTCACCATACCCGTCAAAGTTCGAAAGCGTAGGCATCTTAAACTTGCTAGGAGTTTTTACCATAGTTATCCTTTGAACAAAAGGAGTGCCCTTTCTCCTATCATTATTGATATAAGATGTTCTTCCCCCGACCAGCTGTTGCACTGCCTGGTTGAGGGAATCTATCTGGTCATGCATGGCGCCAGGAATCGCCCAGGCCTCTGGTACTGGGGGAACGTACTCGTCGTGTCGTTCCCGGCGATCGTTGAGTACGTCTCTTAAATCCTCGTCTCTTCTCCGCTGCTCGCTAGCTCCGAGCCAGTTAAAGACATTATTTTGCCTGGGCTGCCCCCTAGCGTCATGTCTTTCGGGTTGGTCATCCCTAGGTGGTAGGCTTCTGCCCCCACCTCTTTCTTCATCTCTCCGACCGACATTTCCTCTGCCTGAGTCGGCCTCATTATAATCGTGGCCATCTTTGAATCTTGATTGGCTATGATGGGATTGACTGTTCCCTCGATTGCCTTCCCGGGCTGAAACCTCCCGAGCGTTAGAGGGTGGCCTGCGTTGGTCGATGGGTCCCCGTGCATTATCATGCCGTGGGGGGCCCTAGACCGCAGAGCCTGTCTCTGAGTTCCTTCTGTTGCCAAAAGGACGTTGTCCTCTACTCGGAGGGTTTCGCTCTTCGCCTCTATGGCGTCTAGGACTGCGTGGCGGCTGCCCGGCCCTATTCTGCCTTGGTTGCGGGGGATTGCTGCGACCAGCCTGGGATGGAGGCTATGCCTCAGAGTCCCTTAGTGGGATATCGTCCTGAGGCATCGGTGGCTGCTCGGGCCTTTGGGGGCTCGAGGGCTGGATAGGCGGGCTAGGATTGGGACCCCTTTGGGGCGGCCCATTTGTAGGTTGATCAGGCTGCGATGCAGGTGCAGCCTGGTTCCTAGCCAGCTGTAAGGCTGCTTCGAGGGCTGCCATGGCCTCCCTCTGACGGTGGTCCATCTCCACCTACCTTTCACTCAATTCCTGGCGTTGTCGTTCGATCTCTTGTTGCTGTCGCGCCATAATCTCAGCAGCACTTTCTTGCCTGGCCCTCAAATTGGCCAGTTCATCCTGCAATATCCCGAGGGTATTCCTCAGCGTCTCAGAATCCAGTTCTTCCTCATCGAATTACAAATGTGGCTCATCTTCGGTCACGTTTGGAGGAGGAGGAGGCGGCTGAGATGGTGCAGCGCTAGCCGCCTGTCCAGTCTTCTTGGTTGTTTTCGCCATTGATATTTCAACAATATTGTATCAAGCTCTCAATGAAAGCACCAGAATGTTGACCCTGATTTTGGTCAACTGACACGGAGTCAAAAATGCTTGATGTGGACAGATATGTTGAAATGAGAATAATGACAAAAGCAATAAAACACACAGGAATTTATAGTGGTTCGGCCCCAGAATCTAATAATAACCTACGTCCACTTGAGCTGTTATTGATATAAGATTCAAAGGAGTGATCAAAGAACTAGGGTTTAATGAGTTTCACAAACCTCTGAAGAACAAAACAATATATCGAATGTGATAGCTCTAATCTCAGATAATTAGAAAGCCAAAAGTCCCTTTTCCTTGAGCTATCTTTCTCTATTTATAAGCTCAAGGAAGATTACATTAATTTTTTACAGATATTCTTTCCTAAATAATTGGATACTCAGGAAATCATGGGAGATAATTTCGGATATGACTATAACTGCATAAGATTTTCTCCAAATATAGCGAGTATACGACCAGGCTGGTCGTATATAAAGATTAAGTGTTGCGCCATAGACATCTTTCTGGTCGATGGTCGAACAATACTTCTGCCAGATGTCAGCCACGTGTACTAAACGTCTGCCATGTCACCCATGCCTGTTTTTTGGATAACAGATAGGAAAAGTAAACATACTGTTATTATCTATTCTAGTCCTATCATATAGTTGTCCATATGTCAATTCAATCTCAATTCTGAGTGGTTTGTATTCTAAAAGATTGTATTATCTGAGTTCTTTGACTTGTTCGTGACCAGCTTACCCTACAGACTAGCCCATACGTACATCTTGGGAATAATTGAGTGGGAGTGTTAATCATAGATATAAACATCTATAGCTTCTAATGAAGAAGTAAAACGATGGTTTCCTTTCAGTTTGATTCAAGGTGCTAAATGATAGATATCTCATTTCAATAATTAATATTAGTTTACTCAAATATCATTTACAGGGAACTAAGTGTTTTAAGGATAAAAAAACAATAAGAGGTAAAATGGTATTTTTAGTCTCATCTCATTGTAGACCGTCTATAGAGGATTGAGTGACAATTATGGCTGTAATAATGGATAATTAGTAATGTATCTATATTGGTTATAGAGTGTTCTATGAATTCAAGAGTGGAATTCCGAGTCTTTGGTGGAGTCACGAGGAATTAATAAGTTAGTAAATTTATTTGTTAGATTTATGATAACTTATTGGAGATTGATTTCATAAGCCCATGGTCCCCACTGTACCTTGGATAAAATCATCTAGATCGTCTCAATTAATTGATTTAATTATCAATTAGAATTATCAAAGTTGATAATGTCAAATTTGGATAGTTTCACAGAGTTATGTAATTTTGAGAAAAAAAGAGAAATTAGGGCAGATTTATTAATTAAGATAAATTGGTATCTAAATTAATAAATAAGTTTAAATCAAGGTTCAAATTATAAATAATTAATTTGATAAATGATTTAAATAATTATTTAATTAATTAAATCAATAGAAAATAATACACGCCTTGATTTTAAGTCTAATAGGCTTATAATCAAATAGGAAATTTCACAGGCCTAAAGCTCATGATAATTTCGACCTAGAGCTGTTAATTGGCTATTATTTTATTAATTTTTTAATTAAATAAATGACATAAATGTGTCTATAAAAGGAATATTAAGAGAGAAGTCAAGTTAAAAAAAGATAAGTTTAAATTTTTGAAACACAAGTATTTTATAGGTTTTAGATTCTCTCTAAACATAAGTCATTTTCTAAGCCTTATTGTTCTTTTCTCTTCTTCTCTCTGTATCTATCTCATGTGTTGAGAATTTCCCACTCTAGTCTAGGTGATTCTAAGGATACTTTGGAAGGTTTTGAAGAAAATTGAAGATCGGTTCAGTTTCTTGGTAATACTCTGCGACAGAAAGGATACAAGAGTTAGAGAAACTAAAGGAAGGACTCATTCATTCCGATGTGTATAATGTAAGTATTCTTATCATTATTTCTCTTTGAATTCAATTTAGAAACATGTTCTAGGTTATCTCATATTAATTTGTTTAATATTAGATCTACATGAAAATAAATAAAGATCTTGTATAAGTTTTCCTAACAGGACTAATACATTGTGCTGTGTATAATGTAAGTGTTCTTATCATTAAATCTGTTTAAATTAAATTATAGAAACATGCTCTAGGTTTTCTTATATTAATTTGTTTAATATATGATTTACTAAAAATAAACAAGATCACATATACGCTTTCCCAATCACTGGCCTCAGAGCCTTTGGAAATCTTTATTTTCATGCATGAACATTGTGAAAATTGAATTATTTGATGTGTTGAGTAATTGAATGAATTTCATGTGTTTTATGAAGCATATTGATTTTTATGTGATTATTAGCAAATTTGGATTATTTTTTTGTGTTTTCTATGCCATTAATTTTTGTAAATATTTTATTTGATATAAAACATGGTAAAATTTATTTAGAAAATGGTTTTGGGTTGAAAAATTACACAAATTTATTTTTTAAAATGTTTTTTGGGCTGTGGCTGCAGCCACCAGGTTTCATTGGTTGCAGCCTAGGAGTCCGAGACTAGTGGCCGCGACCACCATAAAACCCTACCCACGGCCAGTGCCCGTATTTTGCCTAGATTAGTCCCGTGGCCGCAGCCACCAACATTCACTGGTTGCAACCTGCGATAAATTTTTTCTTAAAATTTGAATTTTGAATGTATTTTTTAATGGGTTAATACAAAAATATCATATTTTTTCTATCATTTAAAAATATTTTTTTGAAATACAATATTTTTGTTGTTTGATCTTTAAAAAATTAGATATTTTCTACAAAGATTCAAATTCAAATTTAAAAATAGGTTAACTAATTAATTTTAAATATTTTAATATATTAAATCATTAAAATTAAGTTATCAGATATTAAAGATATTTTTTTAAATACTTGCTATTTTTTAAATCTTTTATTTGAAAATATTAATATCTTATTATTCTATAGATTTTAATATTTAAATTTGAAAATTTGTTGACTATATATTTTTATGGATATTTGAATTTATTTTACTCTTTAAGATTTTTTTTCAAAAACAGCTAAGGATATTTGTTTTTAAAATTTATACCTGGTTAAATTTTGTAAAATATCACATTTTGCAAACCAATTAATAAAATATTTTTTTATAAATGGGATTTAAATTAATTTTGGTTAATTGTTGATAAATCCTATTTAAATTAAATTAATATTTTTCAAAATGACCTAAACTAAGTTGTTTGTTGATAAATGAAACTTAAATTAACTTTTGTTAATTGTTGATAAATTTCATTTAAATTGACTTATTTAGTTTTGCAAAAAAATTAATTAATTTGAATTTTAGATAAATTCTAGAAAATTAATTGTGGTATTTTTGCAAATAAAATAATATGGTATTTCTGCATAAATTCATATACTTGCTCATATAGTAACATGATTAGGCTCATCCAATTATAACACGTCTGTTTGCACTATATGTGGTATTTTTGCAATTGGGCTTAGATGCATATAGTGGCCCACATGTTTTCTATATATGGTTTTTGCTAAATAAAACATTCATAAAATGATAGGTTTTATTTGGGCCCATTAGAAAATGTAAAGTTTAAATTCTTCTCTTGTGGGTGGTTCCACTTGTGAAAGCTCATTTTCTTTGCATGACTATATTGGGTCTAATAAATTAATAACAATTAATAAAACGAATGTTTAAATTCCTATCTTTTGGATCTTGTATGGAAGTATGAGGCCTTAGTAGTGGGAACGACATACTACACTCAGCCCTCCTCCATACAAGCTCAATTGTTAAGGCCCATTTGCCTAAGTTAGACTTAATTATATAGGTTCATTATAATAATTAAACTTAAATATTGATTAGCAACAAATTAATTCTAATTTGATTGAATTTGTTTCAATGTGACACTTTAGAATTAATAGAAAATTATAGGGCTTTGGTTTTAAAATTTTCATTTTACAATTTTTTGGAGAATAGTCATTAATTTTCAAATAATAATAATAAAAATATTATTTTAATAATGAGCTTATTTTAAAAATTATAGTTTAACAATGTCAATAGCTTAATGGGGCCTCGAAATGCTTTGATTCGTCCCCCTACGAAATGTGTTCATTAGCTATTTTGACAATGTTAGATTTCGAAAAATAGATAATTATAGGTCAAATTATATTAGACTCACCCCTATGGTGACTACTAGGACTAAATCCAAAATTGTGGATCTTGCTCATAAAATAAGAGATTTTGTTTTCTTATTTTGATCGAATAGTAGGTTGTTAATAATGGTGTCCATTATTAAATGAGTTTACAACTTTATTTAACTAATGATATTTTTTTACTCTCGCCAACCAGGACAAAGATATCATAGAATAGTTAAAAACCTAAAGAAATACAAATATGATTATTTTGGTATTTTTTTCCATATCTTACATATTTATGGTTTATGTTGTGTTATTTCTTGAATTAGAGTGAATAGAAGTTTTAATGAGCAAATGTGATTGATTTCTATTTTATTGATAACTGGTAGTTTTAAGTATTGCTATGTCTACGCCCATCCTTTCTCAACTCTCTATGGAGAAACTCACTGGAGAAAACTTCCTTAAGTGGAAGTAGAATATCAACATAGTGTTGGTTGGTGACAATGCCAAGTTCGTCATGACTGAGGAATCCCCAGAAGTTTCAGCTGAATGAGCTACCAAGTCTGTAAGAGACAAATACGAGCATTGACAGGCGGCTAATAACAAGGCACAACACTACATGTTGACTAGTATGGTCCACACTCTTAAGAGAAAGATCGAGAATGTTGAGACGGCCTACGAAATCATGGGTCATCTCGAAGACATGTTCGAGACAAAGTCTGTGCATAGTCGTTTTGAGGCCACCCAGAAATATGCCAATGCTCAGATGGCACCGTCTCCGCACGTTCATGATCAACTCAACTATGGTCTAACACAGCTCATGAACGAGCTTCAGACTTTCGAGTCTATCATGGGTGGACCAGGTAAGGGAGGAGAAAAGAAGATTGTTGTTGATGTTGCTGATCCAGCTAAGGTTGAAGCTAACCAAGCTTCATCTTCGAAAGAAGGAAACAAAAGGGAAGGTGGAAAAAACACCAGCCCCAGGCCTGCAAAGCCTGTAAAGACGAGGCACTACCTAGTGCACAGACACCTAAGGGGAAGAAAAAGAATAACAAGAAAGGAAAAGATAAGTGCTTTCGCTGCAATGAGAAGGGGCCTTAGAAAAAGGATCGCCCCAAGTTTCTAGCAGTGAAAAACAAAGGTAATGATTATAGTTCATTTATCTTTGAAACATGTGTATTAGAGAATGATAAATCAATTTGGATTATTGATTCTGGATCTACTAACCACATTTGTAACTCTTTACAACTTCTTGAATCGTGGGAGGAAATTGAGGAAGGGGGCTTAAAGCTTAGAGTTGGGAACGGAGCGTTCGCTGTGGTCCAAGCTAGAGGAAGAGCTTGCCTGAAGTTCGAAAATGAATATTTAATTTTAAAATATGTATTTTTTATTCCGGTTTTTAGTAGAAATTTAATTTCAGTTTCCAATGTGCAATTAGAACAATTTGTTATGACTTATACAAGTTTTAATTGTTTTCCCAAAAAAGATTCCCTTGATGACGTGTCAGGATTAGTACACACGTTAGATGCGCATGGAAATTTAAGTGGTTATGTTCTAGTCGATCATCATCCAGAGGAGAATTCACACGACAAAGGGGATATTTCATAGGCGACCAGGGTTGGTCGCAGTATGTCAAATATTTTCTAGAGATATTTGACCCTGTATTTATGTAAAAAGTGTAATTTCCATTATTATTCAGATACGCTTGTATTAAATGTAATCAAGGCCCATCGGCCCATAAGGGGATCCTTGAGCCTATAAATAGGACTCAAAGGGCTCATGATAAGGATCTTTTAGAGACTGGGAGAGCAAATCGTTGTTCTTATGCAATTCTTTGTATCTATTATTGAGCTTGTGAAACTTGGTAAACCCGTGTTTTACTGATCGCAGGTTTTCATTATATTAATAAGAACACTAAGTGGACGTAGGTCATTACCATCAATTGGGGCTGAACTACTATAAATTCTTGTGTCATTTATCTTATTGAATTGAATTCATCTAATTCCTATCGTTTTATTTGACTCTGTGTCATTGACCAAATCTAGGGTCAACATTTTGGTGCTTTCATTGTGAGTTGAACTCAAGACCTCCAAGAAAATTAAATGGCGAAAACAATTAGGAAAACTGAGCAAACCTCTGGGATTGTGCCAAACCAAACTCCTCCACAAGGTGTAGCTGAGGATGAACCACAAGTGGAATTGGAAGAGGAGGAGATGGATGTTGAAACTTTGAGGACGACTTTGATTGTGTTGCAAGAAGAATTAGCCAATTTGAGAGCTAATCAAGAGAATGTTGCTGAAACAATGGTGTTGCAGCAGAGGAAGATTGATCGGCAATGCTAAGAGCTGAATGAGCGGCAGGCTAAAATGGACCGCCGGCAAAGGGATGCCACTACGGCCTTGGAGGCAGCCATTCAATTGTCACGAGGACAGCCTGCACCTACCTCTCAACCAGATCAACCACCTAGTACTCACCCACAACAAAACCCACATTCAGAACATCCCCATCGTCACCACAATCTGCCACAACCAATGCATCCCTAGAGGCTAGAGCCACCCCTTGCTGCTCAACAAGAAAGGCCTTTCCAGGATCCTGAACAACAACCACCCTCTCATGCTGGTCGAGAAAACACACAGCAGCAAAGGCATAATAGGGTCGAACAACATCCTAAAAGCCCTAGACGCCAGACAACTAAACGAAACCCTCAGAGCAGAGGACAGCATCCTTCAGGGACTAGAAGGTAGGTGGAGTCAGGCTTAGCGGTCAGGGGTCCCCCATGACATAATAATGCCAGGAGACCTACCGACCAATGCAAGCCTCCACCTACCTATCGGGACATTCCAGCAGGGAGAGAGGGAAATAATGCGAACAGCAGGTCGCACCGTCATAGGTTAAAATTTAGAGATGGCCATGATTATAATGAGGGGGATTCTGGCAGAAGGAATGCTGGTCGGCGACAAAAGGAAAGGGGTGAAGGGCAGAACCCCCAGTCAATGGAGAATCGACCAATAAGCTAGAATGCTGGGGACAACCTAAACAGCCCAATGTCTTTGACCGACTAGGTGTGAGCGAGCAAAGGCGTGGAGATGAAGATCTGAGGGATATTCTTAATGATCGAAGAGAAAGGCACGATGAGTATTTCCTCCCAGCACCGGTCACTCCAGCAGCACCAGATGTTGTACAGGCCCAGCTAGATGCTTTAAATTAGGTCGTCCAACAACTAGTTGGGAATCGAACATCCCATATAGAATTTGATCTGAGAAAGGGCACTCCCTTTGTGTAAAGAATCGATGTGGCAGAGACTCCAAGCAAATATAAAATGTTGGTCTTGCCTAACTTCACTGGATTAGAAGATCTTGTATCTCACGTTAACAAAATCGAGAAATAGATGGACATCCAAAAGGTGTCAAACGATACTCGGTGCAGAATTTTTCCAGCAACTTTATCCGAAACTCCTCAGGAGTGGTTTTTCAAATTCCCTTCGGCCAGTATAGTTTCTTGGGAAATGTTTGTAAATGAGTTTTATGGACAGTTCTATGCTGGTCGAGTACATCCAACCGAGGCCAATCAACTGGTCAAAATACGCCAGAAGGAAGGAGAGACCCTGAAGGGATATATTCAACGATTCATGATGGGGCCAAGACGGTTGGGGATGAGGGAAAGATGATGGCTCTTACTACTGGGGTATGACGCCACTCATCCCTTTGGAACAGTTTTCAAAAGAATGAAGTCAAGAGCACTCAAAAATTTCTGGACCGAGCAGACAGGTATATCAAGCTCGAAGAGGCCATTGCCAATGAAGGAAAGTCTCCTACGGACGACCAAGGCTAGAAAGAAGATCCCACCAAAGCCGCCAATGGATCTGGGAAAGCCAATGGAAAGAGAAAAAATAATGGGAAGAATGGGGGGAAAATGGCAAACCATGAGCCGACAACGTCTGATAACAAGTGCCCGAAACAGAATAGATACGAGCTGAGGTTCACCAATTACACAACCCTAGTTGATAGGAAAGCGGAAGTATACCAGGCCAGTCACACTACTGTTCCCTTTAGGTGACCAGCCCCAATCAGGAAAGATATATCCAAGAGAAACACTACCAAATTTTGTCATTTTCATAACAATTATGGCCATGACACCAACGAGTGCAACCAGCTCAAGGATGAAATTGAGTTCCTTATCAAACAAGGACATCTGAGGAGGTATGTGTGAGCAGTTGGAGGTTCTCAGCAAGAGGCTCAAGGAGGCAACGAGTAGGCACCAGTACGCCAATGCTTGCCTCTTTTACAACCAGCTCTAGTTTCGGGTACATTGCTAACCATCTGCAGAGGATCACACATAGCAGGTGACAGTGGGAAGGCAAGAGAAAGATATTCCAGAACCTTACGTCATGGTTAGTATATTGAAATGTTGAACATCGAGGAGCGAACTCCCAAAAAAGCTCAAACAGAGGAAGAATCAATAACTTTCTCTGAGCTAGACACTTAGCATGTTTGATTTCCCTACTCAGATCCTCTGGTCGTGGATGCTCAGATTACCAACATGATGGTCAAGCGAGTGTTGGTGGATACAGGAAGCTCAGTCAACATTTTGTATAAATCTTCACTGGAAAGGATGAAGTTGTCAGTGCAAGATTTGGAACCATGTAACCAAACCATATATGGTTTTTTTGGTAAAGGGCTAGTACTGACTGGCTCAATCAGGCTTCCAGTCACAGCAGGAGCTACACCTGTGAATAGGACATTACTCCCTACTTTCATATTAGTTGATTGTCCCTCCACATATAACACTATGATCGGAAGGCCCATTCTCGTTGATCTACGGGCAGTGACATCAGTATGGCATTTAGCCATGATGTTTCCAACCGACGTAGGAATTGGATGCGTATTGGGAAACCAGTGAGAAGCACGGGAATGTTATAACTCGATCACAAAAGTAAAATGAGGCAGATCGGGAGAAAAAGCTGAGAAATGGTTGTTGGTGACAAATGAAATACACACCCAATCAAGTGAACAGGTCACCAAATAGGGTGTTTCCCAAAGTGAGGACATGGATTTAGATCCTCGCTTTTGGGATTTTGAAGAGAACACTGGACCTGTGGAAGACCTTGAACAGGTCCAATTAGAAGAAGCAGATCTGGCGAGGGCTGTGAAAGTCGA
This sequence comes from Humulus lupulus, assembly GCF_963169125.1. Taxonomy (NCBI): domain Eukaryota; kingdom Viridiplantae; phylum Streptophyta; class Magnoliopsida; order Rosales; family Cannabaceae; genus Humulus; species Humulus lupulus. The sequence goes on along the minus strand of NC_084798.1, from coordinate 156,628,535 downwards.
TAAAAACTTAGAGACAACTACAAAAAACAAACTGGTGAAATTTTTTAGAGAGCACCAGGAGGTGTTTGCCTGGTCGCATAAAGATATGGTTGGGATAGACCCAACAGTGATCAACCATGTCTTAAATATAGTCAAAAACTATCCCCCTGTGCAACAAAAAAGAAGGTTGCTCAACAAAGATAGATTGAAGGCCCTAAAAGAAGAATTCGAGAAGCTGAAGGAAAATGGATTCATCAGGGTAGCATTTTATCCATCTTGGGTCTCTAATCCCGTACTGGTTCCCAAGCCAAATGGCAAGTGGAGGACGTATGTGGATTTCACAGACCTTAATAAAGCCTGCCCGAAGGATTGTTTCCCACTTCCAAGAATTGACCAGCTGGTCGATGCTACATCAGGGCAATAAATTGTATCATTCATTGATACATCCACGTGATGAGGATCACACTAGCTTTTGAATAGACACGGGACTTTACTACAAAGTAATGCCCTTCGGTTTGAATTACGCTGGTGCGACTTACTAGCAACTGGTCAACCATATGTTCAAAGAGTTGATCGATGTTAACATGGAAGTATATGTCGATGCTGGTTAAGTCAAAGAAGGTCGAAGAACACATCAAGGACCTGTAAGAATGCTTCAACATCTTGAACAAATTTAAGATGAAGTTGAACCCTTTCAAGTGTTCCTTTGGTGTTGGATCAAGAAATTTTTTGGGATTCATAGTAAATTCACGAGGAATCAAAGCTAATCTCGAAAAAATTCAGGCACTGATCTAGATGCAGTCGCCTACCAAGATTAAGGATGTTCAAAGCCTAACTGGAAGGATTGCAGCCTTGAGTAGATTCATATCTAAGTCAACAAACAAGTGTGTTCCATTTTGTAATCTACTCAGAGGCAACAAGAAGTTTGAATGGACAGAAGAGTGCGAACAGGCCTTCCAAATGCTAAAATCCCACATGTCACAACCGCCGATTTTGTCCAAACCGGTCAAAAAGGAAACTTTGTTCATATACATGGCAATCACAGAGTATGCTGCTAGCATTGTTTTAATTAGAGAAGAAGACAACATTCAGAAAGCAGTATACTATATAAGCAAGAGGCTAGTGGGAGCTGAATTACGGTGTCCACCCATAGAAAAGTTAGCCTATTGCTTAATTTTGGCCTCTAGGAAGCTGCAACCCTACTTTCAAGCTCACCCCATCACAGTACTCACTGACCAGCCATTACGAAAAGTCTTACAAAAACCAGAAGCCGCTAGTCAATTATTAAAATGGGTAGTTGAACTAGGGCAATTTGAAATTTCTTATTCTCCACGAGCAGCTGTGACAGGACAAGCTCTAGAAAATTATTCGCAGAATTCACCGGAATCTCAGTTAGCGAACCAATGGAAGAAACTAAAAGTCAACATCAAGCTCCTTCCTGGAAGTTGTTTGTAGACAGCTCTTTCAACGAGCATCATGCAGGAGCAGGTTTGATTTTAATCACACCTAAAGGACATCAGTTCAACTGTGCAATCAGATTCAAATTTACAGCGTCCAATAATGAAGCTGAGTACGAAGCTCTACTCGCAGGATTAAGACTAGCTAAGGACATGGATATAAAGTCACTAGAAATATATAACGATTCCCATCTAGTAGTTAATCAAATTATGGGAGAGTATCAGGCCAGGGGTCTCAGGATGGTTGCTTATTTAAATAGAGAAAAGGACTTGTTGGCACAATTTGAAAAGTATACTCTCCAAAAAGTGCCTCGTGATCAGAATTCAAATGTTGATACCTTGGCCAAGTTAGCAAGTGCAAAAGATGCTGACGCCTTCAGCATAGTACCATTCGAACATTTGTTGGCACCGAGCATTCAAATTCAAGAATTCTCACTAGTGATTCAAGCTACAGACATGTGGATGACACTCACCATCGATTATCTCGAGCAGGGATTGCTGCCAGCAAAAAGAAACAAAGTGAGTACCCTTCAAAGACAATCGGCTCGATTTATTCTGGTCGACGAAATTTTGTATAAAAGAGGTTATTCAATACCTTTGTTACAGTGTGTTTCTAAGGAGAAATCCAAGGAACTGATGCAAGAGGTCCACGAAGGCTTCTATGGAGATCACACTGGGGGGCAGAGTTTGTCAAAAAAGATTCTAAGACAATGGTATATTTGGCCTACCATGAATGTGGACTCTAGGGATTTCGTTCAAAAATGTGACAAGTGCCAGAGATTCTCCAAGATACCGTGAGCAGCCCCAAACGATCTCAAACAGATGCAGAGCTCGTGGCCATTCACAGTATGGGGAATTGATCTGATCGGGTCTTTACCTACATGAAAAAGGAATGTCAAATATGCAGTAGTTGCTGTTGACTAATTTACAAAGTGGGCCGAAGCTGAGCCACTAGCAACAATAACGACCAAGAAAGTATGTGACTTTGTTTTCAAAAACATCATATGTCAGTATGGGTTGCCCAGGAAAATTGTCTCAGATAATGGCACACAATTTGATAGCGATCTTTTCACTGATTTCTGCGAAATTCATGGAATTATAGAAAGTTTTTCATTGGTAGCTCATCCACAGGAAAATGGACAAGTCGAGGTTGTTAACAAGACTCTAAAGGACACACTGAAGAAAAGACTCGAAGAAGAAAAAAGGGTGTGGCCAGAACAATTACCAGAAGTACTCTGCTCGTATAGAACATCCCACCGAACAGCAACACGCCATACGCCATTTTCCTTAACTTTCGGGTATGAAGCCATGTTGCCTGTTAAGCTAAATGCATCATCACATAGAAGGCCAACATACGATCAGAGCACTAATGATCAATTATTGATGGAGTCTTTGGACTTAGTCAGCGAAAGGCGTGAGCAAGCTCAACTTCGAGTGGCAGCTTTGCAACAAAAGTTCGCTCGATATTTAACTCTAAAATATCAGATTGAAGAAATCCTTCAACCAGGCACATATAAACTTGCTCGCTTAAATGGAGATATCATTCCTCGCTATTGGAATGGAGAACATCTGTGCAATTATTATTAATAAACGATAGTTATTAAAGAATTAGCTTGTATTAATTTTACTTTTTATGAGTTTATGAACAAGGGCTAGTCAGTTAATTGACTGGTCGCTTATAAGTGTATGATCAATTCTTGATCACTCGTATAGACACGTTCTGTCCCTTTTATTACGAGAAATAAAAGGAACTATGTGCAGGTAGTTATTCTTGCCAATTATTGTATTTATTACAAGTATTTGCTCATTACGTGTGTTATTTTGCTATATTATCGTTTTAATTATAAGTACGAGAGCAATAATGTTTGAACAGGACTTGGTCATGGAAAGTGACCGAGAACCTTAAGCTCCTCGATCACTTGGGGGGCATATAAGATACTAAGCAAGCAAAGCATATCAGTAGACATATGTAAACACACAAGCAAAATAAGGGAAAGCATACTACGTCACTTAGAGTATTTTTCAAAAAATTTGGTTTAATTTTGTAAAATCAAAACAAAGTTTTATGCTAAGTTCGGTCATATGAACAAATGTTGTAATAATACCACATATTATAATATCATAACGAAATATTTTTACACCGCGAGCAATTTCTGCTCGGATGTAATTAATAATTAAAAGAAAAGCTGCCTTAAGCAACAAATTTGTCTCAACATTACAAATAAAAAAAAAAAAATATATAAATCATTGTGGAGCTGGGGGAGGATTTGGCTGAGATTGTTGGTCGACTGTTGTCCCCGCATCTTCTTCGACACCATCAATGCTTGTCGCCAATGAAATTTCAAGGGATTCCTGAGCCTTTCCTTTCCTCTTCCAAGCGAGCAGCACATTTCCCCAGTTCGACATGCCTCATATTCTCGGGGAGGTAATTGAAGTTCTCCCTTGGGTTGTTCTTCCAGAGGAGGTAGAAGCAATTGAAAGTTGCTCCTCTGAACTTCTCCAGGTTCTGGGCATTGGTTTCCTCGAGTAGCTTAACCCGCCCCTCCAGCTCAGCAGCCTCCTTCATCCTGGCCGCGTCCTCTTGAAGTTTGGTCGCTTCTTTGAAGTTGTTCTCCGAGGCCACCTTGAATTTTTCTTTGGTAGCAACAGCTTGTCCAACTCTCCTTGGCTCCTCTTCAACTCCTCGGTTAGGCTGGTGACTTTGTCTTTAGCCGCCCTAATTTTCTCTTCGCACACCTTTGCCTCCTCGGCATGTTTGGCCTAGACTCCTCAGCACGATGCCATATATGGCTCATGGTCAGGATACCATGTGAACAAGAAAAAAAAGCAAAATGAACTGGTTGGGGGCAATTAGAGAAAATATTGCTCGACTAAAACTAAAGAAAAAAGAAGAAACACACTTACACTAAGGACTTCAAACAGCCCACGACTGATAACCTGGTTGTTCTTCAGTAGAGGTAGATGGGAAAAGGTTTCCTGGCAACGACGGTGCTTGGACAGCCTTTGCAACTTCTCGTGGGTAGTGTTGTATGCACTACTCAGTAGGTCAGTGGCCAGGGATCTCCCCGCTTGCTCGGGGGAAGGGCTACTGCGAGGATGAGGAGGAGGAGTTGTATTTCGAGAAGGAGTTAGAGCTGGAGGATCGTCTGATAGAACCTTTTTCTTAGAAGGCTCAATACTACACTCTCTCGGATGCCTCCTGCTCGGTTTCTTTTTGCTCGTAGGAGCTTTGGTGTTGGTATGAATGTCGAAGGCATCTTCAAAAGGCATGACTACAAAACAAAAACAAATGATCAGACAATGTAGTTTAGAGGAGTAATGGAATAATGAAAAGGGAAATTCTAAGTAATATACCCGAGATATTATTACTGGTCGATATATTATCTATAGAACTATAGCTACACTCACTATTTGCCTTGAAAAAGTCTGAATTAAAATTACTGGTCCTAAAATTAAAGTTGTCATCCCTATCGAATAAGTGATAGGAGATAGGCAAGTTATCTAAGAGCGAGAGATCTATACAGTTCTCGTCAAAGGATTCAGATATAGAGTCAGTGTATTCCGACAGTTTTTGTTTTCCCCTCCCATGGTGGGCAGGGGTAGCAGCAACCTAAGGATTGTTAGACGGTTCTTGGATGGTCACTCTCGTTGCTCGTCACCTCGAGGGTTGTGACACATCTTAATGCTACTCAAGGATTTCCTATCCGGTACCCTCTCTAGTGGCACTCCCCACGGTGGATTCCCTCACTTCCTGGTGAGGTTCAAAAAGGCCAACCAGCCTTAAATTGCTCTCAACGACTAGCTCCTTGATGCTCTTTTCAATGTTCGTCATGCTGGCCAGGGCTACGGTCCTCATCTCCATCTCTGGGGTGGGGTCTAGTCGGTACCATGTACCTAGACAGAACACCAATATGCTAACGACAGTGAAAGGTAAAACTAACAAAAATCATCAACTAGCGATTGAAAAGTTTACCTCCTAGTGTGAAGGCCAGGTTGTCAGTGATCAGGTCAGTTGTGAGGGAGTACTCTTGGAAGTACTTCCCTACATAGGACTTGTGGGTGACATCGCTCATAAATGCCCGAGTAGATTCTTGGTGGTAGAAATGGAAAAACCACGTGTTGTTTTGGTTGGGGTTGGACTTGAGATTGAACAGATAATTGATCTCATGTGGTGTAGGTACATGCCACTTTTTATGGTTGTAAAGGATATAGAGTGCTGATAGTACTCTATATCCGTTGGGTGTTATTTGAAAATGGGCGACCTCGAAGTAATTGGCCACCCCTTGGAAGAAGTCGTGCAAGGGTAGGATTGCCCTTGCCTCTATGTGATACCTCGACCAGGCGGTGAAGGCGCCTCTAGGCACATTTGCCCTTTGGTCGGGTGTGGGTTTGACTAAAGTAATCCCTGGAAGACCATACTTCTTGGGCTATTTTGTCACCATCCTAGCCGATATGACACTACGAGGCGCGACGTACCAGTCAACTTCTGCTCGAGGGTCGTCGCGAGGCCGGGCTTTGGGTTGAGTATCTGGTGGTGCAAAATTTATAGGTTGAGGGTCGTTTCAAGGACCCTCAGTACAGGAAGTAGGTTGGTTAGAAGGCGAATCGGTCGTTTTCCTTTTTCTACGAGCAATGTACTTCACACGACCCATATTTGGTTGACTGGTTGGGGGTGGGTTTTTGTTGGTTTTTAATGATCAAATCAAAGATTATACGCAGCGAAACAACAATCAAAAATGTTAATATAACCCCACAAGATTTCTAGATCTACTTCTTCACATACATATATATATATATTGAATCAAAGAAATGAATAGAAAATTACCTCAAGTCCTTCCTTGCTGCTATCTTTTTGTATGGAAAAAATCCTTGAGATCTCACACCAGGATCTTCCAAAATGTTCTCAACACACAAAGAACGAGTGTGGGCTCGTTATACAAAACAATATGCAAGATCTATTTATCAGATGTTCTCAACACATGAGATCCGATAAAGTTTGGACCTAAATTTGTGAAGAACAGTGACCTATGCTTTTAGCACTGTTCTCTTTTTCTCAGGGAGTTTTCACGATATATTTTCTATTACTGAAAAGTATCACTCTGAAAAACTGATCTCCTATATTTAATATATCCAATATATTAAAAATAAATAATATTAGTTATTTTAAAAAATTTAAAATTAACTAATCAGTTATCAGATTTTTGTTTAAATAATAATATTTTAATCATATTAAAATATCTCATTATTTATTTAATATTTAAATAACTAAAATTGTTGAACCAAGATCCTTCTAGAACCTTCTTGTGCGTGTAGCACAGTGACTATGCACTGTGCTACACGCCCACCTCATGTCAAGGAGGGCATGTGATTTTTCCAAATTTTCATCATTATTTAAATAGCAAAAAATCCCAAAAATAAATTAATTCAAAATTAATTATATTTTTGTTAAATCAAATAATTAATTAATTCTCAATTAATTAATTACACATAATTATACAATAATTATGTTTAGTGCATAGAAAAATATTTTACTTATCAAATAAGTCATTTTGCCCATTTTTGTATTTATCTTTGTCAGTGTTTGTTTGAGCCATTTTGGGGACCATGGACCTATAACATTAAGCTCCAATAAATTAAAACTAAATGATTAAGCTCTTTAACCATTATAGTTAATTTATTAATTCTGATATTTCTCTACTATAAATTCAGAATTGCACTCTTTATGTTATAGATATACTTTTACAGAAATCTTATCTTAAGTCGTCCATTGATATAACCATCTTACAATAGTTAAACCCTCTAATTAATTAGTTCATAAATTAGAATGGAAGAATTACCATTTTACCTTTCTAATTTACTTCTTATTCCTTAAGAACCATTAATTCACTAGTGAACAATTAATCTATAATCTAATTATAGATTGAGCACAAAATCATTCAGTTCCAGAATTAACCCTTAAATGAACCAATATACGATCCGTTAAGAAAAATTAGATTCCATATTATTGATACATGTTCCCAGCCATCCATGATATTAAATCTCCAAAACAAAAGTCATTAGCCTCATTCTATGAAGAGACCTTAACGAATGAATCAAAATATTTAATAAATATAAATAGGAGTTCATGAACACTCAGGATTTAGGTTGATCTATAAATGATCATCAGTTATGATATGAATTACAAATCTTTATTATTAAATGATTTTTGGATAAATACTTTTTTCATATCGGTCACTGTCATATATAATCATAATATATAAAGCACATTTACCGAGATGTCTTACCACATCAATAATCTGAATCTAGATTATTTGTATCGTCATGATACTCAGTAAACCGTACTTACAACCCCAATTAAAGAATTCCATAACTTCAATTTGTTGTTGACTATTTTTATTCATTCATGTGATCTTAATTCTCTCGTACTAATACAAGATCACATCCTCAATAATGAATATGGAATTTTTCTGATATTTACAAAAATTATTCAAACAACAATTTAATAATCTAAATATAACAATAATATACCATTGTATTTATTTATTCATTGAAATAATAAATGTATTTTACATGTTTTTAGTACATACTCCTAACAATCTCCCACTAGTACTTAAAGCAAGTAAGGCATTTCTCTCAATCCCATATTACGTACATGACCCTCGAATTGCTTTGCAAGAAGCGTCTTCGTAAACGGGTATGCCAGGTTGTGTTCTGATGCGATTTTCAGAATGGACACATCTCCTCTATGTACGATTTCTCTGACTAAGTGGTATTTGCGCTCTATATGCTTTCCCCTCTTGTGGCTTCTTGGTTCTTTAGAATTGGCCACTGCTCCACTGTTGTCATAGTAAAGAACAAGTGGTTTCTCCACTTCTGGAACCACTTCCAGATCCGTGTAGAACTTTTTTAGCCAAACTGCTTCTTTAGCTGCTTCACAAGCTGCTATGCATTCAGCTTCCATGGTTGAATCAGCTATACTGGATTGATTAATTCTTCTCTAGACAACTGCTCTACCACCGAGAGTGAATACTGACCCAGAAGTAGATTTCTACTATCCTTGTCTGATTGAAAATCTGAGTTAGTGTATCAGGTAGGTTCAAGGTCACTACCCGAATATACTAGTATATAGCTCCTCGTTCTCCTGAGATACTTGAGAATATGTTTCATCGCAATCCAGTGTTCCAAACCTAGATTTGACTGATAACGACTGACAATTCCTAGTGCATAACATATGTCAGGTCTAGTACATAACATTGCATACATTAGGCTCCCTACAGCTGATGCATAGGGATACTTTCTTATGTCCTCTTGCTCTTGTGGTGTCTTTGGACACTGATCTTTGCAAAGACTAATTCCATGTCTGATCGGAAATTGACCCTTTTTGGAATTTTCCATAGAGAATATTTCAAGCACTTTATCAATATAATTTGCTTGTGAAAGTGCCAAGAGCTTGTTCTTTCTATCTCTTAGAATTTTAATGCCTAGAACATAGCTCGCTTCTCCCAAATCTTTCATTTGGAATTTGTCAGCCCACCATTTCTTTACATTTAATAATGTCTCTACATCATTCCCAATGTGTAGGATATCATCAACGTAAAGAACGAGGAATTCTACTATACCATCTTTGATTTGTTTATAGACACAAGTTTTGTCAACATTTTGTTCAAAAACAAACGTTTTAATTATGTCATCAAATCTAAGATTTCAAGATCTAGAAGCTCGTTTGAGTCCATGAATGGACCTTAGAAGCTTGCAAACCTTTTGCTCTTGATCTTTTAATTCGAACCCTTCTGGTTGAGAAGCTTTTTATCAAGAACAATGGAGACACAATAAAAAAACTCACAGAATTTATTCTAGAATGCATAAAAGAGAAGGTGGGTTTGAGACTTACTTGGATTGAAGTTAGCTGAGGAATCACGAAGATTGTTGCACGAAGCTAGTCGAAGGCGTCTCGGATCACGGAGATTTTTCTGGATTTTTTCTTGAATTTTTTTTCTGAATTCTTGAAGAGAGAGTGCTTCGGTAAAAAGTGAAAATTGGAAAGGTGGTGTATTTATACTGGTCGTGGTGCAGCTAAAAAGGTAATGATGGGAGTGGGATTTTGATGTATGGGAAATCGCAATAGCCGTCAAAATATTTTTGAGAAACTGTAAAAGTCATGATTGCTCACTTTTTCGAAAAGAGGCTGACAGATGTGCCAGGTCAAACGAATAGTTGGTCGAGTAAGTTTATTAAATGTTGGTCGCAGTAAAATAAACTTGGGGGCCAAATGTTTACCAAAAAAAGCTTCACTTGATGACGTGTCAAGAATAGTACGCACGTGAGATGCGCGTGGCAATTTAAGTGGTTATGTTCTAGTCGGTCATCGACCAGAGGAGAATTCACAATGCAAAGGGGATATTTCATAGGTGACCAGGGCTAGTCGCAGTATGTTAGATATTTTCTAGAGATATTTGACCCTGTATTTATGTAAAAAGTGTTATTTCCATTATTATTCAGATACATTTGTATTAAATGTAATCAAGGCCCATCGACCCATAAGGGGATCCTTGAGCCTATAAATAGGACTCAAAGGGCTCATGAGAAGGATCTTTTAGAGACTGGGAGAGAAAATCATTGTTCTTACGCAATTCTTTGTATTTATTATTGAGCTTGTGAAACTTGGTAAACCTGTATTTTACTGATCGCAGGTTTTCATTACATTAATAAGAATACTAAGTGGACGTAGGTCATTACCATCACTGGGCTGAACCACTATAAATCCTTGTGTCATTTATCTTCTTGAATTGAATTCATCTAATTTCTACCATTTTATTTGACTCCATTTCGTTGACCAAATCGAGGGTCAACATTAATATATCTATTTCATTTAATGGATCACAATTGTGTATTGCATGTTTGGAAAATGGGCTTATATTCTGCGACCTAATGAACCTCTCACTCTTAATAATGATTTATCCGAAGTAGCTAAACCTAGGAACAATAAATGTCAAAAACCATATGTGCTCATTAGCCTGCAATGTGCCTGCAGACACTTGCAGCTGTCAGGTCTTGAAGAGCCTGAAATCCTCATAAAAACTAACGATAAAATGACGTATTTATGGCACTTGAGACTAGGTAACATTGGCTATGATAGAAATCAAAGACTTACTGTAACGTCCCAAATTCCCTAATGTAGCTTAGCACCTTGATTAGGGGGCCAGGAGGGCAATAATTGGTTTATTGTGTTATTATGTGATTATATGCATGATTATGTGAGTTGTATTATTATATGGATCTATTTTCATGCATGTGGGCCCGTTTCTTATTAGAAGGGCATTTTCATAATTTTTGTCCATTGAGGGCATATTTGTATATATGTGTGCATATATGTGACATATGTGTGAGACCACATTATTATGTGGATATATTTGAGATACTCGGCACGAGGCGATCCTAGGAGGCAAGTTAGCGGTTTAGTCATAACGGGGTCAAATACCGGGCTTGGGGTGAGCCTAGGGGTAATTTGGTACTTAGTACATTACCTAGATTGAGCGAGTAATGGGAAATTATTTGAGGATATTAGAAGTCACAGGAATTGTGAGACGTTAATTATGATTAATGGGACAATTGGCTAATGACAAGTTAGCCCTTGTGGCCTAGGAAGGCAAGACAAAGGGTAAGGGGCATATATGTCATTTGGGTGGAAAACCAGTAATTAGTCGCCTTTTTCCCTGGGCTGAAGGAACAAAACAGAACACTCTAGCCTCCTCTTTTTTCTCTCTCGATCATTCTCTTTCTTTCTCTTAGTTTCTCTCTCAATTGGACTTAAGGTTTTTGGGCAAGCTTGAGGATTCAAAGCTTAAGGTTTAGGGTTGAATTGTAGAAGTTAAAGGGGGTTCAATTCATAGCTGAGGTAAGGGATTACAAACTCTGTTTTAGTTGGTATTTTGCTATGGTTTTAGTTGTTCTTAAGCTTGAAAGTTTAAGGTTGTGAATTGGGTTTTTGGTAGTGTTTTGAATGTGTTAAACCCTGGGTTTTGCTGGTGGGATTGAGATGTGATGCTTAGGATTTTTTAGTATTGATTTTATGGTGAATTTTGGGCTGAGGAGGCTCGGTTCACAGGGTTGCGTCGCAGCCTTGTTCTTGGGCATCGCAACCCCGGCGAACCCCAGGGCCTAGGCGGGGGCTCTGTCTTGGTGCCACGCTGCAACCCTCAAGGGCAAGTCGCGACTCGCCCCCTGGACCCAGATAGTGGGGCTTTCTGTCTGGGAGGCGCGCCACGGCCCTTATGGGCAGGTCACAGCCCCCTTGACCATTTTTGGCGATTTTAGGTTTTAATGATGGGGTTTCAAACCTTACAGCTGGAGATCAAATCTACTACCCGATTTGGTAGAGTTCGAGGTCCCAAAGGCTAGGACTTGTTCCAAAAGCCTTTATTTTCTTGTTATTAATAGGATTCTATGTTTGGTTATGACTAGCTTACTGCTAGGGGCTCAAGATCAGGATCGTGCTCAAGGGTCGTTCTTATTGTACATTATACTCGGACCTAAGGTAAGAAAACTGCACCTATTATGTGACATACATGATTAGGGCTTAGCCCGAATGCAGAATATAGTTTTGATTGGGCATTGGCCCCTTTAAATGCGCATGATTATGATTATGTCTATGAATGATTGATTAAGGCATGTTGAATGCTTGGTACATGGATATTTGTTATATGATGAATGTCTGTTAGCATTATATACTTGAGAAAAGCATTGAATTATTAGTCAAGGATGGCAATAGCATTGAGCACTGGTTGTAGAGCATTGACTTATGAGTCAAGGGTGGCAATAGCACACTCATCGATATGATTAGACCTAATCAGGAGCACCTTATATGCTTGTCTGACCCAATGGTCGTAGAAAACTAAAGCGCCAGGTACATTGGGCTAGCTCCAAGGCTGGTTATATAGAGAATAGGGTCATGGGGCCCAGGGTGACTTATTAGTCCCAGATCCTAGGGTGTTGAGCCCCAATATGATTTATTAGTCATATACTTGGGCAAGGGGGCCCGATACGATTCTGTTAATCGATTATTAGGGCATTTGATCCCATTTGACATTGTAGTCAATTATATGAATGGTATGCATGCATGAGTAGGGTTATTACTGCTGAGCATGTATATTATGAAATGGAAATGTGTTATTCACTGCTTATGAGCATGTTTAAGTTTTCTTGCTGGGCCTTGGCTCAAGGGTGCTATGTGGTGTTAGGTAGAGGGAAAGAAAAGCTGGACCAACCATGAGTTGGAGAGCTTAGGTGGCGACGTGTACATATGCGACCGCTTGACCACCACGACGACGGTTTCTCAAAAGAACTAGGGTTAAACCCTATTTTTGCCGCTTAGGTCGACATATTGTAACTTTTGAGTTGTAATGACCATTTTGGCACTATAAACAACTTTGTAAATGTTTATTATGGGATCCCTTGTACAGTTTAATGTTTTAGTGAAATATACATTCCTTTTTTACCAAAATTTTTAACCGTGGACCATGAATCACATTTAGATACATGTTTCGGCCTAATGACTCGTTTAGCAGGTTAAGCACTATTTAAAATACACAGTGTAACAGTCTTGACTAACCAGAGCATTACAACTTGGTATTAGAGCATGCCAAGGTTAAGGGTTCCTGAAGACAGGCTGAGCATGTACACTCGCCACTGAAGACAAGCTCGACTCAGGGTTCGGTAATTATTTATGTGGTTATGTGTTTAACTGCTTAAATAGGATATAAATGTCCTATCTGCATGCCTTATTAGGTAGCATAAGATATACTGATAAGGTCTGGCCCTTGACTGCTGCATGATATAAAAGGATGTGTTTATTAGCACTGCCATTGCTTATGAATGCAAAGGAACCGCTTATTAGCGCTATAATATGGACATGTAGGTCAAGACACCCTCATTAGCGTTGTCATAGATACATGTATGTCAGAAAATTCTTATTAGCATCGTTAATTATTATGAATATCAAAATGTGCTTATTAGCACCATACCTGAATATGAATATGAATCGACATGCTTATTAGCATGATTGTTGAATGAGAATGATTATATACTTGATCTTGGACAGTAAGGCGGCAAGAGGTTTAGTTATCACTACCTAACTAGCCGAATTGATTATTGCAGCAAGGTATAAGCTTGGAAGTATGCTTCCAAGGCAGATTGAATCATCAGCTGGCTAGGAAGATCAGGGTCAGAATGATAGACAGGGTCAGGATAATGACCAGGGTCAGACCCCACCGCTAGCTCCTGGGAACTGGCAGCAGGTGCTTCCTGATTTGCAAGTCAGGATATTGAGGCAGGAAGAAAAGATCTACCTTTGTCAGCAATAGGTTCCTACAGGGAACATCTTGCCAGAGGCACCACCTTTGATGGTGCCAACAGCTGAGCAGCCGCTAGAGGCTGGGAACAAATGGGAGCCTCTTTATGAAAGGTTCAGGAAACAACACCCTCCAGTCTTTGAGGGTAGTGTAGATCCAGCTATGGCCGAACAGTGGATGAGTATGGTTACAACCATCCTAGACTTTATGAGGGTGGTTGGTAATGAGAGGGTGGCATGTGCAACATATATGTTTCGAGAGGATGCCCAAATTTGGTGGGAAGTGATATCCCAGACTAGAAATGTTAATTCCCTAGGTTAGGAAGAGTTTAGAACTCTGTTTAATGAAAAGTATTACAATGATGCCATCAGGGCAGTAGAGGCTGAAGAGTTCAGCAGATTACTTTAGGGCAACTCATCAGTGACTGAATATGCCCTGAAATATGATAGACTGGCAAAGTTTTCCAAGGAACTGGTGTCCACTAATGGGACCAGAAGGGAGAGGTTTCTCCAGAGGCTACAGCCTATGATAGCTTGGGATGTTCGTATTACCACTGTGGCAGGAGTGACTACTTATGCACAGGTGGTTGAGAAGGCGCTCACAGCTGAGAGTGCAAAGAAAAAAATCTGGTGTGAGAACGTGGCTAGGAGAGACACTAGAAGGGTGGGGCCTCCATTTATGGGTTCAGGTAGGGGCGGAGGCCCTAGTGATCAGAAAAGAAAGGCTCTTGATGCCTTTCCAGCTTCAGACCCTAATAGGAGACCATGTGGTATTCAGATAGGCCGCCAGAGCGGCAATGAGGGCTGGAGGACTTTTCTTGAGTGTGCTAGATGCAAGAGGCGCCATATTGAGGAGTGTCGGGCAAGAAAGGAAGAACCAAGAAAGGTAGACAGCTCGGCCCCAGCTCAAGTGTTCGCGTTGACACAGGTAGAAGCTGAGGCTTGTCCGCCAGTAGTTATAGGTTAGCTTTTTAGTGTTGGAACCCCTTAACTGTTTTGATTGATTATGGTGGTACACATTCTTTTGTTGCTAGTAGAATTATTGATAGATTGAGTTCGGGACCTTATTGTCCACTGGGGAGTTAGTAGTATCCAGGAGAAGGGTCATTTCATTGCCATTGACAGTGGAGGGCAGAGAGTTATCAATTGATTTGATAGAGTTGGTTATGATCGACTTCGATATGATTTTGGGTATGGATTGGTTAGTGAAGTATGGGGCAACCATAGATTGTAGAAGGAAGATGGTAACCTTTGAGCCTGAAGGTGAGGATCCTTTTGTATTTGTTGGCACTGTGAATAGACCCCGTGTACCTATGATATTTGTGTTGAGGGCTAAAGATCTATTGCAAGGTGGTTGCATATGATTCTTAGCTAATGTGGTAGATACCACTCAGGTCGTGCCAGTGGGACGAAAGGAGACTAGATTAGTCTATGAATTTCTGGACGTGCTTCCATAGGATTTGTCAGGGTTGTCGTCACACAGAGAGATTGAATTCGTTATTGAACTGGCACCAGGGATGGAGTGTAATGCCCTAATTTCTCATAGATTACCGAGAACGTAGCGTTGGATCATAGTTCATAAATATTGCTCTTTTATGGAATAAAAACTTGAAAATACTTACATGGATCCATGGTTTTACAAAATAAAATAATTGTCTTTTAATACAAAAATGAGCAATATTTAAATAAAACTTTAAAATAAACTTTCTTTAATAAAAATAGACCCGCTTGATCTTCCTTGACTATATGGTCCCCACGAGTACATTACGAAGCTCTTAGGTTCCACTCGCCACCGACCTTTCTATCCTTAATTTTCTGAAATAACAACATCATAAGGGGTGAGCTTCTAAGCCCAGTTAGGAAAATACATACAAAAGTTAGTCATATAATCATATAGTCAAACATATCATAAATTTCTCAAAGGTCATAACAAAACTTATTAATACTAATCACACAACAATAAACCCTAGGTCATATCATAACCTAAATCATATCATAAATCATAATCTAAGTCATAAGTCATAGATCATAAATTATAAATCATACTCTAAGTCATAAGTCATAATCATAATCGTAATATAGATCATAAATCATAGGTCATAAGTCATAATCAAAACTATGGGTCATAAGTCATAATCATAATCGTAACTATGGGTCATAATAACAAATCAGATATAATAAAAAGATAAGTGTTTATACAGGGGTGGCACATAAGCCCCGAACATAAGTCTGTCATACACCGAACATCACTTAGGTCCGTCATAAAGTTTAGGCAACCGAGCCTACCAGACATAAGTCTGTCATACATCATTGGACACCTTAGGTCCAGACACACTTACCCCTTTATTGTACCTGAAATATTAGATCATACAAACATAAACTAGATCATAAACTACATAAACTAAGTTATAATACTAAACTACCTAATTTTCCTTACCAAAAACCGGAATATTGGAGACAAGAGCGGGATTGAAACTCCTAAAACCAAACATAAAGAAACCATAAGTTTCCTAAAGAAAAATAAGATGAAGAGAAGATCTAAACCATCAAGATAAGAACTTACCGAAAACTTTATGTTTCAAAGAAATTGAACTCCTAACCAAAAGTCACTATCACAAGTTAGGATTTGAAGAAAAATGAAAGAATAATAGAAACTATAGTGAACTAAACCTAAAGATAAAGAATACCTTGGATATCTTAAAACCTCAATCTATAAAATCACACAAAAACTTACTTCCCAAGTGTTTATAAAAGCTTTAGACTTGAAAGCTTTAACCCCAAAACCCTAGTGTTTCTCTCTAGAATGAACTTAACAGCTTGGAGGCTCTGAATTGTGCTTGAATGATGAATAGAATGGCTGAGTGAAGGGTCCTATTTATAGAGTTCAAGGAGTTAAACTAACTCATTTTAAAATGAATAAATAAATTATTAAAAATTGAATAAATTTGAATTATCTGTCCAATAAATGCCCAGAACTCGGTCAAAAATGTTCAGGAACGAGTCAAAGTTGTTGAGGGTTGTTTCTAGTTCAGAATTCTACAAAAATTCAAAATTTGGCCACTGGAGCCGATATATCGCCTAGGGTAGGTGATATATTGTCCCTACCATGTTTCTGAGGGTTCGTGGTTTCGTTCGTGCGAAGTCGACGTGTTTTCCGTATCAATATAGGTGATATATCGACCCCTATAGCCGCAATATATCGGCATATGATGATATTTTAAACATGTTTTTGCACACTTCAGCATAATTTAAAATTGATTAAAACTACTTTGACTGAGTAAAATGTGATCCTAACAGAAAATGGAAGGTTCTAGAGCTTCTAGATCTTTCTTTTACTTAAACTATTCATCAAAAATCCTTAATTTCTTAATAAACATACATGTGACAAGTGTCACATTCTTAATTATTCTATCTAAACCTTAGGTTATAATAAATAATATTTTTAGGACCATATTCATTAATCAAACCTTATGATAAAATTAATATTTCTAAACCATAGGTTAAACTTATAAAATCCATAACTATTTCTATGAGTTTCCAACTAAATCCCGGCTTGAACCAATATCCACGAAAACTAAAATTCTACAGCTACTATGACTAGTACTGCTATCTAGCTAAGTAAAATTCAGGGACGCTACACGGAGCCAATGTCTAGAGCACCTTACAGAATGGCCCCAACAGAATTAAAAGAACTAAAGGTATAGATGTAGGAGCTGTTAGACTTGGGTTTTATTAGACCCAGTTTCTCACCATTGGGTGCACCGATCCTGTTTGTAAAGAAGAAGGATGGTTCTCTAAGAATGTGTATTGACTACAGAGAACTGAATAAGTTAACAATCAAGAACAAGTATCCTCTACCTAGGATAGATGATCTGTTTGATCAGTTGCAGGGTAAGATGGTATTCTCAAAGATAGATCTTCGATCTAGTTATCACCAGCTGAGGATCAAGGAGGGAGATATACCGAAGACTACCTTTCGTACCAGATATGGGCATTATGAGTTCTTGGTCATGTCCTTTGGATTAACTAATGCCTCAGTTGCTTTTATGGATCCAATGAATAGGGTGTTCAAAGATTACTAAGACCGGTTTATGATCATCTTTATCAACGATATTCTAGCTTATTCTCAACCAGAGTCAAAACAGGAGCAACATCTGAGGTTTGTTCTACAGAGATTGAGGGAACATAGGTTGTTTGCTAAGTTCAAGAAATGTGAGTTCTAGTTACCTCAGGTATCTTTCCTTGGTCATATTGTCAGTAAGGATGGGATCAAGGTGGACCCAGCCAAGGTTGAAGCAGTCAGAGATTGGCCAAGACCAAGGAATGCCTCAGAGATTAGGAGCTTCCTTGGATTGGCAAGTTATTACAGGCGTTTTGTGGAAGGGTTCTCAAGGATAGCTACTTCATTAACTGAACTGACACGCAAGAATCAGAAGTTTGTGTGGTCAGAAAAGTGTGAGAACAGCTTCCAGGAATTGAAGTAGAGATTGATTACAGCTCCAGTTCTGAGTCTCCGATAGATCAGGAGAAGTTTGTGATATACTGTGATGTCTCACATCAGGGTCTAGGTTGTGTTCTTATGCAGTCAAGGAAATTGAATTACCTATGCATCACGTCAGTTGAAAGTGTATGAACAAAGATACCCCACTCATGATTTAGAGTTGGAAACAGTGGTCTTTGCATTAAAGGTATGGAGCCATTACCTTTAAGGGGAGAAGTGTGAGATATACACTGACCACAAGAGCCTGAAGTGCTTTTTCACACAGAAAGACCTGAACATGAGACAAAGTCGTTGGTTGGAGTTGGTGAAGGATTATGATTGTGAAATCCTGTATCACCCATGAAAGGCAACGTGGTGGCAGATGCCTTAAGCTGGAAGGGTCCGGGATAGATTTATAGTGTGAGACTGATGTCCAAAGAGTTGCTAGAGGATATGACCAGAGCTGGTATAGAGTTACTAGTGGGCCAGTTGACCAACATTACGCTACAATCTATGCTGTTAGAAATGATAAAGGAAGGTCAGTTGGGTGATCCACAACTAACCAAGATCAAATAGGATGTCCTAGCCAGAGTGTCTAGGGACTATACAGTGTCAGATATGGACATTGTTATCAAATAGGAGATTCTGGATGAATCTCATACTACTCCTTACTCTTTGGATCCAGGTACCACGAAGATGTATCAAGATGTGAGATCCCTGTATTGGTGGCCTGGGATGAAGAGGGTGTGACAGAATATGTGGCTAAGTGCTTGACATGTCAACAGGTCAAGGCTGAGCATCAGAGACCAGCAGGGTTATTACAGCCTCTGGACATCCCAGGGTGGAAATGGGAGGACATCACGATGGATTTCGTTGTGGGGTTACCCAGGACTGTGGGTCAACATGATTTGGTGTGGGTTATCGTGGATAAATACACCAAGTCAGCTTACTTCTTACCAATGAGGAAAACTTATACAATTGACCAGTACGCAGATCTCTAAGTGAGAGAGATTGTGCGCCTTCATGGGGCACCGAGGTCGATCGTGTCAGATCGGGACCCCACATGTACTTCCAAGTTTTGGGGAATTTTGTAGAAGGCTATGGGTATGCAACAGAAGTTCAGTACTATTTATCATCCTCAGATAGATGGACAATCTAAGAGGATGATTCATATATTAGAGGACATGCTACGAGCATGTGTGCTGGACTTTGATGGGTCTTGGAGTAAGTATCTGCCTTTGATAGAGTTTTCTTACAATAACATCTATCACTCGACTATTGGGGTGGCTCCTTATGAGATTATGTATGGTAGGAAATGCAGATCTCTCATTCATTGGGATGAGACAGGAGAAAGGAGATACTTGGGTCCTGAGGTAGTTAAGAGGACCAATAAGGCTATTGAGAATATCAGAGCTCGTGCTCGCTTCTCAAAGCAGGCCGAAAAGTTATGCTAATCCCAAACGCAGGAATGTTGAGTTCCAAGTGGGAGACTATGTCTTCCTTAGAGTTTCACTATGGAAAATGGTTAGGAGATTTGGGAAGAAGGGCAAGCTGAGCCCTAGATTTGTGGGACCATTTGAAATCCTTGAGAGGATTGGTCAGGTGACTTATAGATTGGCCTTACCTTCAGCACTTTCGGTCATACACTATGTATTTCATATTTCGACCCTTCGAAAATATGTGTCAGACTTGACTCATGTATTGAGTTACGAGGATCTAGAGCTTGAGGAAGATCTTTACTATGAGGAACAACCAATCCAGATACTAGAGAGAAAGGACAAGGTCCTGAGGAACAAAAGTATACCTTTGGTTAAGGTATTATGGAGGAACAACAAGGTCGAGGAAGCGACCTGGGAGTTGGAGTTAAATATGCAGAGTCAGTATCCCAAGTTGTTCAGGTAAAATTTTGAGGATGAAATTTCTGTAAAGAGGAGATAGTTGTAACGTCCCAGATTCCCTAATGTGGCTTAGCGCCTTGATTAGAGAGCCCAGAGGACAATGATTGGTTTATTATGTTATTATGTGATTATATGCATGATTATGTGAGTTGTATTATTATATGGCTGTATTTGCATGCATGTGGGCCCATTTCTTATTAGAAGGGCATTTTCGTAATTTTGGCCCGTTGATGGCATATTTGTATATTTGTGTGCATATATGTGATATATGTGTGAGACCACATTATTATGTAGATATATTTTATACACTCGGCACGAGGCGATCCTAGGAGGCAAGTTAGTGGTTTATTCATAACAAGGTCAAATACCGGGCTCGAGGTGAGCCTAGGGATAATTTGGTACTTAGTACATTACCGGGATTGAGCGGGTAATGGGAAATTATTTGGTAATTATTTGAGGATATTAGAAATCATGGGAATTGTGAGATGTTAATTATGATTAACAGGACAATTGGCTAATGACAAGTTTTCCCTTGTGGCATAGGAAGGCAAGACAAAGGGTAAGGGGCATATATGTCATTTGGGTGGCAAACCAGTGATTAGTCACCTTTTTCCCTGGGCTGAAGGAACAAAACAGAACACTCTAGCATCCTCTTTTCTCTTTCTCGATCATTCTCTTTCTTTCTCTCGATTTCTCTCTAAATTGGACTTGAGGTTTTGGGGCAAGCTTGAGGATTCAAAGCTTAACATTTAGGGTTGAATTGTAGAAGCTAAAGGGGGTTCAATTCATAGCTGAGGTAAGGGATTACAAACTCTATTTTAGTTGGTATTTTTCTATGGTTTTGGTTGTTCTTAAGCTTGAAATTTTAAGGTTGTGAATTGGGTTTTTGGTAGTGTTTTGAATGTCCTAAAGCCTGGGTTTTGCTGCTGTGATTGAGGTGTGATGTTTGGGATTATTTAGTATTGATTTGGGGTGAGTTTTGGGCTGAGGAGAACAGGGATGGCTGGGTTCGCAGGGTCGTGTTGCGGCACGTGAAAACCCCAGGGCCTAGATGGGGGCTCTGTCTTGGTGGCGCGCCGCGGTCCTCAAGGGCAAGTCATGACCCGCCCCCTGGACCCAGACAGGAGGGTTTTCTGTCTGAGAGGTGTGTCGTGGCCCTTAGGGGCAGGTCGCGGCCCCCAGGCCATTTTTGGCGATCATAGGTTTTAATGACGGGGTTTCAAACCTTAAGGCTCGAGATCGAATGTACTACCCGATTTGGTAGAATTCGAGGTCCCAGAGGGTAGGACTTGGTCTGGAAGCCTTTATTTGCTTGTTATTAACATGATTCTATATTTGGTTATGACTAGGTTACTACTAGGGGCTTAAGATCAGGATCGTGCTCGAGGGTTGTTCTTATTTTACATTATACTTGGACCTGAGGTAAGAAAACTGCACCTATTATGTGACATACATGATTAGTGCTTGGCCCAAATGCTTAACATAGTTTGATTGGGCATTGGCCCCTATGGATGCGTATGATTATGATTATGCCTATGAATGATTGATTAAGACATGTTGAATGCTTCGTACATGGATATTTGTTATATGATGAATGCCTCTTGTTAGCATTATATACTTGAGAAAAGCATTGACTTATTAGTTAAGGACGACAATAGCGTTAAGCGCTGGTCGTAGAGCATTGACTTATGAGTCAAGGGCGACAATAGCGCACTGAGTGCTGGTCGATACGATTAGACCTAATCAGGAGCGCCTTATACGCTTGTCCGACCTAATGGTCGTAGAAAACTAAAGCGCTAGGTACGTTGGGCCAGCTCCAAGGCTAGTTATACAGAGGATAGGACCATAGGCCCTGTAACGCCCTATTGCCTTAGAGCCGTTACTAGGTGAGTTTAAAAACGTGCTTTTAACTCGCTAATCAAGGTTTTAGGTCAAACAGTGTAATTAAGCCGTAAACAAAGGAAAAACATCAGAGATAGAAATCTTTCATAGTAAATCATAAAAGTTTGACACCTGGGATCCCAAAATACAGTTTAGAAATATTTACAACATAAAAACTGTACTAAGTCGGCTAAACGACAAAATTCAAGTTCATTTACAAGCATCTCCCAAAATCCTCTGGCTGTGGCAGCCAGGCTGGCCAAACATGTACATGCCGCCTCATGCCAACTGTACTCATGGTTGGTTGATCTTTTCCTTACCCTTACCTGCACCACAGAGCATCTGTGAGCCGAAGCCCAGCAAGAAAACCCATAAATAGATAACATATGCAACACATAAGTCAAGCATAAAAACAGGCCACCAATGGCTAAACACATACGGCCTAGCCGTCCCAGGCGTTTACCAAGCCCTGGGTTCGCGGACCACGCCGTGAGGACATCCCAGGTATCCTTTTAGGGACCCGCCCTGGCAGGACATGCTCTACGTGCTCAACGCTGCTCCCGGCCCTTTGCCGTTCTCGGCCTTGCACTCAACGTGCCTAACACCGTTCCCAGCCCCTCGCCATTCTTGGTCTACACCATTCCCAGCTCTTGTCGTTCACTCATAGAATAACACGCATAATATAACAAGCCAGTACAGAATTCCAGCATAAACAGATAAAGGGCTATGCCCCGCATTTCTAACATATTGGGCTCGGCCCTGCATATCAATTCCATTAAAACACATTGGACTCAGCCCTACACACAAGCTCTATGGGAACAGGGGTTTTCTTACCTGAGTTCCGATTTTCTGAGCACCAATGCCCCGAGCACAGTCCTCTAACGTGAGCCTCACCGAAATCCTAGCCACAACACATTAACAATGTCCATCCATCAAATTCTAATCCAATAAATAACTTCGAGCCATAACCCCAACCTTCGAGACCTTGAATTCTATCAATCCGGGTGATAAAATCTATCCCGAGCCTTACCCCTTAAGTTCCCAAGCCTAAATACCCTTAAAAACTCAGATTGGCACTAAGGGCCGCGGCCCCACTCACAAGAGCCGCGGCTAGCCTCGAAATAGAGGCTAGCACCTCACTGACCCCCACACGGGCCGCGGCGCGCCCACCAGGCGCCACGGTGCACATGAATCTCTCGGGCTCCCATGGCCGCGCGCACCCCTCCTAGGGCCGCGGCGCTCTACACCAAACCCAGATTTTTACACCATTTTTCTAACCCTTTCCCCAAGACAATTCATCCTAAAACTTGACTAACATTCCCAGATATCCAACACAGTTATTCTAGCTCAGAAACAACATCAAGACCCCATTAAAATATGCTCCAAAACTCAGCTAGAACACCCAAGGATAAAACAATCTTAGCTAACATGCAATCCCCTATAACCAGCAGAAATTTAAGACTAAACCTTTGTAATTAGAGCTTACCTTGCAGAGCTTAGTCCCTGAGTTTGATCCCCAATCCCCAAGCTTCAAGTTCCTAGAGTAACCCAGCTGAAATCCCTTTAATTCCTAGCCAATTCCTTTGAGTTCCCTTTGAGTTTTGCCTTAGAGAGTGAAAGAGAGAGAGAGACAAGAGCTATCTTCAGTTCAAAGGAAAATATGTGTCGGTTTCCTCAAGTTTCTAAACAATTCTCCCTTTTTTGTTTTATTTGACTTAAGTCTAAAGGGTTACCTTAAGGCTCGGGGTACCAAAACGTCCTCGAGGGCAAAATGGTAAATTTCTCAAATATTCCCGCCTAGACATTCTATCCTCAAATATATCTCCAAATAATTATTTTCATGTCCTGATAACTCCATAACTCATCTCATACCCAAATTACCCCTCGACTCGCCCGGAGTCTGAATCTCAACCCCATTGTGACTCTCTGGCTAACCGCTCCCCAGGACTGTCTCGGATCGTGCTGTACAAACATATCACATATATACAACATTTATCTCATTTATCACACTTATGCCCCTAATATCCAGACGGGACCCACATGCACATTTAACTCAATTAAACATGCATCATAATCATATATACACATAAATCCACATATAAACATATTAAACCACTTATTGCTCTCCAGGCACACTAATCAAGGCCCTAAGCCTGATTAGCAAATTCGGGTCGTTACAACTATCCCCTCCTTACAGAAATTTCATCCTCGAAATTACCTGAACAACTCGGGGTACCGCTCCCGCATCTCTGACTCAAGTTCCCATGTTGCCTCTTCAACCTTGTTGTTTCTCCACAGCACTTTCACCAAGGCGATGGTCTTGTTCCTCAAGACCCTATCGTTTCGGTCAAGAATCTGAACCGGCTTCTCCACATAGGTTAAATCCTGATCAAGTTCCAAATTCTCAAAACTTAAAACATGCGTTGAATCTGACATATACTTCCAGAGCATGGATACATGGAATACATCATGAACCCCTGATAAAACTGGATGCATCGCTAATCTGTAAGCCACCTCTCCAACTCGTTCTAAAATCTCGAAGGGGCCAACATACCTGGGGCTCAACTTACCCCGAACACCAAACCGTTTCACACCCTTCATGGGTGAAACCCTAAGGAACACATGATCACCAACCTGAAACTCTACGCTCCTGCGTCTCAGGTCTGAATAACTTTTTTGTCGACTCTGGGAGGCGACCATACGCGCTCTAATCTTCTCAACTGCCTCATTGGTCCTCTGAACCATCTCTGGGCCCAAATACTTCCTCTCACCTCTCTCATCCCAATGAATAGGTGATCTACACTTCCTTCCATAAAGCATCTCGTACGGGGCCACACCAATGGTCGCCTGATAACTGTTGTTGTACGAGAATTCGATCAAAGGGAGATACTTACTCCACGATCCCCCGAAGTCAAGCACACAGGCTCGCAGCAGATCCTCCAATATCTGAATCGTCCTCTCAGACTGCCCATCCGTCTGAGGATGATAAGCGGTACTAAACCGTAACTGCGTGCCCATAGCCTTCTGCAGACTCTCCCAAAACTTGGAAGTGAAGGTGGGGTCTCTGTCCGACAATATCGACCTCGGAGCCCCATGAAGTCGAACAATCTCCTTCACATACAATTCAGCATACTGCTCCACAGTATAAGTTGTCTTAACAGGCAAAAAGTGGGCGGACTTGGTATACCTATCCACAATCACCCACACTGAGTCATGTTGTCCCACAGTTCTCGGTAAACCAACTACGAAATCCATAGTAATATCTTCCCACTTCCGACTACAAGAAAAAACAGTATTCATAACACCTAAAAACTGCTAACCAGGAGTATTGATAACGCTTCTGAAAATGCTAACATAGCCCCTGTTATTAAAAGTCCTGTGTTTTCTATAACAGTATTTGAATGTTATATTCGATGTTATCTTAAACTATTCAATAACACATTTTTAGTTGCTATAATATTCAAATAATAACATTTGATTAGAGTATTGGGCTATAAATTTGACGTTTAATTTTAAATTTTTTGCATAACACTTTTCAAGTGTTACATTTAATTATTTTGATAGCATTTTTAATTAGTTATATTATATAATTCATAACAATTTTTTACACTTATAATATGTTTCTAAATCATAACATATTAAAAGTCTAGTAATAAAATTTTGTTACTTTAGCGTGGATAATATATTTTAAATTTTATTTTGATAAATATACTTATAAGGTTTTTTTTATTAAAAGATTTTCATTATTGTATTTTGATAAAAAAAAAATCAAAATTAATCATAAAATGTAATTCTCAATAGATTGATAAATCATAAGTATTACATTAAACAATAACTAATTCAAACCATGAATGTGTCTAATTCATGAGATCTTAGTTCTAACTTAAGTTTGAAAGCCTAACATAATAAAGTTTTATAATCTTGAACATTTTTTACTTCAAAAATGAAAAACAAAAACATTACAAGATACACAAAAGTAAACCATGCATGAAACTTGCTCCATCCTTCAATTCATCATCCTTTGTGTACTTGTCTTTGTTGTGAGTCCATTTGCTTAGCTACAATAAAATTTAAATAAGTAATACTAACTAATCAACCTGCAAAACATTTACACTTAAACTTATCACAAGAAAATTTAAAAATATATACATATTTAAGGCAAGGAATACACAATTCATTTCATAAAATGATAACACACAATATGATGTCTCTAAGTATCGGATAGTAATGGGTTGGTCACAAAATTACTGTCATCACGCTAATGGGATTTAGGGAAAGAAGAAGAAATAAAATAACTATAGTATTTATCTTTAATGACCAAGCAAACAAAGAAATTCTATATATTCTGCCCAATGTGAAACTCTTAAAACGAAATGGTATCATGATAAAACACAAACCAAATGATAAAACATAATGATAATAACAATTAACCACAACAATAATAAAATTTAGAAAGATTGTACCTTGGAGGCAATCTTGAAAATAAAACAAAGTTCATGTCCAAGAAGCAATCTCTTCAGTAAAGCATTGGAAACTTCATGAACTGAATCAGATATCAATTTGGAGCCCAAAAGTACAAACTGTCACACAATAACTCACAAAAACAAAGAGAGAAAGAAAGCAAGAGGTTATTACACAAATATCAAACAGATTCACAAATGCAACTAGATTTTTAAATATATATATATATATATATAAATAGAGAAAAAATCTCTGGTTTTGTGTAAACTTTTGGTAATAATCTACATAAAATGAACAAAAAGACAGCAGGAAGTAATTGAGCCTAATAATCTTGCAGTAAAACCAATTCAGGAAGAAAATCATTCCAACACTCTAATTTGGTGAAAAAATCATAGCATTTCAATTCCTATACTGATTCGATTTTGATGTGGTGAATAACTAGAACACACTTGGAGAGCAAAAATAGCACAAAAAACTGAACATAATAGATCAGATTTAATATGTAGTGCCCCAAATTTCCTAATAAGGTTTGGGACCTTGATTAGGAGGCTGGGAGGGCCATAATTGATTTATTATAGTATTTCATGATTATATGCATATTTACGTGAATTATATTATTATATGACGGTGAGTGCATGCATATGGGAGAATTTATTATTGTGAGGGTATTTTGGTAATTTGGCCACTGTGGGCGTAATTGTATATCTTGGGTGCATGATTGTGATTAATTAATATAGCCACATTATAAGGTGGATTGGTTCGAGCTATCGACATGAGACGATCATGAGATGTAAGTGTTCGGTCTAGTCATAACGGGTTTAAGTCCGGGGCTCGGGGTAAATTTAATGGTTAGAGAATTACCGAGAATTAAAGGGTAATGGGATATGGCTTATTGGTGTTTGAGAATATTGGGAATAGCGGGAATTGGAGGGTGTTAATTGTGATTAATGAAATAGGTGTGAAAGGACGGTTTTGCCCTTGGTGGCTGCTAAGGTTTCATTTTAGACCTAAGGGTATTTAGGTCTTTTTACCCTAAGAGATATATATCAGCCATTAAGGCTGTAAAAGAGTAATAAAAACAGAGTCTCTCCTCCTTCTCTCCCGATAGATTTTCTTCCTCTTTTCTCTTTGGATTTTCGAGCTCAGTTTGAGGAATCGAGCCAAGGAACCAAGCTTAGCCAAGCTAGGGTTATGCTCCACCATTGAAGAGGGTGTGTTGCCAAGATTAAGGTGAGTTTCTAGCCACTAGAACTCTTGGTTTTGCTCTATTTTCTTAGTTAAGTTTCTGCTAGTTTTTGAGTTGGAAACTTGGGAATTGGTTGGAGTTTTGGCTAGGGTTCTTGGGGTTGTGGTCCCTAGGACATGTGGGGATGGTTTTTGGGTTCATTTGGCACCAAAAATGGGATTTGGAAGCATTGGAATTGAGTTAGAATTGAGGAAGTCGAAGAAGGGAGTTTCAGGGGTGGTGCTGTCTGGGGGTAGCGCTACAGCGCCCATCAGAGGGCGCTATAGCGCTACACAGGGCTCAGTTGGGAAGTTTGTGATTCTGTCTTGAGCGCTGGGGCGCTAGAAGGGCAGCGCTGTAGCGCTCCCTGTTCCTTCAGAACCTTGTTTTGGGTGTTTTTAAGGGCTTTTGGCTTGGGGTTTCAATCCTTAAGGCCCGGGATCGAATCTACTCACTATGTGGGCATGTTTTGAGGTCCCGAGAGTGGGGTTTAGGTTAAGATCCTTTCTTTGGTAATTTTCATTAATTGGAGGTTGTTTTGGTTATGACTAGGTGACCATTAAAGGATTAAGGATCGATCGTTCTCAGGGGTCATTCTTGTTCAAATTCTCACTCGAACCGGAGGTAAGAAAACTGCACCCTGTGTATGTGAGACATGCATTGTTATTATTGATGCATGTTGGTTAATTATTATGTATGACATGCGTGGCTGTTATTGGTGCATGTTAGATTGCTGGATTTATTGCATATGATGCATGAGAAACATGTGATTAGGACATGCTTTGTGTACTGGGTATGGTATCGTTCAGAGCTTGAGCCTCTGTGTTTATGCATGGTCCTAGTTGTACTAATACCTGTTTAGTAAGCATGTTGAGTACCTTGTTTATGGATATGGAACATGTGATATATGATTGGCGGCATGACTTACTTGTGTATGGCGCTGGCTTATTAGTCAGAATCGACAATGGTGTCAGATCCGTCTGTGAAGCTGTGACTTATTAGTTAAGTTCACCGCGGGCTGAGCACTGGTCGTGTTTTACCGACCCAAGGGTCAGAAGTGGCAGTGCGTTGTGAACGCCAGGCCAATTAAAGATTAGATCTAATCGAGGCCGGCATTGAATGACTCATATGGGGTATTAATGCTGGACTGACCGGAAGGTCAATGAGAACTATAAGCGCTTGCCTGGTCTATGACCAGATGTTTTATGGCCAAGGTATATGACCCCGGTGACTGTTTGTCACATGGCCAAGGGACGCTGTCCATTGCATGACTCTAGGGTCGAGAGGAAGGTTATGTTGGTGACCATTCACCATGCACCTGTCCTAATCAAACTTATGAAAGGATCACCTATCAGTTAAACCCTGGTGACCCTATTGTCACATGGCTAGAAGGAGCGATGCTCATTATTGTGACTTTTGGCTATTGTCACCTATTTGCTTGGACTGATAGTCCTGAATGGTTATTATGATCGTTGTTGATATTATATCATTCTTTATTGTGTTTTTCTTGCTGGGCTTTGGCTCACGGGTGCTACGTGGTGCAGGTAAAGGCAAGAGGAAGCTGGACCATCCTTGAGTTGGAGAGCTTAGGTGATGATGTGTACATATGCAGCTGCTCGTCCGCCACGGCCGAGGTTTAAAGTGGAACTAGGGTTGAACCCTGTTTTGTCGCGTAGAACGGCCTGTTGTAAATACCTTCTGTAATAAACTTTGAAGCTTTATTTTTCGGGATCCCAATGTATATATATTAAACGTTCTAGTGAGACGTTACATCTTAACCAAATTTTTTAATCCCTAAACCGCTAATCATACTTAGTTCACGATTTTGGCCAAATGTCTCGGTTAGCAAGTTTAGCACTGTTTACAAGGCACACCGTAATGGTCCCTGGAGTTTGGGGCGTTACATAATACATACTCAAAAACTAAA
Source organism: Humulus lupulus (assembly GCF_963169125.1). Classification (NCBI taxonomy): domain Eukaryota; kingdom Viridiplantae; phylum Streptophyta; class Magnoliopsida; order Rosales; family Cannabaceae; genus Humulus; species Humulus lupulus. The sequence goes on along the minus strand of NC_084798.1, from coordinate 156,598,881 downwards.
AAAATAAATATTAAGAATTTAAGCTTGTGCAAATTCACATACATGTGCTTGCCTTTGCCTTTGAGTGTCTATATGTTAAAAATTTATGCAAGGGAGCTAGAAGATCGAGAGAAAGAGTATATAAGCATTATGTATGTACCTTACATAGACAGAAAGCAGAAAGCAAAAGTGAGGTAAACATGACAGTCTCAAACAAGAAAGCTAATAATACAAGAGAGCTAATCATATATAAGAAGATTGAGAAAATCTCTTTAACTAATATGGTTATATCACTAACACACTCTAGCTCTTACAAAAATTGTTTGTTATACTTAAAAGCTGCTAGGTGATATAATACAACTAACTAAGGTGTATTCATTAGAAAGGAGGCAAAGGAAGTTGAGCTATTTATATAAGACCAAAGCGCATTCCCCTGTATACCAGAATTGACTCAACATTACAAACTATAAATGCATTGTTTCATATATATTTCGAATAGCACAAACAATCATCATATACTTTTTATATAAAATAACCACTAAAAGAAAGACAAAAGAAGCAACACCAACCACTTGTAATGAGAAGCTTTTCCTCACTGTATGAGATCATATAACTAGGATAATACTTATTGCTGCTGAGCTTAGTTGATTCCCTTGTACCTTCTATGCTAAGTTCTGGATAATAGAAGTAGTCATTCGAAGCATGACTTGCAAAAAATTGCAAAAATTGCTAATTAGTTTATCTTCATTTGTATCAAATAGCACCCATTACATTATCACTAAACAGTTGAATGTCAATAATAATCAGTGACTGAAACTTTTATGATACAATCAGAATTAGAGAGTTTAGAGCAATTCTATTGTAGCAGCAAATTGTGGCATGATTAAATTACCAAATTTTAAAAAATAGATCAATAGTAGCAGCAAAATAGACCAACAATAGCAGTAAAAAAAATAACACAAACCAGTAACAAAATACACCAAAGCCAATAGCAAAATACATATTCTATGCCATTAAACCAGTAGCTTGTATGCCATTACACAAGTTCATTTTATAAGAATAAATAAAAGTGAGATCAAGAAAAAGCTCAATATGGAATATAATAATATTTTCTAGTTATAAATTAAAACAGATAAGCTGGTACAGACAAAGAACTAAATCTAAACATCTCACAAAGTGTACATTATACATGTTTTTAATAATTTAAAAAAGTAGAAGCAACAACACACACATGTTCTTTGAGGTATTTTCACAAGCACACGATTTCCATTGTATCAGTTGAATGGAATAATTACATATGATCAGCACTTAAATGTCATCAATAATTAATAGATTAATATATATACCCAATAATAGAAAAGAAAAGAACAAGAATTGCCCAACCCATATAGCAAATTAGATACTTCAACAAAAATCATGAAAAAGATGGCCTACAGTTGTGTTGAACAAGTCTAATGGTCAACTAATTAAGCAAATAAAATGTCTATAAGATTAATCATTCAAATCTATTTGAACAAACAGAGCAACTTTGCTATTTATATTATAATCATGCTATGAAATCAGAATCATGCATTACAATTTTTTACAACTCCCATAATCATCTTAGACAACTCTATTGTTCATAACTTAAGAAAACAATCGGTTTGGCTCAGCAATGGAATACACTAATAGGCCAGAAAGAGCTTAGGCTAAAAACCTTTCAAAATGGCACATAAATTATGTTCACTTATATTTAACTTCTTATGTTTTGGGCAAAAGAACTACTTTCTGTTACCTGGAGGTCAGCTAATCTAAAGTTGAATAAGCTTCAGCTTCCAATTCTCTTGTGCGAGCATCAAGACAACTACAAATAGCTTCTAGTGCAACTTCTAAGGCCCAGAATTCGAATGGAAACTCTGCATTGCATGACACAATGTATCCAAAACCATCAGAAATATTAAGCTCAAGCGATAATCTAAAATGATAATAAGAAAGCATACAAATAGCTTAATATAAAAAGAAAGCACTATATAAGTATTCTAACACTTGTTCTAGCAATGCCACATTCAAGGTTCAATGTAAGCACAAGAACTAGACAAGGAAACTAAGCATAAAACTATATTTTCGTTATGCATTGGCATACCATTTTCTTCGCTGGTTTCATCTCGTACCCCTGAGGCATTCTCTTCTTCTTCACCATAGCCTTTAGGACTGGCTCTTGTTAAAGGTAAACGTCTTTGAAGTTCCTCTACAATGGGGATTACATTGTCATCGAATGGATCTCTAAGCAGCACCTATACCAAATGTTTTGTCTCTAAGTTCAGTACAATTCATTTTACTAGAAAAGCACTCTAAATATGCAACACATAACTCAAAACTTTTTTTTCAACAATCACATAACTCAAACAAAATTAAACATATGGAGATTGAACTGTTCAATTGGAAAACAAACACTAAGAAGACCCCACCTCAATAATTTTCTATATTAGTGTTCACAATGCCTACAACAATGCATACCCCTGTTAAAAGGAAAACTACACCAGCAAACCAGAAAACAACACCAGACAGCAGTGAGAATAAGAATAACTCATGACCCCAATCCCAAAATCAAAATGTTAAGTTTCTCTGACACATAGGGATCGATTACAAGATTCAAACAATAAAGAGGTAGACAAAGACAAGTGTTAAAAACGGTGAACTATCGAGCTAAACCATTGGAAGTCCTAACCATTGTTGGCCTAAGAGGAATAATGACACTCAGTATATATATATTTATAAATATATGATATGCAAAAAAATGAATTAAGAACAAGAAATTTTCAAACAGGTTCTTTTCAAAAGTTTCTCTCTTAACACATAAAAGCTCTTTGCTCTTTCTTGTATTCAAAGAGTACAGTTCATCATGCTTCCTAAACCAGAATTGCACTCACTCACTCACAGCCTAGTGTCAGAACCTTAAACCAATAAACTAAAGATTTGTTAGTAAAAGAAAATAATAAAAGAGTTAAAAGAGAACCAAACATGCCTGCCACCAGTTAAGAAAAGAAAATGGAAAAAGAATATATAAAAAGCCAAGAGAAGTGAGCCACATTAATAAATAAACAAAAAAATTTAGGAAATTTAAAAAGATTATTGTAAAAGAAATTCCATCAATCATGCATTGGTTTAGAAAAAGATAAAAATAAAAAAGGCACATCTGTTAGGGAATTTTTCTTTTTTCATTTCCTGATTATAAAATTTTAAAGCTTTAGTGAAGCATTACCTGTTAAGCATTGTGATAACATGGGTATGCCTACAAAAGTAAACATAATCAGATGACAATATATCTTCTTATACAAATTTTCTAGCCACTTTACATTGAAAACGAATTCAAGGGAGTGTAAATCAGAGATTTAAATAAGCATAATGAAAAACCCATGAGCAACCTTAATGTTCAAATCCCAAACCCTAAATCATATCTGACTTTCACAAAGACACGGAAACAACTTCAATCTACAAACCCCAAATTGTATCTGATTTTAGGTTGTAGAATTTGGATTAGAAAGATAGAGCGAGAGAGAGTTACTGAGTGTGAGAGAGAAACAGAGGAGGCGTGAAGGGTTATCAGGGATTCAACCTTAGAGATTAGGGATAGTAATTTTTTTCTTTTGCTTTTGTCTTTCATTTGGCGCCTAAGTGTATTTCATTTACCGCCTAATATTTCATTTTAGCCGTGTCTTTTTCTATTAGCATGCAACAATAGCACTTTTTAAAATTTTACTTTTAAAATTTAAGTAACAGTTTTTTTTAGCTGATATTTTTGCTTAAACCAGTAAGATAACTGTAGAAAAATCTTATTTAAGGGCTTTTGGTTATTCTAATGTTAAAAGAATTATCTTGTACAAAACTAGAAGAGACTACAAGCACTATAACATCAAATCAGGCTCTATGTCTAACATTTGAGGCTCTTAAAATTTTCATCAATAAAATACATTGATTTACCATTTTCACAAGTCTATAATATCCATATAAATATAAACGCATAAATTATACATAAATAAAACTATCAAATAGAAATATAAATAAAAAAAACTTAATAAAATATAAAAACCGAAAAACTAACTAGAGACACAACAATGATTGAATCAAAAACTTGAAATTGGTTTTATAAGTTTTCATCTCATATATGTTTACAAATCCAGTGTGTATCTAATAGCCACTTCCTACAAATTGCTACCTTGTAAACTATTACTTGTTTATGTATTGTTAACAACAAAAATAATAAAAAATGACTTGGAGCAAGTTCTCTTATAACATTTAAAAACAAAAACAATGTAAAATATTAATATTAAAATACAAAAGAGAAAAAACACACAGATAACTCTATGGAGATTTAAAGAGTATCTCTATGCAATACAATTCCTCGTAATTGCCATTAATAGTGAGAAAAAAAACAAAGTAATGTAGGATTCAATCACATTGTAATCAGACTGATCAAAGAAATACCTTACAAAAGGATTTAACTATTCCATTAAACATTTATAGCGGCAACAAGAAAAGCCACAAGTAAATTAGTCAAATTCAAGGTCTCCAAAGACTCAACTACTTGATCATTTGGAAACAAAAGAAATACCTTATCACAATTCATAGTGGAAAGCATTACAAAATTAATGGCATAGAAACTAAATCATGGGTCTCAACAAAGTTTACACACTTGGGTAATGGAACTAGGCCCCCTTTCTTTCTTTTTGATAAAACAAAAAATAATTCTCACTTGATTTATTCTATTATTATTTTGTTATATGTTTTGGTAAATGTCTAATATTGGGGTTTTCTTTCTTCAGGTGTTAGACTTGGTCTTGGTATCAAAATATTTAATTATGAATTAAATCCATAAATGTTACTCAGTTGAAAAGACTTGCTGCTACTCTTTGCATAAAGTCACTCACCAAATGACAGCCTAACATAACCAAGTAGAAAAAAGCTGGTTTAATGACATACCATATATATGTATGCATATCAACCTAATATTCTATGAAATAGCGATTAAAATTTCCTCTCTATTACTGAGCAATAGTGAGGATAATTGAAAACCATTAATGAAGTTTTACCACAAATATAGTATAGATTCTTACTTTTCAAATTCTAACAACTGTTTCCATGCCATCCATTGCATTTCTTCCTACAATAACAAGAGAAGTAAAAAATAAATTAAAATTTACAAGTTTAGTTACACATTCAAGTAAAAGCTTCTTAAAAAAAATGGCACTTCCATTTTTCTTGTTTAAATACAAAAAAGAGTTAGGTTAAAAGATACAATGTCACAAGTAGAGTAAAACCCACTACAAGTTGTACTAAACAACCCACCTATGCACTCAAGTTGCCATACAATTACAACTTAGTTTCAAATATCAAATACTAGTGCTAGATCACAAGTTTTTACCCAAGTGAACCATGCATGTTTGGAAAATGAGAAAAGGATAAACAACAAAAGACAAGTGCTAAAAAAAAAAGCACACTACAATAGAAAAGCAGAAAATTACCTTGTGCGAGCCAGTTGTTGGTACAACAAGCATATTGCAATCTGTTGACGTCGTTTTTCGTCAAACAGTGAAAGAAGAGCACGAAAACAATAATTGAAAATGGCCAATTGAAATAAAACAATGTAAACACACGATTTTTACGTGGTTCAGCAGTTAAATCTGCCTAGTCCACGATTCTTTGTTATTAAACTCAAGATTATCTCTAGGAATTCTTCAAGAATGAATTCTCTAGAGTTTTCTCTCAAGGATCAGAATTTCGGTCCTTTACAATGGTGCATGCCTTCTTTATTTATAGAGAAGGCTGCAGAATACTATCCCACATATTTTGGGTAGTTACTCTTTTTATGTAAATAAAATCAATGGCTTTAAATGCCTATAATCAGATATAAAAGGAAACGTCCCCTGAAGGCCAGGGGACGTATAACTGACCAAATAATATCCCATGATTCTAGGGGATTTACAATAATAAATGAGGATTACACCTCATATTTATAACACTTATCTCTAAGGCTTTAGCCTCCCAGGTTTCCTGTCACCTTTCGAGCTGGAGACATCTTCCGAGGTCACATGGCTTTTCGAGATCGTATGTGCGTCGAGCTCGGGAACCCTGATCCGAAGTTGTCCCCGAAGATGAGTGTGTTCCCGGAGCTGTCTTCCGAGATCATGAATACTTCGAGGTCACCATACTCGAGGTCGTCTATATCCTGCAAGCTTGACATACAATCCTGGAGCATGTTTCCAACCCTATGGGTCCACTGATTTGCGAAGCCAACTTTCGAGGTCATAATTAACATGGCTCGAAATCTGGGTATAACATCTTGCCCCCTCAAAAGTATTTGTTCGAATCCTAAGAGAAGGAAAATTTTGAACTACTTCCTTTGAGAACTGTACCGTCACACTTTTGAAAATGGACACGCGTCAACCAGGTATTGCTCATTTTTGGTACTTGAGTACCTTGGAAACACGCCCACGATCGCCCGTCTGACACCTTTTCGGCGCCATCTTGTCACTGATCCCTGACCGTTGGATTTTGCAAGGATTTTTTTTTCAACGTTCTAGATTAATGCCTTTTTCCCACCTATATATACAAGACCCTACTCTTCGTCTTCATTTTTACCTTCGTTTACCAAGAGCAAGAAAAGAAGAAAAAAGAAACCAGAGACCTCCTCATAAAAAGCTTCCAATTTGTGCATGTTTTCTCGGCCAAAGAAACAAAAGAATCCTGGTCTGTTCGAGTCAGTGAGTTCCTATTTGCAACCTCTTCTTCGATCAACAATCTCCCTGCAGTCGCCATTATTGTGTAAGTAAGCAATCTCTGTTTCCCATTTTGTCAGTTTTTATTCAAACTGTTCTTGCAATGTATGTTTATATACTAGTTTACATCCTTAGCATAATGTGATAGGAGGTTTTGATCCGATAGGCTCAGATACTTTTTAGACTCCCGTACTGGATTTACATCACTGGCTTATACCCAGTTTTCATATTTGAGTGAGGTTCCAATTTTTCTGGGTTTTGAAATTTTTAGGCAACGTTTCTTGTACACTAAGTTTTCGGATAAAAACATGGGCCTTGACAAATGCACGAAACCCAAAGACGCCTTTCCTGGTTAACCGCCACTCTTCTTTCCCTTGAATTTCGGGATTTTCGAAAAATTATCCACGCTCCTTTTCTTTTTCGTGGAATACACGCCCCTGACTCCTCAACAAGGGTCTTAGTATTTAGTGTCTCGTTCCTAAATCTCCAAGCTCATTCCATCGAGCTCGTGATTCTTGCATGCATGGCCCTCACCATTTTTTCTTTCTCGTTAGATGTCACAGAATCTGGAAAGACGGTGGGGGTCATTGCTGGCAATCCCTTACGAGCCAAAATCTCCGAGCCCTGAATCGTTGTTCACCCGAATCAACGTCGGATAAGAGAATACGAGCTTGCGCGCGAGCAAGAGGACATTCGAGCTCACTACCGCCGTCAGATAGACGAAGTCATCGAGGGGAAGAGGAGAGTTCTTCGGGAGGCCATCTATCCGGAATCTAATTCAGGCCCTAGGCCGATTCCTCTCGATCCTGCTTTAAAGGTTACTGTCGCATACCCCCCCGGAGAGCTCAAATTTTCATTAATGGGGGAACCTTCCTCCTCACAGCCAAGGAGAGAGATGTTCGAGGCCGAGCTCTACTGGAGCACGGTTACCACAACCAGTCAAATAACTGAAATCCTGGCTTTCCATGGCCTTGGTTTGTCAGGCACCTTGAAGTGTCGACCTCCGACTGGTCAAGAACGGAGCTGCTTCGCCCTTGGCGGCCGTGACGCCACAGTGAAATATGCGGCATGGAGCCAAGAACATATGAGGGCAGGAGCACTGCTGCCCTTGAAGTCTTTTTTCAAAGACTTTACTGATTTCGTTGGGTTGACTCCGTTCCAACTCAACACCAATTCGTACAGGGTGCTGTCTACCCTGAGGTCCTTGTACCACGAGCTAGGGTGGGAAGGACCTTCACCTCAAGAGATTTTATATCTCTTTTATTTAAAAAGTAACCATTCCCAAGCTCGGGGAGGGGATGGCTTTTACTACCTCTCGAGCTACCCCAAGGAGACGAAGGTTTTTGGGGACCTTCCCAACCACCCGCCTGATTTCAAAAGAGCCTTCTTCTGGGCAGATGGTCTGTCCCCGTCTCGACATTATTCGTTCAGGCGGATTCGTAAGTATTCTCGTTACCTTTATCTCTGTGCTCGAGACTTTAGTTCTTAAATCCATATTTAGATGAAATGTGTTTCCCTTTTCAGCTAATTTTCAGCGTCCCACCCCTAATGAAGCAATGAAGAGGCACAGAGAGGCCTTGCTCCAACTCCCTTATGGCAGGAGGTCTCTCTCGTACCTATTACATGAGGGCAAGCTCCAAGCTTATGGGCTGTTGGGAGAGGGCTAGTCAACCTATGACTGGTCCAATAAAAAATATGAACACTGGGAGGAGGTGCCACTGCCCGCAGGCGCCCTTCCCTCGAGGAGAGAAATGAGGCCGCCACTTCCAGTTCGCCCAAGGAGCCCGCTGTCTGGGAATGAGGCTAATGATGAAGCCTCGAGCTCGGATTCAGATGAAGGTAAAGTCCTTCCTACCTCGAGAATGTGGTCCCTGACCTTACTAAAACACAGGCCCAATAGGCTAGTCTCGTGCCCACAGGATAGATACCACTTCTACATATGGAGTTGGGTAGATGACTGCGTCCATAGGTTTGATAGTGGGCTCGGGAAATACGACACCATGTACACCACGGAAGAGATGTGGAACGGGATAGCCATTCAGTATGGGACCAACGATTATAGAGACCTCTCGAGGTTATCACCCACCTATAGGGAAGGCACTCCCCCCGCCTCCTCTGAAGACGGGGGAATTTCTTGGTCCCCAAGTTCGAGCTCAGGGGAGAGTTCCAGTTAGGTTTTTTCTTTTCCTGGTTTCCCTCTCTTTTCAAACTTATTATTATTGTCCAACTCATTTTAACTGTGCAGGCGCCATGAATCCCGACCTCGACGCTGTGCTCTTTAGTGATGGGGGAGCTGGCGCCCAGAGGAGCAAGCGTCCGAGAATACCAAGGAGGTCCGACCGACCGTCCAAGGTACCCAGACGCCGCGAGACGACCCCCACGACCCAGACTACTGCGAGCACAGCCAAGGAACCGACTGTTCAGGTTGATGCGTCTGGCTCGACCGCGCCCATCTCGCTGCCTCCCACCGAAACCCAATTAGCAGTTTTTCGGCCCCCGAAGAAACCTTCTACCTCCAAGGTTCAGGTGCCAACGGCCCGAACTCATATTGAGGAGTACGTGCTTGATGGCGCCGCTGGGACAGAAGGGGCTGTGCTCAGCTCGGATGTCCTTTCTCGAGTGGGTCAGAGCTTTGCTGGCTTCGGCGCCGACCACTGGGATCTCGTGCGCAAGGCCTCGGACTGCAATACTCTTTATGATAAGAGTATCGAACTCACCGCCGTGGTAGCCTTCGCAACTCTATTTTAAGTATTTATGCCTCAGTTCGCAATTCTGATTCGTTCTTTGTGTTTTAGGCCCTTGTCGTTTCAGCACAGCTCAACTATAAGCTGACCAACGAGGTGCAAACGAGCATGTCTCTGGCCCAAAAATCGAAGGATCTCAAGCTTAAGATGGCTAACGAGCTCAAAGACTCGAAGTCTGAACTTGAAAAAATGAAGACCCATCTCGAGGAGCTGGAAAAGTCGAATGCCGAGCTCGAGAAGGCCAATGCCAAGCTCGAAGAGGAGAAATCTGTCACCTTCGACTTCATGGAGAGCGAGAAGGCCCGCCTCCTGGACGAGTATAAGGAGCAGAAGGAGAAAGCGGTCGACCAAGCCATGTACAAACTTTGGGCTGATAATGCCGACCTCAATACCAGCTTCCTGGGCCCTCTCGAGGCCACATATGTTGAGCGGTGGAATGCCCGTCTTGAGGCAAGTGTGGCTGCTCGAGAGGTGGTTCAAAAGGATAGTCATGCTATTCGTCCTGGAGGGTCCGGTGATACTGATGCTGAGAAGGCCAAGGATACTTCTCTTCCTTAAATCTGACCTCGGGGGAGTCATTTATTGGGGCTGCGTCCCCCTATTTTGTAATTATTTTTAATTTATGCCCACGGGGCTGATACAGTTTCTTTAACTATTCTTTTACATGCTTTACATTTCTTGGCTCGAAATATTTTGCACATTTTATGTTGATGAATAAGTTATGTTTATTTATTCATACAAACATAGTTTGGATTTTAAGCTTGAAACTCGATGCATTCATGCATAGTTTGTTCGAATTATCCGCTTTCGACCTCGTTATTTATCAAGGTCGGATGTTACTTTAACCATGAACCCGGAAGTACTTATATGGTATGTAACGTAAATGATTTGGTTATATCTTTTTTGTTTAGTCACTTTTACTCATCCTCAGTTTTTGCTCCGAGGTTAAGAGTTTGAAACTATTTTTCTCTTAAGATATTCCAGCCTCGATCTCGACTTATTTCGAAATAGGTTTAGGTTCCTACTTATCATCGATTAGTTTTTTGGCTGGTTTGTTCAAACCTGTTAAGTTTGCACATCTGGTTAACTCCAAACGTTTTAGGTTTTTGGTAGTTCGGTTATGTCCGAACTATCTAAGCTCGCCTATTTGGTTATATCCAAATACTTTATATATTTTTTATAATTCGGTTGTCCGAACTATCTAAGCTCGCGTATTTGGTTATATCCAAATACTTTATATGTTTTTGATAATTCGGTTGTGTCCGAACTATCTAAGCTCGCGTATTTGGTTATATCCAAATACTTTATATGTTTTTGATAACTCGGTTATCTAGGCTCGCGTACTTGGTTATCTCCAAATACTTTATGTTTTTGATAAGTCAGTTATGTCTGAACTATCTAGGCTCGCGTACTTGGTTATATCCAAATACTTTATGTTTTTGATAATTCGGTTATGTCCGAACTATCTAAGCTCGCGTACTTGGTTATATCCAAATACTTTATATATATTTTTAATTTTTTAATTTTTAAGCTAATGGTATATATACCAATGATGCCCCCTTAATATCCTATGAGTTTGACCATAGGTTATTAAATTAAGAGAGATTGCAAAAATAAAAAACAAAAAAAAAAGATTACATATTGAACAAAATAGGTCTTTTATTTGATGGAATTCAAAAACAGACAAGTTAATACATATAGAAAATCATGGTTACAGGCAACACACTTCCTACACTACTGATAGTAAGGTCTAAGGTGTTCGCCATTCCATGCTCGCAGTACTAGGCTCCCGTCCAATCTCGCAAGTTTATATATGCCAGGTCGGATGACTGACTCTATCTGGTATGGTCCCTCCCAATTCGGCCCGAGCACTCCAGCTGCTGGATCTCGGGTTGCTAAGAATACGCGTCTCAACACCAGATCTCCCATTCCAAACTTTCGATCTCGAACCCTCTTGTTGAAATATCTGATAGTGCGTTGCTGGTAAGCAGCATTTCTCAGCTGAGCCTCTTCTCTTTTTTCTTCGATCAAGTCTAGGGTTTCCTCGAGCTGAGTATGGTTTGAACTTTGGTCGTAGGTTTGAGTTCAGATCGTTGGGATTTCAACTTCGATGGGCAACATTGCCTCGCAGCCGTATGCTAGAGAGAACGGGGTATGTCCTATTGATGTCCGAGCTGTAGTCCTATACCCCCAAAGGACTTGAGGCAATTCCTCGGGCCATTGTCCCTTTGCTTCCTCCAACTTTTTCTTTAGAGAACTCTTGAGAGTTTTGTTAACAGATTCGACCTAACCATTCGCTTGAGGGTGGGCCACTGATGAAAAACTCTTTATTATACCGTTCTTCTCACAAAAACTAGTGAATAAGTCACAATCGAACTGGGTTCCGTTGTCGAATACGATCTTCCTTGGTACTCCATATCGGCACACGATGCTCTTTACAACGAAATCAAGGATTTTTTTCGAAGTTATGGTCGCCAATGGTTCAGCCTCCGTCCATTTCATGAAGTAATCAACGGAAACTACAGCATATTTGACTCCGCCTTTGCCAGTCGGGAGAGAGCCTATGAGGTCGATGCCCCATACTGCGAAGGGCCATGGGGATGTCAACATGGTCAGTTCGGATGGTGGGGTTCGGGGTATCGTGGCGAATCTCTGGCATTTGTCGCACTTCTTCACATACTCGAAAGAATCTGTTTTAATGGTTGGCCAGAAATAGCCCTGGCATATGATCTTCTTGGACAAGCTGTGCCCCCCAGTGTGATCTCCACAGAACCCTTCATGAATTTCTTCGATGATTTTCTTAGCCTCGGGAGGGGTTATGCACCTGAGTAACGGCATAGAATATCCCCTTCGGTATAATTTTCCGTCTAAAATGGTGTATCAAGGAAGTTGATACATCAACTTTCGAGCCTGATTCTGATCTTTTGGAAGAATTCCGTTTTCGAGGTACTCGACTATCGGGGTCATCCAGGTTGGCTCTGTTTCGATCATACACACATCTTCCTCTTCCGGCTCACTAATGCTGGGTGTTGACAGGTGTTCTATAGGTATAACGTTCAGCTCTTCATTTTCGGCGGGGTGGCGAGTCGAGCTAAGGCGTCTGCATTTGAGTTTCGTTCTTGGGGAACCTGTTCGATTGCATAAAACTCGAAATACTCTAACGCGGATTTTGCCTTCTCCGGATAAGCTGCCATTCTTGTGCCACGAGCCTGGTATTCTCCCAAATTTGATTAACTACGAGCTGGGAGTCACTATAGCAATGTATAGCTTTAGCCTTGAGCTCTTTTGCTATTCGTAGTCCCGCGAGTAGAGCCTCATACTCGGCCTCATTATTCGATGCTTTAAAGCCAAATCTTAAAGCGGAGTGAAATTTACTCCCTGCGGGGGTGATCAGAATAACCCCTGCCCCTGCCCCTGCTCCGTTTTCATTTGACGAGCCGTCGACGTAAAGTTTCCATAGCTCGTGGGCCATGGTTATTACCTCATCGTCGGCTATTCCAGTACATTCCACTATAAAGTCCGCTAATGACTGTGTCTTAATGGTCATCCTCGGATGGTAGATGATCTCGAACTGTCCGAGCTCAACAGCCCATTTAAGAAGTCGACCTGAGGCTTCTGGTTTAGACAAGACCTGTCTAAGTGGTTGATCTGTCAGTACATGAATGGGATGTGCCTGAAAGTAGGGGCGGAGCTTACGAGATGAATGAATTAGACTAAGGGCGAGTTTCTCCATCAATGGATATCTTGACTCTACCCCCAGTAATCTTTTACTGATGTAGTAGACGGGTTTTTGCACCCTCTCTTCTTCTCGAATGAGCACCGCGCTTATCGCGTGTTCGGTGGTTAAGAGGTATAGGTACAATACTTCTCCCGTCTCAGGTTTTGACAGGATGGTAGTTCAGCTAGGTGCTTTTTGAGCTCCTGAAAGGCCAGCTCACACTCCTCTGTCCATTCAAACTTCTTACTTCCTCTCAATAAGTTGAAGAATGGAAGGCCACGATCCGTTGATTTCGAGATGAATCTGCTTAGGACTGCCATCCTGCCAGTCAAGCTTTGGACATCTTTATGCTTCCGAGGTGAAGGCATGCCAATCAGGGCCTTGATCTTGTCGGGGTTAGCCTCGATTCCGCGAGAGTTCACAATAAAGCCCAGAAATTTTCCTGAAGATACCCCAAAAGTGCACTTCTGAGGATTTAGCTTCATGTTGTATTTTCTGAGCATGCCGAAGCACTCTTCGAGGTCATCAACATGGTTCTTGTTAAGTTGAGACTTGACAAGCATATCATCAACATAAACCTCCATGTTGTTCCCAATTTTTTCCGAAAACATCATGTTTACAAGCTGCTGGTACGTGGCTCCAGCATTCTTTAGTCCGAACGGCATGACATTGTAGCAGTAGAGCCCTTTATCTGTGATGAAGCTCGTATGTTCTTGGTCAGGGGCATGCATGGGAATCTGGTTATATCCAGAATAGGCATCCACGAATGACATCAGGCCATGCCCCGCCGTGGCATCCACGAGCTGATCAATCCTTGGCAGCGGAAAACAGTCTTTTGGGCAAGCTTTGTTGAGATCTGAGTAGTCAATACAGGTTCTCCACGTCCCATTGGGATTTGGGACCAACACCGGATTGGCTACCCAGTCAGGGTAAAAGGCATCCCTAATGAAATGGTTTGCTTTTAACTTGTCAACTTCCTCCTTTAACGCTTTCCTTCTGTCTTCGTCCAGCTGTCTTCATTTTTGTTGCTTCAGAGGGAAGCTTTTGTCTATGTTCAGTGCGTGGCTCACTACATTTGGACTTATCCCCACCATGTCTGAGTGTGACCACGCGAAGACATCCTGGTTTTCCTTCAGAAAGAAAATTAATTGTTATTTTGTCTTATCTGGGAGGTGTTTCCCGACCTTCACCTTTCTCAAGGGTTCAGCTTCCTCGAGCTGAACTCTTCGAGCTCCTCTAAAGGTTCGAGGTCAGCTTTCTCTTCAATCCTTGGATCAATCTCCTTGTCAATTTCTAAAACTGTTCCGTCTTTGTTTTGTATGATAACGAGTGCTTGAGCGTTCCGTTTGTTTCTTTCCCCTCAAGGAGATGCTATAGCATTCTCTCCCTGCCAGCTGGTCTCCTTTCAACGTCCCGACTCCGCTAGGGGTCGGGAACTTAAGGGCCAGATGCCTTACAGATGAAACTGCCCCCAGCCCGACCAGGGCGGGTCTCCCGAGCAGCACATTATAGGCAGATGGTAAATCTATTACCACAAACTCCATTATCTTGGTCACCGAGACTGGGTAGTCTCCTAAGGTCACAGGGAGCTCAATGGATCCCATACAGGCAGTTCCTTCTCCTAAAAAGCCGTACAAAGTAGTTGCACATGCATTCAGGTCGCGAAGGGAGAGTCCCATTTTCTCGAGGGTTGCTTTGTAAAGAATGTTGACTGAGCTCCCATTATCTATGAGAACTCGGCGGACTCTTTTGTTGGCGAGCTGAAGAGTAATAACCAGCGGATCATGTTGTGGGAACTGAACATGGGAGGCGTCCTCCTCAGTGAAGGTTATGGGTTGTGTTTCAATCTTCTGGCTTTTAGGGGCCCTAGGTTCGGGTTCATAAGGAGACCCGTCCCCTGCCTTAAGCTCGTTAACATATCTCTTTTGGGCATTCCTGCCCCCTCCTGCGAGATGAGGCCCTCCCGAGATGGTTATTACGTCCTCTCCATCTATCGGGGGGGGCCTGTCCTCTTCCCGAGATTGGGAGTTATTATTTTGTGTCGCCGGAGGCGCGGCTACTCTCTGGCTTGCCGCTGTCTGACCAGTATTCTGGTTTTTGACATACTGCCGGAAGTAGCCTCTCGAGATCAACCCTTCGATCTCGTCCTTCAGTTGTCGACATTCATCAGTTGTGTGTCCGGTGTCTTTGTGGAACCGGCAATACTTACTGGAATCCCTCTTGGATTTTTGATTTCTCATCGGGTCCGGATGCCTGAAGGGGACCTGGTTTTCATTAGCCAGGTATATGTTTTCCTGAGACTCGTTGAGCTCGGTGTGCACTTTATATACGGAGAAATACCTCTCTCCTTTCTTTTTCTTTCCTCCCTCAGCTTCGGGATTATTTCCTTCGTTCTTTTTCCTCTTGGAGGGATTCTCCAAGGTAGGCTGTGGAGCTGCTGGGTCAGCCGAGGTTGAGGCAGAGTTGATGTTTATCATTGTAGTTTCGGTCTGCGAGGTCGCTTTGAGCGTAGACCTCGCCTCCTCTACATTGACAAATCTCTGCGCACGTCTGTTAAACTCGGTTATCGACCTCACCAGTTTCCCTTGCATGTCATCCCAAAGGGCACTTCCGGGTAAAATACCAGCTCGGATAGCCATTAAGTGCCCACTGTCATCCACGTCCCGAGCTCGGGCGACTTCCAGATTAAATCTTGTCAGGTAACTTTTCAGTGTTTCGCCCGGCTGTTGTCGGACGTTAGTTAGGGTGGATGCCTCTGGTCTGACTCCCATCATAGCTCGGAACTGCTTCTTAAAGTCTCTAGACAACTGCTCCCACGAAGTTATTGAGTGTCTTTTATACTTTTCAAACCAACTTTTGGCAGGTCCTGCCAATGATGTTGGAAACAACATGCACCTGAGCTCGTAACCCACGTTACTGGCTCTCATAATAGTGTTGAACGTACTCAGGTGACTACATGGGTCGGTCTTTCCTTCGAACGCTGGGACATGAGGAATCCGGAACCCTTGAGGAAATTGAGTGTTGGAAATATGGGGAGCAAACGGCTCGAGCTCCTCATCAGAGTCCTCATATCGACCCAATCCTCGTTCATTCTTCAAAATCCTAAAGGCTTTTTCGAGCTGATCGATTCTTTCTTGGACTGGGCCAGCAAGAGGTGCTGTCTGGAATTGATTATCATTGATCGTGATTCCAGGCTCGCGTCTCCGCGAGGGATCTCTACGCCTATTCAAGCGATCCCTCAGATCCGGATTTGTTTGATCTCTATTCCCCCGACTCTGATTAAGATGATTTCGCAGGTCGGGACGATTCTTGCGATCCCCAGTATTTTTACGACCTCGATCGTGTTTACTGACGGACCTGGTCTCTCCGGATTCATCACTTGTCAAACTTGTTGCTCGGTTATTTCGCGATGGGTTCTTCCCACGTCGCCTCGTCTCTGCAGTAAGAGACCGAGACGTCTGACTTCTCTCAGATGGTGCGCCTCTCCGCTCTTGGTTGGTCTCCCTGTTTCCTTGTCTTTCCCCCGTACGCCCTTGATCCTGATTTCAAACAGGTTGAGCGTTTCTACGGGGTGGCGAAGGATATCTTATGGGTGACGGAGGGAACCGTATAGTCGACGGTGGCTGCCACCCTTGTCGCGGCCTAGAGGGTCAAGAATTCGCCCGAGATGGGTCAGTCGCGTTCGGTGCGCTCCCAGGTACCTGAGTCCGAGCCTCTGCAGGGGTTCGGTTATTCTCAGTTCCCGCAGACACTTCCACAGGCGGGTTAGGCGGGACCCGAGCTTGGGTACTCCTTTGAGGCCTAGGAGGAGCAGATGGCTCTGCTGGCGCCGAAGGTTGAGTCGGCCTTCTTGTGGCAGCATCCTTTCGTGGACGTCCACGAGGCCTCCGGGGAGGAACATGCACGTCCTTTGGAGGAGGGACTTGGTTCTCGCGCGGAGGCGGGGGCTGAACAACCTGCGCCTCTGCGGCTATCCTAGTCAACTCCTCGTTCCGTTTGTTGGCCTCTGCCAATAGCTGTTTCAACTGCCAGTTTTCCAGTTCTACAATAGGAACGTAACGCTCAGGATTGTAATACATATCCTTATCCCTTGGTGGAGACAGTGGTCCCCGGGAATCAGAGGACTCACTTCTCTCCTCAGCATCCGGGTTCTCCATTGGTTGTTTTCCAGGACGCCTTGGGTAGTTTTCATCAGGGGTGTTCTGATTGTTTGTGGCCATGGCTTTCTCAGGGATGAATGCTTAAGGCTCTCAATGAAAGCACCAAACTGTTGACGCCGTTTTTCGTCAAACAGTGAAAGAAGAGCACGAAAACAATAATTGAAAATGGCCAATTGAAATAAAACAATGTAAACACACGATTTTTACGTGGTTCAGCAGTTAAATCTGCCTAGTCCACGAGTCTTTGTTATTAAACTCAAGATTATCTCTAGGAATTCTTCAAGAATGAATTCTCCAGAGTTTTCTCTCAAGGATCAGAATTTCGGTCCTTTACAATGGTGCATGCCTTCTTTATTTATAGAGAAGGCTGCAGAATACTATCCCACATATTTTGGGTAGTTAATCTTTTTATGTAAATAAAATTAATGGCTTTAAATGCCTATAATCAGATATAAAAGGAAACGTCCCTTGAAGGCCAGGGGACGTATAACTGACCAAATAATATCCCATGATTCTAGGGGATTTACAATAATAAATGAGGATTACACCTCATATTTATAACACTTATCTCTAAGGCTTTAGCCTCCCAGGTTTCCTGTCGCCTTTCGAGCTGGAGACATCTTCCGAGGTCACATGGCTTTTCGAGATCGTATGTGCGTCGAGCTCGGGAACCCTGATCCGAAGTTGTCCCCGAAGATGAGTGTGTTCCCGGAGCTGTCTTCCGAGATCATGAATACTTCGAGGTCACCATACTTGAGGTCATCTATATCCTGCAAGCTCGACATACAATCCTGGAGCATGTTTCCAACCCTATGGGTCCACTGATTTGCGAAGCCAACGTTCGAGGTCATAATTAACATGGCTCGAAATCTGGGTATAACACAATCAATTTCGTCAATATATTTCTTGCGCTCCCTATAGACAGCCCTAGCACTGTTAAATTTGGGTTGATATTCAGATATCAGTCCTTTTGCCTGGTCCATACGAAAATATCAAATTTGTCATCTAAAATATAATAAGATAGAATTTAGAAAACACAAATACAAACTCAAGTGTTTGGGTGTGTGTTGTGTCTAAGAGGAGTTGCACTAATCTAACAAATGGGTAACTACTAATTGATTCTTCAGGAAAAAAAAATTCATGAATACATATATAAACAAGCAGATCTATCCAACAACACTAATATAGAACAGAACATATATGCAGTAGAAACAAACAAACTACCAGTTGTTAAAGATAGATTACCGAGAGATGGTGTAGCTAGTGATAGTATTCATGGTTAAAAAAATAGTTTATATCTATCATTAATGCAGCTCAGTTGATAAGAACATCATTTAAAATTTACTTATACAACATGAAAGCAACCATAGTTCACTAATCAATACGATTCAAAAAACATACCAAAGTGGAACTTGAAGACAATTCAATAAACAACGGCTAAATATCTGTTTTGTAGCATCATCCTTATTTACAGCCATGTGTGACTCCACATACTGTTTCCAAAACTTTGCCTGTTTTCGTAACCACTAGAGAACTGTAACAGATAGAGAGAGAGAGAGACGAGAGGTATCAGTGAGATGGGGAGAGAGAGATGCATGAGAGGGAGAGGTAGAGATAGAGATTAGAAAGAGTGAGTGAGTGAGGAATTTTAGGGTTATTCATGGCAAAACACAAGAGAAAATATATAAAATCAAACACTTGATAGAATAAAGAGAGAAATCGAGACACCTTATCTCCCGCTGCCTCGCAAGAACCCAACACCATCAAAGAACCGACGGTGACTCCGACAATCTAAGGGTTCGATCCTTGAGAGGGTTTTGAACCGAAAGAAGAGCTGAATCCAACCGTGTAACTGGCTCCATAAATGGAGGACAGAGGTGGCCGAAAAACTCCTCGAATCTCACAGAGGCGCACGACTTCGACAAGCAATCAGCGAAGGATGGTGCGTTCATAGGCGATGATATGGAGAAATGGTTTTGGTGGTCGTGCTTCCTTGTGGTGTGGCTCGTGCGGCTCCCTAACAGGCAGAAAGTGGTCAACTGGCTTGGGCAGAGACGTGAGAGAGGGAGAGAAAGGGAAAGTGTGTTATGAAAATGAGAAGTAGCTTAATTTTTATTTGCCGCCTCATTAATTTTTATTTTTGTAAAAGGCGGGGATTGTTATTTTTATTAGGATTTATTAATAACACTTGTAAAATAACGTAATATTTTAATGTAATATATAAGAAGAATTGTTGTAGTGTCCACTCTAGGATCCCCAAAGGCTGCAATAACCTCGCTGGCCTCTGGTGCTCAGCCTTAACCTGTTGACAAGTTAAGCACTTAGCCACATAATCCACCACATCCCTCTTCATGCCCGACCACCAATATAAAGCTCTCAAGTCCTGGTACATCTTCGTTGTACCCGGGTGCAAAGAATAGGGAGTGGTATGCGATTCATCCAAGATCTCTCGCCGGATACCAGAATCCATCGAAACACAGATCCGACCCTTATACTTTAGTAATCCCATCTCTGAAATGGAGAAGTCCTTTGTCGCTCCAACTAAGGCATTGTCCCTATGACCTCGCAACTGAGAATCCTTCCCCTGTGCCTCCTTGATCCTCTCAAGGAGTGTAGACTAAAGAGTGATGTTGTCCAACTGACCAACCACCAACCCTATACCTGCTCTGGTCATCTCCTCAGCTAACTTATCAGATATCTACCTCGAGCTGAACAACTGCCCTGGGCCCTTCCGACTCAATACATCAGCCACTACATTAGCCTTCCCAGGATGGTAAAGGATATCACAATCATAATCCTTAACCAACTCCAGCCACTGCCTCTGGCGCATATTCAAGTCCTTCTAGGTAAAGAAATACTTTAGGCTCTTATGGTCGGTGTATATCTCGCACTTCTCACCATAAAGATAATGCCTCCAAATCTTAAGTATAAACACCACCGCTGCCAATTCCAGGTCATGTGTAGGATATCTCTGCTCATACTCCTTCAACTGTCTCAATGCATAGGCTATCACCTTGCCAACTTGCATCAACACACACCCCAAACCCTGCCTGGATGCATCACAGTAGACCACAAACTTTTCATTCTCTGTCGGCAAACTAAGTACTGGCGCAGTAATCAATCGCCGCTTTAGTTCCTTAAAACTGTTCTCGCATCTGTCTGTCCAGACATACCTGGTCTTCTTCTTTGTCAACTCTGTCAATGGCGTAGCTATTCTGGAGAACCCCTCAACAAATCGCCGATAATACCCTGCTAGACCCAAGAAACTTCTCACTTCAGGAACATTACTCGGTCTAGGCCAATCTCTAACCGCCTCAATCTTACTTGGGTCAACCAGAATCCCCTCCTTACTGATGATATGGCCCAGAAATGTAACTTGTGGCAACCAAAACTCACACTTACTGAACTTAGCATATAACTTATGCTCCCTCAACCGCTGTAATACCAACCGCAGATGCTGCTCATGCTCCATCTCTGATTGAGAGTACACTAAGATGTCGTCGATGAATACGATCACAAACTTGTCCAGATAATCCTTGAAAACCCTATTCATCATGTCCATAAAAGCTGCTGGGGCATTGGTTAATCCAAAGGACATAACCAGGAATTCATAGTGTCCATACCTCATTCGGAAAGCGGTCTTCGGTATGTCCTCCTCTTTAATCCTTAGCTGATGGTAACCTGATCGGAGATACCTCTTTAATCCTTATCTTGGAAAACACTGTTCTTCCCTGTAGCTGATCAAACAAATCATCGATCCTAGGAAGTGGATACTTGTTCTTAATGGTTAACTTGTTCAGCTCCCTGTAATCAATACACATCCTAAGGGATCCATCCTTCTTCTTAACGAACAACACTGGAGCACCCCATGGCGAGAAACTCGGTCTGATGAACCCCAAATTAAGTAACTCCTGCAACTGAATCTTCAACTCCTTTAATTCCGCTGGAGCCATTCTATAAGGTGTCCTAGATACTGGCTCCGCTCCTGGTACCAACTCTATAACAAATTCAATCTCCCTCTGAGGTGGCAACCTTGGAAAATCTGCTGGAAACAAATCCGAAAACTCACACACCACCCTTGTCTCACCCGGTCCAACCAGCAGCACCCTAGAAGTATCCACAACGCTTGCCAGGAATCCAATGCAACCTTCCTGCATCAGGTTCCTAGCCCTTAGGGCTGAAATCATTGGCACACGCGATCCACTAACTGACCCCACAAACACAAAGGGTACCTCCCCTTCTAGTTCAAAAGTGACCATTCTGCGCCTGCAGTCAATCGTTGCCCCATACTTGGATAGCCAATCCATTCCCAAGATCATGTCAAGATCATCCATCTCTAGCTCAATCAAGTCAACAAATAATTCCCTACCATCTACCTCCACTGGCAATGCCCTAATCCACCTCCTAGAGACTACCAACTCTCCTGTTGGCAACAAAGTCTGAAATCCCCTAGCATACACACCACTAGGTCTACAAAGTTGATCTATCACCCTAGAAAATACAAATGAATGGGTAGCCCCTGAATCAAACAATGCAGTATACAAAGAACCAGCACTAGAGATCTGACCTGTCACCTCCGAGGGGCTAGCCTCCGTCTCAGTCTGTGTCAAAGTGAATACACTGGCAGGAGCAAGACTGTCACTCTGCTTCTGCTCCTCCTTCTTAACTTGAGGGCAATCCCTCTTCAGATGGTTGGCACTCCCACAAACAAAGCAGGCCCTGATCCTGCGCTCACCCTGGTGTCGACGCCTGCACCGTGGACACATAGGAAAACTCCTCCAATTATCACTGCCACCCTGACGGCCAGTAGATGCACCTTGCACTCTCCTATCAGAACTAGGAGGAGTAAATGAATCTGGAACCCTTCTTTACTGCTCACTGGGGCCACTGCCCTGACTAGACCCAACAAAAGGAGGCACCGTCCTCCTGGCATCGCACCTAACAGCGCTGTCCTTCCATATCTGATCCTCTGCCCTCTCTGCAGTAAGGGCCTTATCCACCGCTTGACCATAAGTAGTAGTCGCTGGATCCAAGGTAATATTCACATCGCGGGCGATCATGACATTCAACCCCCGCACGAACCTATCCTTCCTGGCCGCATCTATCAGCACTAGATCTAGCGCAAACTTCGCCAATCTATCAAAATTTATTGCATACTTTGTTACTGTCGATCAATTCTGAGTCAGGTTGATAAACTCATCAACCTTCGCAGCTCGTACTGCCACACTGTAGTATTTCTCATTAAATACACTCTTAAATTCCTCCCATGTCATGACTGCAACATTCCTCCGCTGACTTACCACATCCCACCAGATGCGAGCATCATCCCTAAGCATATAGCTCGCACAAGCAACCCTTTCACTTCCTTCGACCCTCATAAAGTCTAAGATCAAGGAAATCATGTTCATCCACTGCTCTGCCAGCAGTGGGTCCGATCCACCCACAAAGGTAGGAGATTGTTGCTTCCTGAAGCTCTCATACAAAGGTTCCCACTTATTCTCCAAAGCAGACTGAACTGGCACCGGCGTTGCAACCTGTTGCACTGGCAGCTCAGTAACCTGAGGCGGAGCCTGTTGCCTCATCTGTCGCAGCTCTTCCTCTGTTCTCTGCAGTCTAGCCTCCATTTCAGCCAATATCTGTTGCCAGTTCTGTGGGGCAGGTGGAGGGTCCTGACCCTGATTGTCATCGTTGGCCCTACTGCCGCGGAGTCTAGCTGATTGTCGAGGCATCTCAACAAATATGCCTGCAACCAACGACGCCACTCAATAGGCATGATAACAACATCAAAAACCACCTCCCAGGCACATCAGTAATCCACACATAATAACTCATATAACATATAACACACAACGGGCCGTGCCCTAGCATCATGCATATGTTAATTCATTCATCATGCTCTATCCAAAATAGGCAGGCAAACAGGGTATGCAAACACATTTTCAGACATATCAACCAATCTTACCAACCAACCCTGAGTTAAGCCTGTCACTGAGTGCGTGTGTACATGTTCGGTCAATCTCCAGAACCAATAACCTTGGCTCGCTCTGATACCAAGTTGTAACGCCCTACTGCCTTAGAGTCGTTACTAGATGAGTTTAAAAACGTGCTTTTAACTCGCTAATCGAGGTTTTAGGTCAAACAGTGTAATTAAGCCGTAAACAAAGGAAAAACATCAGAGATAGAAATCTTTCATAGTAAATCATAAAATTTTGACACTTGGGATCCCAAAATACAGTTTAGAAATTTTTGTAACATAAAAACTGTACTAAATCGGCTAAACGACAAAATTCAAGTTCATTTACAAGCATCTCCCAAAATCCTCTGGCTGTGGCAGCCAGGCTGGCCAAACATGTACACGCCGCCTCACGCCAACTGTACTCATGGTTGGTTGATCTTTTCCTTACCCTTGCTTGCACCACAAAGCATCTGTGAGCCGAAGCCCAGCAAGAAAACCCACAAATAGATAACATATGCAACACATAAGTCCAGCATAAAAACAGGCCACCAGTGGCTAAACACATACGGCCTAGCCGTCCCAGGCATTTACCAAGCCTTGGGTTCGCGGACCACGCCATGAGGATATCCCAGGTATCCTTTTAGGGACCCGCACTGGCAGCTCGCGCTCTACGTGCTCAACGCTGCTCCCGGCCCTTTGCCGTTCTCGGCCTTGAACTCAACGTGCCTAATGTCGTTCCCAGCCCCTCGCCGTTCTCGGTCTACACCGTTCCCGTCTCTTGTCGTTCACTCATAGAATAACCCACATAATATAACAAGCAAGTACAGAATTCCAGCATAAACAGATAAAGGGCTATGCCCTGTAGTTCTAACATATTGGGCTCGGCCCTGCATATCAATTCCATTAAAACACATCGGGCTCAGCCCTGCACACAAGCTCTATGGGAACAGGGGTTTTCTTATCTGAGTTCCAAGCTTTCTGAGCACCGATGCCTCGAGCACAGTCCTCTAACGTGAGCCTTGCCGAAATCCTGGCCACAACACATTAACAATGTCCATCCATCAAATTCTAATCCAATAAATAACTTCGAGCCATAACCCCAACCTCCGGGACCTTGAATTCTATCAATCCGGGTGATAAAATCCATCCCAAGCCTTACCCCTTAAGTTTCCAAGCCTAAATACCCTTAAAAACTTAGATTGGCACTAAGGTCCGCGGCCCCACTCACAAGAGCCGCGGCTAGCCTCGAAACAGAGGCTAGCACCTCACTGACCCCCACACGGGCCGCGGCGCGCCCACCAGGCGCCACGGCGCGCATGAACCTCTCGGCCTCCCATGCCCGCGCGCGCACGCGGGCCGCGGCACACCCCTCCTAGTGCCGCGGCGCTCTACACCGAACCCATATTTTTACACCATTTTTGTAACCCTTTCCCCAAGACAATTCATCCTAAAACTTGACTAACATTCCCAGATATCCAGCACAGTTATTCCAGCTCAGAAACAACATCAAGACCCCATTAAAATATGCTCCAAAACTCAGCTAGAACACCCAAGGATAAAACAAGCTTAGCTAACATGCAATCCCCTATAACCAGCAGAAATTTAAGACTAAACCTTAGTAATTAAAGCTTACCTTGCAGAGCTTAGTCCCTGATTTTGATCCCCAATCCCCAAGCTTCAAGTTCCTAGAGTATCCCAGCTGAAATCCCTTTAATTCCTAGCCAATTCCTTTGAGTTCCCTTTGAGTTTTGCCTTAGAGAGTGAAAGAGAGAGAGAGAGACAAGAGCTATCTTCAGTTCAAAGGAAAATATGTGTCGGTTTCCTCAAGTTTCTAAACAATTCTCCCTTTTTTTTTTATTTGACTTAAGTCTAAAGGGTTACCTCAAGGCTCGGGGTACCAAAACGTCCCCGAGGGCAAAATGGTAAATTTCCCAAATATTCCCGCCTAAACATTCTATCCTCAAATATATCTCCAAATATTTATTTTCATGTCCCGATAACCCCATAGCTCATCTAATACCCAAATTACCCCTCGACTCGCCCCGAGTCTGAATCTCAACCCCGTTGCGACTCTCTGGCTAACCGCTCCCCAGGACTGTCTCGGATTGTGCTGTACAGACATATCACATATATACAACATTTATCTCATTTATCACACTTATGCCCCTAATATCCAGACGGGGCCCACATGCACATTTAACTCAATTAAACATGCATCATAATCATATATACACATAAATCCACATATAAACATATTAAACCACTTATTGCCCTCCAGGCACACTAATCAAGGCCCTAAGCCTGATTAGCAAATTCGGGTCGTTACAGACCCAGGGTTACTTATTAGTCCCAGATCCTAGGGCGCTGAGCCCCAATATGATTAATTAGTCATATACTTGGGCAACGGGCCCCGATACGATTCTTTAATCAATTATTAGGGCATTTAGTCCCATTTGACATTGCATTCAATTATGTGAATGGTATGCATGCATGAGTAGGGTTATGAAAATTGGGCTTGTATATTATGATATGGAAATGTGTTATTCACTACTTATGAGCATGCTTAAGTTTTCTTGTTGGGCCTTGGCTCACGGGTGCTACGTGGTGTAGGTAATGGGAAAGAAAAGCTTAACCATCCATGATTTGGAGATATTAGGTGGTGACGTGTACATATGCGATCGCTTGACCACCATGGCGAAGGTTTCTCAGAAAAACTAGGGTTAAACACTATTTTTGCCGTTTAGGTCAGCGGATTGTAATTTTTGAGTTGTAAAGACCATTTTGGAACTGTAAACATCTTTGTAAACTTTTATTATGGGATCTCATGTACAGTTTAATGTTTTAATGAAATATACATTCCTTTTTTACCGAAATTTTTAACCCTGGACCATTAATCACATTTAGATGCACGTTTATGGCCTAATGACTCATTTAGAGGGTTAAGCACAATTTTAATTTAACAGTATAACAGTCTTGGCTAACCAGGTCGTTACACTTACAAAGGACGAGCCTTTGTGGGAACTCGCCTTAGGTGAATTACATGTTTGTGAATCTTGTCTAGAAGGCAAACTAACCAAGCGTCTATTATCTGAAAAGGGTGATAGGGCCAAAGAACCACTTGGACTTGTTCATTCGGATGTTTGTGGACCTTTAATGTACAAGCCAGGGGTGGTTTTGAGTATTTCGTCACTTTCATTGATGATTACTCTAGATACTCATGTCTTTATCTAATGCATAGGAAATCATAAACATTTTCAAAGTTTCACAAATTTTTAGCTATGGCTCAGAACCAATTAAATAAAACGTTAAAGATCTTGAATTTTGATAGGGGTGGAGAATAATTGGATATGTAGTTCCAATATCATTTAACTGAACTTGGGATTTTATCACAACTTACTGCCCCGGGTACTCCGCAACAAAATGGTGTAGCGGAACACCGAAACAGAACTATATTGAAGATGGTTAAATGCATGCTTAGCTACTCAACTCCACTAACTTCATTCTGGGACACTACGAATGACATTCTAAATGTTGTATCGTCCAAACCAATCCCCAAAACACCTTTAGAACGCTGGAATGGTCGTGAACCTAGCTTACGTCATTTTAGAATTTGGGGGTGTCCTGCCCACGTCCTAAGGAAAAAGGAAGGAAAGCTAGAACCGCGAACCGAAGTCTGCATGTTTGTTGGCTATCCTAAAGGCACTCGGGGTGGACTTGTCTATAGTCATTCAGAAAACAAAATGTTTACTTCTACGAATGCTACTTTTCTGGAAAATGACTATGTTTAAAACTTCAAACCGCGCAACAACGTAGTTTTAGAGGAGATGGTTAAAGAATTGACTCCAACAAATATTCCATCTTCATCAACACAAGTTGATGATGAAATTCCCACTCTTCATGTCCAACCGACGCAAGTCAATTTAAATGAAGAAAGTACCACTATTCCTGAGCAAACAGTCACAGAGCCTCGTCGTAGTGGGAGGGTTTCTAAGAACCCAGTTCGCTATGGTTTGTATGGTGAAACCAATATGGTTGTTGATGACACTAGTGGCGATGATCCATTGTCTTTCAAACAGGCAATGGCTAGCCCTAAAAAGGAACTATGGCTCGAAGCCATGAAATAGGAAATTGAGTCCATGTTCTCAAATTCCACCTGGGATCTTGTGTAAGCACCTAGTGACTTTAGGGCCATTGGGTGCAAGTGAATCTACAAGAAGAAATGAGGTGTTGATGGAACGATCGAAACTTATAAAGCTCGATTAGTGGAAAAGGGTTATACCAAAAGAGAAGGCATGGACTATGAGGAAACTTTTAGTATAGTAGCCATGCTCAAGTCCATTTGCATCCTACTATCCATAGCAACCACTCTCGACTATGAGATTTGGAAAATGGACATCAAGACAACTTTTCTGAACAGGAAGCTTGACGAAGTCATTTATATGGATCATCCAGAAGGATTTAAAGTAGCTGGACAAGAGGAAATTTTTTGCAAGTTGAATAGGTCCATTTATGAACTTAAGCAAGCTTCTCGTCCTGGAACCTCAGGTTTAATGAAATAACCAAAACCTATGGCTTTGAACATATTGATGAGCCTTGTGTTTACCAACTGAAGGCAAATCAAATAGTGGTATTCCTGGTTCTATATGTTGATGATATCTTACTCATTGGAAACAATGTTAAGAAATTTTCAGATGTGAATAATTGGCTGAGCACTCAATTCCAGATGAAGGATTTGGGTGAAGCAAGTTATGTTCCAGGTATCTAGATCATTAGGGATAGAAAGAACAAACTCTTAGCTCTATCTCAAGCAGCTTACATTGATAAAGTGCTTGAACGTTTCTCAATGACAAATTCCAAGAAAGGATGTCTATCGTCCCGCCATGGAATTCATCTTTCAAATAAGCAGTCTCCCCAGACTCATGAAGAGGAAGATGCAATGAGAAAAGTTCCTTACGCATCGACAGTTGGAAGTCTGATGTATGCTTGTTGTGTACTAGACCAGATATTTGCTATGTAGTGGGAGTAGTGAGCAAGTATCAATCAAACCCAGGTCCGGAACATTGGATAGCAGTTAAGCATATTCTGATTTATTTAAGACGGACTGGTGATTATATGTTAGTCTACAAGGGTGGTGTTTTGAACCTAGTAGGCTACACCAATTCAGATTTTCAAACTGATGTCGATGACAAGAAGTCTACTTCTGGAATGGTGTTTACTCTTGGGGGTGGAGCTGTGATATGGAGAAGCGTAAAGCAATCTGCGATCTCAGATTCCACCATGGAGGCTGAGTACATAGCTGCGTCTGAAGCAGCTAAGGAAATAGTCTCACTAAAGAAGTTCTATTCAAATCTTGGTGTCATTCCAGATATGGATAAATCACTTGTGTTGTTTTGTGACAATACAGGAGCGATATCCAACTCGAAAGAACCTTGAAGTCACAAGAGGAGTAAGCATATAGAAATGAAGTATCACATAATTCGAGAATATGTGGCCAAGGGAGATGTGAAGGTTATGAAGAATACATCTCAAGATAATCTTGCAGATTTGTTTACAAAGACACTACTAGAAGCTACATTTGATAAGCATATCAAGGAAATGGGATTAGTAGAATTAATGCATTAGTTTCAATTAGTGCAAGTGGGAGTTTGTTGGGGTTTTATGCCCTAATTAAAATCCAATTTCTTTGTAATCTCATTTTATTATCAATAAAAGAATAGAAATCATTTTTGACTTGGTCAATCACTTTGCTCACATGTTTTATTTTCATGATTATTTGTTTGATATAAAATTCTATTAAATCCCGAGCATATAGCTAATCGTATTTATAGTGACATAATCATAGTGGAATATAAATATGATTATGTGCTCAAACATAAGTTAGTCCTAAGATTAGTCAGTGCACATGATTTACACTGACTTGCCAATCTACGACATGATCTACTTACACATTGTAGCGTTATGTTCTTTCCAGAACATTAGCAAAGTAGATAAGATCGTATGAAATTTTTACATCGAATTGGACCGATATTAATAATTGATAGGATAAGTAAACATATCATTCTTATCTATTCTAGGCATATCATATAGTTGACCATAGGTCAATTCAATCTCAATTCTGAGTGGTTAGTATTCTAACTGATTGTACTATTTGAGTTCTTTGACTTGTTCGTTACCAGCTTACCCTACGGACTAGCTCATACTTACATCTTGGGAACTCGATAGTATAATTGAGTGGGAGTGTTAATCATAGATACGAACATTTATAGCTTCCGATGAAGAAGTAAAACGACGGTTTTCTTTTAGTTTGGTTCAAGGTGCTAAATGATAGATCTCATTTCAGTAATTAATATTAGTTTACTGAAATATGATTTACAAGAAACTAAGTATTTTAAGGATAAAATACAATGAGGGGTAAAACGATATTTTTAGTCTCATCTCATTGTAGACCGTCCATAGAAGATTGAGTGACAATTATGGTTGTAACAATGAATAATTAATAACATATTTATATTTTTTATAGAGCGTTCTATGAATTCAAGAGTGAAATTATGAGTCTTTAGTGGAGTCACGGGGAATTAATAAGTTAGTAAATTTATTTGTTAAATTTATGATAACTTATTGGAGCTTGATCTCATAGGTTCATGGTTCCCACTATACCTTGGATAAAATCATCTAGATAGTCTCAATTAATTGATTTAATTATCTTTTAGAATTATCAAAGTTGACCATGTCAATTTTGGATAGTTTCACAAAGTTATACAATTTAGAGATGAAAATAGATTTTATGGTATATTTATTAATTAAGACAAATTGATGTCTAAATTAATAAATAAGTTTAAATCAAGGTTCAAAGTAAAAATAATTAATTTGATAAAGGATTTAAATAATTATTTAATTAATTAATCAATAGAATATAATGCATGCCTTGATATTAAGTCCAACAGACTTATAATTAAATAGGAAATTTCATGAGCCTAAAGTCCATGATAATTTCGACCTAATGGCTGATATTACCTATTATTTTATTGATTTTTTAATTAAATATGTGACCTAATTGAGCCTATAAAAGGAATGAGTGAGAGTTGAAATTAGACGATCTGACAGATGAACATAAGAACAAAAGATCTATTTTTGATGCTCAAGGTTTTTAGATTCTCTCTACAGCAAAAATTCCTTTTCAAAGCCCCTAAATTCTCTTCTCTTCTTCATTTTGTATCTATCTTATTTGTTGAGATTTCACTCTCTAGTCTAAGTAATTCTAAGGATACTTTGGAAGGTTGTGAAGAAATTTGAAGATTAGTTCAGTTTCTTGGTGATACCTTGCGACAAAAATGATTCAAGGGTTAGAGAAACTGAAGGAAAGACTAATACATTCCGCTGCGTATAATGTAAGTGTTCTTATCATTATTTCTGTTTAAATCAATTATAGAAACATGTTCTAGGTTACTTATATTAATTTGTTTAATATACGATTTACATGAAAATAAGCAAGATCTTGAATAAGTTTTCCCAACAGGCACACCAGCTGGCTGCAAAGGTGGCACTTCAAATTGAGGGTCCACCTGCAACCCTTAGGCCGTCAGTGATGTTGCTCCTTTGTGCCTCCATTTCTCGTTGTCGGGAGGTGATTTGGTCCTTTAAAACTGCCACTTATGGTGGCTCTTCGGACCGAGATGACAGCGAGTAGTCGGTGTCTCCATCATATCCGTAAAATCCTTCGTTATCGTCCACCTTTGGAACAATCATAAGAGGTGGGAAAACTTGTTCTCCTCCCACAGTGGCAAGGAGGTCTTCTTCAAGAAGTGTTCTATGAGTGTTCACCATTGTTGAAACTTTTGCTATCTTGAAGCTCTCAATAAAAGCACCAAAATATTGTTAGCTTTTTTGCTAACAGCTACATAAACAAAAGCTTAAAGAAAATGAGATTGAAACACATATTTTTACGTGGTTTAGGTTATTAATTAACCCTAGTTCGCGAGTCACTTGTATTAGGATGCTTAAGAACTTGCACAACTCAAGTTCTCTTGGTTTTCAGGCAGCGTATAGGCTCACTCTAAAAGTAGGAATCAGATCATTTACAATATATGCCCTAGCCCTATTTATAGGCTGCTGGGATAACTAAGATCATTAGTTGGAGCTAATTATAATTATTCTCCCTTATTGGGGATTTGTTACATAATAAATACACATTCTATAATTAAATGAGCTGGTGGGCTTCAGCATATCTTGGTGGGTCTAATGTGAGGAATGTCAACCAACTATTTTGTTGGGGGAATGTTTTTGTTAGAAAGATGTTTGTGGTCCATGGTCACTGTGCTTGACACATGGCTACCATTCTCCTAGTCTAGAGGAAGGTCCTCGCAAACTCGAAGTAGGTTAGAGAGGAAACAATCTTGTAATTAGACTTGGAACACCACCCTATGACAGGGTCATCGGGGAGTGATGCTTCTAGGAGGATGTACTCCTCTGGTGGTGGTAAATTGTGGCGAGGAATGGGCTTAACCCCCGTGGAGCCTTAAACAGACTCTGATGAACTTTATCAACTTACATGGAACTCTAATCACCCTTAATTTGTGCCACGTGTCACTGTGAGAAAACACGGATAACAAAACTAAGCAAACGTGCATTGCACATTACTTGCACATAGTACATATATACGTATATGTTTAAAAATAAATATCTTATAAAAATACAATATATTTAAAACGTAATGAATCATTCTTTTGTTATTTTTTTTTTTATTTTGAATAAAGTACGTTTTATCTCTTTATAATCTTATATATATATATATTTTTTTTAAATTGATGGAGAATTAAAAATAGTATTATGTTTGAAATTTGATACGATTTTATTATTTAATATCATTAAATAAAACATAAATTTCTTTAAATATATAATTTAAAAATATAAAAAGGCCCAAAGTGCAGGTCTATTTTTTAGTTCAAATATAAAATAGGAATTTTTATTGTAAAAAAAAATGAATGTTTACATATTGTAGCATTTTAATACCAGAAAATAATACTAAATTACAAAACAGAAGATCAACTTCAGAATTTTGAATAAAACAATGTATTTTCTATTTTTTAAAAGTAGAAAAAAGTTTACTGGTCTCTCTTGCTCTTTAGCCATTGGGCTCATAGTTGGGTACAAATCATGTTGGTGTGGCCCATGCAAGAAACCCGAAACCGCTCACCGCTCACCGCTTTGATTTCCCTCCTCCCATCAAATTTCTAATTCATTGAGTTAAACTCGCTGAATGCGTTTTCTTAGATTGCATCCCAAAAACCCTAATTCCCCATTCTTCCACTCCACTCAAATTCGCGGTTCTGCGAATCCACTCGGACTAACCAGGTGAGTCACCACTACCCTTATTATTCGTGGAGAACGTCATGCATGAACTTTCTTCTGTCCATTTTTACATGCAATTTTTGTGTAAAATTCTGTAAAAAAGTTTATGGTTCATGTTATATGCTTACACATTAGGGCCGGCACCTCAGATATTTTTGTTGGGTTTTGACCTCAGTTATGATAAAAATATGATTTATAGAAAATGGTGAGATATATATAAATATATATATGTGAATTTTCTTGTTTATTGGTTTTCATAGTAGTATTAGATGGCCTATGGTATGTGGAAGATATGCAGAAATTCAGAGCCGGTTTATAAATGTTTTTAATGAAGTGAAATGCCCATTTGGTTGTATTTGTAGTTACAAGATTATAAAGTGTGTGATGCTCTAGAATTGTGGAGTGGTTTCTTGGTTGGTTTGTGAGTTAATTAATCGATTGGTTGGAAACCTTTTGGTTACATCACCCGTAATAGGACAATGGGAACTCCGGTTTCGAACAGTTCTGTTTCGAAGCGTTCTTTGAGAAAGAAATCAGGTTTGCGGAGTTATGATGAGAATTTGATGGATGAGATCATTGAGAAGCATCTGGGTGCTACATTGAAGAAAAAGAGTAGAACAAAGGAGGATTTGGAGAAAGAAACTGAAACTGAAGCTATGATAGCTGTGTCTCTTGGTTTCCCAATCGATGCACTTCTTGACGAAGAAATTCGAGCTGGGGTAGTGAGAAAATTGGGTGGAAAGGAACAGAATGATTATATTGTTGTGAGGAATCATATATTAGCAAGGTGGAGGGGTAATGTTCGAATGTGGCTATCAAAGGGGCAAATTAAAGAAACTGTGAGTAATGAGTACGAGCATTTGATCTCATCAGCCTATGATTTTTTATTGCATAATGGATATATTAATTTTGGGGTTTCACCATCGTTTACGTCTCATATGCCAGGGGAGGCAAATGAAGGATCTGTTATTATCATTGGTGCTGGACTGGCTGGGCTAGCAGCAGCAAGGCAACTCTTGTCATTTGGATTCAAGGTTATTATTCTAGAAGGTAGAAATCGGCCTGGTGGAAGAGTTTATACTCAAAAGATGGGGCAGGAAGGTAAATATGTTGCTGTGGAGCTTGGTGGCAGTGTTATTACTGGTATCCATGCTAATCCTCTTGGAGTCCTAGCTAGACAACTTACCATTCCACTTCATAAAGTAAGAGATAATTGTCCTTTATACAAGCCAGATGGGTCACCAGTTGATAAGGAACTTGATTCCAAGGTTGAAGTTATCTTCAATAAGTTGCTTGACAAGGTCATGGAACTGAGACAGATTATGGGTGGATTTGCGTACGACATTTCTTTGGGTTCTGTTTTGGAGAGACTACGGAAGTTGTATGCTGTAGCCAGAAATGATGAGGAGAGACAACTTCTTGATTGGCACCATGCAAATTTGGAATATGCAAATGCTGGATGTCTTTCAGACCTTTCTGCTGCCTATTGGGATCAGGATGACCCTTATGAAATGGGTGGTGACCACTGTTTTCTTGCCGGAGGTAATTGGAGATTGATAAAAGCATTATGTGAAGGGCTTCCCATATTCTATGGGAAAACTGTCAATACTATTCGATATGGAAATGAAGGTGTTGAAGTAATTGCTGGGAATCAAGCTTTTCATGCAGATATGGTCTTGTGCACCGTTCCTCTTGGAGTTCTAAAGAAAAAGGCTATTGAATTTGTACCTGAGTTACCCCAAAGGAAGCTTGCAGCAATTGACAGATTGGGCTTTGGACTACTAAATAAAGTTGCTATGCTTTTTCCTCATGTTTTCTGGGGAGAAGACCGGGACACATTTGGATGTCTCAATGAACAAAGCCATAAACGTGGAGAGTTCTTTTTGTTTTACAGTTACCATACTGTTTCTGGAGGGCCAGTTCTTATTGCACTTGTTGCTGGAGAAGCTGCAGAAACATTTGAATGCAGTGATCCCTCCACTTTGCTCAATCGCGTTTTAAGCGTCCTCAGAGGTAGTTAATATAATTCAAATTTCTGTTTGTTACTTCATTTCAGAAAGCTTCCATGGTATCTATCATCTTATGTGGACATAACCAATTTTTTTTTTCCCTTCAGGTATATATAGTCCTAAAGGTGTTACTGTGCCTAATCCCATACAGTCAATATGTACAAGGTGGGGCAGTGATCCCCTCTCCTATGGTTCGTACTCTCATGTCAGAGTACGGTCATCTGGTTCTGATTATGATTTACTCGCAGAAAGTGTGGGGAATAGACTGTTTTTTGCTGGTGAGGCCACAACTCGGCAATATCCAGCCACCATGCACGGGGCCTTCTTAAGTGGATTGAGAGAAGCTTCACGCATATACCAAGCTGTAAGGGTTCGTCAAAACTATCCTAGAAAGTTTGTTCAAAAAAGTGTTGGACCCAACAATGATATGCTGGCAGATCTCTTTAAGAAGCCCGATCTAGAATTTGGGAAATTCTCTTTTGTGTTTGATTCTTTAGTAGAAGATTCAAGATCAATGGGGCTTTTGAGAGTTATTTTTGACGCTAATGAAGGCAGTGGCGAAGAGGAGTTAGCAAACAATTTCCGGGATTCCTTTGACTTACCATTGCTGCTCTACACTACAATATCTCGTGAACAGGCACTAGTACTAGAACAAGTCACAGGAGGAGATGAAAGTAGGTTGTTATACATGGTAAACAGTCTGGGCTTGAAGCTGATGGGGCCCAGCACTGTAGGAAGTTTTTGTAATTCTTTGATTACTAATATTGTTAGCGCAAGAAGAGGCAGGGGAAGGAATCGCGTGTTTGTTGGACAGCCTTAACTTTTGTGGAGATTATGATAATTTCAGGCTCTTAATTTTCTAACCATTGTGTTGGCCTTTGAGTTTTGATGAATACCCTTGGGCGTTTTCAAAACTCTATTTTCGTCTTAGATTCAACTAACTTCTGTATATAATTTAGCCAGGTAGGTTATTCATTGTCTTCAAGGGATCTGATCAAGTTTCTTGAAGCTTGGACTGGAAAGCCAGTTTGTTTAGTAAAATGTCGAATTTTTTTAGTCTGACAGTGTCCAACTTGGTTGCCATCTAGTGAGATAGCCTTGATATGTGACTGAAATTTTATCTAGTTCAAAGATGTATCATTATCGTTTTTTATTTTATTTTTTTGGATGGAAAAAGATTGGTAATGTAATTTTGAATGGGATTCCTTACAATGTCATGTATTATGTATTATCTTATATATTTAGCTCCTTCGGGTTCGGCTTATGCATCTAATGTGTTGAAATTTTCTTGTACCGAATTTCTATTAAAATAACTGGCCTGATCATAATATTGAGCTATTTAAATTCCAGTTAGGATTATTATTTTATTTTTTTGGTAACGGCCCTATGGCTTACTTCTTATTGACAGGCTTCATTTTTGCTTACTATTTTTATTAGGAAGGTAAAAGCAGAATAGAGTAATTTAAAAATGTCATTTCTAATGAGAAGAAAATAACATGAAATGGAAACTAAAGTATGTATATGAGAGACCACCTCCCATAGAACCCTTATTCTACTTAGTTTTTGGAAGATTGAGAGAAACAAAAGACCAAAATCAATCACGATCCCAAAGCATTCCTCTTAACAAAATGTCTTGAAGTTTTTTTATTGAAGAATGATATTGAACACTCAACTCATGCAAGAGGTCTATGGTGAAGCATTCTGCATAAAGTCGACGCAAGTGCGGCAGTTGCAGTCGAAGTATCGGCATCTTAAGCAGCCAAAGCACACGCAAGAGGTGCAGCCATGGCATGATGAATTCCGAGGACATCCCCTGACGTTCTTGCGGCTCTCCCTTTCTTCTTCGTCTTCACAGGTTATTCTGGCAAGTCACATTATCCAGCAGTAGAAAAAATGGGGCTTAGTTTAGTTACAAATTAACATCTCAATAAGAAAACATAAAGACAAAAACAAGAGTTGTAGCAATGTTTAGGAGCTTAATTAGTTAGTCTATGCAACTGAAAGAAAATATGGTAGAAATGAAGGATGTAGAAGTTCATCTCTACTCAACTAAGTTAAATTTGTTAAAGTTAAGTGCTATAACCATCCCACTAATACCAAGATATTGAGTTGAGATGCAAAAGAAAACCAGAAATGCTCCAGAAACAGTCTATTGCAAAACTCTGTAACTTTCTATGGTCATATAATTCAGTGTATAAATCACACAATACAACTTACTTGTCATAAGGCCTATCAAAACACTTCCAC
Organism: Humulus lupulus; assembly: GCF_963169125.1. NCBI lineage: Eukaryota > Viridiplantae > Streptophyta > Magnoliopsida > Rosales > Cannabaceae > Humulus > Humulus lupulus. The sequence continues at coordinate 156,561,965 of NC_084798.1, read as the reverse complement.
CTCCTTGTGGCCAAAGCATCATGGAAGATCCTGCACTCCTCTTTGGTCCTCAGACGAAACCTGCGTTCTTTCTTACACCTCGAACAACGAATGAACTCGTCCCTGTGGAAGTTCCACTTGCGGCGAATGCAGCCTCCTGGGGCTGGAAGGTTCGAGCCGTGCTTGTAATATTTTAGCAGACCACTTTTCCACAATGGAACTTTGGCTCGGTCCACCCTGACCCATACGTTCCTTTTCCAATTTTTGGGGCCTCTTCTTGATGAATGTTTCTCAAACTCTTCAAGGGTCAGCCTTGCTGTACAACCATGAATGAATCAGTACTCACATTCCAAAACAAAATGCTTAATCAAATCTCATTTAAAATAAGAAAAGAAAAAATGTCGAGATAAAGTATACATGCCTTCTTTGCAACCGTCAGAGCAATTGCAAGATATGAGGAACTGGCCTGAGGCGAAGACCTTCAGCTTACCAATAGAGTCCCCAAACCTCTGGCTGGTGCATCCGCATGTGACTTCAATGTAGTCTGGCCCACGCCGAAGCCCATCCATGTCCTTCAGATTCTCATCACTCAACATTTCACTCGCTCCCCTACTCTTCTTTGTCCCAACTCCTGCATATACATATATATATACAAGTGTATCTTCAGTATAACATGATGTGAAGTAGTACAAGAAGATTCTATGTGCTGAGTACCTTAGATGATGTAAACCATGTCTAGCTAGCTGCTGAACCAAAATATATGGATCTATATATTTATATAAAGATATATTTATAAAGAAGCTAATATAAAGTATAGTCGTAAAAGACAAGTAAACACAAGCTAGACAATAAGCACATGTAATGGTATCTAAGAATGGCAAACTATATAAATTAGACAAGTGTATCAGGTTTAGCTAAATACGGCTTCTTTTTTTATTAGTGGGGTAGTGCATTTTTGCATGATAAGAAAAAGAAAAGTACGTGATACAAATCAAATACTCGGCTCGGCCAAGCGTTTTTCTTTTCAATATTCTTCATAAGTAACGGTTTTGGTTCTTTGCCAAATTATGTATGTGAGATAAACGTGTGCAACTTTCAATATCATCATGCAGTTTATATATATAAATATAAACACCAAATATGTAAACGTACCTTGTTTGACAGTTTTAGTTTCTAGCTACATTTGCTACTCATTAACCCATTAATTGATTCCTGCCTATGTATGACATTGCATACTCCTAATCATTCATGGACAATACCTAATCTTCTACCTTAATGTAACTCATCAATTGATTTCTCCCTATGATTTTTTTAGTACTCCTACTAACCATATTGCTTCATATATACCCCATTATTCTTATGGTTCTATTTCATAATTTATACTATGAGTGCGTATTATGCACTCATTTATCATTTATTCTTTATTATTGTTTTGGCTTGTTTTCCTTAAAGATTTTAGTTGGATTTGATGTGTTTTCATAAAATTAAAATCATAAAGAGAGATCCATCATCACTCTTTATGATTTTGATTTTATGATTTAATGCAAAATTTATTTTAATCCAATATTTTTATTATATTCTATTTTGGATAATTGTTGTCATATTTATGATTTATATTTTGTTTTGCATTATATGATTATAATTAGATCTTATTCGAGAATTATTACTTGAGAGGAGAAAATTTAAACAATCCGACAACTTGTAGAACTACTTAGGTGGTATAAGGTTGAGAGATAAGCATTTACTTAGTTAGTCGAAATAGTTCTAGATTATGAAATCGAAAGGTAGAATATTTCGAATTATTTATATAGGGCAGAACTTAATGAAGGTGTGGTTTAATGGTCGTATAGAGATATAAACTATTGATCACTTGCACATTCTTTATGTGACACTCAAAAGAGGGTATAGAGATACAACGACGCTAGGTTTTTGAGAATATTTGATTGAATTAGGCACATTAATGAATAAAAATAGAATTATTGTGAGTGAATTCGAAACCTTAACAATTGTCTTTTTCTTGAGTGTTTCCATCTAATTCTAATTTTTTTTTGCAATTATTATTTTCCTTTCTAATTTTCTATTAATCATTCAAAATCGATAGCTCAGATAAAACTATGATTGATTATTCACTGTACTTAATTAATTTGATTACTTTTAATCTCTGTGGGACATCAGTCTCAGCAATACTAAACTAAGTTAAGAACATAACCTCTTTCCTATGCTTTTTAAGTAGTAGCTAGGGTATTTAGAACAAGCTTATAGCCTATAACTTTTGATCTATAAATATATACATATTTACTAATAGTTCAATATGTATATCACTTCCATTGCTTAATGATTTCTGTTGGGTTATAAAGGTTGAAATTGGTTTTTGAGTTGTTTACGATCAATTTATACGATTCTTTGAATGTTCCATGGGAAGGGTTTTAGCTTTATCTAAGAAAAATGTTTATTACATTTTTAGTGAGGAGCTAATCATTTGTGAAGAAAAGTAAGCGTTTTTAGGTTGTAGAATTGCAATTGGATGTGGTGCGGCATTAATGTTGCTGTTATTTCTCTTCATTATATTAGGTTTGAATATAGAGTAGTAGATGGGGCTTTTCCTTTTCACAAATTTGAATCAGATGATACAATTTCCGTAACATGTTTTCTTCTTTTCTTTTATGCTTTTCTCTTTTGCTTGTAGGAGCAGTCATTCAAAAATATATATATTTGAAAAGTTATCACTTTCATTGATTAAACATACAAATTACATAGTACCTAATAATTTTTGTAATTTATATATGCTTTTATTTTCTTTCTTAAACTTTGTTCCTTTTTTTTTAATTAGTGAAACAGTTTATATAGTTATTTTTGTCAATAACAATCAAATTGAAATGAATTATATCCGCTATCCATATTAGGGCTGAGCATCGGTCGGTTTGGGCAGCTTTTTCATATTATTAAAACCAGAATTCGGTTTTCGGTTCAGATTTGTGTAATCCAAAAACCAAACCAATTAAAGAAAAAAACCGACCGTTTTAGACCGCAGTTTGGTCAGTTAAACCGACCAAACCAAAGTTAAATTTTTTCTTAAAAAAAAAGTTCCATAACTTTTTAGAAAAGTTTTAATTAAAAAAACACTAAATTTTTTGGATTGTTGGAATCTATTTTGGTACTTTTTTTAAAACATAAATACATAGAATATAGTTACATTCACAAATTTGAAAGTTTGAAAATATAATTAAAAATCCATATGCATAACATAACCTATATATATTTATAAGTTCGGTCAGTTTCGGTTCAAACCAGTCGGTCCACGCGGATTTTTTAAATCGACCGAACAATGGCGGTTTACGCCGTTAACGATTTTTTCGGTGTTCGATTTAATTGGTTTTAGTTTTTTCGGTGTTCGGAAGGTCGGTATACTCGGTTTTTTCGGTTTTTATGCTTAGCCCTAATCCATATATAGGTGACCGATATAGTACTACTTCAATATTGGTGCTGCTGCAATATGAAGTAATGTACTTTACAAAGTAATTTAAAATTAAAATTACATTCTATTACTCTAATTTGCAGTGACACCAGTTGACGAAATAATAATACATCTAAAGTCTATATATGTATTTATATAATTCTATCAATATCATTTTTTTTTATTGAAAGTAAATATTTTTGAAGTTACAATAATAATTTACTACATTTGATCTCAATGCTCAAGTTTAATTATAATTAGATATTGGAAAAGTAATATTAATAAAAGTGTATCATTTTTATATATGACAAACTATATATCTTATGCCTATTAATCTTTGAATTAGTACTTAACGGATTCTTACAGAGAGAGAATAATAATCAACATTAATATAAAACAAGTCCACCTACAAAACAGTATTCAGAGATACAAATCAAATTGAGGAAATGTTTTCGAATGTCTTTCCTTTAAATTTTTCTACTTAAAACTTGGGTATCCTTATAAATGTTTTGTCCAAACAAAGATTGCAAAATCATTGAGCAAATATATGATTGAACAAATAACTCCATAAATTACTATAAAAAAAAGGGGAACAAAAAGAAAGAGAAACTCCATTAAAAAGAAAAGAAGAGAGACAGAAAAACTAACCTCTGGCCATTTTCAGTGAATGTGGTAGGCTTTCTTATAGCTTTTTGTTGATGTAAAATCTAATCTTAGGTCTTCATAACCTCACGTCTTTGGCTATTTGGTTTTCAATTTCCTTACTTCATGAACGAAGAGAGAGAGAGAATGAGGTCTTCTTATAGAACAAGAATCTAACAATACATATATAATCCAAATAAAATCACACCCAGGTTTGAATAATTATTTACTGTCAATTTGCTAATATACAGACACTTTCATTAACTTCCCTTTAGCATGAAATCCAAGTGTAGCAATAAAGTAATTGGAGAAATAAGTGGCAAGGACTCGTCTTCACCACGCTCTTTCTGAACTCTTTACCTGGCCGATTTACACACGTTAATCAAATTTTACAAATGCATTTTATTAACGCTTATATTAGTTTTTACCTATTTAACGGTGATCATTTAATAATACGAGATTCTTATGATACACTCAAATATACATTATGAAAACATGAAATAAATTACATGCAAAATAAAGAAAGAATAGTTTGAAATTGTTAATTCTTTACTAATTATGTCATGAACCAAATTGGAAATGGGTATTTGAAAATTTATTTGCATAATAAGAAAGAAAAAAAAAAGGCATTGCGGCGGCAACAAGCCCCGGAAGATTTAGTTGATTTGGGGACTATAACTAATCGTCCACAGATTTTGTTCGCCATACTTTTTACAACTATATTGTCATTTTATTCAATTTTGATAGTGTAAAATTATCCCAATTTACTAAGGCTTATTTGTATAGTTGGTATACATTATTTATAAGCATTGGCCTATTATTGTTCTTTTGACAAATTAGTCCTCAACCTTTCAATTTTGATGCAAACAACTCTTTAGTACTAATGCCTTTAAAATATCATTAAAAAAACTTACAACAAATAAGATTAATGAATTTAGTTTAATCATTTGTGTTTATTGGCATATTGGTTCGCAAACTTCTTATTTTTTAATATTGTTGACGCGGTTTTTCTCCAACAGTGTATTTAAGAAATAATAAGGTTGATTAGTGCTTAAGAATAAACCGAAATATGAAATGAATTTACAAGAACACAAATTTTTTTACGTGGTTTAGTGGTTAAAATCCACTTAGTCCACGAGTCTATATTATTGCTGTTTCTCTATCTATTTTGGCAGAGTTTCAGTATTACAGAATAATCGTCCCTTTTCCTATCCAATATTCTCAGTATTTATAGAGAAATTTCATCGACAAGTTTGGGTAACCGTGTGAGTCAATCACAGATTTATATATTTATTACATTTAATACAAACAATTCACATTTATACTGGGATATGATTTGATCACAAAATAAATGGTCTCCTAATATCTGGGACATTAAATATGACAGACTGGTCATAAATAATCGTATAAAAGTACCCGAGTCATTGGGGATCCGCAGGCACGCAATATATTTTAATTATCACGAGCTGGATATCTCTTCGAGCTCCTACTTCAGCAGCCATTTGAATATCATGAGCTTGTGCTTCACAACCTTCATGTCTGTAGCTCGGGTTAAACCCAGGACGCCTAACATCATACGTGCCCATGTGAAACCGGAGTTGCTTACGTGGGTAATAAACATATATCATTTCCTCAGTTATTTCTCCGTATATTTATTTGCCAGCTGTACTCGAGCTGAGTGAAGGACTCGTGTTGAAATTAGGGTACAACATTTGCCCCTAAGTCCCTTCTCGTGGTTCATGTCGTCACCTTCTAACCTACACAGTAGGGACTTTTAGACTTCTGTTTCATTAAACAATGCTTGCCCACTACTCGAGTACTGGAAAAGTGGTATACCACAATTGGCGTCTGTTTGGGTTTCGAGGTCTACAATAATTGTCTTGTCACATTTTTTCCGTCGTTTTGTCTTTTTAACCATGACCCTTGGATCTTTCACAAACCAAATTGGATGCCCCAAATTAATCTATACCGTTTACGTATAAATAGGGTAGGCAATTTTCAAGTTTCACCACCTTTCATTTGAAATTTTTATATATTTTCTCTCTTCTGTATTTCCGAATCCTTCTTCTTTCTCAGAAAAACCCAAAAATCGTTCGTTGCACCCAGTTACTCAGGAGTCTTCCAGGAACTTTCCCCTGCAAAGTTTACTTCTTTTTATCGAAGAACATACTGTAAGTACCTCGTCTTTTGGTTTTGAAGAAAATTTTCTTTTACTTGTCTTCTTTTTTCTTTTCACCATGCTCATCCGCACTTCATCGTAATCACTATTAGGCTATTTCCAAAATGTTTTTAGCGAATAGGCTTCTACTTAGATTTAATGAGTAGGTCCTAAAATATCTTTGGAACTACGAAATTCATAAACCGGGTAATTTTTTGGTGAAGTTGGGTAATCCATGGCGAATTTAGAAAATACCCATTTGGGATATAGAAGATGAAAAGTTTTTAGGGTCCAAACTAGGTTGCTTAGGGGTCACACTTCTTGGGTGGTTTTGCACTAAACCGCCTCCCAAGGAAAGTAGTGGCCTGACATTCTGACACACGGATCCCTAAATATCAGGGGTCTGTTAGGAAACTGAGGCATGTAACTTAGGGTAGCGTGTGACATCACGCGATGGGGCCGAGGCTAACTCAACTCGTACATCACAAGTAAAACATTCCCCTCCGTACTTCTGCGCTATAACCTTTAAAACCTCTTAGGTTGCCCACTAATTAGGTCGTTCTGTTCGTTAGGCGATCTAATGGCTCCCAAGAAGAACGTACCCAGCTCGTCTGCTCAGCAAAAGAACAAAGGGAAGGAGGTCGCCCCTGAGTCTCCTATTCCCCACTTTGATCCAATGGTGGAGAAAGAGGTGGTGGTAGACCCCAATGCCTCCTTTGAGGCAGAAATAATCGTATCCAAGATCAAGACCCAGGGGAGGGTGAACAAGATCATGCTGAGCCACAACATTGAGGTCGGGACCGGAGTTCTCATTGCTTGACCTGCCATTGAAGGGGAACGGAGTTGCTCCCCTCTCCAGGATGATTTTGCGGCCTGGAGTGATGAAAACTTGAAGGAAGGTGCCTTCCTTCCCTTGGACCAATACTTCGCGGATTTTCTGAATTTCGTGAAGTTGGCTCCATTTCAGCTCCCTCCAATTTCCTATAGGCTTTTGGCGGGGCTGAAATATTTATTTTTGAAGCATGAGTGGGAGGCCCCCACTCCGGCAGATATATTATATTTCTTCTGCCTCAAAGCCAGCCCAGAACAAAGAGGTCGAGGTGACAGGTTCTACTATATCACCAGATTCCCCAATTCTGCTCCCGTCATCGAGCTCCTAAGCCACCCTAACGACTATAAAGACTTGTTCTTTATGTCGAACGGGTTCCAAAACTGTGAACACAGATACTTCAATCGTCCTCGTAAGTTCTTTATTCTCTATCCTCAGCTCGCGAAATTTTATTCTTTCCAAGATATTCCCCTTATACATGTATTAATTGAGTTTATTATTCGTGCAACCATATTTGCGAGGACGGCAAAGTCCGTGACCCTTGGGGGTCAGTACGAGAAATTGTCTAGGCTGCCCCCCAGTGAGAAGGACTACCGCCAGATCGTGAATGACGTCACGATGTTGGCGTGCCAATTGATTGGCGAAGGCCAGACATTGGCCTTAAGGACCCGGCTACCCTCCCGGTAATCCACGAGCTCCCACCCTCTCAAGAAAATGCCTTGCCGGCCATCGAAGGAGAGGATGAGGAAGAGGACGAGGTGCCTCTTGTGCGAAAGAGGCGGGTTCCCAAGGCTATTCGGGAACCCGATTTAAAGCGAGCTGCGTCAGGGGCAGTAGCTGGCCCCTCCGACCAAGGTAACGCACATCCTCATAGGGAACTAGATAGGGTTGTTGTCGATTTTAGGTTAGTTAGATTTAACCCAAATCGGCCTGTCCATCGTCATCCTAACAAACCAGACCATAATATCACCCTGCTCTAGTGTGTAGACCACTTGGTGGTGTGTCATGACAGTAGTTACCCTAAGGGCACCATTGTTGTCGATAATACCTTAAATTTTAGGTCCGCCATCTTTGAGGAGTACGGGACCAACCATAGGACCTGGCCTTCTCTGCTCCAGGGTGCCTTTGCCCCTAGATTTAGGCAGTACGTAGATGAGTCCAGCCCCGAGGTAGAACAAGAGCCTGAACCTCCTAGGATCCAAGAAATACTAGTCGTAGACTCTCCTTCTCCTCCAGTAGCCCCAAGACCGGAGGTCGTGATAATAGACTCCTACCCCAGCCCGGAGGGTAGGATCTTTATTTATTTTCTTTCTGTATGTTTTTGACTTTATTTGAGAACTAATCCCTTCTTGTTATTTACAGGCGAAGAGATGGAACAAACCGGAGCTCCAGACCTCCGTTCTGCTTTCCAGGCCAGGAAAACTGGCTCGGGCCCTATCATGAAGAGGCCAAGATTTATGAAGAAGGCCCCTCCGGCAGCGGGAAATGTCTCAAAATCCCATGCTAACGGGAAAGGCACGAGCTCGACAGCTCTGGTGTCTTCCGTTACTGAGAGGAGGATTCCTCCTCCACCTCGGTTCGCGCCTCCTCGAGATCAAGTAATACAAGCTGATCCTCCAGCTCCCCCTACCCCAGCTGCGACCGTCCGTATACCAGCAGATCCCCAGGATCTAGAGAAAATCCCTGAAGCCTTTCGGGGAATCCTTTACGAGACAGCGAGCCACATGGTGGGGCATGCCTATAAGGCCAGATCGAGGGACTTGAGGACTATCGAGGAGCGGAGCCCAGAGAACATCCTGGAGTCAGCCCCAGGGATGAACCTTACAGTAAGCTATCCTTCCTTGGTGACATCTTTCTTTTTATCGCGTCTAAGGATATATCTGACTTGCCTTGTTATTTTGCAGTCCACCTTGGCTCAATATCGCAGTATAGCCCAGGATAGGGCTAGAAATGATGAGCTCCAGGCTGAAATAAATGCTGCCAAGACTGCCTTAACATCTGCTCAAGAAGGCGAGCAGGCTGCCAAAGCTGCCTTTGTGGCTGCTCAAAAGAGCGAGTATGATGCCAAGTTTGCCCTCGCCTCGTTCCAGGAAGGTGAGCAGGCTGCAAAGATTGCCTTGGCTGCTCTCCAGGCTCAAATTGCACAACTCCAGGTCGAGGTTGATGAAGCCAAAGCAAAACTGCTTGAGGTCGAGGCTGCAGTCAAAGAAGAGAAGGCAGCCTCATTGTCTTCCATGGAAGATATGTTGTACCATTGCTGGGCCTTTAAGTAGGATAGGAACTTTTCTTTCATGGCTCCTACACTATGGGATATGTACCTTGAAAAATTTAAGGCTCGGATCTTGCTAGAACCGTCAGAAACGGGGGATTCTTCTGCGGTGGGCAAGCAGGAAGGCGAGGAGGTTACATCCTTAGAGCAACCTGGAGGAGCTCAGTGACAATATTTTTCCTTTTGTTTTTGTTTTTTATATTTTTTTGTAAATAATTGCCTTTGGGCCTAGTTCGAGGTTTTTCTCCTCAGGACAATTTTATTTTCAATTTATATATCTAACTTTTCATCTATTTATCCTCTATTATCTCTCATGTTTTTTACTCCTTAGACTTGTACATTCGAGATTTTAGGAATCAATTTTTAGATCGGGATAGATATTTTGAACTCGGTTATATCCAAACTTTATGTGTTGATTTATATCATACCTGTTAAAAATTAGGCCTTGGACCCGGTTATATCTGGGATTTAAAATATTTTTAAACTTAGTTCGTGTTAGGTTTACTGACAACTCGAGCCTTAAAAAGCCCTTGACTTTAAACAATTTTCCCAACTTTCCAAGTTTTATACCTGGTTGTATCCAGGGTTTTAAATGATTAAAAATGAGTTTATGCTAGGTTTATTGATATCTCGAACTCTTAAAAAGCCATCGAATATTCAATTTTCCAAGCTTCTAAGTTTTGGACCTGGTTGTATCCAGGGTTTTAAGTGATTTAAACTTAGTTTATGCTAGGTTTATTGACATCTCGAGCTCTTAAAAGGCCGTCGAATAATCAATTTTCCAAGCTTCTAAGTTTCTGACCTGGTTGTATCCAGGGTAGTTTTATACCTGGTTGTATCTAGGGTTTTAAAAAATTTAAACTTATCCAGCGATCTTATTTTGATCCACCTCGGGTTATATGCCCACCAAGTAACCAGAATATAGAGACTTTCTTGGTTGTTTTTACAAACATCAATACACGAACTAAGACAACCTTAACAAGAAAAATGATTTAAAACCACCTTAACAAAGAAAAATCATTTAATAATCCATCTGTTATTTAATTAAATGGCTTTTATAATTAAGCCTTACATGGATGACTGTACTAATGATAATATTTTTTTAAATGCATGGCATTCCAGGTCCGTGCCCCATTCAGCCGAGCTATCTTGAAGGTTCCTTCACGCAAAACTTTCACGATTTGATATGGTCCTTCCTAGTTCGGGCCTAAAACGTCGTCCTTGGGATCCTTATTCGCCAGAAAAACCCTTCGGAGAACCAGGTCGCCTAATCCAAAACTACGTCTCTTGACTTTAGAATTAAAGTAACGAGTGATTTTTTGTTGATAATAGACGAGTTGCAACTGCGAATCCTCTCGTTTCTCGTCAATCAGGTCGAGAGATGCATTAAGTAATTCATCATTCCGTTCCTAGCTAAATGTCTTTTGCTTGTGAGTGGGTACCATAGCTTCGACTGGAAGGACAACCTCGCTTCCAAAAGTTAAGGAGAAAGGAGTGTGTCCCGTGGAGGTTCTGTGAGAAGTTCGGTATGCCCAAAGTACTTGTGGGGGCTGTTTGGGCCATACTCCTTTGGCCTCGTCTAACCTTTTTTGAAGGCTTGCCTTTAGGGTTTTGTGCACAGCCTCAACCTGCCCATTAGCCTGTGGATATGCTACTGAGAAGAAACTCTTAATAACATTGTATTTTTCACAGAAGTTAGTGAAGAGATCACTATCGAACTGGGTCCCATTGTCCGACATGATCCTTTTAGGAAGCCCAAACTGACATACAATATTCTTCACCACAAAGTCGAGGACTCTCTTTGAAGTGATGGTTGCCAAAGGCTCGGCCTCTACCCACTTCGTGAAATAGTCGATTGCCACCACCGCGTAACGAACTCCTCCTTTGCCCATTGGTATGGACCCTATTAGGTCGATTCCCCACACCACAAATGCCCACGGGGATGAGATCATCATTAGCTCAACTAGAGAAGCTCGGGCAACTGTGGCAAAGCGCTAGCATTTGTCGCATTTCTGAGCATACGAGATGGAATCATTCGTTAAAGTGGGCCAAAAATAGCCCTGCCTCAATATTTTCAATACTAGGTTTTTCCTCCCACCATGATCTCCACAAAAGCCTTCATGCACTTCTTGCATAATGGTTTTAGCCTCCTCAGGAAGAACACACTGTAGGAGAGGCAATGGATGACCACGTCGGTATAATGTACCATCCACTATCACATACCTCGGAGCTTGATAAAGTACTTTTCTTGCATCCTTTCTTTCCTCAAGTAGCCTTCCCGTTGTGAGGTATTCAATTATGGGTGTCATCCAAGTTGGTCTTGTGTCGATCATCTCGACCTCTACCATTTTTTCTGTCACGCTCAGACTCTCCAAGAACTCCACTGGCACTACATTCAAAGTCTCAGCTTCCTTGGTGGTGGAAAGCCTTGCCAAAGTGTTAGCATTAGAGTTCTACTCGCGAGGTATCTGTTCAACAGTACTGTACTCAAATTCGGATAGCTCCCCCTTCATCTTAGCTAGGCAAGCCACCATCTTGGTGCCTCAAGCTTGATACTCCACCAACGCCTGATTAACCATGAGCTGAGAATCGCTATAACACTAGAAGACCTTCACTTTGAGCTCCTTCGCCACTCTCAGTCAAGCCAGTAAGGCCTCATATTCAGCTTTATTGTTAGATGCTTTGAATCTGAATCTCAGAGCTATATGGAATCTATGCCCTTTTGGGGAGATTAATATGATCCCAGCTCCTGATCCGTTCTCCTTCGATGATCAATCTACGAATATTCTCCATAACTCTTGCACCAGTTCCTTCAAAACCTCCTCTTGAAATCTAGTGCATTCAGCCACAAAATCAACAAGGGCTTGACTTTTGATTAAGGTCTGTGGCACGTACAATATCTCGAACTGGCTGAGTTCAACTGCCCATTTTAAAAGACGTCCCAATGTTTCAGGTTTTTGCAATACCTGCCTTAAAGGTTGGTCGGTCATGACGTTGATTAAGTGGGACTGGAAATATGGTTGGAGCTTCCTGGAAGCCAATATCAAACAGAATGCCATCTTTTCTATCAGTGGATATCGTGATTCTGCTCTGAAAAGTCTCTTGCTTATATAATACACCGATTTTTTAGCACGGTCTTCTTCTCGAACTAACACGACACTGGCTACATTTTCTGTTACAGCCAAATAAAGGAACAGAGGCTCTCCAGACATAGGCTTAGACAATACTGGGGGCTCGGCCAAGTGTGTTTTTAGGTTGAGGAGTGCCTGCTCGCACTACTCAGTCCATTCAAATTTCTTGTTTCCCCTTAGCAAGTTGTAGAATGGCATGCACTTGTCAGTGGATTTCAAAATAAAACGATTCAAAGCTGCCACCCTTCCAGCCAGACTTTGAACTTCTTTGCACAACCTGGGCAAGGACATTTCTAACAATGATTTGATTTTATCAGGATTCGCCTCTATTCCCCTCGTATTGACTATGAACCCCATAAATTTTCCTGATGCTACTCCGAAAGTACACTTTTGGGGATTCAGCCTCATACCATACCTCCTTAAGATCTCAAAACATTATTTTAGATTGGATACATGGCTACTGGTAGTCTTGGATTTGATAAGCATATCGTCAACATACACTTCCGTATTCCTCCCGATCTGATCAACAAACATTTTGTTGACTAATCACTGATAGGTAGCTCTGACATTCTTCATCCCGAAGGTGATGACTTTATAACAATATACGTTAGTTGGGGTCATAAAGCAAGTATGTTCTTGGTCCATATGATTCGTCGCGATCTGGTTATATCCAAAATACGCATCCATAAAGGACATGAGCTCGTGACCCGCCGTGGCATCTACCAACTGATCAATCCTTGGCAGTGGGAAGCAATCTTTGGGGCAAGCTTTGTTCAAGTCAGAGAAATTGATGCAGGTCCTCCATTTCCCGTTTGGCTTTGGGACCAGCACGGGATTGGCAACCCAGATCGAGTATTTTGATTCACAAATAAACCCACACTTTAACAGTCGAGCTACTTCTTCCTCCAGTGCTTCAACTCAGACTGTTCCCAAACGCTTCTGTTTTTGGGATTTTGCAGGCACATTCTTGTCCAAGTTTAGAGTGTGCATGATTACACTCGGGCTTATTCCCACCATGTCTTCATGTGACCAGGAAAAGATGTCCATATTCTTTTGTAAGAAATTGACCAGTTCCCTCTTCCTTTTATCATCAAGATTTTTCCCAATCTTGACCACTCTTGAAGCCTATTTGGGATCTACACTTACTTCCTCGAGCTCCTCAATGGCCTGGAGCTCTGACCTGTCCTCGCCCATTCATGGGTCAATGTCATCATGTGGGACGACATCGCTATCCTTTGCTTCTTGAGGTTCTTCCATCCCACAAGTGTCTTCCATTTCCTGGGACTCCTCACCTCCGTCACTTATGGCCATAGCTTGCTGCCTGGATTATGATTTTCCCTTCATAGAAATGCTATAACATTCCCTGGCTGCGAGCTGATTGCCTCTAACGGTGCATATCCCCGCATTTGAGGGGAACTTGATTGCTAGGTGATGGATAGAGGTTATGGCTTCAAATGCCATCAACGCAGGTCAGCCCAAAATTGCATTGTATGCAGCTGGACAGTCAATCACAACGAACTCGACTAACTTGGAGACAGTTCGTGAGCCTTCTCTCAATGTTACCACTAATTCAATCGTTCCGATGGTAGTTGACCCTTCACCAGAAAATCTGTATAGAATCATTGAGGTCGCCTTCAGTTCTGTTACAGACAACCCCATCTCTTCCAAGGTAGACCTAAAAAGTAGATTCACATAACTCCTGTTATCTACTAGTGTCCTCCGTACTCTTCGATTGGCGAGCTGAATGGTTATGACCAAAGGATCATTATGCGGGAACTGGACGTGACTAGCATCCTCTTCTGTGAATATGATTGGTTGTTTTTCCAATCGTTGTTGTTTTGATAATCGTTGTTCCGGGATGAACTCCACTCCGTTATGGGATTTTAGTTTGTTAATGTACCTCTTATGGGCACCTCTGCTCGTGCCTGCCAGATGGGGTCCTCCCGAAATGGTGGTTATATCTCCCCCTATTATCGGAGGAGGGTCGTCCTGATTCGCTTGAACTCCGGCTTGATTCGTTGGAGCTTCAGGAGCTGACGGAGGGTTTTGTCCAACGGGCTGACTAGGGACCACTCGATTTCGTGCGTATTGGGCCAAAGGTCCTACCCTGATAAGGGTCTCGATCTCATCCTTCAGCTTTCTACAGTCATCAGTGTTGTGATCGATATCATTGTGAAATCGACAGAACTTCGAAGAGTCTCTCTTCGCTCTTTGGTTTTTCAGTGGTTCTGGTTTCTTCCATGGAAGGCGAGTAGAATTGGCTAGGAAGATGTGCTCCCTAGTATCCGTGAGGTCAGTATAGGTTGCGTAAACAGGCTTGAATTTTTCCCCGGACTTATTTTTCTTTGTTCCACTCTGGTCTCCCTCACCATTTCCATTCCTCTTATTATTTTACCCTTGGTTATTCTGAATAATGGTTTGAGCCGTAGCTGGAACATCTGTTATCACTCCAACGGGCTGGACAGGGATCTGGCTGGTTTCTGCAACAGAAGCTCGCGCCTCTTCCAGGTTAACCCATCTTTGAGCTCGTGCCAAGAACTCGTCCACGCTATTAACTCATTTTCTCTATAATTCTTACCACAAGTCGCCTCCAACAAGGATTCCTGTCATCATTTCCATGAGCTTGGAGCTATCATCGACATCCCTAGCTCGTGCAGCGTCATTGGCGAACCTACTTAGATATGCCTTCAACGGTTTGTCAAGTTGTTGCTTTACATTAGCCAATGAATCAGCCGTAATTCGAGCTATCTGGGAAGCCCTAAATGCTCTCTTGAAATCAGCAGAAAACTTCTTCCACGAGTTAATTGAATGCCTCTTGTATTGTTTAAACCATTGCCTGGCTGGTCCAATCAAAGTTGAGGGGAATAAAATGCACCTTAGATCGGGTCCGACGTTGTGGGCCATCATCATGGGGTTAAACATCCCAAGGTGATCATACGGATCCCTATATCCATCAAACTTTGACAAGTGTGGCATTCTGAAGCCCACCGGATATGTGGCCGCCACAATATTTGGAGCGAAAATCTCGAGCTCATCCTCAGAGTCACAATTGTCTTTGTCTTTTTAAGATAGAAGCTTCTTCATTTGCTCCTCCATCTGAGCTAATCTCTTGAGGGTTTGGTCCCTAGTCCCTAGGTTATTTTGGGCCTGTTCAACAGCTCCCATCCTATCGTACGCGTTTGATGGGTTATTGTCCCTCCAAGCTCGAGCTTGGTTTGGTGGGGCATTCCCATTATCACGTACTATGGAAGGACCTTATTCTTGACGAATGTGACTAACATCCTCATCTCGAGCTGAATTTCTTCTCTGCGAATTCAGGCGATCACGCAGATCAGGCTGTGAATCGTATCGAGGGATTTGTGCCAAACTTAGATGATTTCTTAGATCACCCTCGGACGTACCACTTCGACGACTTTCATTCCAATAACTTCCACTTGTGAAGCTTACAGCTCGCAGTTGAGGCCGAGGATCTGGATTTTCAACACGTGTCTGTGGGACATAGGTATGGGCAGACAGAGGAGGGTTTCTCCTACTGTCTCCATAAGTAGGAATGTCCCGTGTAGGCCGAGGTGGTGTTTGATGTCTAATAGGTGACGGGGGATGCCTTACTAGCGAGGCAATCCTTGTCCCATCAGGGTGAACTAAATTAGCCCGCCTCTGTTCTTCCCCATTATTTCTAGCTCTCTGCGCCTAACAATCCGATCGTGACACAGGAGGGTTAACTGGAACATTCTATCTCTGTGAGCTTATCCCAGCCCCTCCTCGTGGGTTTCCATGGGTATCCCAGGCGCATGTGAAGGAGGCACCGAACTTGGGGTAGTGGTTCTAACTGATCAACTGACGTGCTGATGACCCCTAGGAGGGCCACTAGGTTGAGCATCTTGGCGATCTCGTGCTGTAGGCACAGAACTTGGGGTGCAGTTCTGACTGACTAACTTGATTTGGATCGGTTATTCCTGTGGGGCTTATGAGACCCACTTTGCCTCTTTCTGACATTAACGTCGGTTGCAAGAGGGGGTAACCAAGCCAAAACCTCCTCAATTTGCCTATTTTCCTTAGCAAGATGGCTTCTTAACAGCATATTTTCCAACTCAACTGCAGTTAAGTAGTCTGGGTTTGGATTTGGTGGCAATGACATTGAACTCTCAGTATCGTCGTGACCCGCCAGTTGCTTTCCCGGACGTTGCTGAACTTCAGGGCCATGCTCATTTGAAACACGGGTATAATGGGCCTCTTGCCCACCAGGCTGTTCTATCTCATTGTCGTGCATTGAGCGAGTGACCACCATGATGACATTTGACTGAGATTTTGATTAAAGCACTAATTTTTTCCTCTCAATGAAAGCACCAAACTGTTGACGCGATTTTTCGCCAACAGTGTATTTAAGAAATAATAAGGTTGATTAGTGCTTAAGAATAAACCGAAATATGAAATGAATTCACAAGAAAACAAATCTTTTTACGTGATTCAGTGGTTAAAATCCTCCTAGTCCACGAGTCTATATTATTGTTGTTTCTCTCTCTATTATGGCAGATTTTCAGTATTATAGAATAATCGCCCATTTTCCTGTCCAATATTCTCAGTATTGGATTTACACATGTATTACATTTAATACAAATAATTACCATTTATACGATTTGTTCACAAAATAAATGGTCTCCTAATATCTGGGACATTAAATATGACAGGCTGGTCATAAATAATCGTATAAAAGTACTCGAGTCATTGGGGATTCGTGGGCACGCAATATATTTTAATTATCACGAGCTGGATATCTCTTCGAGCTCCTACTTCAGCAGCCATTTGAATATCATGAGCTCGTGCTTCACAACCTCCATGTCTGTAGCTCGGGTTAAACCCAGGACGCCTAACACCACACGTGCCCATGTGAAACCAGAGTAGCTTACGTGGGTAATAAACATATATTATTTCCTCGGTTATTTCTCCGTATATTTATTTGCCAGCTGTACCCGAGTTGAGTGAAGGACTCGTGCTAAAATTAGGGTACAACAAATATATTTTTAAATTTTAGTTTTAAAAATTGAATTAAAAATAAATAACAAATAAATAAAATTGAATAAGAATTTAAAAATTTGTAAAAGTTTAAATTAAAAAATAATGAAATGTAAACTTAAAGATAAAATACTTAAAATTTATAAAAATAAAGAAAAACAATGAATAAGAATTTAAAATACTATAATATTTAAATAAAAAACAAATAATATTGTTAGCTTTACTTTCTTTGTGTTATTATCATATTATTGTTCTCATATTTCTTATAAATACGATATCATAAAATTATTAAAGTTTAAAATATATAGTAAAAAAAACATAAATTTTATTCATTACCATGTTATAATAGATAGGGTAAATACTTGTAACGACTTAAAATTGCTAATAAGGCTTAAGGGTCTTGATTAGTATGCCAGGAGGGCATAATTGACATTTATTTGAATAAATGATTAAATGTATGATTATGTGACATGCATGATTATATGAGTAAATGGATATGATTAGATGCATGTTTATGGGCATTAAATATGCATGTGGGCCCTATTTTGTTTATAAGGGCATGTTTGTAATCTTGGCCAGTTGAGGGCATAAATGTAATTATATGTGATAAATTGTTGAGACCACATTATTATGTGGATATATTTGCAGATTGTGGCTCGAGGCGATCCTAGTGAGCAGTTTAGCGAAATAGTCACGGTGGGGATTTATACCCGGCTCGGGGGAGCCTGGGGGTATTTCTGGGAACTTGGGAAATATATTGGAAATTATTAGGCATTGGGGAAATAATTGGTGATTAATTAGATGACGGGAATTAAGTGGTAAAATGTTAGGGACACTCGAGGAATTAGCGGGAATTGAGAACAATGATCAAAATGCCCCTAGAATGACTAAAAGGCTTGATTTAAATGGGAGGGTAAAAGAGTCTTTTGCCTATTAAGAGATATACTTGTTATATCTGATGTCTTATTGGAAGTTGTAGAAGACTATAGATTTAGAAGGAAAGAAGAGGAAAGGAAGAAAACAGAGCATAAAAGTCTTCCTCTTTCTCCTCCAGTCGGTTTTCCCATTCCTCACCATTTCTTGTGATTTTTGGAGCTGGAAACTCAGGGACAAGTCTAGGCAAGGTCTTAAGACTCTGATCCTTGGAGTGGCTAGAAGTTCAGTAGGATTTAGCTCAAGTTAAGGTAAGGTTTAAGAGTTTGGTCTAAGTTCTCTAAATTTGAAGAAGTTGATTCTGATTTTGAGTTTTGGATGAGAACCAAGGGGTTTGAGCTTGGGGATTTGAGGAACTAAAGGCTGGAAGGGCATAGAAACAACCTATGGTCGGATTCTCTCAGTTAAGGTAACCAATTCTAACCTTAAATTTTTGGGTTTCTAGTTTTCTGATGGTGTTCTTGAGCTCTTGAGCTCAAGTGTGATTTCTGTGTTTGATGATGTTTTTGGATGAGCTTTTGATGTTGATGGGTTGTTTTGTTTGAGTTATAGTGGGTTGTAAGGTCAATTTTGAGGTTGGATAAGTTTTGGAATGGTTTGGTAGAGCTTTGGCTCGGGGAAGTTCGAAGGAAAACTCGGAAAATCCATGCATGTTGTTTGTAGCGCTGTAGCGCTAGCCTTGGAGCGCTACAGCGCTAGGCTTCTTTTCCTGGGGGCTTTTTGTCCCTGTCAGTAGCGCTGTAGCACCCACCTTGTGGCGCTGTAGCGCTACCCTGCCTCCAGAAGTGGGTTTTGGGTGTTTTTCTTAGGGTTTTTGCTTGGGGGCTCGGGGGTCGAGTCCACACCCCGTTTGGTGGAATTGGGCTTCCCGAGGGCTTGGGATTGGTCCCAAAGTTGGGTTACAAAATTTAGTTAATGATGGTTCTATTTTACGGTTGTGACTAGGTTTTCGCTAGGGCTCGGATCGGGATCGTGCTCAAGTGTAGCTTCAATTAGCCAAAGCGGTTGGAATCAAAGGTAAGAAAACTGCACCCGGTTATGTGGTTATGTTGGGACTAAGAGTTCCCTATATTTGTATGTGATGTCATAAGATGGTATTATGCCATGGGGACATGTGATAAAAGGCCTAAGAGTGCTAGAATCAATATTTGCGCACAGGACGCGGCTCGACCACTGGTAGCTGAGGTTAATCAAATAATCAATGAGCTTGGCCTAAGCGAGCCAGAGTCAGTGGGTTGAACACTGGGCTTGGCCTAAGTGAGCCGAAGACAGTGACTTAAACAATTGGTGCGACCTAAGGGCGTCGACCCTAGATGTTGTGTGAAATGTTTATTGATGTTAATCTGATGATTGTGGCATGATTCATTGTCTGGATGGTCAATTATTGGTTTGTTGACTGATATTACTGATTATGTGAATGATGCGGTCTATTGAATGTTTGACTAATGATTTTGTGAGTTATTTGATTACCATTTTTTATTATGCTTTGCATTAGAGTTTTCTTGCTCGGCCTCGACTCACAGGTGCTACGTGGTGCAGGTAAAGGGCAAGGGTTGATGGTTCAACCATGAGTTGGAGAGCTCTAGGGGCGATGTGTACATTGTCAGTTGCTCAGCTGCCACGGTCGAGGGTTTGTATAGGGACGGAAACCTAAAATGTATAATTTGCTATCAGAGTGGCCATGGTTATTTATAACATTTGGTTTTTTTTTTAAATATGTCCTTTAAACCTTGTTTTGGGATCCCATGTACTAAACAGTTATTTTAATGAAAATTATCTGTTTATGACCAAAATCTTTTCAATTTTACCTAATTAAGACTTTAGGACCACGTTTTCAACTTTATGACTTGATTAGCAAGTCTTGCACCTTTATAATCACACAGTGTAATGGTCTTGGCTACCTAGGTCGTTACAATACTCATCTCGTATTCTTTTTTATTTTTTATTGAAATACAAACTTGTTACATTATGTTTTCAATAAGACTCATTTAGTACCCAATAATTTGAAATTGTACATACTTGGTACCATGGACTAAAATTTTATTAATATAACCGAAATGCCCTCAGTTATATGTAATGAAGTAATTAAATTTAAATTTGAAACCCATATAACTAAAGGTAGTTTGGTCATATTGATGTTCATCATGAGATCCCTAAGCCACTCGACCTTTTTGTCGGTTGCTCCTAGAGCTATAAACTTTTCTTCCATAGTTGAATGTGATATACAAGTTTGTTTATTGGAACCCCTAGAAATGACACATCCTCCAAGAGTAAAAACTGAATCAGTGATGGAGAGATTGTCTCATACTCCTGATATCCAACTAGCATCGGAATATCCTTCAAGTATCCTAGGAAAATTTGAATAAGGAAGTCTATATTCTTTGGTACACTAAATGTATCCTAGAATATTTTCAATAACATTTTAATGTTTGATACTTGGGTTGCTAGTAAACCTACTAAGTTTACTAACCGCATATGCAATTTCCGTTTTAGTACGATGAGTGGTGTACATTAGGATTCCTATTGCCCTTGCGTATTACAATTGAGCCACCGCTTTTCCTTCATTCTTTTCAAGCTTCATGTTTGAATCGAATGGTGTATTTGCCTCTTTGATTTTGAGATAATTAAATTTTCCAAGCACTTTCTCGACATAATGGGCTTGACTTAAAACAAAACCCCCACTATTTTTTCTAACTTTGATACCTAGTGTGGTATCGACCTCTCCAAGTTCCTCCATCTTAAAGTTAGAAGATATAATTTTTTTGTTTTTATTATTCCTCTCATGTCATTACTCAAAATCAACATATCATCTATATAAAGACACACTAGTATAACATAGTCATTACAAGTCTTAACATATAAGAACTTGTCTACATTGTTATGTCTAAATCCATCCAAAACAATGTCTTTATCAAGCTTCTCATGCCATTGTTTGGAGTTTGTTTCAAACCATATAATGATTTGACAAGTATACACACTTTATATTCATTTCCTTGAAGAACAAAACTCTCTGGTTGGTCCATATAGACCTACTCTTCAAGATCTTTATTTAGGAATGTCGTTTTAAGAACCATTTGGTGAACATAAGTGTTAAATATAGATGATAAGGAAAATAACAATCTAATAAAAATTGTCATTGCTACCAGTGCATATGTGTCAAAGTAATATATTTCCCCCATTTGTTTGAATCCCTTGGCTACAAATCTAGCCTTAAATATTTGTATGGTGTCATCGGTATGGTATTTTCTTTTAAATACCCATTTGTACCCAATTGATTTAGACCCTTGTGGAAGGTCAACAAATTCCCAAGTAAGGTTAGACATAATTGAATCCATTTCATCATTTATTGCTTCCTTCCAAAAAGTGGAGTCTCTTGAGGACATAACTTCTTTGAATGTTTTGGGATCATCTTTTATTTGAAGTACTATTGGATATTTCCATGTAACTTCTTCATTATTTCCATTTACTAGATATAGTGTCTATACTTGAGAGCACCTTTCACTTGATCCCAAGTCTGTAAGCCTTTGGCTTCTTCTAGGAAATAAAGGTTGCTCACCAACCATTTTAAGAGTGTCCTCTTGAGGCTCTCTAATTTGAATAGGTTCTTTTGATTTGTTGTCATCACATGCCATGTTCTCAAAGAATTCAACCTCTCTTGATTCAATTATAACATTAGACTCCAAGTCTAACAATGTATATGCTTTGCTATTTGAGGCATAGCCTACAAATGCACATCTTATAGCCCTTGGACCCAACTGGTCATTTTAGGGTCTGTGCTTTTGCAATAAGCAAGACACCCCCACACTTTAAGATAATCAATGTTGGGTTTCTTTCCTTTCCATAATTTATATGAAGATATATTGTTTTTCTTCATGGGATTACGATTCAAGATATGACATTCAGATAACTATGTTTTACCCCACAAATTATAACTTATTTTTAAATACAATAGCATAGCATTAATCATTTCTAGAAATGTTCTATTTTTCCTTTTCGCGATACAATTTTGTTATGGAGTATATGAGGCGGCACATGTTGGGAAAACTTATACAAGATCTTGTTTATTTTCATGTAAATATATTATTAAACAAAATAATATAAGAAAACCTAGAACATGTTTCTATAATTGAATTTAAATAGAGATAATGATAAGAACACTTACATTATACGCAACAGAATGTATTAGTCCTTTCTTTAGTTTCTCTAACCCTTGTATCCTTTCTGTCGTAGGGTATCACCAAGAAACTGAATTGATCTTCAAATTTCTTCACATCCTTCCAAATTATCCTTAGAATCACCTAGACTAGAGTAGGAAATTCTCAATGCATGAGATAGATACAAATAAAAGAAGAAGAGAACAGAATTTAGACGCTTAGAAAATGACTTTTGTTATAGAGAGAGTCTAAAACCCTAAAGCATCAAAAATAGATCTTATGATCATCTATTCTTCAACTCTCACTTAGCATTCCTTTTATAGGCTCAATTAGGTCATTTATTTTAATTAAAAAAATTAATAATATAATAGATGATATCAGCCATTGGGTTGAAATTATCATGGGTTTTAGGCCCGTGAAATTTTCCATTTAATTATAAGCTCGTTGGAAACAAACATGTATTATTTTCTATTGATTAATGAATTAAATAATTATTTAAATCATTTATCAAAGTAATTATTTATAATTTGAACCTTGATTTAAACTTATTTATTAATTTAGACTCAAATTTATCTTAATTAATAAATCTGCCCTAAAATCTCTTTTATTCTCTAAATTGCATAACTCTATGAAACTATCCAAAATTGACCTAGTCAACTTTGATAATTCTAATTGATAATTAAATAAATTAATTGAGACTGTCTAGATGATTGTATCCAAGGTACAGTGGGGACCATTGGCCTATGAAATCAAGCTCCAATAAGTTATCATAAATTTAACAAATAAATTTACTAACTTATTAATTTCTCGTGACTCCACTAAAGACTCAGAATTGCACTTTTTAATTCATAGAACGCTCTATAAGCAATATATATAGATACGTTATTAGTTATTCATTGTTACAACCATAATTATCACTCAATCATATATAAACAGTCTACAATCAGATGGGGCTAAAATACCGTTTTACCCCTCATTATATTTTTATCCTTAAAACACTTAGTTCCTTGTAAATGATATTTCAGTAAACTAATATTAATTACTGAAATAAGATCTCTATCATTTAGCACCTTGAACCAAACTAAAAGGGAACCATAGTTTTACTTCTTCATCAGAAGCTATAGATTTTCATATCTTTGATTAACACTCCCACTCAATTATACTACCGAGTTCCCAAGATGTAAGTATGGGCTAGTCCGTATGGTAAGTTGGTAACGAACAAGTCAAAGAACTCAAATAATACAATCAGTTAGAATACTAACCACTCAGAATTGAGATTGAATTGATATGACTAGAATAGATAATAACGATATGTTTACTTATCTTATCTACTGTCAATATCGGTCCAGTCCGATGTAAGAAATACATCTGATATTATTTACTTTGCTAATGTTCTGGAAAGAACATAACATTGGAATGTGTAAGTAGATCATATCGTAGATTGGCAAGTCAGTGTAAATCCTATGAACTGTCTAATCTTAGGACTAACTTATGTTTGAACATATAATCATATTTATATTCCACTTTGATTATGTCACTATAAATATGATTAGCTATATGTTCGGGATTTAATAGAAGTTTATATTAAACAAATAATCACGAAAATAAAACATGCGAGCAAAGTGATTGATCAAGTCAAAAATGATTTCTATTCTTTTATTGATAATAAAATGCATTACAAATAAATAGGGTTTTAATTAGGGCATAAAACCCTAACAGTACATTCATGTATTATTCCATGCACTTCACAAAACAGGTTAAAATCATTTGAAAAATATTCACCGCCTGTATCATTTTTAAGTACTTTTATTTTCCTTTCCAATTGATTTTCAACTTCCTTTTTATTTGCTTTAAACACATTAAATGCTTCATCTTTGTTCTTAAGCAAATAAACATATGCGAACCTAGAGCAACCAACTATGAAGTAATAAAATATCTACTTCCTCCTCTAGTCAACATGTCATCTAGTTCACATAAATCACAATGTATCAAATTTAACAAGTTAGAATTTCTATCAGCACTGGGAAAATATTTCTTTTTCAATTTTATATTTTACACATAACTCACACTTATCATGCTCAACATTATCACAATTAATCAATCCACATTTAATTGTTCTTTTCATTGTGTTAAAACCTATATGTGGAAGTCTATCATGCCAAAGTAATAGAATTTGAGTCAAGCATATAATAAGAAGGAGTAGAAACTTTATTGTTCACATCATCTTTAGAAGTACACAGTTTAAACATGTCATCACAAGCATATCCCTTCCCCACAAAATCATTCCCCTTTGATAAGGTAAGCTTGCCGGAATCAATCACCACCTTCATTCCTGGTTTGCCAAGTAAATTGCCCTTACATTGTTTCTACTCATATCTGGTACATACAAAACATAAGTGAGTAGAACCTTTTTACCAGAAGTGAAGAATAGATTAATTATTCCATTGCCTTAAACCTTGGACCTTTTCTCATTGCCAATTTGTATTTCATGCCCTTCCTTTGAATTCTCAAAGGTCTTGAATAGAGATCTATTATAAGTAACATTGATGGTGGCACAAGTATCATACCACCAACATTTTACCTTTCCATGTATGACATTAATCTCATTTAGTATTGCCACTAATTCTTCTTTGGTTGAATTTATCATAGACTCATTATTTTGATTCCTCTTGAACTTACATTCTCTTACAAAGTGGCCATTATTGCCACACATAAAGCAAGGTCATTTGAAACTCTTGAATTGACCTTCATCCCTCTTAGATCCCAAGGGCTTTTAACCCTTTCCTTTATACTTTCCAATTAGCCACCACATTAGCCTTAGAAGTCTCTCTATTAGACACTTCCATGTTCTTATCTCTAGAATATGACTCATCTTCAATCCTCAAGTGTTTAAGAATTTCCTCAAAGGAAATATCCTCATTCTTATGGAGGATTTTCTTTCTATAGTCTCTCCAAGATGGAGGCAACTTAGCTATGATAGCACCAACGAGGAATTGTTCCAGCAATACAATATTAAGGGTAGATAGCTTGTTTACAATAGTATGTAATTCATGAATTTGAGGTAGAAGGGGTTTCACATCAAAAATCTTGAATTTCATATATTGAGTAATAAGGAATTTCTTTGTACCTTCTTCTTCTGATTTGTATTTGTTTTCCAATGCCTCCCAAATCTCCTTAGTGGTCTTAGTGTTAGAGATAATACAATTGGTTTGAGAGAGCATTGAGAATGTGACCCTTACAGATTAGTTCATCTTTTTCACGTTTCTTCCTTTCCTTAATGACTTCTTGAGTGTCATCCTCCTTAGAGATTCTATGGCATTTAGATCCTTGTCCAAGATGTAGTACACATTGAGAGAAGTGAGTAAAAACCTAATCTTGTCTTGCCAACGAAAAAAAAATTGTTCCATCAAATCTATTCAACCTAACAAAGTCTTATGTCATAGATATCAAAGCCGAAATTGAAGATGATTCTTCCATAGTGATGTAATTAAGAGATTACAGAATTTGATTGTTGGGAGAGAGTGAGATTACACCACTACAATAATAAGAATATACAAACAATTATCCTTAAAATAGTCCAATAAAAGATTAGGATAGAATGATGCAAATCCTAGTTGTAGAACAAACTCTTGAATATTCTTGCATGCTTCAAACCCTAGGTAGAACACCCCTTGAATCCTTTGTTGATTAGAATAAAAACCAATGTTTATACATGAGATGTATCATTGTACAAATTCTCTATATCCTAGCCCTTGATGGACGCTTGAGGCTTTCTCTAGTAGGAAAGGGAATTAGGATTGAAAAAACCTTGAAAAATTCACAAAGACAATCACTTTCTTTATCAATTTCTTGAAGAAAACTTATGATTTTGAAAGCTAGAAGAGAGAAAGGTTACAGAGAGATTTGAAAGAGTGATCAAGTCTATCTAAACTATAAGAAAACCATTTTATGGTGTAGGCACTGTCATTAAGTCCAGCCAATAAGATTAGAGTTTTTAAACACATCATTTGGAGCTTAAAACGCGTGCATGTACGGACACGTCAAGCTATGCGGGCAACACGTCGCATGTTGCAATTCGCTCAAACCCTAAGGTTTAGGTGATGCATCGCCTCCAAGGAATGCCACATGGCAGGTTTAACTTCTCAAAAATTACCTTAAATACCTCCAAATGCCCCCAAACTTTTTGGGCATCCTTAGATACCTCAATGTCTCACTTTGGACCCAAAAACATAAATTTTAAATGCCTACAAAAAAATGTCAAATTTCACATCTTCATTGTCAGAAACCGTTTAGAGTTTTACCCCTAGCTTATGTGAGACCACTTGGACTTTGTATTTTAACAAATCTTAACACCTTCAAGGGTTGTAAAGCAACCATTAATTCCTAAAAGAAACCAAAGGCTTAAAGAGGTAGGATCACAAGAAAAGTGTTCACATGTGAATATTCTTTACTTATTAAAGGGTAATAATAAAGGAGATACTTGGAAGTATCCAATGATACTTCAAATAGATGATGATCCTAAAACCCTTCAAGAATCTATGTATTCAAAAGACTATATTTTCGAATAAGGCAATAGATGATGAAATAGATTCAGTTATATCTAACCACACTTAGGAAATTGTTGATCTCCCACTAGGATCAAAACCAATAAGTTGTAAGTGGGTATTTCAAAGAAAATATCACACCAATGAGACCATCCTAGCTTTTAAAGCATAGACTATTTTGATACCTATGCATTGGTAGAAAGGACAACTTCAATAAGTATATTGTTTGCTTTATCATCAATAAATAACTTATATGTTCATCAAATGGATGTCAAATGACATTTCTAAATGGTAACCTTGATGAGGAGGTTTACATGGAACAACTAGAATGGTTTATTCTAAAGGGAAATGAACAGAAGGTATGTAGACTTGTTAAATTACTATATGGCTTAAAACAAGCATCTAAACAATGACATGAGAAGTCTGACAAAGCCATTGTCTCAGATGGGTTTAGACACAATAGTGTGGACAAGTGCTTATACTCTAAGACTTATGATGACTATGTTATTCTAGTGTGTCTATATGTTGATATTAAGTAATGACACGAAAGACATAATAGAAACAAAGAGGATCTATCTTTTAGTTTCAACATGAAAGACCTTAGAAAGGTTGACACCATACTAGGCGTTGACCACAGATTTGGCCAACAACACTGGTCAAATAAATGATGTTAAATGTAAGAATTACATTAGAATAATAAACGACACCAATGTTTTTATAGTGGTTCAGCCCGAGAATGGTAATAGCCTACATCCACTTTGATACTTTTATTTATGTAGAAAACCCAAACCCTTGATCAAATGAATAGGAATAAATGAGTTTCGTGAGTTTGAGTAAATACAAGGTTCTGTGTATAAAAGCACGTAAATAGTAAATTCTGTAGATATTAAATTATAGCGCAAAAAACAATGATTCACTAAGGCCTCTTTTATAGGCTTAGGAATGTACATAAATTGCTCGTGAGCCTTACATAATTTACGTAATAAATATTGATAAAATAATACAAGATATGAAAATATCTAATAAATATTTAGCCTTAACTAACTCTGAGAATTCTTTGCGTATTATCCGACAAGCCATGGTCGTGTATGCATCGACCTGTCTAGTGAACAATTATTTGAAGAACATTTGAGTGAGTCTGAATCAGTGACAAAATGACTCCTGGAACCTTTTCTTGTTTTCTTGTCAAGGGTCAATGAGACTCTTGCTAACTAGGTCGTCATCTAAATCGCCACGTGTCTGGATTCATTGCCACATCATCAAGCTAGTTTTTGGGTGAAACATTTGCCCCCAAGTTTATTATATGCAAACAACATTTTATAAAAATTTTTGGTCAGAAGATTCCCTTCAACCAACTTCATTTGATTTGTCTTTTCAATCGTCTTTTCACTTGTCTAAAAAAAGCAAACATCAACCTGACACACTGCCCTAGGCCAAAATGGACGGTTTCACATTTTTCAAGGCTTCAAAAAGATAACTTTTTAATCCCACATTTTCACTTGCCCTACTCGAGTGTATATATACCCCTCAACCTTCCTTTGTCTTCTCTTACAATTCCTTTGTCTTCTCAAGAATTTCAGATTTTCTCAAGAACTCATAAACTCCTCAAGCAATCCGAAGGGAATTTCCACGCGAGTTCATCGATCTCCTCTGCAATTTTTGCTCCAAGTAAGTTCTTTCATTTCCCCCTCATATTTTCTAGCAATTTATTCATGTAATCATGCATGAATGTGGCTGTTTTCAAAATTGTAAAATCTGTGTAAAATTTGAAGGGTGTTTTTAGGTTTTCTAAAATTTTGGCGAATTAGGTATGTAATTCGAGGCTTAAGGTCACATAATGTAGTTTATAGAATGTATAAAAACATTAGGTAGGCTTAAGTATGGTAGGATTAAAGTTTTTAGACCCAAAATCGAAGTAAAAATTTTATTTTAAAAATTTCAGAAAAATTGGGTTTTTCTCGCCTTTCTGACAGATGAAAAGCTTTCCCGAAAAACTTTTCATTTCCCTTTTTGATCTAAAATCTTCATTGGTCGAACATTCCATTCTATTTGTCTTTAAATGTTGCTAGTCAGATGAACCCTTAAGTTTTTCTACGAGCAATCTTTATTTTATTCTTTGTTTTGTACCTTCTATCACTTCCCCTTCTTCTCCTCAAATATTCATACCTGGCTACTGGGTTGGTGAGAGGCCAATAGATGAAGACCTCCTAGCTTTATTGTTTAAGGATATCGAGCCACCTACCCTTCCCATTTATAAAACTCCAACTCCTACTACTACTCCATGATGAAAAACTCCCATGTCTGGAGTAAAGCAAGTGGCCCAGAGAAAGAGAAAAGACCCTCACGTTGGTCATCATACGACCAATGTGGAGGCATCTACAACAAACCCTCAACCACCTGACGAAGAAGTTTCTGAGCTGATACTCTCCAACTCCATTTCTAAGGTTGGCGTTCAGAAGGAACACATCCCCTGATACATTACCCTCCCTAACATTTTTTCTAGAAATGTTGTGGCAAAATATCCAAAAGCTACAGACTCCATGGAATAACTCTGCACAAGCCTTTCACTCGACTAGAGGGCTAGTGTACCTATTGGTGCTTTCAATGCTTGGTCGAGGTATAACATCGAGGCAGGAGCAACCCTACCTCTCCACGACTACTTCAAGGGGGTAGCTAATTATTTCAACATAGCTCCCTTTCAAAGCACCCCGAACGAATATAGAGTATTATCTGCACTGTATATTCTATATCTTCTAAGGAGATGGCATGTTCCTACTCCGCATGAGATCAACTACTTGTTCGATCTCAAGTCAAACCTAAATCACAACAACACGATTTTTTTTTTCATTTTTATCACCAAAAAAACACCTGCGCCTTCTTGACAGATACTACCTACAAATCCAATGTAGGGAAATACTACCAAGAGTATTTCCTCACTACTAATATGGTCGCGGAAAATTTGTCCTTCACTTGGGGAGGTAATTTTCTTATATCTTGATCCTTCACACTCATGGTTGATCCTTTCTTTGCCGTATATTTTTCCTTAATACATTTCTATAACTTAGGTCCATGGCATCGACCAATACCCACGCAAGCAATGTGTGACAGGGCTGATATTCTAGCCAGCCTAACAAATGAGGGGAAAAACTGCAAGTACCTAATGACTATGGCTAATCTTCTACTGGTTGGACTTTTGCAACCTCATGAGGATGTAAAAAAATCAAGTACGGGAATATTACTGGTGAAGGCACATATGATCAACTCCCCTCAGAACATTCCCAGGATGTATTGCAACCATTCATGTGTCAGGCCACAGGTGTCAATATCATGGAACCAAGTGAAATCCCCCGTCCAACACCTATCCCTCCTTCTCACGGCAAATGAAAACAAAAAATGTCAGAGCACCCTGGTCGGGTGGAATATTCCTTGTTGGATGATGATAGGGATGGAAATTTTATTCCAGTGAATAGTAGCTGTGACTCAAATTTCTTTGAAGCAGATAATGCATATTTTAGTAGTAGCAATAGCTTACATAATGTAGCGACCAACATATGTAGTTAAGGTATTCTTACTAGATTTTTGCCTCTTTTTTCTCCTTACTTTGCTTGTATATCTTTGATTAACTTGTATATCCTTGCAGTGATGCAGCCCATGAAAGCCTTCAACCTATACACATCAGGGGGTACCACTGCTGGGACAAAAAGACCAAGCAGAAAATAAACTGGTGACTTTAGTGGGGCCTCCCCAACAAAAAAGCCAAGAACAACTAAGGCCAATTCTCCCACCAGGGAAGCCACCCCTCCACCGTCAAAGGCAAATATACCTTCGCCATCTCCTCCTCAAGAATATGTATCCTACCAGACTGACACTCTATTGTTGCTGAGATGTTGAGCAACGCTAATAGCTCAACCATAGACTAGCTCAACAAGGTAGCCATGCATCGTCTGAGCAAACAAGTGTTTGCTACTCTATCTACTCTCAGATCCGACCAGGTCCTTGGTCAAAGCTTTCATTAGTTTCTCATTGTAAGTATCCTAACAACTTTCCATTGTTGTTAAATTTTTCATACATAAAGACTTCATTCTAACTGCCTTGATATTTCTTTGATCGCAGACTCTACTGACTTTCAACAATAGTTGGAGGCGTGTTGAAGAAGAAAAAGAGAAACTCTCTGAGGATAAAAAATAGTCTGCTACTGAGAAGCAGAGTATGGTTGATGCGATCAAAGCCTTGAGTGAGGAGTTGAAGAGTTGAAGGAAGACATGGATAAGGCAAATAAGTTAGTAGACAAGTGCAAAAAACTTGCCAAGAATAATCACGACGAGGGAGTGAAGCTAAAGAAGGATTTGATTGCGAGCAGGGAAGAGTCGAACGCCATTGAAAAGAAAGTGGAAACGCTCAAGCAGGCTAATCAAAGCAATTTGTAGTGGTTCAAGGGAGTGGTATTCAACTGCTTATATATGTTCTGGAAGTGTAATCAAAATGCTAACTTTGATTACCTTCCTAAGCCAGTAAAGCAGGAAGAACTCGAGAGGTGCACTGTTCGCCTGACCAAGGAGAACATCCCTCCTGCTTCTCTAGAAATATCTCTAGCCACAGGCATCGATGGAGTGGATGATGCTGGCATTTTCCTCGACCAACAAGCTCAGCAGACACCTCATGCTCAGTGATATGAACTTGTAATAGTTTAGTTTTTCTTTTCTTTTGCAACATCTGAACAACCTATTGATGATGTTAAGACAATACACTGCCTAAGGCAGTGTCTTTTAATTTACTAATTACATCCGAGCATTACTACTTGCGGTGTAAAGACATTCCATTTAGTATTATAAATTTGAATATTATAACACCTACTCGTCTGACCAAACTTAGCACAACACTTTATATTTTCTAAAAAATGCTAAAAAATTGTAACAAATAATCGAAGTGTTCTTGCATGCTTTCCCTTATTTTTCTCTTGTGTTTACATATTTTCATATGCTTTTCTTAGACTTTGTATCTAATGTGCCCCCAAGTAATAGAGGGGTTAAAGGGGCTCGGTCACTTACCATAGACCATACCTGTTCGAACATATCTACTCATAGAACTTGTAATTAATTATAAACATAGCAAAACAACACACTTAAGAGAAAATACTTGTATACAAAATATAATAGTTGGAAAGAATAACTGGCTGTGCACAATTCCTTTTATTTCTCGTACAAAATGGACAAATCGTGTCTGTACGAGTGACCATAATGGTCTTACACTTATAAGCGACGAGTCAAAAGTATGACTAGCCCTTGTTCAAAACTTGTAAATAAAAAAGCGTTTAAATACAAACCACCCCTTGAAAAAGTGGTGTTTATTGATAATACTTGCGTAGGTGTTCTCCATTACAATAGCGAGGAATGAGATCTTCGTTTAATCGATCAAGTTTATACGTTCCTAGTTAGAGAATTTCTTCAACTTGATAGGGGTCTTCCTAGTTTGGTCCAAGGACTCCAGTAGCTTGATCGCGAGTGTTGAGAAAAACTCATCAGAGTACTAAGTCACCAACCTCCAGACTTCCTCTCATGTACTTTAGAGTTGAAATATCGAGCAACTTTTTGCTGGTGAGTTGTTACTCGTAGTTGGGCTTGTTCTCGCCGTTCTTCTATCAAGTCTAATGATCCTACCAGCAGTTAGTGATTTATACTCTAGTTGTATATTATGCTCCCATGTGATGGTTGATCTAACTCAACTGGTAGCATGGCCTCATATCCATATGCCAGAGAAAATGGTGTATGGCCAGTGGCTGTTCGGTGTGTTGTTCTATATGACCAAAGTACTTTGGGAAGTTCTTCTAGCTAAGATCTTTTTACCAGTTCGAGTCTTTTCTTTAAGGTATCCTTCAGCGTTTTGTTTACTGCTTCGATTTGTCCGTTTGCTTGTGGATGAGCTATTGAAGAGAAGCTCTTAGTAATTCCATGGTGCTTGCAGAAGTAAATGAAGAAGTCACTATCAAATTGTGTGCCATTGTCTGACACTATCTTCTTAGGTAATCCATAGCGACAAATGATGATTTTGACCATGAAGTCAAGAAATTTCTTCGTCATGATGGTTGTGAGCAGTTCAGATTCTGTCCATTTAGTGAAGTAGTCGACAACTACAGCTACATATTTTACCCCATTGTTTCTTGTTGGTAAGGATCTGATCAGATCAATTCCCCAAACAAAAAATGGCCAAGGGCTTTTCATATGTTTTAACTCATTAAGATTTGCTTGAGGTATTTTATAGAATCGTTGGCATTTGTTACATTTACATACATACTCCATTGCATCGTTGTTCATTGTCGACCATAAATACGCTTGTCGTAACACTTTCATGGAAAGACTCTGCCCCTCAGCATGATCACCACAAAACCCTTTGTGTACTTCCTGTAAAAGTTCTTTGGCTTTTTCCTTGGTGACACACCGTAACAATGGTAATGAGTATCAACGTCGATATAGGATTCCATTGACTAATATATGTTGGGAATATATGACTTTAATCTTTGTAAATCAACAATGAATTATGATAATAATGCAATATTCCAAATCCTAGATGTTGATCAAGATTCAAATTCAAAGTATGAAGGAAATTCTTGATAATAAAAGAAACATGTTCATGACATGAATGTTAATCTTGAATCTAATTAACTAAATGATTAAATGATGATAAAATAAACTTAGATACATTTAATTATCTATTCCAACAATGAGAAACATAATAGAATGACAAAATAAAATATTAGAGTTAGAGAGATACAACATTTGCATTGAGCAACTTGAATCTTCAAGCTTGGAGAACTTCTAAGGCTTATACACAATATGAATATTGTTGTCCAAAATCTGTATTCCAAGCCTTCCCAATTGCTTGAAGCTTTAACAAAGTAGAATGAGATTTGGGATTGAACAAGCCTTGAAACTCATGCAAGTCAAGCAAGCTTGATGAGTTTCTTGAAGAAAACCTTGGTCTTAGAGAGTTAAAGAGAGAATGAGTTTTAGAGAGAGAGAGAGTTGAAAAGTGTGATCAAGGCTTGTCAACTCTAATAACTCATATATATAGTGCAGGTATCATCATTAGTCTGACAAATAGGATTAGAGCATTTAAAACACATCATTTGGAGCATTTTATGTAAACTGTATGGCCCTAAAAAACCGCCCAGGCGATGTATCGCCTGCTAGGGCTTTTGAAGCTGTTATCCAAGAAATTAGCATTGATGACGTGGCAAGTGATCCCTGGACACGTGGCTGACACCTGGAAAAGTTCTGCTAGAGTATCGACCAGAAGACACATTAGAAGCAGTAAGCGGCCCAGTCTTACCTGCGACCAGTCTGGTCGATAGTTCCGCATACAAAGCAACATTTATGAGAAGATCTTTGTAAATCCCGAATTTATCTCACACAATCCCCTGAGTATCCGATGATTCAGGAAAGAATATCTGTAACAATCTTTTGTAATCCCCCTTGAGCCTATAAATAACAAAAGATAGCTCAAGGAAGGGACCCTTTTTTGCTTTCGGATTATTTGAGACTATAGTAATTCTCCTAGTGATATTGTATTGTTCATCAGAGGTTAGTGAAACTCATTGAACCCTTGTTCTTTGATCACTCCTTTGATTCTATATCAATAACAGTCTAAGTGGACGTAGGTTATTACCAGATCCTGGGGCCGAACCACTATAAAAATATCGTGTTGTTATTCATCTTTGTCATTGTGTTCTTCTCATCATATTCATTCATATCAAGCATATTCTGACTCCGTGTCAGTTGGCCAAATCTTGGGTCAACAGAAGCCCTTCGCATTTAGGGAAACGTATCGCCACCCTCTCTGAATTCAGACCACTCCAATGGTCCTAAAATTGATCCAAATGTTACTAAACCTTTTGGGAATATTTGGATACTTCATTGTATCACTTTAGACCCATAAAAGTCACTTTTAGATGCTTTCTACACAATCTCATGTTTTCACTTCTCTTTAAGTGAAAACCGTTAAGTGTTTTGCACCTCAACGTGTAAACAACTTAACCATTATATTTAACCAATCTCAACAATATATACCGAGTAGATTTCCTTTGAAGCCTTATTGATTTGTTCCTATCAGTAGACAATATCCTCTATTCGAGGTATTGTAAGATGGAAGTCATATAAGTATCAACGATGTTAATAACCATGGTAGAGTCTTTTTCTTGAATACTAGGAGCTGCTAGACTTTCGACCAGAAAAATGTTTAGCGTATCAACCAATTTTGCACTTGCTAATTTCACCAAGGCATCAACGTTTGAGTTCTAGTCGTGAGGTACTTGTTGTAAATTATACTTACTGAACAGTTCCAACAAGTCTTTGGCTTTGTTTGGATAAGCGATCATCTTCAATCCTCGGGCTTGATATTCTCCTAGTATTTGATTTAGTGTCAGTTGCAAATCATTATAAAATTCGAATGATCATGCATTTACGTCCTTTGCTAGCTGTAGCCCCACGAGCAGTGCTTGGTACTTCGCTTCATTGTTTGATGCAGCAAAGCCAAACCCGCGTGCACAATGAAAATGATGTCCTTCTGGAATGATCAAAATTACTCCTACTCTGGAGTTGTGTTCATTTGATGAACCATCAACAAACAGCTTCCAGAGTGGGAACACTTCTTTTGATTCTTTCTCTATGGGCGTTTGCTCGGTGACTAGTAGTCCAGTGAAAATTAGGGCAATCTTGAATTTGTTAGTGCTTTCCCTTTTATCGATGCTCGTGGCTGGTAGGTAATCTTGAATTGCCCCAATTCTACAACACATTTAAGTAGTAAACCAGTAGCTTCTGGTTTTTGCAACACCTGCCTTAAAGGCTGATCGGTTAGTACTATTATCGGGTGAGCTTTAAAGTAGGGTCGCAACTTTTCGAGATGCCAACAATAAATAATAGGCCAGTTTCTCGATGGCTAGATACCTTGATTCTACCCCTACCAGTCATTCACAAATGTAATACACAACACTCTGGATTTTATTTTCTTCTCTAATCAAGATCGTGCTAGCAGCGTACTCCGTGACTGCTTGGTAAACGACCAAAGTCTCTCCTTCGATTGGTTTGGATAGAATGGAAAGCCTGCTCACATTCTTCAGTCCATTCAAATTTCTTGCTACCCCTCAATAGATTAAAAAATGGGACACATTTGTCCATGGATTTTGAAATAAATCTACTCAAAGTAAGAATTCTTCATGTCAATCTTTGAACATCCTTAGTTCTGGTGGGTGATTTCATCTTGATTAGAGCTTTGATTTTTTCGGGGTTGGCTTCTATCCCCCAGAGTTTACTATGAATCCAAGAAATTTCCTAGAACCTACCCCAAAGGAACTTTTAAGAAGATTCAACTTTATTTGATATTTCTTCAAGATGTTGAAGCACTCCTTGAGGTTAGTAACATGTCCACCAGCTTTCTTTGACTTTACCACCATATCATTGACATATACTTCTATGTGGTTTCCAATCTGGTCTTTGAACATGGGGTTTACTAAGTGCTGGTAAGTTGCTCAAGCATTTTTTTTCAAACCAAATGGCATTACCTTGTAGCAGTATAGCCTGGTGTCAATTCGAAAGTTGGTGTGTTCCTCGTCTGGGGGATACATACTTATTTGGTTGTACCCAGAATAAGCATCCATAAAAGATAGTATTTCATGCCTTGATGTTGAATCAACCAACTGGTTAATCCTTGACAATAGAAAGCAATCCTTCGGGCAAACATTTTAAGGTCTGTGAAATCCACACATGTCCTCCATTTACCATTTGGTTTAGGGACAAGGATGGGATTTGGACCCATGATTGATAAAATTCTACCTAAATGAACCCATTCACTTTGAGCTTTTCAACTTTTTATTTTAAGGCTATCGACCTATCTTTATCGAGCAGCCTTCTCTTTTGTTACACTGGTGGAAATTTCTTGTCTATGTTAAGGACATGACAAATCACTGCTAGATTGATTCCAATCATGTCCTTATGAGACCAGGCAAAAACCTCATGATTCCTTTTTTAAAAATTCACTAGCTCTTTTTGTACTGTTGTTTTTAAGTTTTGACTGAATTTTACAACTTTGGTCGGATGCTTTTTTTCTAACTGGATCTCCTTGAAATCCTCCACAAGTCTAATTTCTTCAACAACAAAAAATCCTCAAAGAGAGGATCTATCTCTCTCTCTCCTCACTTTGGGAAACACCCTATTTGGTGACTTGATCACTTGATTGGGCATTCAACTCATTAACAATTCCTTGCAACCTCTTTTTTTGTCCATTAGGGTTGCTCAAGGAAATGATACTTGTGCTCTCTCCACTCTTCTTTGCTTTTGTAATAGAAGAGTTATAACATTCCAGAGCCTTCCTTTGGTTTCCCAAAATACATCCTATTTCTAAATCAGTTAGGAATTTCATGGTCAGATGCCATATGGATGTAACTGCTCGCAGCTCCAAAGAATAAGCATTCCAATAACCACATTGTATGCTGAATGACAGTCAACTACTATAAAGGTAGTGAATAATGTCCTATTCGCATGTGTGATTCCTGCTGTTACAAGAAGCTTAATCGACCATGTCGGTGCGAGCCCTTCTCTAGTAAAATCGCAGATCGTCTGGTTGCATGGTTTCAAATCACAAACATACAACTTCATTCTCTCTAAGGATGACTTGTACAATATGTTGATTGAACTTCCAGTGTCAACTAGCACCCTCTTCACCATCATGTTTGCTATTTGAACATCAACGACCAAGGGGTCCGTGTGTGGGAACCGAACATGCTGTGAGTCTAGCTCAGAGAAAGTCATATTGTCTTCCTCTAATCAAACCTTTTTGGAAGTTCACTCCTTGACTGTTAGGATCATGATATCTTGCTCGTGACATAGTGTCCTGACGTAGTGCCCACAACCAGGGCATGATGTAGTGGAGGTGAGCATTGACCTCCGCGTGTTTGCTCATTGCCTCCAGTAGCCATTTGTTGGGGGTCAACCCCTGCTCGAACATATCTTATCAGATGTCCGTATCGAATTAGAAATTCAATCTCATCCTTTAGCTGATTACATTCATTCGTATCATGGTCATAGTCATTATGTAAGCAACAAAACATTGTAGTGTCTTTCTTTGAGATGTCCTTCGTGAGGGGAGCTAGTCATCTATAAGGCACAATAGTATGACTGGCATGATAAACCTCAGCTCTACTATCGAGCAGTGTTGGTGAATCTTTGCTCATACTTGGTCAGTTTTGGAAGTTTGTTGTTGGAAGTAGCGGAGTCGTTGTTTGCTCATTTCCCCTCATTTTTACCACCCTTCTTCCCACCAGTATTAGGCTTGCTCATATTACTACCAACCTTGGTCTGTTCCTCCTTCTTGTCTATTGGCACCCCATTTGCCTTCCCTTCATTGGCAATGGAATATTCTAACTTAATGTATTTATCTGCTCGATCAATGAATTCTTGCATGGTTTAACCCCATTCATTTGTAGGCTATTCCATAAAGGTGATTGACTTTTTACCCCTGTTGTAATAGCCATTATTTTTCCTTCATCACCAATAAAATTTGCACGAGTATCTACTCTCATGAACCTTTGTATGTACTCTTTTAAAGGCTCATCGTCCTTTTGTTGTATATCTACCAGCCAGTTGGCCTATGTGGGATGTATGCGAGCAGCATAGAATTGGTCATAGAATTCTTCGACGAACATCTCCCAGGAATTAATTGTAGCATGTTGGAACTTAAAATACCATCCATGAGTAGCATCAGACAAGGTAGCAGGGAATATCTTGGATCGAGCAACTTCAGATACTTTTTGAATATCCATCTATATCTCAAACTTATTAACGTGAGAAACATGGTCTTCTTTGCCAATGTATTTGGGTAGGACTGGCATCTTAAACTTGCTCGTGAATTCTACATGAGCAATCCTACTAATAAACAGAGTGTCATTCCTTCGATCATATTCAATATCTGAAGTTTTATTCCCTGCTAGTTGATGTACAACCTGATTTAAAGAATCTATTTGCGCCTGAACCGCTGATGGAATTGTGGGAGCAGGTGTAACGACCCAAAATCACTAATAAGGCTTAAGGGCCTTGATTAGTGTGCCAGGAGGGCATAATTAGGATTAGAATGAATTTTGTTGATTTAAATGCGTAACTACATGATTAACAATGAGCATATGATAATTGATGATATTATATGATGATGTGAAATATATGTATGTGATATATGTGAGAACCACATTATTATGTGGATAAATCTGTAGCTGGCGACTTGGGGCGATCCTAGGGCTAGATAGCGAGAAAAGTCACAACGGGGCATTATGATTGACTTTGGACAAGTCAGGGATATTTTAGGTATCAGGTAGTGATTTAGACTATCGGGTTATGAAAATAAATAATTGGAGATATATTTGAGGTTAGGATGTTTAAGCGGGAATACTGGGGAATTTTACTATTTTGCCCTCGGGGATGTTTCCAGTACCTCGAGCTTTGGGATTAGTCTGATAACTTAAGGATAGACTTAAGGAATATGTTAGAAAACAGTAGACACAAGTTTAAACCGACCTTTCTCTCCTTCTCTCTCTTAGTAAAGGAAAAACCCTAATTTTCAAGGGGAATTAACTGAAACTTGGTGGAATTGAAGGGCTTAGCTAGAGGATTAGCTCAAGGAACTAATCAAGGGTTGAATTAGAGCCAAGGTAAGCATTGATTTTCATTCTGTGGTTAGGAACTTTAAGAAAAATGGCTGAGTTTTTAATAGTTGTGATTTTGATATTCAAGGTGGAGTTTGAGGCTTGAAACTTTGAAGATAGGACAGGGGATTCTTGGGGGAACGATTCTATAGCTGAGGTAAGTTTCAATTCAAAGTTTGATGGTTGAATTTTAGTATTTCCATGGCTGGTTTTGAGTTTTTAGGTTTGAAATCTCAGAAATTGGAATTGGGATTTTGGTGAGAGTTAAGCTGGATTTTTGGTGGAATTGTGTTGTTTAAATCATTCTAATGATGTTGTTATTAATTGGTTTTAATTTGGGAGCTTTGGGACGGCCAAAAGTGAGGTTTAGAGGTTGAAAATGGTGGTTTTTTTCTGGGTTCGAAGGGTCGGGCCGCGACATAGTTCTTGGTGAGCCGCGGCCCTTCGAAGCTAATGCATGCTGAGGAAGGAGGGCGGGCCGCGGCATGGTCTAAGCAATGTCGCGGACCTTACCTGTTTTTGTGCCTTAGGAAGGCTCTGTTTGGGGCCATGTCGCGGCATGGATGGCCTATGTCGGGGCCCTTAAGGGATTTTGGGATTTTGAGATTTTAGGCTTGGGAATTTAACCTAGGGTGCTTGGAGTTGGATCTTTTACCATAGTTGGGGAAGTTCAATGTTCCGGGGACTACAAATTGGTTTAGAAACTCATTTAAGAATGTTAATGGTATCCTTCATCATGGTTATGACTAGGTGCTAAGCTAGGACTCGGGGATCGGATCGCGCTCAAGGAGTATCGCCCGTAACTAGTACATCTAGAAGCCAAAGGTAAGAAAACTGCACCTGGTTGAATAAATGTGATGGGACTAAGAGTTCCCTATTGTGTATGCTTGAATAGATGGTATTATGCCATGCAAGCTAATTAGTGAACCAACGGCCTAAGCGTGCCACGGTTAACTTGTGCAAATGGCGCGGCTCGGACACTGGTATCCGAGGATAGCTTATTATGCACTGAGCTCGATTTAAGCGGGCCGGAGTCAGTGGGTTAAACAGAGGATGTGGCCTAAGGTGTCGGCTCTAGTTATTGTGTGAATTGAATATTGTATTGACTATTATGTGATATGAATGTTATAAGTGTTTGATTGCATCCATGATTCTAAACATATGCTGAGTGGTACTAATGTGGATTATTTGATAAGAATACATGCTTAATGAATTAACTGTCTGTTGTCATTGATTGTGTTGTATATGATGTTTTCTTGCTGGGCCTTGGCTCTCGGGTGCTGCGTGGTGTAGGTAAAGGCAAGGGCAAGATTGATCAACCCTGACTGGAGGGCTCTGCAGGGTGAATGTACATGTCAGGCCACTCAGCCGCCACGGTTGAGGAGATTACAGGGACGAGAGGACCAGAACCTTGTATTTTGCCTTAGTATGGCTAATGTTTACCTTTAACTGTTGAATTTTGTAAACTAGCTTTTAAACTTTGTACTTCTGGGGATCCCTTCTGTAAATTGTTTATAATTCATAAAATGTATCTTTTGAGGCCAAAATGTCTTTTAGCTCTACAACACTTTAACTAATGACACGTTTTTATTAAACGACTTCATTAGCATGTCTCACACCTTTATAAACACACAGTGTAGCGGTCCTGGCTATCCAGGGCGTTACAGCAGGGGCAGCAACGTGAATGTGTTCATCGTGTCTT
The DNA here is from genome assembly GCF_963169125.1 of Humulus lupulus. NCBI lineage: Eukaryota > Viridiplantae > Streptophyta > Magnoliopsida > Rosales > Cannabaceae > Humulus > Humulus lupulus. The sequence continues at coordinate 156,520,475 of NC_084798.1, read as the reverse complement.
TCTCTTCGATCATTTAGCATATTCCGAAAATCTTCTTCTTTGCGTCTTTCTTCTGACCCTCCTAAGCGGTCAAACACGTTCACATTTCTTGGTCTCCCCTACATTTTGACTCTCAGGTCGATTGTCCATATGTGGGGGCACCTACTGTCCATGCCTCTGCTCATTTTGTCAACCGGCATCTCTCCTTGATTATGATAATATTCAGAATCTCCTTCATTATAATCGTGTTTGTCCTTATATTGAGACTGATTTGTTTGTGACTAAATGTTGTCTCCTTCTCTGCAGGGTTTCAACGTCCATCTCCTCGCTTTCTTCTTCTCGCTCCACCTGTGGTTCTTCTTCAGTATCTCTTGGGGGAGGAGGTGAAGGTGGGTCCTTCGGCCCCTTAGACATCTAGTCTACTTGTTGGATTTGAGTCTTCGTAAGAGACATGGCTGATGATTAGTAACTGGCTGTCGATGTTCTTGAGCTCAACTCTCAATGAAAGCACCAAAATATTGACCACAGATTTGGAAAACGACAATGGGTCAAATAAACGACGTTAAAAGTAAGAATTGAACTAGAATAATAAACGACACAAAATTTTTTATAGTGGTTCAGCCCCATAATGGTAATAACCTACATCCACTTCGATACTTTTATTTATATAGAAAACCCAAACCCCCGATCATAAGAATAGGATCAAATGAGTTTTGTGATTTTGAGTGAATAGAAGGTTTTGTGTATAAAAGCATGTAAATAGTAAATTCTCTAGAGATTAATGAATTACAGCGTAAAAAACAATGATTCACTAAGACCTCTATTTATAGGCTTAGGAATGTACATAAATGGGTTGTGGGCCTTACACGATTTACGTAATAAATATTGATAAAATAATACAAGATACGAAAATATCTAATAAATATATAGTCTTAACTAACTATGAGCATTCTTTCTGTACTATCCAACCATCCCTAGTCGTGTATGTATCGACCTGCCCGATGAACAATTATTTGAAGAACATTTGAGTGAGCTGAATCAGTGACAAAATGACTCCCTGAACCTTTTCTTATTTTCTAGTCTAGGGTCGATGAGACTCTTGTTGACTAGGCCATCGTCTGAATTTCCACGTGTCTGGATTCCTTGCCACATCATCAAGCTTGTTTTCGGGTGAAACACTAGGTATCATAGTTAGAAGAAATGTGTATAGATATGCCTTAGGTCAAGTTCACTATGTTGAGAAGATGCTTGATAAATTTGGTCATCTTAATATCAAAGAGTCACACACGCCCTTTGATTCAAGCCAAAAGCTTCAAAAGAATGAAAGGATACCGATGGCACAATTAGAATACACAAGTGCAATAGGGAGTCTAATGTATGCCGCAAATCATGCAACAACATATATTGTATTTGAGATTAGTAAACTAAGTATATTTACTAGCAATCCAAGTATCAAACATTAAAAGGCCATAGAAAGAGTCTTTGGATACCTCAAAAGGACCAAAGATCTGCACCTCCAATATTCAAAGTTTCCAAAGATACTTGAAGGATATTCCAACGCTAGTTGGATATCTGATGTAGGAGATAATCTATCTACAACCAGTTAGGTGTTCACCCTTGGTGGGGGTGCGATTTTTTAGGGATCTAAGAAACAAACATGTATATGTCACTTAACCATGGAGTCTGATTTTGTAGCTCTAGCGGTAACCGAAAAATTGGTCGAGTGGCTTACAGATCTCATGATGGAGATACCTTTATCTGTGGTTGATGTATCAACGATCTCGATACATTATGATAATCAAGCCACATTGATTAGAGCTTACAATAAAATATACAATGGGAATTCTAGACATATAACTCTAAGGCATGACTACATGAGAGAGTTGATAGATAAATGACTCATATCAATATCGTATGTCAAATCATGTGAGAACTTAGCAGATCAGTTTACCAAAACCTCTAGGGAGAGATTTGGTCAGTTCTACCAATAGAGGGATGGGACTAAAACTCCTTGACAAATAGATTCCCCAATTATGGCAACCCAACTCAAAGAGCATTTGTTAATTGTGCACGAAGCCTAAAAGGAAGGAGTTGGGTCCAAGGGTCGTTAAGTATGCACTTGTAGGCTATGCCTCAAATAGCAAGGCATATAGGCTATTAGACTTGGAGTCTAACGTGATAGTTTAATCAAGAGAAGCAGAGTTCTTTGAGAACATATTATATTGTGATAGCAATTCTCAAGAACCTACATGTGTTGGAAAATCTCGTGCGAGAAAGATGCAAAGGTTGATGAGTAACCTATATTACCTTGAAGAAGCCAAAAGTTTAAAGAGTTGGGATCAAATGAGAAATTTTCTTAAGTGGAGACACTCTACCTAGTAGAGGGAATCCTTGAAGAAGTCACACAGAAATTTCATATGGTTCTTCAAGTTGAGGATGATCCCAAAACCTACATAGAAGCAATGTCTTCGAGAGACTCCGCCTTTTGGAAGGAGGCAAGAAATGATGAGATGGATTCAATTGTGTCAAACCACACATGAGAATTGGTAGACCTTCCATGTAACGCCTCGCTTCTCGAGCACCGACTAGTGCAAGGATGGGAGCCCCGGGATTTTTTAATGAACGTTATTTTGATAAATAATATATATTTGTACTTTTGAATCATATTTCATGTTGATAGAATGAACCTATGTGTGAAAAGTGTGGTTTGTGGGCAAACCTAGAATTTCGGTCTTGTACCGAACTGAAATTTCTAAGCGGGTTAAATCTCGAATAATTAAATGGAAAAAATTAATAATTATGACAAAAATATTTTGGCATAGGAATATTAAGAATGCTATGAGGGAATTTTTTTTAAATAAAATTCTTAGGAATGAATCCTAATTTGTATTTTGAGAGAAAATGCTTATTTGGCCTTATTGGGATAAACAAATTGAAAATGGTTTCTACAAATATTATGAGGGGACTTTAATGACATTTATGGTGGATATATTTACATTTTTATCATGTTTTAGTGGGCTTTAGGTTCATACCACCCTTGGGCCTTATTTTTGGGCTGAACCACCCCTTAAGTGGACTTTTAGGCATATTTCAAAAGACACTCATGCCAAAGTCCGAAAATACACTATAGTTTCAGGTTTTTAAGTTAATTATTTAAATAAAAAATGGGAAAATTAAAGGATTATTAGGAAGTGGATGAGTGCATTGGGCTAATCACATGTGGTAGTCAATTCTCAATAGTGTCTTGTGACACTTGTTGAGCCTAGGATGATACTCCACCCCAACCCACATCAACTCACCATCATCACACCCACTCCCTCTCCTTTCACTCATTCAAATAAGCTCTAAAAAAAAATTAGATCACTCTTAGCTCTCTCTCTCTCTCTCTCTCTCTCTCTCTCTCTCTCTCTCTATCTCAAGTTGTGCTCTCACTCTCTCTTGGTCTCAAGAAAAACTCCATGGAAGCTTCAGTTCAAGCTTTGAGAATACAAAGTTCAAGGTGAGTTTTCTCTCCATTTCTCTTGATCTTCTTCTTGCCGAAGCCTAAGGCTCTCCATTTCACTTGGTTAAATCTGAGTTCTCACCATTTCTAACCTTGGTTTTAAGGATAGAAGCTCAAGGCAGCCACAAACTACTCACACTCATAGGGAAGTTGTTTGTAACTTTGATCATCAAGGAGGTAACCTCTAGTATTTTTTGAAATGTCCTTTCATCCCTTGTTTCATTCTTTCCTTTGGATCATGATCTGATTTTATGATGTTTTGGGAGAGGTTTGAAGATATTATAGAATAGTGGAGAGGCCCGAAACCTAAAAGGGAGACACACAACCAAAACCTAGAGCAACTAAGGTAAAACACTAGTGAACTTTGGTTTATGTTTTGTACAAGCTTAGGAAATCTGCTTTGCATGAGTGTGTCATGTGTTATATTCTTCATTTGGTCTGCAATATTGTGTTTATGATTTATGGTTTATGCATGCATGGTGGTAGAGTTTGTTGTTAGCTTGCTACCAAAGTCTTATTCTTAACTTCCAAAGGGTCAAGCACTTCCATAATGACTTAGTTCATAAAAATAAACTCCATAAATCAATTTTATAGGAAGAGTACAAGATTTTAGGCTTTTTAAACGCTAAAAAATATTTTGTATGCTAGGAGTTATGCATGTTTTGTGAAACTTGTACAAATATGGGAAAAAATGTTGTCAGGCGGGATTCACGAATTTTGGGCAATTTGTTAAGTGGATAAATCAAAGTATATTTGAATGAAATTTTGTGAAAATGGTTATGGTATATCAAAGTTTGAATGGAGAAAGTTTCATGGAAATATGATTAATATATTAGGAGTTATAAAATTTTTAAATTGACAAGAAATCTGGAAAAACGTTTTTGGTCATTTTGGCCCTTGCACTTTGGAAAATGTTTCAGTAGGTAAAATTAAATATTTTGGGCTGATTTTCAAACTTAACACTCTGTATATTTTTAATAAAATTGGCAAAGTTTCATAGAAAGATAATAAAAGTTTAGAAGAAAATATAAGATTTCGAAATAAAACCTTCTAGGCAGCCACCTTGGTGAACGTTTTTCACCAAGCAAAAATTATATTTTTGGCCTAATTTTTTTCTCAAGGATATTTTTAGCACAAGTTAATTTGTACCTAAGAAAAAATTAGATCAAAATACCAAGCCAGTTGGATTTTGTACATCTCTTAAGTTTAGGAAAAATATGGATTTCAAAATAAAAAAGTTTCAGACCATACTTTTTGGTGACAACTTTTACCTAGTTAAAATGTGTATTTTTGTCTAAAAATTAGTATGGAACTTCTTGGAATATCCAAGAATGGCTTTGTAAAAATAAGGAACTTTTGAGTGTAAAGATTTAAAATGGAAGCCTTCCAAAGTTTGGAAATTTTAACAAATGGAACAATTTTTCAACACTTAGAAATATTTTTAGACTTTTTACGAAAAAGTAAGTATTAAAGGATATTCAAAAGTAGGCTTAGATTTTTATCTTAACTAAGTAAGAGGTTTATTTTAAACACCAGTAAATGGAATAAACTTATAACGTTAAGATTCACCTTAAAATTATTAAATAAATAATAATAATTGAAAAGGGGTCCAAAGCCTATTTTTCCAAAATAATTAAGGGAAAAACTATTCTTTTCTAAACAAATCTTAAGAGATTTTTAAGAATAAATTAATTCTTCTAGTACCTAAATAGAGTCAAAAGTTAAACTTAATTTTCTTACTATCGATTATTAATTGAGCAATTTTCTTTGCCGTTAGTTGTTAAGGGATTAAACTTGGTACATCATTAGTATGCTACATTTAGATAACCTGGCTAAGGTCGAGAATAGAATAAATCATGGAAAGTAATTAGGGTCAAACCTTTCAAAAGAATCTAAGGTTTCCGAGGGCTTAGAGGGAAGATTTCAAAAACCAATAACGAATTGTTGTACTAGTTCAATATTTTCTATATTAATCTTAATGCTAAAAGAAAACTTAATAATTATTAATTGCCATAATTAATCTGAGTGTACTGTATGGCTAACTACAATACTGGCTAATCAAGGATGGGACTTAGAGGAAAATCCTGCATATTGTTAAGGACTATGGTAAGTCAACCCTAACTTCTTTGACTACAACATGAATAACTAGCGTATTGCTTGTTAGATTCAGGTCACAAGCACAAGTATACACAATTGTTGTAGAAAGTCTATAATGGTGTTATCCTAGTGATACATAGTTGTTGCAGAACGTCTATAATGGTGTTATCCTAGTGGACATGAGTTGATGTTTAATTCCAACATTGATGAAACTGCTGAGAGCATTATTCCACAGAGCTCGTATGCTTGTGAGGAGGTAAGAATACCTAATGGCACAAATGGCACTAATGGTACTAATGTAAAATAAATATGTTGGTGAGGTCGAGGGATTGATAATCGTGGACCATTATTAGACTGGTGTTTCCACACCCGTGACAGCAGTTGATAATTGATATAGCTACTGCTTGATTGAATATTGATATGATGCATGCTCCCTCTAACTAATGTTACGATTCGTTAGTTCAATTATATACAATAATGAAATAGAGAGATTATTGATGTGATGCATGTACACTATGAACTATATTAGTATGTGATGATCTGAATTGCATATGAATATAAGTTGTAGAGAACTTATTTGGGGTCAAAAAATTAAGTTTCCTCTAGGATAGTATTTATTGGTGTTGTTGTTGATAAAATTTCTATGTCATTGTTTTGACTACTCTAGGGTTATAGAGATTGTTCTATATATTTGTTTTATTTTGAGGTCTTCTACGTGCAGGTTCGATTTTGAATTTTGGCTATTGGGCATGACCACAAGTTTTTCAGGACGCTTACGTGCTCTTGAATTTTATGTTGAGGGCCCGATTATACCGGAACCCTAATTCTGGTTAGATTTCTCAATGTTGTTATTATGGCTAAGGCTTGGTTATCTTTATTGATGTTATTTGTGTTGGGATGATCTTACTAAGCATTTTCTCTTACCTAGTTGTTTCATGTTGTAGGTAAGATGAAAGCAAGCCAGAGTAGTGAGCGCTGGAGTCTGCGTTGTGGAAATTGATAACCCTACAAAATAGAGTTATTTTACCACTTTTTATGTGCTAATTGTTGCTTAATTCTTGAGTTTTTAATTGATTTATTAAGTTTTTAAGTAATTTTGAATTTATTAGTCTTATTTTGATTTTATATATTTTTGTGTGTTTTTATAGTAATTTTGTTGTAAAATGTTGTAGTTAATTATTTGAATTATTATTGTTAAGTTAGTGGTAAAAAAATGTTGTATTATTGAACTTAAATGTTTAATAGAAATTAAGTTTTAATTAATATTTTCATGAATTTATAAGGTATATTTGATTATTGAAAATATTTAGTTTTAATTTAATTTATATTTGTTTTATAGGGAATTTGTTATATTTTATTTGCTCTTGAAAAGCAAGAAAAATGAGAGAAAAGTGGTATTTTTGGGAGAAAATATAGGAAAGTTGGCCTTTTTTGAAAACTTTCAGCCACAAGGCCCAAGGCTCATCACGTGAAGCCCAATTGCCTCCAGCTACAGCCACCTCACGTTCAGCACTCCATCAGCCACGTTCAACTCCACCAGCCTCCAGCATCAATGAAGCTCCTGCCACCTCACAGCCATCTCCTTCAGCACATCACATTCCAAGACTACCCATTCTCCCATCAGCTCTTCAGCAAAAGCAAGCCCAAACGCCAGGCCCAACAGGCCCCTGCCCAGCTGCTTCCTTTGGCCCGCCAGCTTCCCTGCTGCACGCCAGCACCTCTCTTCAGCAGCTTCTCTTCTAGCTGCCTTCCAAGCACTCCAGCTGCCAACCCAAAGCAGCCCCAAGTACCAAAACAGCCAGCCAAATCCCTTGAGCCCAACATTGTCCCTTTTGTCTAAAAATACCAACATTTTTACCCCACTTTCTACACATTTTACCCCAAAACATTATTATTACACCCTATAATTTACCCATATTAGCCATATTATAATTAATTCAATTAATTTAATCAGTTTAATTAATTTAAATTGATTATTTTAATACCTCATTTTTGGCTATAAATAAGGGATTTGGTGTCCATTTTTTGGAGAGAGGTTACTATACCATAATTTCTACACATTCAAAACCTCTCAATTCTCTTCTTCTTCTTCTTCTTTTTGGTTATTTTCTATGTATTTTTAGAGGAACAATTTGGGGGTTCATCCTCCAAATTTTCCTATTTATGTTTGTAATTTTTAGTTTGTATTTTCTACTCTAGTTATGTGCTTCTAATCTTTTTAAGATTATTAAGGTGATGATGAAACAATATGTAACTAGATAGTGTTTATTTTGTATGTTGATTTCCCATTTTGTGCAACAAAGTTTATGGATTTTCTTCTTCAAATATCTTCTTTCATCTTAAATATCATGTATTTTGGATTGTTAGCACATATTTAAACTTTGTTCTTCATTAGTGCAAATACATAATATTCTTTGTGTAAGATGTGTCATTAAATTGTACACATCCATGCTTAGAACAAAAATATTATGTTTTGCCTTATAAATAATGTTCATTGATTTATTTGTTATTTCATTAGATTGATTTACACTAAATGCTTTGAAATTATAATTTTGAAAAGTGAAGAAAAATCTTATCTTTTTAGAAGTAATTTGTGCTTAAAATTATAAATCTCTTTAGAAAATAATAGTTTGATTTATTTTAACTATCACTAAAACTTGGGAATCAATGTACTTTTAAATATTATTGAACTTATATTTTGTGGATTCTAATCCTTAATAATTTTATTTTACTATCTTGATTTCTACTTTTAATTTATGTTATAGATATTGTCTTTAATTTCTTTATTATTATCTTTTATTTTATTTTTATTATACAAAAATCTCATCAATCTTTGGAACTAGGTTAGAATTTATTAATTTTGATTTAAAATAGTTTCATTTTCGATTTTAGACAACTCCTTTGGGTTCGACATCCTTGCTTACACGATCACTATTCTTTATGAACGATTCGTGCGCTTGCGATTTATAAATTTTTAAACATACCTGTTTTGGGTCCATCAGAAATGTACATGTGGCCCGACCATGGGAAGTCTACACTTTTGAAAAATATGTTTTACTTTTATAAGAACATATCTTGGGCCATGTATTTTCAATGTTTAGAACTTTATAATGTTGTAATCACTTTTCAAGTATGCACAAACTTCCAAACTAAAGTATTATTGTTTTTAAAAGTTTTTTTATACATATTTTTTAGTATTTTTAAGGTTAAAATTATTATTATTCCGCATTATTAGTCTTGTAAATTATTTGGGTCCTTTCATTCCACAAGGTTCAAAACCAATTGGGTTCAAGTGGGTTTTTCAGAGGAAATATCACACCAATGGCTCTTCACAAACCTTCAAGGCTAAATTAGTAGCCAAAGGGTTTAAACAAAATGCAGGAATCAATTATTTTGACACATATACTGTGGGTGCTAGGACAACCACCATAAGAGTTTTATTTACTTTATCATAAATTTATAATATTTATGTTCATCAAATGGATGTCAAAACGACATTCCTAAACGAAGATCTCGCTGAGGAGATCTACATGGAACAAACAGAGGGTTTTATTCTAAGGGGAAATAAACATAAAGTGTGTAGCCTTGTTAAATAATTGTATGGATAAAACAAGCACCAAAACAATGGCATGAGAATTTTGATAAATCCATTGTTTTGGATGGCATTAAACACAATAATGCAGAAAAGTGCTTATACTCTAAGATTTGTGATGGCTATGTCATCTTGGTGTGTCTATATGTTGATTTTGAGTAATGAGAAGAGAGTCATAATAGAAACGAAGAGTTTTCTATCTTCCACTTTCAAGATGAAGGACCTTGGAGAGGTTGATACCATTTTTGGTATAAAAGTGAGAAGAAATAGTGGGGGTTATGCCTTAAGTCAATCTCACTATGCTGAGAAAGTGCTTGAAAAATTTAGTCATCTCAAAATGAAAGAGGCAAATACACCATTTGATTCAAGCATAAAGCTTAAAAAGAACAATGGTATAGTGGTGGCTTAACTTGAGTATGCAAGTGCATTAAGGAGTCTAATATATGTTGCTCATCGTAGAAGAGTGGATATTGCACATGCAGTTAGTAAACTAAGTTGGTTTACTAGAAATTAATTCAACTATCAAACATTGGAAGACAATTGAGAGAGTTCTAGGGTACCTTGAGAGAACCAAGAAGCTAAGCCTCCAATATTAAAAGTTTTCAAAGATACTTGAGGGATATTTCGATGTAAGTTGGATGTTGAGTGTGGGAGAAAATCTCTCCACAAATGGTTGGGTGTTTATATTAGAAGGAGAATCAGTTTCTTAGGGTTCAAGAAACAAAGATGTATTTCACACTCAACCATGGAGGCAAAGTTTATAACTCTAGCGGCAACTGGCAAAGAGGTCGAGTGGCTTAGAGATCTCATGTTTGATATCCTAATTTTTGTGGATAATGAATCGATGAACTCGATACATTATGATAGTCAAGCCACATTAGCTAAAGCCTATAATGGCATATACTGTTATGATTGGTTAAATACGTATTGAAATTTGTTAGGCACGAAGAGGTGCAAAAACCATAACGATTTCACTAAAGTCAACATGAGTGGGTTGACTTTTTGTATAGGCATCAATAAATTATCTTTTTGAGTCCAAAGTGTTTCATTAGAGTATACATGAGTACCCAAAATGTTTTGAGGCATTTGGAGATGTTTTGGGGCAAGTTTGTGGGCGTTATTACGGGGGCATTTGCGTTGCGTCGCCTATCGGAGGTGATGCAATGCCTAGAAGCACATGGGAGACAAAGTCCTAGTAGGCGACGCATCGCCTGGGCAGTTCATACAGGATCGTACAATTACATGTTTTGGCTCCAAAACTTAATTTAAAGTGCTCTAATATCATTGGTTGAGACTAATGAGGGTTTGGATGCATTTGGAGATGTTTTGGGGAGACTTTTGGGGCGTCAAGTCTGTGGTATCTGCGTTGCGTCGCTTGTAGGAGGCGATACATCACTCGGGAGACAAACTCCCATATAGGCATTGCATCGCCTACATGGTGGCAATGCAATGCCTAGGCAATTCGTACTAGACCGTAGAGTTACGTAATTTTGGTTCCAAAACTTAGTTTAAAATGCTCTTATCTCATTGGTTGACACTAATGAGGGTTCCTATATTATTTAATGGGTTCATTTGAGTCTTTGGTGAATTGATCACTCACCATTCTCTCTCTCTCTCTCTCTAACTCACAAAGGTTACTAGTTTTCTCCAAGATCTTCATCAAGAAAGTTTGACTTGTATGAAGATCAAGGCTTGTAAATCTCAATCTCATTCCAACTTGTTTACAAGCATTGAATTTTCAAACAAGTCAAGCTTTCTTGATGAAGATCTTGGAAAAAACTAGGAATCTTGAGAGCTAGAGAGAGAGGTGAGTGATCAATTCACCAAAAACTCAGATGACCCATTTAAATAGTATAGGAACCCTCATTAGACTCAACCAATGAGATTATAGCATTTTAATTTGAATTTCAGAGCAAAAAACACGTCACTATATTGTCATGTACAGACCCCCCAGGAAATGCGTCACTTGCACCCAAGTGATGCATCGCCTAAAAGGTGATGCATCACCACCATGTGGGTGATGCGTCACCTATCTAGTTCTTTCAAAGATCGGTGACGCGTCGCCTCCTAGAGGCGATGCAATGTAGAACTCTCTGACTTGGCTCCCCAAAACTTGTCTCAAAACATCCCTAAATGCCTCCAAACTTTTTGGGGTACTCTTATATAGTCCAAAGAAGCACTTTGGACTCAATAAGATAATTTATAGATGCATATACCAAAAGTCAACTCACACATTTTGACTTTAGTGAAACTATTATGGTTTTTGCACCTCTTCGTCCCCACTTGGTTAAATACATCCTCCTCCTGTAGTCTGAATGATATTAGTTCATAAAATAAAGTACCTTTTGGGTTTGAAATTATCTTAGTGAAAACACTACAAAGCTTCTATTGAAATGCTTAGGTATTCTTAAAATATTGAACCAACATTCCTATTGATAAAAATTGGTAATCTCTCACACACCTCTACCTGGTTACTCATGTATTTCCCATTTTGCGCGCTCAGCACTCTTCATGAACTTGTGCTTATCCAATCATGAACCATCCAGAGAGAAAACTCCAACTCTCTTAAGAGGCGGCACCACCTCTAGGTTCACATAGGTGAGATTCTTACAACATTTTTGCTATCTTTAGAGATGTTTGTTGCTCTTCAACTGAATTTCATTAAAAGCCTATGGCTTAACCCTAATGTCTGGTAGCAACCAACATTAAATTATCCTAGACGAGACTTTTAAGTTGTTAATGTTGTAAACTATTCCCTTGTCAACAACTTATTCTTACTCGTTGAACTCTACACTTGATGTATATAAGCTTTGAGTTGGGTTTCCATCATTGGGGAATCTATTGGTCAAGGAGTTTTAGTCCCATCCCTCTATTTGTATAACTCACCAAATTTTTTCCTAGATGTTTGGTAAATGGAACCACTAAGTTCTCACACGATTTGACATACGAAATTGATATGACACTCTTATCAATCATTTCTCTCACATAGTCATGTCTTAGACTTATATGTCTAGACATCCCATTATATATCTTATTGTAAGCTTTAATCAAAGTGCTTGATTATCACAATGTATCGATATCGTTGATATATCAATCGAGAAATTTTGGTATCTACTTCATGATATCTCTTACCCACTCGGCCTCTTTGCTGGTAAAATTTATTTAATGCCCAAACGTGACTTCCACTAAGCGGTGGTTGTAGTATAGATCAGGTAGTCATTCCACGAGGAGGCAAAGAAACAAAATTAACAATAAATAGAGTTAGAGGTACATAATGTGAGGAAAATTTGAATAAGAGATGTTTTTGTTTTCTTTAAGATTGGAAGATTACAAATAAATATAAGATAAATGTGTGATGTAACAAAAGGTAACAAATAGGAAAGAGAGTCACATATAAGCAATACTTATTTATTTGGATCTTTGATTTACAAAAATTACACAAATGAATAGTTCACATCCCAACCATTCATTTGGAAGATTTAATATTGAAGCACAAATATATTTCACAAAAATGCATTTAAGTGATTAATATTCTCTTCCATGGAAGGAGGAGATAAGTCTCATGAGAAATCCAAAACTGACAACATACCATTGACAATAATTTAATAAAAGATTGGACATAAAACATAACACAAATATTACTTTTAATATTTATAAAATACATAGAAAGAGCATGAGTAATTCTATATAGATTTAGCAAAAGTAAATATATATGAATGGGGTGGAGAAAATGATGAAGATATTATCTATATTACTTTTACTAATTTGATAATACATAGAAAGTGCTTGACAAAATATATTTACTATTGGTAAATATAAAGATAATATGATAAAGAAAAAGAGATCAAAGAAAATAAATCACTTAAATATATAAATTCGAGGCACGTGGTGAATCAAAAATATCAAACAAAGTCATAGTGCATATAAGATCATCTCTAACCTTCCTAAGAAGGTTCGCCTATTATGCTACACATTCTCATAAAAATTCTAGAAAGAAAAGATGAGAAGTGTTACTAAAATTTGGTAGAGTTTTTCTACCAAAAAATTACATACAAACTATGGAAAATGAGCTCCCAGTTATAGAACCTCAAAAGTTATTGAAAAATAAATAAAAAAAACTTGGGGTTTGCAAATAAATAAAATATAAATTATAAAATCTGAGTATTTAAAAAAAATTATATTATTAATATTAATATTTACAGTGTGATCATGGCTATTTTTGGCCTTCTTTGTTTGCATGAAGGTGGAGTAAGAGGAAAATAAGGAGCTGATGGGGTTGAGAGGCAGAAATTGACATTAGACCATTTGACTAACTGGTCAAGTGCTAAAAAATGAACTGGGCTGAAGGAGGCCTGATAGGCGGACTGGGCCTCATGGGAGAGTGGTGAGCCAAAGGGTAGAGGAAAGGCCCAGGCGGCACAAATGGGCTGGACACGCAGGCGAGTCAAGCACAGGTGCAGGTCGCGAGCCGAGTAAGATGCGGGTAGGCTAGGGCTGTTGGAGGGTGCGTGGCAAGTGGGCATGCCGCCACTTGGAAACACAGGGAGAAAGAGAATGGGAATGGGGTGGGCTATTTCTTCTGGGTCAGCTTCTTTTCAAACATATCTTCTTTTCTTTCTTCTTTTTCAGATTTACTTTAATTATTTTTCTTGCTTTTCCTAATACCAAAAATGTAATTTAATTCCTACAAATAAGAATAAATGAAATCATAATCAAATATTTTCATTCATAAAATATATCATATTAATTCAATGAAAATAATAATTAAAACTTAATTTATTTTAACATTTAAGATCAATAAAGTTGCACTTTTCACCACTAATCACAACCCCCAACTAGTTTATTGCTACTCCCTAGTAATTCAAACGGATAATAATATTACCAATATGAAATAGTGAATTAAATTATGCAAAATCATTTAACAAAATATCTAGTAAGAATTTAGAAAAAATTTATTTAAAAATATCAAAGTTTGTAGAGTCCCAAAATTTTACTTAGCTAGCTAGATATGTAATGACCCAACTACTCAAGACTTTGGACCATTAATGACTACTATACATAGACACTAATCTTTAATAAAACTCACAAGTGAAATAATCATAATTTCATTAAAACTTGTAAGACAAATGTTAAACTACATAAAATTAAAAATAGGATATGGGATCCCATTACTTTTAAAATAAAAATATAACATAACTTTAAATAAATGGGTTACAAAATAAAGTCCGGAAAATACATATAAAGCATAATTTTTAAAAGACTAAGAAGCGACTTCATCCTCAAATCGAACGCTGAATCCACCAATTCCATCCTGCCTCAATACATAACCCCCAAGCTGCCAAGAACCTTTCCGCCACCATAGCTATTTTCCTGCACATATAAACATAAAGGAATGAGCCTAATGCCCAACAAGGAAAATCTAACAACATAAATCATATACATAAAATTCATATCATATGCTAAAAACATACCATAAACATATACCATAAGCATATCATAATCACATGTCACATATACTTATAATGGCCATTACTTCTTGGGGCTTGTAAACTAAACAAGTCATATGCCCATTAGATTTGTGAGGCTTACTAGCTAAGCAAGTCATATGCCCATAAATTTATTGGGGCTTGTTAGCTATACAAGTCATATGCCCAAGCCTATCAACATACATAATATAACATTTCATAACACATAAATCATAAGATAACATATAACATATAGAATCCTATCCTATTTTCCTTACCAAAAAAAAAATACCGGGATATGAGAACAGGATTGGGACTTTGGAACACTCCTAAAAACCATCAAAGAAAGGTGAGTATACTAAAGAAAAAGGGATGAAAAGAATGAAAGAACTATACCATCGAAAAGATACTTACCAAGAACCTTACGTTCAAGATCTTAGATTTCCTAACAAAGAATAAAGAATAGAGTTAGGATTTTGAGTAGAAAACTATAAGAACTTAAGGAAACAATACAGAAATAAACTAGAATTTGGAATACCTTTAATGCTTCTATGACCGAACTACTCCTCGAAACTGAAATATACTATAAACCTTACTTCCCGAGTGTTTATTAAGCTTATAAGGATAAAGCTTATAACCCTAACCCAAGTGTTTATCACTCTTAAAATAACCTAGCAGCTTGCAGACTCTGAACTTAGCTTGATGAATGAATAAATGGCTGGGTACTAGGTCCTATTTATAGAGTTCAAGAATGAAAAGATCTTCATTTAACTTGAATAAAATAATGGCTTTTTAATTGAAAAGTATTTGAATTATCATTCAACAGAGGCTGAAGACTCGGTCAGAAAGATGCTGGACTTATCAAGAGGTTAAAGATTAAAATGAGCTCGGTTTTAAAAACATTCAAAAATCTAGTACATGAGCCGATATATTGCCCCTAGTAGGTGATATATCGCCTCGGCTAATATGCCCGAGGCTCGTCGAGGTGCTCGTGCGAAGTTACGTGTTTTTCGTATCCCCGTATGGTGATATAACGCCCCCTATAGCTGTGATATATCAGCATACGCTGAAATATTAAACACGTAATTACACATTTTCAGTCTAATTTGAATTGAGTAAACAGCCTTGACTAAGTCCTTTAACGATTTCAAAGCTGCTGGCAGACCCTAGGATATTCAAATATTGATCTTAATAAACTTATTCCTCAAAAATACTAAATTATCATTAAACATACACAAGACTAGTGTTACTATCTTATTGGGTCTATCTAAACCTTATAATATAATAAATATCACCATCAATATCAGTCATATTAATCAAACCTTAGGTTAAAATTAATATTCTTAAACTTAGAAAATCTACAAGTGTTACTACGAGTGTCCAACTAAATCCCGGTCTGAACTAAAATCCACAGTCATAAAAATACTACAACTATTACTATTGCTACAACTATCTAACTAGCTAAGTAAAGTTCTTTGACTCTGCAAGATAGTAGTAGTAGTAGTTATAGTATGTTTATTACTGTGTATTTTGGTTCAAGCCGGGACTTAGTTGAACACTCGTAACAACACTTATAGATTTTATAAGTTTAACCTATAGTTTAAGAATATTAGTTATAACATAAGGTTTGATTAATATAGCTGGTTATGAAGATGTCATTTATTATACTATAAGGTTTAGATAGAACCAATAAGATCATGACATGTGTCGTGTGCATGTTTATTGAGAAATTAAGCATTTTTTATGAACACTTTTATAAGAGAAATATTTGAAAACCCCAAAATTTGCCAGCAACTTTAAAAATGTTATATGACTCAGTCAAAGTTGTTTACCCAATTCAAATTAAGCTGAAAAAGTGCAATTACATGTATAATATTTCAGCGTATGCCAATATATCGCTGCTCTAGGGGCGATATATCACCACACGGGGAATACGAAAAACACGTAACTTCGCACAAATGCATCGTCGAGCCTCGGGATATAGGCCCAGGCGATATATGGCCTACAACGGGCGATATATCATCCATAGGGAAAGATTTTCAAATTTTTATGAAACAGAGCTCAATTCAACACTCAACCTCTTAGCAAGCCTCTGAACCTTTTGACCGAGTCTTAAGCCTCTGCTGAACGATTATTCAAATGTTTTTCAATTAAATATTCATTATTTTATTCAAGATAAAAGAAGATCTTTTCACTCCTTGAACTCTATAAATAGGACCTAGTACCCAGCCATTTCTCTCATTCTGCAAGCTGTGTTCAAAGCCTTGAGGATGCTAGGTTTACTATTGAGAGATAAACACTTGGGTTGGGGTTATAAGCTTTATCATCTTAGGCTTATTAAACACTTGGGAAGTAAGATAAAAGTGTGTTTTTCAATATCGAGGTGTAGTTCGGTTCTAGTGCATTCAAAGGTATTCCTATTCCTAGTTCATTTCTGTATGTTTCATTATTTTCTTATAGTTTTTCTTTACTCAAATCCTAACTCGTTGTTTTCCACTCTTGGTTAGGTATTTAAGTTCTTTGAGCTTAAGATTTCTTGTCGGTAAGTTTCTTCTCAGTGGTTTAGTCCTCTTGTCATCATCTCTTTTCTTTAGAATACTCACATTCTTCTTGTTGGTTTTAGGAGCGTTCCAAATCCCGTCCTTGTTCTCATAAATCCCGGTTTTGGTAAGGAAAATATGATAGTTTCTATATGTTTATGTATAATATGTTATGATAATTTTATGTTATGTTATGTTATGTTTTTATGTATCTAGGGCTCATAGTTGCTTACTTAGCAAGCCCTATTGTTTATCATTTTCATGGTTTAGAGTTATGATTTACCCTACCTCAACTAGTAGACTGAGGACCTAGATGGGTTATCATATACTACCATGTGATATACTACCATGTGATCTAACCTACCTCAATTAGTAGACAGAGGACCTAGATGGTTTATCACATGCCATGTTAATGAGTTAATGGCCATTAATATTGTAGTCCTATATACATTTTTATAGTCATATGTTTATAGTTTATGTTTATGTTTATGTTTTATGCTTTTAGTAGATTTTCCTTGCTGGGCATTAGGCTCATTCATTTATTTTTATGTATGCAGGAAAATAGTTATGGCGGCGGAAGGATTCTTGGCAGCTTGGGGTTGTGTATTGAGTAAGAATGGATTTGGTGGACTACATGAACGATTCGAGGACGACGTTGTTTTCAGTCTTTTTAATTACGTTTTCTATGTATTTTCCGCACTTGGTTTTGTAACAAATTAATTTAAGTTAAGTTATGTTTTATTTTTCAAACAATGGGATCCCATACCCCGCGTTTATGTATTTCAACTTTTACTTTATAGTTTTTAATAAAGTTATGAATGTTTCATATGTATGTTTTCTTAAGAATAGTGTCTATGAATAGTAGTTTTAATGGTCCAAAGTCTTAGAATTAGTTGGGTCATTACATTTGGTATCAGAGCAAATGGTTCATTCGCATGAAGTTCTCCTTGATACACACGCTCAAGCTCCGAATCTTACCGCCAAGTAAGTGTTTATGATTATAGTTATTATGTTTATATGTATAGCTAATGATTTTAGCCTTTATGTTTTCAGTTAAAATGAATGGAGCATTAATTTATGAGGATATCCGAGCCATTAATGCCTTAAAAAGAATTAGAGAACCAAGAAACACTGTAGGAGTGCTAGAAAGAATCACTCGGAGACTACTTTTGTTTCACAGGGAGATAGGTCACCTTCAAGAATCTAAGCAAATCTTGATGAGATCAACAGAGCAATATGTTTTAGTAATTAGACTTTTTAGAGATTATCCTAGTGTGATTGCAACCTTAGAAGATATTTGGGAGATGATATATGATGAAGATGAATTGCCGGTAGCTATGAGATATTATTTTCTCATTCTTAGGTTCACTTCAAAAATGGAATTTCAATTCACCAATAAGCAAAAACATAGAATTTTTACGAATCTTCCTCAAGGGTATTTTGAGGCACAAGACAATGATGACTATGAAGAAATAGATGACGATATGCTAGATGAAGGATCAGATGTAGAAGATCCCAATTTTTAAGAATAGATTAGTTTCTTATTTATTTTGTTTATTTGCTTTTGTGATTGTAAATAGTGAAAACTTTTTTTCCAAATTAATATCATTGTTATTTTGATGACATGAATGAGTTTGATTTTCTTTTGCAATCATAATAAAATAAATTTAATAAATAATGACTAAGTTCGGTGAGGGTGGATACAAATCAATGAACCAGGTTCTCTATATTGAGAGTTAGGGGGCCATAGTAGTGGGAACGATTTTACTGATCCTAGCCCTCCCTCAATATGGTTAACTTTGGAACAAAGATGAGTTTCAAGCCTGAGTTTTAAGTCATATAGGATGATTAGAAACAAACTTAGAAAATAATAAAGATGGCTTATTTTTCTAAGTATAGAAGCCCACTCTAATAATAAAGAAGACTTATATAATTTTCATAAGAAGTCATAATTAATAGGTCCGAGTTATATTTGTTTAGATTAAGTTTTTGCCTTACAGCCTATTAGGGTAATGTTCTAACATGTTTTTCTCAACTGTTAGAACTCTGCTGAAGATGTCGCTCCGTAGGTCTGCTCGCAACAATGCTAATGCCTCCAACGCTGCTCCTGGGAGCAATGAAGCCCCTCTTGTTTGCAGAAGGGGAGTGCGTGCTACTAACCGGAATGCGCCGCCGCCGGTTGACAACACTGCAGAAATTGCCAGAATGCGACAGCAAGTAGAAGAATTATTGCAGCAACAGCGACAACAGGCTCAGCCTTAGCCTCAGACCCAGCCTCCGCCTCCGCCACAGCCTCAGCAAATGGCCCCAACACCCCATCAAGTTGGTCCATATGGGGGATGGCCAGTGGCGAACTATGTGCCATACCCAGCTCAGCACATGGAGCCAGTTTATGAGCGGTTTCATAAGCAACATGCTCTGAACTTTGAAGGGACTACAGACCCCTTCGAGGCAGAAGAATGGCTCAGAAACGTGGAGCCAATCCTGATGCACATGAACCTCAGCAACGCGGACCACATATCCTGTGTTTCGTCTCTGCTCAAGAAAGATGCCAGAATATGGTGGGACTTAGTTCAGTAGACTCATGATGTTGCCACCATGACTTGGACCCGATTTGTGGAACTGTTCCACAAAAAGTACTACAATTCGGCAGTCATTGCTTCAAGAGTCGAGGAGTTCGCTGGCCTGAAGCAAGGGAGTTTATCAGTGGCAGAATATGCTCGGCAGTTCGATCGATTAGCTAAGTTTGCACTGGAAATGGTTCCAACTAACTTTCTGAGGGTGACCAAGTTCGTTAGAGGACTTCGACCGAAGATTGAGCTAGGGGTTAAGCTAGCAAACCTAGGAAATACTACCTATACCGATGTTCTAGAAACGACAATAGAAGTAGAAAGGCTTCAGGCAAATGTTAGTAAAGAAGAAGCCAGTAAGCCTGAGCCTAGACAGCAGAGTTAACCTCAGACTAGTCGGAACAAAAACAACAACAATCAGTCCAACAACAACAATAACGGTCAGAAAAGAAGGCATCCTGACAATAAGCAGTCCGATAGCGATAAAAGGGCACAGACGAATAATGGAGGTAATAGGTCGGGTTATGTAGAATACCCGCAATGTGCTAAGTGCTAGAAGAAACATCATGGTGAATGTCGGGCAAACACCAAGGGATGCTGCAACTGTGGTCAGGAAGGACACCGGAAGAGAAATTGTCCCCAGCTCTAGCCAGAGGGGAAAAAGGAAGACAAGATGGTTCCCGCCAGGGTATTTGCCTTAACCTTCGAAGAAGCTGATGCTAGCAATAAAGTGGTCACAAGCCAAGTTTCTATCCTCAATAATATATGCTCTGTATTATTTGATTCGGGAGCCACTCATTCGTATATCTCGTTAGGAATGATAGAAAAACTAGACAAACCTTGTGAAAGATTTAGAACTACGTTTGTAACAGAGTAGCCTTCGGGCAAAGTAGTTCTATCATCACGGATAGTACGAGGCGTATCGATCAAGATTGAGGACGTAGAACTAGAAGGAGACCTGATAGAACTGGAGATCAAAGACTTCGACGTAATACTAGGCATGGACTAGCTAGCAAGGCATGGCGCAACCATCGACTGCAAACGCAAGAAAGTGACGTTCGAGACTCCTAACGGCCAGAGACTGTGCTTCATGGGTCAAGTTTTAGGACTACGCACACCGTTAATATCATCTCTCAAAGCTCAAAGGATGATAGAAAAAGGATGTCAAGCATTCTTAGCTAACATCATAGATGTGGTAAAGGAAACGCCACTTAAGGTTGGAGACGTCTGCATCGTAAAAGAATTCCCAGAAGTATTTCCCGACGACTTACCAGGGTTGCCACCGACTCGGGAAATAAACTTCACGATTGAATTAGTACCAGGCACCGAGCCTTTCTCCAAGGCACTATACCGGATGGCACCTACAAAAATCAAGGAGTTAAAGACGCAGCTACAAGAACTCCTAGACTTGGGTTTCATTAGACCGAGCCATTCACCATGGGAAGCACTGGTTCTATTTCTGAAGAAAAAGGACGGAAGCATGCGGATGTGCATAGATTACCGCGAGCTGAATAAGGTGATGATTAAGAATAAGTACCCGCTACCCCGGATTGACGAATTGTTTGATCAATTCCAAGGCGCGACTGTGTTTTCAAAGATTGATCTACGGTCCGGGTATCACCAGCTCAAGGTACGGGAAGAGGACATTCCTAAGACAGCTTTTGGAACTCATTATGGGCATTACGAGTTTTTAGTTATGTCTTTTGGTCTTACCAACGCTCCAGCCGCGTTTATGGATTTAATGAATAGGGTCTTTAAGGACTACTTGGATAAATTCATCGTAGTTTTTATTGACAACATCTTAGTATACTCAAAGGACGAAGTCGAGCACGAGGAACATTTAAGGTTGATCTTGTTACGAATAAAGGAGCATCAACTCTACGCCAAGTTCAAGAAGTGCAAGTTTTGGCTTTCACAAGTAGCATTCCTCGGGCACATTGTATCCAAGGACGGAGTTGCAGTAAACCCATCTAAGGTAGAGGTTGTGAAGGATTGGCCAAGACCAAAGAACGCATCAGAGGTAAGAAGCTTTCTGGGATTAGTAGGTTATTATAGAAGGTTTGTAGAATGCTTTTCTAAGATAGCCACTCCGCTCACCAACCTGACCCAGAAACAACAAAGGTTCAACTGGACTGATAAGTGTGAATAAAGTTTCCAGTTTCTTAAGGATAAGTTGTGCTCAGCACCAATACTCTGTGTACCGACACCCAACGACAAGTTTATAGTCTACTGTGATGCATCGAAGCAAGGATTGGGTTGTGTGCTGATGCAGAATGACAAGGTGATATCCTATGTCTCAAGGCAGCTGAAGGAGTACGAGCAACGCTATCCAACTCACGATATGGAGTTGCCAGCGGTGGTCTTTGCATTGAAAATTTGGCGCCATTATCTTTACGGAGAACGGTGTGAGATCTATACGGACCACAAAAGTCTAAAGTACTTCTTCACTCAGAAGGAGCTCAACATAAGGCAGCGCAGGTAGTTAGAGCTAGTGAAGGATTACGACTACGAAATCCTAAACCAACCGGGAAAGGCAAACGTAGTTGCTGATGCGCTAAGTAGGAAGAGTTATGGAAGTATAGCAGCACTAGCCAGAATAGAAAAGCCACTATAGCAGGAGCTGATCAATGCCGGGATAGAAGTAGTCATTGGTAAGCTGGCTAATTTGTCTATCTAGTGAAATCTATTAGAAGATATACGGGTTGGGCAAGGGCATGATGACACATTAGTGGCACATATGGATGTAGTTAGAGAAGGCAAGGCCACAGATTTCTCAATATCAGGTCAAGGGCTATTGAGATATAAGGATCGAGTATCATGCCTAATGATCTAGGGATTAAGATAAAGATCTTAGAAGAAGCGCACAGTACCCCATATTCAGTTTACCCAGGGTCGACCAAGATGACTCACGATCTCAAAGCAATGTATTGGTGGCCAAGAATGAAGAAGGATATAGCAAAATTTGTGTCTAAATGTCTAGTATGCCAGCAAGTGAAAGCAGAACATCAATGGCCTGCAGGCTTATTGCAACTGCTTAGCATGCCAGAATGGAAATGGGACGATATAGCTATGGGTTTCGTGATGGGTTTGCCACGAATAAGTAAGCAGCATGATTCAGCTTGGGTAGTATTAGATAGACTAACCAAGTCAGCTCATTTCCTACCTGTTAAGACTTCATACACAGCGGATTAATACGTAGACATCTATGTCCATGAAATAGTACGGTTCCATGGAATTCCCAAGACAATAGTGTCTGATAGAGGATCGGTGTTTACATCGAGATTATGGGGAAGTTTATAGCAATCCATGGGTACTAAGTTAAGTCTTAGTATGTCATTTCATCCTCAGACAAACGGTCAGTCTGATTGTACCATACTGATTTTAGAAGATATGTTGCGCGCTTGTGTACTTGATTTCGAAGGATCGTGGAATAAGTACTTATCGTTGATCGAATTCTCCTACAACAATAGCTACCATTCAACAATCAGGATTGCACCTTATGAGTTACTTTATGGAAGAAGGTGCCGATCGCTATTGCATTGGCAAAAGGTAGGAGAAAGGAAACTCCTTGGTCCTGAAGTTGTTAGAAAAGCTCAAGAAGCAGTATCGCTGATTAGAAAGCGTATGCTCGCTGCTCAAAGCTGTCAGAAAAGCTATGTGGATGCCAAGTGGCGCGATGTGTAATTCAATGTTGGAGATCAAGTCTTCCTAATGATATCTCCTATGAAAGGTGTAAAGCGGTTTGGGAAGAAAGGCAATCTTAGTCCCCGGTTTATAGATCCTTTTGAGATATTGGACAAAGTGGGAGCAGTTGCATATAGATTAGCCCTACCGCCAGCTCTAGCAGATAGCCACAATGTGTTCCACATCTTAATGCTATGAAAGTATGTGTCAGACCCATCTCACCTCCTCAAGTAGGATACAATAGCACTCCAGAAAGACATGAGTTGCGAAGAATGACCGGTTAGCATCCTAGATAGAGGGATGAAGCAGTTACGGTCCAAAAGAATTCCGATAGTCAAAGTCCTATGGAGTAATAGTTCTGAACGGGAGGCAACGTGGGAGTTAGAGTAGGATATGCAAGCCTGGTATCCGGATTTGTTTGGTAAGTAAATTTCGGGGAAGAAATTCTTTGTAGTGGGGGAGAATTGTAGAGTCCCAGAATTTTACTTAGCTAGCTAGATAGTAGTAGTAGTAGTAATAGCTAGTAGTAGTTATAGTATGTTTATTACTATGGATTTTGGTTCAAGTTAGTTGATCACTCGTAGCAACACTTATAGATTTTATAAGTTTAACCTATAGTTTAAGAATATTAGTTAGAACATAAGGCTTGATTAATATAGCTAGTTATGAAGATGTCATTTATTATACTATAAGGTTTAGATAGAACCAATAAGATCATGACATGTGTCGTGTGCATGTTTATTGAGAAATTAAGCATTTTTTATGAACACTTTTATAAGAGAAATATTTGAAAACCCCAAAATTTGCCAGCAACTTTAAAAATGTTATATGACTCAGTCAAAGTTGTTTACCCAATTCAAATTAAGCTGAAAAAGTGCAATTACATGTATAATATTTCAGCGTATGCCAATATATCGCTGCTCTAGGGGCGATATATCACCACACGGGGAATACGAAAAACACGTAACTTCGCACAAATGCATCGTCGAGCCTCAGGATATAGGCCCATACGATATATCGGCCCTAGGGCAAGATTTTCAAATGGTTTTGAAACCGAGCACAATTCAACACTCAACCTCTTAGCAAGCCTCTGAACCTTTTGACCGAGTCTTAAGCCTCTGCTGAATGATTATTCAAATGTTTTTCAATTAAATGTTCATTATTTTATTCAAGCTAAAAGAAGATATTTTCACTCATTGAACTCTATAAATAGGACCTAGTACCCAGCCATTTCTCTCATTCTTCAAGCTGTGTTCAAAGCCTTGAAGCTGCTAGGTTTACTATTGAGAGATAAACACTTGGGTTGGGGTTATAAGCTTTATCATCTTAAGCTTATTAAACACCTGGGAAGTAAGATAATAGTGTGTTTTTCAATATCGAGGTGTAGTTCGGTTCTAGTGCATTCAAAGGTATTCCTATTCCTAGTTCATTTCTGTATGTTTCATTAGTTTCTTATAGTTTTCTTTACTCAAATCCTAACTCGTTGTTTTCAACTCTTGGTTAGGTATTTAAGTTCTTTGAACTTAACATTTCTTGTCGGTAAGTTTCTTCTCGGTGGTTTACTCCTCTTGTCATCATCTCTTTTCTTGAGAATACTCACATTCTTCTTGTTGGTTTTAGGAGTGTTCCAAATCCCGTCCTTGTTCTCATAAATCCCGGTTTTGGTAAGGAAAATAGGATAGTTTCTATATGTTTATATCTTATGTTTATGTATAATATGTTATGATAATTTTAGGTTATTTTATGTTATATTTTTATGTATCTAGGGCTCATAGTTGCTTACTTAGCAAGCCCTATTGTTTATCATTTTCATGGTTTAGAGTTATGATTTACCCTACCTCGACTAGTAGACTGAGGACCTAGATGGGTTATCATATACTACCATGTGATCTAACCTACCATGTGATCTAAAGAGATAAAATACACAATTTTTTTTCTTCTTATTTTTTATGACATAAATTGAAAACAAATGTAGTAATGTCTATTTTTTTAAAAAAATCAACAAGACTACAAAAGATAAAAATGAAAAATGTTGCTCTTGTTCATTTTCTTTCCTTTTTTTATTCATATAAATATAAATATATATATCTTCTTTTTTTTTTTAAATTTTTTGACAAGAGACAACATAAAAATAAAGAAAAAATACAAGAAATTACAATAAATACAACAAGGGCTCTTTAAAACAAAATGTATTCCTCAAGTAAATGCATGAATTAAAATTCCAATAAAATTAATTTTACCAACTCAAATTATCAATAGAAGTTTTCAAAGTTGTCTTCTCATTCTCACAACTCACAAAAAATTAAAAAGATTTAAACTTTAGGATTTTTCTCAACTGAATATGTTAAAAACTTTCTTTTCACATTTTTGGTTGTGCATAAAATTACTCTAAAAAATTACTTCCTAATAGTAAAAATATAACTCAAAATTTCTTTTCACATTTTTGGTTGTTGCCATGAATTTTGCAAAAATATAACTCAAAATTTCAAAATGGTAATCAAAATATATATCAACAAAGGAATATGGTCACTACCCCTAACTTTAAATGAGACATTGACCTCAATGTCTAACGTTATGCACATTGTGGGAGTAAAAAGGAAAATGATAACCACCAAACAACATTAACAAGCCACGACATTTCCAAATTTCCAAATTCTAAGTTATATAATTTTTTCTTAAATTTTCATGATGTTTCAAAGACTGTACTGAGGGTTATATGCCCCCTAAGTGATCAGAATTTATAAATATTCTAGATTACTTTTACACAATGAACTCATACTAAAAAAGATTTAGTAAAAAATTCGGGCACCGTATTTAAACTACACATAAACCTTTTATTAATTCAAAGATAAAATAAAAGTTATGGCCTTTATAATTAAGCCTTACAAAAATGATAGCATAAACTAACTTAACAATTATACCCTATTACTTATAGTATTTCTTCAAATGCAAGGCATTCTAAGTTCGTGGAACTACCTCTCCATTTAGCCGAGCTAGTCTGAAAGTTCCTTCTCACAAAATTTCTACGATCAGATATCGTCCTTCCCATTTGATCCTAAAACACCACCTTTAGGGTCTTTGTTGGCCAGGAACACCCTTCAAAGCACCAAGTCTCCTAGCTCGAGCCTTCGTTCTTTGACCTTTGAATTGAAGTATTGTGTTACTATTTGTTGATAATGGGCAAGTTTTATCTATGATTCCTCTCGCCGTTCTTCAATTTGATCCAGGGATGATTTTATCAAGTCTTGATTCTCCTCATGTTCAAAGGATCTTTACCTATATGATGTCACCAAGGTCTCGACTGGGAGCATAGCTTCACTTCCATAGGTCGGTGAGAGAGGAGTATGCCCAATAGAGATGCGATGTGAGGTTCTATAAGCCCAAAGTACTTGTGGGAGTTGTTCAGGCCATAATCCTTTAGCATCATCCAATCTCTTTTTTAGATTGATCTTGAGAGTATTGTTCACTGCCTCCACCTGTCCATTAGCCAGAAGATTTGCTACTAAAGAGAAACTCTTGATTACGTCATACTTCTCACAAAAGTTCGTGAACAGATCGCTATCAAATTGAGTTCCGTTGTCAGACACGATCTTCTTCGAGAGTCCAAAATGACATATTATATTTTTTATAAATGACATATTATATTTTTTATCACGAATTCTAGCACTCTTATGACGCTCTGTTGATTAGGGTCTATTACCAAGTGTGTGTAAAATTAGTGCTGGACTTGCTAATCAAGTCGTTTGGAACAAACATGTGATTAAGCTACTAAAGGTTCAGGTATTAAAAATTTGGTCAAGTCATAAACATTTTCATTTAACCAAAAACTTTATTCTTTACACATGATCCCCAAAATACAAGTTTAAAAGTCGGTTACAACACCAAGGTTACAAAATAAGCAGACCTAGGCGGCAAAACTGGGTTCAACCCTAGCTTCCTTGAGTTTCTCGGCCGTGGCGGTTGAGCAGACAACATATGTACATGTCACTACTTCTCCAACTCATGGCTAGCCAAGCTTCTCCTTACCTTTATGTGCACCACAAAGCACCCGTGAGCCAAGAGACTCAGCAAGAAAACATATTCAACAATTCACGAAGTAATACATTAGACTAGCAGTAATAACTGAAACTACCATGAACATTTTACAGATCGACAACAATAGAGTTGCCCAACTGCGTATCTTACTCCCTTTCAATATGTTTGGCATCCGAGCCAGTCAGATGCTTGGTGCACCCCTAAGGTGGCCCAGCCATAGTGGCCTGCACTCCACGTGCATAATGCCAATCTCAGCTCATAAGCTGAGTCCTACAAGTCCTCGACTTATGAGTCGAGCCTCACATACCCCTGACTTGTAAGTTGAAGCTTAAAGACCCTCGACTTATGAGCCGAGCTTCAGAGATTCTTGACTTATAAGTTGAGCCCCTCAAATTAGATATGCCTCGAATAATAAATTGATCTTTAATCGGATACCACAACAGATCCCTGGTTTATAAACCGAGCCCCCAAGTCACAGTAGACAATCATGTAATCCATTTATCATATATATATATATATACAGATACAACATATTATAATACATTTAAACAAACATACATAGGCATAATGATAATCATGCGCATTCACCGGCCTAACGCCCAAATCAAGATTATACTCAGCATCCGGGCTGAGCCCTAATCATGTATATCATATTTTGGGTGCAGTTTTCTTACCTTCGATCCAAGTGCAAGCTACCAATGAACGACTCTTGAGTACGATCCCTGATCCGAGCCCATATCGTTGACTTAGTCACAACCATGATAAAGAATTCTATCAACAACGAGTAAATAAAGGCTTCCGAATTGAGTTCTAGCCTCCAGGACATCGAATTCCACTAAGCACGGTAGTAGGATCGATCCCAAGCCCATAAGGTTGAGTTCCCGCACTAAAAACCTTCTCAGAGTCCAAAAACCATTTAAGAGTCACGGCCCCATGCTCTTGTGCACGACCCACCCCAATCAAAGGCTCAGCCTCCCCAAAACACCAGACACGCGCCGCAGCCTAGCCTAAGAGGCGTCGCGGCGTGCCCTCACAATAGAGCCCTCCTTGGCTCCCTTTTGTTCAAGAGGACCGCGGCACACCAAGAACAGGGTCGCGGCCCGACCCCTTCGAACCCAAAATTTCTGGGTTTTTCCTTTAGCCGAACCCAACTAAAATCAACCCAAGCACTCTCAAAACTTCAATTCAATCCCCATAACCAGTATAACACTTTTCCAGCAACAAAACCTAATTAACTACTTAATTAAAACTTATCATAAATCCAAAATTCACCCTCCAAACTCTCACACATGCAAAAACTAAAGCTTCCAACAAAACCACAAAATTATCATGAAGAATTTTGAATTCAAACCGTTACCTCTGAGATGATAACACCCTTGAGCTAATCCGCAAGTTTCACAAGCTTAACCCTTCAATTTCCTAAGCTTTGTCCTTCAATTTTCTTAAGATTTTCCAAGCCACCAAGGTGAGGAAGAGAGCTTCGGGAGAGAGAATAATAGTGCTCAGTAACTGATCCTTCTAAGTAATTCTAAATCCCAGCTGTCTAAAACCATGTATATCTATTTTGTCAAAAGTCCAAAATGCCTTTATTACTAACTTAACCCTCTAGTGGCCTCAAGGGCAATTCTGTCAATTGCCACTTCCCATGAATCCCCGAGTGCTCCTCTAAATCCCCAACTATCTCAAAATAATAATCATTTAATCTCCCATTACCGGAAAAATCCTAGCAATGTACTAATTACCAAAATACTCCTAAGCTCACCCCGAGTCGGGTATTTTACCCCATTGTGACTTTTCTGCTCACCAGGATCGCCTCGCGTCGAGTAGCCCAAATATATCCACATAATAATGTGTTCTCAATCACACAAACGCAAATTTACATTTATACCCTCAATGGGTCAAATTACTAAAATGCCCTTCTTATAAGAAACGGGCCCACACACACCTTTAATATTTCTAAATAGGAAAGCATAATTATATTAGAATATAATTCATATAATGACATGCTCATACTATATTAACACATTATTAAAACAATTATTGCCTCCCGGCTCCCCTAATCTACGCACCGATCCATATTAGGGAATTTGGGATGTTACAACTATCCCCTCCTTACAGGAATTTCGTCTTCGAAATTTTACCTGGACAACTTAGGATACTGGTCCCGCATGGTTGATTCCAACTCCCAGGTTGCTTCCTCGACCTTGTTATTCCTCCATAATACCTTCACTAAAGGTATGGTTTTATTCCTGAGGACCTTGTCCTTTCTGTCTAATATCTGGACGGGCTACTCCTCAAATGACAAATCTGTCTGCAGCTCCAAATCTTCATAACTTAGTACATGAGTCTCATCAAATACATACATCCGCAGAATCGAAATATGAAACACATTGTGCACGGTCGACAATGCCGGAGGTAATGCCAACGTATAAGCCACCTGACCGATCCTTTCCAGGATCTCAAAAGGTCCTACAAACCTAGGGCTTTGCTGGCCCTTTTTCCCAAATCTCTTCACCCGCTTGAGTGGTGAGACTCTAAGGAAGACATAGTCTCCCACCTAGAACTCCATGTTCCTACACTTCGAATTTGCATAATTTCTTTGTCTACTCTGTGATTCAAGCATCCGAGCTCTGATATTTCCAATGGCTTCATTGGTCCTTTGAACTGCCTCAGGACCCAAGTATCTGCGCTCACCCAACTCATCCCAGTGAATAGGTGATCTGCCCTTCCTACCATACAACATCTCATAAGGGGCCACTCCTATGGTCGCCTAGTAGCTATTTTTGCAGGAAAATTCGATCATGGGTAAATATTTACTACAAGACCCCTCAGAGTCCAGTACACATGGTCTCAGCATGTCCTTCGGTATCTGGATAGTCCTCTCATACTGACCATCGGTCTAAGGATGATAGGTTATACTAAACATCAGCTACATGCCCATTGCTCTCTGTAAACTTCCCCAAAACTTGGAAGTAAATGTGGGGTCTCGATCTAACACGATCGACCTCGGGGCTCCATGAAGACGTACTATCACTTTTACATAGAGATCTACGTACTGGTCAATGGTATAAGTCTTTAATACTGGTAGAAAGTGAGCCGATTTGGTATATCTGTCTACAATCACCCATATCGAATCATGCTGACCCACTGTCTTGGGAAATCCCACCACAAAGTCCATTGCGATGTCTTCCCATTTCCACTATGGAATATCTAAGAGTTGTAGCAGTCCTGCTGGTCTCTGATGTACAGCTTTGATCTGCTCACACATCAGACACTTGGCTACATACTCTGTTACATCACCCTTCATCCCCAGCCACCAATACAAAGTTCTCAGATCTTGGTACATCTTCGTGGTGCCGGGATGCAAGGAATCCAGAGTGGTATGAGATTCATCCAGAATCTCCCATCTAAGAACAACATCCATCAAAACACAAATCTGATCCTTATATCTTAGCTGACCCATATCTGATATTTTATAGTCCCTTGCCTCTCAAGCTAGGACATCTTCTCTAATCTTCACCAATTGTGGTTCTTGTAACTGACTCTCCTTTATCCTTTCTAGGAGATTTGATTGTAGGGTAATGTTGGCTAGCTGGCCCACTACTAACTCAATCCCTGCTCTGGTCATATCCTCTGCTAACTTCTTGGATATCTGCCTCACACAATACAACTGCCTTGGACCTCTCCGACTTAGGGCATCAGCCACCACGTTGGCTTTCCCTGGATGATAAAGGATATCACAATCATAATCCTTCACCAGTTCCAACCAAGGCCTCTGTCTCATATTCAAATCCTTCTATGTAAAGAAGTACTTGAGGCTCTTGTGGTCTGTATATATCTCACACTTCTCTCCATAAAGGTAATGCCTCCATACCTTCAATGCAAAGACCACCGCAGCTAACTCTAGATCATGGGTTGGATATCTCTGCTCATAATCTTTCAACTGGTGTGATGCATAAGCAATCACCTTCTCTATCTGCATAAGGACACAACCTAACCCCTGTCTCGAAGCATCACAATAAACCATAAACTTCTCCTGATCTTTCGGAAGACTCAGGACTGGGGTTGTAATCAAACGTTGCTTTAACTCTTGGAAGTTGTTCTCGCATCTGTCTGACCACTTAAACTTCTGATTCTTATGTGTCAATTCTGTCAGTGGGGTAGCTATTCTTGAGAATCCTTCCACAAACTTCCTATAATAGCCTGCCAACCTGAGGAAGCTTCTAATTTCAGAGGCATTCCTTGGCCTTGGCCAATTCCTGACAACCTCAATCTTTGCTGGGTCTACCTTAATCCCATCTTTACTAACAATATGACCCAAGAAAGTCACCTGAGGTAGTCAGAACTCACACTTCTTGAACTTCACAAATAACCTCTGTTCCCTCAGTCTCTGCAAGACCAATCTGAGGTGTTGTTCATGTTGGGAAAACTTATACATGATCTTTAGTTATTTTCATGTATATCTAATATTAAACAAATTAATACGAGATAGCCTAAAATATGTTTCTAAAATTGAATTCAAAGAGAAACAAAGAATAGAATACTTATAGTATACGCAGCGGAATGAAGGAGTCCTTCCTTTAGTTTCTCTAACTCTTGTATCCTTTCTGTCGCAGAGTATTATCAAGAAACTGAACCGATCTTCTATTTTCTTCATAGAATTCCAATGTATCCTTAGAATCACCTAGACTAGTGTGGGCAATTCTCAACACATGAGATAGATACAACGAAGAAGAAGAGAAAATAATCAAAGAGGCTTAGAAAAGGACTTGTGTCTAGAGAGAATCTAAAACTATCAGAAAACTAGTGATTAAACTTATGTTTTGACTTCTCTCTAAGCACTCCTTTTATAGACTCAATTAGGCCATTTAATTTAATTAAAAAATCAATAAAATAATAGCCATTTTAAAGCCCTAGGTCGAAATTATCATGGGCTTTAGGCCCGTGAAATTTCCCATTTGATTATAAGCCCATTGGACTTAAAATCAAGGCCTGTATTATTTTCTATTGATTTAATTAATTAAATAATTATTTAAATCCTTTATCAAATTAATTATTTATAATTTGAACTTTGATTTAAACTTATTTATTAATTTAGATACCAATTTATCTTAATTAATAAATCTACCATAATTTCTCTTTTCTTCTCAAAATTACAAAACTCTGTGAAACTATCCAAAATTGACCTGGTAAACTTTGATAATTCTAATTGATAATTAAATAAATTAATTGAGACTATCTGGATGATTTTATCTAATGTACAATGGGGATTATGGACCTATGAAATCAAGCTCCAATAAGTTATCATAAATCTAACAAATAAATTTTCTAACTTATTAATTCCTTGTGACTCCACTATAGACTCGGAATTGCACTCTTAAATTCATAGAACGCTCTATAACAAATATACATACGCTATTAATTATCCATTGTTACAACCATAATTGTCACTCAATCCTCTATAGAGGGTCTATAATGAGATAGAACTAAAATACTATTTTACCCCTCATTGTATTTTATCCTTAAAACACTCAGTTCCTTGTAAATGATATTTCAGTAAACTAATTTAATTAATGAAATGAGATCTCTATCATTTAACACCTTGAACCAAACTAAAAGGAAACCATCGTTTCACATCTTCATCACAAGCTATAGATGTTCATATCTATGATTAACACTCCCACTCAATTATACTACCGAGTTCCCAAGATGTAAGTATGGGCTAGTCTATAGGGTAAGCTGGTAACGAACAAGTCAAAGAACTCAAATAATACAATCAGTTAGAATACTAACCACTCAAAAGAGATTGAATTGACCTATGGTCAACTATATGATATGACTAGAATAGATAATAACGGTATGTTTACTTATCTTATCAACTGTCAATATCAGTCCAGTCCGATGTAACAAATACATCCGATCTTATCTACTTTGCTAATGTTCTGGAAAGAACATAACACTGTAATGTGTAAGTGGATCATATCGTAGATTGGCAAGTCAGTGTAAATCCTGTGCACTGACTAATCTTAGGACTAACTTATTTTGAACATATAATCATATTTATATTCCACTATGATTACGTCACTGTAAATAAGATTAGCTATATGCTCGGGATTTAATAGAAGTTTATATTAAACAAATAATCATGCAAATAAAACATGTGAGCAAAGTGATTGACCAAGTCAAAAAATGATTTCTATTCTTTTATTGATAATAAAATGAGATTACAAAGAATTTGTGTAACGACCTGAATTTGCTAATCGGGCTTAGGGCCTTGATTAGTGTGCCTGGAGGGCAATAAGTGATATAATATGCTAATATGTGGATTTATGTGAATATATGATAATGATGCATGCTTAATTGAGTTAAATGTGCATGTGGGCCCCGTCTGGATATTAGGGGCATAAGTGTGATAAATGTGATATATATGTGATATGTCTGTGCAGCACGATCCGAGACAGTCCTGGGGAGCGGTTAGTCGGAAAGTCACAACAGGGTTGAGATTCGGACTCGGGGCGAGTCGAGGGGTAATTTGGGTACTAGATGTGTTATGGGGTTATCAGGACATGAAAATTAATATTTGGAGATATATTTGAGGATAAAATGTCTAGGAGGGAATATCGGGGAAATTTACCATTTTGCCCTCGGGGACGTTTTGGTACCCCGAGCCTTGAGGTAACCACATAAACATAAATTGAATAAGAAAAACCTTAGAACTATATAGAACACTTAAGGAACCGACTCATTCTTTCTGTCTAAGCAAGTGGATATCTTCTCTTTGGAAGCCTAGGGAGAACTTGGAGGAGTTAGCTAGAAGCTAGAAGGATTTCAGCTGAGAAATCTTGGGAGCTAGGAGCTTGGGGATTAAGGATCAACTTCAGAGATTGAATTCAGCATGGTAAGCTCTAATTATGGGGATTATGTTGAGAATTGTTGCTGGTTTGTTAGAGTATGCATGTTAGTTAAGCTTGATCTATGTTTGGGTATTTTAGTTGGGTTTTGGAGCAGATTTTGATTGGTTTTGATGTTGATACTGAGCTAGAATATATGTGTTAATTATCTAGGTTTGATAGATGAGCTTCGGGTGAGTTAGCTTGAGGAAAATGCAGGGAAGAAGATGAAAATTCTGGGTTTGGAGGTGAGGGCCGCGGCGCTAGGAGGGACGCGCCGCGGCGCTTGGTGTGCACGCCGCAGCCCGTGTGTGTTGCGGGGGTGTGCTAGCCTCTGTTTTGAGGCTAGCCTCAGCTCTTGAGGGTGAGGCCGCGGCTCTTAGTGCTAGACTGCATTTTAATGGGTGTTTAGGCTTGGGAATTCAATGGTTAAGGCTCAGGATGGATTTTATCACCCGGATTGATAGAATTCAAGGTCCTGGAGGTTAGGGTTATGGCTTAAAGTTATTTATTGGATTAGAACTTGATGGATGGATATTGTTAATATGTTGTGACTAGGGTTTCAGAGAGGCTTAAGTTAGAGGACTGTGCTTGGGGCATCGGTGCTCAGAAAGCTCGGGACTCAAGTAAGAAAACCCTTGTTCCCATAGAGCTTGTATGCAGGGCTGAGCCCAATGTGTCTGAATATAGCTAGTATGCAGGGCTGAGCCCAATGTGTTTAACTGCAGGGCGTAGCCCTTTGATTGAATTAGCTAGAATTCTGTATTTGCTTGTTATGCTATGAATGCTATTATGTGAATGATCGGCAAGAGTCGGGAACGGTGTAGGTCGAGGACGGCAAAGGCTGGGAACGGCGAAGGGGACGCTGAGTGCAAGGCCGAGAACGGCAAGGGGCCGGGAGCAGCGTTGAGCACGTGGAGTGCGAGTTGCCAGGGCGAGTCCCTAAAAGGATACTTGGGATATCCTCATGGCGTGGTCCACGAACCCAGGGCTTGGTAAACGCCTGGGACGGCTAGGCCGTATGTGTTTAGCCCATTGGTGGCCTGTTTATATGCCTGTTATATGTGTTGCATATGTTATCTGTTTGTGGGTTTTCTTGTTGGGCTTCGGCTCACAGATGCTCTGTGGTGCAGGTAAGGGTAAAGAGAAGGCCAACCAATCATGAGTGTAGCAGGCGTGAGGCGGTGTCGTACATGTTTGGCCAGCGTGGCTGCCACAGCCATAGGATTTTGGGAGATGCTTGTAAATAAACCTAGATTTTGTCGTTTAGTCGACTTGGTTCAATTTATATGTTGTAAATATTTCTAAACTGTACTTTGGGATCCCAAGTGTAAAACTTTTAAGATTTTCTATGGAAATTATTATTTCTAAAGTTTTTCCTCTATTTATGGCTTAATTATAATTTTTGACCTAAAACCTCAATTAGCGAGTTGAAAGCACGTTTTTAAACTCACTTAGTAACGGCTCTAAGGAAGTAGGGCATTACAATTTGGGTTTTAATTAGGGCCTAAAACCCCAACAGCTTATGCTCTTCCTCTGACTGTGAATAAAACAAGATATCGGTCCAGATAGTCCTTAAACACTCTATTCATTAAGTCCATGAAAGTTGTTGGGGTGTTAGTCAAACCAAACGACATAACGAGAAATTCATAGTGCCTATATTTGGTACGAAAAGTTGCCTTTGGTATGTCTTCCTCCTTAATCCTCAACTAGTGATAACCAGATCGAAGATCTATCTTCGAAAATACCATTTTACCTTGCAGTTGGTCAAATAAGTAATCTATCCTTGGTAGAGGATACATATTCTTAATAGTCAACTTATTCAGTTCTCTATAGTCTATGCACATCCTTAGAGAACCATCCTTCTTCATCACAAATAACATTGGCGCACCCCACGGCAAGAAATCAGGTCTGATAAAACCCAGATCCAACAACTCCTATAACTGTACCTTGAGTTCCCTCAACTCTACTGGGGCCATTCGGTAAGGTACCCTAGACACTGGCTCTATCCCTGGTGCTAGCTCAATAACAAACTCGATCTCCCTGTGTGGCGGCAACCCTGGTAACTCCTCTAGAAACACATCTAGGAACTCATAGACCAACCTAGTCTCTTCTAGTCCAACTGGCATGACCTGAGTGGTATCCCCCACACTGTCTAGGAATCCTATGCAACCTCCTTGTAGTAAATCTCTAGCCCTCAATGCTAAAATCATAGGAACTCGGGGTCCATGCACAGTGCCAACGAATACGAAGGGTTCCTCACCCTCAAGTTCAAAGGTTACCATCTTCTTCTTGCATTCATTAGTTGCCTCATATCTAGTTAACCAGTCCATCCCCAAAATCATATCAAAGTCAGTCATAACTAACTCTATTAAGTCCACCGACAACTCCCTGCCGTCCACCAATACTGGCAAGGATCTGACCCATCTCCTGAAAACCACCAACTCCCCGGTGGGTAGTAACGTCCCAAACCCCACAGCATAAAAGTCACAGGGCCTACACAGTCTATCAATAACCCTACTAGAAACATAAGATTGTGTAGCACCAGAATCAATCAGCACAGTATAAGGTACACCAGTACTAGAAAGCTGACATGTGACCACTGAGGGCCTAGCCTCTGCCTCAACTTGTGCCAATGCAAATACTCGAGGTAGAGTCGAGTTGTCTATCTTCTTAGTTTCTTCTTTCTCCATTCTTGGGTAGTCTTTCTTGAGATGCCCCACAATCGCACATACAAAGCAGGCCTTCGCCCAACACTCTCCCAGATGACATCTCCTGCATCTGACACACTATGGATATGTATTCTAGTTCTCATTGCCGCCCTGGCGGCCAATCAGTACACCCTGTGGCCTCCTATTAGGTCTAGGAGCCCAAAGAGTATTTGGGGTCTTCCTTTTCTGGTCACTAAGGCCTCTGCCCCTTTCTGATCATGAGAAGGGAGGTCCCATCCTCCTCATATCCCTCCTGGTCACGTTCTCACACCAGATCTTGTTCTCAGCACCCTCTGTAGTAAGGGCTCTCTCCACTACCTGAGCATATGTCATTACTCCAGGTACTGTAGTAATTCTAGCATCCCGGGCTATCATAGGTTGTAGCCCCTGAAGGAATCTTTCCTTCCTTGTCCCATTAGTGGGTATCAAGTCTGCAACGAAATTTGCTAGTTTGTCAAATTTCAGGGCATATTCGGTCACCGACATATTCCCTTGTAACAGTTTACTGAATTCCTCAGCCTTTGCAGCTCTAACGACCTCATTATAATCTTTCTCATTGAAGAGGGCTCTAAACTCTTTCTAGTTCATTGTGGTTACATCCCCAGTCTGAGACACCACCTCCCACCAGATTTGTGCATCCTTCTGAAACATGTACGTGGCACAGGCCACTCTCTCATTGCCCACCACCCTCATAAAATCCAAGCTGGATGTAATCATAGCCATCCATTGTTCTGCCTTAAGTGGATCTGTACTACCCTCGAAAACTGAAGGATGTTGTTTGCTGAATCGTTCATACACTAACTCCCAACGATTTTCTAATTCTGTCTGTTGTTGTACGACCGAGACTGGATCAGCAAATGGGACCCCTGACGCAGCATTCCCAGCAGAACCTGTTGTTGCCTCATCTGGTGAATCTCTGCAGCCTAGCTTGCATATCTGCAAGCATTTGTTGCCAGTTATCAGGGACTGGCGAAGGGTTCTGACCCTGGTCATTACTTCTGACCTGATTCTCAGCACTGGCTGGCTCATTAGATTGCCCTGGAAGCATACTTCCAAGTCTATCTGCAATCAATGACTCGGCTTATCAGGCAGCAATAACAATATCTCATACCAACCCACGGTTCAACACTGATCAAATAAGCATCCACATGCATTGACAATGCTAATAAGCATCCAAGTACTTCACACATAACAATCATGCTAATAAGCAGAGGAATTCATGATCATATTTGAACAAGATGCTGATAAGCACATTCTTGGCATGCATACACATAACGTAATGCTATTAAACATTTCCAATACTCAAGAGCAAGAAGAATGCTAATAAGCATTTTCCAGCATGCATAGACATTTAACGATGCTAATAAGCATTTTCCTTTAACATGTAACGGTGCTGATAAGCATCCCCTATCAAATGCGCACATACAGCAGTGCTAATAAGCGTTTCTGACATTCAACAATAATAATGATGGTGATAAGAAATATTACAACATTTACAAATGTTTATCGTGCTAATAAGCACATCCTCAACCTACATACAGCTGTCAAGGGCCAAGCCCTTTCAGAATAGCTCATGCTTCTTATTTAAGCTAGCAGGTAATGCATATATAATTCATTTGAGCAAGTATACACATAACTATATTAATATTTACCCAACCCCAAGTCGAGCTTGTCTTTAGCAGTGAGTGTAAATGCCCAGTCCAACATCAGGAACCCTTAAACATTGGCAGCTCTAATACCAAGTTGTAACGCTCTGCGGATTAGGGTCTGTTACCAAGTGTGTTTAAAATTAGTGTTGGACTTCCTAATCAAGTCATTTGGACCAAACATGTGATTAAGCTACTAAACGTTCAGGTATTAAAATTTTGGTCAAGTCATAAACATTTTCATTTAACCAAAAACTCAATTCTTTACACATGATCCCCAAAATACAAGTTTAAAAGTCGGTTACAACACCAAGGTTACAAAATAAGCAGACCTAGGTGGCAAATCTGGGTTCAACCCTAGCTTCCTTGAGTTTCTCGGCCGTGGCGATCAAGCGGACAACATATGTACATGTCACTGCAATCGTTCTCCAACTCATGGCTGGCCAAGCTTCTCCTTACCTTTATGTGCACCACAAAGCACCCGTGAGCCAAGAGACTCAGCAAGAAAACATATTCAACAATTCACAGAGTAATACATTAGACTAGCAGTAATAATTGAAACTATCATAAACATTTTACAGATCGACAACCATAGAGTTGCACAAGTGCATATCGCACTCCCTTTCAATTTGTTTGGCATCTGAGCCAGTCAGATGCTTGGTGCTCCCCCAAGGTGGCCCAGCCATAGTGGCCTGCACTCCATGTGCATAATGCCAATCTCAGCTCATAAGCTGAGTCCTACAAGTCCTTGACTTATGAGTCGAGCCTCACATACCCCCGACTTGTAATTCAAAGCTTAAAGACCCTCGACTTATAAGCTGAGCTTCAGAGATTCTTGACTTATAAGTCGAGCCCCTCAAATCAGATATGCCTCAACTAATAAATCAATCTTTAACCAGATACCACAACAGATCCCTGATTTATAAACTGAGCCCCCTAGTCACAGCAGACAATCATGTAATCCATTTATCATATATATACAGATACAACATATTATAATACATTTAAACAAACATACATAGGCATAATGATAATCATGCGCATTCACCGGCCTAACGCCCAAATCAAGATTATACTCAGCATCCGGGCTAAGCCCCAATCATGTATATCATATTCTGGGTGCAGTTTTCTTACCTTCGGTCCAAGTGCAAGCTACCAATGAATGACTCTTGAGTATGATCCCTGATCCAAGCCCCTAGCATTGACCTAGTCACAACCATGATAAAGAATTCCATCAACAATGAGTGAATAAAGGCTTCCGAATCGAGCCCTAGCCTCCGGGACATCGAATTCCACTAAGCACAGTAGTAGGATCGATCCCGAGCCCATAAGGTTGAGTTCCCGCACTCAAAACCTTCTCGTGGTCCAAAAACCCCTTAAGAGTCGCGGCCCCATGCTCTTGTGTTGTGGCCCGCCCCAATCAGAGGCCCAGCCTCCCCGAAACACTAGACACGCGCCACAGCCCAGCCTAAGAGGCGTCGCGGCGCGCCCTCGCGACAGAGCCCTCCTTGGCTCCCTTTTGTTCAAGAGGGTCGCGGCACACCAAGAACAGGACCGCGACCCGACCCCTTTGAACCCATAATTTTTGGGTTATTCCTTTAGCCGAACCCAACTAAATTCAACCCGAGCACACTCAAAACTTCAATTTAATCCCCATAACCACTATAACACTTTTCCAGCAACAAAACCTAACTAACTACTTGATTAAAACTTATTAGAAATCCAAAATTCACCCTCCAAACTCTCACACATGCAAACAACTAAAGCTTCCAACAAAACCATAGAATTATCATGAAGAATTTTGAATTCAAATCCTTACTCTAAGATGATAACACCCTTGAGCTAATCCGCAAGTTTCACAAGCTTAACCCTTCAATTTCCTAAGCTTTGTCCTTCAATTTTCTCAAGATTTTCCAAGCCACCAAGGTGAGGAAGAGAGCTTCCGGAGAGAGAATGAGAGTGCTCAGTAACTAATCCTTCTAAGTACTTCTAAATCCCAACTGTCTAAAACTAGGTATATCTATTTTGTCAAAAGTCCAAAATGCCCTTATTACTAACTTAACCCTCTAGTGGCCTCAAGGGAAATTCTGTCAATTGCCACTTCCTGTGAATCCTTGAGTGTTCATCTAAATCCCCAACTATCTTAAAATAATAATAATTTAATCTCCCATTACCCGACAAATCCCGACAATGTACTAATTACCAAAATACCCCTAAGCTCACCCCGAGCCGGGTATTTTACCCCGTTGTGACTTTTCCGCTAAGTTTCTCACCAGGATCGCCTCGCGTCGAGTAGCCCAAATATATCCACATAATAACGTGATCTCAATCACACAGACACAAATTTACAATTATACCCTCAACGGGTCAAATTACTAAAATGCTCTTCTTATAAGAAACGGGCCCACACACACTTTTAATATTTCTAAACAGGCAAGCATAATTATATTATAATATAATTCATATAAGGACATGCTCATACTATATTAACACATGATTAAAACAATTATTGCCTCCCGACACCCTAATCTAGGCACTAAGCCATATTAGGGAATTCGGGATGTTACAACTCTCTTCGAGGTTATTGTAGCCAATGGTTCGACCTCAACCCATTTCATTAAATAGTCAATCGCGACCACCACATAGTGAACTCCTTCTTTCCCAGTTGGCAATGAACCAATTAAATCTATCCCCAGATGGAAAACAGCCAGGGCGAGGAGAACATAGTCAACTCCATAGGCGCAGCTCGAGCAACCATGGAAAAGTGTTGGCATTTGTCACATTTTTTAACATACGACCTCGAGTCCTTCTTTAGTGTAGGCCAAAAATAACCCTGCCTCAATACCTTCAAGGCCAAGCTTTTCCCCCTAGCGTGGTCCCCACAAAATCCTTTATGGACTTCTTTGAGGATAGCCCGGGCTTCTTCTGGCAAAACACATCTAAGAAAAGGCATGGAATGAACTCTTCTGTAAAGAACTCCCTTGACTAGAACATACCTCGGGAACAGGTACATAAATTTTCCCACGTCCTTGCGATCCTCGTGCAGTTTTCCAGTGGTGAGGTATTCCATGATTGTGGTCATCCATGTTGGGCCATCACTGATCATCTCAATTTCTCTCGACTGTTCCTCTATGATGGGCTTGTCTAAAAATTCAATGGGGACTACACTCAATGTGTTTGCCTCGTTGGTGGTGGTAAGTCAGGCGAGAGCATCTGCGTTTGTATTCTGCTTTCGTGGAACCTGTTCAATGGAATAGAATTCAAATTCTGACAGTTCACTTTTTAATTTAGCTAGATAAGATGCCATCTTGATTCCACAAGCTTGGTATTTTCCTAACACCTGGTTCACCACGAGCTGAGAATCGCTAAAGCACTTGATAGCCTTTGCTTTTAGCTCTTTGGCGACCCAAATTCCAGCCAGCAAAGCCTTGTACTTATCCTCGTTATTGGCTGCGTCAAACCCAAATCTGAGAGTCGTATGAAAATGGTGGCCTTCAAGTGTGATCAAGATTATTCCAGTTCTAGGCCTGTGCTCTTTTGATGATCCATCGATGAGCTTCCACAATTCTTGAGCTGGTTCTCTCATAGGCTTGTCCTAGAAACCCGTACACTCGACGATGAAATCAGCGAAAGTATAGCCCTTTATGGTTGTTCGTGGTTTATATAAAATTTCAAACTAATTGAGTTCAATGGCCCACTTTAACAAATGTACCGATACTTCAGGCTTTTGTAAGACATGCCTTAAAGGTTGATCTATTAAGATGTGTATGGTGTGGGACTGGAAACTCGGCCTAAGCTTCCTTGAGGCCAAAATCAGACAGAAGGTGAGCTTCTTGATCAAAGGATATCGAAAATCAGCTCCCAGAATCATCTTGCTTATATATTATACTGGTTTCTGTACCCGATTGCCCTCTCGAAAGCGCTAACAACATTCTTAGTTATTGCCAGGCAGAGGTGTAAGTTTTCCCCAACAACAGGTTTTGACAGGACGGAGGGTTCTGCTAGATGCCTTTTTAAATCTTGAAATGCCTGTTCGTATTCCTTTGTCCATTCAAATTGTTTGTTTCCCCTGAGCAAATTGAAGAAGGGGAGGCACTTATCAGTGGACTTTGACATGAACCAGTTAAGGGTTGTGACTTTCCCAGTTAGGCTCTGAACTTCCTTACGTGATCCTGGAGATGGCATCTTTAACAACGATCTGATTATCTCGAGATTAGCTTCAATCTCCCTCGAATTGACAATGAAGCCTAAAAGATTCCTCGACGAGAGCCCGAAGGTACATTTTTGGAGGTTTAGCTTCATATCGTACTTTCTCAACACTTCCATGTTTTTCCTGATTTGGTCAACGAACATCTTGTTTACCAATCTCTGGTAAGTTTCTCTAGCATTTTTCAGCTCGAATGACCTGACTTTGTAACTGTACATGTTGTGCTTGGTCATGAAGCTGGTGTGCTCTTGGTCTGTAGGGTTCATCGTGTTCTGGTTACATCAAGAATATGCGTCCATGAAGGACATGAGCTCGTGACCAGCTGTGGCGTCGACTAGCTGATCAATTCAAGGTAAGGGAAAATAGTCCTTTCGATAGGCCTTATTAAGGTCGGAAAATTCGATGCAGGCCCTCCACTTTCCATTTGGTTT
This sequence comes from Humulus lupulus, assembly GCF_963169125.1. NCBI lineage: Eukaryota > Viridiplantae > Streptophyta > Magnoliopsida > Rosales > Cannabaceae > Humulus > Humulus lupulus. The sequence continues at coordinate 156,477,126 of NC_084798.1, read as the reverse complement.
TGGAACCAAGATGAGGTTGGATATCCAGGTCGGATATTTTGCCTCCCTGATGAATCCGCATTTTAAGAGGTGAGCTACCTCTTCTTCCAAAGCTTATCCTCTTTCCTTTCCTAATAGCCTTCTCCTCTCCTGCTTTGCAAGTGCATTCTTGTCCAAATTTAGCATGTGCATGATCACACTCGGACTGATTCCTACCATATCAGCATGTGACCAAGCGAAGATGTCGAGGTTTTTCCTTAAAAGTCGACAAGATCCTTTTTTTGTTTAGCATTGAGATTCTTTCAAATCTTTACAACTTTTGATGTTGTTACGGGATAGGGAATTACCTCTTCGTGCTCCTCCAAATCTTGGAGATCAGGTCATTCTTCGCCTATCCTCGGGTCAACACCTTCCTGTTGAGCGAACTCGTTTAATGCCACTTGAGGTTCTTCTGCCTCCTCAACAACTACCATTGCATGAGGCTCCTTGGCTTCTTCGATTACCACCATGGCTTGCTGGCTGGGTTGTGATTTTCCCTTAATGTAAATGTTGTAGCATTCCCTTACAGTGAGTTGGTCCCCATTTACTGTGCATATCCCTGAGAGTGAGGGGAACTTCATGGCTAAATGGCGAACATAAGTTATCACTTCGAACGTCATCAATGTTGGTTGCCCCAAACTGGCGTTATAGGCAGTTGCATAGTTTATTACAATTAATTCAAGCATCTTATCCACGGCCCGTGCTTCATCTCCAATAGTTACAATGAGCTCGATTGTCCCAATGGTTGTCATTTTTTCTCCTGAGAACCCATATAGAGTCGTGGAGGTCGCCTTTAGATTGGCTACTGATAGCCCCATCTTTTCTAGAGTGGACCTAAATAACATTCATTGAGCTCCCATTATCAATCAAAATCCTTTTAACTCTCCTATTAGCGAGCTGAATGGTTATTACAAGCGGATCATTATAAGGGAATTGGATGTGGCTAGTGTCCTCCTCTATATAAATTATTGGTTGTTTATCCATTCGTTGTTGCTTCGATAGTCATTATTCTGGAGTGAACATCACGCTCTCATGAGTTTTTAGCTCTTGAATATATCTTTTCTCGGACCCATTGCTTGTGCCAGCCAAATGAGATCTGCCTGCAATCGTGGCTATATCTCTTCCTTCAATGGGAGGAGAGATGAGTTGGCTTTCCTGAGTTGGGAGAGCTGGTGGTGGATTGGCTTGATGTCCCTGAGATAGTTGTGGATTCTAAACAACTGTAAGGTTGGAAGCTACCCAATTTCGAGCGTACTGTTCTAACGGTCCAGTTCGAATGAGTGTTTCGATCTCATCCTTTAGTTGACGACAATCATGAGTGTTTTGGCCAATGTCGTTATGATAATGAAAAAACTTGGCTGGATCTCTTTTTGCCTGCTGCTTTCTCAGGGGTTCTGGCTTCTTCCAAGGAAGGCATGCTGAATTTTCCAGGTATATGTGTTCTCGCGTGTCTATAAGGTTGGTATACATGGTGAATATTGAGGTGTACTTCTCTCCGGGTTTGTTTTACTTGGACCCTTTCTGTTCTACTTCACCGTTTCCTTTTCTCTTGTTATTCCCTACCTTGTTGTTATGGGTAGCGAGTTGGGCCCTAGCTGCACTATTTGCTACCACTCCCATGGGCCGAGTGGGAATTTGGCTAGTTCCAGCCATTATGAATTATGCTTCCTCGAGGTTTATCCATTCTTGAGCTCGAGCCAAGAATTCTCCTGTATTCTTAACTTCCTTCCTTTGGAGCTCTTTCCACAATTCACCTCCCACGGTGATTCCTGGTCGCATGGCCATGAGCTTGGAGTTGTCATCAACGTCCTTGGCTCGAGCTGCTATGTTTATGAACTAGTTGATATACACCTTGAGGGATTCACCCAGTTGTTGCTTTATATTAGCCAAGGAATTGCCTTCTACTCATACTTCTTTTGTAGCTCAGAACTATTTTTTGAACTCTATAGACAGTTGTTTCCAGGAGGTGATTGAGTGCCTTTAAATTTATTAAACCATAGCTTGATTGGTCCTATCAGTGTGGCTGGGAACAGAACATATCGCAGGTTGATGTTGACACTATGAGCTCTCATCAAAATATTGAAAGTCCCAGTGTGGTTTGACGGGTCGGTAGTCCCATCATAGGAGGTCATGTTTGGCATTTTAAATCCTATCGGATACAAAGCTGAAGGGCTCAAGCTTCTCGTCGGAATCACAATCGTCCTATTTTTTTACAGACAGGAGACACTTCATTTTCTCTTCCATCAAAGTGAGCTGCTCAATGGTTGGATCCTTCGCTTCCAGGTTGTTGATTTGTGTTTTAGCCAATTGACGCGGAGTCAAATGATTAATTAGAGAGCTTTCAATTAGACAATCAATACATCATAAATGAGCCAAGAACCTGATAACAATGAGCAATAAATAATAAAGAACACAAGGATTTATAGAGGTTCGGCCCCAAAGATTGGTAATGACCTACGACCTCTTAGATTTGCATTAATTTTGAAGGCTTACACAAGATCACCAAGGATTACAAGTAAATTTCTATGTGTAAAAGAAAATACAATGTGCCAGAGTCATTGCTAAATACTGAACCAAACTACTCAGTATGTTCCTAATGCTGGTCAGTACGCTATTTTTTTTTAACCCCCTCCACTGTGGTGGAGAGTTTGTATTTATATTGTTCCCTTCGCCCCTGGTTTGCCCTTGTACCTAACTGATAGGGAACATCCCTCTCTTCTCGCAGGGTAGTTGCTGTCCTCTTCTTCAGGAGTTTTGACCGAGTCATTAGGATTGTCAAGCACTCTTTGCGGGTGGTTGGGCGATTCTCGCAGAATCTCAACGGAGAGTGTAACGGCTTTCATCCGAGCAGGTATGTCTGCTTGCCATACCGACCAGCTGCTATCCTGGCAAACGTACCGAGTAGTGGTTGTTATTATTTGTCAAGTGTATTCCAACTAGTCTGCCTGTCATACTGACCAGTGAGTTTCTGGGGGTCCTGCCGAGCAGCTGAGCCTCTAGCGATAGCATGCCAAGCAGTAACTTGTCGTATACCCTGCATGTATATATTGACCAGCCTATTAGAGGGTCTGCCCAGTCTATTCCACGTGTCCAAATTTAGTGCCACGTCAGATATGCCAATTTTTGGGATAACATAGGTTATTTGGGAGCTTATTATTAGCTCCCATCCCGTTCTTTGCATTATTTGGGTTATTGTCCCTCCAAGCTTGAGCTCGGTTAATCAGGATGTTCCCATTCTCACACCTAATCGAAGGATTTTCCCCTAACCCTGTTGGGTGTTCAAATGATCTCATAAGTCGGACTGATGGTTAGAGCAAAAACTCTGAGCTGAATTTAAATGACTCCTCAAGTCGATTTCCTTCCTTCAAGAGTCTATACTGCGCAAACTTTCCAACTTACCATCACGATGACTTTCCATCCAATAACTGTCTTCTGTGAAGCTTACCATATGTGGCTGAGGTCGTGGGGCTTAGTTGTCCGCGTGAACTCGAACTCCAATATCTCGAGATCATGAAATATACACATCTTCTCTACGCACATAATTTCTTCAGTTGCTCTCGCGAGTTGATACATTCCTTTGTGTTCGCGGGGGTGTCAAATGACGAATAGGCAATGGTGGTTGCCTTATTAGCAAGGCAATCCATCATTAATCGGAGTTGCTGTCCAAACAGAGTAGCTCATATTAGGACGGTTATGCCTGTGGGATCTATACCTGTGGGACCCACTTTCTCTTCTTCTGACATTACCATTGGTTATAGGAGGGGGTAATCGTGCCATGATTTCTTCAATTCGCCTATTGGCCTGGGCGAGGTGGCTCCTCAACTGAGCATTCTCCATCTCTATGGCAGTAAGATATCCTACGTTAGGATTATGGGGGCGCAAAGCTGAGCTTCCAATATCGCCATGGTTTTCGTCCTTGTTTTGGGATTGTTTTCCAAGACAATGAGATACAGAGATGCCCTCTCCAGTAAGGTCAACTGCACGGAAGTCTCCTTGATCTCCAGGTCTCTCAGACTTCATTGTCACACTTTGAACATGTTACCACCATAATGATATTGGGATGAAAGTATTTTGAAAATTTTCAGTAAGCCTAATATACCTCTTAATGAAAGCACTAATATTTTGACGCGGTTTTTTGCCAACATCAGATTAAGAAATCTAGAAAAAAAATGATCAGGCTTCTGTAAACCGTAAAACAAGAACACAGGAAATTTTACGTGGTTCAATGGTTAAAATCCACCTAGTCCACAAGTTTATATTATTCTGTTTATGAACTCTTGGAGAAATTTTTCAAGACAATTTCTGTAGAGTTTTTGTATACAAAATTCGATCCCTTCTACTGTCAATTCCCTATGTATTTATAGGGGGTTGATAGACAATTTTGGGTAACCGTATAATATTTGGTAACTTACAAGAATGAATAACTTCCCAAATACATAAATATCTTAAATATGCTAATTATTGTGATATCAAGAACTTATTATATAACGATTACAAGTATTAATTATGTATAAAGAATCTCCGAGTCTGTGGGGATTCACCCATATGCTCGTCATAGGACTGCCTCGAGCTGAGTGTATTCCCTGAACTAGAGGTTATACGCTAGGGCAATTTGACCCGAGTAATGCTCAAAGACTGACGGGGGTGATCTGGATGTTGTGTTATGCGAACTCTATCACAGACATTTAGAGAGATCTGGAGGATCTCATGATAACCCAACTCGATGACGTATTCTCAAGCTATTTAATATGGAGTTAATGAAATGTATTCAGAGTCTTGAAACCTTCATCTATTGCTTGACAGCTGTACCTCGAACAAGATGATTTAGCTCGTATTTTTTGGGTACAACATTATTAATATTAATATTTATAGTGTGATCATGGCTATTTTTGGCCTTCTTTGTTTGCATGAAGGTGGAGTGAGAGGAAAATAGGAGTTGATGGGATTGAGAGGCTGAAATTGGCAGTTAATCATTTGACTGACTGCTGTAGGTGTTGAAAAATGAACTGGGCCAGAGCAGCTGGGTTGAAGGAGGCCTGATAGGCGGACTGGGCTGTGTGGGAGAGTGTTGGACCGAAGGGGAGAGGAAAGGCCTAGGTGGCTCGAATGGGCTGGACATGCGGTCGGGTCAGGCACAGGTGCGAGTCGCAAGCCGGGTTAGTCGCGGGTTGGTTGGGGTTGCTGGAGGACACATGGCGAGCGGGCATGCCGCCTCTTGGCAGCGTAGGGAGAAAGAGAAGGTAAATGGGGTGAGTTGCTTCTTCTTGGCCTTCTTCTTTTCTTTCTTCATTTCAGATTTACTTTAATTATTTTTCTTACTTTTCCAAATACCAAAAATGTAATTTAATTCCTACAAAATAACAATAAATTAAATCATAATAAAATATTTTCATTCATAAAATATATCATATTAATTCAATAAAAATAATAATTAAAACTTAATTTATTTTAACATTTAAGATCAATAAAGGTACACTTTTCACCACTAATCACCGCTAGAGCTACAAACTCGAACTCCATGATTGAGTGATGTATACACGCTTTTTTCTTAGATCCCCAAGAAATGGCACCCCCACCAAGGGCGAACACCAAACCGATTGTGGAGAGATTATCTCCTACACCAGATCCAACTTGCGTTGAAATATTCTTCAAGTATCTTAGGAAACTTAGAATATTGGAGGCAAAATTCTTTGGTCCTTTTGAGGTTTCCAAGAACTCTTTCTACAGTCTATCGATGTTTGATACTTGAATTGCTAGTAGACCTACCAAGTTTACTAACCGCAAATGCAATATCCACTCTAGTACAATGTGCGGCATACATCAAACTCTTAATTGCACTTGCATACTCTAGTTGAGTCACCGCTCTCCCTTCATTCTTCTCAAGCTTTACACTTGAATCGAAGGGTGTGTTTGCCTATTTGATATTAAGATGACCAAAATTTTCAAGCATATTCTCAACATAATGAGCTTGACCTAAGGCATATCTATCCACATTTCTTCTAACTTTGATACCTAGTATGATATCAACCTCTCCAAGGTCTTTCATCTTAAAGTTAGAAGATAGAAACATCTTTTTTTCTATTATGCCTTTCATGTCATTACTTAATATCAACATATCATCAACATATAGACACACTAAGATGACATAGTCATCAAAAGTCGTAGAATATAAGCACTTGCTCACACTATTGTGTCTAAACTCATTCGAAACAATGTCTTTATCCTTGTGGTAGATCAAAAATATCCCAAGTGTGGTTGGAAATAATTGAATCTATCGCATCATTTATTGCCTCCTTCCAAAAAGTAGAGTCCATTGAGGACATGGCTTCTTAGAATGTTTTAGGATCATCATGTACTTGAAGTACCATTGGATACTTCCAAGTATCTCCCTTGTGATTTCCCTCTACTAGGTAAAGAGTCTCCACTTGAGAGTTTTTGTCTTGTGATCAAATCTCTTAAAGCCTTTGGCTTCTTCTTGGAAATTTTGGTTGCTCTACAACTCTTAAAGGTAACTCCTTCTCGGTACCTTCTAATGAGAACGGTTCTTAAGGCTTATTGTCACTATACAAAAAATTCTCAAAGAACTCAACCTCTCTTGATTCAATTATCACATTATACTCCAAGTCTAATAGCTTATAGGCCTTGGTATTTGAGGCATAGCCTACAAATACACATTTAATGGCCCTTGGACCCAACTTGGTCCTTTTAGGCTTCGTGCTCTTGCAATAGGCAAGATACCCACACACTTTGAGAAACCCTAGGTTGGGTCTTTTTCCTTTCCATATATTATATGGTGAAATTTGATTCTTCTTTAGAGGAATCTAGTTTAGAATATGACAATAAGATAGTAAGGCTTCACCCTATAAAGCAAAACTCAAAATTGCATGTAATAGCATAGCATTTATCATTTGCATGTAATAGCAAAACTCAAATTTTCATGTAATAGCATAGCATTTATCATTTCAACATATGTTCTATTCTTTCTTTCTACTATACCATTTTGTTGGGTGTATAAGGGGATGTACATTCATCTATTATACCATGCATTCACAAAAAAATTGAATTCATTGGAAAATTATTTACCGCCCCTATCACCTCTAATCACTTTAATTTCCTTTTCCAATTGATTTTCAACTTCAGTTTTATAGATTTCAAACATTATAAAGGCTTCAACCTTATTCCTAAGCAAGTCCACATATGTAAATCTAGAACACTCATTAATAAATATAATATCGTACCTATGTCCACCCCTAGTAATTATTACATTCAATACACATAAATCATTATGTATCAAATCTAACAAGTTAGTTTCTCTTTCAACACTTGGATAAGGTTTTTTTACCATCTAAGATTTAATGCATAATTCACATTTATTATGCTTAACATCATTGCATACAATTAAACCACATTTAATAACTTTTTTAATTGTACTATAACCTGTATAAGCAAGTCTATTATGCCATAAAGTAATAGAATCAAATCCAAGCATATAACATGTAGATGAAGATCCATTATATGTAGAACTTGAGTTTTGTACACAATTTAATCATTCCATCACACACATACCCTTTCCCCACAAAGTAGTTCCCCTTTGACAAAATTAGCTTACCGGACTCAAACACTACTTTGATGTCAGGTTTGCTTAACAAGTTCCCACTAACAATATTCTTACTCATATCATGAACATACAACACATCAGTAAGAAGAACATTCTTTCTGGATGTAAAGTAGAGATCAACATTTCCCTTGCCCATGACTTTGGATCTTTTCTCATTCCCCATTTTTATTTCACGGTCATCCTTAGATTCTTTAAAAGTCTTAAAGACCTCTCTATGATAAGTTACATGAATGGTGGCACAAGTGTCATACCACCATCCTTGCAATTTCCCTTGAATGGCATTAACCTCACTCAAGGGTGCAACCAACTCCTCTGCGGTTGTGTTGACCTTGGATCCAAAGTTTTTGGGTTTTTGAAACTTGCATTCCCTAGCCATGTGACCACTCTTGCCACAAACAAAACAAGGGCCTCTCACACCCATGAATCCCTTCATTCTTCTTTGGGGCTAGGTAAGTGTCCTTCTTTTATTGGGGTTTCTTGTGGGCCTTCCTTTTGGATTGAGAGATTTTCTCTATGGTGTTAGCCTTGGATGTCCCACCATTGGACTCTTCCATACACTTGTCTCTAGAACAAGACTTCTCTTAAATCCTTAGGTGCTTTAGAATCTTCTCCAAAGATATCTCCTCATTCTTGTGGATAATCTTCTTTCTATAGCCCCTCCAAGATGGAGGCAACTTGGCTATTATCTTACCCACAATTAAGGACTCTGGCAGTGTTATCTTTAGAGTAGATAACTTATTCATAATAACTTGCAATTTGTGTACTTGGGGGAGTAAGGGTTTTCCATCAAAGAATTTAAATTCTATATATTGAGTTATGAGGAATTTCTCGGTACCTTCTTCTTCGGTTTTGTACTTCTTCTTAAGTGCATCCCATATCTCATTTGTAGATGTTGTATTAGTGTAGAGATCATAGAGACGATCCGAGTAAGCATTGAGTATGTGGCCTCGACATATTAGTTCATCATCTTCATGCTTCTTCCTTTCTTTAATCACTTCTAGAGAGTCATCATCCTTTGGAGCACCCAAAGTCTTCAAGTCCTTGTCAAGTATGTAGTAGACTTTCAAAGTAGTGAGGAGAAACTTGATCTTGTCTTGCCATCGCACAAAGTAAAAACCATCAAATTGATCTAGTCTCACTAGATCTTGAGACATGAACTTGAGGGCTAAGATTGAAGAGTTTTCTTCCATAGCCTTGTGTTGACACGGTTTTTCACCAACAGTATATTAAGAAATCTAATAAGAATATTAGTGCTTATTTTTAAACCGTAATGAGATAATAAGAACCCTTTTGTACACACACAACTTTTACGTGGTTCAGTGGTTAAAATCCACCTAGTCCATGAGACAGTATTATTACTTTTCTTTCACAATTTCTGCAGAGTTTTCGTAATACAAAAAGGTCATCCTCTTCCCTATCCATTATCCCTGATATTTATAGGGGAATTTCCAAGACAAGTTTGGGTAACAGTGTGAATAAATAAGGTATACATTTAATACAGAATATTCCCATTTACATTGGAATATGATTTGATAATAGAATAGAATATACTCTTGCTATCTTGGATAATAAATGATAGATATGAAATACAACCTGGGCATTAATGAGCGTATAAGGAGCCTCTGAATCTCTTGGGATCCTTCACTATGTGTTCTGACCAGGTTTCCACGAGCTGAATATCTCATCTAAGCTAGTGTTTAAAGACTATCTGAACCTTAGTTCGTATCAAGCTTAGAGTGCCCAAATGTGGATCCGGCCACTATAAGTCTCGAACTGGATTGTTATCCTAAGAGGCAGTATGATAGAAACGTGCACATCATGTACAAACTGGATTAATTCTCGAGTTGCCCACATCATTGTTAACCAGATGTTCTACTTGCCTATTTTTCCACATATTCATCTACCAGCTGTACCCGAGCTGAATAATTGAACTCGTGCTAATTTTAGGGTACAACACCTTGGTTAGTAGATAAACTTTAGAGATAGACAATCTTTGATACAAAACATAGGTTTGGGGTTAGAGATTTTTTGTTGTTGAGGATATGGCTATGCACAAAACTTTGAATATTACAATTCAAAAGAATGGACCAAATATAATTTACTCTTCAATGGAGGAATAATACAAGGGAAAATAACATAAATAAGAACAAGTAGTAGAATGGACCTTTGAGTTGTAGAGCCTTGGTTACAAAAAATCACAAGTCTGTGATTTTATATGAATCAACAAATGTAACAAAGGCTTGACACAAAATGAGATTTGTTGTCCAAAAATTTCTATTCCTAGCATCCCCTTTGAGATTGCTTGAAGCTACTATAATGGAATGAGATTTGGATTTGCAAGTCTTGAATCTTCAAACAAGTCAAGCTTTCTTGATGAAGATCTTGGATAAAAGCTTTCTTAAGAGCTAGAGAGAGAGAGCGAGAAAGAGAGGTGAATGGTCAATTCACCAAAAACTCAAATGACCCCTTTAAATAGTATATGAACCCTCATTACACTCAACCAATAAGATTAGAGCATTTTTAATTTTAATTTTAGAGCCAAAAACACACCATTGTACGGTCTTGTACAGACCGCCTAGGCGATGCATCGCCACCATGCAGAGCCTGCGATGTGTCGCCTCCCAGAGACGATGAAACGCAGGTCACTCTGACTTAGCGCTCCAAAACTTGTCTCAAAACATCATCAAATTCCTCCAAACATTTTGGGTACTCTTATATACTCCAAAGAAACACTTTGGACCCCAAAAGATAATTTATAGATGTCTATACCAAAAGTCAACTCACACATGTTGAGTTTAGTGAACCCGTTATGATTTTTGTACCTTTTCATGCCTAAAAAATTTCACTATGTATTTAACCAATCATAAAATTTAGTATATGATTAAATGTTTCTAAATTCATGCTATAATCATTTAATCACTTAATCTTTGATTATAGATATTTTCATTCATACTTTGAATATGGTTCTTTAATTATCAATATTTGCATTCATACTTTGAATATGATTCTTGATTAGCATCTAGGGTTTGTAATATTGTATTATTCAAAGTTTATTCAGAAAGTGTAAAGCCATAATTCCCAACAATTACTTATGCACAAAGAGGAGCAAAAACCATAACGATTTTACTAATGTCAACATGAGCGGGTTGGCTTTTGTTGTAGGCACTTAAAAGTTATATTTTTAGGTCTAAAGTGTTTCTTTGGAGTATATAAGAGTACCCAAAAAGTTTGGATTCATTTACAGATGTTTTGGGTTGATGTACGAGGTCAAAAGTCAGTGGAAGGGGCGTTGCATCGCCTGTTGAGAGGCGGCGCATCGCCTGTCTTACAATAGCCCAGATTGGCGACGTACCACCTGCATAAGGGCGATGCATCACCTGCATGTAGGCGATGCGTCACGTGGGTCATCCGTATGAACCTGTACAGTTAAGTGTTTTTTGCTCCAAAACTTATTTTAAAATGCTCTAATCTCATTAGTTATCATTAATGATGGTTTACACACTCTTTAAATGGTTCATTTGAGATTTTAGTGAATTGATCACTCTCCACTCTCTTTCTAAAACCCTCTCTCTCTCTCTCTCTCTAACTCACAAAGATTACTAGTTTTTTCCAAGATCTTCATCAAGAAAGCTTGACTTGTTTGAAGACCAAGGCCTGTAAATCTCAAACTCATTACATCATTGTAGTAGTTTCAAGAAATCTCTTATGGGAGGCTAGGAATGGAGTTTTTTGTACAAAGATTCTATTGTGTCAAGCTTTCTTGTTCATCTCCATTGTTATATTACATAAAATCATAAACTTATGATTTTATGTAACTAGGATTTTCTCTCTTCTTCTTGATTTAAGTTGTGTTATTCTTCCATTGTTTATGTAATTATATTGTGTTTAATTCTTTTGAATTACAATATTAGTTTTGTGATCATACGATATACTCCAAATAACATCTGTTATAATTACAATGTATATAGCCATATAAAACAATTGAGATTACAACTATCTATGTATCAATAATACAAGAGCTACACTACTAGCCCTTTTCAAGGGAACCACTAGAAAATTACCCTAAAATATAAAAGGAGATTTACATAAAATGCTTGAATATATAAAAAAAAAATTCATCTATTCTGTCATATGGGTATTTTTTTCATTTTTACGCTTTTGTTATTTTTATTTCAATTTTATTGTTTGTCATCCTAATTTGTTCTCCAACAAGCCAACTAAGGTATCTATGAAAAATTGTCATTTCAGGAGAAGATCTCGTCGAGTTGCCATATCAAAAACGTTGCCAACTCTTGCCCAAGCTCACATTGATTCTCTTTGTTCTGCTATTCAGCCAAATATCTCAGTGGAGCCAACAAGCTTGAAGAAAAACATTAGACCTCTCCATTTTCTGGAAGTTAAACTAAGTATTTGAAGATTGTACATACATGAACCAGCAAGGCCTCCCACTGCGGCTGGTTGGTGCACCATAAGGAGAAATCCTTCATACATGTACAAAAGAATCATTCAATTTCTACTAGTCCAAAAAAAAAATTTCTCAACTTTGAAAATGCAGGCTTTGCATCATCATCATCATCACCTGCACAATAATCTGTCAATTCATAACTAAGAAGAAAAAGAAGACAAAAATCTAAATTATCAGTAAAACTAAGCAACATAAGACATAAGCTTTTAAATTTATATGATAGCAATCTATATAACATCAAAAAAAATTGTAAACATTTCTCTAATTTCATTAGTTTAATATCTATCCTCATCAACCAACAAAGTCTCGACTTCAAACTTCAGGTTTAAGCAAATGAAGATGGTGTCAATTGAAGTTGATGTTATCTTGTAAGGTAGTGAGACTAAAAGAAGGCGTGTAGGTGGCGATGAGAGTGAGAGGGATATACATAAAGAAGAGAATGAGATGAGGGAAACTAGGTCTGGGCTTGCAATGTTTTCTTTTGGGCCTGCAACTTTTAATAAGAAATGAAATTTTTTCAGATGGAATTTTTTTCATTCAAGAATACAATACATAAAAGATTATGCCAGTTTTTTGGCATAGTAGAAAGCCAAAGTAAACATAAAAGACGAAAGAGAAAGGGAAATTTGACCATTGATGCATTAAATGGGGTACCATAACAAAAATACTCTACCCATTGTATACATATGCATTTGATCCTAGTATTTCCATTAGTTCCAAAAATACCCCTTTCATTTGTTTCACTTTCTCTCTCTACTCTCTCGGACTCTCTCTATTCTCGGACTCGAAACAAAATCCGCAAAATCTCTCACTCTCCTTTCATGCATTCACTGTGGCTTTGTCTTCCATGACCACGACAACACAAAAAGTGGCAAGAAATCATTTCTGGAGTAGGTGGGTAGGCGAGAAAACCCACGAGATCGACGAAACAACCCGGAAATAGGCAAAGGTGAGGGATTTACTTGTTTATTATGCAATAAATTGTCTAGTCCTGGTTTATTTGTTAATTTTTTGTTCAAAGGATAGATCGGGGATGGGCTATGAATAAATCTGAGTTTTTTTTTAGATTTTTATTCACCTCAATAGAAATCGATAGGCCTTGATATTATCTATTAGGTTTTGGGTTTGCATGGGCCTCGATAGAATAAGGTATAATTATGATTTTGCATGTGTCTCGATAGGCCTCGATAGAGTTAGATATATTATGATTTTGCATTGCCTCGGTATACCTCGATAGGCCACGACAGTGGTGCCTAACATCAATATTGTTTGAGGCCTCGATAGGCCTCGATAGAATTATGCATTTTCTGATTTTGCATGGGCCTCGATATGCCTCGATCTCCCTCAATAGAATTGGGTATTTTCTAATTTTACCTATGCCTTGATAGACCTCAATAGGCCTCGACAATAATGGTCAGCATCAATATTGTGTGCTACCTCGATAGACCTCAATAGTTTATCTGTTGTTTGATTTTATCAAACCTCGATGGGCCTCGACATGCCTCGACTGTCCTCGATAGTTACCAGATTGTTTAAAATATATTTACTAACAGTTTTTTTTTTCAGATGCCTGATTTCATTATACCACTAGAGAAGCACTTTCCTGGTCGTGTCACCTATAGGGGTAGTGCTTACTTTGATACCCTTATAGAGCAGTTTAGGAGGCACAAGCTAATTGAATGAGGAGAGGCATGCCCATTGGGATAGTTCTTCAAGGCTAAGCCCTTTAGTTTTTTTGGGGTTCTACTACATCAGCTTATGTTGCGGAAGGTGGAAAGCAAGAAGCTTTACATACATAAGAGCATTTTCTCTGCATCTCCATGTCTTCTCATAGCTCATTTCGACCCCAAAATGGTGTTTCATGTCCTCCCTTATGTTGTTTTCCATGTACCAAGCACCATACGTAGAAATTTTCCTCTTGATTAGGTGGCCAACAACCCACAATGATGCTTGACAGTGGTCCTTATCTCGAATTTCTTATGAGCAAGTGTGTACTTTGTTGTTGTTTGCCATGTATACAGTAATCTCGAACATTTCAAAACGCATTTTTTTTCTTTCCCCTCAAACTCCAACCACAATCAGGATCCTTGCAGGTAATGTACCACACATCAATCAAAGATTTCTTCACCATAAACTCAAAATTATTCTTCATCGCAAATATGAATGCTTTGGTTTTCAATTCAAGCTTGTTCTGAAAAGAACTTGCCAAGGTGCAATCCTCCTGAAGCTTTACTGGTTGAGGAATGATGTTGATGTGAGGCCTCTATATCCTCTTTGGTGAACATAGGAGCACTCCATGTTCTACGATCTTCACCTAAGTCCAATGGTTAACATCATCTAAAACTATCATCGGTTCTACTTGGACTTGGATGATTACTGCTGGTCTCAGGTGCTTGCCGATCTTCTATTTCACACTCCTCAACAACCATAACATCTAAACTCTGTGTTGGAAAATCTTCCCTAATATCTGGCCCACCAAGATCTGCTGCATGAGCAACAGGATCATCGTTGACATAAGGATCATAGCCATAGGAATCGTACTCCGCTATGTCATGAAAATATGGCGGATCTCTAACAGGGATATCATCATGGACTATAACGTCTAGATTTGTCTCAGGAACAAATGTCCCAACCTCACTTTGAGTTCCTTTGAAACATGACATGGGGGAGAAATGTTCTCTTCAAATCGAACTTCTTTATTAACACTAGGAGAGGCTGATCCATTTCATATACCTCCCTTCTTAACCAATGTCACACATAGAGGAATCAGCTTCTTTACATATTTTGATGCTAACCCAATGAATGCATGCACATGCCTATCATTTTTTATAACGCTAGGTTTCAAGGATTGTGAGAGGCATGTGTACGGGACGTCAATTTTTAAGTCATACACACATTTTTCCACTTCAAGCTTATCGTATAGAATGTGAAGCAGTTGCTCATACGTCACACCCTTCTCCAAAGGCAGAACTTCATTTTCAGCATCCTTGAAAATCCAATCCCTGCTTTCCAGTTCCCAAACACCATTGAATGAAAAAAATATGGAAATAGTCAAATTTGTATCAAAAAAACAAAAAAAATAGGTCAAAAATTAAAACTATAATATAAAACAACAAAAAATTGATTTCTATCGAGATATGTCGAGGCCTATCGAGGTCAACCTATTGAGGTCTATCGAGTACAATCGAGGTACATCGAGGCAGATTGCCCAAAAAATTTCTTATGAACCCATCGAGCCTCATCAAGGCATATACTACATACATTAAGTTCTATGCCTCTATCGAGGTCCATCGAGGACCGTCGAATCATATCGTGGTAGCCATTTTCCCTAAATTTGTGAGGGTTTTATTGAGGTCCATCGAGTCTCATCGAGGCATATTGAGGTAGCCAATTAATATAAACATGTGAGCGTTTTATCGAGGTCCATCGAGGGCCATCGAGTCTCATCGAGGCAGACAAAAAACTCAGAAAAAAACCAAGAAAGGAACGAAAATCCATTCTAACAGTGAAAAATTACAATAAAACATTAAGGCATACACAAGCAATGTAGATAAACAAGTTTCCTCACTACATATAATAAATATATACTTACCCATACGATTTTTGCCCCTAGATCTGAAATCCAAAATGAAGTTCTTGCCTTGAAAGGATTAACAACTTGCCCCTAGATTTGAAATCCAAAATGAGCTCGAAAATTAGTATAGATTAAGATAATGGTGGCTGCCTTGTTTATTTATTTTTTTTTAATTTTTTTTGTATGAGAGCTTGAGAGATAGAGATGGAAAACATGAGAGATAGAGAGGGAGAAGACAATAAGAGAAAAAGAGAGGGAAATTTATGATAGGGGCATTTTGGTAATCTAGGGGAATGCTAGGATAAAAATGTGATGTTTTTTTAGCTTGGTATCATTTTGTTATATGGGCCCCTTTTATGCATCAATGGTCAAATTTCCCAATAGAAAAAAACTAATTTTTTTTTTTCTTTTTCTATTGATGAATAAACCTCATGGAACTTAGATTGACAAAATACATGAAAAAAAAACAAAAGTGAATATTTTCTATTATTTTTTGTTGTTGTTATTGATTTTTGTTGATTGTTTAGTTGATTTTGAGTACATGTTTATTTTTTTAGATATATTTTTTATTGTTATTTAGCTTATTTTTAATTAAATATATTTTTTAGTATATTAGGTATATTTTTAATTTATTTTAGTTATACATTAAACCTGCACATGTCACTTTAGATGTAAATAATCATCATGACCTATCTTCTCTAGCTAGTTTTTTTTCCATTAATTTTGAGTTGATAAAGTGGGTTGATGTCTGAGTGATTTGTAGATGTTTTTTCGACACTGTATTGCAGTGGGTTGATTTTTAGTTTCTTTTTAGTTATTTTTTAGTTTATTTTAGGTATATGTTTAGTTGTTCTCAGGTATATTTTGGGTTAATTTCTAGTTGAAAATATTTTCAGTTTAATTTCTTTTATTTTAGGTATACCTTGGGTTATATATATATATATATATATATATATTAAAAATAATCTCTGTATTTAATGGTAATATATTTTCAAGTGGTTTTTTTAATTTATGTTAGTATATGTTTAGTTGTTTTGAGATACGTTTTAAGTTTATTTTTGACACATTTTAGAGTGCAGGAATAAGTTTTTCGAGGTTGATTTTTTTTAGTTTATTTTGTGTTGATACAATGAGTTGATGTATAATTGATTTGTAATTATTTTTTCAATATTGTATTGTTGTGTGGTTGTTGTCTAATTGATTTTACGTTATTTTTTCAATATTGTATTGATGTGGGGTTGATGTCTAGTTGAGACCATATTTTTGTAATTATGAAACTTTAAAATCATATTTTTTTTAAAACATAGTTAGTAAAATTTTTAAAAAATTAGGATAGTATAAATAAAAAAAACTTTGAAAAATGTGTATTTATGAAAAAACCACAGTATAAATATATATATATATATATAAAAAGTTTTCATAAATAATTTATGGGGAAATTACATGTTTTATGAGTTTTTTAACAAGTTTACAAAAATATTGCTTTTTAAAAAAAAAACTTATTTTATGATTTTTTTTTTTAAGAAATTTCAATTTTATGGATTTAGTTTCTCATATTTTTGTATAAAAATTGGTTTATGTCGTACTTTTACTCTTAATTAAGTTTATTTAAATTAGGAGATTATTTTAGTCATTTAAGTATTTTTCATTTGATTATTTTAGTCATTTAAGTGTTTTTTATTTGATTATTTTTATATTAGTTTCATTACACAACATTGGATTAGTATATTAAAAAAGGAACTTAATCTATTTTATTATTTTTATATTGTTTAATGTTATTGTACGCCCTGAGTATCAGCATGTACCTTGTTGGGGCAGCTCGGGAGAAGCGAACTAATAAAAAGCCATAAGCAGTGTGCCACGTGTTCACCACTCATTCAAGGAAACCTGGATGAGTCTCCTAGGCGAATAGCTCGAGCTGAGGGATCATTTAGCTGCTTATCACTTGGAACCATTGTGTAAACATGGCATCAAAAGACACGAGCTAGCACTACATTAAGCTCGTGGTACATCAGAGAACCAACATACCCCAGAATCTTTATAAAGTCAACCACGCAATATAAACGCGCATATAACAGACATCACGTGTCTGTTTTATTCCCGAATTCTCGGATACGCAATATAAACGTGCGTGATCAGACATCCCACACCTGATTTAGGCCATGCAGCCCATTATTCTTTTTTACCTATTGATTAGACCACACTTCAATGTGAGGTTTAGATATTAATCATCAGTGTCACAGAGATGACGTGAAGGATAAAGAGATCACGGGATGACCCCAATGCCTACTCAGAAGTAATTCTCCTATAAATACCAGTACCCTGGGTAGTGCAAAGGGTTGGATTCTTCTTGTAAGGCAAATACTCTATAAAAATAGCAAGAAGAGAGAGACAGTAATAATATTGACTTGTGGACTAGGGGAATTTTAACCTCCGAACCACGTAAAAAGGAGTGATCACTTTTCTTCTCTTGATAATTCATTGCCACCATCCTAGAGTATTATCACTTTCTTATTACGGTTTACCATTAAGCACTAATCCATCCTAGTTATTCATATAATTCAATGTTGGCGAAAAACTGCGTCAACAGTTTGGTGCTTTCATTGAGAGGATTTAGATTAGTGCTGTCACAAAAGCTTGATCATGGTGATCACTCGTTCGAGGCATGGTAACGAGGCGGATCAACATGGTGGGCAGGAGGCTCACCATGCCGCCGTATCCGACGAACAAGACCCGGAGATCCAGCAACGATCGGGGAAATAACTGATGGGCCATGACGACACTGGGAGTTCAGCGCCCCTACCTCCAAATCCGAACCCAGGTTACCTGACGGCAGTGGAAATGGAAAACATGCAGTTGCGGAGTCATCTAGCCAAGGGAAATAAGCAAATCGAGCAAGTCTTAGCCCGACTACCCCCTCTTACAACCGACGTTAACATTGGAAAGAGGCAAAGAAGGACTCACAAGTCTCATCGGGACAGTCGGCCCAGGCTCAGTCGATCGATTAAAACCTCAACCCCGAGTTCTGCGCCCATGTCGCGCCATCACCAGGAAACTATGTTTGATGATTTTCCCAGGGCCCATCAGCGGGTCAGCCGGTCAGCCAGGACTTCAACTCCAAGTTTGGCTCTGCCATCCAATTCACCCGGGAGAGCTCATGGCAACTTGCGAAGGGGGTCTGAGGAGAGCTCACGCCGACAACCTACTCCGGCCAGCCCTCCCGTGCCGCGGTCAGATCGCCCGACGCAGAGAGCTGGAGGCAGTGGGATAGAGTGACCGCGAGCTAGTTTGGTCCGGCCAGACGGGACTAGAATTGCTTCACCAGTTAGGCATCCACCTTCGCTGATAAGATATCCATCTCTTCCTCGTCCTGCTCGAGATATTCCTACATATGGGAACAGCAGGAGGAATCCTCCTCCCGCCGTTCCTGCTCATCACCCGCGAGCGCATGAAAATGTCCCAGATCCTCTCCCTCAACAGCAAGCTCTGAGATTTTCCAATGGGAGCTATTGGACTGAAAGCCACCGAAGTGGCAGATCTGGTGGAGACCTACGAAATCATCTAAATTTGGCACAAAGCCCTCGGGTCGCCTCGCAGACTGACCTTCGAGATCGCCTCAACTCGCAGAGGGGGGAGCTGGCCAAAAAGGAAAGTTGTGCTCGCCAAGAGGATGGTCCTTCTGAAATACGTGACAACGGGAATGTCCCACCAAACCAAGCTCAAGCTTGGAGGGACAATAACTCGCCTAACGCGTACAATGGGACGGGAGCTGTTGAACAGCCCCAGAACAACCCAGGGATCAAAGACCAAACCCTTGAAAGGTTAACTCAGATGGAGGAGCTAATGAAGAGGCTCCTGTCAGAGAAGCGATAAGACGAATACAACTTAAGGGACAAGCTCGAGCTTTTTGCCCCCAACATCGCAGCAATGGCATACCCGCCGGGTTTCAGGATGCCTCATCTATCCAAATTCGACGGAGATGGAGATCCGTCGGATCATTTGGGGATGTTCAATACCCTGATGATGGACCATAATATCGGCCCCGAGCTGAGATGCCTGATATTCCCTTCGACTCTGATCGGGCCAGCTAGGTAATGGTTCAAGCAATGCAAGAAACAGTCGATCAACTCATGGAAGAATTTCTCCGTCGATTTCAAGAGGGCATTCCGAGCCTCTCAAGCGGTTCGCGTCAAAGCAAATACCCTGGCGAATGTGAAGCAATAGCCCAGTGAACCTTTAAAGGCTTATCTGAGCAGGTTCGCAAACGTTGCGGCCCAAACCAGGGACGCGGACAAAAGTTCCAGACTCATGGCTATGAGAACTGGAATCCTTGTTGGGGGCGAGCTGTGGAAAGAAATCTCGAGGAAAGGTGTCATCACTATGGATGAATTCTTGAACAAGGCCCAAGAATTGATAAACTTGGAAGAAGCGCGAACGTCGGTTGCTGGAACCAGCCAAATCTAGGACCAGCCCGTTGGACCGGAAACGGACGTCGTAAATATGACTCGAACTATTGCCCAGAATAACCAAGGGGGTGGAAGCAAGAGAAAGGGAAATAGCGAGGGCGGCCAGCATGGTCCAAAGAAGAACAAGCCCGTGGAAAAGTTAAAACTGGTCTACACGGTTTATACCGACCTCACAAACACTAGGGAGCACATTTTCCTAGCGAATTCAACCCGCCTTCCTTGGAAAAATCCAGAGCCCTTGAAAAATCAGAAGGCTAAGAGAGACCCTTCCAAATTCTATCGATTCCACAACGACATTGGTCACAACACCGATGATTGCAGGCATATGAAGGATGAGATCGAGACACTCATTCGGGCCGGACCCCTGGCTCAGTATGCTCGGAATCGGGTCACTCCTAATCAGCCCGCCAGGCAAAACGTTCAATCAACTTTGGAAGTCCCAGCAAATCCAACTGAAGCCCAGGCGGGACAGGACCCCCCTCCTCCAATAATAGGAGGAGAGATAACCACCATTTCTAGAGGCCCTCATCTGGCAGGTTCGAGCAAAGGTCCTCGAAAAAGATACATCAACGAATTGAAGTCTCATAACAGAATCGAATTTGGCCCATACCCAAATAGCAGTGATTGGAGAAACAACCAATCAGTTTCACTGAAGAAGATGCTAGTCATGTCCAGTTCCCACATAACGACCCTCTAGTCATAACCGCCCAGCTCGCCAATCGAAGAGTCAAGAGGATACTAATTGATAATGGGAGTTCAGTGAACTTGTTGTTTCGGTCCACGCTAGAAAAAATGGGGTTGTCAGTGATCGAGCTGAAGGCCACCTCCATCATGTTGTATGGGTTCTCTGGCGAAGGGTCGGCAGTGATAGGTACGATTGGGTTAGTAATAACCTTGGGAGAGGGACCCCGAACTGTCTCCAAGCTCCTCGAGTTTGTGGTCATCGACTGTCCCTCCATGTACAATACAATTTTGGGTCGACCTACGTTGATGGAATTTGAAGCCATAACTTCTATCCGCCACCTCGCAGTCAAATTCCCCTCCTCTATGGGGATATGTACAGTTCGAGGCGATCAGCTCGCTGCCATGGAATGCTATAGCATTTCCATGAAGCGAAAATCACAACCCAGGCAGCAGACGATGGCCATTCAGGGCGGAGGCGAGGAACCCCAAGAGGTGAGAGCTAGCCCTGGGATAAAGGAATCTCGGCCGGCCGACGACGTAGGTACCGCCCTGAGTGACGATATCGACCCTAGAATTGGCGAAGATAGGTTCGAGCTCCAGGCTATCAAAGAGCTCGAAGAGATAAACATCGATCCTAAAGACCCTTCGAGGGTGGTTAGGCTCGGGAAAAACCTTGGTGATGAAAGAAAGGCAGAGCTGCTGAAATTCCTGCAAGAAAATCTAGACATTTTCGCCTATTCTCATGAAGACATGGTGGGGATCAGCCCGAGAATCATCATGCATACCCTCGGCTTGGACAAAAGCATGCCTGAAAAGTCGCAGGAAAAGAGGTGTCTGGGCACTACCCGAGCTGCGGCCCTGGAAGAGGAAGTTGCTCAGCTTTTAAAATGCGATTTTATCCGCGAGGCAAAGTACCTGATCTGGGTTGCAAATCCTGTTCTAGTCCCAAAACCTAACGGAAAATGGCGGACCTGTGTCGAATTTTCTAACCTGAATAAAGCATGTCCCAATGATTGCTTCCCCTTACCAATAATTGACCAGTTGGTGGACGCCACAGCGGGGCACGAGCTCATGTCCTTCATGGATGCGTACTCTGGTTACAACCAGATCGCTATGAATCCCGCGGACTAGGAGCATATCAGCTTCATGACCCCAACCAATGTTTATTGTTACAAAGTCATGCCCTTCGGGCTGAAGAACGCTGAAGCTACATATCAGAGGTTGGTCAACAAAATGTTTGTTAATCAGATCGGGAAAATGCATGGAAGTGTATGTTGACGACATGTTGGTCAAGTCAAAAACTGTCGATGGCCATGTTCCCGATCTGAGGGAATGTTTTGAGATCCTAAGGAAGTACGGTATGAGGTTGAATCCCCAAAAATGTACCTTCGGGGTGGCGTCAGGAAAATTTCTGGGTTTTATAGTCAACACCAAGGGAATAGATGTTAGGAGTGTGTCCTAAAAGCATGTAAAGACATTTGTTTTTTCTGTGAATAAATAAATACAATGGTTTATTATTATTGTTATATTTAGATTGTTAAATTATTGTTTGAATAATTTTGTAAATATCAGAAAAATTCCATATTCATTATTGAGGATGTGATCTTGTATTAGTACGAGAGAATTAAGATCACCTGAATGAATAAAAATAGTCAACAACGACAAATTAAAGTTATGGAATTCTTTAATTGGAGTTGTAAGTACGGTTTACTGAGTATCATAATGATACAAATAATCTAGATTCGGATTATTGATGTGGTAAGACATCTCGGTAAAGGTGCTTTATATAATATGATTATATATGACATGGACCGATATGAATTAGAGTCTTTATCCAAAAACCATTTAACAATAAAGACTTGTAATTCATATCATAACAGATGATCATTTATAGATCAACCTAAATCCTGAGTGTTCATGAACTCCTGTTCATGTTTATTAAATCTTTTGATTCATTCGTTAAGGTCTCTTCAAAGAATGAGGCTAATGACTTTTGTTTTGGAGATTTAATATCATGGATGGCTGGGAACATGTATCAACAATACGGAATCTAATCTTTCCTAATGGATCGTATATTAGTTCCCTTAAGGGTTAATTCTGGAACTGAATGATTTTGAGCTCAAATCTATAATTAGATTATAGATTAATTATTCACTAGTGAATTAATGGTACTTAAGGAATAAGAAGTAAATTAGAAAGGTTAAATGGTAATTCTCCCATTCTAATTTATGAACTAATTAATTAGAGGGTTGAACTATTGTAAGATGGTTATATCAATGGACGACTTAAGAAAAAGATTTCTGTAAAAGTATATCTATAACATAAAGAGTGCAATTCTGAATTTATAGTGGAGTAATATCAAAATTAATAAATTAACTATTATAATTAAAGAGTTTAATTATTTAGTTTCAATTTATTGGAGCTTAATGTTATAGGTCCATGGTCCTCGAAATGGCTCAAACAATCACTGTCAAAGGCAAATACAAAAAAAATGGGCAAAAAGGACTTATGTGATAAGTAAAATATTTTTCTATGTATCAAACATAATTATTGTTTAATTATGTGTAATTAATTAATTAATTATTTGATTTATCAAAAATATAATTAATTTTGAATTAATTTATTTTTGGGATTTTTGGTATTTAAATAATAATAAAAATTGGGAAAAATCACATGCCTGCACAGGCATCTGGTACACGTGTGGCACAGTGCACAGGCATTGTGCTACACGCATAAGAGATGGACTTAGTCTCTTGATTCCACAATTTTAGTTATTTAAATATTAAATAAATAATGAGATATTTTAATATGATTAAAATATTATTATTTAAACAAAAATCTGATAACTGGTCAGTTATTTTGAATTTGTTTAAAATAACAAATATTTTAATATATTGGATATTATTAAATATTGGATATCAGTTTTCACATAACGTAATTTTTCAGGGATAGAAAAATATCTAGGATTCTCTCAGAGAAAAGAAAATAGTGACAAAAACAAAGGTCATTGTTCTTCACAAAACCTAGGTCCAAACTTTATCAGATCTCATGTGTTGAGAACATCTGATAAATAGTTATTGCCTATTATTTGTATAGCGAGCCCACACTCGTTCTTTGTGTGCCTGAGAACATTTTGGAAGATCTTGGTGTGAGATCTCAAGGATTCAGCCAAACGAAAAGATAGCAGCAAGGAAGGACCTGAGGTAATTTTTCTATTCTTGTCCTTGATTCAATATATATATGAGTGTGAAGAAGTAGATCTAGAAATCTTATGGGATTAATCTGACAATTTGATTGTTGTTCCGCTGCGCATAATCTCTGATTTGATCAATAAAAACCAACAATAGAGGCGAACCTAGACAAAATCAGATTGCTACTTGAAATGCCATCGCCTCGATCGCAAAAAGACATCCAGAGTATGACAGGAAGGGTGGCGGCCCTTAATCGGTTCATTTCCAAATCTACCGACAAGTGTTTGCCATTCTATAACCTGCTCCGGGGGAATAAAAAGTTTGAGTGGACCGAAGAGTGTGAGCGGGCCTTCCTCGACCTAAAAGCACATTTAGCTGAGTCGCCCATGTTGTCCAAGCCAAAGGCAGGAGAACCTCTTTTTCTTTACTTAGCTGTTATAGAAGATGTTTTGACTGGTTTCTGCTGAGTTTTGAAGTCTAGAAGTGGCTATGGTGGATTTTGAGATTAGGGATGCATGTGCTTGGGTTTTGAGTATTTGGGGTGCTTGGGATGAGTGGAATGTGTTAATAAGCTTGTTTTTGAGTTTGGTGAAGTTTTGGTTGAGTTTGGTTCGAGGAAATCGCCAACTACTTAAGGAAATACAGTCTGCCAGGGGTGACCCTAGTCAAGCCCAACCCAGACCAAAGGGCTAATCTGTCTGGAGGTGCCTATAGCGCCTGGTCACGATTTCATATTGAGGCAGGGGCCACCTTGCCTCTTCACCCATTCTTTCAGGGGGTAGCCAACTATTTTCAAGTTTCCCCCTTTCAAATAACCCCAAATGGATATAGGATGTTTGCTGCACTCTATATCCTGTACAGCTAGAAAAAATGGTCCGTGCCATCGCCTCATGAGGTCAACTATCTGTTCGACCTCAAATCTAACGCCAAACATGAAGGCACGGAGTTCTTCCACCTTTGTCATCAGGAAAATGGACGCACTTTCCTGACTGACACCACCCATATCTCAAACATGGGGAGGTACTATCAAGAGTACTTCCTTATGGCGGACCTGGTCGCGGACAACCTGGCTTTCGCACGAGGAGGTAAAACTTTCGTATCGCTGGCTGACTTTTTCACTTAGTCTTTTCCTCCACAATGTCTTAAACTTTTGATGTCTTCTAGGCCCGTGGCTGCGACCAAGCCCAACTCCAGGAATGGAGTCAAGATCGAAAATCTTAGCCAGCATGTCAGATGCTGAGAAGAGTGTCAAGAATCTATTTACAGAGGCTAACCTTAGGTTGGTTGGCCTCTGGGTCCCTCAATCGGATACGAGGGGGCCTTTGGCAGGGAGTGCTCGCACCGAAGAGGAACCCGAGCAGCAACCTCAATCATCTCCTCTGTGGAGGAGACCGACTGGGGTCATGATCAGGGAACCTGCTAGCACTCCTCGAGCAGAGAGGCCCTCGGCCCCCTTAGGAAAAGGAAAGCAAAAGGCCACTGAGCCTGTCGACCTCTCTGACGACTCGTCGAATGACAATGGTATAGTAATTTTGCTTTTAAACAATTTGCCAATTCCCTGTCATCTATTCGACGGGGACGGCAATTATAAATATGCTCCACACTTAGGGCCAGACTTCTTCGTGTCAAAGAATGAGTGTAAGACTAGTAGAGTCTGTAGTGTAGCGACCAGTAATAATAGCTCGGGTATTGGACTTTGCAATCCTTTTTTGTTTTCTTCTTCTGATGTAATGTGTTTCGCTGTTCATGCTATCTCATTGTTTGACTTTGCTATTATTTTTCAGGCATGGACTCCACCAACGTGTTCGACCTTTATAGCACCCCAGAGGCTGCTGCTACCCCTCCGAGCAAAAAGAAAACCAGCAAGAGACATGCTGGGGAGAGTAACAAAGAGCCTCAGGCGAAGAAGGTCCGGAATGCAGGCCCTTCAAAGGACGGACCCTCAGCCACCGCGACTCTGCCTTCCCCTCGCCTGCAGCAGACTCCATCTGCCGCGGCCGGGTCGACTCCTTCTCCCGATGCCCCAACTGACCAACCTCAGCAAGAGGATCTTGCCTCTACTGGGAACTTGATGGTTGGTCGCGCCTTTAAGCTGATCAAGGAAAGGGTTACCAAAATCGCGAAGCACGAATGCTGCCGAGCGGCAATGGCGGCTACGGAGACGATGGGCGTTGACCCAATTCTAAACCGAGCCTTGAATGAGTTCACCAGTGTAAGTTGTCTCCTTTGTGAAATCAGGTCTTCGATAATTTACTGTTTGTCTAATATTTGTTCTGAATGCAGGCCATGCTAACCCTTACTACTGGCCGTATCCGCTTGGGTGCTGTCACCGAGGAGGCCAGGACCTCGGATCAACGGCACGAGGATGAACTCAAAGCTGTTGAGGCCAGACATGCTGATCAGTTGGCGGTGGTGACTGCGGAAAAGGCCCAACTGGCTAAGGAGTTGGAGGAGAAGCTGAAGTCTCTGGAAAAAGCCCGCGAGGTGAGGGACCAATACAAGGAGTCCAACCGCTCTAACTATAAAGTGGCTAAGCAGCTCGAGCTAGACTTGATCGCAAGTAGGCTAGAAACTAGAGACATGGAGGATCGAGTTAAGGACTTGGAGAAGACTAATGCTGCCAACTTAGAGAGGTACAAAAATGCCACCCTGAGGTGTTTCTATGATTTCTGGAAGCACAATCAGGGTGCCAATTTTGACTATCTTCCTGAGCATGCGAGGGAAGCTGAGCTGGCTCGGTGCGCGGCTCAACTAGCTGAAGAAGAAGGATCGAGGGTCCCTGCTTCCCCCGAAATCTCGCTGGCCGCCAGGATGAAGGGTGCAGATAATGAAGTTGTCGACCAGAACCTTCCCCAGGATCCTCCAGCTCCTCAAGCTCCTTAGTTTTTTTTCTTTTATATTTCTTTTTTAACTACACGACCTACGGGTCGTGATGTAAAGACAATATAATTTTTTGGTTTGCTGCACGGGCAGCTTTTACTTTTATTTTAAACAATTACATCCAAGCAGTTACTGCTTGCGGTGTAAAAGGATTGCTTTGATATTACAATATATTTGCATATTATTATAACATCTAATTGTTCGCATGACCGAACTTAGCATAGCACTTTGGTTTGATTTAACAAAATATAAAAATTTTGAAAAATACTCTAAGTGCCCTAGCATGCTTTCACTTATTTTGCTCATGTGTTTACATACCTTTTAACGATATGCTTTGCTTACTTGTACCTTGTATGCCCCCCAAGTGATCGAGGAGCTTTAGGTCCGCGGTCACTTTCCTTGACCAGAACCTGCCCGAGCGTTACTGCTCGTAGCAATGCGATTAGAATTATAATACAGCAAAACAACACACATAATGAGAAAATACTTGTAATAAATACAATAGTTGGCAAGAAATGACTAGCTGAGCACAGTCCCTTTTTATTTTCGTAGTAAATGGACTAAACATGTCTTTACGAGCGATCAATAAGATCATACACAAAACTAGTAAAAAGTAAAATTTATACAAGCCAATTCATTAAGAAGAATTGTTCATTGATAATACTTGCGCAGGTGTTCTCCATTCCAATATCAAGGAACGAGATCTCCGTTTAAGCGGGCAAGTTTATAAGTTCCTAGGTGAAGGACTTCATCAATTTGGTAAGGCCCTTCCCAATTTGGCCCGAGTACTCCAGCAGCCTGGTCGCGGGTGTTAAGAAAAACTCTTCGGAGCATAAGGTCTCCAACATTGAACTTTCTTTCTCGAACTTTAAGGTTGAAATACCGGGCGACCTTCTGCTGGTATGCAGCTACTCAGAGCTGGGCTTGTTCTCGCCTTTCATCAAACAAGTCTAAGGATTCCATCAGTAGCTGGCTGTTAGAATCCTGGTCGTATGTTAATCTGCGGTGAGAAGGCGGATCCAACTCAACAGGCAACATGGCCTCATACCCGTATGCCAAGGAAAATGGGGTATGACTTGTTGCTGTTCAGTGGGAAGTTCTGTACGACCAGAGGACTTCAGGCAATTGTTCTAGCCACACTCCCTTAGCCTCTTCGAGTCTTTTCTTCAGTGTATCCTTCAGCGTTTTTTTAACTGCCTCGACTTGCCCATTTTCCTGGGGATGAGCGACTGAAGAAAAGCTTTTAATAAAGTCGTGACGTTTGCAGAAATTTGTGAACAGATCACTGTCGAACTGGGTGCCGTTATCTGAGACTATCTTCTTTGGAAATCCATAGCGACAGATGATGTTTTTTACCACGAAGTCAAGCACTTTCTTCGTTGTTACGGTCGCGAGTGGCTCAGCTTCGGCCCATTCGGTGAAGTAGTCGACGGCGACCACTGCGTACTTTACACACCTTTCCCCGTAGGCAAAGATTCGATTAGATCTATTCCCCAAACCGCAAAGGGCCATGGACTCTGCATCTACATTAACTCATTGGGAGCTGCTCGCGGGATTTTAGAAAACCTTTGACACTTATCACATTTTCGCACGGACTCCATGGAGTCTTCATTCATTGTTGGCCAGAAATATCCCTGTCTTAGGATCTTTTTCGACAGGCTTTGCCCCCCAGCGCGGTCTCCACAAAAACCTTCGTGCACCTCCTTCATCAACTCTTTGGCTTTCTCCTTTGTAATACACCTGAGGAGTGGCAGTGAGTATCCCCTTCGGTACAGAACTCCATCGACCAAGATATACCTAGCAGCTTATCGCTGAAGGGTCCTAGCTTTGTTTCTGTCCGCTAGTAGCACGCCACTTGATAGATACTCTACATATGGCACCATCCATGTATCCGTCATCTGGATGACTAAAGTGGTCTCTGTTGCTTGGATGTTGGGTGTAGGTAGTCACTCGACTGGCACTATGTTCAGAGTATCAGCATCTTTTACACTTGCCAACTTTGCCAAAGCGTCTACATTAGAATTCTGATCACGAGGCACTTTCTGTAGAGTGTATCTGTCGAACTGGGCTAACAGATCCTTTGCTTTGTTCAAATAAGTGACCATCTTTAATCCCCATGCTTGATACTCTCCCAAGATCTGATTCACGACTAACTGAGAATCACTATAAATGTCAAGCGCTTTTATGTTCATATCCTTGGCTAACCGCAGTCCAGCGAGCAGCGCTTCATATTCAGCCTCATTGTTAGAGGCAGTGAAGTCAAACCTTATTGCACAGTGAAATCGATGCCCTTCTGGCATTATCAATATCACTCCTGCTCCTACGTGGGATTCGTTAGATGATCCGTCGGTGAACAATTTCCATGAGGGTGCTTGGGTTTGACATTCAAGCTCGCTAGGCTCCTCGATTTGCTCGCTACCTGCGGGCTCTGTGAACTCGGCGATGAAGTCAGCTAAGGCTTGTCCCTTTATCGCTGCTTGCAGTAGGTAAGATATGTCAAACTGCCTGAGCTCGACTGCCCACTTTATTAATCTTCCGGCAGCCTCTGGCTTTTGCAGAACTTGCCGAAGAGGCTGGTCGGTTAATACCGTAATCAGATGAGCTTGGAAGTAAGGCCGCAGCTTCCTAGAGGCCAATACTAAGAAGTAGGCTAACCTTTCAATGGGGGGATATCTCAATTCTGCTCTGATCAGCCTTTTGCTTATGTAGTAGACAGCCTTCTGCACACCTTCTTCTTCTCTCACCAGAAC
The DNA here is from genome assembly GCF_963169125.1 of Humulus lupulus. Classification (NCBI taxonomy): domain Eukaryota; kingdom Viridiplantae; phylum Streptophyta; class Magnoliopsida; order Rosales; family Cannabaceae; genus Humulus; species Humulus lupulus. The sequence goes on along the minus strand of NC_084798.1, from coordinate 156,447,480 downwards.
AGCACTAGCAGCGTAATCTGTGACTGCCAGGTAGACGAACAAAATCTCTTTATCGATTGGCTTCGAAAGAATGGATGGTTGTGCCATATGTTCTTTCAATGCTTGAAAGGCCTGTTCGCACTCATCTGTCCATTCAAATTTCTTGTTGCCTTTGAGTAGATTAAAAAATGGAACACACTTGTCCGTTGATTTTGAAATGAATCTACTAAGGGCGGCAATTCTCCCACTCAGACTTTGGACATCCTTAATTTTCACTGGCGACTTCATCTCAATCAGGGCTTTTATCTTCTCGGGATTAGCTTCAATTCCTCTTAAGTTAACTATGAATCCCAAGAACTTCCCTGATCCAACTCCGAAGGAACATTTAAGGGGATTCAGCTTCATCCTATATTTATTAAGGATGTTGAAGCATTCCTGCAAGTCCCTTACATGTCCATCTGCCTTCTTAGACTTAACCAGCATATCGTCAACATAAACCTCCATGTTTGCCCCGATCAGCTCCTTAAACATGTGGTTGATGAGTCTCTGGTAAGTCGCACCAGCATTTTTCAAACCAAAGGGCATCACCTTGTAACAGTAGAGCCTTGTATTGGTTCGAAAGCTAGTGTGATCCTCATCAGGGGGATGCATGCTAATCTGGTTATACCCAGAGTATGCATCCATGAATGAGAGGATCTCGTGTCCTGCGGTGGCATCGACCAGCTAGTCGATCCTCGGGAGTGGTAAACAGTCTTTAGGGTAGGCTTCATTGAGGTCTGTAAACTCCACGCACGTACGCCACTTTCCATTCAGCTTGGGCACGAGTACGGGATTGGAGACCCACGATGGATAAAACGCCACCCTAATGAACCCATTCTCCTTTAGCTTCTCGACTTCTTCCTTCAAAGCTTTTGATCGGTCTTTGTCGAGCAGACTTCTTTTATGTTGCACGGGTGGAAAGCTTTTGTTAATATTTAGGACATGGCTGATGATTGCAAGATCTATCCCAACCATGTCTTTATGCGACCAGGCAAAGATGTCCTGGTTCCTTTTTAAGAACTCCACCAGTGCTTGCTTTGTTGTTGTCTCTAAGCTTTTACCGACTTTCACAACTTTGGTCAGATTTCCCTCATCGAGTTGGATTTCTTCAAGGTCCTCGATGGGGCCTACTTCTTCTTCGAAATCCTCAAAGCGAGAATCTAAGTCTCTATCCTCACTTTGGGCAACGCCCTATTTGGTGACACTATCACCTGAGCGGGCTTGAACATCAGATGCCATTTGCAACTCTTTTCCGGTGGCATCCCTTGATACACCCTTTTTTGCCTTGGTGATCGAGGCGTTGTAGCATTCTCTCGCCTCTCGCTGGTTTCCCATTACACACCCTACTCTTGTGTTTGTTGGGAATTTCATGGCGAGGTGCCATAAAGAAGTGACGGCTCGAAGGTCGACCAGAATAGGTCTCCCTATCACGGCATTATACGCCAAAGGACAATCAACCACTATAAAAGTGGTGAGTAATGTCCAGTTAGCAGGCACGGTACCTGCTGTGACTGGGAGTCTAATTGACCCTACTAAGGCGAGCCCTTCTCCGGAAAAACCATAAATGGTTTGGTTGCATGGCTCTAGGTCCTTGATGGACAGTTTCATCCTTTCCAGGGAGGACTTATATAGGATGTTGACCGAACTTCCTGTATCGACCAACACCATTTTCACCATCATATTTGCGATTTGGACATCCACGACCAGCTGATCGGAGTGTGGGAATCGCACATGCTGGGCATCGTCATTAGAGAAGGTGATCGGTTCCTCCTCTGTTCGAGCCTTTTTAGGTGCACGATCCTCAACACTCATCATCTCGATGTCCTGGTCGTGGCGTAGGGTTCAAGCATATCGTTCCCTCACTTTTCCACTATCTCCTGCAAGATGTGGGCCTCCACAGATGTTGAGTAAGGTACCTACTATGGGAGCTAGCTGTAAAGGTGGTGAGCACTGGTGTGTAGGCGCTGACTTGTTGCCACCTTGAGCCTCTCGCTGAGAACCTCCCGTGGCTCGTACATATCTTCTTAAGTGTCACTGTCTTATCAGGAACTCAATCTCATCCTTCAGCTGGTTACACTCATTGGTGTCGTGCCCGTAGTCGTTATGATAACGACAGAACTTTGTCGAATCTCTCTTGGAGATATCCTTTCTTATAGGCGCGGGTCGTCTGTAGGGCACGCTCGAGCTAGTCGCTTGGAAAACCTCAACTCGGCTTTCGACAAGGGCGGTGTAATTGGTGAATTTCGGTTCATACCGATTATTTTTGGGGTGCTTACTCTCGGAGGTCGAGGGTTCACCATTCGCCCGCTTTCCACCATTTTTACCGTTGCCATTCCCGTTGCCTTTGCTGTTGCCATTGGGCTTAGACCTATTGGCGGCTTTGGCGGGTTCTTCTTTGGGCCCCTTGTCCTTTGCTGGCGATTTACCTTCGTTGGAAATCGCGTCCTCGAGCTTGATGTACCGATCAGCTCGATCTAAAAACTCCTGGGTAGTGTTAACCCCATGCTTCCTGAGGCTACTCCAGAGAGGAGAATGGTGCTGAACATACTCCTTCAAAGGCTCCCCTTCTTTCTGGCGTATCTCGACCAGTTGGTTTTCCTCAGTGGGGTGCACACGACCCACATAGAACTATCTGTAAAATTCCTTCACTAACATTTCCCAGGATATTATACTTGCAGGAGGGAATTCAAAGAACCACTCCTGTGCGGCATCAGAAAGGGTCGCTGGGAAGATCCTGCAGCGAGCGTCTTCAGAGACTTTCTGAATGTCCATTTGTATCTCAAATTTGTTTACATGAGATACCGGGTCTCCGTACCCATCAAAGTTTGGCAGAGTCGGCATCTTGAACTTGCTGGGGGTTTCTGCCGCAAAAATCCTTTGTATGAAAGGTGTGCCTCTCCTCCGATCATACTCGATATGCAATGTCCGCCCCCCGACCAGCTGCTGCACAGCTTGGTTCAGGGCATCGATTTGAGCCTGAACGGCTTCAGGAATTGCTGGGGCCTCTGGTGCCGGGGGAATGTACTCATCGTACCTTTCTCGGAAATCGTTGAGTACAACCCTCAAGTCATCGTCTCTTCACCGCTGCTCGCTAGCTCCGAGCTGGCTAAAGACGTTGTTTTGTCAGGGCTGCCCCCCAGCATTATGTCCTGCTTGTCGGTCTTCTCTAGGTTGTGGGCTTCTGCCTCCATCTCTCTCCTCGTTTCTCTAACTAGCATTCCCTCTGCCTGAGTTGACCTCATTGTAGTCGTGGCCATCTCTGAACCTTGACTGGCTATGGTGGGACCGACTGTTTCCTCTGTTGCCTCCTTGGGCTGGAACTTCCCGAGCATTAGGGGGAGGCCTGCACTGGTCGGTGGGTCCCCGTGCATTGTCATGCCGTGGAGGGCCCCTGACCGCAGAGCCTGTCTCTGAGCTCCTTCTGTGGGTAGAAGGACGCTGCCCCCTGCTCGGTGGGTGCGGCTCTTCACCCCTGGGCGTCTAGGGCTGCGGGGCTGTTGCCCAGCCCTATTCTGCCTTGGGCGCGGGGGTTGCCTCGACCAGCCTGGGACGGAGGCTGCGTCTCAGGGTCCCTAGGTGGGACATCATCCTGAGGCATCGGTGGCTGCTCCGGCCTTTGAGGGCTTGTTGGCTGGAGTGGAGGGCTAGGATTGGGACCTCTTTGAGGTGGCCCATTTGGGGGTTGATCAGGCTGCGAGGCAGGTGTAGCTTGATTCCTAGCCAACTGGAGGACTGCTTCGAGGGTTGCCATGGCGTCCCTCTGATGACGGTCCATCTTTGCCTGTCTTTCGCTCAGCTCTTGGCGCTGGCGCTCTATCTCCCTCTACTGCGACACCATTATCTCGGCGGTACTCTCTTGATTGGCCCTTAGAGCGGCCAACTCATCTTGCAACACCCCCAGTGTTGTCTTCAGGGCCTCAGAGTCCACTTCCTCCTCGTCGAACTCCAAATAAGGTTCGTCTTCAGCCATATTTGGGGGAGGAGGTTGGGATGGTGCGGCAGCAGCCTGTCCAGTTTTCTTGGTAGTCTTTGCCATTAGATTTTCTCGGATTCAAGTCTCTCAATGAAAGCACCAGAATGTTGACTCTGATTTGGGTCAACGACACGGAGTCTAGGAAACGACAGGAAAATAATATATAGCTTGAAAATAATCTAATGGAAAGATAAAGAACACAGAGATTTATAGTGGTTCAGCCCCAGTGATTGGTAATGACCTACGTTCACTTAATACTATTATTAATATTGAGCTCCCAAAGGTGTGATCAAAGAACTAGGGTTCCTGAGTTTCACGGACCTTCAAAAAAGAAAACAATACAACGATGGATAATAGTAATATAATTCTCAAAGCAAAAAAGATTGATCCCCTTCCTTGAGCTATCTCTTGTGTATTTATAGGCTCACGAAGAGTTACATGAATTAAGAAATAATATCTATCCTTAATGATCGGATCTGCAGGTCATAATGAAGAGATATTCTTGGATATCATTACAACTGTACAGATCTTTACATAAATGAGCGGAATATACGACCAAGCTAGTCGTATATAGAACTTGATCTCTTCGTGCAAAAATAGTGTTGGTCGATAGGCGAGCCGTATAGTGTCCGCTACATGTCGAAAAATCCTTGCCACGTCATCAGAAACTGATTTATGGATAAACAGTAGCAAAAATCCTACCCTCCGAGCTAGAGGAAGAGTCTATTTCCACGACCTTCGGCCTCGGAGCTGCTACAAGGGAAGAAGAGTCTAAATCAACCACTTCTTGGATTAGGGGAGGTTCCGGGTCAGGCTCTACCTCGGGACTGGATTCCTCCACGTATTGCCTAAGTCCAGGAGCGACTGTACCCTCGAGAATGGAGGGCCACAACCTAAGGTTGGTCCCATACTCCTCCAAAAAGGCTGACCTAAAAGACAAAGTGTTGTCCACTACTACAGTACCCCTAGGACGACCCATGTCATGAAGCAGCACTAATTGATCTATGCATTAAAACAAGGTTACGTCTCGATCTGGGTCATTTTGGTGGTGATGCACGAGCTGGTTTGGGTTAAACCTAACTAGCCTAAGGTCTGTGGCTGCCCTATCTAGGTCCCAAAAGGGGTATGGGTTACCTTGGCCGGAGGGGCCAACTGTTTCCCCTGACTGAGCTCGATCCAAGTCGGGGTCCCGAGCAGCCTCCGGAGCTCGTCTCTTCCGCACGAGCAGCACCTCGGCCTCCTCTTCCTGCTCGTCGCCACCATCGGCCGCGGCATCGCCCGCGGGAATAGGCGCCAACAAGCGAGCTACCAGATGATTGGCCTGCGTCCTCCTCAGGGCCTGAGTTTGGGCTGCAGAGATTAACTTACACGCCAATATCGTGTCATCAGACACGAGCTGGCAGTATTCCTTTTCACTAGGCGGGAGCCCCACCAGGGTATCATATTGACCCCCAAGGGTCACTGTAACGCCTTGGATAACCAAGACCGTTACACTGTGTGTTTAAAAATAGTGCAAGACTTGCTAATCAAGTCATTTAAACAAAATATGAATCCAACGTCATCAACAGATTAGGAACAAAAGATTTTGGTCACAAATAGGCTATTTTCATTAAAAATGACAGTTTAATACAGGGAAACTCAAAACAGGGTTTAGATGATTCAGTTACAGCAAATCTCAAAAATTATAAATAATTCCAGCCATTCTAATGGCAAAATACACATTTTAGGTTTTCGTTCCTGTACGATTCCCTGACCGTGGCGGCCGAGCAGCTGACAATGTACACCTCGCCCCCAGAGCTCTCCAACTCATGGTTGATTCAGCATACCCTTGCCTTTACCTGCACCACGTAGCACCCGTGAGCCGAGGCCCAGCAAGAAAGCATGATATCATAGCAAGATCAACATCATTAATCAAATATTCCACAATGCACAACCAGGAATTCGGCATTTCATAACATTTATCCAATTAGTGATAACACTCAACAGATTAACAATTTGTCATCAAGACAGTCAACAAATTATATCCATAACACAATATTCACGCTCATAATCAACAATTTATCACATCCATCAAGTAATACTCAGGGTCGGCACCCTTAGGTCGCACCCTCTATTTAACCCATTGTCTTCGGCTCACTTAGGGCGCCCCTAGTGTAATACTCACTGACTCCGGCCAGCTTAACCGAGCTCAGTGATAAATAAGCTGCCTCAGCTACTAGTGGCTGAGCCGGGCCCTGTGCGCAAATATTGATTCCGACACAATACCACCTCATGACATGTTATACAAATATAGGGAGCTCTTAGTCCCATCATGTTCACATGGTTAATCACATTCACATAACAATGCATACAAACATAGGGAACATTTAGTCCCAACCTAACCACATAATCAGGTGCGGCTTTCTTACCTTTAGATCTCGCTAGCCCGTTCAATTGATCCTCAAGCATGATCCCGTCTGAACCTTAGTGCGTACCTAGTCACAGCCATAGATCAGAATCACCACCAAACTTCAAATCCAAAACCTAGCCTCGGGATCAATCCCGAGCCCCCCGGGAAGCCTTAATTCCACCAAACGGGGTGGTGGAATCAAACCCCGAGCCTCCAGGAAAAAACCCTAAGGAAAAACTCAAAAACCCCTTTTCTGGAGATAGGGAAGCGCTACAACACTCTAAGGAGGGCACTATAGCGCTACAGACAGAACCAAAACACCCACGAAGCCCTAGCCTAGCGCTGTAGTGCCCAAAGGCTAGCACTACAGCGCTAGTCACAAACCAACAACACTCTGTTTTCCCCTCTTAGACTTTCCTCGAACCAAAACCCCTTGGATCCCTTCCAACCCTCAATTACACACCAAATTGAGTCTACCATCACCTATATCTCACCCCATACAACTCAATAACACAAGACTTAACAACATGCATCATCAAACTAGAAACTCAGATACTTAGAACATCAAAGCCAGAACTTGTTACCTTCTATGGAGGATTTCAACCTTAAGTTATCCCTAGCATCCAACCAGCCTCAAGCCCTTCAACTCCTCAGGTTCATATCCCTTTATTCCATCCAAAACTCAAACTTAGAAACCATCTCATTAAATCCAGAAAAACACATTAGGAAACCTTAAAACTTACCTCAATTGACTGGCTAAACCCTGCTAGTTCTTCTAGCTTCACCAAGGTCCTTAGCCCTAAGCACCATCCTGAGCTTACTCTGGAATTCCAGCTCCAAAACTCACAAAGAATGGTGAAGAGATGACCCAGCCGAATGAGAGAGAGAGAGAGAGATAACTCTAAGTGTCTTGTTTTTCTTTCTTTCCTTCTTCTTTTCTTTTCCTTAAGCTTCTGAGTCTATCTACAACTTCCACTAAAATTATAAAGTAGAACATAGCCTCTCCTTTAGTAAGCCAAATGACCACCTTGCCCTCCCAATAATAACTAAACCTTTAAATCATCCTAGGGGCATTTTGGTCATTACTCCCAATTCCCACTAATTCCCTTAATGTCTTTAATATTTACCGCTTACTTTCCATTACCCAACTAATCACCAATTATATTTCTCAATATCAAATCGTTTCCAATATATTCTCCAAATTCCCAGATACATCCCCAGGCTCACCTCGAGCCGAGTATAAATCCCTGCTGTGACTTTCACGCTAAACTGCTTGTTAGGATCGCCTCGAGCCACAAGCTGCAAACATACCCGCATAATAATGCGGTCTCAACATTAGCCTACCAATATACACACAAGTATTCAATTACGCTCTCAATGAGCCAAATTACCAAAATACCCTCACAACAGAGTATACAACCCCATGCATGCCTTTATCATCATATAATAATATGACCCACATAATCATGCATATAATCATATAATAGCACAGTAAATCAATTATGGCCCTCCTGGCCTCCTAATCAAGGTCCTAAACCCTATTAGGAAATTTGGGTCGTTACAGTCACGGATCTAGCCGTCCTCGCAAAAATGGCTACATGACGATGCTCTAGTCAATATACACGCGAAAAGACAGAAAGAAAAAGGTAATAAAAATTACACGAGATGAAGATAGAAAGAAAGCTTACGAGGATGGTTGAAGTAATGGTACTCGCAGTTGCAAAACTCATTCGACATAAAGTATTGATCTTTGAAGTCATTGGGATGGCTGGGAAGTTCGATTACCGCGGATGAGTTCGGGAAGCGGGTCAGGTAGTAAAACCCATCGCCTCGTCCCCTTTGATCCAGGCTGGCCTTGATGCAGAAGAAGTAGAGGATGTATGTCGGGGTAGGGACCTCCCACTCATGCTTCATAAGAAGATACCTCAACCCCGCTAGCAGACGATAGGAATTCGGAGGAAGTTGAAATGGTGCCAACTTCACGTAATTGAGGAAGTCGGCAAAGTACTTATCTAGGGGGAGGAAGGCCCCGGCCCTGAGATGCTCATCGCTCCAAGCCGCGAAGTCTTCATCGAGGGGTGCGCAGCTCGTCTCACCCTCCAAGGGAGGTCGGGCAATAAGGACGTCGGTCCCAACCTCGATGTTATGGGACAATATTATCTTATTGACCCTCCCTTGGGTCGTGATCTTCGAGGTTATCCTCTCCGCCTTAAAGAAAGCATCAGGTCCCACTTCGATCTCCTTCTCCATCGTGGGACCAAACTGGGGGATGGGAGACTCCGCCGCGACCTCTTTCCCTCTGCTGGATTGCTAGGACGACGAGCCGACCACGCTTTTCTTAGACACATTCCTTTTTGGGCCCCATCTGATCGCCTAGCGAACAAGAACGATGAAAAACTTAGTAGGCGACCTAAAAACTATGAAAGGACAAACAACGCGAGGAGAACAAGGGTTTTTCATGCACGAGCTGAGGTAATCTCAGCCCACGGTGTGAGGCCACGCGCTGCCATGGCCACGCGCCCAAGTTTCCAGCAGATCCCTGATATTTAGGGATCCTTGTCAAGAGGGTCAGATTATTACTTGCCTTGGGGGAGAGGTTTCGAGAGAAAAAATACCTAGGAAGCGTGACCCCTAAGCTACCCGATTTTACACCCTAAAAACCTCTCATCTTCCATATCCCGATTAGGTATTTCCTAAATTTACCCAGAAATATTACCCAGGAGTTTACCCAGAAATTACCTAGTTGTGAACATCACAATCCTAGACATGTTTTTGGTTATACTCAATATGCCTAGAATCAGAACCTATGCCCCAAAAGCCAGTCAGAAACAACCTATTGTTTACGACTATGAAATGTAGGTTTGCATAACAAAGAAAAAGGGAAATCAAAACATACAACGAGTAGAAAATGTACAATATATTTTCCAAACGAAGGTTGCTAGCAGCGTAGAAGTAGGAGTCCTAGAGGAATCCTTAAGGCTAGACTTCTGAAAGGTTTTTTGTGGCAAGAGTATGGGGATTTCTGGGATTATAAGCAAAAGAAGAAGAAGAGCTTTTTAAATTTTGAAAGAGAGAAAATAAAGGAAAAAGTTCAAATGAAGGGTGACAAGTACTGGAAACTGCCAACCCTATTCATACGCAAGAGGCATGAGGAAACGAGGACCGTCCGATCAAATTAATGCGAGATACGAGGGTCATAACTCGAAAGATGAAATGGCGGCAAAAAGGTGGCCAGGCCATTTAATACGATCCTTAAAACCCGAACAGACGCCAATCACGGCGTTCCACGTGTCTGATACTCAAGTATTGATCAGGGTCCGGATAATCAAAAGGGAAGTTTAAAAGCCCCCACCGTGAATGTCAAAAGTGACGTCATAGATCACGAGCAGGGGCTTGGGGGGAAAATGTACGCCTTGAGTATGAGCACGTACCTTGTTGGGGAAGCTCGGGAGAAGCGAACTAATAAAAAGCCATAAGTAGTGTGCCACGTGTTCACCACTCATTCAGGAAAACCTGGATGAGTCTCCTAGGCGAATAGCTCAAGCTGAGGGATCATTTAGCTGCTTATCACTTGGAACCATTGTGTAAACATGGCATCAAAAGACACGAGCTAGCACTACATTAAGCTCGTGGTACATCAGAGAACCGACATACCCCATAATCTTTATAAAGTCAACCACGCAATATAAACGTGCATATAACAGACATCACGTGTCTGTTTTATTCTCGAATTCTCAGATACGCAATATAAACGTGCGTGATTAGACAACCCACACCTGATTTAGGCCATGCAGCCCATTATTCTTTTTTACCTACTGATTAGACCGCACTTCAATGTAAGGTTTAGATATTAATCATCAGTGTCACAGAGATGACGTGAAGGATAAAGAGATCACGGGATGACCCCAATGCCTACTCAGAGGTTACTCTCCTATAAATACCAATACCCTGGGTAGTGCAAAGAGTTGAATTCTTCTTGTAAGGCAAATACTCTGTAAAAATAGCAAGAAGAGAGAGACAGTAATAATATTGACTCGTGGACTAGGGAGATTTTAACCTCCGAACCACTTAAAAAGGAGTGATCACTTTTCTTCTCTTGATAATTCATTGCCACCATCCTAGAGTATTATCACTTTCTTATTACGGTTTACCATTAAGCACTAATCCATCCTAATTATTCATATAATTCACTGTTGGCGAAAAACCGCGTCAACAGTTCTTTTTTAATATTTTAATGTTCGTTACAAAATATATATATTTTATTGCGTTATATAATAATAGGGATATTAGTGGCGATAATACCCAACTTTTTTCAAAAGTTACACTTTAATACCCAAATCTTTTTTTTTGCGGTAATAATACCTAAATTTTTAATTTTGGTGCAACCGTTAATACTCACTGTTAACTGCCGTTAAGTATCCACGTGACACATTTTTATACTCGTAAATTTAGGTATTAAAGTGTACCTTTATAAATGATTTGGGTATTATCGCTGCTTATATCCCCAAATTCTTTAAATACTATAAAAATCAATTTAAATTTTAAAAATCTAAAAGATTGTTAGAAACTAATTAATAAAACTAAAATTTGCATATTTGAAACAACCCAAATTAAAATTGAAACTCAAAATCATTCCAAAATCCATATTATTAATTAGCTTTTAATAATGTTTAGATTTTTTAAAATTTAAAATTATTTTTATAATATTTAAAGAATTTAAATGTTTAGTCTAAAATCATCCCAAAATTCATGTGTGCCACATGGATATTTAATGAGTAGTTAATTATGAGTACTAATGGTTGCACCAAAATTATAGATTTAGGTATTACCACAAAAAAAAAGTATTAAAGTGTAACTTTTGAAAAGATTTTAGTATTATCGCCGTCAATTAGACTAATAAAAATGTGTCACGTGGATATTTAACGAGCAGTTAACAGTGAGTACTAACGAATGCACCAAAATTATAGATTTACCTATTATTACTATGAAAAAGAATTTTGGGTATTAAAGTGCAACTTTTGAAAAAAAAAAATTAGGTATTATTACCGTCAATATCCCTATAATAATATGAAGATATTGTCATTTTTTTTAGTTTTCACATACTTTACATGATTCTTTGCCCTGTGAAGAAAAACTTATTTTGTTAGGCAGTTTTATAGTTTTGCATCATAAGCCATGTTACATCTCTCTTTATTTATATATATATAAATATATATATATATCTTTTACATTAAAAGTGTGTAGATAACGTAAATTCTTGGTTTTAACGGTTTGCTATGTTAACTTTAACAGAATATTCTAAATATTTAACTAAATATACTTTTAAAACTAACTAAAAATAAAAATAGATATTTATTAATTATATTAATATAAGTTCAAATATTATAAAATATCATTATTATATTATATAATAATTATATTAATATAAATTTAAATGTTATAAAATATTATTATGAACCTTAATTTTTTACTAATTATATTAATATGAATTCAAATATTATAAAATTATTATTATTATTGTTGTTGTTGTTGTTGTTGTTGACGCGGTTCTTCGCCAACAGGTAATTAAAAAAAAGAGAAAGGGATTAGTGCCTAGGTTGAACCGAAATAGATAAATGATCTTAGAAAAGAAATGGTGACTCAGGATATGTTTTTTGAGTGGTTCAAAGGTTAAAATCCTTCTACTCCACTAGTCAGTATTATTGCTATATACTGGATATTTGATTACAGTGTATTCCTTACAATTGAGAATCCAACCCCTATTAACTCCCAAGGTCTCCATATTTATAGGAGAAGGCACTTGGGAGTTGGTAAGAAGGTCATCCCGTGACCTTCTTACCTATCATGTCAACTCTGTGACATTCATGATTAATTCCTAAACCTGACACATAAGTGGGGTCAAATCAATAGGTAAGGAGATAATGGGCCGCACGGCCCAACCCAGTCGTGGGTGTCTGAATACACACGTTCCTGCTATGTGTCCGAGAAGTCAGGGATATATCAAACACGTGATGTCTGATATATGCACGTTTACCTTACGTGGTTGACTTTATAAGGGGTCACAGCCTCCAACTCCAGCTCGTTTCACGAGCTGGATCTTCACTCGACCTGCGGCCTTCCGAGTCCAGACTCAATCCTTAGGCAATCTCGGCGAACCCTTAGGTTACCCCGAGCTAAGGAGGTAGGACCTTACGATGGCAGCTCCAGTCCTGGGGATGTCTGCCTGGTAATCATGATTAGACTGTACCTCAGTTCGCTAATCAGCCCGTGGGAAAATCAGGGCGTACAATTATTATATTAAATATAAGACTAGATATTTAATATTTATATTAATATAAAGTTAAATATTATAATATATATAATTATATAATGCATGCTACAAAAAGGCGGCAAAATGGATGCAACATCATGGCGAAGCTTTTCCTGCTCAAAATCAGTTCCAACAAATTCCACAAGTATGTATGATGACTACTACTGATTATGAGTTAGATTTTCCTCCACTCAAGAAATTTGACAAGCAAGATGACCAAGGAACAGTCTCTCACCAACCAAAGGTTCAAAACTCTAAAACCAGGAATGCAGACGGGACTCTCAAAAAGATATCTCCGGCCGAAGAAGTTCTCAATTGGCAATCAGAAAATATGATTGTCCAAAACAAGGTCTTGAAACAAGTTGAGTTACAGAATACCATAATAGAGACGGCAGTAAAACAATCCCAGAATACTGTCATTGACAAACTCACTGCAAAGATCCAATAGACTCATGAAGAGCTTCTAGCTATCATCAAAGCAAACTCAGTTCCGATGCCAATCTTTCTAGCAAAAGAAGCTAAGATGAAGAGCCTCAAAACCCAATATGAATCCCTCAAGAATCGGTTCTGCCAACAAGAATTGACAAAGGCACCTTTAACTAGCTACTTGGGAACTTCGTCCCCGTTCGGGATAACTACGACGCCAGTCCCTTGGCAGTTTGCTACAATACCAAAAACCTCTCAGCCTTTTCCTATTACTGGATATATACAAGAAGACTTTGTTGTAAGACTAAGGTGCATGCTTGATGAAAACCAACAACAGAAGATAAAAAAGGGGAAGAAGAAAGAATCACCGAGCCAAATGACAGATGAACTCAAACAACTTATGGTTCATCCAACCGCAAACCCTCTGTCACAAATGATTTGCCATACAAGCACTCTCCACATCGCAGATAATGAAATGGACTCAGACGATCAAAGTTCTTCGACTAGTTCAGACAATTCTTCGAGTGACTGGTCTGAAGAAATAAGCTCAACTTCTGATGATTCCATACTGAGTGACTCCGATAGCTTATCCAGTAAAACTTTTTCTAGCGATGACGATGAAACATTTCCACATCTGATGGTGCGACCAGCTGAATCAAACTCACAAACCGAACCAATTATCACAAGTGAAGACGAAAGTGGAAATGAATCAACAACACCACATGTTCCCCCAAAATGAAAAAGTAAAGGTTCAAATTTTCAGACTTTTACTTTAGATGACCTCCCTCCATCAAAATGGTACGAAAGGTTCCAGGAGTTTCAAGCTTGGCTCAGCCTAGAATCACAAAGACCGGAAGCACAGACAGGAACAATTCTCCTCAGCTTTGTTTCCCGTTTTACAGGCACCCTACAAGATTGGTGGAAAAGTCTGGGCAATTACAGACAAATGACGTTTTTACAACTTCCTTCTATCACAAATGCCCTGACCTATCTGTATATTGAGTTCTGCGGACAAGATGCCCAAGTCACTGAAAGACTTCGCGCATAATTCTTTAAACTAAAGTGTTGTTCAATGGATAAGAGAGATTTGGAAAAACATTATAAAAATATGACTCAACGATTCTACCAAATAGGTGGAATTGATGACCCAAATCTAAAACAGGCATTCCTCTCTTCCATACCAGAACCACTAGGAGAAGAAACCTTCAGACTTCTCTCAGGAACGCTACGATTGGAGAAATCTACCAACTAGTTCTAAAGGCATTGGAAAAGATGTGCTCTCAGCACAAATTTATCCAAGAATTCATGAAACAATCCAAGAAGCTTGGAAAGGTTTGCAGCCAGAAGGAACTACGAATCAAATACCAGTCAGAATCAGCATGTTCCTGTCTTCCAGAAAAAAGGAAACACAGCAAAAGGTTTAAAACCTTTAGGACCTTTAAATCCTCAAAGGGAAAAGGCCGCCGCTCCTTCAAGTTTCTAAGGAGGAAATGCTCTTTCAGAAAAAAGTCTGATAGATGTTTCATCTGTGGTGAAAAGGGACATTATGCCAAACAATGCCCCAAAGGGAAAACCACCAAACTGATCTCCCACATTCAACAAACAACGGGCATATCTCTCGAAGAGAATGATCTAGAATCCATCTTCTCTACTGATGACAAGATCAATTCAGAATCCCTCTGTGCATTCGAACAACAGAAGACCCCAGATGAATTCTACCACATGGCAGCTATCAATACAATACAACCATCGCCAATCATCTCCATGCAGATCCTCCCTACAAAATATGCTCGGCCAGTCAGAGTAGTAGCCTTCTTCGACATAGGAGCATCATACACCGTGATGAACCCTGATGTTCTCCCTCCAGAATATTGGAAGAAAGAAAAGCAATTCTTCCACGATGCAAACGGAAGCATCTTCTGTACAGAGCTCATCAGTAAACCAATCAAATTACAGTTCTTCCCAGAATGCTCTATCATTCATAGAGTAATTGGCTCAAAATTACCAGGGAAAGATTTAATTATTGGTTTTGATGTCTACACTAAGAAAAAGGGTTTGAGAATCCTTCCTGGTGGCCTTGGTTACAAACAAAATTTTGCTCCATGGGAATCTATACCAAACTATTTTCTCATGCCTCCTGTTTCATTCTCCAAAGTTAAACAAAGGCTCGTAGAAAATTCTTGTGCCACAAGTCATGCTGAATTCCTCCAGAAATGTGAACACCCTCTTTGGAAAAATCATCAGTTCTTCATCAATTTACCATTTAAGCTCAATGAAGATGTTAACCCTACCAAGGCAAGCCACCTAGGCATGAACCCAGAGCATCAGAAGATGGCAACTGAGGAGTGCAAAGAACTACAACAACAAGGACTAATCGAACCAACCACCTCTTCATGGGCATGTCATGCCTTCTACGTCAACAAGAGATCAGAACAGGCCCGAGGGAAACAGAGGCTGGTCATCAATTATAAGCCTCTGAATGAATTTTTGGCTGATGATAAATTTCCCCTACCAAATAAAAATTCCCTATTTTCAAGCCTGTCAAAGGCCCAAATATTTTCAAAATTTGACCTCAAGGCAGGGTTTTGGCAGTTGGGTATTAAAGAAGAAGATAGGCCCAAAACGGCATTCTGCATTCCAAACCACCATTATCAATGGACTATCCTTCCCTTTGGTCTCAAAACAGCTTCATCACTGTTCCAAAAGGCCATGACTAAGATCTATGACCCTATTCTAGATAAGGCCCTAATCTAAATTAATGACATATTGCTCTTCTCACAGGATGAACAAGCCCATCAAAATCTTCTAGCCCAGTTCATTTCTCTCACAGAAGCCCATGGGGTCATGCTATCCAAAAAAAAGATGATCATTGGACAAGCCCAAATTGAATTTCTGGGGATGAAGCTCATTAAAGGCCAATATGAAGCCCAACCGCACATAGCCCAAGAGTTATTAAAGTTTCCCGAAAAGGACTTCACAAAGGTCCAAATTCAACAGTTCTTAGGAATTGTAAACTATTTACGGGATTTTGTCCCGCGACTCTCGGAACTGACAAGACCACTCAGCGACATGCTTAAAAAGCAAACTCCACCATAGTCACAATAGCAAACTGTAGCAGTCAGAAAGCTAAAAGAGATAATGCAGACACTGCCACCTCTATAAATTCCTTCTGATGGGAAAAGAATCCTACAAACAGACGCTAGTGATCGGTATTGGGGAGCGGTCCTACTGGAACAAGACAAGACAGGAAAAAGAAAAATATGTGGATACAAAAGTGGCCACTTCAAAGACTCTCAGCTCCATTATCACTCTACCCTTAAAGAATTATTGGCGATAAAGATGGGTATCACAACATTTGAATTCCATCTGATAGGACACCATTTCTTGGTAGAAACAGACTTTGCCGCGTCAAAAGGAATGCTTAGTCTAAGAAAGAGCAAAACGACAAATGCCCAACTGTTGAGATCGGCAGTTTGGTTTGACAACTATTCTTTTGACATTAAACACATTCAAGGCAAAAACAATACTGTGGCTGATTTCTTATCCAGATCACCCCCTGCTATAAATCTAGCCTCAGGATACTCACCAAGAACCATCCCCATTGTCATCCAAAAATCACCACATACCATCCCAATCATATTCATGATGGCCTCTTCCTCTTCTGTCACACACACCCAATCCTTTCCCTGGGATACAAAGAAGATCCTTTCAAAAACATCCAACAAATCAGCCAGAGAAAGAGCATCCCACAGAGCAATCTTCATCCAGAATCTTATGATCTCCAAGCTTGGCCCTTCTATACAAAATGACTTTGGAATCCATCCAAAGTATCCATTTGCCCAAATCCTACCTCTCCGAGATGCTATCTTCACACCAAAACCGATAGCCCACCTTTTCTGGTACCTGGCCAGTGTCTTCACCATAGCTGTCGAAGTACAAACTATGGCCTTGCACACATCCATAAAATCATTCTTGGACCAAGATAGGTTCAAGCCGGCCTACCAAGTCCAAATGGATATTTTGTCCTAGTTTGCCCCGTTGGAAGAATGGAAAAGGGTCTTATCAGCTGAATGGAAAAAGATCCAAAATAACAGGCCCACTTTTATTTACCCACCAGGCCCAAATGTTGCCAGCCTAATGAACTGTTATACTGTTCTCTTCCTTAGCCTCAATGCCAAGCTCGATGCAGAACATAATATAGTACTAATCCAACATTCGAAGTCTACGGGTCAAAAGAAGAACCATTATGCGGTATTGGGGGCCAAGAGTACATGGACATCCAAAAGAGGCTGTTTGAGAAAAACCAGATTATACCTCCTGAATTGTGGCCCAAGCCAGAAGAAGATGCTCCTTGGGAGACATTCCCTTCTGACTATACTCGCAAAATAACAAGGACCCTTGAAGCTTTCCATATATCAAAAAATGAAACAAATCAGGCCACCAAACTCGAAGAAACACTAGAACAAAAATATTTGTCTCTGTACAAATTGACTGATACTGAAAGGGTTGTTTTGCGGAAAAATGACTACTTTGAAGATTCACAGAACCCATATGCTGACCCTACAGATATGCAAGACCCCTATCTCTTTCATTACACAGAAGACGAATGGAACGTGATGTACACAGAATACGACGCATGTCCTCCAGCTGGCTGTGACGAGGATGAAGAACCGACAGGATGGAACCCACTTCATGAAGACCCAACATATGACTCTGACTATGAAACTAGTCATGAGCCAATATTTAAATAACTATTTCAGCCATAAGTTTTTGTTGTTTAGTCTTTTGTCTTTGTCGGGGAATCTTATCCCTTACCTATGCTTTTGTCCTTGT
Source organism: Humulus lupulus (assembly GCF_963169125.1). Classification (NCBI taxonomy): domain Eukaryota; kingdom Viridiplantae; phylum Streptophyta; class Magnoliopsida; order Rosales; family Cannabaceae; genus Humulus; species Humulus lupulus. The sequence continues at coordinate 156,429,531 of NC_084798.1, read as the reverse complement.
CGGGGAATCCTATCCCTTATCTTGTCTAGGGAATCTTATCCCAACCATGGTTGGTTTTGACTAGGATGAGTTAAGTTTGGTTAAGTTTGTATGCTGAAGGATGTGGCTATATAAGGCCATCATCCCTCCTTATGTAAAGCAGAGAATTTCGAAGCAATAAAATACTAGAGTGTTTATTATCAAAAATGTTCTTCTAAATCCTTCCTTCAGAGATTTCTGAAGTAGAGATAGCATGCAATATGGATCATATCTGAAGGCAACTACTGTTATAAGTTTTTAGATTAACCTTCGAGTTAATAAATCTAGCAATCTATTCTTTATGATCGTAAGTCACGCAATTCTGAGTATGTAAGTCCTGCAGATTGGTGTGAGAAATTGCTGAGTTTATTGATTCGTTAGTTTGTCTAACTAACTTATAGCAGGAACACCTCAATGGTATCAGAGCATGGTACATAGTCTTAATTTTTATTAAAAAAATTATAATTTATGTTTAAAAAGTTTAACATATTATATATATATATAAAATCATAAACAACAATGATACAAATTTAATTTTTCATAAAAAGATCATAAACATATTACTTTTTCATTTAATATATTATGTCATTCTTTTATATATAATATCATTTTTTTATTTATTTGAAATTTATATGACAATGATACAATTTAATAAATATAATTAATAAGTTTTATAAACGTTGGTTGTATTTAGTATTTATATATATATATATATATATCCAAGTTGTTGTGAAAGCTCTTTAAGGCTTATAATGTAAATTCCCAAGTTATAATATTCAGCTATGAGATCTTATGACATTTATTGACTTGTCATCTCTTGAATATTTAAGTTTGTCATTCTTTGGATTATTATTAAACATAAAATCAATTTTTTGTTCTAGTGTTTTTTTAAATTTCTTTTTAAAGATCATGATTTTTTTTTTCTTGTTTGGGTTAAATAACTAATTACAATCACATTTTCATATATGATTTTTTTTCTTTCAAATTTGGATGTTTTCTTAGGGTAACCGGACACCCATTCACGTTTTCATATCATTTTTTTTCTTTCAAATTTGAATGTTTATATCAAGGTAACTGGTTAGCCATAACCGGGTACCCATTCACGTCTTCATATCATTTTTTTTTTCTTTCAAATTTGAATGTTTACATCAGGGTAACTAGTTAGTCATTCACATTTTTTATATCTATTTTTTACCTTTCCAAATTTGGATGTTCCCACTAGGGTAACTAGTTTCCTAGTTACCCATTCACATTTTCATCAGATTTTTTTCTTCAAATTTGAATGTTCTCATCACAGTATCTGGTTACCCATTCACATTTTCATATCTATTTTTGTTTCTTTCTAAATTTGGATGTTCCTATTAGAGTTACTAGTTGCCTATTCAAGATTTCATATCTTTTTTTTTCTTTCAGATTTGGATGTTCCCATTAGGATAACTAGTTACCCATTCACATTTTCATATATTTATTTTTCTAAATTTGAATGTTCCCATCAAGGTAACTGGTTACCCATTAATGTTTTCATATTTTTATTGTGTGTTCTTTTCAAATTTAGATGTTCCTATAAGGGTTACAGTAAACAGAAAATGCTGAAAATTTTGATTTGAACTTTTTACATATAGTGCAAAATACTATAAAACAACAATTACAATAACGAAATATAATAAATACTAAAATATTATGTAATGTTAAAATAAGTTATTTTCGACTGTTGTCCCCATTCTTTAAACTTTGTAACACTTAGGTTCCAAAAGTTGATTTTGTATCAGTTAGGTCCCCCAACCTTTTTCAAATCGTATCATTTTGGTCCCTAAATGCTATTTTTGTTTATTTTTTCTTTGAAAATACATAAAAAAAATATAAAATAAAATGGTGAATCATTCTTAAAATATTTGGACATTTAATTTATGACAATAACAAACATGACATGAGATAAAAGAGTATTTTCATGGCATTTTTAAAAATATTTAATATTTTTATAAATTAAATTAATGTTTTATTAAAAAAGATATTCGTACCTAAATCATTGTTTTATAATTAATATTAATAACTATGTTATCTCGATTATCTTGGTATTATCAATTTTTATTATGTTTATGCTTTTTTATTTCATATATATTTTTTTCAAAACTTAATAACAGCGTATATAAAGTTATTTATGTGTGTACGCCTTGATTTTCCCACGGGCTGATTAGCAAGCCGAGCTTCGGCCTAACCATGATTACCTCATGATCATCCCCAGGGCTGGAGCTTCTGTCGTAATTTCATGCCTTCTTAGCTCGAGGAAGCCCCAAGAGCTCGCCTTCACCGCCCAAGGCCGGGGCAGGGATTCCGAAGGCCGAAGACCGAGCTAAGTATGCAGCTCGTGGTACGAGCTGGATATGGAGGCTGTGACCCTTTGTGAATTCAACACACGCAAGGTAAACGTGGATATATCAGGCATCACGTATCTGATATCCCCCTGACTTCTCGGACACGCAGCAGGAACGTGCGTGTTCAGACACCCACGACTGGGTTGGGCCGTGCGGCCCATTACCTCCTTACCTATTGATTTGACCACACTTATGTGTCAGGTTTAGGAATTAATCATGAATGTCACAGAATTGATACGACAGCTAAGAAGGTCATGGGATGACCTTCCTACCAACTTCCAGGTGCCTTCTCCTATAAATATGGAGACCCTGGGAGTTGATAGGGGTTGGAAAAATAATCTCTTGTAAGAAATACTTTGTAATCAAATACTCAGTATAGATCAATAATATTGACTAGTGGGGTAGAAGGATTTTAACCTTCGAACCACTTAAAAAGAGTTTCTTGAGTCACCTCTTTCATCCTCTAAGATCATATATATCTATTTCGGTTCACCTTTAGCACTAATCCCTTTCTCTTCTTCTCTTAATTACCTGTTGGCAAAGAACCGCGTCAACAGTTTGGTGCTTTCATTGAGAGCAAGTTCGATTAGTGCTGCTGCAAACATCCAACTATGGTGACTACTCGGTCCAGGCATGGTAACGAGATAGAACAACATGATGGACAGGAGGCTCATTATACTACCATCCCTGATGAGCAAGTTCCTGAAGTCCAGCAACGGCCAGGAAAACAGCAGGTGGGCCAAGATGATACCGGTAGTTCGGCGCCTCGGCCACCTAATCCGAACCCATGTTATTATACTACGGTGGAGATGGAGAACGCTCAACTGAGGAGCCAGTTAGCAACAGCTAGCCAGCAAATCCAGGATATCCTGGCCCGATTACCCCCTCTCACAACCGGCGTTAACGTCGGAGAGAGGCAAGGCGAGGCTCCTAAGTCTCACCGGGGTAACCGGTCCAGGCATAGCCGTTCGGATAGACTTCCGGCAGCTAACTCCACCCCTTCATCACACCATCGAGAGGCAAACTTCGAGGAAATGCCTAGGACCGGACAACAGCAATATAGCCGTTCGGTCAGAACATCAACTCCTAGCTCTCAGCCATCCTCGAGGACGCCCAGGAGAGCTCGAGGAAATTCCCGAAGGAGATCCAGGGAGGGCTCGCGACGTCAGCCCCTCCCCGACGATCATCCTGCGCCTCGTCCAGATTGCCTGGCGCGGGACCAGCAGGTTGGCAGGGCCGAAAGGCCCCCACCAAACTTGATCCGTCCAGACGGAACTAGGATCGCCTCCCCAGTCAGGCATCCTCCATCTCTGATCAGATATCCATCTCCTCCTCGGCTCGTCCGGGACATCCCAGCCTATGGGGGTAGTAGGAGAAACTCGCCATCAGCTGGACCTTCTCGGCGTAGCAGGGCGCCAGGGGAAAGCTCAGGTCGTCACCACCAAAGGCGGACTCCAAGCCTATCCAGCAGGAGCCACTGGACCGGCAGTCGCCGGAGTGATCTCTCTGGGGGAGACCTGCGTCAGCGGTTAAGTTCGGCACAAAGTCACCAGACCACCCAGGGAGGTGACCTGCAAGATCACCTCAACTCTCATAGAGGGGACAAAGCAGGAGGAGATGGCCAGGCTCGTTCAGGGGGGGTTCTGTCCGGAGTACATAACGGAGGGAATGTCCCAAATAACCTATCTCAAGATAGGAGGGGCAATAACCCACCAAATGTGTACAATGGATCCGGAGCTGTTGAACAGCCCCGGAATAACCAAGAACATCAGGACCAAACCCTCGAGCGCCTGACTCAGATGGAGGAGTTGATGAGGAAGCTCCTATCAGAAAAAGAAAAAGACGAATATGATTCGGGAGACGAGATGGAACTCTTCGCCCCCAATATAGCATCAACGGCATACCCATCTGGTTTCCGTATGCCTCACTTGTCAAAGTTCAACGGGGACGGAGACCCGTCGGACCATTTAGGGATGTTTAACACCATAATGATGGCCCATAACATTGGCCTGGAGCTGAGATGCTTGATCTTCCCCTCCACACTGACTGGACCTGCCAGGCAGTGGTTCAAGCAAAGTAAAAGACAGTCAATCAGTTCCTGGAAGACCTTCTCAGCCGACTTCAAAAGGGCATTCCGAGCCTCCCAGGCCGCCAGTGTTCAGGCCGACTCCCTAGCTAACGTGAGACAGCAGCCTGGTGAGACTCTGAAGGCCTACCTGAGCAGATTCACGAACGTCGCTGCTCGGGCTAGAGACGCGGATGATAGCTCCAAGCTCATGGCCATGAGAACCAGAATCCTTGTCGGAGGAGACCTATGGAAGGATATACAGAGGAAGGGAGTCAGCTCGGTCAACGAATTCCTTAACAGGGCCCAGGAATGGATAAACTTGGAAGAAGCCGAAGCCTTAGCTGCGGGAACCAGCCAGGTTCCCGATCAGCCCGCGGGAGTAGGGACGGAGGTCGTGGCAACGACCCCAAATGTCGCACAGAGCAACCAGCCCAGCGGAGGCAAAAGAAAGGGCAATGGCGAAAACAGTCAGCACGGCCAAAAGAAGAATAAGTCCGTAGATAAGTTTAAGCCTGTTTTCACGATGTATACCGAGCTCACCCAATCTAGAGAGAGTATCTTCTTGGCCAAATCTACTCGGGTCCCTTGGAAGAGGCGGGAGCCATTGAAGCACCACAAGGGAAAGAGAGACACTTCAAAATTTTGCCGTTTTCATAAAGACATCGGCCACAATACCGATGATTGTAAGCATTTAAAAGATGAGATCGAGACTCTCATCCGGGCCGGTCCCTTGGCTCAATACTCGCGGAACAGGGTCCCAGCGAGTCGACCTGCTCCAGAAGCCCCAGCCAGTCAGCCCGGGTCTCGGGTAGATCAGGATGTCCCTCCCCCCGTGGTCAGAGGAGAGATATCCACCATCTCTGGAGGACTGCACATGGCTGGCACGAGCAGAGGTGCCCATAAGAGATATGTGAATGAACTAAAGGCTCACAAAGGAGTGGAGTTCGTCCCGGAGCAGCGCCAGTCAAAGCAGCAACGATTGGAGAGGCAACCAATCATTTTTACGAAGGAAGATGCAGGCCATGTCCAGTTCCCTCACAATGATCCCTTGGTTGTAGCAGTCCAGCTCGCCAACTGGAGAGTGAGGAGGGTACTAATAGACAACGGGAGCTTGGTGAACCTCCTATTCCGATCCACCTTAGAGAAGATGGGTTTGACCGTCGCCGAGCTAAAGGAAACCTCCATGATGCTGTATGGTTTTTCGGGAGAAGGATCAGCGGCGATAGGGACAATCGAGCTGGTGATCACCCTAGGGGAAGAATCTCGGACAGTCTCCAAACTACTCGAGTTCGTGGTCATAGACTGCCCCACTGCTTACAACGCCATTTTGGGCCGACCTACGCTCATAGCTTTCGAGGCTATCACTTCCATTCGACACCTCGCCATGAAGTTCCCTACTTCAATAGGAATCTGCACTATCCAGGACGATCAACTCACTGCCAGGGAATGCTACAGCATTTCCATGAAGGGAAAATCTAAACCCGGGCAGTTGGCTATGGCCATTCTGAGTGAAAAGGAATCTCAGGAACCCTCAGCGGACCCTGAGATTGAAAAACCTCAAAGCGCCAAAGGGGGAAATGTTGCTTTAAGTGAGGATATTGACCCCCGATTAGGCGAAGACAGATCCGAGCTCCAGGCTATTGAGGAGCTCGAGGAGGTGAACCTTGATCCACAAAATCCATCACGGATGGTCAAGCTCGGGAAAAATCTCTGCGGCAAGAGGAAGGCGGAGCTGACTACGTTTCTGCGGGCTAACTTAGACGTATTTTCCTGGTCCCACGAGGACATGGTGGGGATTAGCCCGAGTGTCATCATGCACACGCTACATCTGGATAAAAGCATTCCTGCCAAGTCTCAGAAGCAAAGACGTTTAGGAACAACTCGGGCTGAAGCCCTAGAAGAAGAAGTAGCCCGGCTCAAAAAATGTGGCTTTATCCGCGAAGCCAAGTTTCCAATTTGGGTCGCCAACCCCGTGCTAGTTCCAAAGCCCAACGGAAAATGGCGAACCTGCATCGACTTCTCCGACCTGAATAAAGCCTGCCCCAAGGATTGTTTTCCATTGCCAAGGATTGACCAGCTGATGGATGCCATAGCGGGACACAAGCTCATGTCCTTTATGGACGCGTACTCAGGCTACAATCAGATCGCGATGAATCCGGCGGACCAGGAACACACCAGCTTCATGACCCCGACTAATGTCTATTGCTATAAGGTCATGCCGTTCGGACTGAAGAACGCCGGAGCTACCTACCAAAGGCTAGTAAATAGAATGTTCGCGGACCAGATTGGTAAAAACATGGAAGTGTACGTTGATGACATGCTAGTCAAGTCAAAGACTGCCGATAACCATGTTTCCGACCTGGAAGAATGTTTTAAAATACTACGAGAATATGGCATCAGGCTCAATCCCCAGAAATGCACTTTTGGAGTCGCATCAGGGAAATTCCTGGGGTTCATAGTCAATACCTGAGGAATCGAGGCAAACCCCGATAAGATCAGGTCACTGCTTGAGCTTCCTCCGCCCAGGTCATGGAAAGATGTCCAAAGCTTAACAGGAAAAGTGGCAGCGCTCAACCGGTTTATTTCCAAGTCAACCGATAAGGGTTTGCCCTTCTACAACCTGCTCCAAGGAAACAAGAAGTTTGAATGGACAGTAGAATGCGAAAGCGCATTCCTCGACCTAAAGGCACATCTGGCTGAACCGCCCGTGCTATCCAAACCCAAGGCAGGAGAGCCTCTTTTTCTCTACCTAGCTGTCACTGAGGATGCAGCTAGTGCCGTACTGGTACGAGAAGAGGACCAAGTTCAGAAGCCAGTCTATTACATCATTAAGAGACTTCTCGGGGCAGAATCACGATACCCACTGATGGAAAAATTACCGTTTTGCCTAATCACGGCCTCGCGAAAGCTCAGGCCGTACTTCCAATCTCACTCAGTACACGTCATGACCGATCAGCCTCTAATGCAGGTTTTGCAAAAACCTGAAGCATCGGGACGTTTGTTAAAATGGGCGGTCGAACTCAGTCAGTTCGAGATTTTCTACACTACACGAACTGCTATAAAAAGTCAAGCCCTCGCCGATTTTGTGGCAGAATGCACGAGATTCTAGGAGAATCCAGCAGAAGGCTCACCTCAGGTCACCTCGCCCCAATCGTTGTGGAGGATCTTCGTGGATGGTTCATCCAACGAGAACGGCTCAGGGGCCGGAATCATTCTGATATCCCCCGAGGGACATAGATTCCACTCCGCGCTAAGGTTCGAGTTCAAGGCCTCCAACAACGAGGCAGGTACGAAGCTTTGTTGGCCGGGCTGAGGATTGCCAAGGAGCTAAAGGCGAGCTCCGTCCAGTGCTTCAGTGACTCCCAGCTCGTGGTAAACCAGGTTCTGGGCGAGTATCAGGCGCGGGGACCCAAGATGGTCGCATATCTGGCAAAGGTAAAAGCCGAGCTGTCCGTATTTGAGCGAGGATCGATCGAACAGATACCTCGGGAGCAAAACGCTAATGCAGATGCTCTTACCAAGCTCGCCACCTCGGGAGAGACGGAGACCTTGGGGTTGGTGCCAATAGAATTCTTGGAAATACCAAGTATAGAAGAAGACCGGGCGGAGGTCGAGATGGTCGACGCCAGGCCGACCTGGATGACCCCCATTCTTGAATATCTCATCGAGGGCAAGCTGCCTGAAGGGTGTAACGATGCACGGCGAATCTTGTATCAAGCTCCGAGATATACGTTGGTCGATGGGGTGTTTTACTGACGTGGGCATTCCCTACCTCTCCTCCGGTGCGTTCTTCCAAGTGAAGCAAAGGCCATCCTGCAAGAAGTTCACGAAGGATTCTGCGGAGACCACACCGGGGGGCAAAGCTTGGCCTTAAAGGTTCTTAGGCAAGGGTATTACTGGACAACTCTATCCAAAGACTCGATCTCGTATGTGAAGAAGTGCGATAAGTGCCAGCGATTCGCTGCAGTTGCTCGAGCTCCTCCGGTCGAGCTGAAGATGATCTCGTCCCCATGGCTGTTTGCCGTTTGGGGGATAGACTTGGTTGGCGCCTTCCCCACTGGAAAAGGTGGGGTCCGTTACGCCGTGGTAGCCATCGACTACTTTACTAAGTGGGCGGAGGCAGAGCCGTTGGCAACGATAACGTCCAAAAAGGTGCTTGACTTCGTGGTAAAAAGCATCATCTGTCGCTTCGGCCTGCCCAAGAAGATCGTCTCCGATAACGGCACTTAGTTCGACAGCGACCTGTTCACCGAGTTCTGTAAAAGACATGGGATTGTAAAAAGTTTCTCCTTCGTGGCCTATCCTTAGGCTAATGGCCAGGTCGAAGCTGTCAACAAGACCCTAAAGGCGAGCCTCAAGAAAAGATTAGATGAAGCGAAGGGGGTCTGGCCAGAACAGCTCCCCTAGGTCCTATGGGCATACCAGACCTCGCATCGGACTCCTACGGGTCATACTCCCTTTTCCTTAACCTTTGGGAGTGAGGAAGTCCTCCCCGTGGAGATAAAGGTTCTTTCGCATAGAGTCCAGTCTTATGACCAAGATCGAAACCATGAGCTCCTGTGCCATTCCCTCGATCTGGTTGAGGAAAGGCGAGAGGATTCGCAACTCCAGCTCGCCCATTATCAGCAGAAAACCACCCGCTACTTCAACACCAAGGTCAGAAAACGTGCCTTTAGCATGGGCGACTTGGTCCTGAGGAGAGTTTTCCTCGCCGGAAAAGATCCGGAAGATGGAGTTTTGGGACCGAACTGGGAAGGACCATACCAGGTCATCGAAGTCATCAAGGAGGGAACTTATAAGTTAGCTCGACTTGATGGAGGGGCGGTCCCGCGGACTTGGAACGCCATCCACTTAAAGAGATACTATCAATGATCCACTTGTAAGGCCTGGAAGGCCACTTTTTATGTATTATTGAAGATCAGCGTTTTACGCATATTTGCAAGTGTATATCTTAAAGTAACCATGAAAGACCCTTTCCCAGTTACTTGGGGGGCATATGGTAACTGGATATAACCAGGTCTCTTTAACGACTTAGATGTTGATTCTTATCGATTGACCATTGTTTTCTTAAAAGCACGAGATATTGATAAGGGTTAACGTTGACTAAGTCCTATCCTGGTTTTAACCGGGTCATAAAACTTAGAAGTTAATTTAAATCTATTGATCGATGTTCTTCTTAAAGAGCTCGAGATATGGATAAAAGTTAACACGAACTAAGTTTTTAAATTGAGTTCCTGGTTTTAACCGGGTCATAAAACTTAGAAGTTAATTTAAATCTATTGATTGATGTTCTTCTTAAAGAGCTCGAGATATGGATAAAAGTTAACACGAACTAAGTTTTTAAATTGAGTTCCTGGTTTTAACCGGGTCATAAAACTTAGAAGTTGATTTAAATCTATTGATCGATGTTCTTCTTAAAGAGCTCGAGATATGGATAAAAGTTAACACGAACTAAGTTTTTAAATTGAGTTCCTGGTTTTAACCGGGTCATAAAACTTAGAAGTTGATTTAAATCTATTGATCGTTGTTCTTCTTAAAGAGCTCGAGATATGGATAAAAGTTAACACGAACTAAGTTTTCAAATTAAGTTCCTGGTTTTAACCGGGTCATAGAACTTAGAAGTTAATTTAAATCTATTGATCAATGTTCTTCCTAAAGAGCTCGAGATATGGATAAAAATTAACGCGAACTAAGTTTCTCAAAAAAAAATTATTGTAACCAAAGCGCGAAAAGGCATGAAAAAGCGTAAATTAAAAACGTCAAAGCAAATTGTCTCGAGGTGAAAACACCTCATGCAAAGGTTACATCAAAAAAAAAATACTTAAAAATATTCAAGGGCAAAAGAGAAAAAACGCCCTAAGCTCCGTCAGATGGCCCCTGGGAGGTCGCTGTCTCACCCTGCTCCGTTGCGCCAGAGCCTTCCCCAGTTTCCGAAGGTGGCGCCTCTTTCTCAAGGCGAGCTTGGAACTTCACCAGTAAGCGCGCCCAAAGACTCGGTGACATGAAAGAAAAGTCAGCCTCCAGATTGTAGGCCCAGCAGTGATAGAACAGATCTTCCATGGACTGCTCCGAAGTGGTCCGTTTGGCCTCCAGGGCGGCCTGGATCTCAGTCTTCGCAGCCTCGAGGTCTTTCCGCGAGGTGGCAAGGGAGGTCTCGAGCTCTTGGACCTTCGAGCGAGTCTTCTCCAACTCGACCTTCGAGGTCGCCAAGGCATCTTTAGTCGCCTTAGCCTCCTGAAGAGAGGCCAGGTGCTCGACCCTCATATCCTCGAGCTGAGTTTTCGCCCTGATGATGCTCCGGTGAAGAGCGAAGACGCCCTGCGAGAAATGAAAGATAAATTGCCTTAGAGGAAAAATAGGGCAAAGTGTAATGGTAAAAGCTTTAAAGAAAACAGGGCAGCTTACCGTTCGGGTCATGCTCATTGAAGACTCCATTACGCCAACCGGGCTCATTGTCTCAATAGCCCGGAGTTCCTTCTCGGTGAACTTGTATATATGGATGACGGCGTAGTTCGCCGACTCATACACCGTTCCCCGGAAGGCCTCCGGGATCTTCTCCAGGTCCTGGAGATTGACTGGGATGCGTACATCGGAGGCCACCACGGCTGAAGTCCCGAGCTCCGTTCCTGCGTCCTGGGTGGCGGCTGGAGCTCGCGGAGGTGGTGGAGGCATTTGGCCTGCTCCTGCAGCAGGAAGAATCGCTCCCGCGACCTGGTCGGCCGGGGTTTTATCCTTCTCCTTTGCCGGAGACTTGGTGGAGACCCCAGCGGCGCTCTTGGACACCCGGAGCCTTTTCATTCTTGGCCCGGCTGAGGGGTTCCCCCCGAAGACTGCGCCTCGCAGGCTCTCCTCGGACTGAGACATCTCTTCTGTCAAAACAAAAACATGGTTAGTACAAGTTAGCAACCATACAGAGACAAAGACAAAGGGTTAAAGGTAAAAAGTATGCAAATACTAAGGGAGCCCTACCCCCCGAGCTGGAAGAAGAACCTAAGATGATTACTTCCCGGACTGGCGCAAGTTCTGGGTCCGGGTCTGACTCAGGGCTAGATTCTCCTACATACTGCCTAAGCCCCGGAGCTAAGAAACCCCTCCGGAGTGATGGCCATGAGCGGAGGTTGGTCCCGTACTCCTCGAATAGGATCGACCTAAAGGCTAGGGTGTTATCTACTACTACGGTACCCCTAGGTCGGCTATCTTGGTAGTCCAACACGAGCCGATCGACGCAGTGGAGCAGGGTTGTGTCCAGGTCCGGATCACTTCGGTGACGATGGACGAGCTGTCGGGGGTTAAATCTAGCTAGCCAGGGGTCGGCAATGGCCCTATCTAAGTTCCTAAATATGTAAAGGTTACCTTGGCCCGAGGGACCCACGGCTGCTCCGGACTGGATCCTCTCTTCGTCCGTTATCTAGGCGACCTCCAGCGCCCGCTTCCTGCTCCTCACAAGTGGAGTCTCGTCCTCCTCGTCCTCGTCCATCGCGACCTCCTCCACGATGATGGGCATAGAGGAGCGAACTGGGGGAGGCCCCCGAGGCCTCCTTAGATTCAAAGTCTGATTTGGGAAAATCAGCTTACAAGCCACCATCGTCTCGTCCGTCACGAGCACCCGGTAGTCCTTCTCACTGGGGGGCAAGCCCGCCAGTGTCTCGTATTGGGCCCCGAGGGTCACAGATTTCTCTGTCCTCGCGAAGATGGCTGCAAGATTATTCTGAGTCAGAATGGGGTACGGGAGGAGCTAAAATGACACTTAAAGTACGAGCTAAGGTCGGAGAAAACTTACGAGGACGATTGAAATAGTGATGCTCGCAATTCCGGAACCCAGTTGACATGAAGAACTGGTCCTTAAAGTCATTAGAATGGCTGGGCAGCTCGATGACCGCCGCCGTATTGGGAAACCGGGTTAGATAGTAAAACCCGTCGCCTCGCCCCCGTTGGTCCGAGCTGGCTTTGAGGCAGAAGAAATATAAAATGTCTGCAGGAGTGGTTACCTCCCACTCGTGCTTCTGGAACAAATACCTCAACCTTGCCAGCAAACGGTAGGAGTTGGGGGGGAGCTGAAACGGGGCCAACCCCACGTAGTTGAGGAAATCAGCAAAATACTGATCCAGTGGAAGGAAGGCCCCTGCCTTAAAGTGTTCACCGCTCCAGGCCGCGAACGACTCGTCGAGCGGCGTACAGCTCCGCTCGCCATCTAAAGCAGGTCGGGCCACTACGGATGCTTTCCCCAAGGCGATGTTGTGGGAAATGAAGATTTTGTTAATCTTCACCTGGTCGGTTATCTTTGAGACGATCCTCTCCGCCTCAAAGAATGCATCAGGGGCCACCTCGACCTCCTTCTCCACTGCCGGCCCGAAGCGGGGGATCGAGGAGCTAGGCATCGCTGCCTTTCCTCTGTCCTGCTGGGAGGCCGAGCTGCTGACGTTCTTCTGGGGGAGATTCCTCTTTGGAGCCATCCGGTCGCCTAACGAACAAAAGAAAACATTTCAGAAAATGCGACCCAAGCATGAGGAAAAAGCAATTATTATTTGCACGAGCTGAGGTAAGCCCAGCCTGTGGAGAGTGGGACCACGCGGTTCGATGAACACGCGCCTGTGCTCCCAACAGATCCCCGAGTACTCGGGATTCGTGTGTCAGGAGGGTTAGGATAGAATTTGCCTTGGGGGGAAAGTTTCAGTAGGCAGAAAATTGCAAAACCGCCTGTGAGGCGTGTTCCCTAAGCTACCCGGTTTTGCACCTAAAATTACCAAAACTCCTACCCAGAAAATTTTCCCCAGAGAAAGCATCCTAAAACCCATACTCTAAAATGGTTTCCTACACCAAAGATACCCTAACCTAAAAAGGGCTTTCACCCTCCGTATCCACAAAACCCAGTAAAACCTTGCATGCGGCTACAGTAAAAATTTTACCTATGCTACAGTGGCATATATTTTCAAAACGCACATGGTCAGGAAACTTACAATGTGTGGCTGGGAGGTGGATGGAGGTGTCACCTTGGTAAAAGCTTCGTCGGTGTATTGGCTTCCAAAACTTTGAAGAAATCCGTGCGCCTAAGCTTCTTGAACGTTGAAAGTAGCAGTAACAAAGTAGAGGGTTTGTTCTTCTGAGATAAAGAGAGAAGAAGAAGAGAAGTTTGAAAATTTTTGAATGAAAGGGTGGCCCATGCATAGGGTGGCCACCCCTTTTTATATGCGTAAAGGATCACGTGTAGAGGGTCGTTGGATGGTCCTGATGAGGGATCCGAGGCCCTCCACTCGAAATACGAAACGACGGCTGGGCATAGGCTAGGCCATTAAATGCGGTTCTCGTAAGACGTACCGTCACCACCCACGATGTTCCACGTATCAGGCGCCTGCGTAAAAAGTGGAATACGAAGAGTTCATGGGGAAGTCTGAAAGCCCCTGTTGTGGTCTTATATACGGCGTGATATACCATGAGCAGGAGCTTGGGGGGCAGATGTACGCCCTGATTTTCCCACGGGCTGATTAGCAAGCCGAGCTTCGGCCTAACCATGATTACCTCATGATCATCCCCAGGGCTGGAGCTTCTGTCGTAATGTCGTGCCAAGAGCTTCTTAGCTCGAGGAAGCCCCAAGAGCTCGCCTTCACCGCCCAAGGCCGGGGCAGGGATTCCGAAGGTCGAAGACCGAGCTAAGTATGCAGCTCGTGGTACGAGCTGGATATGGAGGCTGTGACCCTTTGTGAAGTCAACACACGCAAGGTAAACGTGCATATATCAGGCATCACGTATCTAATATCCCCCTGACTTCTCGGACACGCAGCAGGAACGTGCGTGTTCAGACACCCACGACTGGGTTGGGCCGTGCGGCCCATTACCTCCTTACCTATTGATTTGACCACACTTATGTGTCAGGTTTAGGAATTAATCATGAATGTCACAGAATTGATACGACAGCTAAGAAGGTCACGGGATGACCTTCCTACCAACTTTCAGGTGCCTTCTCCTATAAATATGGAGACCCTGGGAGTTGATAGGGGTTGGAAAAATAATCTCTTGTAAGAAATACTTTGTAATCAAATACTCAGTATAGATCAATAATATTGACTAGTGGAGTAGAAGGATTTTAACATTCGAACCACTTAAAAAACGTGTCTTGAGTCACATCTTTCATCCTCTAAGATCATATATATCTATTTCGGTTCACCTTTAGCACTAATCCATTTCTCTTCTTCTCTTAATTACCTGTTGGGGAATAACCGCGTCAACAATGTGCATATATATATGATTAGTTATAAGTTGCATTATAGAAAAAATTTGCAAAATAAAAAATAAATATGTACATTATAAATATTGATAATCTCGTGATAGTTCAGTTATTAATTTTAAAATTTTATAGGTAAGATTTTTTTTTTAATGAAAAATTAATTTAATTTATAAAACCCTTAAATATTTTTAAAATGTCATGAAAATATATATTTTTCAATGTCATGTTTGGTATTGTTATAAAGTAGGTGGTCCAGTTTTTTTTTTGGACTAGTTCACTATTTTTTATATTTTATTTATGTATTTTGAAAGAAAAAAGAAATAAAAATAGCATTAGGGACCTAAATGATATGATTTGAAAAGATTGAGGACCTAACTTATACAAAATCAACTTTTTGGACCTAAATGTTATAAAGTGTAAAGAATGAGGACTACCATTTGAAAAAAAATCCTGTTAAAATATGTGTGAAAAAAAACGGAAAGAGAAAAGAATTGTAAAAAAAGAAGAAAAAATCAAAGGAAAATAATGAAAAAAAGGAAAAAAAAAAGGGAAAGAAAACTAAGAAATATGAAAAACAAAATAAATAATGAATGAAAAATAGAAAAAAAATACATAAGTGAATAAAAATGCAAAGAAGAATAAAAAAAATAATGAAAAATAGAAAGAAAAAAAAAAGATAAAGGAAAATCTTGGTAGAAAAAAAGGAAAAAAAAAGAACAAAAAAAGAAAAAATAGAAGAAGAATAAAAGTAAGGAAAAGAAGAAAGAAAAAAAAAACTTATGTGTGAAAAAAAGAAAAAGATGAAAGAGAAAATATTAATTACAGAAAAGAAGTAAAAATAGAATGAAAAAATGAAAAAAAAAAGAAAAAGAAAGGAAACAAAAAAATTATGAAGAAAAAAAATACTGTAGAAGGAAAAAAAAGATCAATGAATAAAAATAATATGAAAAAAAATAGGAAAATGAAAAGAAAAAAATGAGAAAAATGAAAGAAAAAAGAGGTAAGAAAAAAAAAAGGAGAAAAAAAACCTGGAAAGATAATAAAAATTGAAGGAAAATATAAAAAATTGAAAAAAAATAAAAGGAATATAAATATGATTAGAAATGTGGTATATTTATGTATTTTTTTTTTAAATTTATGGAAAAAATACTATAAATATGAACATTCAAATCGAAAAGACATTAAAAAAAAATAGAAACATTAAATATCATAAAACAACCTAAAAATAATCATAAATATGAAAAAAAAATCCAATAATTTATTTGGAGCAACTAACTATTATTTCTTTATATTTTGGGTACTAAAAATGAGATTAAGCCATAGTAAAAGAAGAATACCCAAATACAGTAAAGTCATCTTCTTCTTCCCTCCTTAAGTAGAGGAAAAAGAAAATGGACACTTCTTCTTCCTACTGCTCTAGCATGTGGGGCTTGTCCTGTGCTATCCTTTCTTATCCTGCACCCACTCTTAAATCTTCAGTACCCATGTTCACTGCTCGTCGTTCAAGCTCTCAACTCTCAGTCCCTCAAATTACTCACCATTATCATCAAAAGGACAGCCCTTTTGTTCCAGAGGTGAGTATTTCTCTCGCTTTATGCTAATTTCGAGATACATAGAAACTTTTATTTGCTAATAAAGTTTGGATTTTGTTTGGCAAAATTTCCATCGACTTGCTCCTTTTTCTCTTGCTAATGTAATCAAATAGGGAAAAAAAACATAGATTGCTTAATCTTGTGTGAATTGGTAAAGGGTCCTCATTTTTGTGTGCAGGTTATTGAAGCAGTGGACTCCTTATATTCAGAGTTCAGAGCTGTGGATGATTTGGTTGCTTGCAACACCAGCCGTGTTCTTAAAGCTTTCAAAAATGCTCGAGTTGGGTCCCATGTAAGTGTAATAGTTGATATTTTAATTACTATTTTTTTCATTGAAATGTACATATTTGGGTGTGGAAAAAAAAAACCATGGTTTTGATTTTTCGGATAATTGATACTATAATGTAGCTTTTAGTCACTCAAGGCTAGCTGAAGTGTGAGGTGGTTGAGTATGTGTGAGTGAAAGGTGCGGTATTCAAGTCCCATTATATAAAATTTACATTCCTTAAAGTGAAAGAGCTTATATTGTCTGGAGAATTTTTAACGAGTAATTATATGTATTCTTTATGCAATCATGTACGTGTAGAGGCAATGTGTATTTGCGTAATTATATTGCTCATGGGATGATGCACTACAGTTTTCTGTATGGTTATCTAATTTCATTGGATTCATGCCCTCTCTTGACTTAGGAATTTATATTTTTAGTCTTACCATTGCTGTGTATATGGAAGTTGTAATTGATTCTGTCTGGTTTTACTATGGATCTTGTTCTCCATACATCTAAAATCAGCACTTTGCCGGATGTACTGGCTATGGTCATGATGAAGCTGGGGGACGTGAAGCACTTGACCAAGTATTTGCTGAAATCGTTGGGGCTGAATCTGCGATAGTTCGCTCTCAGGTCTGCCACATATGGTTTGCTTGTGTTTATTTAGATGAGTATTTTGTACATTCAATTGCTCATCATCTGTGTGCCAGTTTTTCTCAGGAACTCATGCTATAACTTGTGCATTGTTTGCTATTTTAAGGCCAGGGGATGAGGTGAGCTATCTATTGAAAGTTTATTAACTAGTTTAAACTATTGCTGTCGTCTTTTGTTTTATAATGCAGTTTAGGCTGAATTCTTTGTCAGCTTTTGGCAGTTGCAGGTGCTCCTTATGACACCTTAGAGGAAGTTATTGGAAAAAGGGACTCTCATAGGATGGGGTCCTTGAAAGATTTTGGAGTAACATATCGAGAAGTTCCTGTGAGTTACTACTTCAAAAAAAAAAAAAAAAGTAAAAGTTCCTTTTCTTCTTTGTAAAATGCTCTCATGTTGATTATTTTCAGCTAGCTGAGGATGGTGGACTTGACTGGGATAAACTTGTCTGGGCTTTGAAACCTGAGACAAAATGTGCACTCATACAAAGATCTCGTGGTTATTCATGGCGTCGGAGTTTAAGTGTGAGTGAGATAGGTAGAGCAATTAAGATAATCAAGGTAAGCTTCTCTGGACAATCACTGTGTTTATGCCTAGTTATTTGCAACAACATTTTGTCAATTCTTTAATATTGAATACTTACTTTTTTTTTTTGTTTGACTCACATTTAACAGATGCAGAATCCTAATTGTTTGGTCATGGTGGATAATTGTTATGGTGAATTTGTTGAAAGTATTGAGCCTCCACTTGTGGTATGTGACATACTTTTGCATCCCTTTCTTTCAATACTTTTGAAAATGATCATAAAATTACCATAATCATGTGCAGGGTGCAGATTTAATTGCTGGAAGTTTGATTAAAAATCCAGGTGGAACCATAGCACCATGTGGTGGATATGTTGCAGGGAAGGAGATATGGGTGAAAGCAGCAGCAGCTCGTTTGTCGGCACCAGGGCTTGGAGTAGATTGTGGCTCAACTCCTGGTGATATTATGCGGTCCTTTTTCCAGGGATTATTTCTTTCACCTCAAATGGTTGGAGAGGCAATCAAGGTACTAGAATTTGCAGCATCCTTGTTCATTACTTTAAACACACTGCTCAACATTGAATTTTTATTATTCTTGTGTAACATTAGGGAACCCTTCTTGTAGCTGAAGTAATGGCATCGAAAGGGTATAAAGTAGAGCCTCTTCCCCGTGTTACTCGTCATGATACTGTACAGGTTAATTTTCTTTATTATGTATACAACCTCTATGAAATGAACTCTTAAAAGTTAATTTTCGCTAAATTGCTTACTATTTTTTTATCACGTGTATTAACACATTATTTTAAATACAAGTTTCATTTCTTATATTAACTAAAAGAAAACTCTGTTTTTTCAAATTGAAGATATAGTAATCTAGTTCTGGGGATCACTTTGCATGCACATAAAAATTGATTGTATAATATAATTTTATCAAATGCTAATACCTAACTTTCTAGATTTCTTTCTCAATTTGGTGCTACCATGATGCAAACAAACTAGAGAAAAACTCATTTTTATGATACTTTTCAGGCCGTACAACTCAGAAGCCGTGAACGTCTCCTTTCTTTTTGTGAGGCTGTACAAAGAATCTCCCCAGTAGGTTCATTTGCTAAGCCAGTGGCTGGTACAACTCCTGGATATGCCTCTGAGGTCTGGCCATATGCAAGCTCTAAATCAATTATATGATGTGATTTGGATAGATCTTTTGGTGCTGTTTCTTTCTGTCTATTTTGTTTTCTTTATCACCATCTTAGCAAATATGTCGCAGGTCATTTTTGCTGATGGAACTTTCATTGATGGAAGTACAAGTGAGCTTTCATGTGACGGACCATTAAGAGAACCCTATGCTGTATATTGCCAGGTATGTCGTCCATGCTTGTTCTTCTCCAATTTTCTTTCCTCCTGATATGGATCATAGAATTTTCTTTTATTTGAAAACAGTGTAAACTTTAAAGGATATAAAAGTTTACAGTTGTAGTTTATCATTTCTTTTTCCCCCAAACTGAATCACAAGTTTGCTTAAACTTTCCATTGCAGGGTGGCACCCATTGGACTCAGTGGGGACTAGTCCTTGAAGAGGTTTTAAAATCCATATGAAAGAAGGCTGATATTTCACAATGAGGATGATGATGATGCTACGATTTTTGTCGAGGCTCATTCTTAATTTTACAGTTCACACGGTGATGATAACAATGTGTACCCCTGGCATAACAGACCTCAACTATCTACTCAATTCTCAATACAGGTAAAACCATTATATTGTGTACCCGTAAGTGACTTCTAGAGTTTCTTGTCTAAACTCATTGTGATGCAATACAACTCACTTAGATTTAATTATTATCGATTTCACATTGGTAATATCTTGAGTTTTTCCATTGTTGTTCATATTAATTTACGTGGAATATGGGGCTTTTTATGTTAAATTAAGGCTCTGCTCTTTTTGCAGCCTGAGACAGTTTGTGAGTTTGCTGTTCAGAGGGGAGTTGAAGCTTGTAAAATAACATATTCAAGCCAACTTACAGTGAAGACCAAGACATTCATGTATTCATTTGTGGGTTCGTGAGACTTTTTGTATTAAATAGAACAATGTGGATTGATTTCGACAATACAAATCTTGTAATCATTTTTTTAAGGAATACGACTGCAACACACTCTCTATATTCTCTCTCTCTCTATATATAAATTTTCATTTACTTAGAAAAAAATAATTGACAGACATTAATAAGACTATAGTCAGATTAGTTTTTAATCATTAACTCTACTGATTTTTACCCTAAAAAAAAACTACTGATTTCCTCATCAGAAAACTGGTAAAAAAAACAATGGTATACATATGCTTCTATATACCAATGTGTCAATACCCTCATCATGGCCCCCCATTTGATACTGTCCAATTTCATTCATCCATGAGTAAGTCAATCTTCAAGACAGCATATTTCTAAGGATGGTAGTAGGCCACAGTGTTTATCAATGTATAAAAAAAATTAAAAGATATGTATATTGGGCACATATCCAGATGAAACCGGATACTCATACATGTGCAAATATCTCTATGTATAAGTAATTTGATAGAAAGCAATAGAAAATTGGAAAACTTACCCAAATCACTGCTTTCACATTGTCACTTGTTTAGGAAAATCCAAGGTCACCCTTGTTATGAAACTTAAGAACATCTATAAAATCCTCATGTGTTCCACTTTCACCACCAGTTTTCACTAATGACTTGTTCTTCTATACATGTTCTTGGAAATGATGTTTTCTATTATCCTCTCAGCCCTCAGCTTTAGTCTCTCCAATTTAGGCCTTGGATGATGTTATATTATTTTATAATATAATGTTTTAGATTAAAAAGATGTGACAAAGAGTGTCACATATTGTAACATATAAAACAGAGTTATAATATTTGGATATATGTGAATATTCAAATATGTAATATATTTGGTGTTACAAATTCAATTACGAATTTGTAACTCCCAAATAGTGCTCAATATTGTGTAGATTTGTTGTTACACAATTTTGAGTTCCCAATAATGTGTTTGGGGGTTACAAAATCAATCGGAAGTGATTTGGAATCGTTTGGAAAACAGCACAAAGTTGTGTGTTGAAAATGGCCAGTGGTCGCGACCAGAGGTATTGGTGGCCGCGGCCTGGGGGACAGAGACCAAGTGCCCGCGGCTAGTGAGGCTGACAACCAAATTTGATTTTCAGTTTTTTCCAATATGAACAGTTCCAACATCCTAAGTAACTCCAAAATCTCTATTTTAATTCCATAAACATCCAATTAAACATTGGTAACAACTATGGGGTTGGTGGAATTTGAAATTCAAAGGGTGTCTCTAAACTCTATATATAGGAGCCTATTTCTCACTTGTAAGACACAATTTTTCTATCCATTAGAGCACTTGGCTAGAAAACACCTAAAGGCTTGATAATTCCAGAAAGCTATTTCCAAAATTATGAGAGTTCCCTTAGTGCTTGAGTTAGGGGGAAATAAGCTTTTGGACAAAGGTTTCAAATTTTGTTCAAGTTGGTCTTGTTTTTACCTTTTCTACTATTGCTTTTCTTATTTTTTATTTATTTGTATTTATTGTTTAGAGTTGTAATCCTCTTATTTCTTTTGTTTCAAACACTATTACTTTATTTGTATCTTTTGCTTAGAGTTGTATTTCTATGTTCTCTTCTTCTAATTCTTCTCTTATTTATTTGTAATTACAGTCATAGTGTTGTAATCTTATTTGATCAATCTTAGTTTATTCGTATTATTTTGTCTAGAGTTGTAATAGTTTTTACCATTTCCATTGAAGTAATATATATTTTCCTAACATTCAAAAGTTTACCCCTTGTTTGTTTCAATGGAAGGTGAGACTATCAAAATCATGAACCAAGACCTAGTGAGGTTGATTTGGTTTGATGGATCCAATTTCACTAGATGGCAAGACAAGGTGATGTTTCTCTTGACCACTCTCAAGATCGCCTACATCTTAGAGTCTACACTTGAACCTCTCCCAACACCATCCGACAAGGACACTCCTGAGGTGGTGGAGAAAAGAAGGAAGAGGGAGGAGGACAATCTCCTTTGTAGGGGTCATATCCTCAATGCCCTTTCCGATAGGCTCTATGACCTCTACACCGAGACCAAGTCGGCAAAGGAGATATGAGATGCACTTGAGACAAAATTCAAGGCAGAAGAGGAAGGTATCAAAAAGTTATTGATTTCTCAATATATTGATTTCATGTTTTTTTGTGATAAACCTATTCTTCCTCAAATACATGATCTACAATATAATTGTTAACAAATTGAAAGTTTTGAAGATTGAGCTTCCCGGGGCCTTTCAAGTTGGTGCTATAGTGGCAAATTACTACCAACTTGGAGAAGTTATAGGAAAAGAATCTTTCATAAAAATGAGGATCATTCTTTGGAAGAAATCCACAAGCATATTCGAATTGAGGAGGAATCGATATATATATAGACAAACTTGTGGAGTTGTCTAATGGAGAGACTTCCAAAGCAAATGCGGTGTCACAATCAAAACATCCCAAAAACAAAGGGAAATGCAAGAAGGGCAATGAGACATCTTTGGGTCCAAAAACCAACCCAAACCAGTTTAACGGCGAGAAAGGTCATTGCTTTGTGTGTGAGAAAAAATATCACTATGCTAGAGAATGTAGGCATAGAACAAACCAACAAGGACCTAAGGTAAATGCAACTCAAGAGGAGAATATAGTTGCTACCCTTAGTGAGGTGAATGCGGTCCAAGACAAGGTGAAGAGATTGTGGTATGACACATGTGCCACCGTCCATGTAACCTATCACAAATCATTGTTCAAGACCTTTGAAGAGTCAAAGGGCAACCATAAGATTCAAATGGGCAATGAGGACAAATCCAAGGTACTTGGAAAATGTACCATTGATGTCTTTTTCACTCTGGCAAGATACTCACATTTGTGAATGTGCTTTATGTTCCCGAAATGAGTAGAAACTTGGTAAGTAGTGATTTGCTTGGCAAGCCCGGCATTAAAACCGTTTTTGAGTCCGGTAAACTTATTCTTACCAAATCCAATGTATTTTTGGGAAAGTGGTACTCTTGTGAGGGTATAGTTAAGTTGTGCATCAATGATGTAACTTTCAATGTTATCAATAAAAATGCTAATTCCACTTATACTATTGAGTATGATTCTTTATTTTTATGGCATCTTAGACTATCTCATATATGCTTTTCAACCATAAAAATAGTAGTAAAATGTGATATTTGAATGCAATATTAAAAACTATGGAAAATGTGAAACACGTGTTAAGGAAAAAATTATTAAGAAACCATTTCCTAGTGTAGAAAGATCATCTAATTTACTAGATTTAATCCATAGTGATCTTTGTGAATAAAATATTGTTTTAACTAGAGGTGGTAAAATGTATTCTCTTATTTTTATAGATGATTTTAGTAGATATACCTATGTGTTTCTTTTAAAGCATAAATATGAGACTTTTGATGTTTTTAAAGCGTATCAATTAGAAGTTGAAAATCAACTCAATAAAAAGATTAATGTGTTAAGAAGTGATAGAAGAGGATAGTACTTCTCTAATAAAGTCAATATATTTTGTGAAGAAAATGACATAATTCATGAGTGCACCGCACCTTATACACCATAACACAATGGTGTTGCCAAAAGGAAAAATATGACTTATCTAGAGATGATAAATTCTATGTTAGAGCACTTGGCTAGAAAACACATAGAGACTTGATAATTCCAGAAAGCTATTTCTAAAATTGTGAGAGTTCCCTTAGTGCTTGAGTTAAGGGAAATAAACTTTTGGACAAAGGTTTCAAACCTTGTTCAAGTTGGTGATCCCCAACACTCTTCACTTTTGTTGTGTGAGTGAGAGTTTCTTGTTATTTGTTCTTGTTTTTACCTATTCGACTATTGCTTTTCTTCTTTTATATCTTGTTTAGAGTTGTAATTATTTCATTTTTTTTGTTTCAAACACTATTACTTTATTTGTATCTTTTGTTTAAAGTTGTATTTCTCTATTCTCTTATTCTAATTCTTCTCTTAATAATTTGTAATTTCATTCATGGAGTTGTAATATTATTTAATTAATTTTAGTTTATTTGTATTATTTTGTCTATTGTAATAATTTTTACCATTTCTATTTCTATTGAAGCAATGTATATTTTCCTTAAGAGATGACTGATCAAGGTAACAAAATTGAGAGTAGGAAACAAATCTGCAAGCTTAAAGCCTCCTGATGACTTAAAACTTTCCTTTATAATTGAGATGAACTCTTCATGGTTTTTGCTTTATGACCTTCATCAAAATAATTTACATTTTAATAACATTTTAGTAAATTTATATCTGGGAAATAAATTCCATAAGATTAACTAATTCATTTTTAAAATGTGATGCATATTTGAACACTAATGTCAATTTCAGTAATTGCTAAAACAGTAAAATAAAACGGGGGAAAAAAATAATGTAATCATTTTCCAATGTTGAACAATTACTATAATATTCTAGCAAGTTGGAGTTTTATAATTTATTAAAACTAATAAAGCAGAATAAGACCAAAAAACTTGTCACGTTGTCCGGAGCACAGGAGATCTAAGAAAGAAATAATATTCAATATAACTTGCGGCCTCAAAACAACTCCATCCCATATCGGTTAGGTGCTAGTAATAAGCTATCTACTTATATTCAAGCATTCGGAGTCGTCGTCACGACCTTACTTGAACAGGATCTGTTCTACAGGCTCTTTCCAGTGTCCTTGAGTTCCAAGGAGACAGGAAACCAAATCTGGACGATGAATCATGACCGTGTGATCAGAGCGTGATTAACGGCTTGATGTTCCCTCGGATCATCGTGGCAGTAGAGGATCCATCTCTGTCAAACTTCTGCTGGCTGGGATGGTCACAAAGGTTATCTGACAGGTTTCTCCCATACCTTTTTTTTTAATGCACAGAAGAAAACATGCATTTTCCGGTCTAAGATACCCTCATTCTAAAATACCTGAAAAAGATGAAAACAAGCAACAGGAAATAATATCTGCTGTGTGCCTTTTTCCCTGTAAGATTCCCGAGTACTCATTTTCTCTGGTCTATTACTGCATTTTCAGGGAAACGAAACAGAGAAGAAAGATTACAACTTGAAACAAAGCATTTTGTAGTGAGGCGTAGACCATCAGG
The DNA here is from genome assembly GCF_963169125.1 of Humulus lupulus. NCBI lineage: Eukaryota > Viridiplantae > Streptophyta > Magnoliopsida > Rosales > Cannabaceae > Humulus > Humulus lupulus. Next base: position 156,404,638 of record NC_084798.1, on the reverse strand, counting down.
CGGGGATAGCTCAGTTGGGAGAGCGTCAGACTGAAGATCTGAAGGTCGCGTGTTCGATCCACGCTCACCGCATATTACCCTTTTATTTTCTCTTTGTTTCTATTAGAATACTTTTCCGTTAAAATTTCTGTTAGTATTAGCTTCTCTTTGTTTCTATTAGTTAGACTTGTTAACTATATTACCATTTCGTGTACCTTTTCACAAGAACACTACAATTTATTTTCTTTCCTAATATGGTATCAGTGCATACTACACAACCCTAATATTCTTTCATCTTCTTTCCTCCTCTTCTTTGCTCTGCCGCCCTTCCACATTTCCATGGTTCAAGAAGCTCCACCACCCATGGCGAAGCCACATCCGGCGATGTCCCCTCTGCTGCAAATCGCCCAGAAAATTCTCATGTCCATGGCGAAACCACAACCAGCACTCTTCCTCGCGTGCATCAAGAATCGATGGCCATTGAAATTCCTCAAGAAAGGGCTTCTTCTATTCCCAAGCACATCAACATAAGGCCTCGTCTCCAAGTCGAAGGCACTCCCTACTTCTTGAGCTCGGCCGATCACCCAAATCACATCCTCATAGCTTCTCTTCGTACTGGTCCCAGCTATCAATCCTGGAAAGGAGGCATCTCTGTTTCTCTAGCAGCCAAGAACAAGACTGCCTTTGTCGATGGATTCCTTCCCCGACCCTTCCCAATGATCCTTACCTATCCCATTGGCTCAGATGTAACAACATGGTGATCTCCTGGATTTATCATGCTGTTTCCCCCAATATTGCCGAAAGCATCATGTTTCGTACCAATGCAGCTGCTATGTGGAAAGATTTGTCTAATTGTTTCAATCGATGCAATGGGCCTAGAGTTTTCCAACTTAGAGAATCGGCTATTGCTCTCAAGCAAGGCAACCAAGATGTTCAAACTTACTTCACTAGACTCAAAGTTCTTTGGGATGAATTTGATGAGTTTCATCCTACTGCCATATGCACTTGTGGAGCAATGGAAAAACTCAATGATTTTTACAATCTTGATCAAGTTTTACAGTTCTTGACAGGGTTGAATGAGTCTTATCATCCCATTCGTGCTTAGATTCTTCTGCTTGACCCTCTCCCGAACATCTCTCTAAGGTCTTTTCTATGGTCATTTAAGAAGAAAGCTATAGGAATCTTGGCTCTACCACTGTCCATTCCATCCCCACCATTGCTGCAGCAACAACACCAACAACACAATATCACCCTCTTAGGTCTAAGAAGCCTCGACCATTTTTCACCCATTGCAATACACCTGGACATTTAATTGACAAGTACTACTTCTTACATGGCTTCCCTCCTGGATATGGTGCTCCTCAAAAGCCTCATGAAAAACTCAAAGCTACTGCCAACATTGCTTCCATCACCACCGAATCCTCCACCACCAAAGACCCAGATCCCTGCCTATTGACAACTCAATGTCAACAATTAATCAACTTGTTCACTCAACATTTGAACAAAGGTGCTACAATTTCAGATTCTACTCCAACCCCTCTTTCAAACTTTGCTAGTAATTTCTCTCCATTTAATTGGATTATTGACAGTGGTGCTACTCACCATATATGCTACAATAAATCTTGCTTTTATTATTTTGATTCTATTCCTTTTCCAAAGCATGTTTGTCTTCCTAATGGAATCTTAATCCTTGTCACTGCCATTGGAACTGCTGAATAAACACACATATTATTTTACATAATGTTCTTTACATTCCTCCATTTCATTTTAACCTATTTTCTGTCTCTTCATTCACTAAAAATGTTGCATTCACTTTAACTTTCAACTCTGATTATTGCATTATTCAGGAGGAGACTTTGAGGATTGGGACAGCTGAAAAGTCTGGCAATCTATACACTATTCAACAAGATAGCTCTCTTGCTTTTGATTTTAGTCAACCGATCTTGTGTAATAATATTTTTGATGCCACTCAATGGCACACTCGGTCAGGACACCCTTCTATGGCCATCACCAAAAGCTTAAATAAGTCTTTTGAATTTTCAGTACAAAAGCCCTATGAAAAACATTGTAGCATCTGTCATTTTTCAAAGCAGAGGAAATTACCTTTTGTTTCTAATAATAATCTTTCAGCACTTCCTTTTGATCTTATTCATTTAGATATATGGGGTCCATTTCATATTATTAGTATAGAAGGATATAAATACTTTCTCACTATTTTTGATGATTGTCGATACACATGGATTTACTTACTAAAGGCTAAGTCAGATGTTAGCACTATTATCCCTAATTTTTTCACTCTTATTAACACACAATTTGCTTCCAACATCAAAATGGTTAGATCTGATAATGCTAAAAAATTAAACTTGTCTTCTTTTTATGCAACAAAAGGAACACTACAACAACACTCTTGTGTTGACACTCCTCAACAAAACTCAATAGTTGAGAGAAAACACTAACACATACTTAATGTTGCACGTGCTCTTTCTTTTCAATCTGCTCTACCATTGTATTATTGGAGTTATATAGTGCAAACATCTGTTTATCTCATTAACTAAACTCCATCTAAGTTGCTGAAATATCAAACTTCTTTTTCAGCTTTTACATAAAAAAGATCCTGCTTATGACCATCTACGGACCTTTGGGTGTCTCACATATGCCTCCACCTTAGTTGGTCAGTAGCATAAATTTTCTCCACGCTCAAAACAATGCATATTCATTGGTTATCCTGAAGGCATGGAAACCTATACTTTACTTAACCTTCAGACAAACCAAATTTTTTATTCTCGTGATGTTCAATTCCATGAAAACATGTTTCCTTTTCATAGTACTAACCAATATAACTTGATTGATTCCATGTTTCCTCTAGCTACTTTACCATGTTGCAGGTCTAATTTTGACGAAGTTTCCATTCCAACAGCTCCCACTTTAAACAAGGAAGATACCACAACTCGGGCTGGCAGACACATTTCACGTCCTCCACACTTAGCTGACTATGTTTGCAATAATATTACTTCTTCTACAGCTCATTCTATTACAAATTATTTATTTTATAACAAGTTATCTTCTCATTTCAGCGATGCCATACTTGCTGCAAACAACATTGCTGAACCAACTACCTACAAATCAACATCTACATTACCAGAATGGCAATCAGCTATGCAGCTAGAACTACAAGCTTTACAACACAACAACACTTGAGCAGTTGTCTCTCTTCCTCCTGGTTCCAACACAGTTGCCAACAAATGGATATACAAGGTCAAATACACTCCTACTGGTAAAATAGATTGATACAAGGCTCGATTAGTAGCTAAGGGCTACACTAAAAAACAAGGGGTTGACTGCGATTTACGCAGGGAAATGCGTAATCAAACTTAGACTGTCTATTCTTATTGAGAAAGATGTTACCCAATTTCGCAAAAGCGGAATGTAACGACCCAACTATTCTAGACCTTGGACCATTAAATACTACTAAACTAATCTTAAGAAAACATACATACGAAATAACTATAACTTTATTATAAACTATAAGCAAAGGTTTGAAATACATAAAAGAATTCATTTAGGATATGGGAACCCATTGTTTTGAAAATAAAACAAAACATAACTTAAATAAATTGGTTACAAAATTAAGTGCGGAAAAATAATACATAGAAATCATAACTAAAAGACTTAAAAAACTTCATCCTCGAATCGTTCGCGCAGTCCACCGATTCCATTCTCCCTCAATACACATCCCCAAGCTGCCAAGAACCTTTCCCGCCGCCATAACTATTTTCCTGCACATATAAAACATAAAGGAATGAGACTAATGCCCAGCAAGGAAAATCTACTACAAGCATGAAACATATACATACACATAAGCTATAAACTATAATCATATGACTATATAAATAAAAAATCTATTATAATGGCCATCATACTTCTTGGGACTTGCTAGCTAAGCAATCATATGCCCATAAATTTACGGGGCTAGTTATCTAAACAAGTCATATAAATTTATGGGGCTCGTTATCTAAACAATCATATGCCCAAGGAATCTACTATTGGGACTTGTTATCTAAACAAGTTATGTATTTGTTATCTAAACAAATTATGTGATTTGTTATCTAAACAATTCATATACTAAAACAACAAAAAAAATATCATACTTATAACATAGACATATATCAACAACATAAAAGCATACAAATCTACCCTATTTTCCTTACAAAAAACCAGAATGTGAGAACAAGATCGGGACTTTGGAACACTCCTAAAAACCATAATTGAGAAAGGTGAGTATTCTAAAAGAAAAATATGAAAAGAATGAGCTACACCATCGAAAAGATACTTACCAACAAGAAATCTCCAGTTCGAAGAACTTAGATGCCTAACCAAGAATAGAGAAGATGAGTTAGGAATTGAGTAGAGAAAAACTATAAGAACTTAATGACACAGTACTGAAAGGAACTAAGAATAGGAATACCTTGAATGCTTCTATGACCGAACTACACCTCGAAACCGAAATATACTATAAACCTTACTTCCCAAGTGTTTAGTAAGCTTGTAATGATAAAGCTTATAACCCCAACCCAAGTGTTTAACACTCTAAAGTAATCCTAGCAGCTTGTAGGCTATGAACTCAGCTTGATGAATGAAGAAATGGCTGGGTACTAGGTCCTATTTATAGAGTTCAAGAATGAAAAGATCTTCATTTAGCTTGAATAAAATAATGGCTTTTTAATTGAAAAACATTTGAATAATCATTCAGCAGAGGCTGACGACTCGGTTAAAAAGATTATGGACTTATCAAGAGGTTAAGGATTAAAATGAGATCGGTTTCAAAATCATTCAAAAACCATGCACCACAGCCGATATATTTCCCATGCTAGGAGACATATTGCCTGGACTGATGCTCCCGAGGCTCGTTGAGGTTGTTGTGCGAAGCTACGTGTTTTTCGTATCCTTGTATGGCGATATATCGCCCCCTAGAGCTGTGATATATCGGCATACGCTGAAATAGTATACACGTAATTACACCTTTTCAGCCTAATTTGAATTGAGTAAACAGCCTTGACTAAGTCCTTTAACGATTTTAAAGTTGCTGGCAGACCCTAGGATTTTCAAATGTTGCTCTTAATAAACTTGTTCCTCAAAAATACGTAATTTCTCATTAAACATGCACATGACAAGTGTTAATATCTTATTGGGTCTATCTAAACCTTATAGTATAATAATTATCATCACCATAATCAGTCATATTAATCAAACCTTAGGTTATAATTAATATTCTTAAACTACATGTTAAACTTATAAAATCTATAAGTATTGCTACGAGTGTCCAACTAAGTCCCGGCTTGAACCAAAATCCACAGTAATAATCATATTATAACTACTACTAGCTATTACTATTACTACTACTATCTAACTAGCTAAGTAAAGTTCTTGGACTCTACACTGAAGTGGAGGTCTTTCCTTTGCCTTTGGCAGGAGAAGATGATGGCGCAACTAGAGGAGCAGACTTGGGCTTTAGGGCAGAAGGCTTGGTGGCAGGTTTGGGCATCTTGGGAGCATTCTCAAGCAATGAGGAAGCTAGCAATAGCACAGAGACAACCTTTCGCTTCCAAGCAAGGGTCTTGACACGAACTGAGGTTTTGGGTGGAGCAGGCATAGGGAGGGCAGTGAGTTGGGTGCAGTTTCTGGTACGAGTGGCAATACCTCTAGGGGCAGGAGGGCGGTGGCAGGTGAGGGGTCATTGGCAGACAGTGGGGGCAAAGATGGTGCTCAAGGAGGAGGAGGGGATGGGTCGCGGGGTGGAGAGGGTGTGGTGGGTGTTGGTGGATGGGGAGATGGGTCGCGGGGCGGAGATGGTGCTTTGGGCGGTGGTGGAAGTGGGTAGGATTCGGGGTTAGTTGGTTCGGGGATGGAGGACGGAGGTGGGACTGAGGCAGGGGATGGAGGATGGGAGGACTCGGAGGAGGGAGATGATGGTGGGTTAGGACAGCGAAGGGCGTAGAGGCGGTTGACATTTGGTATCAGCATTGGGGAAGAAGAGGGACGGGGTAGAGAGAGAGACGTTTTAGAGGGAAAAATTTATAGAAAAAAACTAATTTGAGATTTGTTGTCGTTTTTTTTGTTTTTTTTAAATGAACATAGGAGAACAAAACAAGAGTAAGGACATTGGAGTTAAAACAAATAGCTCGAAACTAAATACAATAAAGAAAAAGATAACCATCAGACCAAGAGACACAAAGCAAAATGAAAGACTTTCTTCACATTGTTGAAACAGACATATAACATGTTGTAACATAAACCTGACAGAGACAAAAATGAGGTCTAACATGACACAAGATAGAACTCAACGAGGTAGAAGCAAAGAAAGTCAATCTCCATTAGTGTGTGAAGTGTCCTCATGAGCTGCCTGCTATAGAAGTACCAGGCAAACTCTCCCTCAAAATTATTATTATTTTTTGTATATTTTTATTCCTTTTTTGTTTTTTTTTAGAAATCCCCTCAAAAATGACCAATTAGAGACCCAAGCACATAGGTAGCCCTCTCTACAGGCATACAGTCCTAAGTGAAGGAGCAAACTACAAAAAGCAAAGTGACCCAATGGTAGCTTTTGAACTAAACAATAAAGCATCTCTAACAGGGGAGACAAATCAATGCAATTACCAAGGATGAGAAATCACGCATCAAGTAAGACTACAAGAAAACATCAGCAAGCCTACATCACTTCAAGACATATGACTGTGAAAAACAAGTTGAAGAAAGTCTCACATATGCAAATAGTCAAGTTAGAAGATGAAATCTCAAACTATATAGCTTATTTTCGAATACCACATGTTATTATTCAACACATAAAAACTCCTATTGACTTTCTCAAGTGAAAAAAAGTTTGTGAACTCAAAGCCTTAGTAAACAAATCACGCAACATTTGTTTCATCCAAAGAAGTTGAGTGCAACAACTTCCTACAGCAATGTACTCCGCTTCAGCAGTGGAAAGCGAGATGGAGTTTCACTTTTTGCTGTGCCAAGAAACCAGGTTGTTCCCCACATAAAAACAACCACCTAAAGTGCTTTTTCTATCATCAAGATTACCTGCTCAATCAGAGTCACTAAAACCAACCAAGGGAAGATTAGTATCACAAGAGTACCAAAGACCAAAGTCAGTGGTACCAGCCAGGCATTTTAGAATTCTTTTCACAGCAGTAAGATGCAATTTAGTGGGGGCAGATTGATATCTAGCTCAAACTCCAACACTGAAACAAATATAGGAAAACTTGCAGTAATGTAAAGTAAACTGCCTATCATACTTCTATACAGTGTTGCATCAACCTTTTTACCTGTCTTATCTCTGATCAGCTTGGTAGTTGTGCCCATAGGTGTGCGTGCATGCTTTGCATTTTCTAAACCAAACTTTTTGAGCATGTGTTTTGGCATATTTTGATTGAGTCAAGAAAATGCCATTGTTGAGTTGTTTAATTTGCAAACCAAGGAAGTAACTTAGTTCGCTAGCCATACTCATTTCAAATTCCTTATTCATTAGGTTAACAAAGAAGTGAGTGTGTGCATCAAGAGTGGATCCAAATACTATGTAATCTACATAGATTTGGGCAAAAACAATACCAGGATTCAGAGGTTTAATAAACAAAGTTTGATCAACATTACCTCTAGTGTACCCATTTTCAAGCAAGTAGGTGGTGAGACGATCATACCATGCCTGAGGAGTTTGCTTAAGCCCATACAATGCCTTGTTTAGTTTGTAGATATGATCTCCATGATGAGGGTCCTCAAATATACGAGGTTGTGATACATAAGCCTCTTCCACAAGGATGTCATTTAAGAAAGCACTCTTGACATCCATTTGATACAACTTGAACTTCATGTAGCACGCCACAACCAACAAAAGTCTTATGGATTCCATTCTAGCCATCATAGCAAAGGTTTCCTCAAAATCCACTCCCTCAATCTGTGTATACTGCTGAACAACTAATCTTGCCTTGTTGCGAACCACATTTCCTAGTTCATCAGTCTTATTTTTGAATATCCACTTAGAACCAATGATGTTGGCACCCAAAGGACGAGGAACAAGAGTCAACACTTCATTTCTCTCAAATTGTTGAAGCTCATCTTGCATGGAAGATGTCCAGTGCCCATCTTTAAGGGTGTCCTTGACTGATTTTGGCTCCACTGACGAAAGATAACAAGCATTAGCAATCTCATTAGCTAGTTTCTTTTGAGTGACCATTACCTAATGGAGGATACAGGATGAACTTTGGGAATCCAAGTGGGTGGTCCCTTTTTCTTATGAATTTCTGAATCTAAAGGAACAACATTCTCTGGAATGGAAGACACATTGGAATTTCAGAGGTTTAAGTGCTAGCATCAATTTCCTCAATTTTGGACCTGCTTGATTCATTTGTAGTTTATGATGCAACATGCATAATAGATGTGTCGACAATAGTGTGTATATCTTCTTCTTCTAAGTAACGAGCAAAGTCTTCCAAGTCACTAAGCACCACATTGATGGATTCCATAACTGCCTTTGTCCTCATGTTGTAGACTCTGTAAGCACGACTATTGGTAGAGTACCCCAAAAACATTCATTCATCACTCTTGGCATCAAACTTGTCAAGTTTTTCTCTATCATTGAGAATGTAGCACTTGCAACCAAACACATGAAGATAAGCAGAATTTGGCGTTTTTCCTTTCCACAGTTCATAAGAGGTTTGTTTAGTACCAGGACGAAGATGGACCCTATTGTCAATGTAGCAAGCTGTGTTCACCGCTTCAACCCAAAGTCTTTTGGATAATTTCTTTGCATTCAACATAACACGAGCCATCTCTTGAAGAATTTGATTTTTTCTTTCCACAAATCCATTTTGCTGAGGAGTTTTGGGCGCTGAGAACTCTTGAGCTATTCATTCTAGATTGCAAAAATCAATGAAGATATTGTTTTCAAATTCCTTGCCATGGTCACTTCGAAGATGAATCACTTTCTTGACCTTTTCAGCTTGCAAAGAGAGACACAATGCTTTGAAATTCTCAAAGGAGTTAGATTTTTCTCTAAGAAATCTAACCCAAGAAAATCGAGAATAATCATCCACGCACACCATAACATATATTTTTCTATTGAGACTTTCTGTTTGCATGGGACCCATCAAATCAACATGAAGCAGCTCCAAAACTTGAAGTAACCAGAAAATTCAAAGGAGGGTGGTTACTCTTGACTTGTTTACTGAGTTGACAAGGACCACACACTTTGTATTTTAAAGGGGGTAAATTAGGAACACCCCTTACAAGTTTGCTGAGATCTTTATAGTTCAGATGACCCAACTTGGAGTGCCATAATTTTGTATCATCTGCCTTTGTTGCATTGCACACCAAGCTAGTACTCAAAAGATAAAAATTGTCACTCGATCTCATTCATGTTAAGACATGTGAACCAGATGTTGAAACAACAGTATCGTCAGTCTTGGAGAATAGAACCGTGCACCCTCCATCATAGATTTGACTAACACTTATCAAGTTAGCCTTCAAACCTTCAACATAGAGAACATTTTCCAGAAGAGGTAGACCCTGTAGACACAACTTTCCTCTTCCCATAATTCTTCCTTTACTTCCATCTCCAAAAGTGACATATCCCTCAACATGAGACAAACGATTAGTGAGGAGATGTTTGTTTCTCGTCATGTGGCGAGACCACCCACTGTCAAAGTAACATTGATCACTGTTTCACGCCAGTAGAGACGTATGAACCACTAGAGCATTAGTTTTAGAATTCTTCGACCTCTATAATTTTCTTCCAACAGATGGCTTTTCATTAGAGGTTTTTATGAGTTGAGACAAGTAAAAGTTCAACTTGTAACACCTTGGGCGAATATGGCCCTTTTTTCCACAGATGTGATAGATAGGAATAAATTTTCTTGTGGATGGAGGTTTTTTAGGAGCAGTAAGATGGGAAGGGCGAATGTGAGGCACTTCTTGAGATGAAATTGGAAGATCTTTCTTTCTGCCAACCAATGGTTGATTGAAACCGATACCATGTATTTGTTGGGAATTGTGCCCTGAAAGCATATGTAGTAGACATTTTTGTATGAAATAAATAAATAAATTGAATTTGTTATGCAGATATTTTATGGACTATATTATTCTGTGATAATATTATGTAAATGTCAGAAAAATTCCTAAGTTCATATATGTGATCTCAAACACGTATTGGTACGGGAGGATTGAGTTTGAGATAAATGAACTTGAATAGTTCGCAGTAAAATAAAGCTATGGAATCTTTAGATAAATTACTGCAAGTACGGTCCACTAATATTATGAATACATGTGATCTAGATCCGAATCACTAGTGTAGTGGGACACTTTAGTGGAGGTACTTTATATATTAGAGAATATATAGAACTGGACAAGATATGTTTATTAATACTTAGTTAAATACCATTTCGAAGTATTAATTAAATATATCAACTGAAGATCATATACAAATAGATCTTAATCTTGAAGTTACTATGAACTCCTGTTTATGTTATATGAGCTCTTTGATTCACTCATTAGGGTTTGTCAGAATGATCAGGCTAGAAACTTTTATTTTGGGAACTCATTAATGTAAATGGTTGGGGACATAATATACAGATATGGAATCTATGTCTTCTCGCAAGAGATTAAATAATGGTTCTCTTAAGGGTTGACTTTTGGGACTGAAAGGTTATTAAGCTCAAATTCATAATTAAGTTATGAATTAACCGTCACTAGTAAAGTCAATGGTACTTAAGGAAACAAGAGATAATTAAAAGGGTAAAACGGTAATTTTATTCCCGATTAATTATGAACCATTGTTAGAGGGTAAATTTGTATGCAATGATTATATCAATGGACGCTTTATCATTATAAAGTACTCAGTAAATGAAATGTCTATAATTACAAGAGTGCAGACTCATATTTATAGTGGAATAATCATGAGATTAACAAATTAAGATTATTTAATTAAAGAGTTTAATTAATAATCTCAAATTTATTGGAGCTTGGAATTATACGTCCATAGGTCCCCACAGCGGTTCTATCAACACTATTCAAGGTAAGAGTTGATATAAAGGGAAAATAGTTGAAAGACATATTCAAGAAGAAATTTGTTCTTCGGGCAAAATATGCAATTATATGATAATAGTGATTAATTAATCAATTACAAATTAGTTGTGATTAACAAAATTCATTAATAATTAATTATTGTATAATTTTTGAAATTATATTAAATAATTAAATATTTTTCGAAATTATAATAAATTAAATATTTATTTCCAAAAGTATTGGATTTAATTAATTTGTAGAATTAATTACATATCTTTATTTGAGTGGGAGATAATAATCTGATAAGTTCAAATTGGATTTGAATTTAAAAGATTGATATTTGTTCAAATAATTAATTATATTTGATAATTAGTTAAAAATATATTTAATTTAAATTTGAATTAATTATCAGGTTGTTAGATTTTTATCTGACAAAGTAGTTTGAATAAATAATTAAATTAAAATAGAAAAAAAAATCAAATATCCCTAAAAATTAGGGTGGCACACGACCACACACAGTCCATTGGACTGTGTGTGGCGTGTACTGCATATTTTCAGGGATAGATTTTTCAATTTTATTTATTTAATTAATTAATGGATAATTCAAAATATTAGTTTTTGGATATTTTCATTAATAAGATAATTAATTAATTAAAAGATAAATTGTAAGTTGGTTACATATTTTTTTTTAAAATTTGAATATTTTCTTTTAAGTATGACTAATCAGAAAATATAAAGATAACTCAGACAATTCAGTCATTCACTCTATGAAAAATAGAACGATTCTTTTCTCTCCCTGAAAAGATAAAGAACCAATTCTCAGGCCTATTCTCTTGGTCTCATGTGTTGAGTATATCAAGTAGAATCACAAATAAACTATCCTTTATTCTCTAAGTGCCCACACACTTCTTGAGGTGTAGAGAACACTGTGGAAGATCTTGGTGTGAGTACCTGGGAGCAGCTTGGATAGGAAGATCATTCTTATTACGAAAAGATAGCAATGACACTTGATAGGATTCAAGAGGTATGATTTCTTTTCCTAACTTGCTTATGATTAATGTATGTATATTAATGGATCTGCATATATAAAGGTTGTTTAAATATGTTACAAAACTTTTGTTGTACACTGGGCCAACCCCACCACCATTTCGCTGCGTATTAGGAAACTCGTTCCTAACATTTGGTATCAAAGCAGTCATTAATCTCTGCATGCATTAATTACTGTGTGGGCATAATATGAATTCTTATGTTATTGTAATATATGTGAATGGATGGATTTATGTATGATTATAGTTTATTCTTAAGGGTCGTTAATTATATGGTGTTTTGGGTTTAGGAATTGTTCTTAAATTTCTAGATGAAAAATGTAAGCCATTTTGGGGCATAGGAATTTTTTGTAATTTAAATTTCTGCATTAAATTATTTGAAAAAATTCCGTGCCCCAAAGCCCGAGCCTCACCCAGCCGCACGCCTACGCCCCTGCGCACCTCGCCCAGCTGTACACCTGCGCTTGCTGCTGCCGTGCGCCCAACGCGCCCCTACGCACCTCAGCTAGCCGCGTGCCCAGCGCCTGCTGCTTACCCCGTACCTGCGCTTGTCGCACGCACACCGTGCGCCCCAGCTGCACCATCCCAGCAGCTGCCGTGCCCCATGCCGAGCCACCATATGCAGCCACCCCTAGGGTTTTCTAAACCCTAGGGCTTGCATCTAAAATTGTCCATTTAAATTATAGGCTTAATTAATTTTAGCCCATAATTAAAATTATTTTATTTTGAATTAATTGTATGAACCCAAATTCAAATTTGGGCTTAATAACTTATTTGGGCATTAAAGCCCAAGTTAATTATTCTTAAAATTAGTTTAAGATAATTAAAAGTTATTTTAATTCAAAATTAAATGGATAAGTGGCTTAATGGATCAAGACTACTTGTGAAGGCCCAAAGTTGAAGATAGAGATCTCTTTAGGTCTTATGTAGTTTCTCACATTTTTGTGTATATTTTTGCTAGTGTTGTAATTTTTCTAGAAATACCCAAGACACCCGTCCCGCATTTATTTATTTAAATGTTTGAATGTGATTAAATTGTTTAATACTTTATCATGCATTGTTTGACATGCCATACATATAACCCACACCGCATTTAAAATTGTGCTTGCATCTCATATGAGTAGAAACATGCCTTAGGATTGTCCTATGTAATTATATGCTTTATGTGATGAACCATATAATAATAAATCTAGTTTTAACTAGTTCAAGAGCAGAAATAGATTTTAAAAGATGTTTAATTTCTAGTATTTAATAAAATTGTTTTATTAAATAATAAATGATATTCCTAGTAATTATAGCAAATAAAAATTAAATTATTTAAGGCATACTTCTATAATTTTAATTTTGCTTAATTTGATTAGTAATTATTAGAATATCATTTGGTAAAAATAGATCACTTTATTTTTACAACCAATTAAAAAGCATAGGATGTTTTGAGAAAACACATATTCTAAAATAGTGAGTGGGAGAGGGAGTTATGACAATAAGTCCCATGGTCTCCATTATTAGTTAGCACCGAGGTTGTAACAGCCCAACTATTCTAGACCTTGGACCATTAATAACTACTATACTAATCTTAAGAAAATGTACATATGAAAACACCGTAACTTTATTTAAAAGTGTAAAGTAAATGTTTAAATACATAAAAATCTCACTTAGGATATGGGATCCCATTGTTTTGAAAATAAGACAAAACATAACTTAACTAAATTGGTTACAAAATTAAGTGCGGAAAAAATAATACATAGAAATCATAACTAAAAGAAAAAAAAAACTTCATCCTCGAATCGAACGCGCATTCCACCGATTCCATCCTGCCTCAATACACATCCCCAAGCTGCCAAGAACCTTCCCACCACCATAACTAATTTCCTGCACATATAAAACATAAAGGAGTGAGCCTAATGCCTAGCAAGGAAAATCTACTACAACCATGAAACATATACATACACATAAACTATAAACTGTAAACTATAAACATATGACTGTATAAATACAATATCTATTATAGTGGCCATCATACTTCTTGGGTCTTGCTAGCTAAGAAATCATATGCCCATAAATTTACGGGGCTAGTTATCTAAACATGTCACATAAATTTATGGGGCTCGTTATCTAAACAATCATATGCCCAAGGAATCTACTATTGGACTTGTTATCTAAACAAGTTATATATTTGTTATCTAAACAAATTATGTGATTATTATCTAAACAATTCAAAAACAAACATATCATACTTATAACATGAACATATATGAACAACATAAAAGCATACAAATCTACCCTATTTTCCTTACCAAAAATACCGGGATATGAGAACAAGATCGAGACTTTGGAACACTCCTAAAAACCATAATAGAGAGGTGAGTATACTAAGGAAAAGAGATTAAAAGAACTAACTACACCATTGAAAAGATACTTACCAACAAAAATCTTACGTTCAAGATCTTAGATGCCTAACCAAGAATAGAGAATACGAGTTAGGATTTGAGTAGAAAAACTATTAGAACAATACAGAAAGGAACTAGAATTAGGAATACCTTGAATGCTTCTATGATCGAACTATACCTCGAACCAAAATATACTATAAACCTTACTTCCCAAGTGTTTATTAAGCTTATAACCCCAACCCAAGTGTTTAACACTCTAAAATAACCTAGCAACTTGTAGACTATGAACTCAGCTTGATGAATGAAGAAATGGCTGGGTACTAGGTCCTATTTATAGAGTTCAAGAATGAAAAGATCTTTATTTAGCTTGAATAAAATAATGGCTTTTTAATTGAAAATCATTTGAATAATCGTTCAGCAGAGGCTGAAGACTCGGTCAGAAAGATTCTGGACTTATAAAGAGATTAAGGATTAAAATGAGCTCGGTTTCAAAATCGTTTGAAAACCATGCACCACAACCGATATATCGCCCATGCTAGGCGATATATCACCTGTACTGAAGCTCCCGAGGCTTGTCGAGGTGGTTGTGCGAAGCTACGTGTTTTTCGTATCCCCGTATGGCGATATATCGCCCCTAGAGCTGTGATATATCGGCACATGCTGAAATATTATGCACGTAATTACACTTTTTCAGCCTAATTTGAATTGAGTAAACAGCCTTGACTAAGTCCTTTAACGATTTCAAAGCTGCTGGCAGACTCTAGGATTTTCCAATTTTACTCTTAATAAACTATTCCTAAAAAATACTTAATTATTCATTAAACATACACATGACAAGTGTCATTACCTTATTAGGTCTATCTAAACCTTATAGTATACTAATTATCATCTTCATAATCAGTCAAATTAATCAAACCTTAGGTCATAATTAATATTCTTAAACTATAGGTTAAACTTATAAAATCTACAAGTGTTGTTACGAGTGTCCAGCTAAGTCCCGGTTTGAACCATAATCCACAGTAATAATCATACTATAACTACTACTAGCTATTACTTTTACTACTACTATCTAACTAGCTAAGTAAAGTTCTTGGACTCTACAGAGGTAGCATGGAGAGGGCCTCGCGACACCATTGCTTGTGTCCCCCTAAGGAAGGCTTCTGACTGTGTCATTCTCAAGGCAAACTTCTTTTTCAAGAATAGGATTTAATGATGTATTTCAAGTTTGATTGACCCTAAGGCACACTCTTGAGTTAAGTCATTGATCTAAAATAATGGGTTACACTCACAAGGTACATTAGGCTTTTGATTGGACTAGTGTATTATTGACCAAACAAGCGGTTGTTTGTAAGTCAAAAGATAAATATTGATTTAAGTTTTCACTTATAAATTTGAGAACTTATCTCAAAATTAATTTGGAATTAGTCTGACCTACCCTAAGGCTGGTCCATTAATGTTCAAATTAATTAATCGTGGAATTAGAAATTATTTTTATGTTTTCTTTAATTGTTGCATTCATGCATCACGTTTACTATTCCGAAAATTACTGATATTTATTATATGCATAAATTCATTTTGTTTATTTATTTATTTTCAGCAATTATGTCTAGTTCAAATCCTGTATCTTCTTTACTTGCTAATGAAAAGTTGATTTGTGAAAACTACATGAAATGGAAATCAAAATTGAACATTGTATTAATATGTGAGAACTACAAATTTGTCTTGACTGAGGAATGTCCTGAAGTCCCTCTTGCTACTGCTGCCAAAACTGCAAGGGAAAAGTTTGATAATTGGATCTTATCAAACAACAAAGCAAAGTGTTATATGCTTGCGAGTATGAGCGATGTGCTCATAAAGAAGTTTGAGAACACTGAAAATGCTTATGATATCTGGGATTCCCTTCAAGATATGTTTGGGCAGCAGTCAGACCAGTGCAGGCACGAGGCCACTAGATCCTACATGACTAAGAAAATGAAGAAAGGAGTTTCTGTCAGAGAACATGTATTATACATGATCAATATAATGCACGATGCCATTATCCATGGGGCAATCATTGATGAAAGGACTCTAGTAAGCATTATACTTGAATTGCTTTCTGTAGCTTTTAAAGGTTTCACAACCAATTGTGTCATGAACAAATTATCATATAACATGATAGAGCTGTTGAATGAATTGCAAACTTATGAATCTCTTAACAAAGGTTCTGAGAAAGAAGGAGAAGCAAATGTTGCTGATTCTAACCCATCCTCTTCAAAGGCAAAAACCAAAAAGAGAAAAAATGGAAATGGCAAGGACAAGGAAAAGACAAGAATACAAAGAAGCCTAAAAAGTCATCCAAAGGCCAAGAGAACAAGAACACCAAAAACTCCAAAAAGAAGACCCCAAAAGGGACTTGCTTTCACTATGGAGAAGATGGTCACTGGAAGAGAAACTGTCCAAAGTATCTCGCTGACCTGAAAGAGAAAAAGAAAGGTAAATTTGATTTACTTGTGCTAGAAGCTTGTTTAGTGGAAGACAATTCCTCATCCTGGATAGTAGATTTAGGAGCCACTAACCATGTTTGTTTTTCTCTGCAGATTCTTAGTTTGAAGAGGAAGCTTGCTGATGGAGAGGTGACTATGAGGGTAGGTAGTGGTCAGATTGTCTCTGCAGTAGCAGTTGGAACAACTCGTTTGGAATTTGAGAAGAATAAATTTCTTGTTTTAGAGAACGTTTATTATATTCCTGGATTTTCTAGAAACTTAATTTCTATTCCTATGTTGCATGAACAAAGTTTTAAAATTTCTTTTAATAATAATTCGATTATTATTTCTAGATATGGTTTTAAGATATGTTCTGCAAAATCTATCGAGGGGATTTATATATTGCAAGCTAAAGAGAAATTTGTTTATAATTCTGAATTATTTAAACCAGCTAATCCTTGATCTATTAAACGGCAAAAGACTGATTCCGATAGTGAAACATATCTGTGGCACTTGAGATTGGGCCATATTGGTATAGACATAATAAATAGGCTTGTAAAGGATGGTCCTTTAAGAGAACTATCTATTGGATCTCTCCCTATTTGTGAATCCTGTCTAGAAGGAAAAATGACCAAGAGACCTTTCTTTGCTAAAGGTTCAAGAGCCACAGAACCACTTCAGCTAGTACATACGGATGTTTGTGGTCCACTTAATGTACAAGAAATAGGAGGTTATGAATACTTTATCACTTTTATTGACGATTATTCAAGATATGGTTACCTATACTTAATGCAAAGAAAATCTGAAACTTCTGGAAAGTTCAAAGAATTTCAAGTAGAGGCTAAAAAGCAATTAGGTAAATCACTAAAAGTTCTTCGATCTGATCGATGAGGAGCGTACTTGGATTTTGAATTTGAGGACCATCTACGTGAGCATGTCATTCAATCCCAACTCATAGCACCTGGAACGCCACAACAAAATGGTGTTTCAGAAAGACGGAACAGAATGTTATTAGATATGGTTAGATCAATGATGAGTTTCTCATCATTACCACTGTCATTCTAGGGCTATGCAATTCAATGTGCTCTATACATATTGAATGCTGTTCCATATAAGTCTATCCAAAAGACACCCATAGAACTATGGAATGGTTGTAAACCTAGTTTACACCATTTTTGAATTTGAGGGTGTCCTGCACACATGCTTAAAGGAAAGACCAGGAAGTTGGAATCATGCTCTGAAGTGTGCATGTTTGTGGGATATTCCAAAGAGACTAGAGGTAGAATTTTCTATAGTCCAAAAGAAAATAAAACATTTGTATCAACAAATGCAACTTTTCTAATACATGACTATGTTAAGAAACCACAAACCTTGCAGTAAGGTTGTACTGGAGGAGATGGTCTCAAATGAAGTTGCAAAGTCACTAGCAACAACCAATGAAAAATGGCAAGAGGAAACTGCTAGTTCTAGTCAGAATAGTAGAGAGCCTCGTCGTAGTGGGATGGTTAGTAAGCAACCCACGTGCTACGAACACGAAGTTAAAATGCTTGTGTCTGACACAGACAAAGACCATCCATTGACATTTAAAGATGCAATGAATGGTTTTGTAATGACCCAACTGATTCAAGGACTTTGAATCATTAAAACTACTATACATAGACACTACTGTAATGCCCCAAATTCTCCAATGTGGTTTAATGGCTGGATTAGAAGGCTGGGAGGGCCATAACTGTTTAATTATGCCACTAAATGAATATATGCATGTTTATGTGAATTATATTATAATATGATGTTATATGCATGCATGTGGGTCAACATTTGAATATTAGGGTGTTTTGGTAATTTGGCCCGTGAGGGCATATTTGTATATTTGGGTGCATATTGTGATTTGTGAATGAGATCCCATTATTATGGAGATATATTCGAGCTATTCGGCATGAGACGGTCTTATATTATGGATTATCGGTTTTGTCATACGGGGGTCTTTTATTGGAATATTGGATAATGAGAAGGTTATTTGATGATAAATTGTGAGTTATTGAGATCAGGATGAAATTCTGGGAGTTTTGACTATAATGTCCCCGGGGGTGTTTTTGGGTCCCCGAGCACTAGGTTTTATTTGAGATTACTTAAGCTTGAAGTAGCTTTTCAGATAGAACGTACATTAGAAAACATCTTGTTCTTTCCCGTTAGTTCATTTTTACCGTTCGAAGCATATTCGAAGAAATCTCGAGTTCTAGGAGTCGGAATCAAGCGAAGATCGAGGCATAGCGATCCTAGGAAATATTGGAAGCTTCTTAGCCGAAGGATTCGACAGAAAAAAACCCAATCGAAGGTAATCTAAGTTTAAGTTTTGAGTTTTTTGAGTTTCTAAGCTTTGAATTGGATTTTGTGAATCGTTGAGTTTTTGGTTCGTTCGAGCCTTGGGATTTGATGGTTTTGGATCATTGGGAAGCTTGGGAACTTTGATTTTATGATTTGGAAGTGTTTAGCTATGATTTTGGAGGCTTTGGAATGTTGGAAATCGTGTTTGGGCAGGTTCTGGGTTGGGGGCCGCGACCCTGTTCTTGGGGTGCCGCTACCCTAGCTTGAAGAAGCAGGTGGGAGAATTTGTTCTTGCTGGGCACCGCGGCCCTATGTATAGGGCGCTGTGGCCCTTGCTCCTAGAGTGGCTAGGGGCCGCGGCCCAAGGTGTTAGGGCCGCAACCCTTGAGCAAGGTTGAGCCTGTTTGAGTGTTTTGGCCCCGGGAACATGGTCTTCGGCCTCAGGATCGTTCCTACTACCCGGATTAGTGGGGATTGATGTCCCAGAGGCTAGATCTTGGTTTGGGAACCCTTGATTATGGTGTCCCATATTTGGTTATGACTAGGTGACCGCTAAAGGACTAAAAGTCAGATCATTCTCAAGGGTCGTTCTTTTATTCATTCTCGCTCGAATCAGAGGTAAGAAAATTGCACCCTGTGTATGTGACATGCATGATTGTTATTGAGGCATGTTGATTGATAAATGTGGACATGGATTGCATATTAAATGCTAGCGAATATGGTTTACTTGTATATGGCACTGACTAGTCAGGGATACTGACCTAAGAGTCAAAACCGGGATAAGCGTCGTCAACGCAGGGCCGAATGAAGATTAGATCTAATCGATATAAGCATTGAATGGCTCTAAGGCATTAATGCTAGACCAACCCAAAGGTCGATGAAACTTATAAGCGCTTTGCTAGTCTAAGACTAGTTATTGAGGGCCAGGGCCAAAGGCCTAGGTGACCGTTCGTCACATGGCTAGGGAACGATGTTAAAGGGTTATGACTCTATGGTCATGAGGAAGGTTATGTTGGTGACCAGTCACCATGCACCTATCCTGTTTAAGATAGTGAAAGATTCACTTATCTGTTAATTGCCGTTCGTCTTTGCAGCTTTTACTTCTCGCGATCGTGCTGTGCAGTGATCCGGTTACTCCTTCAACCTTCAACTACCCGAATACCAGTAAGTATTTCTACTTTGCTCTTTCCTCCCAAACCTAAGGTTGTTGGTAGTTGTTAGAGTTGAGTTTTCTGCCAGTATCGCCTATGTGCATGCGTGAATAGGGCTTTGATAGGCATGCGATTGATGTGAGTCGATAAGTAATCTCTTTTGCATGCTTTGACGATTTGCGTTTGGAAAGTCGTTCCTTATCTTGCTTGCGCTGTTCTGGTTTGCTGTTTTAGGGCATAAGCATGAACGCCTTTAGGGTGTCTTTCTCTGGAAAAACACTTCTCTCGGCGGGCTTAGGCTCGGAGTCTGAGTTTGGTTCCTTGCTGTCCTTCGGGTGGCATGGTGCCAACCCCTCGGCAAGCTCGGTGGGAGCCTCTCCAAGCAGTTTTCGGGGAGGGTCTCCCCGACGCCTTTGATACCGCTAGGGTATGACAAGGGTGCTGACTGCTTAGAGTGTTTTCTTCTTTGTTTCTTTTGTTCAGTGACGAACATCTCCAAGGAACAACTCATCGCTGCGGCAGAGGCTGATTCTGCCCAGGAGAAGGGTTCCCCTGTCGCCGGCGCAAAGGGGAAAGGAAAGGCAAAAGTGGTCGCGGCTAGCCCACCGACTACCAATAGTTCAATTTGGGAGATGGACCAGAAGCCGAACCTGTTCAGGAACTACGGCATGCTGGAGCTGTACTCCTCCGAGGCAGGCCTGAAGAACATCCCAGGTCTGATGTGGCACCGTCTGTCGGTGCTGGGCGAGTCGGCTAGCCAGAGTCATGAGGGCTTTGGTGCCTGGAGCTGGGCACACATAGTGTGTGGGGCGCACTTGCCCCTAAGAAGTTACTTTGCCAATTTCTGTGTGAAGGCGGGGATTGCCCCCTTTCAGTTGATTCCCCCCAGCTACAAGCTCCTAGCGGGGTGGTTCATCTTTTGCAAGTCCCGGAACCTGGAGGCTCCTACCTCGGAGGAGGTGCTGTACTTCTACGGGTTGAAGTCTCAGCCCATGAGAGGTCATCCAGACAAGGTGGGATTTTACAGGCTGGAGAGGCACCCGGACGTGATGTGTCCCACCTGTCATACTGCAAGGGTTCCAGACCTCCGGGAGTACTGGTTCCTGACGACTGGCTTCCCATTGAAGAGGGTGCCAGCCTTATCTTTGGACTTCAAAGTCCCTGGTAAGTGCTCCTTCTTCTCCTTTTCAACTTTGTTCCTTTACGTTTGATTCGCCTTCCGGGAGGATCTTTGACACCCATGTTTGACTTTTGCAGAAGCCATCCCGCGGACGCCTCGCTGTGCGGAGATGATAAGGAGGTCGCAATTCTACGAGGGGTTCTCGGAGGAGGAGCTGAAGGTGGAAGGACTTGTGACCACCGAATCTCTGAGAGAGTATGGGTTGCTGGCCTCCTTCCAAAATATTGGGCCAGTGAGTGGCAGGGGGCAAAGTCAAGTGTCCGCTGACGTCCGGGAGCAGATTGCCTTGGAACTGTCCAAGGTGATCTGCCAGGCAGTCCAGGACGAGAGTAATTTGTCCCCCAGTTGGGCAGAGAGGTTCCCCGACCCCCAGTCGGAGGAAGAAGAAATTGAGGCTCGCTACGCCGCGGCTTACCCCAATGAAGGGACTCCGGGAGCTGGCACCTCTGGGATAGGTAAGGCTAGCTTTCGATTGATTCACACCCCTAGCCTGTCTGAGGTCTCCCGGACCCCCCAGATGGGGTTCGATCCCCGCTTCCTTAGGCTAGATCCGCGTAGGATACCCTTTGACAAATATTTCGATAGGGTAGATGAGCTTCTCGGGTATTTGAGTGACGGTAGTCTGCCAAAAGGTGTCGTCATGGTTGACCCTTCTTCCCTCAGCATGTCATTCCCGGACTTTAAGGAGTACGGGAGCTTCCTGGAGTAGGAAACGGTGTCTTGTTTCGCTCGGGGAAGGCCATCCACGTTTCTCGTGCATGGTCGTTCCTCTCAAACGTCTCTCTTTTTTGTTCCTTGTTCCCTGCTGGCGGACTTGCTTGTGCTTTTATGTTGTTGATTGCCTTGCCTTCTGCTTATCTTCTTTCACATTGCTTGCTGGTTCGTTAACCTTGTTTCGTACGTTTCTTGCAGAACATCCTGAAGCAAAAATGATGGGGAGAGCTACCTCGCTTATTAAGAAGGCTGCCACTAGCCAAGACCCGTCCAAGGGGAAAGGGCGAAAGGCCAAGACTGGTAGGGGAGGTAAAGCTGCCACTCCCAAGAAGACAAGTGGTGAAGCGCAAGTGTCTCCGGGGGTAGAGAAGTCTCCTGCCGATGGGCCTTCCGAGACCATGATGGTCTCGTGTAGCAGCAGCGATGGGGAAGGTCTTGTGTTCCCCGCGAAGAAGGCCGGGGTGAGCAAACGCCCCGGAGGGGAGGCTGAGAGCGACAAGAGAAAACGCCTTAGACATTCTCCACCTGGAGGTGATGGAGATCTCCGGACTACGCGCAGTCACCACCAGACTACCCCCACTCAGCAGCAAAAACAACCCCAACAGCAACAACAACAACAACAACAACACAGGCAGCTAACACCACCACAACAGCAGCAAAATCAACAGCAACATCAGCTGCAACAACAGACCGGGGCGGTAGTGTCTTCGCTACCGTCCCTAATACCCCGTCTTCCTCCTCCTCCTCCAGCCCAAAGGGAGTCCACCCTTTCGGGGTCTCCTTCTTCTCAGCAAACAAACCTTCCTCTACCTGGCCTGAAGTTCCACTTCCCTCAGAAACCAACCCGTTTCCCCGCTGCCCTCCTGGAGGGTGTAAGACGGGCCGATAATTTTTTGAAGAGGCGGTTGGAGGCCGAGAAGGCTGTTACTCAGGGAAGGGCAGACAACTTGTCTGCCGTGAAGAGAGCTGAGCTGGCCGAGGGGGTGAGATCCCTTCACCCGGCTGGAGCGGTTTTGGATGGCCCAGCCTTGGAGAAGAGGCTGGTGCCTAGGCTCGGACGTGCACTGGCGCCGTTCGGAGCGGAGATGATGGAGGAAATGGCCCTGAGCTTGTGCGAGCTCAATTATGAGAAATGGGCCATCAGTAGCAGTAAGGATCCGCTGTTGCCGACACATGCCGTGAAGCAGCAATTGTCCGGGGTAAGCCGTCAGTTGTTGTATTTTGGGATCATATGTCTTAGTGCATTTGGTTCTGCTTAACTTACTCTGCCGTCTTTCCTTGCAGGCCTCTCTCATCGCGGAACGCTCGTTCCGGGAGGTGGGTGCAGTTCTGGTTCAGCTGGAGGAGAGCCAGGTGGCTCGCCAGGCCTTGGAGGCGGAGAAGCAGAAACTGACCCAACAGGTCGAGAGCCTAAGGGGGGAGGCTTCGGAGAAGACGGACCGGGCCCGGCGCACAGCTGAGGAAGAGGCGGACAAGAAATATCTTGCCAAATATCGAGAGTACCGGGCCAGCGCAGAGAATGAGTTCAAACAGCGGTCAGATGTCTTGAAGGCCGAAAACTCCAAGCTCCGGGAAGAGCTATCCCAAGCCAGGGTGGAGAAGGATACCTTGGAAGCCCGCTTGCAATCGAAAAATGATCTCCTCCTTAAGCAGCAAGAGGAATATTCCACTCTTCAGAGTAAGCTGCACGAGGAGGAGCAACTTCATAAGAGGAGCAGGGATCTCGTGTCTATGCTGGAGTTGGGGCTCGCCGAGAAGGATAAAGAGATCGGAGCCTTGCAATTCACTGCCAGGGGGCATGTGGCCGAGAAGCAATCCGTGCTGAACCAAAATAGGGAGCAGCGCAAGGAGATTGATTCTCTTAAGGGAGAGCGGGATGCCTCCAAGGCCGAGATGGAAAAACTGAGGGCTCAATTAGCTGTCGCGGAGGCAAAGCTGGCAACCTCCGAGGCGGAGCGCTTGAAGGAGAAGGAAGATGCCGAGGTGGTACTGAACAGGACAATTAATATATCGCATGTGGTCCTCATGCATCAACTCTGGAAAGTGAACCCGGAGGTACTAGGCTATCTGGGAGAGGATGCCGACGCCATGAAGGAGAAGCTACAGGTGTGGGATCAAGGCCCAGAGGTGTACCTCCAAACTTACAACATTGACGAACCTGCTGGAGCCCCTGAGGCAGGAGATCCTGAAGAGGCGGGGACCTCTGAACCTGCCCGTGATGAAGTTCCGCCTTCCAATGAGCCGACTCCGCCAGCCCCAGTTGAAACCGCTGACCTCGAGGCCTTGGACGTGAATACCGCTGCCACCCCCAATGCTTGAAGGGGCCTTATCTTTTATTATTATTATTTTTTGTTTTCCTTTATTTTCCTGTGGGACGAAGCTCCCTGTACTTTTTTCTCATTGCAGACGTATTTTCCATAATTATAGCATTCTGCCGAGTTCTTTGTTTAACTTTGCATTTAGGGTAGACTTTTATACGGTAGAAACTGCTGTAGGGGCGCATGAGGTTTTGGTTCCAACGGCCAGAACCTATGCATTTCCAACTTGAAGCTCTAACGGCTGATGTCTTTTCCCACGTAGTTTCTATGTTACGAAGGTTTCCTGGTTCCAACGGCCAGGCTCCTTTCACCGTATTTCAGCTTTCCTAAGGCAAATAGCCAATCCCGGGACTTGTAGTTATACTGTTCGCTGGGATTGCTAAGGTACGCCGTTCCATGGTGCTGGAACGGGAGTTCTTTTGGTGAGCGTCACTAGACTTAAGGTTAGATCTTTGCGAAGCAAAACTAACTGTCGTTGCGAACCTCATGGTGGCTGACTTCAGGGACCTGGCATGGAGCCCTGCGAGGCAAGGCTCGTTGCGGTCGGGGAAACTGCCATGCCCACCATGTGCAATCCCGGAGCAGGGGCTTTGCGAAGCAAGGCCTGCTGTGAATGGGGGATCGACCATATCTGCTCCTGGAGCTGAAGCTTGCAGTGGTCGAGGAGCTCGCCATGCATTATTTTGTGAGATCCGGAGCTGAAGCCTGTGAAGCAAGGCTTACAACGGTCGCGGATCTTGCCATCTTTCGCCTTGCGGGACCCGGAGCTGGAGCTTGCGAAGCAAAGCTCTACAGCGGTCGCGGAGCATTTTTTGAAGGACTTGCCCGGAGGTTGGGGGTGTATCGGCGTAGCTCTCTGAATGTGCCCCAACCTCCAGTCCTGTTCATCGCTGGGTTACACAGGAGATAATTTTCATGATGCATAATGGCAGGCATTTCAATGGCAATTTTCACATAAACACATAATGCACACATGACACGTAATGCAAGCATGTTCATGGCAACAAATTAACCTAAGCTTAACAATTTAAAATTTTCAAACACAATGCTAGCACATAAGTGGTGTTCTGTGTATGTTTTGTTCAAGGGGCGAATGGCTATGCCTTAGCCATGTATACCCCCCCAAGTGAGCGTGGGGTCCGGACGTCTCCGGACTGCGTGGTCACTTGTTAAAACGCAGCTTTGAACACAGGGATAAAAAGTGCAGTAAAAGCGGAGTGAATCTCTCCGTGTTTCATTAAATTAGCTTGTTAGGCACGTGTTTTACAGCAGGGAGGATTATTTCCACATTTTACACTTTTGCTAATTTCACCAAGGACTTCCGACTAGATAGTCCGGGGCCTACTGGTAGTAACGGCGGAGGTGCTCCGCGTTCCAGGCGCGTGGGACTTTAGATCCGTCGAGTCTCTTTAAGTGATACGTCCCATGGCCCACTTTTTCTTGTACTTCATAAGGGCCTTCCCAGTTAGGTCCGAGGACTCCCACTCCCGGGTCCTGCATAGCAGGAAATACTCTCCGTAGGACAAGGTCCTCAACTTCGAATGTACGGCTCTTGACTCTTGTGTTGAAGTGTCGGGCTATCTTGCCTTGGTACATTTTGAGTTGGACCTGTGACTGCTCCCGGAGCTCTTCGATCATGTCCAGGGACTCCTGGAGAAGGGCGTGGTTCCGGGTAGGGTCGTAGGTGTCCTGCCTGTGAGATGGGATCATAGTTTCTACTGGGATGACAGCCTCGCAACCGAAGGTCATGGAATAAGGTGTGGCCCCGTCGAAGTCCTCTCTGTCGTGCGATAGGCCCAAAGTACTCGCGGAAGCTCTTCCGGCCAGTGAGCCTTGCATGCTTGGAGTTTTTTCTTCAACGTGGTCTTTAAGATTTTTTTTACTGCTTCCACTTGCCCATTAGCTTGAGGTCTGGCGACTGCGGAAAAGCTTTTGATGATTCCATGCGAAGCACAGAAGTCCGTGAAATGTTCACTATCAAACTGCTTCCCGTTGTCGGACACAATTTTTCGTGGAAGCCCAAAACGACACACTATATTCCTGATGACAAAGTCCAGTGCTTTCTTAGACGTGACCGTGTTCATAGGTTCAGCTTCAGCCCATTTGGTGAAGTAGTCTACCGCGACTATGGCATACTTCACCCCACCCCTTCCAGTCGGAAGGGAACCTACTAGGTCAATGCCCCAAACGGCGAACGGCCAGGGGCTGGTCATTAAGGTAATTTCTGTAGGCGGCGCTCGCGGAACCTTGGCGTACCTCTGGCACTGCTCACACTTTCTGACATAATCCACACAATCCTTCTTCATGGTGGGCCAGAAGTATCCTTGTCGAAGGATCTTTTTGGAGAGGCTCAGCCCGGAGGTATGGTCGCCACAGAAGCCTCCGTGAATCTCATGGATGATGGCGCTGATTTCGGTTCCGGCAACACACCTAAGGAAGGGTATGGACAACCCCCTGCGGTAAAGCTTTCCATCCATAACCACGTATCGGGGAGCTTGATACTGGAGCTTTCTTGCGTCAGCTTTATCAGTGGGGAACTCTCCAGTGGTGAGAAATCTGAGGATGGGTCCTATCCAGGAATGGGAATGGTCGATGATGGCATTTACCCTCTGTGTCTCGGTACTAGGTGCCTCTAAGTGCCCGATGGGCACCAGGCCATATTGTTCAATCTCCGGGTCTGTTGCAAGCTTGGCCAGCGTGTCCGCGAGTGAGTTCTGGTCCCGGGGGACCTGGCGGATTTGGTAGCCTTTGAAATGCTGCAGGAGGCCGCGGGAGAGAGACACGTAGGCAGCCATTTTTTCGCCCTTCGTCTGGTATTCTCCGGATATTTGGTTTACCACAAGTAAGGAGTCGCTGTATACTTCAATTTTTTGGGCTCCGACTTCCCTGGCCAGTTGCAATCCAGCCAGCATGGCTTCGTGTTCTGCCTCGTTGTTGGATGCTGGGAACGCGAAACGGATGGCGCTCTGGAGCTGATGCCCTTGGGGAGATAGTAGGATGACCCCTGCTCCAGCTCCTTTTTCATTTGAGGCTCCGTCTACATAGACCTTCCATGTGGGAAGTTCCGGGACAGGATCTTCTGGGAGGTCATTCATTCCCGAGCATTCCACAATAAAGTCCGCGAGAGCTTGTCCTTTTATGGAAACACATGGCTGGTAGTGGATGTCAAACTGGCTCAGTTCCATGGCCCATTTAAGCAATCTGCCAGAAGACTCGGGCTTCTGCAAGACTTGTCGGAGAGGGTGGTTGGTGAGTACTCTGATGGTGTGCGCCTGGAAATAGGGCCTTAGCTTCTGCGAAGCGATTAGCAAGCAGAGGGGGAGTTTCTCGATCATTGAATATCTGGACTCGGCGTCCAGTAACCTCTTGCTTACGTAATACACAGGAAGCTGGATACGGCCGTCTTCCCGGACGAGTGCGGCACTAACGGCGTGTTTTGTCACAGCTAAGTACAAGAGCAACGCCTCCCCTTCGACAGGTTTGGACAGAATGGGAGCTCGGGTTAGATGTTCCTTGAGGTGCTGGAAGGCTGCTTCGCATTCGGGGGTCCACTCGAACCTCTTGTTTCCTCTCAGCACGTTGAAGAAAGGGACACATTTGTCAGTGGCCTTAGATACGAAGCGGCTGAGAGCAGCTATCCTTCCAGTAACGCTTTGGACATCCTTATGCTTCCGGGGAGAAGGCATATCTATGAACGCCTTAATTTTCTCAGGGTTGGCCTCCACTCCGCGGGAGCTGACAATGAAACCGAGGAACTTCCCAGACGAGACCCCGAAAGTACATTTCTTCGGATTCAGTTTCATTCCATACTTTCGGATCACGGCGAAAGCTTCCTCAAGGTCGTCACTGTGGTCCCCGGAGGTCTTGGATTTTACCAACATGTCGTCTATGTACACCTCCATGTTTCTCCGCAGCTGGTCCTTGAACATCTTGTTTACTAGACGCTGGTACGTCGCCCCAGCATTCTTCAAACCGAAAGGCATGACCACGTAACAGTAGACACCCTTGTCAGTGAGGAAGCTGGTGTGTTCCTGGTCTGCGACATGCATCTTTATCTGGTTGTACCCGGAGTCCGCATCCATGAAGGATAAGAGTTCATACCCGGAAGTAGCGTCTACCATCTGATCGATTTGTGGAAGAGGGAAACAATCTTTTGGGCAGGCTTTGTTTAGGTCCGTGAAGTCAATGCACATTCTCCAGGACCCATTGGGCTTCGGGACCAGAACTGGGTTGGCCAACCACACGGGATAGTGTGACTCATGGAGAAAGCCTATGGACATCAGCTTGTCCACTTCAGCTTTGACTGCTTCGGCCCTCACTGGGTCTAACGGCCTCCTCTTTTGGTGAACCGGAGTTGCAGATGGGTCTATGTTGAGTGCGTGGCACGCAACATTAGGATTAATCCCCGTCATATCAGCGTGGCACCATGCCAGGATATCCTGATTACTCTTCACAGTGGCCACGATCTTTTCTCGAATGGCCGACGGAAGGTTTTTCCCCACCTGAATGACTTTGGTGGGATCTCCCGGGTTGAGGATCACCTCTTCGACTTCCTCCATCGGTTCTATCGCTCTCTCGACCCCCACTCTAGGGTCGAGTTCGTCAAAGCATGCCCCTTGAGCACCCCCAGTTTCTGGTAACTCTTCCGCCAAAGGAACGGCAGCAACCGTCTCCTGGACCGTGTAGACGGATCAGACGGAGACGTTATAACAGCTTCGTGCACTTTGTTGGTCTCCTCGGAGGGTGCCGATATGCCCATCGTCGCATGGAAACTTCAAGCATAAGTGGCGTATCGAGGTTATGGCCCCACACTCTATTAGGACCGGTCGGCCTAGGATGGCATTATACGCCGTGGGGCAGTCGACCACCACGAATGTGCAGTGCTTGAAGGCACAGGTGTCGCTTTCTCCTCTGAGGGTGACTGGAAGTTGAATTTTGCCTAATGGCATGAGTGCATCCCCATTGAACCCTTGAAGCTGGATGGGGCATGGGGTCAGGTCTGTCTCGGTTAATCCGATCGCGTGGAAGGCAGCTTTGAAGAGGATGTTTACGGAGCTTCCGTTATCGATCAAGATCCGCGAGACCTTCTTATTGGCAATCTGGGCTTCCACCACGAGGGGATCGTTGTGGGGGAAGTGCACATGTCGGGCGTCGTCTTCTATGAAGGTGATGGGAAGGTCCATCATTCGGGGACGTTGTGCAGGTGATTGAACCAAGGCGCACATCTCCCCGGTGTGTTCTAACTCCCTCAAGTACCTTTTCTGGGAGTTGCGCGTGCTTCCGGCAAGGTGCGGTCCTCCGGAGATGGTGGCTATGTGTCCGTCAACGGGTGGCGGAGCAAGGCCGGACGGATATGGGTTGCCAGGTCCTGGAGCCAACAAGGCAATGGGTGCCAGAGAGGTTGGAGCAGGAAGCGCTGGGAACTGAGACCCAGGAGCTTGGGGGTGACCGGCTCCAGGAGCGCTAGCGGTCCCCCTTTGTCCCAGGGAGTATGCAGCTCCGTGAACTACTCCCTGTCCGGGATAAATTATGGGTATCCTTACCCATTTACCGAGGTGTCCTGCTCGTGCCAGGGACTCGATCTCATCCTTCAGCTGAAGGCATTCGTTTGTGGTGTGCCCCACGTCTCCGTGGAACTCACACCTCTTATTGGAGTCTCGCGGACGCCTTCCTCCGTGAGACACTTTCGGGGGCTTCCTGTAGTTGACCATGTTACAGGTCGCCCGATAGACATTTTCTCGTGAGTCTATCAAACTGGTGTACTCCGTGAACTTGGGTTCATAGTTCTTCCGGGGTTTCTTTGAATGGTCCCCCCGGTTGGAGTTTCTTCCGCCTCGTTTATTCCACGATTGGCTCAGATTTTGTTCTGGGCCTTCCGCTTGCGGTTGCGGCGGTCCGGGAGCGATACTACATCCGGTTTGTACAGCTCCGTACCCAGAGAGATGGGTTTGACTTGGCGTCTGAGCAGACGCGGAAGGCCCATACACGCTTGTAGTGAACTGGGCTCCTGGAAGCGTGAGAGCTGGCGCGGGAGCTTGCGAAGCAAAGCTCGGCGCAGCCACGGAAGGCATCGGAGCTGGAGGAACTCCAAAGGCCTGTTGGTAGGCATCCTCAAGGTTGATGATTCCCTGAGCTTTTGACATGAATTCGGACAGGGTTTCAGCCCGTCTCCGTTGCATTTCCCCCCACAGTAGGGAGCCGACGGTAAGCCCTGATTGAAGGGCGATCAGCTTCATATCGTCGCTGACCTTAGTCTTAGCAGCAGCTTCCATCATTCTTTGAATGAAAGCTTTGAGGTTCTCATTGGGTTGCTGCTTGATGTTGGTTAAGGAACCAACCTCCATGTCGTGGTCGCGGGCAGCAATGAACTGCCTCCTGAATGCGGACTGTAGCTCCTTCCAACTGTGGATTGATCCGGGAGCTAATCTTTTCCACCAGTCCTCCGCAGACTTGGTAAGGGTGAGTGAGAAGCACATGCATTTGGCGTCCTCACTGACGCGCGCCACTTGCATCATTTTGTTGTATTTAGCTAGATGGGTACGCGGGTCTGTCCTCCCCTCATATAATTCTATGTGGGGCATTTTGAAGTTATTCGGGAGGGACGTTTCCGCGATCCTCCGAATACATGGTTCCGGGTCTTCCTCCTCAGAGTCTGACAGGGCCCCACTTTGCTTCCGGACCAGCTTGGTCAAGGCAGCAATCTGTTCCTCGAGCCTCTTTGTATCACTCTCCGGGAGGACACGCCCCCGGAGCTTGTCATTAATATGATTTCGGAGGTCATCTCCGCGAGGCCGGGCCTTTTCTCCTTTGGCCTTTTCATACTTGGCCTCCAACCTTCTTCTTAGGTCCACCGTGGACCAGCTATCTTCGGAGTGCGAGTTCGCAGCCCGACCGTCCTGGTTGACGGAATCACTGGGGCGGTTGTTCCTTCCCCTAGGCCTGGGTGCCTTAGCACCGGGCCCTTTAGGCACAGAGTGCCCCCTTGGGGCTGAAGGACGTCTGGGCTTAGGAGCGCCAGAGACCTTCTGCGCGCGGGGGGGGGGGGGGCAGTCGGCCTGGTGATTCACGCCTTTAGGAGGTGCAGGGGCGTCAGCGCGTACAGGCTCTCGAACTTTTTCTTTGCCCTTGTTAGGGGCGGCTTTGGATGGTCCAGCAGCGGCTGGATCCGGCATAGTGGCATCTGCACCACCTAAAACAGAGGCGTCCTCGTCCGAGTCGCCTAGATCTCTGAACTTTCTTTGGAGGCGCTCCATCATGCGCTGCATTTTTTCGGAGACGCGCTCCTGCTCAGCAAGCTTGGCTTTAGTGACCGCCAGTTCTTCGGCTACTTGGACCAGTTCTGGATCCTTCTCGTAGTAGCAGCCGTCTTTGTAGTAACCGTCTTGGACATACTCTTCTTCGTCTTCTAAGTATGTCGTATCTTCAGTACTGACCCGATCCTGGCGGGATGTCGGGTCTTCACCTTGGTAGTCCGAGGGTTCGTTTTGTACCGCATCTTCCATCATAGTATCGGGGTTGACCCTAGCACTTTTGTCAACCGCGGATTTTCTCGTAGTCACCATCTTTTTAGCACGGAGTGAATACAAAAACGTACACAGAAAAAGAGCTGACTAACAACTTCCTACAGCTCTCAATGAAAGCACCAAAATGTTTACCGAGTTTTTCGGAAACGAATACAAACAGAGTAATAAAAAGATAAGAACTATAGAAGTGCAGGAATATAATTAGACAAACAGGTTTTTTACGTGGTTCAGGCGTTAACGAGCCCTAGTCCACGAGTCGATGTTATTATACTTGTAGAGAATTACAGTAAGATGGCTGGTGTACGAGAACTTCACACACTCACAGTGTTTCTCTCGGGTTCTCTTGAAGAAGATGAAGCTAGAGAGATTTTAGCAGAGTTCTTGCTATGTAATTTGTTGGCCGTCCCCTCTATCGTAAAATGAGGGGGTATTTATAGCTAGGGTTTTGAATTAGGGTTTTTCTCTACTCACATGAGTCTTAATTACACCAGCCATAAATAGGGGATACAATTACCGTAGTCGCCTGGCTACCAGGCTCTATGTGGGTATATTTACGTGAAAGTATGGGGAATGCACAAAGGCAGCCGTCTTTTCCAAGTTGTCAGCGGAACAGTAGGCGAAATGGTACTTTTAGGCGTGCTGGGATGTGTGCGCCCTTGACCTATCGGGCGTGTCAGGCGGGATCCTGTGTCAGGCGGATATCGTTCCAACTATGCCTCCTCCATGACTCGACCGCTTGGTCTTGTTCCGTGCGAGGCACGGAACTATTTCCGCGAAGGCAACCTGAAGAGCTTCTCTTGGAAGGAGCTTCCTCGAAGGATATCCCTTCTGGGTTCCGGGAGAGTTGACGAGCTTCCGTGTCACGTTTGCTTGAAAGAGTAAGCCGGACACTAAACGGGAGAGGCGAAGCCTTTCTATCCATCCGCGAGCTCTGGTCACCTTCCGTGAAAGACTTTGATAATTCTGCTTCCCCGAGGATATCCATCTAAACGCTATCCAGAAATCTGGATAACAATATCATGCTATATTGTGTTTTCTTACTGGGCCTTGGTGCAGGTAAAGGGAAAGAAAAGCTCACCCAGCCTTGAGTGGAGAGCTTAGGTGGTGATGTGTACATATGCGGCCGCTTGACCACCACGACCAAGGAGTTCTCAGAGGAACTAGGGGGTTTACCCTATTTTTGCTGCTTAGGTCAGCAAGGTTGTAAATTTGAAACAGTAGTGACCATTTTGTGTTATAAATAACTTGTAAATGTTTTGATGAGCTCATGAACAGTTTATATACTCAATAAAATATATCCTTTCCTTTTTATTGGTTTTCCACCTTAGCCTGTTAATAACACTTAGAAGCACGTTTTTAACCAAAGGACTCGGGTAGCGAGTCAAATTTATGATTCACTGTTCACCGTAACTGTTCAGGGGTAGCCAGGGCGTTACAACTTGGTATCAGAGTGTGCCAAGGTTAGGGTTCCTGCAGAATGGCTGGGCATGTACACACATCGCTGAAGTCAAGCTTGACTCATGGTTTGGTAACTATTTATGTAGTTATATGTATAATTGCTTAAATATAATATATATGCTTTACTTGTATGCATGAGACATCATGTTAAACCTGTGCCCTGAAATAATATATCCTCAGCAAATGTGTGCTAATTAGTACTTAGATTGCTGGAACGTACTTATTAGTATTGTTGTTGATGAATTATTATGTGATACATGCTATGTGCTAAATGCTATAAACATGTATCTGCCTGTATAATTGTATGACTGTGGAATATAATAATTGTCTGCTTGTTCTTGGACCATAAGGCGGCAATAGGTTTAGTTATTACTACCCGACTGGCCGTATTGATCAATGTTTCAGCAAGGTATAACAGAGGAGAATGAATCTAGGGCAGACAGATACTTCAGCTGGCCAGAGTTATCAAGGCCAGAATAATAATAGCCAGGGTCAGGAAAATGACCAGTCACAAATTCCACAGCCAGCTCCTGTAAACTGGCAGCATATAATCAGTGATTTGCAGGCAAAAAAGTTAAGACAGGGAGAAGAGCTTCGTCTCCTGAGGCAACAACAAGTGCCTGGAGTGGCCAGTGTATCAGAGGCACCTCCTGTGTCGGTGCCAGCAGTAGAGCAGCTGCCTGAGGTAGGAAATAAATGAGAACCTCTTTATGAAAGCTTCAGGAAGCAACAACCTCCTGTATTTGAGGGTAGTGCAGATCCCACCAAGGCAAAGTAGTGGATGAATATGATTACCACTATCCTTGATTTCATGAGGGTATCTGGTAATGAGAGGGTGGCTTGTGCCACTTATATGTTTCGGGAGGATGCCCGGATTTGGTGGGAGGTTATTGCCTAGACCAAGAATGTAAATGTCCTGAGTTGGGAGGAGTTTCAAACTCTGTTTAATGAAAAATATTATAATGATGCCATCAGAGCGGCGAAGGCCGAGGAGTTTATTAGGCTACTTCAGGGGAATTTATCAGTCATTGAGTATGCCTTAAAGTTTGATCGTTTGGTGAAATTTTCCATGGAGCTGGTGCCCACTAATGGGACCAGGAGAGAGAGATTTTGCAGGGGCTACAGCCCAGATTAGCCCGTGATGTACGTATCACCACTGGGCTGGGGTTACTACCTATGCACAGGTGGTTGAGAAGGCACTTACAGTTGAGAGTACAGAAGACAAGATTTGGCGTGATAGTGCAGCCAGAAAGGATTTAAGGAGGACATGTCCTCCATTTGTGGGTTCTGGTAGGGGTGGAGGCCCCAGTGAGCAGAAGAGGAAGGTTCCTAACACCTTACCAGTTCTAGGTCCTGATAGGTGGCCCCGTGGTATTTCAATCGGTTGTCCAGGTGGTAGTGAAGCTTGGAAGTCTTATCCTGAGTGCCCTAGATGCAAGAGGCATCATTTGGGAGAGTGTAGGGCAAGGGCCTGCTTCTCAGGTGGAGCAGTGGGCCATCTTAAAAAGGATTGTCCTAAGGCAAGAAAAGAAGAACCCAGGAAAGCGGACAGCTCGGCCCCAGCTCGAGTGTTCGCATTGACTCAAGCAGAAGCTGAGGCTTCTCCCTCAGTTGTTACAGGCCAGCTTCTTAGTGCTGGAACCCCTTATAATGTATTGATTGATTCTGGTGCTACCCATTCTTTTGTTGCTAGTAGTATTATTGATAGACTATGTAGACCCTGTGATTTTTATGCTGTGGGGTTTGGAATTTTGTTACCCACTGGAGAGTTAGTGGTATCCAGGAGATGGGTCAGATCTTTACCAGTGACAATGGAGGACAGAGAGTTATCAGTGGATTTGATAGAGTTGGTTATGACTGACTTTGATATGATATTGGGTATGGATTGGTTGGCAAAGTGTGGGGCAACCATTGATTGCAGAAGGAAGATGGTCACCTTTGAACCTGAAGGTGAGGAACCTTTTGTGTTTGTTGGTGCTTTGCATGGACCTCACATACCTATGATTTCTGTATTGAGGGCTAGGGATCTATTGCAAGGAGGTTGTATTGGATTCTTAGCTAGTGTGGTTGATACAACTCAGGTCATGCCAATGAGACCAGAAGAGACCAGACTTGTTTGTGAATTTCTAGATGTGTTTTCAGAAGATTTTCCAGGGTTGCCACTACATAGAGAAATTGAGTTCGTTATAGAACTGGCACCAGGGACGGAGCCAGTGTCTAGAGCGCCTTACAGAATGGCCCTAGCTTAGTTGAAATAATTAAAGGTACAATTGCAAGAGCTATTAGATTTGGGTTTTATCAGGCCTAGTTTCTCACCTTGGGGTGCGCCAGTTCTGTTTGTAAAGAAGAAGGATGGTTCTCTGAGAATGTGTATTGATTACAGGGAACTGAATAAGCTGACAATTAAGAATAAGTACCCTTTGCCAAGGATAGATGATTTGTTCGATCAGTTACAAGGTAAGAAGGTATTCTCAAAGATTGACCTTCGTTCTGGTTATCATCAGTTGAGGGTCAAGGAAGGAGATATACCAAAGACTGCTCTTCGTACCAGGTATGAGCATTATGAGTTCTTAGTCATGTCTTTTGGATTGACTAATGCCCCTGCTGCTTTTATCGATATGATGAATAGAGTGTTCAATGATTATCTGGACCAGTTTGTGATCCTCTTTATCGATGATATTCTGGTATATTCTCAGTCTAAGGCAGAGCATGAGCAGCATCTGAGATTGGTTTTACAGAGATTGAGGGAACACAGACTGTTTGCTAAATTCAAGAAATGTGAGTTCTGGTTATCTCAGGTATCCTTTCTTGGGCACATTGTCAGTAAGGAGGGGATTAAGGTGGATCCAACAAAGATTGAAGTGGTAAGAGATTGGCCAAGGCCAAAGAATGCTTCTGAGGTTAGAAGTTTCCTTGGATTGGCAGGTTATTATAGGCGGTTCGTGGAAGGGTTCTCAAAGATTGCTACTGCATTGACTAAGCTGACACACAAGAGTAAAAAATTTGTGTGGTTAGATAAATGTGAGAACAGCTTCCAGGAACTGAAGCAGAGATTGATTATAGCTCCGATTCTGAGTCTTTTGACAGATGAGGAGAAGTTTGTGATTTAGTGTGATGCTTCTCATCAGGGTTTGGGCTGTGTGCTGATGTAGTCAGAGAAGGTAATTGCTTATGCTTCTCGTCAGTTGAAGGAGTATGAAAAGAGATATCCCACTCATGATTTAGAGTTGGCAGCTGTGGTCTTTGCTTTAAAGATATGGGGGCATTATCTATATGGAGAGAAGTGTGAGATGTATACAGACCACAAGAGTCTGAAATACTTCTTCACTCAGAAAGATCTTAATATGAGACAAAGGCGTTGGCTAGAGTTAGTAAAAGATTATGATTGCGAAATTCTGTATCATCCAGGCTAAGCCAAGGTGGTAGCTGATGCTTTAAGCCGAAAGGGTCCGGGACAGATTCATGGTATGAGGCTGATAGCCAGAGAGTTAGCCGATGATATGACCAGAGCTGGTATATAGTTGCTAGTGGGCTAGTTGGCTAATATTACGCTACAGTCTATGCTGTTAGAGAGAATTAAGTGTTGGAAAAACTTATACAAGATCTTTATTTATTTTCATGTATATCTAATATTAAACAAATTAATACAAGATAGCCTAAAACATGTTTCTAAAATTGAATTCAAAGAGAAACAAATAATATAATACTTACAGTATACGCAGCGGAATTAAGAGTCCTTCCTTCAGTTTCTCTAACTCTTGTATCCTTTCTGTCGCAGAGTATTATCAAGAAACTGAACCGATCTTCTATTTTCTTCACAATCTTCCAATGTATCCTTAGAACCACCTAGAATAGTGTGGGAAATTCTCAACACATGAGATAGATATAGAGAGAAGAAGAGAAAATAACAAAGTGGTTTAGAAAAGGACTTGTGTTTAGAGAGAATCTAAAACTATCAGAAAATCTGACTTGTGACTTATCAAACTTATGTTTTGACTTCTCTCTAAGCACTCCTTTTATAGACTCAATTAGGCCATTTAATTTAATTAAAAAATCAATAAAATAACAGCCATTTTGAAGCCCTAGGTCGAAATTATCATGGGCTATAGGCCCGTGAAATTTCCCATTTGATTATAAGCCCATTGGACTTAAAATCAAGGCATGTATTATTTTCTATTGATTTAATTAATTAAATAATTATTTAAATCCTTTATCAAATTAATTATTTATAATTTGAACCTTGATTTAAATTTATTTATTAATTTAGATACCAATTTATCTTAATTAATAAATCTGCCATAATTTCTCTTTTCTTCTCAAAATTACACAACTCTGTGAAACTATCCAAAATTGACCTGGTCAACTTTGATAATTCTAATTGATAATTAAATCAATTAATTGAGCCTATCTAGATGATTTTATCCAAGGTACAACGGGGACCATGGGCCTATGAAATCAAGCTCCAATAAGTT
The DNA here is from genome assembly GCF_963169125.1 of Humulus lupulus. Taxonomy (NCBI): domain Eukaryota; kingdom Viridiplantae; phylum Streptophyta; class Magnoliopsida; order Rosales; family Cannabaceae; genus Humulus; species Humulus lupulus. The sequence continues at coordinate 156,366,565 of NC_084798.1, read as the reverse complement.
ATCATAAATCTAACAAATAAATTTACTAACTTATTAATTCCTCGTGACTCCACTATAGACTTGGAATTGCACTCTTGAATTCATAGAACGCTCTATAACAAATATAGATACGCTATTAATTATCCATTGTTACAACCATAATTTTCACTCAATCCTCTATAGACGGTCTACAATGAGATAGGACTAAAATACCGTTTTACCCCTCATTGTATTTTATCCTTAAAACACTTAGTTCCTTGTAAATGATATTTCAGTAAACTAATTTAATTACTGAAATGAGATCTCTATCATTTATCACCTTGAACCAAACGAAAAGGAAACCATCGTTTCACTTCTTCATCAGAAGCTATAGATGTTCATATCTATGATTAACACTCCCACTCAATTATACTACCGAGTTCCCAAGATGTAAGTATGGGCTAGTCTGTAGGGTAAGCTGGTAACGAACAAGTCAAAGAACTCAAATAATACAATCAGTTAGAATACTAACCACTCAGAATTGAGATTGAATTGACCTATGGTCAACTATATGATATGACTAGAATAGATAATAACGGTATGTTTACTTATCTTATCAACTGGCAATATCGGTCCTGTCCGATGTAACAAATACATCCGATCTTATCTACTTTGCTAATGTTCTGGAAAGAACATAATACTGTAATGTGTGAGTAGATCATATCGTAGATTGGCAAGTCAGTGTAAATCCGGTGCACTGACTAATCTTAGGACTAACTTATTTTTGAACATATAATCATATTTATATTCCACTGTGATTACGTCACTATAAATAAGATTAGCTGTATGCTCGGGATTTAATAGAAGTTTATATTAAACAAATAGTCATGAAAATAAAACATGTGAGCAAAGTGATTGACCAAGCAAAAAATTATTTCTATTCTTTTATTGATAATAAAATGCGATTACAAAGAATTTGAGTTTTAATTAGGGCATAAAACCCCAACAAACTCCCACTTGCACTAATTGAAACTAATGCCTTAATTCTACTAGTCCCATCTCCTTGATATGCTTATCAAATGTAGCTTCTGGTAGTGTCTTTGTAAACGGATTCGCAAGATTGTCTTCAGTTGCAATCTTCATAACCTTCACATCTCCCCTGGCCACATATTCTCGAATAATGTGATACTTCCTTTCTATATGCTTACTCCTCTTATGACTTCGAGGTTCTTTCGAGTTGGCTATCGCTCCTGTATTGTCACAAAACAACACAAGCGGTTTATCCATTTCTGGAATAACTCCAAGATCCGAATAAAACTTCTTTAGCAAGACTATTTCCTTAGCTGTTTCTGACGCGGCTATGTACTCAGCCTCGATGGTGGAATCTGAGATTGCAGACTGCTTTACGCTTCTCCAAATCACAGCTCCACCCCCAAGAGTAAACACCATTCCAGAAGTAGACTTTCTTGTTGGAGATGTGCCCTGAAAGCATATGTAGTAGACATTGTTTTTATGAAATAAATAAATAAATTGATTTGTTATGCATATATTTTATGGACTATATTATTCTATGATAATATTATGTAAATATCAGGAAAATTCCTAAGTTCATGAATGTAATCTCAAACACGTATTAGTACGAGAGGATTGTGTTTGAGATAAATGAACTTGAATAGTTCGCAGTAAAATAAAGTTATGGAATCTTTAGATTAATTACTGCAGGTACGGTCCACTAGTATTATGAATACATGTGATCTAGATTCGGATCACTAGTGTGGTAGGACACTTTAGTGGAGGTGCTTTATATATTAGAGAATATATAGAACTGGACCAGATATGTTTATTAATACTTAGTTAAATACCGTTTCGAAGTATTAATTAAATATATCAACTGATGATCATATACAAATAGATCTTAATCCTGAGGTTACTATGAACTCCTGTTTATGTTATATGAGTTCTTTGATTCACTTGTTAGGGTCTGTCAGAATGATCAGGCTAAAAACTTTTGTTTTGGGAACTCATTAATATAGATGGCTAGGGACAAAGTGTACAGATATGGAATCTATACCTTCTCGCAAGAGATTGAATGATGGTTCTCTTAAGGGTTGACTTTTGGGACTGAAAGGTTATTGAGCTCAAATTCATAATTTAGTTATGAATTAACCTTCACTAGTAGAGTCAATGGTACTTAAGGAAACAAGAGATAATTAAAAGGGTAAAATGATAATTTTATTCCCGATTAATTATGAACCATTATTAGAGGGTCAAGTTGTATGCAATGATTAAATCAATGGACGCTTTATGATTATAAAGTACTCAGTAAATGAAATGTCTATAATTACAAGAGTGCAGTCTCATATTTATAGTGGAATAATCATGAGATTAATAGATTAAGATTATTTAATTAAAGAGTTTAATTAATAATCTCAAATTTATTGGAGCTTGGAATTATAGGTCCATAGGTCCCCTTAGCGCCTCTATCAACACTGTTCAAGGTAAGAGTTGATATGAAGGGAAAATAGTTTAAAGACATATTTAGGAAGAAATTTGTTCTTCAGGCCAAATATGCAATTATATGATAATAGTGATTAATTAATTAATTACAAATTAGTTGTAGTTAACCAAATTAATTAATATTTAATTATTATATAATTTTCGAAATTATATTAAATAATTAAATTAATTTTCGAAATTTAATTAAATAATTAATTAATTATAATTTTTTGAAATTATAATAAATTAAATATTTAATTTCGAAAATTTGGGTTTAATTAATTAGTAGAATTAATTAAATATCTTTATTTGAGTCTGTTGACTGTGTTTTTAGCCAACGACGTGAGAACGTCAAATACGACAAACCTTCAAGAGAATGTAAACGACAACAGACGGTATAAACAAGAAAAGTAAATAACACACAGTATTTTTATAGTGGTTCAGCCCCGATTGTCGGTAATAGCCTAATCCACGTAGAGTTATGATTTATAGTTCTATACTCAAGATCAGATGGACTTAGCCAACTGAGTTTCTTCAGTACAGATTGTGAAAATACAAGAGTTCTCTCAAATATCAGCACTTTCTCTCTCTAGAATACACATACCCAATTTTCTCTCTCTAGAATACACAGACCCAATTTTCTCTCTCTAGAAAGAAGAAGCCCCTCTCTAATCCCATAAGCCCTCTATTTATAGGCCTGGGATACTCAACTGATATCCCCTTTAGATAGGGATATTTTATTATTCATCTTATATTTATATTACAATAAATGTTTAAAATACAACTGATTCCTCAATTTGAGTGAGAAATGAGAGATTCCCGGGTGCCTAGACCAATTCTTGCTAAAGTCGTTCTGGGGACTTTGACGTAGTCTCACATGCATGTTGATTGCTCCTTCAAGCTTTCCTTGGACCAAAGGTGGTATATGCATGCTTGGCTCTCCTCGGACCAAGGTGGTCCGAGCCAACTCCCTTGGCACCTCACCTCGGGTAGGTCCGAGACAATTCTCTTGTTTCTCACCTCGAACAACTTTGAGGCAACCTCCTCCATGACATGTCCGATCGGACATGATGGCTTTCTCCTCGGACCAAGGTGGTCCGAGGAATCCTCCTTGACATCTTACCTTGGACAAGTTCAAAGAATTCTCCTTTAGCACATCCCAAGCATGGACGTTGAGTAGGCTCTCCTTGTCAAAATCTAAGTCTCCACTCTTGACTTGCATGGGACTCCTCCTCCTTAGCTACCTACCTTGGACACGTTCGAGTCAACACTTAGGAAACCTTGGGAGGCTTACCTCAAACACACCCTTGGGGTCTCTTAGGACCACATCCTCCTTGGGGTCTCCTAGGACCACTTTCTCCTTGGGGTCTCCTAGGACCACTTTCTCCTTGGGGTCTCCTAGGACCACTCCCTTAGCTCTCCTAGAATGCATTCTCCTTAGCCTCCTAGGATGCATTCTCCAATTTTCGGGTATAACAGAGTGGGAGAAAATAATCTGATAAGTTCAAATTGGATTTGAATTTAAAAGATTAATATTTATTCAAATTATTAATTATATTTGATAATTAATTAAATAGATAGTTAATTTGAATTAGCTATCAGGTTGTTAGATCTTATCTGACAAAGAAATTTGAATAAATAATTAAATAAAATTTGAAAAACTAATATCCCTAGAAATTAGGAAGCTACACGTTCACACACAGTCCATAGACTGTGTGTGGCGTGTAGAGCAGTATTTTTTCAGGGATGGGATTTTCAATTTTATTTGTTTAATTAATTAATTAATGGATAATTCAAAAATTGGTTTTTCGTATTTTTTCATTAATGGAATAATTAATTAATAAAAAATTAAATTGTAAAATGGTTATAGATTTAATTTTTAAATTTTGAATTTTTTCTATTAAGTATGACTGATCAGAAAATTATTCAGAGAAGATAAGAAAAGAGAGTGAGACTACTCTGACAATTTTCGCTCTGTGAAAATAGAAGGATAGTTTTCTCTCCCTGAAAATAAAGAACCCATTCTCAGGCCTATTCTCTTGATCTCATGTGTTGAGTACATCAAGTAGAATCACAAATAAACTATCCTTCATTCTCTAAGTGCCCACACATTTCTTGAGGTGTAGAGAACGCTTTGGAAGATCTTGGTGTGAGTACGTGGAGCGGCTTGGATAGGAAGATCGTTCTAAATACGAGAAGATAGCAAGGGCACTTGATAGGCTTCAAGAGGTATGATTTCTATCACTATCTTGCTTATGATTAATGTATGTATATTAATGGATCCGCATATTTAAAGGTAGTTTAAATATGTTACAAATTTTTTGTTGTACACTGGGCCAACCACACCACCTTTCCGCTGCGTATTAGGAAACTCGTTCCTAACATTTCTGTCATCGATATTAGTCCAAAAATCTGAATCGGTGTAGCCTACAGGGTTCAGAACACCACCCTTGTAGACTAACATATAATCCCTAGTCCGTCTCAAATACTTCAGGATATTCTTAACTGCTATCCAATGTTCCGGTCCTGGGTTTGACTGATACCTGCTCACTACTCCCACTGCATAGCAGATATCTGGTCTAGTACACAACATGGCATACATCAGACTTCCAACTGCAGATGCGTAAGGAACTTTTATCATTGCATCTTCCTCTTCAAGAGTCTGGGGAGACTGCTTCTTTGAAAGATGAATTCCATGGCGGGACGGTAGACGCCCTTTCTTGGAATTTGTCATTGAGAAACGTTCAAGCACTTTATCAATGTAAGCTGCTTGAGATAGAGCTAAAAGTTTGTTCTTTCTATCCCTGATAATCTGGATACCTAGAACATAACTTACTTCACCCAAATCCTTCATCTGGAATTGAGTGCTCAGCCAATTCTTCACATCTGATAATTTCTTAACATTGTTTCCAATGAGTAATATATCATCTACATAAAGAACCAGGAATACCACTATTTGATTTGCCATCAGTTGGTAAACACAGGGCTCATCAATATTTTGTTCAAAGCCATAAGTTTTGATTATTTCATCAAACCTAAGATTCCAGGAACGAGAAGCTTGCTTAAGTCCATAGATGGACCTATTTAACTTACAAACTTTTCCTTCTTGTCCAGATACTTTAAATCCTTCTGGCTGATCCATATAAATGACCTCGTCAAGCTTTCCATTAAGAAAAGCTGTCATGATGTCCATTTGCCAAATCTCATAGTCGAGAGCGGTTGCTATGGATAGGAGGATGCGAATGGATTTGAGCATGGCTACCGGACTAAAAGTTTCCTTATAGTCCATGCCTTCTCTTTGGGTATAACCCTTTGCCACTAATCGAGCTTTATAAGTCTCGATATTTCCATCAACACCTCTTTTCTTCTTGTAGATCCACTTGCACCCAATGACCCTAAAGTCACTAGGTGCTTCCACAAGATCCCAGACGGAATTTGAGTACATGGACTCCATTTCCTGTTTCATGGCTTCGAGCCATAGTTCCTTTTCAGGGCTTGCCATTGCCTGTTTGAAAGACAATGGATCATCATCACTAGTGTCACCAACAACCATATTGGTTTCACCATCCAAACCATAGCGAACTGGGTTTCTAGAAACCCTCCCACTACGACGAGGCTCCGTGACTGTTTGCTCAGGAACAGTGGTACTTTCTTCATTTAAATCGACTTGCGTCGGTTGTACATGAAGAGTAGGAATTTCATCATCAACTCGCATTGATGACGATGGAACATTGGTTGGAGTCAATTCTTTAACCATCTCCTCTAAAACTACTTTGCTGCGAGGTTTAAAGTTCTGGACATAGTCATTTTCCAGAAAAGTAGCATTTGTAGAAGTAAACACTTTCTTTTCTGAATGACTATAGAAAAGTCCACCCCGAGTACCTTTAGGATAGCCAACAAACATGCAAACTTCAGTTTGCGGTTCTAGCTTTCTCTCCTTTTTCCTCAGGACGTGAGCGGGACACCCCCAGATTCTATAATGGCGTAAACTAGGTTCATGACCATTCCAGCGTTCTAAAGGTGTTTTGGGGATTGATTTTGACGGCACGACATTGAGAATGTCATTTGCGGTTTCAATTGCATGTCCCCAGAACGAAGTTGGTAGAGTTGAGTAACTAAGCATGCAGCTAACCATTTCCAATAAAGTTCTGTTTCGGCGTTCCGCTACACCATTTTGTTGCGGAGTACCTGGGGCAGTAAGTTGTGATAAAATCCCAAGTTCAGTTAAATGATCTTGGAACTGCATATCCAAATATTCTCCACCCCTATCAGATCACAAGATCTTTAACCTTTTACCTAATTGGTTCTGAGCCATTGCTAGGAATTCCTGAAACTTTGAAAATGTTTCTGATTTCCTATGCATTAGGTAAAGACATGAGTATCTAGAGTAATCATCAATAAAAGTGACGAAATACTCAAAACCACCCCTGGCTTGTATATTCAAAGGTCCACAAACATCTGAATGCACAAGACCAAGTGGTTCTTTGGCCCTATCACCCTTTGCAGAGAATGGACGCTTGGTCAGTTTGCCTTCTAGACAAGATTCACAGACAGGTAATTCACCTAAGGTGAGTTCCCTCAAAGGTCCGTCCTTTGTAAGTCTTTGAATCCTATCATAGCCAATGTGACCTAGTCTCAAGTGCCATAAATACGTCATATTATTGTTATCGGTCTTTTGATGTTTATTGGTCCTAGGTTTAGCTACTTTGAATAAATCATTGTTAAGAGCGAGGGGTTCGTTAGGTCGCAGAATATAAAGCCCGTTTTCCAAACATGCAATACACAATTGTGATCCATTGAAAGAAATAGATATATTAAAACTTGTGAAAGTCATAGCAAATTGTTCTAATTGCAACATGGAAACTGAAATTAAATTTCTACTAAAATCCGGAATAAAAAATATATCTTTTAAAATTAAGTATTTATTTCCAAACTTCAGACGAGTTCTTCCTCTAGCTTGGACCGCAACGAACGCTCCATTCCCAACTCTAAGCTTTAAGCTGCCTTCGTTCACTTCCTCCCATGATTCAAGAAGCTGTAAAGAGTTACAAACATGGTTGGTAGATCCAGAATCAATAATCCAAACGGATTTATCATTCTCTAAAACACATGTTTCTAAGATAAATGAACTATAATCATTACCTTTGTTTTTCGCTACTAGAAACTTGGGGCAATCTCGTTTCCAATGCCCCTTCTCTTTGAAGTGAAAACATTTATCTTTACCTTTCTTGTGTTTTCATGTTCTTCCCCTTAGGCGTCTGTGCATGTGGTTGTGCACTCGAATTTGCAGCCTTTACAGGCTTGGGGTTGTTTATTTGTCCACCTTTCCTCTTGTTTCCAGCTTTCGAAGACGAAGCTGGATTAGCTTCAGCCTTAGCTAGATCAACAGCCACATCAGTAGTCTTATTTTCTCCTCCTTTACTAGGTCCACCCATGATAGGCTCAAAATTCTAAAGCTCATTCATGAGTTGCGTCAGACCATAGTTGAGTTGATCACGAACGTGCAGACACGGTGCCATCCGAGAATTCAGAGTGCCATCACGTACGTGTGGAGACGATGTTATCCAAGCATTTACGGTGCTATCAAGAACGTGCAGAGATGATGCTCGTTCTAGGGATTCCTCAATCATGACGAACTCGGAGTTGTCACCAATCAACTCTATGTTGATATTCTGCTTCCAATTAAGGAAGTTTTCTCCAGTGAGTTTCTCCATCGAAAGTTGAGAAAGGATGGGAGCAGACACAGACACAGACACTACTTAGCTTAAAACTACAAATTACCAATACAATAGAAATCAATCATATTTGCTCAATAAAACTTCTATTTACACAAATTTCAAGAAATAGCACAACATATACCAAAAATATGTAAGATATGAGAAAAAAATACCAAAAACAATCATATCTCTACTTCTTTAGGTTTTTAACTAATCTATGATATCCTTGTCCCGGTTGGCGAGATTCAAAAATACCACTAGTTAAATAGAGTTGTAAACTCATTTAATAATGGACACCATTATTAACAACCTACTATTCGATCAAAATAAGAAAACAAAATCTCTTATTTTATGAGCTAGACCCACGATTTCAATAATCATAGATTTAGTCCTAGTAGTCACCGTAGGGGTGAGTCTAGTAGAATTTGACCTATAATTATCTATCTTTCGAAATCTAACCTTGTCAAAATAACTAATGAAAACCTTCCGTAGGGGGACGAATCAAAGCGCCTCGAGGCCCCATTAAGCTATTGACTATGTTAAACCAACGGTGGAGATCGAATAAAATTCTTAAAATAAGCTCATTATAAAATTAAAATTAGTATTTTTATTATTTATTTTTAGAAAATTAATGACTATGGTTTTCCAAAAAAAAAATTAAACAGATTAAAATTTTTAAAACCAAAGTCCTATAATTTCTTATTGATTCTAAAGTGTCACATTGAAACAAATTCAATTAATTTAGAATTAATTTGTTGCTAATCAATATTTAGGTTTAACTAAAATAATGAACCTATACAATTAAGTCCAACTCAGGTAAATGGGCCTTAACAATTGGGCTTGTATGGAGGAGGGCTGGGTCCAGTATGTTGTTCCCACTACAAATGCCCCCTATCTTCCATACAAGGTCCAAAAGACAGGAATTTAAACCTTCGTTTTATTAATTGTTATTAATTGATTAGACCCATTATAGTCATGCAAAGCAAATGAGCCTTCACAAGTGGAATCACCCACAAGAGAGGAATTTAAAATTTACATTTTCTAATGGGCCCAAATAAAACCTATCATTTTATGAATATTTTATTTGGCAAAAAAACATATATCTAACAAACATATGGGCCACTATATGCATCTAAGCCCAATTGCAAAAATACCACATATAGTGCAAACAGACATGTTATAATTGGATGAGCCTAATCATGTTACTATATGAGCAATTCTATGAATTTATGCAAAAATACACAATTTATTTCATTTGCAAAAATACCACAATTAGTTATCTAGAATTTATAAAAAAAAATTCAAATTAATTAAATTTTTACAAAAAATAAGTCAATTTAAATGAAATTTATCAACAATTAACAATAGTTAATTTAAATTTCATTTATCAACAATCAACTTGGTTTTAGGTTAATTTGAAAAAAAAAATATTAATTTAATTTAAATAGGATTTATCAACAATTAACCAAAGTTAAATGAAATCCCATTTATAAAAAAAAATATTTTATTAATTGGCTGAAAAAAATGATATTTTTCAAAATTTAACCAATTTTAAATTTTAAAATCAATATCTAAACTATTTTCCAAAAATATCTTGTGTTGTTACAACTATTATCTAATATTTTAACATTTAAAAATAATAAAATACAAATAGTTAAACAACCCTAAAATATCTCAAATAGTTAAACAAATTCAAATATCCATAAAAATATCTGACTAACAATATTCAAATTTCAAATAATTTAAATATTAAAAACTATAGAATAAAAAGATATTTATATTTTCAAATAAAGATTCAATTATAATATGAAGAATTTGAATGAAAATATCTTAAATATCTGATATCATAATTCTAATATTTTCATATATTAAAAGATTTAAAATTAAGTTGTTAGTTTATTTTTAAATTTGAATTTGAATCTTTGTAGAAAATATCTAATTATTTAAATCTCAACTAACAAAAATATCTTTTTTTTAAAAAGAAACAATTTTAAATGATAAAACAAAAAAAGATATTTTTAGTTTTGATAATAAATAATATATTTACACAATTTTAATTTTCTTTATTTTTCAAAAAAAAAAAATTCTGGATGAACAGTACCCGTATCGGATACTGTTCACCGTGGTGTGCACTGGCTGCTGGTGGCGCACGCGCGGGGCTAGGGGTGCGGTGTGCGCGCGTACCTGCGCTGGTGCGCACGGTGTGCGCACGCGTGTGCACGCGCGCGCATGGGAGCCAGGCCAAATTTTTCCAAAATTTTTTTTGAGCAATTTTTCAAACCAAAACCATTTTCTAATTAATTTTTAACATGTTTTACACAAAATAAAGCATATATAAAAATTAATAACATAGAAAACACAACAAAATAACCTAAAAATTGCTAAAATTCACATAAAATCAATATGCTCATAAAAACATGAAAACCATCCAATTATTCAAACATATCAAATAATCCAATTTTAAACATGTTCATGCATGAAAATAAAGATTACCAAAGGCTCTGAGGCCAGTTGTTGGAAAAACTTATACAGGATCTTTATTTATTTTCATGTATATCTAATATTAAACAAATTAATACAAGATAGCCTAAAACATGTTTCTAAAATTGAATTCAAAGAGAAACAAATAATATAATACTTACAGTATACGCAGCGGAATTAAGAGTCCTTCCTTCAGTTTCTCTAACTCTTGTATCCTTTCTGTCGCAGAGTATTATCAAGAAACTGAACCGATCTTCTATTTTCTTCACAATCTTCCAATGTATCCTTAGAACCACCTAGACTAGTGTGGGCAATTCTCAACAGATGAGATAGATATAGAGAGAAGAAGAGAAAATAACACAGTGGCTTAGAAAAGGACTTGTGTTTAGAGAGAATCTAAAACTATCAGAAAATCTGACTTGTGACTTATCCAACTTATGTTTTGACTTCTCTCTAAGCACTCCTTTTATAGACTCAATTAGGCCATTTAATTTAATTAAAAAATCAATAAAATAACAGCTATTTTGAAGCCCTAGGTCGAAATTATCATGGGCTATAGGCCCGTGAAATTTCCCATTTGATTATAAGCCCATTGGACTTAAAATCAAGGCCTGTATTATTTTCTATTGATTTAATTAATTAAATAATTATTTAAATCCTTTATCAAATTAATTATTTATAATTTGAACCTTGATTTAAATTTATTTATTAATTTAGATACCAATTTATCTTAATTAATAAATCTGCCATAATTTCTTTTTTCTTCTCAAAATTACACAACTCTCTGAAACTATCCAAAATTGACCTGGTCAACTTTGATAATTCTAATTGATAATTAAATCAATTAATTGAGACTATCTAGATGATTTTATCCAAGGTACAACGGGGACCATAGGCCTATGAAATCAAGCTCCAATAAGTTATCATAAATCTAACAAATAAATTTACTAACTTATTAATTCCTCGTGACTCCACTATAGACTTGGAATTTCACTCTTGAATTCATAGAACGCTCTATAAAAAATATAGATACGCTATTAATTATCCATTGTAACAACCATAATTTTCACTCAATCCTCTATAGACGGTCTACAATGAGATAGGACTAAAATACCATTTTACCCCTCATTGTATTTTATCCTTAAAACACTTAGTTCCTTGTAAATGATATTTCAGTAAACTAATTTAATTACTGAAATGAGATCTCTATCATTTATCACCTTGAACCAAACGAAAAATAAAACCATCGTTTCACTTCTTCATCAGAAGCTATAGATGTTCATATCTATGATTAACACTCCCACTCAATTATACTACCGAGTTCCCAAGATGTAAGTATGGGCTAGTCCGTAGGGTAAGCTGGCAAAGAACTCAAATAATACAATCAGTTAGAATACTAACCACTCAGAATTGAGATTGAATTGACCTATGGTCAACTATATGATATGACTAGAATAGATAATAACGGTATGTTTACTTATCTTATCAACTGTCAATATCGGTCCTGTCCGATGTAACAAATACATCCGATCTTATCTACTCTGCTAATGTTCTGGAAAGAACATAACACTGTAATGTGTGAGTAGATCATATCGTAGATTGGCAAGTCAGTGTAAATCCGGTGCACTAACTAATCTTAGGACTAACTTATTTTTGAACATATAATCATATTTATATTCCACTGTGATTACGTCACTATAAATATGATTAGTTGTATGCTCGGGATTTAATAGAAGTTTATATTAAACAAATAATCATGAAAATAAAACATGTGAGCAAAGTGATTGACCAAGTCAAAAAATGATTTCTATTCTTTTATTGATAATAAAATGAGATTACAAAGAATTTGGGTTTTAATTAGGGCATAAAACCCCAACATTAAGGAGGGTCAGTTGAGTGATCCACAGCTAATCAAGATGAGAGAGGATGTTATGCCTGGAGCATCCAGAGATTATACAGTGTCTGAGTTAGGCTTGTTAAGATACAAAGGGTAGATATGTGTTCCCCTAGACACTGCTTTGAGGCGAGAGATTCTGGATGAATCTCATACTATACCTTACTCTTTGCATCCAGGCACCACGAAGATGTATCAGGATGTGAGATCATTGTATTGGTGGCCAGGGATGAAGAGGGATGTAGTTGAGTATGTGACTAAGTGCTTGACTTGTCAACAGGTCAAGGCTGAGCATCAGAGGCCAGCAGGGTTATTGCAGCCTCTGGATATTCCAGAGTGGAAGTGGGAAGATATCACGATGGATTTCGTGGTGAATTTTCCCAGGACTGTTGGTCAGCATGATTCTATTTGGGTGATAGTGGATCGCTACACCAAGTCAGCTCACTTTCTGCCAGATAGGACTACTTATAAAGTTGACCAGTATGCAGATCTCTATGTGAGAGAGATCGCGCGCCTCCATGGAGCACCTAGGTCGACCGTGTCAGATCGGGACCCTACGTGTACTTCCAAGTTATGGGGAAGTTTGTAGAAGGCCAAGGGGACACAGTTGAAGTTCAGTACTGCTTATCATCCTCAGACAGATGGGCAATCTAAGTGGACGATCCAGATATTAGAAGACATGCTGAGAACATGTGTGCTGGACTTTGGTGGATCTTGGAGTAAGTATCTACCTTTGATAGAGTTCTCCTATAACAACAGTTATCAGTCTACCATTGAAGTTCCACCTTATGAGATGCTGTATGGTAGGAAATGCAGATCTCCCATTCACTGGGATGAGACAAGTGAAAGGAGATACTTAGGTCCTGAGGCAGTTCAGAGGACAAGTGAGGCTATTGAGAATATTAGAGCTTGGATGCTTACTTCTCAGAGTAGATAGAAGAGCTATGCAGATCCCAAGTGTAGGAACGTGGAGTTCCAAGTGGGAGACTATGTCTTCCTTAGAGTCTCGCCATGGAAAGGGGTGAGAAGGTTTGGGAAGAAGGGCAAGCTGAGCCCTAGATTTGTAGGTCCATTTGAGATCCTGGAGAGGGTTGGTCAAGTGGCTTACAGATTGGCTTTGCCTCCGGCATTGTCAGCCGTGCATAATGTGTTCCATGTTTCAGCTCTTCAGAGGTATGTGTCTGATGTGAATCATATTTTGAGTTATGAAGATCTAGAGCTTGAGCCAGATCTCTCATTTGAGGAGCAGCCAGTTCAGATACTTGACAGAAAGGATAAAGTCCTTAGGAATAAGACGATACCTTTGGTTAAGGTATTGTGGAGGAATAACAAGGTCGAGGAAGCGACCTGGGAGCTGGAGTCAGATATGCAGAGTCAGTATCCCGAGCTGTTCAGGTAAATTTCGAGGATGAAATTTCTGTAAGGAGGGGATAGTTGTAATGCCCCAAATTCTCCGATGTGGTTTAATGGCTGGATTAGAAGGCTGGGAGGGCCATAACTGTTTAATTATGCCATTAAATGAATATATGCATGTTTATGTGAATTATATTATAATATGATGTTATATGCATGCATGTGGGTCCACATTTGAATATTAGGGTGTTTTGGTAATTTGGCCCGTGAGGGCATATTTGTATATTTGGGTGCATATTGTGATTTGTGAATGAGATCCCATTATTATGGATATATATTCGAGCTATTTGGCATGAGACGGTCTTATATTATGGATTATCGGTTTTTTCATAACGGGGGTCTTTTATTGGAATATTGAATAATGAGAAGGTTATTTGATGATAAATTTGGAGTTATTGAGATCAGGATGAAATTCTGGGAGTTTTGACTATAATGTCCCCGGGGGTATTTTTGGGACCCCGAGCACTAGGTTTTATTTGAGGTTACTTAAGCTTGAAGTAGCTTGTCAGATAGAACGTACGTTAGAAAACCTCTCGTTCTTTCCCGTTAGTTCATTTTTACCGTTCGAAGCGTATTCGAAGAAATCTCGAGGTCTAGGAGTCGGAATCAAGCGAGGATCGAGGCATAGCGATCCTAGGAAATATTAGAAGCTTTTTAACCGAAGGATTCGACAGAAAACAACCCAATCGAAGGTAATCTAAGTTTAAGTTTTGAGTTTTTTGAGTTTCTAAGCTTTGAATTGGATTTTGTGAATCGTTGAGTTTTTAGTTCGTTCGAGCCTCGGGATTTGATGGTTTTGGATCATTGGGAAGCTTGGGAACTTTGATTTGATGATTTAGAAGTGTTTAGGTATGATTTTGGAGGCTTTTGAATGTTGGAAATCGTGTTTGGGCAGGTTTTGGGTTGGGGGCTGCGACCCTGTTCTTGGGGTGCCGCGGCCCTAGCTCGAAGAAGCAGGTGGGAGAATTTGTTCTTGCTGGAAACCGCGGCCCTTGCTCCTGTAGTGGCTGGGGGCTGTGGCCCAAGGTGTTAGGGCTGCAGCCCTTGAGCAGGGTTGAGCCCGTTTGAGTGTTTTGGTCTCGGGAACATGGTTTTAGGCCTCGGGATTGTTCCTACTACCCGGATTAGTGGGGATTGATGTCTCGGAGGCTAGATCTTGGTTTGGGAACCCTTGATTATCATTTTATTTATGGTTTCCCATATTTTGTTATGACTAGGTGACCGCTAAAGGACTAAACGTCAGATCGTTCTCAAGGGTCGTTCTTTTATTCATTCTCGCTCGAATCAAAGGTAAGAAAACTGCACCCTGTGTATGTGACATGCATGATTGTTATTGAGGCATGTTGATTGATAAATTTGGACATGGATTGCATATTAAATGCTAGCGAATATGGTTTACTTGTATATGGCACTGACTAGTCAGGGATACTGACCTAAGAGTTAGAACCGACATAAGCATCCTGAACGCAGGGCCGAATGAAGATTAGATCTAATCGATATCAACATTGAATGACTCTAAGGCATTAATGTTGGACCGACCCTAAGGTCGATGAAACTTATAAGCGTTTGGCTAGTCTAAGACTAGTTACTGAGGGCTAGGGCCAAAGGCCTAGGTGACCGTTCGTCACATGGCTAGGGAACGATGTTCCAGGGTTATGACTCTATGGTCATGGGGAAGGTTATGTTGGTGATTAGTCACCATGAACTTATCCTGTTTATGCTAGTGAAAGATTCACTTATCTGTTAAGCCCCGGTGACCCTATCGTCACAAGGCTAAAGGGAGCTATACCCAATTTAGTGACTTTTGTGACTGTCACTTATCTGTTTTGGACTGATAGTCCTTGCAGAGTCCAAGAACTTTACTTAGCTAGTTAGATAGTAGTAATAATAGTAATAGTAGTAGTACTTTTATGAATGTGGATTATGGTTCAGACCGGGATTTAATTGGACACTCGTAGTAACACTTGTAGATTTTCTAAGTTTAACCTATAGTTTAAGAATATTAATTTTAACCTAAGGTTTGATTAATATGACTGATATTGATGGTGATATTTATTATATTATAAGGTTTAGATAGACCCAATAAGATAGTAACACTTGTCTTGTGTATGTTTAATGATAATTAAGTATTTTTGAGGAATAAGTTTATTAAGATTAATATTTGAATATCCTAGGGTCTGTCAGCAGCTTTGAAATCGTTAGAGGACTTAGTCAAGGCTGTTTACTCAATTCAAATTAGGCTGAAAATGTGTAATTTCGTGTTTAAATATTCAGCGTATGTCGATATATCGTAGCTATAGGGGCGATATATCGCAATACGGGGATACGAAAAACACGTAACTTCGCACGATCACCTCGACGAGCCTCGGGCATACTGGCCCAGGTGATATATTTCCTACTAGGGGCGATATGTCGGCTCCTTTGATGAATTTTTGAATGTTTTTGAAATCGTTCTCATTTTATTTCTTAACCTCTTGATAAATCCAGCATCTTTCTGACCGAGTCTTCAGCCTCTGTTGAACGATAATTCAAATATTTTTCACTTAAAAAGCCATTAATTTATTCAAGTTAAATGAAGATCATTTCATTCTTGAACTCTATAAATAGGAACTAGTACCCAACCATTTATTCATTCATCAAGCTAAGTTCAGAGGCTGCAAGCTGCTAGGTTATTTTTGAGTGCTTAAACACTTGGGTTGGGGATTATAAGCTTAATCATTATAAGGTTACCAAACACTTGGGAAGTAAGGTTTATAGCACATTTCGGTTCAAGGTTTAGATCGGTCATAGAAGCATTCAAGGTATTCCAAACTCTAGTTCATTTTGGTATTGTTTTCCTTAAGTTCTTATAGTTTTCTACTCAACATCCTAACTTTATTCTTTATTCTTGGTTAGGAAATCTAAGATCTTGAACATAAGGTTCTTGGTAAGTATCTTTCAACGGTATAGTTCTTTCATTATTTTCATCCCTTTTTCTTTAGTATACTCACCCTTTCATTGATGGTTTTTAGGAGTGTTCCAAAGTCCTAATCCTGTTCTCATATCCCGGTATTTTTGGCAAGGAAAATAGGATAGGATTTTATATGTTATGTTATGTGTTATCTTATGATTTATGTGTTATGTTATATGTTATATTATGTATGTTTGTAGACTTGGGCATATGACTTGTATAACTAACAAGCCCCAATAAATTTATGGGCATATGACTTGCTTAGCTAGCAAGCCCCAAAAATCTAATGGGCATATGACTTGTTTAGTTTACGAGCCCCAAGTAATAATGGCCATTATAGTATATGTGACATATGTTTATGATATGTTTTATTATATGTTGCGATAGGAATTTTATGTATATGATTACGTGTTAGGTTTTCCTTGCTGGGCATTAGGCTCACTCCTTTATGTTTATATGTGCAGGAAAATAGCTTTGGTGGCGGGAAAGGTTCTTGGAAGCTTGGGGATGTGTATTGAGGCGAGATGGAATCGATGGACCGAGCGTTCGATTCGAGGATGAAGTCTCTTTAAATTTTATATGTATTTTCCGCACTTTATTATGTAATCCATTTATTTAAAATTATGTTATGTTTTTATTTTAAAAACAATGGGATCCCATATCCTACTTTAAATTTAATGTAGTTTAACATTTGTTTTACAAGTTTTTAATGAAGTTATGATTATTTCGCTTGTAAGTTTTATTAAAAATTAGTGTCTATGTATAGTAGTCATTAATGGTCCAAAGTCTAGAGTAGTTGGGTCATTACAGTCCTGAATGATTATTATGATCATTGTTGATATTATATCATGCTATATTGTGTTTTCTTGCTGGGCCTTGGCTCATGGGTGCTATGTGGTGCAGGTAAAGGGAAAGAAATGCTCACCCAACCTTGAGTGGAGAGCTTAGGTGGTGATGTGTACATATGCGGCCGCTTGACCACCACGACCAAGGAGTTCTCAGAGGAACTAAGGGGTTTACCCTATTTTTGTTGCTTAGGTCGGCAGGGTTGTAAATTTGAAATAGTAGTGACCATTTTGTGTTATAAATAACTTGTAAATGTTTTGATGAGCTCATGAACAGTTTATATACTTAATAAAATATATCCTTTCCTTTTTATTGGTTTTCCACCTTAGCCTGTTAATAACAATTAGAAGCACGTTTCTAACCAAAGGACTCAGGTAGTGAGTCAAATTTCCGGTTCACTGTTCACCGTAACTGTTCTGGGGTAGCCAGGGCGTTACACTACTTTCACGAAAACATACATAAGAAACATTTACAAACTTTATTAAAAACTCTAAGGTAAATGTTGAAATACATAAATCGGGGTATGGGATCCCATTGTTTGAAAAATAAAACATAACTTCAACTTAATTAAAATTGTTTACAAAACCAAGTGCGGAAAATACATAGAAACATAATTAAAAAGAAAAACAATGTCGTCCTCGAATCGTTCACACAGTTCACCGAATCCATTCTTCCTCAATACACAACCCCAAGTTGCCAAGAATCTTTTCGCCACCATAATTATTTTCCTGCATGCATAAAAATAAAGGAATGAGCCCAATGCCCAACAAGGAAAATCTACTATAAACTATAAACATAAGACTAAAAACGTATACCATATAGGACTACAATATTAATGGCCATTAACTCATTAACATGGCATGTGATAAACCATCTAGGTCCTCTGTCTACTAATTGAGGTAGGTTAGATCACATGGTAGTATATGATAACCCATCTAGGTCCTCAGTCTACTAATCGAGGTAGGGTAAATCATAACTCTAAACCATGAAAATGATAAACACTTGAGTTTGCTAGCTAAGCAATTATGAGCCCTAGATAACATAAAAGCATAACATAACATAAATTTATCATAACATATTATACATAAACATAACATATAAGCATATAGAAACTATCCTATTTTCCGTACCAATACCGGGATTTCTGAAAACAAGGACGGGATTTGGAACGCTCCTAAAACCAACAAGAAGAATGTGAGTATTCTAAAGAAAAGAGATGATGACAAGAGGACTAAACCACCGAGAAGAAACTTATCGACAAGAAATCTTAAGTTCAAAGAACTTAAATACCTAACCAAGATAATGAAAAAAAATGAGTTAGGATTTGAGTAAAGAAAACTATAAGAAACTAATGAAACATACAGAAATGAACTAGGAATATGAATACCTTTGAATGTACTAGAACCGAACTACACCTCGATATTGAAAAACACACTATTAACCTTACTTCCCAAGTGTTTTTAAAGCTTCAAATGATAAATTTATAACCCCAACCCAAGTGTTTATCACTCTAAAGTAAACCTAGTAGCTTGAAGGCTCTAAACACAGCTTGAAGAATGAGAGAAATGGCTAGGTACTAGGTCCTATTTATAGAGTTCAAGAGTGAAAAGATCTTCTTTTAGCTTGAATAAAAATAATGAATATTTAATTGAAAAACATTTGAATATTCGTTCAGCAGAGGTTTAAGACTCGGTCAAAAGGTTCAGAGGCTTGCTAAGAGGTTGAGTGTTGAATTGAGCTCGGTTTCAAAACCATTTGAAAAACATGTCCTAGGGCCGATATATTGCCCATTGTAGGCGATATATCACTTGGGCCTATATCCCGAGGCTCGACGATGCGTTTGTGCGAAGTTATGTGTTTTTTGTATTCCCCGTGTGGTGATATATCGCCCCTAGAGATGCGATATATCGGCATGTGCTGAAATGTTATACACGTAATTGCACTTTTTCAGCCTAATTTGAACTGGGTAAACAACTTTGATTGAGTCATATAACATTTTTAAAGCTGCTGGCAGATTTTGGGATTTTCAAATGTTTCTCCTATAAAACTATTCATAAAAAATGCTTAATTCCTTAATAACATGCACACGAAAAGTGTCATTATCTTATTAGTTCTATCTAAACCTTATAGTATAATAAATAACATCTTCATAATCAGCTATATTAATCAAACCTTATGTTATAATTAATATTCTTAAACTATAGGTTAAACTTATAAAATCTACAAGTGTTGCTATGAGTGTTCAACTAAGTCCCGGCTTGAACAAAAATCCACAGTAATAAACATACTATAACTACTACTAGCTACTGCTACTGCTACTGCTACTGCTACTGCTACTACTACTGCTACTGCTTCTACTACTACTACTACTACGACTACTACTACTACTACTACTACTACTACGACTACTACTACTACTACTGCTACTGCTACTGCTACTGCTACTGCTACTGCTACTGCTACTGCTACTGCTACTGCAACTGCTACTGCTACTGCTGCTGCTGCTGCTACTGCTACTGCTACTAAAGCCATGAACTAAGAAATGGAATCAATGTATTCCAATTCTGTCTGGGTTCTTGAAGATCCACTTGAGAATATCAAACCCATTGGTTGCAAGTGGATATTCAAGAAAAAAAGAGAAGCGGATGGGAAAGTAGAGACTTTCAAAGTAAGGCTTGTAGCCAAAGGTTACACACAGAAAGAAGGGGTTGACTATGAAGAAACCTTTTCTCCTGTAGCCATGCTAAAATCCATTCATATACTCTTATCCATTGCTACGTGCATGGATTATGAGATTTGGCAAATGGATGTCAAAACAGCTTTTCTGAATGGCTACCATGACGAAACCATTTACATGTCTCAACCAGAAGGGTTCGAATTAAAATGTCAAGAGCAAAAGGTTTGCAAGCTTCTTAGGTCCATTTATGGACTCAAACATGCTTCTAGATCATGGAATCTTAGATTTGATGACACAATTAAAACATTAGGTTTTGAACAAAACGTTGACGAACCTTGTGTCTATAAACAAATCAATGATGGTGTAGTAGTATTCCTCGTTCTTTATGTTGATGATATATTACTGATTGGAAATGACGTAACATCATTATCAAAGGTAAAGAACTGGTTAGCTGAACAATTCTAAATGAAAGATTTGAGAGAAGCCAAGTATGTTATGGGAATTAAGATTCTTAGAGATAGATAGAACAAAACTTTGGCACTGTCTCAAGTAACTTATATTGATAAGGTGCTAGAACGCTTTAATATGCAAAACTCCAAAAAAGGTGATATGCCAACCTGTTCTGGAGTATTCCTTTCCAAGGAGCAATGTCCTAAAACACCTCAGGAAGAGGAAGACATGAGACAATATCCCTATGCCTCAGCGGTAGGCAGTCTAATATACGCCATGTTGTGTACAAGACCTGGCATTTGTTATGCAGTAGGGATAGTCAGCCATTATTAATCCAATCCTGGGTTGAGTCATTGGACTACAGTGAAGAATATTCTCAAGTATCTTAGAAATACAAGAGATTATATGCTTGTATATTCAGGATGAGACTTGAACCCAACTGGTTACACTGATTCTGATTTTCAATAAGACAGAGATAGTCAGAAATCGACTTCTGGATCAGTGTTTACTCTTAGAGGAGGAGCGATAGTCTGGCGAAGTATTAAACAAACCAGCATTGCAGACTCCACCATGGAAGCTGAGTATATAGCGGCTTGTGAAGAAGCTAAGGAGGCTGTGTGG
Source organism: Humulus lupulus (assembly GCF_963169125.1). NCBI lineage: Eukaryota > Viridiplantae > Streptophyta > Magnoliopsida > Rosales > Cannabaceae > Humulus > Humulus lupulus. Next base: position 156,345,062 of record NC_084798.1, on the reverse strand, counting down.
CTCAAAAAGTTCTATTCCGATCTGGAAGTAGTACTAGATGTGGATAAGCCACTAGTCCTATACTGTGACAACAGTGGGGCAGTAGATAGCTCAAAGGAACCACAGAGTCACAAGAGGGGAAAGCACATCAAGAGGAAGTATCACTTGCTTAGAGAGATAGTTCATCGAGGAGATGTTGCAGTTATGAAGATAGCTTCAGAGCATAATCTTGCAGATCTTTTCACAAATACTTTATCCATAAAATCTTTTAAGGAGCATGTAAGAAACATGGGAATGAGAGAGATGCCTTATTTTCTTTAGGGCAAGTGGGAGATTGTTGGGAATTGTGCCTGAAAGCATATGTAGTAGACATTGTTTTATGAAATAAATAAATAAATTGAATTTGTTATGCATATATTTTATGGACTATATTATTCTGTGATAATATTATGTAAATATCAGAAAAATTCCTAAGTTCATATATGTGATCTCAAACACGTATTGGTACGGGAGGATTGTGTTTGAGATAAATGAACTTGAATAGTTTGCAGTAAAATAAAGTTATGGAATCTTTAGATTAATTACTGCAAGTACGGTCCACTAGTATTATGAATACATGTGATCTAGATCCGGATCACTAGTATAGTAAGACACTTTAGTGGAGGTACTTTATATATTAGAGAATATATAGAACTGGATCAGATATGTTTATTAATACTTAGTTAAATACCATTTCGAAGTATTAATTAAATATATCAACTGATGATCATATGCAAATAGATCTTAATCTTGAAGTTACTATGAACTCCTTTTTATGTTATATGAGCTCTTTGATTCACTCGTTAGGTTTGTCAGAATGATCAGGCTAGAAACTTTTGTTTTGAAAAATCATTAATGTAAATGACTGGGGACATAGTATACAGATATGGAATCTATGCCTTCTCGTAAGAGATTGAATAATGATTCTCTTAAGGGTTGACTTTTGGGACTAAAAGGTTATTGAGCTCAAATTCATAATTAAGTTATGAATTAACCTTCACTAATAAAGTCAATGGTACTTAAGGAAACAAGAGATAATTAAAAGGGTAAAACGGTAATTTTATTCCCAATTAACTATGAACCATTATTAGAGGGTCAATTTGTATGCAACGATTATATCAATGGATGCTTTATCATTATAAAGTACTCAGCAAATGAAATGTCTATAATTACAAGAGTGCAGTCTTATATATATAGTGGAATAATCATGAGATTAATAAATTAAAATTATTTAATTAAAGAGTTTAATTAATAATTTCAAATTTATTGGAGCTTGGAATTATAGGTCCATAGGCCCCCACAGCGGCTCTATCAACACTATTCAAGGTAAGAGTTGATATAAAGGGAAAAATAGTTGAAAGACATATTCAAGAAGAAATTTGTTTTTCGGGCAAAATATGCAATTATATGATAATAGTGATTAATTAATAATTACAAATTAGTTGTGATTAACAAAATTAATTAATATTTAATTATTGTATTATTTTCGAAATTATATTAAATAATTTTCGAAATTTAATTAAATAATTAATTAGTTATAATTTTTGAAATTATAATAAATTAAATATTTATTTTCGAAATTATTGGATTTAATTAATTGGTAGAATTAATTAAATATCTTTATTTGAGTAAGAGATAATAATCTGATAAGTTTAAATTGGATTTGAATTTAAAAGATTGATATTTATTCAAATAATTAATTATATTTTATAATTAGTTAAAAAGATATTTAATTTAAATTTGAATTAGTTATCAGGTTGTTAGATTTTTATCTGACAAAGTAGTTTGAATAAATAATTAAATTCAAATAGAAAAATCAAATATCCCTAAAATTTAGGGTGGTACACGACCACACACAGTCCATGGACTTTGTGTGCCGTGTACTGCATATTTTCAGGGACAAATTTTTCAATTTTATTTATCTAATTAATTAATGGATAATTCAAAAAATCAGTTTTTTTTTTTGGATATTTTCATTAATAAGATAATTAATTAATTAAAAGATAAATTGTAAGTTGGTTACATATTTATTTTTTAAATTTGAATATTTTCTTTTAAGTATGTCTAATTAGAAAATATACGGATAACTCAGACAATTCAGTCATTCGCTCTGTGAAAAATAGAACGGTTCTTTTCTCTCCCTAAAAAGATAAAGAACCGATTCTCAAGCCTATTATCTTGATCTCATGTGTTGAGTACATCAAGTAGAATCACAAATAAACTATCCTTTATTCTCTAAGTGCCCACAAACTTCTTGAGGTGTAGAGAACGCTGTGGAAGATCTTGGTGTGAGTACCTAGGAGCAGCTTGGATAGGAATATCATTCTTATTACGAAAAGATAGCAAGGACACTTGATGGGCTTCAAGAGATATGATTTCTATTCCTAACTTGCTTATGATTAATGTATGTATATTAATGGACCTGCATATATAAAGGCAGTTTAAATATGTTATAAACTTTTTGTTGTACACTGGGCTAACCCCACCACTATTCTGCTGCGTATTAGGAAACTCGTTCCTATCATGTTGTCAAATAAATCCTACCCCACAGTACATGTCTCAATGGTTTTATTGGCATAATCCAGCTTCACTTGCATTTCTTCTAAAGCAACTCTTTTCTCTTCAATGTCCAAAGTAAGAAATTCAACCTTTCTTAACAAATTTCTCCTTTCTTCTTCGAGCTCTCCCACTTTAACCTCCAATTTTTTTGCCTTCTTTATCACACTAACCCACTGGTTATACATTTGTTCATAGGCTGTTTGTTGGTCCAAGTCATCCTCATCACTACACACTCCATCTTAGTCAGTGTCTGAACATGGTGTTTTAGATGTCTTAATAATGAAAGTAACAAAGTTCTCTTCCAAATCCGAACTCTCCTCTTTAGCAGCTTCTTGATCCTCTTCGCTGCCACTCTAGGTTGTAGCCAGAGCTCTCCCCATTTTCTTCAAGGTGTTAGCACACTCAGCATGTATATACCCGAAGCCATCATACTCACGACATTGAATACCCTTTGGATTTCTCTTTTCCCCCATATTAGTATACTTTCGAGGAAAATTAGGAGGTTTTCTTGAGTTTTCTCCTCTGAAATCATTGCTGCCTTTTTTCATATTGTTCCTCAGAAACTTAGCATAATTTTTGGTGAGCAATGCAACCTTCTCCTCATCTAAATTCTCAAGAAAATCTCAGTCAAAATAATTTTCAGCAACTTTGTGAGATAGGGCAACTCCACTAGAAACTTTCTTATCTTTCTTTTCTTTGGACCACCTTTTCATAGTGAGTTCATAGTTCTGCAATGATCCAATTAGCTGATCCAAATCAAGGGTATCAACATCATGACATTCCTCAACGGAAGTAACGTTTGACTCGAACTTCCTAGGGAGAGCTCCGAGCACCTTCCTCACAAGCTTGGAGTTCGAATAAGTTTCACCTAGAGCAAACGATACATTAGTAATGTCACAAAATCTAGCATGAAACTTGGTAATAGATTCATCATCTCTCATGGTTAAATTTTCAAATTCAGTAGTGAGAGATCTCAATCTAGATTTTTTGACATTTTTTGTTCCTTCATTTTTAGTTTGCAACTTATCCCAAGCATCCTTGGCTATTTCACTATTTTTTATAGCCTTCATTTGACTTACAGAAACTGCATTAAAGATAGCATGAACTCCTTTAGAGTTCCAATTAGCCTTTTCAATCTTAGCTGTAATCCGTTCCGACACGGGCTTTTGTTTAGTGTCCTCACCATCCTTGATGGTAGGTGGAGTTCAATCGTCAACCATGACACTCCAAACACGTTAATCCATAGCTTTGATAAAAGCTCCCATCTGAGCTTTCCAACAAGCATATTTGGTTCCATCAAGCATGGGGGGTCTTGTAGTACACCTGCCTTCTTTGAAGCAATCCATAAAAAAAAACAACAATAGAAAAAAAAAACAAGAAAAGTACAAACAAAAACAAACACACTCAGTCCCTAGGGAACCAACCAATCACGTTAACTAGAGTAAAAGAAAATAAACTAACAAAAGACAAGCAAGGCTCACTACATAAGCTCTAGTACCAAATGAAAGTTAGTTAACTACAACTACTCAATTACCCATTTAGATTAACTAATAAAAATCAGATTTAGTTCAAGGATAGGTGCAGAAAAATTAAAATAACACAATCATTTTTGCATGGTTCAGCCATGATTTCTCAAAACCTACTCCATGGGACCTAGTCCAGAGGTGAAGCAAATTCACTAAAAATAATCAGAGTTGATATAAGTTACAAAATTGTAAAACAATTTAAAACCCCATTTTAGTTTTTTTTTTTACAAAAATCAAATAACTCCCTATTTTTGTGAAGATCTTCAAGCAACAAGTCTCCTACTGGTATTGTGTTCTTGCTCGACTCCCTCCAACTACTGCTCATGCTCCCCTTGAGACTTAGCTTGAACTCCCTTCAAGCTTTGCACCCAAATTTTTAAGAAGAATGGTGGAAAACCACCAAAACGCCATGGGCCAATGTACAATGAAGCTTTGAATGCTTTAGAACTTTTTGCAGAGAATATTTCATGGAGAAGACACTTTTTGGCTGCTAAAAAGGGCAGGGAAAACTTGGACAAAGAAAGTATAAATACTAGGACACAAAAAAGGAAAAACAGCTAATCAAGTCATGTGCTAAATTAAAATAATGTGTTCAATGTTTCTGATGTCTCATCATTCAAAAGCATGTCTTAACATGAGATTCATAAGAGAATACGAAACAGACAAGTTTACCAAACTTAGTTTCCAGTATGTTAACATGCAAATGCATGTCTAAACAAGATGTTCAATGCATGACAAAACATATGCATTTACAATAAACATACTCTTTGTGATCATGGCAACTATGTTGTCCATGTCTCATCTTGAGGTAACCAATAAAACATGGGTTGGTAAAACCTCCTCTATGAGGTAAACAGGATCTCAAGTCCTTGACTAACCTCGGTGCGTCCGACCTTTGAGTTACTTCATATCCTTAGTAACTCCTTTATTGCGTTGCGTTTAGCATGCTAGCAACCTTTTCTTTTCATTTATCATACAAACACATGTAATCCATTTCACATCAAAACATAGAAAATACATGTTGCATCATACTTGTCATAACATATAGATAGAATTCTACTTTTCCATATCACTCGGTTTATCATCAAAACATAACATCTTCATTTCCATAGCACATTATTTCTTGTAGCCTACAAGTCTTACCATTTCATAACATAAACATAGAAAATTCTATCTAACTTCCTTACCTCAGGTCCGAGTAAAGTATTATGCGAAAACTTTACAACAAACCTATAATCATAACCAAATGTTTATATATTAAAATAACGTAAGAATACTCATGCCTAACATACATACACCACGTGTGCATGGGTCTTGCACACGTGGCACCAGTTGCACTATAATTTCAAACATACAATAATTTCGCATAAAATCATTAAAGAATAATGCTAATTCTACCTATTAATCCTTCATGGTTACAAAGTAAAAGTCATGTGTTTGAACAATAGGCATATATTTGAACGTAAAAATACATTTGCATGCAACATGCATACGTGGGAGCATTCTTAATATTCAATGTTTAAATCTTTACTTTTCTACTTGTTTTATCTCATTGCCGTTTAAAAAATTTCAGTAAGACAAATTCTTTGCCACTAAATTATTTCGTTGATCACACATTTGTTATTTAAAACTTTATTACAAAATGTTTACTTTATAAAATAATTCATTTAGCCTTTTTAATTTCTCATGAAATAATAATATCATTTATTATTTAAACAGCATTTTAAAGGTTGTGACAAAATTTGTGGTTACTTATAATGACTAAATGAATTTCTTGCTTTCTCTTAGAAAATAATTTTACTTATCTAAAAAAAACCTGCAAGTTTATAAATGTAAAAATTCATAAATAAAGTGTGGAAAAATTACATGTTCATACATAAAATTTAAGACTTGATTTATTGGAGCGTAGGACTTACTTATCTTAAATAAAATATCATTTTTTTTCTTAATGAACCAAAATTCCAGCAAGCTAATTTATTTGTTTTAATCATAAAATTGAATTTGAACCATATTCTTTTTCACAAATGTAAAAAAAAACTTCATATATACTTAAGTGTGAAAATAGATATTTAAATCATAAAAATATCACATTTATCATATATATACTTATAATTTAGTTTATTTGATGCACTAGTTTTATTTATCTTTTTTAAAAGACTTTTCTTATTACCAACAAAAATTCCAGCAACTATTTTATTAAATTAAAATCACACACTTGAATTTAAAACTATATTTTCTTTCATATAATATATAAAATCTGCATGTATTTAATTTGTTAAAAACACCATTAACATGTGAAATAATATGCCTTTTGTTTACATAAAATCAAACACCACTTTGAGGCATCATATGTGCATTCTAAAAATATTTATTTACCATTACCATCCCAAGACAATAAAAATCAGCAAGCAAAAATAAAAGAAAAATACACTTTGAATCATGTTTTAAATATAACACCTAACATGTTCCTATCATTCAAGTTTTTCCAAAAAGCAAAACTATCCAAACATCAAGAACATAACCCCTTTACTCACAAAATCAAATTAACATTTTTAAAGGAACTTATACCCATTTAAAATCTTACAAACAACCTATCATGTTTCTAAGATTACAAATGACATTAAATCATAAAAATGAATCAAGCATGCTATAAAACCTCTCTAGGTCGAAACCTTCATAGCTCACAATCAACAAATCCAAAATTCAAACCCTAGCATGTATCCATTTTCATCTTTGCATATTTCAATAGATCATCAAAATCAAAATACTATGGTAGGATCCCCACAAGGATCATGCTTCCAATATCAAGATAAATTCAAAAGTATCAACAATAAAATCAACTATACACACAATCCTTTTTAATCACCCTATGCCGAACCCCATAGGCATCAAACAAAAATCAACCCTCCAAACCCATAATCAAAATCATTATCATGTTTCCATGGATTTGATAAAATATAACTACATGGGGAACAAACATTCACACATATATAAAAACATACAAAATCAAAATAGCAAACAACTATCAAATCAAAACAAGACTAGGGCTCAACTACCTCCTTTGATAGTAATCAATCTCACAAGGTTGAATCCCAACTAGAACAAAAGAAATTAAAAAACACCATTACTTTAGATTCAAGAAGAAGAAGAGAATAAAAGAAAAGAAAGACCATAACTTGAGTACCTACACTATAAGAAAAAGACTCTACAATGATGACATCTATTGCAACGACTCCAAAGTCGTCGCTGTATGTGGTCAAAATCCATGAAACATTATTTTTTCTTAATTAATTAAAAAATAAGCTACAACAACGACATGTCATCGCTGTAGGGTCATCAACAACACATGACTAGACCCTCCAAATTCTTGATTGCCTACAGCGATGACACTTCGTCGCTGTAGGGTACCAGGAATTTGGAGGGAACATGAGGCTAGAAATGACTCTACGGCGACGACTGATCGTGAAAATATGATACTCAAGTGCACGCAATCGATTCAAGTAATATAGATAGTAAATAGAGTATTGTTCCCACAAATACTATTAACAAATTACTAATAATTGCTCTTTAATTTCTATTTGGCAAACAAAATTTAGATAAATAAATCTAATTATAAAATATTAAATAACTGTGAACAAAATAACTAATCAAAAGATGAAATCAATAATAAAAATACCCAGGGTATTAATTTCATCATCTTTTCATTCTACTAATTTTGTTAATTAGTTCTAATTTTCTTTCCTCCTATTCTAATAGCAAGTTAACATAAATCGATTCCTATTCTTTTTTGAAGATATAAGATCTCATCCTATATACAGGTTTTCTACATCTCTGTGATAAACATAAACATATAGTAGGCATTAAGCATAGAAACATAATTACTACACAAGCCATACATGTACTTTCGTCTAATATGTAACCTATGTCTATATAACAATAGCATATTCAATTCTCATCTTTCAAATTTTGAACCAAAATCATAAATCAAGCAAATATTGATCAGGTATTTAATAGCATTAAGCAAACATTATATAGATTAGAATAAAGAAGAAAAATCAATAGAACATCATAATTAAATTAAATAGAAATCCAAGTGACTACATTAAATCCTAGATAAAAATGTTTAGTTCATATCAGACATGACTAAATCAACAAAATAATAATTTAGAAACATAAGATTCAAAGACTTGAAGAAGAATTAAAAAATATAAGAGTGCAGAAAAACTAATCACAGAATCAAAATTAATCGCTAAACTCATAATTAAAATGCGACTTAACCCTAATTATTGTTAGGAGTATGTCCTAAAAGCATGTAAGAGATATTTATTATTTCGATGAATAAATAAATACAATGGTTTATTATTGTTATATTTAGATTATTAAATTATTGTTTGAATAATTTTGTAAATATCAGAAAAATTCCATATTCATTATTGAGGATGTGATCTTGTATTAGTACGAGAGAATTAAGATCACATGAATGAATAAAAATAGTCAACAACAAAAAATTAAAGTTATGAAATTCTTTAATTGGGGTTGTAAGTACGGTTTGGTGAGTATCATGATGATACAAATAATCTAGATTCAGATTATTGATGTGGTAAGACATCTCGGTAAATGTGCTTTATATAATATGATTATATATGACATGGACCGATATGAATAAAAGTCTTTATCCAAAAACCATTTAATAATAACGACTTATAATTCATATCATAACTAATGATCATTTATAGATCAACCTAAATCCTGAGTGTTCATGAAGTCTTGTTCATGTTTATTAAATCTTTTGATTCATTCGTTAACATCTCTTCACAGAATGAGGCTAGTGACTTTTGTTTTGGAGATTTAATATCATGGATGGCTGGGAACATGTATCAACAATACGGAATCTAATCTTTCCTAATGGATCGTATATTAGTTCCCTTAAGGGTTAATTCTGGAACAGAATGATTTTGAGCTCAAATCTATAATTAGATTATAGATTAATTATTCACCTGTGAATTAATGGTACTTAAGGAATAAGAAGTAAATTAGAAAGGTAAAATGGTAATTCTTCCATTCTAATTTATGAACTAATTAATTAGAGGGTTGAACTATTGTAAGATGGTTATATCAATGAACAACTTAAGATAAGATTTCTTTAAAAGTATATCTATAACATAAAGAGTGCAATTATGAATTTATAGTGGAGAAATATCAGAATTAATAAATTAACTATAATGATTAAAGAGTTTAATCATTTAGTTTCAATTTATTGGAGCTTAATGTTATTGTTATCCCCAAAATTTCAGTTCGATGACATGGCAATCAGAAGTGACAAGTGGAAATTCATGGTCAGTAAATGGCACATTAATAGTAAATAAATGTATTGGCTCTTCGGAGTTGTGATAAAGTGATCTGACCGACCTGATAGAATTTCTGTCCGACCGGTAAAGATTTTTGACTGACTAGTTAGGAGTTTGGTCGACCAGTCAGTCGTTTTGGCCGACCAGTAATTCATTTTGGCAAACTAGTCATTTATTTTTCCCGACCAGTCATTTGGTTTGCCCGACCAATAAAGTGTTTTGCTAGACTAGAGATGTGTCACGCTAGACCAGAGATGTATCATGCTAGACTAGAGGTGTGCTAGAGGAGTGCTTTGCCTATACCGACCAGAGGTGTGCTAGAGGTGTGTTTTGCCGGCAAGAGGTGCTTTCCTATGTCGACCAGTGAGATGTCTTGGCCGACTAGTCACTTCGGGATGGATTCGGTCGGTCCACGGATCAGAATCTCAGAAGTTACCGTCTACTTCAGTAAAGCCTCAATAACAGCTTCAACTCAAATCATTCTCAACTGCCGCGGGAATCTCTCAGATATCCCGGAATAATAGCTATAGTATTGTAATTTAAATTCATTTATACTTTATTAATTAAAGTCTGTTGGAATAACCAAGGACCCAATCAAAGAGAGATATCTGATGTACGATCCACGAGCCTATAAATAAATGGCTCATGGCATCATTTTGGGGGATCTGATCTTTTTAGACTGAGAAAAACTCTCTAGTTTGGAGACTTTGGGACTGTTACTTCGGGCATTTTCTGAGAGAGTTTAGAGAGAGAAAATATGTATTTTTCTACTTACACTTAAGAAACTCAGTTGACTCAAGTTCATCTGAGCTTAAGTGTAGGATATATATATATCACAACTCCAAGTGGATTAGGCTATTACCAATAAATTGGGGCTGAACCACTATAAAATTATTAGTGTCGTATTTTTCTCTTGAAGGTTTATTGTAGTTTTGACGTCTACTTGTCGTTGGCCAAATTGTGGTCAACATGTTGGTGCTTTCATTGAGAGCCTGAAGAGAAGAAACACACGACTATCATATCAAGATGGCGCCCAAGGATACCAATGTGGCATCCAAAAAATCAGGCACGTCAAAAGAGCCTACTAGATCAAAAGGTCCTGGACCGCAGAACCTAGAGACTGAGCCCAGGGTCTTTCTTGAGGAGACCACTCCAGAAGTTGAACAACTCTAGGAAGCAATAGGAATTTTCCAAGAGGAGATGATGCGATTCAATGCTCGGCAGGAGTCTTTCGCTGAAGAGATGGCCAGGCAGAGAGCTGCGTTAGAGCAGAAAATGCGTGATATGGAGGCTAGAAGCGAAGAGATCAGACAACTACAAGAGGAAGTCGACTGAAGACATCGTGAAGTAGAACTTGCTCTAGAAGCATCTACCCAATTGGCCCAAGCCAATGCTCAAGCTGCGGCACAAGCAGCCACCCAGGGAGCAAGAAATAATAATGCTGGTCGGAGGACCACTGACAGAGCCAATTCTCGGGGACCGGACAGAAGCAGGAGTAACCCCCCTTGGTCGGGAAGATGATGGGGTCTGATCCAGAACTGCCTCAATGCAAAGGGAGAACTCTAGAACCCCCTCCAGGAGCCACCGATCAGAAACTTCTAGATCAGGGAGTCACCGATCGGGCAGTAAAAGGACTCCACCCAGGCAGGATTAGACCAGGACTCCTCGAGATAAAAGGACTTCACAATTCAAAGATGGGCATGGTCGTGATGAGGCTGATAGTCATCACACTGACCAGTCAAAGGAAAAGGGGGGAAACGACCAACAAGGAGGAAAAGACTGCTCGGGACGTAGAGAAAGGCCTCCACTGCACCCCGGTCAGCATCGTAGTGGGAGAGAGCAAGTCCCGCGTAGTAAGCCCTCTGAAAAATCAAAAAGTACGGTGTTCGATTGGGCAGGAGAGCATGCTTCCCGAAAGGATTTGAGGGACGTTATCACCAACAAGAGGAGGATAGTCCTGGTCGAAGGGCAAAATTTGAACCGCCCTGCCAGTCAAGTAGAAATACTTGACGACAGTGCACCAGATGGTAATGCTCGACCAAGCGGTCAAGACCTTGGAACTTCTTTCAGTTGCACCAACCATCCAAGCCCAACTTGATGTGCTAATGACTGCAGTGCAAGGCTTGTAAAAATGACCTTCCAGGATGGATGCGATAGACCACCGGAGTGGCAGCCCATTTTGTGCCCGGATTAGAGTAGCCCAACCGCCGACAAAATATAAAGCACCGATGCTGGCAGTGTATACAGAAAAGGCAGATCCCATTAGGCACGTTGGGAAATTTGAGGACCAAATGGAGCTACTCGGTGTAAGTGACGATTACCGGTGTAGAGTCTTTCCAACCACATTATCCGATACTGCTTAAGAATGGTATTGGTAGTTTAAACCAAATTCCATTACCTCTTGGGAAGCATTCAGGAAGGAGTTTTGTAGACAGTTCAGCACTGCCCGGACTCCACCAGTTTATGCCAACCACTTGGCAGATATCAAACAAGGAAAAGATGAGTCTTTAAAGAATTATATACAGAGATTCATGAGAGAAGCCAATAGAGCAACTGCTCTAGGAGACGAGGGGAAGATGGTTGCCATATCCGCTGGGATAACTTATCGGAGCCCTTTGTGGGATAGTATACATAGAAATCCAATTTCAATACTTCAACAATTTCTTGACCGAGCAGACAAGTATATGAAATTGGATGATGCAATCGAGAAAGAGGAGAATGGCATAAACAATCCGGGCATATCAGCTGAACCTCCTAAGAATGGTGGAAACAGTAAGAATAGTGGAAAGAAATGTGGGAATAACGAGTTTGACCACCATGAAGAAAAGATGGCTAAGTTGAGTTCAAACGAAAAGCCAACCAAGTATGAGCCTTAGTTCACTAATTACACCACTCTCTTGACTAGCCGAGCATAAATATATCTTGCTAGTCATGAAGAGGTTCCCTACAAGAAACCTGAGTGTGCCCGAGCAGGCCCGCGCGCATCCGAAGACTGGTGCATACAAGGAGCAGCTGCGCGGTGCCCGAGCGGCTGGGGTTGTGTCCGAGCGGATGGTGGCATGCGTCTGAGTGGATGGTGGCAGGTGTTCGAGCGGCTTGGCTGCGTGTCCGAGTGGTCAGGAGGAAATGACCGATCGGCTAGAGGATCCAAGGAGACAACAAATTTCAAGAGCATGGGGGACTAACGTGTTTTCCTGCTCATAGGGTACTACAACAAGAAAAAAAATAGAATTTGAAGAATTCAAAAGAAAAGTTCAATCGTGGGTTTACTACAAAAGTGAAAGTTACTGACCGGGTGGAAGCTTTTGGATGACCTCAAAAACATTTTGCTAGAGAAAAAGTTTATCATACGAGTAAATCATATAATAAACTTGGGGGGCAAATGTTATCCCCAAAATTTCAGTTCAATGACATGGAAATCAGAAGTGACAAGTGGCAATGCATGGTCAGTAAATGACACATTAATAGTCAATAAATGTGTTGGCTCTTTGGAGTTGTGACAAAGTGATCTCACCGACCTGATAGAATTTCTGTCCAACCGGTAAAGATTTTGACTGACCAGTTAGGAGTTTGGCCGACCAGTCAGTCGTTTTGGCTGACCAGTCATTTATTTTGGCCGACCAGTCATTTGTTTTGCTCGACCAATAAAGTGTTTTGCTAGACCAGAGATGTGTCATGCTAGACCAGAGGTATGCTAGAGGAGTGCTTTGCCTATATTGACCAGAGGTGTGCTAGAGGTGTGCTTTGCCGACGGGAGGTGCTTACCTATGTCGACTGGTGAGTTGTCTTGGCCGACCAGTCACTTCGGGGATGGATTTGGTCGGTCCACGGATCAGAATCTCAGAAGTTACCGTCTACTTCAGTAAAGCCTCAGTAACAGCTTCAACTCGGATCATTCTCAACTGCTGCGGGAATATCTCATATATCCCAGAATAATAGCTATATTATTGTAATTTAAATTCATTTATAATTTATTAATTAAAGTCTGTTGGAAGATCCAAGGACCCGGTCAAAGGGAGATATCTGATGTACGATCCATGAGCCTATAAATAAATGGCTTATGGCATCATTTTTGGGGATTTGATCTTTTTAGACTGAGAAAAACTCTCTAGTTTGGAGACTTTGGGACTGTTACTTGGGGAATTCTTGGGGCATTGTCTGAGAGAGTTTAGAGAGAGAAACTATGTATTTTTCTACTTACACTTAAGAAACTCAGTTGACTCCAGTTCATCTGATCTTAAGTGTAGGATATATATATATATATCACAACTCCAAGTGGATTAGGCTATTACCAATAAATTGGGGCTAAACCACTATACAATTATCAGTGTTGTATTTTTCTCTAAAATGGTTTATTGTAGTTTTGACGTCTACTCGTCGTTGGCCAAAATCGTGGTCAACAGTTATAGGTCCACAGTCCCCGAAATGGCTCAAACAAACACTAACAAAGGTAAATACAAAAATGGGCAAAATGACTTATTTGATAAGTAAAATATTTTTCTATGCATTAAACATAATTATTGTATAATTATGTGTAATTAATTAATTATTTGATTTAACAAAAATATAACTAATTTTGAATTAATTTATTTTTGGAAATTTTGGTATTTAAATAATAATAAAAATTGGGAAAAATCACATGCCTTCCCTGGCATGTGGTACACGTGTAGCACAGTGCATAGTCACTATGCTACACGCATAAGAAGCTCTTGGTAGTTTCTTAGTTCCACAATTTTAGTTATTTAAATATTAAATAAATAATGAGATATTGTAAAATGATTAAAATATTATTATTTGAACAAAACCTGATAACTGATTAGTTATTTTCAAATTGTTTAAAATAACTAATATTTTATTTTTAATATATTGGATATATTATATATAGGATATCTGTTTTTCAAAATGATACTTTTCAGGGATAGAAAATATATCGTGAAATCTCTCTAAGAGAAAGAGAATAGTGATACAAGCATGGGTCATTGTTCTTCACAAACTTAGGTCCAAACTTTATCAGATCTCATGTGTTGAGAACATCTGATAAATAGATTTTGCCTATTATTTTGTATAGTGAGCCCACACTCGTTCTTTGTGTTTTGAGAACATTTTGGAAGATCTTGGTGTGAGATCTCAAGGATTTTGGCCATAAAAAAAAGATAGCAGCAATGAAGGACTTGAGGTAATTTTCTATTTATATCTTTGATTCAATATATATGTATGTGAAAAAGTAGATCTAGAAATCTTGTGGGGTTAAATTAACAATTTTGATTGTTGTTCCGCTGCGTATAATCTCTGGTTTGATCTATAAAATCCAACAAATGGTACTAGCGCCATTTTATCATATATATATATATTGAATTTGTGTGGGTTTAGTTTTATGCATTTATTTATTTTTGATGAATGAATGGATGGCTTAATATGATTGAATGCATGAGAATGTTGAATCGTTAATTGTATGGTGTTTTGGGTTAGGATTTGTTTATGATTAGATCATTGTGTAAGCCATTAAAGGGCATAAGATTTATGTAATTTTATTTGGTGTTTGACACCATAAAATTGTAATTCCGATCACACAAAAGTCAAAATAGAGCCCGGGATTCAGAATTCAGCCACCGTTCCTCTGAGGCCACCCTCCGAGCCACCTTCGGGGACGTTGTACGGAACGTACGAACGCGTTCCGTACAAAATGGCCCCGGCAGCACCAAATGGTGCCACGTGTCCCCGTCTTGCTGGTCCATAATTTTTTTTTATTTTTCTGAAATTATTCTGTTATTTTTTTAAAAATTTTAAAATGTTAAATATCCTATTTATTAGAAATTTGATATTTAAATAATGAGATAATTTTGTTATCCTAACAACCTTTTTTTTTTTTGAAAATATTATTTAATTTTTTTTAAAATAACAGATTTTAATTAAATTTATTTCAGTTTTAATTAAAAGTTGTTTTAATTAAAAAGGAAAATAAAATAATGATTATTTTAAAATTTTTGTTTTAATTAATCAAAATAATTAGAAAATTATTTTCTTATTATTATTCTGGACTAACGACACATATCCTACCGAAAGTAAAGTAAAGAAGCCCGATGGAGATCAAGGCTGTTTTATTTTATTTTATTTTATAAAGAGGTTGTAAAATTAGAAATACCCAAAAGCACCCGGTTCAACATTTATTGTTTATTTATTTAAATAATTGTTTTCATGTGATTGATAACATGTTCATGCATTTTGTGCCATACATAAAAAACCCACACAGTCATTATCATCCATCTCATTGGTAGAAACATGATTATTAGGATTGTCCTATATGTTTATATGAATTATTTGTGAAACCAATTGCATATAAATTACTTAGTTTTATTCTTTGAAACTTTATAAAATATCACACCGTTTTAAGTCTTTATGACTTAATTTCTTTAAACCAACTTTATTTTAAAATTGCTTTTAAGTAAAGTTTAGATGAACATAATTGGTAATTTAAAATTGGATATGGACCTCGAAACTCGCTTTCTTTCCAATTTTAATTATGTTCATAAAGTTTAAAGAATCTATAATTAATTTGGAATTAATTAGGTTAAAAACACTTATTTCAAAATAGTGAGTGGGAGGGGTTGATATCTCAAACATAACCCGTGGTCTCCATTATTAATATAACACCGTGAGATATGAATAGCGCCTCGCGACGGCTTTGTTTTCATCCCCCTAAGGAAGGTGTCTAGACATGTCAATAGCAAGGTTATATTTCTTACTTAGATAGGAACTAATGATGTATTTTAGGTTTGACCGACCCTAAGGTGGCATGTCCTAAGTTAAGTCATGAACTCCGAAATAATGGATTACACTCACAAAGTTATGATTAAGCTTTTGCAGTGGATAATCATAACTTGACCAAACTAAGCGGTACTTTAATGTTTAAAAGAGAAAATAAAGAGTTATTTTAAGTTTTAAACAATAAAGATAAGAATGTCTTATAAATTCTCTAAGATTAATTTGACCAACCCTAAGGCGGCACTTTAATTGTTAGAAAGTTTTATCGTGGAAATTAAACTTTATTTTATGTGTTTTAATTGTGCTCATGCATCACGTTTAATTTCCGAAACTTTGATATTTATTTTTCTAAATATAATAATAATATTTATATTTTATTTATTTATTCATAATATGTCTATCTCTGGTAATCCCATCACTGCTTTAATAGCACAAGAAAAATTAACTAGTGATAACTTCATAAAATGGAAATCAAACATGAATCTGCTGTTGGTTATCGAAAACCACAAGTTTTTCCTAAATGAGGAATGTCCCGAAGAACCTAGCGTCAATGCCCCGAAACATGTTCGGGACAAATTTGATGCATGGATTCAATCCAATAACAAAGCTAAGTGCTATATGCTTGTAAGCATGAGTGATGTCTTACGAACAAAGCATGAATCCATGGAAACTTCTTTTGAGATACTAGATTCTCTTAAGGAAATGTTTGGGCGCCCATCTGATCAAAGTCGTCATGAGGCTACTAGAGCCTACATGAATGCAAAGATGAAGAAAAGTCAATCTGTGCGTGAGCATGTTT
The DNA here is from genome assembly GCF_963169125.1 of Humulus lupulus. Taxonomy (NCBI): domain Eukaryota; kingdom Viridiplantae; phylum Streptophyta; class Magnoliopsida; order Rosales; family Cannabaceae; genus Humulus; species Humulus lupulus. The sequence continues at coordinate 156,328,050 of NC_084798.1, read as the reverse complement.
TGAACATGATTAGTGTACTCCATGAAGTTGAGACGCCCGGAGCAGTCATGCATGAAAAGACACAAGTAAGCATTATACTTGAGTCTTTAACTCCTACTTTTTCTACATTCACAACAAATTATGTCATGAATAAATTATAATTTAACATGACACAATTGTTGAATGAATTACAAACTTTTGAGTCTTTGAACAAGACATTCTCAAGTCAGGCTGAAGCAAATGTTTCTGAAGCAAAACCATCTTCTTCTAAGAAGAAAAGGAAAAGCAATAACAATGAATGCAAACCTAAAAAGGACAATCCGAAAAAGGAAAAGAAGTCATCCAAGGCACCCGAGAAAAAAAAGAACAATGACCCCAAACAAAAGGCACCCAAAGGAAAGTGTTTCCATTGTAATGTCGATGGTCATTGGAAGAGAAACTGTCCTAAGTATCTCGCCGAGCTGAAAGAAAAAAAGAAAGGTAAATTAGATTTACTTGTACTCGAAGCTTGTATGGTGGAACAAGATAAAATATCATGGATAGTTGATTCTGGTTCCACTAACCATGTTTGTTCTTTTTTGCAGATGCTTGAGTCCGCAAAGCAGTTGGAGCAAGGAGAGATGACTATGAGAGTGGGAAGTGGAGCGCTTGTTTCAGATAAAACATGTGGAACAGTCCGTTTAAATTTTAAGAACAATTTTCTAGTTTTGAATAATGTTCTATTTATTCCTGAAATTACTAGAAACATTATTTCTTTATCTTCGTTACATGAACAAAAAGTTGGCATTTCTTTTAATAATAATATGATTTTTATTTCAAGGAATGGGAACAATATTTGTCATGCAAAACAAAAGGACAGACTGTACATGCTTAATCCAATTGAAAAATTGCTCAATAATTCTGAATTATTTAAAGTAGCTATTCCACAAAGTAACAAAAGACAAAAGGTTTCCAAAGAAAATGACACGTATCTTTGGCACTTAAGATAAGGTCATATTAGTCTAGAAAGGATAAGCCGGTTAACTAAAGATGGACCTTTGAGGGAACTAACAGTTGGAACCCTACCGGTTTGTGAATCTTGTTTAGAAGGAAAATTGACTGAACGACCTTTCACTTCGAAGGGAAATAGAGCCAAAGAACCACCAGAGCTTATACATAGTGATGTATGTGGTCCAATTAACATTCAAGCTCGAGGTGGTTATGAATATTTTGTCACATTTACTGACGACTATTCTAGATACGGTCATGTTTACCTAATGCTTAAGAAGTCAGAAACTTTTGATAGGTTTAAAGATTTCAAAGCCTTAGCTAAGAAGCAATTAGGTAAATCTTTAAAAACACTCCGATCTGATCGTGGTGCTGAATATTTGGATTCTGAATTCAAAGATTTCTTGCTGGAGCATGGTATTCTATCCCAACTCATAGCACCTGGAACACCACAACAAAACGGAGTTTCAGAGAGAAGAAATCGGACCCTTTTGGACATGGTCAGGTCTATGTTAAGCCACTCTTCACTTCCCTTATCATTTTGGGGATATGCACTTCAAACAACTAATTACATTTTGAATGTTGTAGTGCACCAATTTTTTTTTTTTAGTTTATTAAAATTTTTGTGTTTTATTTTATTTAAGTGTTAAGTGTGGTGAATTGTTTTATTTAAATGTTGTTTATTTTATTTAGTTGTTGTTTGTTTTATTTGATTGTTTGTTATTTTATTTAATTGTTAGAATTTTTTGAAGAATATTTTTTTGTGAAATTACTTGTTAAATGATATATATTTATCTTTATTTTAAAAATGTGATTATGTGAGGTTTGGTTGAATGCACTTAGGTTCATGGTAGATAGTGTTATACCCTAGTGTTTTAGTGTGTGCTAGTGCATGGTAGCATGGTACACATGTGTAGATTTTCTACACACCTTATATTTCCTTTTATTAGATTTTAATTGAAAAAAAAATAAAAATAAAAGAAAGGGTAAGTGATGGTGGACGTGTAGCATGTAGTGGTAAAGGAATTGAATTTTTCCATTTATTTTTCTAAGGCAATAAAGTCAAATTTTGAAGAAGATAGCCATTTTTGGAAAGGAATGTGGTCACCATTTTATCTCCAATCAATTGTGATAAAAGAAAATAATAAGAAATTAAAAAGAGAAAAGGAAACTTACCATTTTATTTTGGTTAGGCTTTATTGAGAGAATTAAGATAAAGGGGGAAGGAAAGGTTGGGAAGGGCCATTTGCTCTTGGCTGCCGTGATCTAGAGAGAGGATAGAGAGAGAGAGAGAGAGTGTGGCGTATAGAGAGAGAAGGAGAAGAAGAAACAAAGGAAGAAGAAGAAGAAGGAGAAGGAGAAAGGATCAATCTTAGGGTATGGTCTTTGATTTTGTTTAATGTTTTTCTTTCTTTTAAATTTTAGTATGTTGATTAGAGTTGTTTTTAACTTGTTGTTCTACTTCTACTCAATCTTGATTTTCAAAAGAAAACCCCTAGGATTTGAGCAAGGAGGTGGTCCTGGGTTCTTGATTTCTATCAAGAGAGGTATTGACTTTTTCCCTCAATAATTTGGTTATTGGTATTTGATGATTGATGTTTTGGAGAGACTATGGATTAAAGTGGTTTGTTTGGAATAGGATAATATGTGGTGTTGATGGAATGTTTTTCTTATATTTTGATGCATGGGAAAATAGACCTAGGCGTAGGCATGGGTTTATGGGTTGGTTTGATTTTTGTTGTATGTTCATAATATGTGTAATGAGATGATTATTGAAATATGATGTTGATGATATTCTATGATTTTATGTATGTATGTTTCGGCCTATGTGGTTTGGGCATATTGGGTTGTTTTATTTTGTGTCACATTTACATGTTAGAAACATGCTAGGTTTCATGTGTATATAGATGAGGATTTTGTGTAAATTATTGTTGGGTATCCTAGGTGTTTCGGCCTAGGGGTGATGTTCAAGCATGATGTGTTTCTTATATGTTTTAGATCAATTGTGAATCTTGAAACATGATAGGGTGTATATGAGATTATGTATCAATATATTATGGTATGCATGAAAAATAATAGGAACATGTTAGGTTTAATATAAAAGCATATATGAGGATTTGTGTTATGTTATTCATGCATGTTGTATTATTATTTTGTTGGGTTACATGCATGAACTCATTAGAAAAAGAATAAGGTTTTATAAGGTTGAATATGAATATGTGTTAGATATGTTCTTTGAATTATTTGTATAATAAGAGTATGTAGGATTTGTGAATTATTGTGTTAATGAAACATGAATAATCTTGTATGAATTTTATGAGGTATGAGGTAATAGATAAAATTCATGGTGATTTATGCTTGCTGATTTTGTGAATAAATTGTGAAAAAATTGATGAAATAAGGATATGTATGCATAAGAATGACTCTAATGATAAGTGGTGTTTGTGAAAATAAAATGGTGTTTTAATTCACAATTAAAATGATGTTTTTGCACGAATAATTACCTACATATTTTTTTTTGTTATATTTTTGAGAAAATATGAGTTTTTAAAAATAAGGATGGTGATTTTAATGATAAATTTGATTGCTGTAATTTTTGTTTAAAAATGTAAAGTGTGTTTCAATAAAATGAATTTGATTGGTATTTTGAAATAAATAAATAACCTAAACAATGGTAAAATTTAAAAGTGATGCTTTTAATATAATATGAGTGGTTATTTTACAAGTTATGATTTTCTTTAATTGGATTAAGAAAAATATTGGATTTAATTCACTTGTAATTTTTAAATAATGGCTGAAAGTTTAGTTTAAAAAGTTTTAAATAATTATTTAATTTTCGCATATGAATTTGTGTTACATAAAATTAAGTATTAAAAATAATTCAAACAAAATATATTTTTCCCACACTTAATATTATTATATTTCTCTCATCAAATTATGAAATTCTATTAACTTAAATTAAATTGATATTTTTCTAAGGAAACATGGTAATCATAGATATTTTTCTTTTAAAAATAATTTCCAATGCCTTTGCTTTCTTTGTAATTTAAAAATAATAAATTGGTCTTTTATACTTTCTTAATGGCTAAATAAAATTGTTTTTTTATAAAATAAAAAGAATGTCTTGGGAGATTTGATCAACCTAGTAATTTTAAGAAGATAAACAATGGTAAACAAAACATGCTACAAGTCTATTATTTTTTTTTAAAACGATAGAAGTAGACGCATGGAATTATTATTTTTAACGCCACATTTACGCAACATTTCAACATATGCATGTTACATGCAAATTCACTTTTACGTCCAAAATTATGTCTATTATGCAACCATGTAGTTTTTATAGAAATATCATACATGTAATATAGGTAGAATGAGCATTATTCTTTTTATGACCTTATGTGTAACCAAACATATTGTATGTTGTGTGTAACTCTCACCATGTGTGCATGGCCTATGCACACATGAGTTGTATGAAAGGGAAAAATAGTAATTATATGAAGCTAAGAAATGTCGTTTTGATTATGGTATAGGCTCGTTGAGAAGTTGTGGTTTTACTTAGCTTGGACCTGAGGTAAGGAAGTTAGATAGAATTTATGATTGTTATATTATGAATGGTAAGACTGTTGTGTGAATGAAATGTTATGAATTATGATTGCCATAATGTGATGATATGATGGCTTGTATGAATGTTGTATGATATGAATGGATGTTAGCATGATGAACATGACACATAAAAATGGGTTGCTAAGGATAAGAAGACGTAACCTGAGTTACTAAGGATATGAAGACGTAACTCCATGGGCGGACACGCCAAGATTATTCAAGGACCAGAGACTCTTGTTTACCTCAAAGGGTGGTATGGACAAGTGAGCGGGCCATGTTCACAAGGAATTGTTTATGAATGTGTTATGATGTTTGGTGATGTTTATGATTTTGTTATGATGTTATGATGTTTATGATTTTGTTATGATGTTTATGATATGACGGTGGCATTATGTTTATGTTTATGATATTGATGCCAATTTTATGATGATGCTATGATGTATAAAGATGAATGATAATGTTTGTAAATTGTTGTATCTTACTTGCTTGTTGTTTGTACTTCCTTACTGGGCTTTTAGCTCACCCCTTACTTTCCCTTCCAGGTAGCAAATAAGTTTTCTCTGTGGCACGTGTGGTGATGTGGGAAGTTCTATTGTCCTGGTGTGTATGGCGTGGGGGAATCCTATGGACGAAAAGTGATCAATTAAAAATGCCATTTTTAATAAGGTTATGTTTTATGAGACTTTTTTTTAACTTATCAATGGGACTTGAATTATTGGTTGTTTTAGAACTTTGCATAAAAACTGATATTTTCTTTTAAAACTATTGGGCCCAACTTGCATGTTTTTAAGCAAGACCCCACTGAAACCTTTATAATAAGTGGCTTTCTTTTATAGACCAATGAAAATGTGAATGTTTTATTAAGTACTAGTTAAGGGCGTTTTACTAATGGTATCAGACACGGTCGTCCATGTTTACACGCTAAAGACGGGAAAATCCCACCTCACCGCATCATAAGTATTTGTTTATGTGCTATTACTTGTTTTTATTTTATTTAATTTTTGTAGTTCGTAACTGCATTAGTAAGATGCCTCCTGTATTGAAAACGACTAAGAAACCATTGCTTAAGGAGATCCGCGCGTTTCCTAAAGTCCAGCTTGACGAGGACCCTTACAATTGGTGCATAGCAGTCTTGAAAACGACAAAGGAGGTCTGTGATCGCATCCAAGGGATGATGAATAAAAGGGGAGCCTTGCTTTGGCCCATAGAGAAATTCTGGGTGATGAGTGAAGCTTTGTCGATGTACTCGGAGGCTCTTCAATAGTTGAATCGATCATGGAATGATGTTGTGCCAGAAGACTTGGAGTTTAGCACCATGGAGTTTGCGATTTGGCATTTTTTGGTAAATTATGATTTTATTCGTCTGGAGCTGGTGTAATTAAAGACTGATGATGGCAGAATAGAAGAGCATTTAGAGATGGTGCACGACGTGTCCGAGTGGCTAGGGGTGTGTTCGAGCAGTCTGCCAGGCATCCGAGCGGAGGGAAGAACGCCCGATCGATTGGGTGATGGCCGAGCGGAGGCCGAGTGTGCCCGACCAAGCCCGCACGCGTCCGAAGGTTGTGCATCTGAGGAGCAGCTGCGTGGTGCCCGAGCGGCTGGGGCTGCGTCCGAGAGGATCGCGGCATGTGTCCGAGTGGATGGTGGCAGGTGTTCGAGCGGCTTGGCTGCGTGTCCGAGTGGTCAGGAGGAAATGACCGATCGGCTAGAGGATCCAAGGAGACAACAAATTTCAAGAGCATGGGGGACAAACATGTTTTCCTGCTCATAGGGTACTACAACAAGAAAAAAATAGAATTTGAAGAATTCAAAAGAAAAGTTCAATCATGGGTTTACTACAAAAATGAAAGTTACTGACCGGGTGGAAGCTTTTGGATGACCTCAAGAATATTTTTCTAGAGAAAAAGTTTATCATACGAGTAAATCATATAATAAACTTGGGGGGAAAATGTTATCCCCAAAATTTCAGTTCGATGGCGTGGCAATCAGAAGTGACAATTGGCAATGCATGGTCAGTAAATGGCACATTAATAGTCAATAAATGTGTTGGCTCTTCGGAGTTGTGATAAAGTGATCTGACCGACCTGATAGAATTTCTGTCTGACCGGTAAAGATTTTTTACTGACCAGTTAGGAGTTTGGTCGACCAGTCAGTCGTTTTGGCCGACCAGTCATCTGTTTTGGCCGACCAGTCAGTCGTTTTGGCTGACCAGTCATTTATTTTGGCCGACCAGTCATTTGTTTTGCCCAACCAATAAAGTGTTTTGCTAGACCAGAGATGTGTCGCGCTAGACCAGAGATGTGTCATGCTAGAACAGAGGTGTGCTAGAGGAGTGCTTTGCCTATACCGACCAGAGGTGTGCTAGAGGTGTGCTTTGCCGACAAGAGGTGCTTACCTATGTCAACTGGTGAGTTGTCTTGGCTGACCAGTCACTTCGGGGATGGATTTGGTCGGTCCATGGATCAGAATCTCAGAAGTTACCGTCTACTTCAGTAAAGCATTAGTAACAGCTTCAACTCGAATCATTCTCAACTGTCGCGGGAATATCTTAGATATCCTGGAATAATAGCTATATTATTGTAATTTAAATTCATTTATACTTTATTAATTAAAGTTTGTTGGAAGAACCAAGGACCCGGTTAAAGGGAGATATCTGATGTACGATCCATGAGCCTATAAATAAATGGCTCATTGCATCATTTTGGGGGATCTGATCTTTTTACACCGAGAAAAACTCTCTAGTTTGGAGACTTTGAGACTGTTACTTTGGGCATTTTCTGAGAGAGTTTAGAGAAAGAAACTATGTATTTTTCTACTTACACTTAAGAAACTTAGTTGACTCAAGTTCATATGATCTTAAGTGCAGGATATATATATATCACAACTCCAAGTGGATTATGCTATTACCAATAAATTGGGGCTAAACCACTATAAAATTATCAGTGTCGTATTTTTCTCTTGAAGGTTTATTGTAGTTTTGACGTCTACTCGTCGTTGGCCAAAATCGTGGTCAATAGTTATAGGTCCATGGTCCCCGAAATGGCTCAAACAAACACTGACAAAGGTAAATACAAAAATGGGCAAAAGGACTTATTTGATAAGTAAAATATTTTTCTATGCATTAAACATAATTATTGTATAATTATGTGTAATTAATTAATTATTTGATTTAACAAAAATATAACTAATTTTGAATTAATTTATTTTTGGGAATTTTGGTATTTAAATAATAATAAAAATTGGGAAAATCACATGCCTTCCTTGGCATGTGATACACGTGTAGCACAGTGCACAGTCACTGTGCTATACGCATAAGAAGCTCTTAGTAGTTTCTTAGTTCCACAATTTTAGTTATTTAAATATTAAATAAATAATGAGATATGGTAATATGATTAAAATATTATTCTTTAAAAAAAATCTGATAACTGATTAGTTATTTTTAAATTGTTTAAAATAACTAATATTTTATTTTTAATATATTGAATATATTAAATATAGGATATCAGTTTTTCAGAATGATACTTTTCAGAGATAGAAAATATATCGTGAAATCTCTCTGAGAGAAAGAGAATAGTGATACAAGCATAGGTCACTGTTCTTCACAAACTTAGGTCCAAACTTTATCAGATCTCATGTGTTGAGAACATCTAATAAATAGATTTTGCCTATTATTTTGTATAGCGAGCCCACACTTGTTCTTTGTGTGCTGAGAATATTTTGGAAGATCTTGGTGTGAGATCTCAAGGATTTTTTCCATACAAAAAGATAGCAGCAAAGAAGGACTTGAGGTAATTTTCTATTCATATCTTTGATTCAATATATATATATATGTATGTGAAGAAGTAGATCTAGAAATCTTGTGGGGTATTAACAATTTTGATTGTTGTCCCATTGCGTATAATCTTTGATTTGATCTATAAAAACCAACAATTATAACATAAAGTTTGAATTTACACTAAAAAAAATCACGAATTCCGTTTTTTTCATATGCGGGCCGCGACTTGGTCATTCCTAGGTTGCGACCTGTATCTATTTTAAAGTCCTTCCAAGTCTGCGTAGGTCTTCAGGCACCACGACTCAGGCACTATCAAGTCGCAGCCCGTGTCTTGATGTCCTCCTGATTTAGCCTCTGACTTCCACTAGCATTGGGACTTATAAGGGCAAGTCGCGACTCTAATTCCCTTCAACAACTTTTTAGCTTCTGACTTGACTAGTGTAACGCCCTGGATAACCAAGACCATTAAACTGTCTGTTTATAATTATGCACGACTTCTAATCAAGTCGTTTAGATGAAAATGTGACCCTAAAGTCATAATCGAGCGAGGGTTAAAAGATTTTGGTCATAAATGAATAATTTTTCATTTAAATAAACGTTCAGTATGTGGGATCCCAAAAATAGGGTTTAAAGGACAAATTTATAACTTTCAAAAGTTAAATACAAGCAAAGGCCATTATAATTTCAAAATACACATTTTAGGTTTTTTGTCTCTGTACAATCCCTCAGTTGTGGCGGACGGGCAGCTGGCAATGTACACCTCACCCCCAGAGCTCTCTAACTCTTGGTTGACCCATCATACCCTTGCCTTTACCTGCACCACACAGAACCCGTGATCCAATGCCCAAAAAGAAAACCATATAGTAATGCATAATAAATAATAACAATCAAATGATCCATAAAGTAGTTAACAAATTATTCAGCATGTCATAACAATCACCTAAGAGAGGACAATCAATGATTCACAAGCCATTCAACCTAGTATTTTAACAAGCTATAAGCACCAGATTAGCAATGGTAAACATATCCATACTCATCATACAATGCTCAGGGTTGACGCCCTTAGGCCGCACCCTCTATTTAACCCACTGACTCTGGCTCGCTTAGGCAGAGCTCAGTGAATATTTAGCTGACCTCAGCTCTCAGTGGTCGAGACGCGTCCTATGCGCAAATATTAGTCCCGACACTCTTAGGCTGTTTATTTCATGCTCACATGGCATATCATAATCATACAACATTTGTATTCAAATATAGGGAACCCTAGTCCCAACACAACGACACAAAAGGGTGCAGTTTTCTAACCTATAATTCTGAGCGAAGAAAGTGAAATGGTTTCGAGCACGACCCTTAGCCCCAAGCCTTGGAGATAAATCTAGTCAGAAGGGCCAATGGGTATCCATCAACTTCCAATCAAAATAGAATACCTATGAGACAAAAACTAGCCTTCGGGACCTCACTTTCTACTAAACCGGGTAGTAGAAATTGTCCCGAGCACCTAGGTTCGAACCCCTGAGCTCTACCAATTTTTGAAACAATTCTAAGGCTAAAATCCCCAGGCGTGTCACAACTTGGCTTAGTGGGTTGCGACTTGCCCCCAAGTCAGAGAGCAAGCACCCCAGCTAAAAGGGGAGGCGGGTCGCGACTTGGCCTAGTGAGTTGCAGCGCGCCCCCAAGTCAGAGGCATCCCCAGGCCAAAATGGCCACATGCGCCGCGGTGCCCCTAGGTTGGGTTGCGGTGCGCCCCCTTCAAACCCAGAAAATTTGGGTTTTGCTGCTCCTTAGCCAAGAACACCCAATTGAACCCATAATTTTCCATATGAATTCCCCCCAATTTAACATAAAACTAGCCAAAAATTCAAGACTTAATGACACATTTTTAATCATCAAAACCTTGGATACAATACCAATATCACTGTATCATCTCCACCAGAATCAAATACTCCAAAAGTCTAGACTAATACTGCTCAAGAACATAGAATTTACCAAAATCAACTCATCAAAACTCAAAGATTAAGACTAAAGCTCTTACCTCAAATTGGAGCTCAATTTCCCAGCTGAATCCCCAAGCTTATAAGTTGAATTTCTGACCTCCAAGCCTCAGCTAAACCTTTCCTTCAATTTCCTCATTCTAAGCACTTCAACCCAAGCTAAGCTTATTCCCCTTTTGCTTCTTAGCTTCAAATTCCATCAAGGGAGAGTGAGAGAGAGGACGTATTTGAGAGATGAGAAAGGGTGAGCTGAGAGCTTTCCTTTAGCTTCTAGTCCTCTCTATTTTCCTAAGTTTGAATATATCCCTTCAAAGAAAAGACCATTTTTCCCTCCCACAAAACACTTCATCCTTTAATCAATCTAAGGGTATAATAGTCATTTGCTTCCCATCCCCACTAATTCCTCAAGTGTTCCTAATATTTATTAATTAATTCCGTCATCCAATTAATTATCAATTATTTATCCAATGTCTAATAATCCCTGATATATTTTCTAAATTCACGAAAATACCCCAGGCTCCCACCCGAGCCGGGTATAAATCCCCGCCGTGACTATTTCACCAATCCGCTCACTAGGACCATCTCGAGCCATGTACTGCAAATATATCCACATAATAATGTGGTCTTAAGAATTTATTACCTATAATAACATTTATGCCCTCAACGAGCCAAAATTACAAATATGCCCTTATAAGCTAAACATGGCCCACATGCATATTTAATACTCATAAACATGCATTTCACATATCCACATAATCACATAATCATACATTTAATCATTAAATCACACATAAACCAATTATGCCCTCCCGACATGCTAATCAAGGCCCTTAAGCATTATTAGTAATTTTGGGTCGTTACAACTAGAGTCGTGGCCCTTAAGTCCATGCCATGACTCTAATTCCATTATTTCCCAATTTATGCCTTCTAACCTCATTCCTTCATCAAAAATTGATTTTAACTCGTCCTTAGCATAATTTTGAGTCGAACAACCACCAAAAGCTTCATTTTCCCATATTTTCTCTTCTTTTTACATTTTTCTCATGATTCAATGCACCAACCTACAACAAAGGCAAACAAAAGCGTAATCTTGCACAAAACAAACATAAAGACTCAAGATTACCAGAAAAACAAATTCTAAAACGACACTAAATGAAGTTATCAAACTCCCCGAAACTTACTTTTTGTTCGCCCTCGAACAAAGGACTCAAAACAAACCTAGACTCTAACAACTAAGACAACGTCCACAACATGAATTATAATAACAACAACACTTTTGCCTCAAAATCATGAATGCTAATCATATAATTCTTAGAAAACTACTCAATAATTTATTCAATCCAGAATTTCGATCTAAACACTCCATCAACTAACATTTTGGATTACCAAGTCATGATCATTAAATAAGCATATTTGAAATCAATTATGCTGGCCAAATTCTTTCCAATCAATCCATTCAAACCAAATAATTCCGTAAGCTCACTTACTTGCTATTCTCCGCTAATAAATCATGATATGCATAAGATAAAAAAAATATTTTTTAAGCTTACTCTACTATAAGCACATGACCAACAATCACCGACTTTACTCCCATAGTAATACAATCCCATAATCCCCTTTCTTGTTTTTATTTAGAGAGATATAAAATATATTTATTTCAGATGATAACTATGCTCCCCCAAACTTGATTCTTTTATATATTCATATTGAGAGTGTAAGTTTTATTGAACCTCTTTTTTTTTTTTCAATATATATACTCTCTCTATTCTTTTGCACTTTTCATTTTCTAATCACACTATATTCACAAATAAACCCTATTACACATCAATCCCATAATTTTTTCAATCATGTGCTCACAGTATATTAGGGACGGATATATAAACAAGTTTCAAGTATTAGGTTTAAATATGGACTTAGAACAAAAAGATACAATGCTAGGCTCAAAAGGGGTAAATAAATGATCAATTAATTTCAGGTCGGAAAGAAAAGCTCAAACGATCCAAATGATAGCCTAAATCATATTCTTAAGCATATATGATATATTATTTCGCCTCAAATAACAAGTAAGAAAGTTCTAGAATTGTAGAAAATAATTTCCACTTTCTATTTATCATTCCACTAACCAATTTCAACAAGCATAATCAATATAAAAAAAATCAATTTAAACATCATGACAAGATATTCAACAAATGTTGTCTAAACTAAAATGAACTAACAGAGTGTTCAATCAAGCACTTAGATTTTTTCAGATTTCATTTTCTTTGGATTATACGCATAACATTCACTTTGTTCTCATTGGCACTTGTTGTCAATCATCATTCGTGTTGGTACTAAACACACTAAAATAAAAATCTACATTAAACAACTAACACAAACTAAACAAACAACACACACAAAAAAAAAAAACAACAAAATTAAGCTCCCTCCCCAAAATTTAAGCTAAACATTGTCCCCAATGTTTAAAAATAAGTAAAGAAACAAAACTTACTTGGTGCGAATCACTTCAAAAAGGTGGTGGATCTGGAAAAGGATGCCAAGGTGGTGGATAAGGAAAATACTGTCGGTCCACCTCCTGATTTGACCACTGGTAAACCAACTCATTTTGTCTATCTGCTTGAGCTCGATGATAATCATGAATCTCCCCCAAATAATTATGACTATGTTGGTTTTGCCGGATGAGATAATCCAATCTAGCCAGTTGCAGATTTAGTGGAGCCTCAAGTGCCAAATATGGAGGATATGCTTCTCTCCTCTCCTCCTCAGCTGGCCTTGATTCTTCTGGTTGAGCATGGTCATGGACAGGTTCATCGGCTGCATCTCTTTCTTCTTCAACTCTCATAGGCCGAGGCTGCGCTGCAGGTGGCTCCAAAGAGGGGGCATTTATTTAAACATCGCAGTTCGAGAAATGGACCCCATTTCCTTCCGATAAATATCACTAGGATACTTAGGTATCTCCCACAATTCACATAGATCAGTAATCATTGATCCATGCCCCAAACTAGCAGTGGTAGTCAGTCGACATAAATCCTGAATAATAGTGCGGATAACTCGTCCAATATTGATGGAGAGTCCCATCATAATAACATACACAAGAAGACACCGATCAGTTCCCACTTCAGTTAAGTGAGGTGAAGACACCGATCAGTCCCATCATAATAGGCATAAGCCGCGCACTCACAAAGAGAGTCCAGGCCTTCGCCATCTGATTCATTTGAAACAGTCGGAAATGCTTTGGTTCTCCATTTTGCATTACAAAAGTAGCACTGGGAATGCCTAACGTTTCAGCCACTTCAACCCAATCAATCTCACTTTTATAAGCCAACAGATAATATTCATCGTCTTCTTGTGACAATATCGGTAATTGATATAAGGCATCAATATTATCAATATTACATTCCACCAAAACCCCTATCACAAAAACCTTCCTATTAACTGCTCCTGAGAAATTTGCATAAAACTAATAGACCATAGAATAGTTAGCCTTGGGCATTTTATCATCTAAAAAAAGTTTCCAACTACAACGTTGAATTTAAGCCCGAATGAGGTCATAAGTTTCTTGGAGATAATGGTCATCTTGATATTCCATTCTTCTCTCTTGAATTACTGGACGTTGAGATAACCTTTAATAATGATCAAATGCATCCTTACTAATCAAAAGAGTGGGATCAAATTCCTTAGGAGGTGATGGTGGGGGCAAGGCTGGCTGAGGTTGGGGTGGTTGGGTGTGGGAAGTGGTATGGTGATTGGCACTTTTAAGAGACGCAACCCTAGTAGGTTGTTTTTGGGGACCCATAATCACACAATGTATCAAATATGATAACAAAAATTTGGCAGCACTTCCACTAATTTATCGCACTTTCCTCAGCTGATTATGTAACGCCATGGATAACCAAGACTGTTACACTGTGTATTTATAATTGTGCAAGACTTGCTAATCAAGTCGTTTAGTTGAAAATGTGACTCTAAACTCATGATCTAGCTAGGGTTAAGAGATTTTGGTCATACACAGATAATTTTCATTTAAATAAACGTTTAATACATGGGATCCCAAAAACAGAGTATAAAGGAAAAATTTACAACTTTCAAAAGTTGACTACAAGCAAAGGTCACTCTAATGGAAAAATACACATTTTCTGTTTTCCTGTCCCTGTTCATCGTAGCGGACAAGCAGCTGACTATGTACATTCCTCCCCCAGAGCTCTCCAACTCAGGATTGGTCCACCTTACCCATGCCTTTACCTGTACCACGTAGCACCCTTGAGCCAAGGCCCAGCAAGAAAACCATATAGCATAACATAAACAACACAGAAAATCATATGACCCATAAGGAAATTAACCAGGTATTTATCATATTATGACAAACACATAACCAGTGCTAGAAATCAACAAATCACAAACCATTTAAACCAGTATTCCACATGTTATGGGAAACAACTTAGCAACAGTAAACACAACATAGTTGTCATACAATATACAGGGTCGACACCCTTAGGCCGCACCCTCTATTTAACCCACTGACTCCGGCTCGCTTAGGCCGAGCTCGGTGATTATTTAGTTAACCTCAGCTCTTAGTGGCTGAGCTGAGTCCAGTGCGCAAATGTCAATTCTGGCACTCTTAGGTCGTTTATTTTATGCTCACAAGGAATGTCATAATCATACAACATTGTATTCGAATGTAGGGAACCGAAGTCCCAACATAGCCACATAAACGGGTGCAGTTTTGTTACCTTTAATTCCGAGCCGGGAAAGTGAAATGGTTCCGAGCACGATCCTTAGCCTCGAGCCTTGGCGATAAACCTAGTAAAGGCTCTAGACATCTCTTCTGCCAACTATCTTGATATCTGAGTAGAACTAAACCACTGCCCCGGGCCCCTTCGGCTTAATGCATCCGCCACTACATTGGCTTTTCCTGGGTGGTAAAGAATTTCACAGTCATAGTCCTTTACCAATTCCAGCCAACGTCTTTACCTCATGTTCAGGTCCTTTTGGGTGAAGAAGTAGTTCAAACTCTTGTGATCGGTGTATATCTCACACTTTTCTCCATATAGACCACACTTTCCTAGAATAATAGCCAATCCATTCCTAGAATAATGTCAAATCCATACCTAACTCAATCAAGTCTATTGATAGCTCCCTACCATCAACCATCACTGGCAGTGCTCTAATCCATCTTCTGGAAACTACAAGTTCTCCTATAGGAAAAATAGTCCCGAACCCCGCATTGTAATACTCACTAGGTCTACATAATCTATCACTCACCTTACTAGAAACAAATGAATGTGTAGCACCGGAGTCAATCATTACAGTAAAAGGAGAGCCAGTGCTAGAAAGCTGATCTGTCACCACCGAGGGAGTAGCCTCAGCCTTTGCCTGCGTCAAGGTAAACACTCGAGCTGGAGTCAAGTTGTCCACCTTCCCTGCTTCCCCTTTCTTCATCGTTAGGTAGTCCTTCTTGAGGTGTCCCACTACCCCACACACATAATAGGCCTTGGCCCGAAATTCGCCCAAATGGCGTCTTCTGCACCTCGTGCACTCTGGGTAGCTCCTCCATGTGTCACTGCCTCCCTGGCGACCACCCTGAAGACCCCGACCTCTCTTATCAGGACCGATAGCAGTCAAAGTGTTAGGGGTCTTCCTCTTCAAATCACTGGGGGCCCCGCCCCTACTAGACCCAAAATATAGAGGCACCACCCTGCGAACCTCACACCTTGCAGCGTTCTCCCTCCAAATCTTGTTCTATGCTTCCTCAGCAGTAAGAGCCTTCTCAATAGCCTGGGCATAAGTCATCCCCCCAAGTACTGTTGTAATTCTCACATCTCAGGATATCATAGAATAAAGCCCTCTAATGAATCTATCCTGCTTAGCTGCATCAGTATGCACAAGGTCTGGTGTGAACTTCGCAAGCCTGTCAAACTTCAAGGCATATTCTGTAACTATCATGTTGCCCTGAACTAACCCCACAAATTCATTCACTTTCGATGCCCTGATGGCAATGTTATAATACTTCTGACTGAACAAATCCTTGAATCCATCCCAACCCAGAGTAGCAACATCTCTAGTCTGTGATGCCACTTCCCACCAAATGCGGGCATCCTCTCATAGCATATATGTGGCATAGGCCACCCGATCATTACCCTCTACCCTCATGAAATCTAGAATAGCAGTAATCATACTCATCCACTGTTCGGCCTTCAGTGGATCTGGTCCTCCCTCGAAGGTTGGAGGGTGCTATCTCCTGAACTGCTCATACAGTGGCTCACACCTATTCATAATTTTCGGTGTCTGGAAAATTGGTGCCACAGCAGGTGGCACAATAGATGCAGTACTCCCTGATAGACCCTGCTATCTCAGTAGATGGATCTTCTCTTCCTGGCTCTGAAGCTGGGCTTGCATGTCTGCCATAATCTGTTGCCAGTTCTCAGGGACTGGCGGAGGGTTCTGGCCCTGGTCATCCTCTCTAGCCTCAGACCCAGTGTCAACTAGTCGTATAGATCTCCTTGGATGCATAGCTATTCAAGTTAATCTGCAATCAACAACTCGACAATCAGACTATGATGACAGGGTAACAATCGTTCCATAATCCACTATTGGAACACAATCAATCACAAGCAAACAAGATATGACAATTATCCAAATATTCATTCACATGCAATGACAATGCTAATAAGCACACCTCAATATCAACACACAACAGTCAAGGGCCAGGCCCTATCAGTATCTCATGCTCCCTATTAATCAAACAAATGAAAGCATTCATATTCCTTTCCAAACAATTAAGCATATAAACATGAATATACAATTACCAAACCCTGAGTCGAGCTTGTCTTTAGCGGCGAATGTACTTGTCCAGCCAGTCTTCAGGAACCCTTATGTTGTACCATGATTTTAGCACGAGTTAATGCACTCAGCTTGGGTACAACTGACAGATATACGGAGAAATAGACGAGAATGATATATGATTTTATCCACGTGGAAAACTCGAGATTCATAGTGGTCATACACGGTGTAAGGCGTCCTGAGTTTATCCCGAACTAAGGATGTAATGGCTGTGAAGCGTGAGTTAATAATTTTAATAGCTATCAAAGCACGAGCTTGGAGGAGATATCTAGCTCGTGATAGTTCTAGTATATTGCATACATGCGGATCCCCAGAGACTCAGGATCCCTTTATACGTTTATTTATGATCAGGCTGTCATATTAATTATTTGAGATAGTAGGAACCTGTTTATTATATTATCAAATCATATCCCAATATAAATGGGAATTATTTGTATTAAATGTAATTATTATGTAAATGCGTGATTGACTCACGCGGTTACCTAAACCTGTCCATGGAATTCCCTTATAAATACTGGGAATGTTGGATAGGAATAGGGGGACCATTATTCTGTAATACCAAAACTCTGCCAAAATAGAGAGAGAGACATCAGTAATATTGACTCGTGGTCTAGGTGGATTTTAACCATTGAACCACGTAAAAGTTTTGTGTTCTTTAGTGAATTCATATTATTATTCATTACGGTTTACTATTAAGCACTAATCTGCCTTGTTATTTCTTAATACACTGTTGGCAAAAAACCGCGTCAACAATTTGGTGCTTTCATTGAGAGCAAATTAGTGCTTCATCAAAATCCCAGTCGATTTTGATCATGGTGCTCACTTGTTTAATGCATGATAATGAGATAGAACAACCTGGTGGGCAGGAGGCTAATCATACCATTGTTCCGAATGAACATGGCCCTGAGATTCAGCAGTGTCCGCGAAAAAAATCGGCAGGTCATGGCGACACTGGGAGTTCGACGTCATTGCCACTGAATCAAAACCCAGACCACCTAACTGTAGTCAAGTTGGAAAACATGCAATTGAAAAGCCATATCGCTAAGGCAAACAGGCAGATTGAGGAGGTTTTGGCTCGGTTACCCTTCTTGCAACTGAAGTTAATGTCAGAAAGAGGCAAAGTGGGTCTTACAAGTCCCACAGGAGTAATCGATCCAAACCAAGTCGATCAGTCAGAACTGCCACCCCAAGTTCTGTACCTACAGGGTGAGATTGCCATAATGCTCAACCCAGTGGTCCTCACAGGGGTCATCAGAATGTCAATCGGTCGCTTACACTACACCAAAAACTACTTTCCACAACACATAATTATAAGTTTTTGGAAAATGTATTATAATATATACTAGGTGAAAAGTGGTAAAGTAATAGAAATAAAATATTAAAAAAACCAGCCTACCCGATACCTTTTTTCCCCTTCTCCTTCTCGTCTCTCTCTTCCCTTCGCCCTAGCCGCACTCCCGTAACCACCATCATCCTCAGCTCTGACCACCTAACCACCATCCTCACACCCATTTTTCTCCAAGCCAAGCTCCAAATCTCAGGCACCCGTGAACCCAACCCCCGAACCAAGTGACCCCAGGTGCGAGCCCACCTCTGCGTGCCTTTGACCCAGTGCGACTTCCATTCGCGGGCCACCACCAAGCTTACGCTCTTGAGGAGAAGATGAAAGGTTCTTTTCATTTTCCTTACGACATTTTGTTTATGATTCATCGCCATCCCTCGTTTCCTTGAACTGTGTTATATGATCATAGTGAAGTAATTTAAAATTTCTTAATAATAATAATTTAGGGAACTGTCCAAAATTTTGCAAGTTTTTTAAGCTAAAGCCCTTTGTCCATAGCCGAGAAAAAGAAGAAGAAAAGATGCAGCAGAGAAAATCCACATATTGAAGGCCTACTGGAACGAATGGTTTCGATTTCTCCTACCGCATGGTCATTGAATCTAGTGAGTTTCATCTCCTATTTCGATTCAATTCAATTTTTATTTCAGTTTACTGTCTGATTTAATCTCTTTTGTTCTACCTCATTAGACCTGGCTTTGGTTCTAATGTAAGTTTTTTTTTATTTGAATTTGAATTTTAGGGTATCAAAGAGTAGCTGAAGGAAAGTCCCACCCCTCTAAGCTAATTTTTGTTCAGGTATATTTGAATTGCTTGCTTGTAATTTCTACAAATCATTACAGAAATTTCATCAAGTAGCTGCTTCATTTTACTTAGTGTAATTTGTATTTTAGATTTCATAAACCATTCAATTTGACAGAACTATTGAAAATAATATATTATGTCTTCAATTTGTTGTCCTTGTGTTCTTTTCCATTTCTTCAAAGTCGAACCACTCTTCATGTCAGTTCATGTGGTGCTGTGTATGCAGGTATTAGGAATCTTTTAGCTGTGATTTTGTTTCCCATACTTATGTATTCTTTCCAAATGGGTGCAACTGGTGCAGCAATTTCCACAGTTGTGTCTCAGTACGTGTTCTTTGACTAGCATTGTAAATTTTCTTTAGTTTTTGCTGTGATAATCCCTTGACATAAGATCTTGCTCGAATGTTTATATTTCAGATATGTTGTCACCTTCTTAATACTATGGTTTCTAAATAAGAGAGCAATACTACTGCCTCCAAAGATGGGATCATTACAATTTGGAGGATACATAAAATCTAGTAAATTTGGTTTTGTTTTTCATTTTTTTCTTAAAATATTAAAAAATAAAAATAATCCTTATGTTATTGAACTTCCCTCTTTTGTATGAAGATGCTTTCTTGTCTTACAATTTGACTGAAGCATAACCAGTCAGTTGATATATAGTATGTTCTGTTTTTTAGTTTACTTTTCTTTAGCAAAAATATTACCTGTTTCTCTGTTTAAGACATGTTGACCTTTTTCTTTGCCTGTTATAACTAAGGTGTTATATTTTTATTTGATTCTTTCATATATTTTGGGATGTTATAGGTAGTTTTCTTCTTGGAAGAACTCTTGCTGTTCTAACAACCATGACTTTGGGGACATCAATGGCTGCTCGTCAAGGCCCAGTTGCAATGACTGCTCATCAGATATGCATACAAGTATGGTTGGCTGTTTCGCTTCTGGTTGATGCCCTGGGTGCATCTGCACATGTATTATCTCTTTCTTTGACTTATATTGCTTGCTATAATGTTTTGATCCTACTAAAGTTGCCCTTGTTTTGGACCACTAGTTTTGGCAAAGTTCTGCTTATTATTATTGTTTTTTTTTTTGCTCATACTAGACAATAATAGAGGGATACTTTAGTTTTAAATCTGTTGAAATTTCTCTCTGCATAGTCAGCGTCTGCACATGATTTGTCTCTGTTGATTTATGAGTTGTTTACTTGTAGGCTTTGTCTGCAAGTTATATGTTTAGAGGTGACTATAAGACAGTGAAGGAAATTGCTCACTATGTGCTGAAGGTAAGGTATTTTTTTCTGTGTTAATTATTTATCGAGTTTTCTTGTACCTAAAGATTTTTTAATGTCCTACCCATTGAGCTTTTATACATTTTAATTTAAATGCATGTGGTGATTTCATGAAATGCAGAGAATGAAATTCTTGAATATATTATATGGACTACTGAAAATTTGTTGCTGGTTCACTTCATCTGTCTCTGTGTTGCCTTCTAGTTTCTTTTAAGGATCTTGATATTATATTATTTGCTTGTGGAACTTATTTTAAAGCATACTAGAGCTTTTCTGGTAAACATATTAATGGTGTCATATGCGTACTTACTATACATAATGACTACTGTAATGCATGTTGGTGAATTGGATTGCTTACTTATTTCTAATGGTTATATTTGATAATGGTTGAAGCGTGTCTATGAGTTTGATTTGCTATTTTGTATTGGAATGAAAGATAATTAAAAAGTGGGGATCTATTTTTGAACCTTGTTTGCTTCAATCTACTAATTGCTTACAAAAATAGAAGAAGCTCTATTCTATTTTTGTTTTTTTTTCCTATAAGCTAATTTTTAGTTTTGTACCTATATTGTTAGTGGTCTTGGAATTCAGTGATAGCGGATGCTCTGTTTGGCAGTGGAATTTTCTCTTCGTTCATCTCTTAGCTTATTGTTTCTCTTTTGTGTTTTTTGATGGTTTAACACAATGCTATCTTTTGGGTTATTAGCTTTCTGATTTGAACAACACAAAAGAACAATTTCTATCAAATATTACTTGATGTAAATACTATGCTTTAATTTATCTTTGACTTCTATCACTTTGCTTAGTTTATGATTGGTCTATTTTTCAAAACAAAATAATTTACCAAGTAAACAATAGACTTTATAGCATGTAATTCTTGAGACTAGTATGAATACAACTGATTTTTTATTAGAGAGCAAGCCTTATTTTTTTAATTTGTAAATATGATTTTGTTTTTCAGCATTTGGGTTAGCATTTATAACTTGAATTTCAAATTGGAAGGTCACTTTTGTTTTAATACTATGAAAATTTCAGGGTCATGTATAGTTTCTCCTTGAAATTAACATGATTTTACTTCTCGTTATATAGTTTCTCCTTTAATTTTCCTGATTTTACCTAACTGAAGAGTTTCTACTTCTATTTTTGTTGTTATTGAATTTTTGGAGCTTGTTTTCCATGGTCAAAAATAAAATTTTATTTTAGCATGAATGAAAAAGATAAAATATACTGTAGTTAATGCATCACTTTATGTCTTAATCAATTGTTAGTAACTTGATCTTGGGAATTGGTAGTTTAGTTTGTTGGCTGGAATTTCATTGCATTAGAAAGCTTCAAGGAGCTTAGTTGATACAAGAGGAATTGTACATTCGTGTCTTGAAACTTGAAAAACTTGAAAAGTAGGAAAACCTCGCTGAACCCATTATTTTCATGTTGCTGGTATGTTCTAAAAATTTCTGGCTGTCTTTGTTCGTGTGATGTCTAAATAAACACAAGTGTGAAATGTACAAAGTACATTTGATTAAATATTTGCACTCTAGTCATGTTGACTGTGATATACGAAATGGGGAGTCTTATGCAGAATTAAATCAATACTTAGAGTTCTCAACTGTAACTTTAATGAAATTTATTTGGAAAAAAAAGATGAATTTTTTAGCTGTTGTTTTCAATTTTGATCCATAGTACAAATTGCAATCTATGAAGTAAGATTCTTCTTCTTGATTTAGGAGCCTTATTGTTTTGGTGTGGTAATTATGTTGTTATGCATTGCTATTTTTGAATTTGACCTTTTGTTGGTGATGATGGCTTTGTATTTATACAGTGTGGAGGTCAAACTGTCTCTAAGACTACTCTAGTTACCTTTCCTTTTCTTTTGTTCTAAATTTTGAGTTTCAAACAATTCAGTTCGATTAAAAAACATTGGAAAGCTAGATGATAAAAGCATTTGTTTGCTTCGATTTATTGGCTTAATCACTTTATCATAATTAGCTTTAGGTTTCTAAATTCCATTTGCTATGAAATATATTATTGATTCACTTTTTGACTTGGAACTGATTCTTTCCGTTTTCAGCTCAATCCAAGTCTTTATGACAGTCATCAAATATATTCCTCACGTTAGAAATGCCTAATTTCTCTTTTCCCCATTAAAAGATCAATTGTTTTAAATATAATCTTATGTAACATTAGTGATGAAATAATTTAGCTATCCAAAAGGTTTTCTTTTTCCTTTCTTATTACTGTATGAGTAGAGAATTAGAGACAGTAATACTATGTTGTCAACAGTTTTTCTATATCCTTTGCCCCTATAAGTTATTTTGATGGTTTCTTTTAGGAGACTGCTCATGAGACAGTAATACTATGTTGTACTTTATGCGTGCTTTATGTTTTTGAAGTAATGTGGTGCCTGCATAATAGTTTCTTATTCCCAGTTTTTGTTTCTTAATATTTGAGTTGTTTAAATATGGTTTCAGTTGCTCCTTTTTGGGCAAGTGTTTTTACTTATTAGTTTTTGTTTTAGTGTGTTTTTGTCTCATCCCATTACACTCAGTTTAGCTTTTTTTCTCTGTCCTGGACTGGTTACATTTGTTGAGTTCATGCAAAAAAATTTCAAATTTCACAGCTGTAACTATTCTGTGAAAAAGTGATTGTTTGTTAATAAAAATATCCATATTTTGGTGCACGTATATAAGTGAACCTTCCATCATTATTTATGTACACAGATTTAGAGAGCACTAAGAGAAAAAGAAGAGAGAAAGAGAGAGTTCAGTGAGTTATAGAGGTTGGAGTTCTTCTGAGAAGCTTGTTCAAAGAAAGCTAAAACTGAGAACTTTTCTCTTTGTACTGAAGCCTTGTAATTATTCTAGATTTATCATAGTGAAAACTCACGTAGGCCAATTCCATTGAACCATGTATATTGTGGTGTTCTTTTGACTACTGTTTTTATCATTCATTAAAGTTTGTGATTTGTTTCTGTTTCTGGCATTATTTCTTGTTTGTGTTTGTTCTTTTTTCTGGTTTGTTTTATTGGTGTTCTTGGCAGGTTATTAAAGGGTTCAATCACTTTCAATAACATCCTCTATGTAACAGAACGGTCAAACTAATTCTTCTTGTTTTTCTTATTATTGTAACACACTTGCACTATTCTTTTTACCTTGCCTTTCGTTATTGTAAAACACTTGCACTATTCTTCAGGCAGGTTTCTTCTCATTTTTCCTTAATTGATGTCCAAGAGATGGATGCATTAGTGTCAAGTTTTAATGCTTTTGAAACTAAGGAAGCAGGCCCACTAATTCTAACATGGGCAGTGTTTCTTTGACTGATTTCATCACTTCTGGGAAAAGAAGAAAACAATGTTCTAATGGTATGCATTTCAGTTTGGCTTTTTCTTTTCTCCCCTGCACTATACTGTTACAGTATTTAATTAACGTTGTATATGCAGGAGATTTATCATATTAGCTATGTTCGTCAAGCTTTTGAAGATGCATCTTTGAGATTTTTTCTTGAGATCCTCGAGAGTGACTTATTAAATGAGTCAGATGTAAGTTATTTTAGTTTATCTAGGTTCCTATGTAATAGTTGAACTATGTTAGTTACCTAATATGCGAATTCTTTTTTTTTTTTTACCTCACTTTATTAGTTTAATATTAGTTTCAGGTCCGTGATCTTTTTTCAATTTGTTTGTTTCCTTAGGGTCCTGTTGCTGGTTATCGAAGTGTATTGAGAACTTTTATTTATGCATTTATTGCATCTTATGAGATCAATATTCAGGTAATTAGATTAAGTATCTTGAATGACCTCAAGTTGTTTATTTTATTTATATTAATATTTTCTATTTTGTCTATGTTGCAGCTGGAAGACAGGCCCCGAATTCTTCGATGTGTTTAACGGCATGAATAGTAGGCCGGGAGGGCCGTACTTGCTTAATTATGTTATTAATTGATAAAATGCATGTATATGTTGATTATGTTATGATATGATGTGAAATGCATGCATGTGAGTCCATATTTCTATCCACAGGGGTGTGATGGTAATTTGGCCCGTTGAGGGTAAATTGATTATTTGTTCGCATGTTGGTGATATAATTTGAGACCACATTATGATGTGGGTTTGTTCGAGCCATTTGGCATGAGACGATCAAGGAATGTTAAATATCAGTTTGGTCATAACGAGCTTAAGCTCGGGGCTCGGGGTGAGTCTCGGGGTGCTTTTAATGATTAGAGTGTTACCGGGCATTAAAGGGTAGCGGGAGGTGAATTATTGGTGTTCGAGAATATTGAGATTAGCGGGAATTGGGAAGCGTTAATTATGATTAACGGGATTAATGGAAAGTGCCAAAATTACCCTTGAAGAGGTTTTAGAAACTTTTAAAGACCTAGGGGTATAAAGGTCTTTTGGCTTGGATATATCTGAGCTTGGAAGGCTGTAGAGTAAAACAGAACCAAAACAGGGTAAGAAACCTCCTTCCCATACATTCATCTCTATAGTTTCTCTTCTTTGGAATTTTGAGCTCAAGTGTGGAACTAAGCTAGGAAATCAAGGGGCTAAGGTTGTGGATTTAGTTCAGCCATTGGAGAGGGTTCAATACCAAGTTTGAGGTAAGCTTTGACCATTACTTTTTCTGGTTTTGCCCTGTTTTAAAGATAGTTTTCAGCTTGTGTTTTATGGAGGATTGTTGGAATTGATGGAGGTTTTAGTTGGGGTTTGTCTTGGGTTATGATGAGGGAGAGTTATGAGTGTTGTTTAGGGGTTTAATTGTGTGTTTGGAGGAGGTTTTGAACTGATTTGAAGGACTGGTTTGGGAGGAAAATACAGGGGAAAAGTTTTAGTTCGTGTGCTGTCATTTTGGCCATTCTGGGCTAGGCGCCGCGGCGCAGTTGTAGTGCGCCGCGGCCCTTGGCATCTGGCAGGGGAGGCCCCTTCTGTCTGAAGGGCATGCTGCGGCGCAGCAGGGGAGGGCCGCGGCCCTTAAGGTAAATTTTGCCAAAAAGGTGTTTTTAGCATGAGGATTTAAACCTAAGGCCTCGGGATTGAACCTACTACCCGGTTGAGTAGTGTTTGATGTCCCGGAGGTTAGGTTTTGGTTTGGGAACCTTTTATTATTCATTTTATTGATGGAATCCCATAATTTGGTTATGACCAGGTAACCGCTAAAGGACCAAAAGGTCGATCGTTCTCAGGGTTACTCTTTTATTTGTTCTACCTCGGAACCCGGAGGTAAGAGAACTGCACCCCAAGTGAGACATGCATGGATGTTTGTGAGGCATGTTGATTGTGTAATATGGACATGAATTGAACATGGAATGCTTAGCATATGTTGTTCACTTGTGCATAGCACTGACTTATTAGTCAGGTTTGGCAAAGGTGCTAGTATCAGCTGTGAAGTTGTGACTCACTAGTCAGGTTCGGCAGTGGTACTGGGCACTGGTCACGTTTCCCTGACTCATCAGTCAGAATTGGCAAAGGTGTTAGTATCAGCTGTGAAGCTGTGACTTATTAGTCAGGTTTGGCAGTGGTACTGGACACTGGTCACATAGTGCTGACTTATTAGTTAGAACGGCCATAGCGTGGCTCACACAAGCCAACAGAGATTAGATCTAATCGACTATTAGCATTGAATGGCTCAAAGAGAATTAATGCCAGACCGACCCCGAGGGTCGAAGAATGAAATAAGCGCTTGGAGGCTAGTGGTTTACCTAGCAGCCACTCTCCCCCGCTAAAATCATGTGACGTTCACTTATTGGTTTGAAAGCTTAACGTTCAATGTGATTATAATGATAATCATTTGATAATGTTTATGAAAAGTATTATGTTTTCTTGCTGGGCTTTGGCTCATGGGTGCTATGTGGTGCAGGTAAAGGGAAAGAAAAGCTCACCTAGCCTTGAGTGGAGAGCTGATGTGGTGATGTGTACATATGCGGCTGCTTGACCACCACGGCCAAGGAGTTCTCAGAAGAACTAGGGGGTTTACCCTATTTTTGCCGCTTAGGTCGGCGGGATTGTAAATCTAAAACAGTAATGACCATTTTGTACTGAGAACCACTTGTAAATGTTTTGTTTAGCTCTGCAGAGCAGTTTGTAATAAAAATCTCCATTTCCTTTTTATTGGTTTTATGCCTTAACCTGTTAATTACACTTAGAGCACGTTTTTGACCAAAGGACTCAGGTAGTGAGTCAAATTTCCGGTCCACCGTTCACCGTAACTGTTCTGGGGTAGCCAGGGCGTTACACTTAATTTGATATTGGATATTCTTTGCAAAGTTTATCGAGGAGAGGTTTGGCTGCATAATGATTGTCTTTCAGGGTCATTTATTGATTATTTTGTTGATTTTTCATTGGTGGTTCTATTAAAGTTGACATTTTTCTTTTCCTTCGTAGTTTTTTGATTGGATTTATTGCTTTAAATTTTTCAGGAATCACTTTGCAGTTAGTTTTGGGACAGAGAAAGTTTTGTTGATGGTCCTATTCAGTGTCTTCTTTGAGGACTGTGGAACTTATTCACCTTTTATCATCCTTATCTGAAGGAACTTGGCCAGCAGAATGTGTGTAAGTTTCTTTATTTCTTTGCATTGGGTTGAGGATTCTACAATAATTTCTGTACGTTTGTAAATTCTACACTGTACTATATCAGCGTAATTGACTGCGAATATGTATCAGTATTTTGTAATTACTTGTTAGTGCCCAAATAACTTAAGGTCTAGAGTTTAGTACCTGTTTGAGCTCCATATTCTGTTACTCCTCTCCTTTAAATGAGATATGAGATTCAATGGATCTACCCTAGAAATAATAGTATCATTCTAAATGCTTTTGTAACTCAAATTTTCCAAAATTTTAACATGCTGTCTCAGTAATTAAGCACCTGAACCAGATATGTCTTTAGGGTGAAATTGAGGCCCCTTTAACCTGAAAATGTTAGTGTTTGTTTACTGTAATATGTATCTATTCACTGTGTGATAGCAGTATTTTGAATTTTGAAGTATGTTCACCTGGTATTGCTTGCTTAGGTCTTATATTGTATACAATTATATTATTTGATTCATATTATTTAATTTTTTTAAGCATATACCTTACCTTTTATCTGCTATTGCAGGAGAAAACTGTCTCTTTCTCCATCAATTGGAGGAGAAAAGGATACTTAATTTTGAAGGCTTTGTGTTGGGTAGTTGTAGAATATTGTGCTGAAAGTAGTAACTTTTCAATATGTTGAATATTTAAGACTACTTGAATACTTAAAGAACATTTTGTTGTTGATGACAGTGTTGAATGTTTTAAACTAACTTGTGGATTGTTAATACAATGTTGAATGTTTTTACTTTTTGTTATTTGAAAATCAAGTTCATTTGATGATGCTAGTATATATTAGAAAGCTAATTTTAATTATATAAAAAAATTAAAATATAATAGAATATATTAGTGTAATATAAATGAATATATAATGAGAATTTAAATTTATCTAAATATTAAAATAATACAAAAAATGTGTTATAATATCTATCACAATAACACTTTTTATGTAAAGAATTTTGTTATGCAAACTTCATTATATAACACAAATAATGTGTTATACTAAAGTGTAGTATAACACAAAAAATGTGTTATACTAAAGTGTAGTATAACAATAAAAGTAGGTTCCTGCGATTTTCCCCCTCTTCCATGGCGAAGAAGAAGAAACTGGCAAGGAAACCGGTGACAAGATCAATAGCTCAAGGCTTGCTTTCTATCCAAAATGAGAATATTCAGACAGAAATAGTTCATGAAGATGTTGTCGTCAAGGGAAATGTTCAGGCGATGGGTGAGACCCTAATTGAGTCTGATTTGGGAGAGATCGCCGATTGTAAATTACAGGAAGAAGAGCCAAAAGCTCCTGAGTTGGCTACTTCTAGCTAGGCGGACAAAGTGGAAGCTGAAGAGTATCAATCTTCGGCCCAAAAGCATTGGAATCAATTCAAATCGGGTAAGCTTTATTTTAGTGATCAGAAACTAGAATATGCTGAACCACTGGTTAAGGATGGTAAGAGTATTGCTCTAATTGATGTGGATGAAGTGAGAAGCCAGTCGGCTAACTGGAACTCAACAGTCATTTGTATGGTTCTTGGAGCTAATCCTCCAATGGCTGTGTTTGAAGGATTTATCAAGAGAGTTTGGGGTCATCTAGGGATTGCTCAAATTGCTAGGATGACAATGGGTCTAATAACGGTTAAGTTTAATGATGAGGCTACTCGAAACCATGTTTTGGAGAATGGTAGCCTTCATTTTGACAGAAAACCAGTGATTGTTCGACCATGGACAACCGATTTAAGTGAGATTCGTCTGATCCGCTCAGTACCTCTGTGGATTAGATTACATGATCTTGGCCTTCAATATTGGGGAAGCAAATGCCTTAGTGCTTTAGTTAGTACTATAGGCAAACCGATAATGGTCGATAATTTTACTCGAGAGAGAACTAGAGTTTAGTTTGCTAGGATTCTAGTGGAGGTTGAACTCTCAGACAATCCTCCTAGGATTATACATTATTGGAATGAGCAAGGTCAGCTAGTGGAGCAAGGGGTGGACTATGAATGGCTGCTTGTCAAATGGAGGAAAGTATTTGTCAAAGTTAGTGTGTTAGAGGAGAATAATCAATTTGTTCACTGCCTTGTTAAAATGACAGGTCACAAACACTCTTTTAATGTTACTTTTGTTTATGGCCGAAACAATTTGGAGGAGAGGAAGGCCTTATGGCAAGGTTTATCTCAGATTGTTCGTCCAATTTATTCCTGGATGATTTTAGGAGACTTTAATGCTATTTTTACAGCAAGGGATAAAAGTGGGGGAAAGCCTGTTTCTCAGATGGAGCTCTTGGATTCTTCTCAGTGGCTTGCTATGAATCATTTGGAAGCTCTAAAAAGTACTGGCTCCTTTTTTACTTGGACTAACAATCAAGATGGAGCTGCTCGTATTTACTCCAAGATAGACCATGTTTTTATAAATGAGGAATGGTTGGATGGGTTTCCTAACACATCAGCTATGTATAATTGGGAAACAATTTCAGACCATTGCTCGTGTACTATTTCTGTAATGCCAGTAGAGAATATGGGTGTAAAGCTATTCCGGTTTTACAACTTCTAGACTGAACATGTTGACTTTAAGCAGATGGTTTTAGACAATTGGAGGCAGCTGATGAATTGGACAGGTTTGAAGTCAATTTTTTTTGAAGACAATGAGGTTAAAGCATAAATTAAAGAGATTCAACATGGACTGTATTGGAGATATAGCAGTCCATTATCAAAAAGCTAAGGACCAATATCAAGAAGCTTTGTTTCTTGCTCAACACCATCCTAGCAATCTTACGTTTCAAGACAAAGTTAAGGTTACTGCTGAAGATTTTAGAATTCAAGAGCAAAGGTATCATAGTTTTTTGTGTCAAAGGAGTGAGATAAATTGGCTGAGACAAGGTGACATGAATACTGCCTTTTTTCATGCTTGTTTGAAGAAGCGTAAGGAGGCTAATAGAATAACAACTTACATAAATGAACAAGGAAGGGTGGTGGATAATTACTCTGAAGTTGTTTATCATTTTCTGAACTATTTTAGAGGTATAATGGGGAGTCCTAGTTCTGCTTCCAAGGAGTTAAACAAACAGTGTGTTGATAAGGGTTTAAAGCTTTCTTTAGATCAGCAGCTGCTTTTATTGAAACCATTCACGCATAAGGAAATTCGAGGTGCCATGTTCGGTATTTCTAGCATCAAATCTCCGGGCCCAGATGGTTATGGTTTAGCATTCTTTAAGGTGACGTGGCAAGACATTGGTGATGAAGTTTGTAGAGCAATAGGTCAATTTTTCGAGACTAGTTTCTTACCAGAAGAGCTTCTGAATACTTCATTGTCCTTGATCCCTAAAGTTGACAATCCTAATCGGGCAGTGGATTACATGCCTATTGCATGTTGCTCTACAATCTATAAATGTGTTTCAAAGTTACTTTGTTCTCGATTAGCCAAAGTCCTCCCTATTTTAGTTCATGCTAACCAGGGAGCTTTTATTCAAGGAAGATCTATAGCCCACAATGTCTTAATTTGTCAAGATAGTATCAAGAATTATAGAAGATCTTCCATCTCACCAAGGTGTGCAATTAAAATTGATATAAGAAAAGCCTATGATACAATAGATTGGAGGTTTATTGAGGAGCTTCTAAAGGCCTTATGTTTCCCAACTAGATTCATTGGCTGGATTATGACTTGTTTGAGTAATACATCATATTCATTACTCTTGAATGGAAGGGTTCAAGGTAGGTTTAAAGGTGAGAAGGGTCTTTGCCAAGGGGATCCAATTTCCCCTCTGTTATTTGTTCTAGTCATGGAATATCTAACCCGAAGCCTCCATTTAGCAGCTCAAAATTTAGCCTTCAGGTATCATCCTATGTGCAAGAGTCTCAAACTCATTAGCTTATGTTTTGAAGATGAATTATTGCTATTTTGTAAAGGGTCCCTGTCAACAGTTAAAATTATTAAGAATGTGATTGGGGAGTTTAGTTCTGTGACGGGGCTTCAAATCAATGAAAGCAAGTCTCAGGTTTACTTTGGGGGAGTTTCAGTTCCTGAAAAAATTCTAATTTCTACTGAGTTGAATCTGTTAGAGGGATCATTTCCTCTTAAATACCTTGGTGTCCCTATGAGGCTTACCAAATGGAAGCACGAAGATTGTGATATCATCATTCAAAAAATCAAAATGAGATTACACAGCTGGGCAAGTAGGCACTTGTCTTTTGTTGGCAGAATGCAATTAATGCATTCGGTTCTGTTTGGGCTGAGGAACTATTGGATGAGTATTTTTGTTCTTCCCCAAAGAATTATAAAGGAAGTTGAGAGGCTCTGTCGTGGTTTTCTATGGGGATTTAATGGCAATAGGAGCAAGATTCATATGGCTTCTTGGGCAAAGGTTTGTCTTCCTAAAGCATATGGGGGGCTCAGATTCAGAAATGGACAAATTTGGAACTATGCTATCTTGGCTAAGTATATTTGGGCGATCTCTGAGAAGCATGATTTGCTGTGGGTAAAATGGATAAATTAAATCTATCTGAAAGGCTCAGACTTCTGGTCCTATGGGCTGCCTCCGGATACTAGCTAGTATTGGAGGAAATTATGCAATCTAAGAGGCAAATTCAGTTGTGATGATATCAAGGCTGCTGGTGTAACTGGGAAATTTCACTCCTCTGTCCTATACAATAGTAGTCTGAGCCAACAACAGGTTGGCTACTACAAAGCAATTTGGTGTAGATTATCTTTGCCTAAGCACAGGTTCCTGTTATGGAAGGTAGTTAATGCTCAACTGCTTACTTGTGATAACATGCTTCGGTTCAGAGTGCCTCTTGACTCTCTGCTGTGCCCGGTTTGTGGTAGTTTTGATTAAAGTCATTCCCATCTGTTCTTTGAATGTACTCTGTCGAAACAGGTGTTGGATCAAATTTTCAAATGGATGGCATTCAGAGCTTGGCCTTATGAGTTTGATAGTTGGAGGACTAGCTCTCTAGCAGAAATAATGGCTTCCTTTTTCATATAACTAACATGATATTAGCAGCTGTAGTATATAGCATCTGGAGGAATCGTAATGGTTGTATTTTTGACAATTTCTCTAGGTATGCTACCAGTATAGCTTCTGAAGTAAAATGATTAATTCAACATCGGCTCTACATTGTTAGTAAGAAGAAGCTATCTTCCTAGGAGCAAAGAGTTTTATCACAAATTACTATGTAAATTTTAGTTGAGCTGGTCTGTTGTTTTCCTGAATTTGTGTGAGTTTAGAGTGTTCTGTTAGTTTTGGTGAGGCTTGCTATTCTTAGCCTCCGGTTGTTTAGCCTGGATATTGTATTCATTTGCTTGTTTGATTAATGAAGTAAATCCCTTCTTCTTGATCAAAAAAAAAAAAAAAAGTGTAGTATAACACAAAAAATGTGTTATACTAAAGAGTAGTATAACACAAATTTATAAGTATTGAAATGTGTTATATAATCGACTATAAATAATACAATTAAACACTTATCTATTTATTAAAATAGCACAGAAAGTGTGTTATCGTTGACAGTATAATAACACATCTGTAAAACAATGATAAAGTGTTATGTAAAGTACCCTGACCTACGATAACATAGTCGGTCTTAACACATCAAAAAGTGTTATGGTATGTTTTGATAACACATTTTTGGTGTTATTAAAAGCATTTTTTCTTGTAGTGTTAGAACTGCAACCCCAAGTTTGGTGCCTCCTTCACAGGTCCCTAGAAATGCTCATGGAAATTCACGAGGTGGGGCTGGGATAGACTCACAAAGACAAAATGTTCCAAAAAACCCTCCTACGTCACGATCGGATTGTCAGGTGTAGAGAGCTAGAGACAATGGAGTAGAACATAGGTGGGATAATTTAGTCCGCCTGATGGAACAAGGATTGCCTCACCAATAAGGCATCCCTATTCACCCATAAGACATCCAATGCACCTCGTCCTACACAAGACATTCCAGCTTATGGAGAAAGTAGGAGAAATCTTCCCCCATCAGCCAATACTTACATCCCACGAATACGTGTTGAAAATCCAAATCCTCGGCCCCAACTACGAGCTGTAAGCTTCGCAAATGGGAGTTATTAGACCAATATTCTTCATAGAGGTAGGTCTGAGGGAAACCTAAGAAATTAGTTGAGTTCACCACCGAGCCCTCGGTACGATCCATAGCCCGATTTGCGCGATCGTCTGAATTCGCAGAGGAGAATCCAGCTCGGAATGAAGATGTTAGTTATACTCAACAAGAGGGAGGTCCATCCATAGTACGCGATAATGGGAATAGTGCCCCACCAAACCAAGCTTGAGCTTGGAGGGAAATAACCCATCAAATGCATACGATAGGAAGGGAGTTATTGAATAGCCCCCAAGTAATCTAGGGACAAAAGACCCAACCCTCGAGATACTAGCTCTGATGGAAGAACAAATGAAGAGGCTTTTATCTGGAAAAGACTAAGAAAAATGCGACTCATAGGATGAGTTTGAGCCTTTCGCTCCGAATATTGCGACAACCACATATCCAGTAGGCTTCAGAATGCCACAATTGTCAAAATTTGATGGAGATTGAGATCCGTTAGAACACATCGTAATGTTTAACACCATGATGATGGCCCACAATGTCGGGCTCAATCTAAGGTGTATTTTATTCCCTGCAACTCTAGTCGGGCCAGGCAGGCAGTGGTTTAAGCAATATAAGAGGCATTCCATAAGCTCGTGGAAGAAGTTTTCTTCTGATTTCAAAAAATCATTCCGAGCTTCACAGGAGGCTCGGGTTGATACCGATTCACTGGCTAACGTAAAGCAGCAACTCGGTGAGACGTTGAAGGCATATCTAAGTAGGTTCGCCAATGTCGCTGCACAGGCTAGGGATGCTGATGACATCTCTAAGCTAATGGCATTGAGGACAGGAATTCTCATCGGGGGCAACCTGTGGCAAGAACTCCAAAGAAAAGGAGTTAAGAGTGTGGATGAATTCTTGGCCTGAGCTCAAGAGTGGATTAATCTAGAGGAGGCGCAATCTTCCATTGCGGGGACCAGCCAGACCCCCGTCCATCCCATTGGAGCAGTAACAGACGGTGCAGCTAAGGCTCAAACCATTGCCCAGAATAAACAAGGGGGAAATAACAAAAGGAAGGGAAATGGCGAGGGCGACCAGAGCGGGATGAAGAAAAATAAGTCCGGGGAGAAATTCAAACCTATTTACACTACTTATACGACCTAACAGACACTAGGGAGCACATCTTCCTGGAAAATTCTACTCGCCTTCCATGGAAAAAGCGAGAGCCATTGAAGAACCAGAGAGCGAAGAGATATTCTTCAAAGTTCTGTCGATTCTATAATGACATCGGGCATAACACTGATGACTGTCGACAACTAAAGGATGAGATTGAAACTCTCATTAGAGTAGGACCTTTGGCCCAGTACGCCCAAAATCGGGTGGTCCCTAATCAGCCCGTTGGGTCAAACCCTCCATCAGTCCCTGAAGCTCCAGTAAGTCAAACTGGAGCTCAATCAAATCAGGTCAACCCTCCTCTGATAGTAGGGGGAGATATAACTACCATTTCGGGAAGACCTCATTTGGCAGGCACGAACAGCGGGGCCCAGAAGAGGTACATTAATGAATTGAAGTCCCATAATGGAGTGGAGTTCGTCCCGCAGCAGCGGTTATCGAAACAACAACAATTGGAAAAGCAACCAATCATTTTCACATAAGAGGATGCTAGCCACATCCAATTCCCACATAACGATCCCTTGGTCATAACCATTCAGTTCACCAATCGGAGGGTTCGGAGGACACTGGTAGATAACGGAAGTTCTGTGAATCTACTTTTCAGGTCCACCTTGGAAAAAATGGGGTTGTCTATAACAGATTTGAAGGCGACCTCAATGACTTTGTACAGGTTTTCTGGTGAAGGGTCGGCAGCCATCGAGACGATCGGATTGGTAGTGACATTGGGAGAATGCTCGCGAACTATTTCAAAGTTAATTGAGTTTGTGGTAATCGATTTTCCAGCTGCATACAATACGATTTTGGGCCGACCTGCGCTGATGGTGTTTGAATCCATAACCTATACCCGCCACCTAGCAATAAAATTCCCCTCAGCCGTGTGAATATGCATCGTCAGAGGTGATCAGCTCACAGCCAAAGATTTCTATAGCATTTCTATGAAGAGAAAATGACAACCCAGGCAGCAAGCTATGGTCATAAATGACGGAGGTGAGGAGTCCCAAGAAGTAGAAGTTACTTGTGGGACGGAAAAACCTCAACAAAAAGAGGATAGTAATGTTGCCCAATGCGATGGCATTGATCCACGGATGGGTGAAGACAGGCCAGAGCTCCAAGCCATAGAGGAGCTCGAGGAAGTAAACATTGACCCTAAAGAAGCTTCAAGAATCGTAAAGGTTGGAAAGAATCTTGATGGTAAAAGGAAGAAGGAGCTGGTCGATTTCTTACAGGAGAATCTGGATGTTTTCACCTGGTCACATGAAGATATGGTGGGAATAAGTCCAAGTGTAATCATGCACACCTTAAATTTGGACAAGAACGTGCCTGCGAAATCCCAAAAATAGAGACGGCTGGGAACGGTCTGACCTGAAGCTCTTGAGGAAGAAGTAGCACGACTATTAAAGTGCGGGTTTATCCGCGAGGCAAAATACCCGATCTAGGTCACCAATCCCGTGCTGGTCCCAAATCCAAATGGGAAATGGAGGACCTGTATCGAATTCTTCGATTTGAATAAAGCTTTTCCCAAGGATTGTTTCCCACTACCAAGGATTGATCAGTTGGTATATGCCACGGCAGGTCACGAGCTCATGTCCTTCATGGATGCGTATTCTGGATTAACCAGATTGCGATGAATCCTGTGGACCAAGAACATACTAGCTTCATGACCCCAAATAACGTATATTGTTATAAAGTTATGCCCTTCGGGCTGAAGAATGTCAGAGCAACATATTAGTGCTTGGTCAACGAGATGTTCGCTAATTAGATTGGGATAAATATGGAAGTGTATGTCGGCGATATGCTTGTCAAATCAAAGACTGCAGATTACCATGTAGCCAATCTAGAAGAATGTTATGGAATCTTAAGGAGGTATGACATGAAGCTGAATCCTCAGAAGTGCACTTTCGAAGTGGCATCTAGAAAATTTCTGGGTAAACACGAGGGGGATATAGGAGAATCCTAAGAAAATTAGATCGTTGTTAGAAATGCCCTCGCCCAGGTCGCATAAAGATGTTCAAAGCCTGATTGGAAGGGTACCAGCTTTGAATCGTTTCATTTCAAAATCTGCTGACAAGTGCCTACCATTCTACAACTTGCTCAGAGGAAATAAAAAATTTGAGTGGACTGAGGAGTGCGAACAGGCGTTCCTCGACCTAAAAATGCACCTGGCTGAGCCCCCAGTGTTATCTAAGCCAATAGCTGGAGAACCTCTATTCCTTTATCTGGTAGTGACAGAAAATACAGTCAGTGCTGTGTTAGTTTGAGAAGAAAACTCTGCTAAAAAACCAGTATATTATATAAGCAAGAGACTTCTCGGAGCTGAATCACGATATCCACTGATAGAGAAACTGGCATTCTGTCTGATATTGGCTTCCAGGAAGCTCTGACCATATTTCCAGTCCCATTCAATCAACGTCATGACCAAACAACCTTTAAGGTAGGTTTTGCAAAAACCTGAAACGTCGGGACGTCTGTTAAAATGGGCTATCAAACTTAGATAGTTTGAGATATTGTACGTACCACAGTCCTCGATCAAAAGTCAGGCCCTTGCTGATTCTATGGCTGAATGCACCGGGTTTCAAGATGAGCTCTTGAAGGAGCTGGTGCAGGAGTTATGGAAAATATTCGAGGATAGATCATCAAACGAGAATGGGTGGGGAGCTAGGATCATTTTAATCTCACTTGAAGGGCATCAATTTCATACAGCTATGAGATTCGGATTCGAAGCATACAACAACAAAGCTGAATATGAGGCCTTACTAGCTGGGCTGAGAGTGGCAAGGGAGCTGAAGGAGAAAGCCGTCCAATGCTATAGTGATTCTCAACTCGTGATCAATCAGGTATTGGGAGAATATCAAGCTCGAGGTACCAAGATGGTGGCCTACCTAGCTAAGGTGAAGGGAGAACGGTCTGAATTTCAGTACAGTTCTATTGAACAGATACCTCGCAGCAAAATTCAAATGCTAACACCTTGGCACGACTTGCCACCACAAAAGAAGCTGAGACATTGAATGTAGTGCCAGTGGAGTTGTTGGAGAGTCCAATTGTAACAGAAATGATAGAAGTCGAAATGATCGACACAAGACCGACCTAGATGACACCCATAATGGAATAACTCACAACAGGAAAGCTACCTGACGATACAAAAGACGCAAGAAAAAAACTTTATCAAGCCTCGCGGTACGTAATAGTGGATGGAACCTTGTATCAATTTGGTCATTCCTTACCTCTTCTATGATGCCTTCTTCCTGAGGAAGCCAAAACCATTTTACAAGAAATACACGAAGCCTTTTGTGGAGATCATGCTTGGGGGAAAAACATAGCACTGAAAGTACTGAGGCAGGGTTATTTTTGGCCCACTTTGACGAAAGACTCAATCTCATATGTTCAGAAGTGCAACAAATGCTAGCGTTTCGCTACGATTGCCCGAGCTGCTCCGGTCAAGATAACGATGATGTCATCCCCATGGCCATTTGCGGTATGGGGAATTGACCTAATAGGTTCCCTACCTATGGGAAATGGAGGAGTTCATTTTGTGATGGTGGCGATCGAATATTTCACGAAGTGGGTGGAAGCCGAACCTCTGGCAATAATCACTTCAAAAAGAGTCCTAGACTTCGTGGTGAAGAGTATTATATGTCGGTTTGGGCTTCCTAAAAAGATTGTGTCAGACAATGGGACACAATTCGACAGCGATCTCTTCACTGACTTCTGTGAAAAATATGGCATCACTAAGAGTTTCTCCTCAGTAGCATATCTGCAGTCCAACGGGCAGGTCGAGGCTGTGAACAAAACCCTTAACGCGAGCCTAAAGAAGAGGTTAGATGAGGCCAAAGGATTATGGCCCAAGCAGCTCCTACAAGTACTTTGGGCCTACCGAACTTCACACAGAACCTCCATAGGACATACTCCTTTTTCCTTATCTTTCGGAAGTGAGGTCGTGCTTCCAATTGAAGCCATGGTAGCCACCCACTGGCAAAGGTCATTTAGTTAAGAACATAATGATGGAATACTTAATGCATCTCTCGATTTGATTGAAGAAAAACAAGAAGAGTCGCGGTTACAACTCACCCATTATCAACAAAAAATCACTCGCTATTTTAATTCTAAAGTTAAGAAGCGCAGACTCGGACTGGGCGACCTGGTTCTCCGAAGAGTTTTTTTAGCAAATAAAGATCTCAAGGACGGTGTATTAGGCCTGAACTGGGAGGGACCATATCAAGTCATTGAGGGTTTGCATGAAGGAACTTTCAAGATAGTTCATCTGAATGGGGAAGTAGTCTCGCAGACCTAGAATGCCCTACATTTGAAAAAGTATTATTTGTAGTACAACCATCAATGTAAGGCTTATTTATAAAAGCTATTTGATTAAATAATAGATGGATTATTAAATAATTTTTTTTAGGGTGTATTAGTTCTTGTTCTAATATTTGTAAAAGCAACCAAGAAAGATTCTACTTTCTGGTTACTTGGGGGGCACATAACCCAAGATTGGAAAAATTAAGCTTGCTTGATAAGATTAAGAAAATTAGAAGATTGGAAAAATTGATTATTCAACAGCTTTGTAAAGCTCAAGTTTTCAATAAACCTAGCACGAACTAAGTTTAAAGTCATTTAAAACCCTGGACGTAACCAGGTCAGAAACTTAGAAGCTTGGAAAAATTGAGTATTCAATGGCTTTGTAAAGCTCGAGTGTTCAATAAACCTAGCGCGAACTAAGTTTAAATCAATTAAAACCCTGGACATAACTAGGTAAAAAAATTGGAAATTCGGGAAATTGATTATTCAAGGGCTTTTTAAAGCACGAGTTTTCAATGAACCTAAACTGAACTAAGTTTAAATCATTAAAAAACCTGGATATAACCATGTTCGAGGCCTGATTCTTAACAGGTATGATGCAAATAATCAAACAAAAACTTGGATATAACAAAAAGTCTGAGGGCTCTTGCAGAAGTCGAACCTTGAATTTAGCAAGGTACGAGTCCCACAACCCGGGCTCCATAAAAAAGAAGCTCTCGTCCTGGTTGAAAGCCCAGCACTGGTATAACATCTCTTCCATGGATGATGATGATGCCCCCCTTTCCTCCTTGGCTTTGATCTCAGCCTCGAGTAGTCTTGCTTTAAGCTCACAAATCTTGACCTGAGCTTCAGTGGCTTGAGCTTGTGAGGCAGATAATGCCGTTTTTGCTGCCTGCTCATTTTCTTTGGAGGTGGTGATAGCCACCTTGGCAGCTTGCTCATTCTTTTGAGCAGGTGTTAGCGAATCTTTGGCGGCCTCCTCACTTTCCTTGGTAGCATTCAAGGCGGCTCTGGCAGCGTCTAGCTCGTCCTGGAGCTCATCGTTCCTGGAATGAGCCCAAGTTATAATGTGGTATTGAGTCAGGACGGACTACAAAATAACAAAACAAGTCAGAACTCAGAAAATATATAAAAAAAAATCATCACTAGACTTGAGAAAACTTACAGTAAGATTCATCCCCATAGTAGACTCGAAGACATTCTCCGGGCTGCGCTCCTCAATAGTCCTCAAGTCCCTCACGTTGGCTTTGTATGCATGGCCCACCATATGAGATGCTGTCTCATATATTATTCCCCAAAAGGCCTTAGGGATCCTCTCCAAGTCCTTATGATCCACTGGTATTCGAACAGTGGGAGCTTTGGCCTGAATGACTTGAGGAGGTACGAACATCTCGAGAGGGGGGGGGGGGGGGAGGGGGAAATGGCTCGCTAGCAACATTCATCGGAGTTGGCTGATGAGTTGAGCTCATGTCCTTGCTCTTAGCCCGAGACTTTGAGGTATTCCCTATTGCAGGAGTGGTCTTTTTCGCCACCCTGAGCCTCTTCACAACAGGGCCCGCACCGGCCTTCCTAGCTTGAAAGGCAGTTCATAGGTCAGGAGCTCCGAGTTGTTCCATCTCTTATCCTAAAAAGAATAAAAGGAGTTAGTTCACAAAAATAATGTTTCAAAAAGAATGAAAACAAAGATCCTACCCTCTGGGCTGGGGGAGGAGTCTATTATCACCAGTTCGGGTGTTTTGACCGGGATAGGAACCACCTCCGACCTCAGAACTAATGGAGGAGAAGGGGAATCTACAGGTAATACCTCTTGGATCCTAAGTGGTTCAGGTTCTTCCTTGGGGCTGGACTCATCTACATATTGTCTGAACCTAGGGGAAAATGCACCCTGGAGCAGAGAAGGCCAGGACCTATGGTTTGTCCCGTATTCTTCAAAAATGGCAGTTCTAAAATTTAGGGTGTTGTCAACTACGATTTTTCCCCTAGAGTAACTATTGTCATGGCGTACCACTAGGTGGTCTATGCACTAGAGTAGGGTTATATTTAGATCCCGGTTGGAAGGATGATGGTGGATGAGCTGATTCAGATTATACCGAAGTAACCTAAAATTGGCAACAGTCCTATCTAATTCCCTAAAGGGGTGTGGGTTACCTTGGTCGGAGGGGCCTGTTGCTGCCATTGACGCAACTCGATCTGGATTGGGTTCCCGGACAGCCTCGGCAGCTTGTCTTTTTCGCACAAGAGGCACCTCAGCCTCTTCCTCCTCGCTGTCCTTACAAAACGATAAGGCCTCGCGAGGAGCGAGAAGGTCGGGGATGGTTAGGAGCGGAGCCCGGGTCCTTAGAGCTAATGTATGCCTCTCTCTGATAAGCTTGCATGCCAACATGGTGGCATCACTCAGGACCTGACGATAGTCCTTTTTTCCAGGGGGAAGTCAAGATAATTTTTCGTACTAACCCCTGAGGGTCACAATCTTTTCCGTCCTCGCAAATATGGCTGCACGACAAACAAATTCAATCAAGACATGTATAAAAGAAAGAAATATCTTAAAAGGAACAAAAATTCACGAGTTAAATTTACAAGGATAGAAGACTTACGAGGTCAGTTGAAGTAATGGTGTTCACAGTTTTTGAAGCCATTCGACATAAAGAATAAATCTTTATAATCATTTGGATGGCTCGGGAACTTAATGACGAAGGTAGAGTTAGGGAATTGCATGAGGTAGTTGAATCTGTCACCGTGTCCCCTCTGGTTGGGGCTTGCCTTGAGGAAGAAGAAGTACAATATATCTGCTGGGGTAAGGACCTCCCACTCGTGTTTTAGGAACAAGTATTTCAGCCCCGCCAAAAGTCTATACGAATTTGGGGGGAGCTGGAATGGAGCCAGCTTCAAGTAATTTAAGAAATTCACGAAGTATTGGTCAAGGGAAAGGAAGGCCCCAGCCTTCAGGCGCTCATCACTCCAAGATGCGTAGTCCTCTTGGAGAGGGGAACATCTCTTTTCCCCTTCGAATGCAGGTCGGGCGAGGAGAGTTCCATCTCCGACCTCTATGTTGTGGCTCAACATAACTTTATTCACTCCCCTAGGTCGTGATCTTGGAGATGATGCACTCAGCCTTGAAGTACGCGTTGGGATCGACCACGAGCTCCTTCTCCACCACCGAACCAAAGTGGGGGATGGGAGATTTGTGGGCGACCTGCTTCCCCTTGTTCTTCTGTTGGGAGGACGAGCTCGAGGCATTCTTCTTTGGAATGTTCTTCTATTGAGGAGCCATCAGATCACCTAATGACAAAAATGACCTAGTTAGTAGGAGACCTAAGATGATCTAAAACCATGACGCGATAGTATGGAGAACGAAATGGGTTATTTTGATTCTATGGGCTAAAGTTAGCCTCAGCCCCTTCACATGATGCCACGCGATGTCCTAGGCCACACACCTCGGTTTCTTAATAGTTCGCCTGATATTTAGGGATCCATGTGTCAGAAACGGCATGCCACTACTTTCCTTTGAAAACTAGTTTTGTGCAAAACCACTTAAAGAATCGTAACCCTTAAGGTACCTGGTTTTTTAACCTAGAAACCTTACGATTTATTATGCCCCAAACAGGTATTTCCTAAACCTATTTGAGATTAGAATTACCCTAGATTGACCCAGAAAATTAACCAGTTTTATGAATACCATCATATTCGGTTTCACTTATGGAGTTTGAAATCGAAACCTATTCCTTATGAAGATTCAGAAATAGCCTACCAATAACTACAATAAGTGTTGCAGATGAACATGGATAAGAATAGAAATTCCATTGGATAAAAAAAAAAGAGAGGAAAACACTCTTCAAACCAAAGAATGAGATACTTACAGGAAGTGTGTTCGTCGATGGTAAGATGTATACTCAACAACGGGAAGCTCCGGGAAAGCTTCTGAATGTTTGGGCACGATGAATGATTTTGGGGATTCTGGGAAAGAA
Source organism: Humulus lupulus (assembly GCF_963169125.1). Taxonomy (NCBI): domain Eukaryota; kingdom Viridiplantae; phylum Streptophyta; class Magnoliopsida; order Rosales; family Cannabaceae; genus Humulus; species Humulus lupulus. Next base: position 156,285,442 of record NC_084798.1, on the reverse strand, counting down.
GGGAAGTTTGGAAGTTCAGAAAAAGGAAATTTTTAAATACAAAGCTTGTGAAGTTTGAAATTCGGCCATCCTATTAATACGTAAATTGTGGAAATTAATCTGGGCAATCCAATTGGGTTAGTTCAAGATCCAAGGGCCAAGATTAAATAGACCAAACAGCGGAAAAAAGTTGACAAGATAATTATTGCAGTCCACGAAACCCGAACAAACACCAATTGTGGTACACCATGTGTCCAATACTCGAGTAGTAGGCAGGCGAGGATTTATGTGACAGAAGTATAAAAGCCCCTACTGTGTAGGTCAGAAAGTGACGACATCATACATGTGCAGGAGCTTGGGGGAAAATGTTGTACCGTGATTTTAGCACGAGTCCATGTACTCAGCTCGGGTACAGCTGCCAAAAAAATATACGTAGAAATAGCCGAGAATGATATCTGCTTTTATCCACGTGGACAACTCAAGATTCATAGTGGTCATACGTAGTGTAAGGCATCCTGAGTTTATCCCGAACTAAGGATGTAATGGCTGTGAAGCGTGAGTTGATAATTTTAATAGCTATCAAAGCATGAGCTTGGAGGAGATATCTAGCTCGTGATAGTTCTAGTATATTGCATACATGCGGATCCCCAGAGACTCAGGTTCCCTTTATACGTTTATTTATGATCAGGCTGTCATATTAATCATCCGAGATAGCGGGAACCTGTTTATTGTATTATCAAATCATATCCCAATATAAATGAGAATTATTTGTATTAAATGTAATTATTATGTAAATTTGTGATTGACTCACGCGATTACCTAAACCTGTCCATGGAATTCCCGTATAAATACAGGGAATGTTGGATAGGAAAAGGGGGACCATTATTCTGTAATACCAAAACTCTGCCAAAATAGAGAGAGAAACAACAATAATATTGACTCGTGGACTAGGTGGATTTTAACCACTGAACCACATAAAAGTTCTATGTTCTTGATTGAATTCATATTATTATTCATTACGGTTTACTATTAAGCACTAATCTGCCTTGTTATTTCTTAATACACTGTTGGTGAAAAACCGTGTCAACACCTTAAACCTAGACCGCTCTGATACCAAGTTGTAATGCCCTGGATAACCAAGACCATTACATTGTGTATTTATAATTGTGCAAGACTTGCTAATCAAGTCGTTTAGTTGAAAATGTGACTCTAAACTCATGATCGAGCTAGGGCTAAAATATTTTGGTCATAAATAGATAATTTTCATTTAAATAAACGTTTAATAAATGGGATCCCAAATAAAAAGTATAAAGGACAAATTTACAACATTCAATAGCTGACTACAAGCAAAGGCCACTCTAATGGAAAAATACACATTTTAAGTTTTCCTGTCCCTATACTAACCCTTGGCCATAGCGGACGAGTAGCTGAATATGTAAATTCCGCCCCCAAAGCTCTCCAACTCAGGATTGGTCCACTTTACCCATGCCTTTACCTGCACCACGTAGCACCCGTGGGCCAAGGCCCAACAAGAAAACCATATAGCATAGCATAAACAACTCAATCAATCATATGACCCATAAGGCAATTAACTAGGTATTTAGCATATTATGACAAACACATAACCAGTGCTAGAAATCAACAAATCACAAACCATTTAAACAAGTATTCCACAAGTTATAGGCAACAACTCAGCAACAGTAAAAACATCATAGTTATCATACAATATACAGGGTCGACACCCTTAGGCCGCACACTCTATTTAACCCACTGACTTTGGCTCGCTTAGGCCAAGCTCAGTGATTATTTCGCTAACCTCAGCTCTTAGTGGCTGAGCCACGTCCTATTCAAAAATGTCAATTTCGGCACTCTTATGCCGTTTATTTTATGCTCACAAGGCATGTCATAATCATACAACATTCTATTCGAATATAGGGAACCCTAGTCCCAACATAGCCACATAAACGAGTGCAGTTTTGTTACATTTAATTCCGAGCGGAGAATGTGAAATGGTTCTGAGCATGATCCTTAGCCCTGAGCCTTGGCGATAAACCGAGTCACATGGACCAATGGTATCCATTAACTTCCAATTGAAATAAAATACCTAGAAGACAGAAACTAGCCTCCGGGACCTCCATTTCTACTAAACCTGGTAATAGAAATTGTCCCAAGCGCCTAGGTACGAATCCCCGAGCCCTAACAATCCTTAAAAAAATTATAAGGATAAAATCCTCAGGCAGGTCGCGACTTGGCTTAGTGGGTCGCAACTTGCCTCAAGTCAGAGAGCAAACACCAAGCCAAAGAGGGGAGGCGGGTCGCAACTTGGCCTAGCAAGTTGCTGCGCGCCCCTTCGACCCAGAGAAACCTGAGTTTTCTCTTCTTCTTGCTAGCCAAGAACACTAAGCCATCAACCTAGAATTTTCCCAACTTATCCCTTCAATTCAACCCAATTCAGCTACGAATTCAGAACTACATTACACATTTTAATCACCCAAAAGCTTAGCTATAAATACCAGAATCAATATCCCAATTCACTAGCCTTAATTACCCCATAATCTCGGTCTAACACGTCATCAATTTTCATACCCAAGAACCTATAATTTACCTAAACCAATCCATCAAAATTCAAAGATTAAGGTAAAAGTTCTTACCTCAATTTAGGAGCTCAATTTCCAAATGAATCCTCACACCAACTCAACTCAAAACTCTGACTTTTTCTTTGATTTCCAGCCCCAATTCCAGCTTAATTCCCTTTCAATTACTTCAAAGATCACAACCCGAAAGCCTAGTCTAGGATCTTTTTGATTCTTAGCTTTAAAGTCCACAAGGGAGAGTGAGAGGGAAGAATCGTGAGAGATGAGAGAGAGAGAGAGCTGAGAGCCTTTATCCTTCTTTATTTCCTTGGACTATTCCCTATCCTTCAATTTTGTTATAGCATAATGCTGAGTAAATCCTTAGACCTAGGGAATGACTATTTTGCCATCCCAAATAAAACTAATCCTTTACTCAATCTAAGGTTTTATTAGTCATTTATTCCCAATTCCCGCTAATTCCTCAAGTGTTCCTAACATCTACCAATTTATCCCGTCATCCAAGTAGTTACCAATTATTTTTCCCAATGTCTAATAATCCCCAATATATTTTCTAATAATCCCTAATAAAAATAATAAATAAATATTTATAAATCCAAAACAAAATTAAATAAAATTTTTCAACTAATTAAAAAAATTAAAACAAAAACTAAAATAAAGTATAGGAATGCCTCCTATAGCGCTGTCATTAACGTCATTTAGCCAGACGCAGAATACCCCATTCAAAGGGGTTCCAAAAACCATCACAGACTTGCACTTTTCCACCGGTCCTTCCAAATAATGCTTTGATCTCTAACCATTCACTTTAAAATGTCCTGTTTTCTCGCTATGAATTTGTACCGCTCCATAACGTAATGAAACAACAACTGTGCATGGACTCGACCATCTCGAATTTAATTTTCCTGGAAAAAGCTTCAATTGAGAATTAAATACTAGTACTTTGTCTCCCAGTTGGAAATCCTTTCTAATTATTCGTTTATCATGAACAGCTTTATAATTTTCTTTATAAATGTTTGCATTCTCATCGGCTTCATTTTGAAATTCATCGAGCTTATTCAACTCTAGAATCCTTTTTTGTCATGTCATAAATAAATTAACGTTCAACTTTTTCACTGCCCAATAAACTCGGTGCTCAAGTTCTACTGGTAAATGACATGCCTACCCAAACACCAACCGATATGGTGACATACCAATCAGAGTCTTGAAGGCTGTGTGATATGCCCACAGTGAATCATCAAGCTTTTTTGACCAGTCTTTCCTTGATGTGTTTACAGTTTCTCTAAAATACTTTTAATCTCTCGGTTTGACACTTCTTCTTGACCATTAGCAAGTGGATGATAGAATAGAGCCTTTCGTGATGAGCTCCATAACAAGCGTATAGAGATGTGAATGATTTGTTACAGAAATATTTCCTCTATCACTAATAATTGCTCTTGGAGTACCAAACCAAGTAAAAATATTTTTATGAAAAAATTTAAGTACCACATTACCATCACAAGTATGAGTTGCCTCAGCTTCCACCCATTTAGAAGCATAATCTACTGCCAGCAAAATGTACTTATTATTATAAGATGATGGGAACAGTCCCATAAAATCTATTCCCCACACATCAAACAACTCAACTTCCAGAATTCCAGTCATTGGCATTTGATCTCTTCCTTATATATTATCGGTCCTTTGGCAGCGATCACAACTCTTAACAAAGGCACTAGCATCTTTAAATAATGTAGGCCAATAAGACAGACATTGCAAAACTTTTGTTACTGTCCTTGTTCCTCCAAAGTGACCACCACAATGTAAAGTATGACAATGAGTAAGTATGGAAATCATTGTTAGGAGTGTGTCCTAAAAGCATGAAAAGACATTTGTTTTTTCTGTGAATAAATAAATACATTGGTTTATTATTATTGTCATTTTTAGATTGTCAAATTATTGTTTGAATAATTTTGTAAATATCATAAAAATTCCATATTCATTATTGAGGATGTGATCTTGTATTAGTACGAGAGAATTAAGATCACATGAATGAATAAAAATAGTCAACAACAACAAATTAAAGTTATGGAATTCTTTAATTGGAGTTGTAAGTACGGTTTACTGAGTATCATAATGATACAAATAATTTAGATTCGGATTATTGATGTGGAAAGACATCTCGGTAAAGGTGCTTTATATAATATGATTATATATGACATGGACCGATGTGAATTAAAGTCTTTATCCAAAAAAAAAACCATTTAACAAAAAAGACTTGTAATTCATATCATAACTGATGATCATTTATAGATCAACCTAAATCTTGAGTGTTCATGAACTCCTGTTCATATTTATTAAATCTTTTGATTCACTCGTTAAGGTCTCTTCAAAGAATGAGGCTAATGACTTTTGTTTTGGAGATTTAATATCATGGATGGCTGGGAACATGTATCAACAATACGGAATCTAATCTTTCCTAACGGATCGTATATTAGTTCCCTTAAGGGTTAATTATGGAACTGAATGATTTTGAGCTCAAATCTATAATTAGATTATAGATTAATTATTCACTAGTGGATTAATGGTACTTAAGGAATAAGAAGTAAATTAGAAAGGTTAAATGGTAATTCTTCCATTCTAATTTATGAACTAATTAATTAGAGGGTTGAACTATTGTAAGATGGTTATATCAATGGATGACTTAAGAAAAAGATTTCTGTAAAAGTATATCTATAACATAAAGAGTGCAGTTCTAAATTTATAGTGGAGTAATATCAGAATTAATAAATTAACTATTATAATTAAAGAGTTTAATTATTTAGTTTCAATTTATTGGAGCTTAATGTTATAGGTCCATGGTCCCCAAAATGGCTCAAACAATCACAGTCAAAGGCAAATACAAAAATGGGCAAAAATGACTTATGTGATAAGTAAAATATTTTTCTATGTATCAAACATAATTATTGTTTAATTATGTGTAATTAATTAATTATTTGATTTAACAAAAATATAATTAATTTTGAATTAATTTATTTTTGGGATTTTTGGTATTTAAATAATAATAAAATTGGGAAAAATCACATGCCTGCACATGCATGTGGTACACGTGTGGCACAGTGCACAGGCACTGTGCTACACGCATAAGAGATAGACTTGGTCTCTTGATTCCACAATTTTAGTTATTTAAATATTAAATAAATAATGAGATATTTTGATTTGATTTAAATATTATTATTTAAACAAAAATCTGATAAATGATCAGTTATTTTGAATTTGTTTAAAATAACAAATATTTTAATATATTGGATATTATTAAATATTGGATATCAGTTTTCACAGAACGTAAGTTTTCAGGGATAGAAAAATATCTAGGATTCTCTCAGAGAAAAAGATCAGTGACAAAAACAAAGGTCATTGTTCTTCACAAAAACTAGGTCCAAACTTTATCAGATCTCATGTGTTGAGAATATCTAATAAATAGTTATTGCCTATTATTTGTATAGCGAGCCCACACTCGTTCTTTGGGTGACTAAGAACATTTTGGAAGATCTTGGTGTGAGATCTCAAGGATTCAGCCATACGAAAAGATAGCAGCAAGGAAGGACCTGAGGTAATGTTTCTATTCTTGTCCTTGATTCAATATATATATGAGTGTGAAGAAGTAGATCTAGAAATCTTATGGGATTAATCTGACAATTTGATTGTTGTTCCGCTGCGCATAATCTCTGATTTGATCAATAAAAACCAACAATCATCTCCTCTTCTTGGACACATATTCTAATTACTTGATCAGCACAATGGCGAAAGAGAATGGGCTCATCCCAATTATAATGTTTAACTTCCGAATGAAACTTTTTGAGTTGTTTCCTTTACATGTCCGGAGGAACAACTTTAGCTACCAAATAATTGACATATTCCGCAAATCGAGGTAGTTTTTCTTCACTTTCAATCCAAAATAATTGTTCATCTGGAAAATTTTCATCAATTTGCTCCTTTTTCCCATTCTGCTCTTCTCCTATTTCCAATCTAGACAAATGATCTGAAACTAGATTTTCTGTCCCCTTCTTATCACGAATTTCCATATCAAACTCTTGAAATAATAGGACCTATCGAATCAAGCGAGGTTTAACATCCTTCTTGGTCATAGGGAATTTAATAGCTGAATGATCTATATAAACAATCACCTTCTTACCAATTAAATATGGCCTTAACTTGTCGAATGCAAAGACAATTGCAAGTAATTCCTTCTCGGTAGTTGCATAATTTAATTGAGCATCATTCAAGGTTCAATTAGCATAATAAATTGTTTGGAATACCTTGTCAACTCGCTGTCCAATAACCGCTCCTACTGCATAATCACTAGCATCACACATTAATTCAACAGGAAGTTCCCAATTTGGTGATACAATAATCGGACCAGAGACAAATTTCTCCTTCAGTGTGTTAAATGCCCTTAAACAGTCAGAATCAAAGTTAAATACCGCACCATTCATAAGTAGAGTAGATAAGGGTTTCAAATTTTTTGAAAAGTCCTTTATAAACCTCCTATAAATTCCAGCATAGCCCAAAAAACTATGAACCCTTTTAAAAGACACTGGAGGAGGTAAGTTTTCTATTGTCGAGATCTTGGCCCTGTCTACCTCAATTCCATGGCGTGAAATCTTGTGGCCCAAGACTATGCCTTCTGTCACCATAAAGTGACATTTCTCCATGCTTAATTTTAAATTTGACTCCTCACATCTTTTCAAAACATTTTCCAAATTAGACAAGCATCCATCAAATGAGGGCCCAAAGATTGAAAAGTCATCCACAAAAATCTCTATACCTTTTTCCACCATGTCTGAGAAGATAGACATCATACATCTCTGAAAGGTTGTTGGAGCATTACATAACCCAAATGGCATTCTCTAGTGTTTTCTTGATCCTCTGATGCTATGGGAATTTGATGGTATCCCGAATACCCATCTAAGAAACAGTAATAAGGATGGTCTGCCAATCTATCTAACATCTGATCTACAAAAGGCAAAAGAAAATGGTCTTTTCTAGTGGCCTTATTTTGTTTACGGTAGTCAATACAAATTCTCCACCCCGTTACTTTATGAGTTGGAATTAGTTCATTATTATCATTCTTAACCACCATCATGCCACCCTTCTTCGGGACTACCTGGACAGGACTAACCCATGCACTGTCATACATTGGGTAAATTACCCATGCATCCAACCATTTATGAATTTCTCTCCTTACCACTTCTTTCATTGAAGGATTGAGCCTTATCTGAGCATCAATACTAGGTTTACTATCCTCCTCCATTAATATACGGTGCATCATTGTTGAAGGACTGATACCCTTTATATCTGCCAAAGTCCACCCAATTGCAAGCTTGTGAGCCCTGAACACCCTAAGAAGCTTATCTTCTTCAATTACAGATAATGAAGCAGAGATAATAACTGGGAGAGTGTCATTCTTTCCCACATAATCGTACTTAAGATGATCCAATAAAGTTTTCAACTCAAGAACTGGTGATTTCTTGATAGATGGAAGGGGTCTCTCGGGCACTTCCCCTAATTCCTCATATTTCTTTTTATAAAGGTGCCCCAATGAGTTCAGCCACTTAACATATTCACTGGCTTCAGTACCAACACACTCTTCAGGGCTTGCAATCAAACTCAACTCAAGTGGATCCTCAATATACTGGACCCTTTTACTTGGTTCCTCCAATACACTAATACTAAAACAACTGTCACTAGCTGACGGATATTTCAAGGCTTTAAAAACATTAAAAACGACCTCATCACCTTGTACTCTAAGCCTTAACTCACCCTTCTGGACGTCAATAAATGCTTTCCCCGTAGCTAAAAATGGTTGCCCCAATATAATAGGCACGTCCTCATCTTCCTCCATATATAATACAATGAAATCTGCTGGGAAAATGAACTTATCTACCTTTACTAGAACGTCCTCTATAATACCTCTGGGGTGTGTTAACGAGCGGTCAGCCAATTGAAGAATAACAGTAGTGGGTCTAGCTTCCCCGAAACCAAGCCTTTTAAATGCGGATAGCGACATTAAATTAATGCTTGCACCCAAATCACATAAAGATCTCTCACAATAAAAGTTCCCAATGGTGCAAGGTATAGTGAAACTGCACGGATCTCTTAACTTTTGAGGAAGCTTCTTTTGAATAATGGCACTACACTCTTCAGTTAATGCAACAGTTTCATAATCATCCATTTTTCTCTTATTAGACAGTATCTCTTTCATAAATTTAACATGACTAGGCATTTGTTCTAGAGCCTCTGCAAAAGGAATGTTAATGTGAAGTTTCTTAAATACTTCACAAAATTTAAGTATTGAGAAGGTATGTAGTGGGAGTAGTGAGAAGGTATTAGTGAAACCCAGGATCAGAACATTGGATAGCAGTTAAGCATATCCTAAATTATTTAAGGCGGACTAGGGATTATATGTTAGTCTACAAGGGTGGTGCTTTGAACCCTGTAGGCTACACCGATTCAGATTTTCAGAATGGTGTCGATGGCAAGAAGTCTACTTTTGTAATGGTGTTTACTGTTGGGGGTGGAGCTATGATATGGAGAAGCGTAAAGCAGTTTGCAATCTCATATTCCACCATCGAGGCTGAGTACATAGTCGCATCAGAAGCAGCTAAGGAAATAGTCTGGCTAAAGAAGTTATATTCAGATCTTGGTGTTATTCCAGAAATGGATAAACTGCTTGTGTTGTTTTGTGACAATACAGGAGCGATAGCCAAGTCGAAAGAACCTTGTAGTCACAAGAGGAGTAAGCATATAGAAAGGAAGTATCACATTATTTGAGAATATGTGGCCAGGGGAAATGTGAAGGTTATGAAGGTTGCATCTGAAGACAATCTTGCAGATTCATTTACAAAGACACTACCAGAAGCTACATTTGATAAGCATATCAAGGAAATGGAATTAGTAGAATTAAGGCATTAGTTTCAATTAGTGCAAGTGGGAGTTTGTTAGGGTTTTATGCCCTAATTAAAACCCAATTTCTTTGTAATCTCATTTATTATCAATAAAAGAATAGAAATCATTTTTTGACTTGGTCAATCACATTGCTCACATGTTTTATTTTCATGATTATTTGTTTAGTATAAACTTCTATTAAATCTCGAGCATATAATTAATCGTATTTATATTAACGTAAACATAGTGGAATATAAATATGACTATATTTTCAAAATAAGTTAGTCCTAAGAATTGTCAGTGCATAGGATTTACACTGACTTGCCAACCTACGATATGATCTACTTACACATTGTAGTGTTATGTTCTTTCCAATTCATTAGCAAAGTAGATCAGATCGGATTTATTTGTTACATCGGACAAGACTGAAATTGACAATTGATAGGATAAGTAAACATACTGTTATTATCCATTCTAGTCATATCATATAGTTGACCATAGGTCAATTCAATCTCAATTCTAAGTGGCTAGTATTCTAACTGATTGTATTATTTGAGTTCTTTGACCTGTTCGTTACCAGCTTACCCTACGGACTAGCCCATACTTACATCTTGGGAACTCGGTAGTATAATTGAGTGGGAGTGTTAATCATAGATATGAACATCTATAGCTTCTGATGAAGAATTGAAACGATGGTTTCCTTTTAGTTTGGTTCAAGGTGTTAAATGATAGAGATCTCATTTCAGTAATTAATATTAGTTTACTGAAATATCATTTACAAGGAACTAAGTGTTTTAAGGATAAAATACAATGAGGGGTAAAATGATATTCTAGTCCCATCTCATTGTAGACCATCTATAGAGGATTGAGTGACAATTATGGGTGTAACAATGGATAATTCATAGCATATCTATATTTGTTATAGAGCGTTCTATGAATTCAAGAGTGCAATTCCGAGTCTTTAGTGGAGTCACGAGGAATTAATAAGTTAGAAAATTTATTTGTTAGATTTATGATAACCTATTGGAGCTTGATTTCATAGGCCCATGGTCCCCACTGTACCTTGGATAAAATCATCTAGATAGTCTCGATTAATTGATATAATTATCAATTAGAATTATCAAAGTTGACCATGTCAATTTTGGATAGTTTCATAGAGTTATACAATTTAGAGAAGAAAAGAGAAATTATGGCAGATTTATTAATTAAGATAAATTGGTATCTAAATTAATAAATAAGTTTAAATCAAGGTTCAAATTACAAATTATTAATTTGATAAAGGATTTGAATAATTATTTAATTAATTAAATCAATAACAAATAATACATGCCTTGATTTTAAGTCCAATGGGCTTACATTCAAATGAGAAATTTCACGAGCCTAAAGCCCATGATAATTTCGACCTAAGGCTGATTATTGGATATTCTTTTGTGCATTTTTTAATTAAATATATGACCTAATTGAGTCTATAAAAAGAATGTTAAGAGAGAGTTGAAAACACAAGAGAGGTCAGATTCTAGATGATAGACACTGGTTTTCTGATAAGTTTTAGATTCTCTCTAAACATAAGTCATTTTCTAAGCCTCATTATTCTTTCTCTTCTTCTATCTGTATCTATCTCATGTGTTGAGAATTTCTCACTCTAGTCTAGGTGATTCCAAGGATACTTTGGAAGATTGTGAAGAAAATTGAAGATTGGTTAAGTTTCTTGGTAATACTCTGCGACAGAAAGGATACAAGGGTTAGAGAAACTAAAGGAAGGACTCATTCATTCCACTGCGTATAGTGTAAGTATTCTTATCATTATTTCTCTTTGAATTCAATTTTAGAAACATGCTTTAGGTTGTCTCATATTAACTTGTTTAATATTAGGTCTACATGAAAATAAATAAAGATCCTGTATAATTTCCTAACAGTTTTGGGAATTGATTTGAATGGCACAACATTGAGAATGTCCTTCGCGGTTTCAATTGCATGTCCCCAGAACGAAGTTGGTAGAGTTGAGTAGCTAAGCATGCATCTAACCATTTCCAATAAAGTTCTATTTCGGAGTTCCGCTACACCATTTTGTTGCGGAGTACCTAGGGCAATTAGTTGTGATAAAATCCCAAGTTCAATTAAATGATCTTGGAACTACATATCCAAATATTCTCCACCCCTATCAGATCACAAGATCTTTAACGTTTTACCTGATTGGTTCTGAGCCATTGCTAGGAATTCCTGAAACTTTAAAAATGTTTCTGATTTCCTATGCATTTGGTAAAGACATGAGTATCTAGAGTAATCCTCATTGAAAGTGATGAAATACTCAAAACCACCCATGGATTGTACATTCAAAGTTCCACAAACATCTGAATGCACACGTCCAAGTGGTTCTTTGGCCCTATCACCCTTTGCAAAGAATGGACGCTTGGTTAGTTTTCCTTCTAGACTAGATTCACATATAGGTAATTCACCTAAGGTGAGTTCCCTCAAAGGCCCATCCTTTGTTAGTCTTTGAATCCTATCATAGCCAATCTGCCCTAGTCTCAAATGCCATAAATACGTCATGGTATCGTTATTAGTCTTTTGACGTTTATTGGTCCTAGGTTTAGCTACTTTGAATAAATCTTTGTTAAGAGCGAGGAGTTTGTTAGGTCACAGAATATAAAGCTCGTTTTCCAAACATGAAATACACAATTATTATCCATTGAAAGAAATAGATATATTAGAACTTGTGAAAGTCATAACAAATCGTTCTAATTGCAACATGGAAACTGAAATTAAATTTCTACTAAAATCCAGAATAAAAAATACATCTTTCAAAATTAAGTATTTATTTCTGAACTACAGGCGAGCTTTTCCTCTAGCTTGGATCACAACAAACACTCTGTTCTCAACTCTAAGCTTTAAGCCGCCTTTTTCCACTTCCTCCCACGATTCAAGAAACTGTAAAGAGTTACAAACATGGTTGGTAGATCTAGAATCAATAATCCAAACAGATTTATCATTGTCTAAAACACATGTTTCTAAGATAAATGAACTATAATCATTACCTTTGTTTTTCGCTGCTAGAAACTTGGGGCAATCTCATTTCCAATGCCCCTTCTCTTTGCATTGAAAGCACTTATCTTTACCTTTCTTGTTTTCCTTGTTTATCCCCTAAGGTGTCTGTGCACTCGTCTTTGCAGCCTTTGCAGACTTAGGGTTGTCGTTTTGTCCATCTTTCCTCTTGTATCCAGCATTCGAAGATGAAGCTGGGTTAGCTTTAGCCTTAGCTGGATCAACAACAATAGCAAAAGTGTTATTTTCTCCTCCCTAACTAGGTCCACCCATGATAGACTCGAAATTATGAAGCTCGTTCACGAGCTGCGTCAGACAATAGTTGAGTTTATTCAACACAGAGATGGTGGTGAACGACAGGAAAGCTGGAGACAAACTGTTGAGGATTAAGCCGACTTGAGTTTCCTCATCTATTATTGCTCCATGCAATTCAACTTCCTGAATGTAGTATGTCATTTTGATCAAGTGATCATGAAATTAAAGATTACCAAAGGCTCTGAGGCCAGTTGTTGGGAAAACTTATACAAGATCTTATTTATTTTCATGTAGATCATATATTAAACATATTAATATAAGATAACATAGAACATGTTTCTAAAATTGATTTCAAATAGAAATAATGATAAGAAAACTTACTTTATACATAGTGGAATGAAAGAGTCATTCCTTCAGTTTCTCTAACCCTTGTATCCTTTCTGTCGCAGCGTATCACAAGGAAACTAAACCGTTCTTCAATTTTGTTCACAACCTTCCAAAGTATCCTTAGAATCATCTAGACTAGGGTGGGCCATTCTCAACACATGAGTTAGATATAGAGAGAAGAAGAGAAAAGAATATTAAGGCTTAGAAAAGGACTTATGCTGTAGAGAGAATCTAAAACCTACTATATATTCTGATCTTCTCAGAAACAAGTTGTGTCTGTCACGTTTTTTCAACTCTCACTCAGTATTCCTTTCATATACTCAATTATTTTATTTATTGAATTAAAAAATCAAGAAAATAATAGCCAATTATTAGCCCTAGGTTTATATTCTCATGGGCTTTAGGCCCGTGAAATTTCCCATTTAATTATAAGCCCATTGGCCTTAAAATCAAGGCCTGTATTATTTTGTATTGATTTAATTAATTAAATAATTATTTAAATCCTTTATCAAATTAATTATTTATAATTTGAACCTTGATTTAAACTTATTTATCAATTTAGACACCAATTTATCTTAATTAATAAATCTTCCCAAATTTCTCTTTTCTTCTCTAAATTACATAACTCTGTGAAACTATCAAAAATTGACCTAGTCAACTTTGATAATTCTAATTGATAATTAAATCAATTAATTGAGACTATATAGATGATTTTATCCAAGGTACAGTGGGGACCATGGGTGTAACGACCCAAAAATGCTAATAGGGTTCAGTGCCTGGATTAGCGTGCTGGGAGGGCATAATTTGATATGTGTGTGTGTTTAATTGGTTAAATGGATAACTATCTCGCATGCATAATTAATATAATTATGTGAATATATTATATGCATGTTTATGATTATTAGATATGCATGGGGGCTCTTTACTTTTTATAAGTACATATTTGTAATTTTGGCCCGTTAAGAGCATAAATGTGATTATATGTGATAAATGGTTGAGACCACATTATTATGTGGATATATTTACAGGATATGGTTAAAGGCGATCCTAGTAAGCGGATTAGTGGAATAGTCATGACAGAGTTTAATACCCAGCTCGGGGGAGCCTAGGGGTATTTTGGGAATTTAGGGAATATTTTGGGATGTATTGAATAATGAATAATCATTTGGTAATTATTTGGACACGACGGGATTCATTGGCAAATGGTAGGAACACTTGAGGAATTAGTGGGAATTGGGAAAATGACTATTTTACCCCTAGAAACAATTAAAGGGCTGAGTTGTCTTGAGGGGTATTCTGGTCTTTTGATTAGGATATTTGATCAACTGGGTTAGGAAATCTCTAAGGAACCTCACAAAATACCCCGTCTCCCTCTCACTCACATACCCTCACTCTCTCTTCTTGTGACTTGAAGCTAAGAAAGAAACTGAAGGAGAACTCACAGTTTAAGATGGATTTGGACTGGTTCAAGCTGGGGAAAATCAAAGCTAAGGTCAGACAAAGGTTTCTGAGCAGTTTAGAATATCATTTCAAGTAAAAATATAACCATTGATTACTAAATTTAGTTGGAATAATATTGAGATTTTGAGCTTGCATGAACATGGTTGTTAGTTCTGATTTTGGGTGTTAGAGGGGAGTAGGGAATTGTTTATGGACTGAATATGATGTTTAGGATATAAGGATAGTAATTTTGGGCTTGAATCTAGGTTAGCCTGAAGGTAGGGTGGATTTTAACGTCAAGGATCGAGGGAAATGCTGAGAAAAAGAGGGAATTTTTGGGTTTGGGGCCTTGGGCCGTGACCCTGTTCTTTAGGCATCGCGACTAGGTGCTTAAAGAGGTCGGATGCCTCTGGTTCTTCACGCATGCCGCAACCTAGAGCGGTTCAAGTCACGACCCGTGCCCTCCAGCAGGGAGGGCTGGGCCTCTGTCTAAGGGGTGGGCAGCGGCCCTTAGGGGCAAGTCGCGGCCCTAAATAGGAATTAATGGGCAGCCAAGGTTTTAGGCTCGAGGAGGCTCGGGGGTTCAAACTTAAGTGCTCAGGACGAATTCTACTGCCCAGTTTAGTAGAATTTGAGGTCCCGAAGGCTATGTATTTTTTCCTAAACATATATTTAGATTAGAGATTGATAATTATCCATTGTTATTTGTGACTGGGATTACCGTTAGGGCTCAGGACTGAGGACGTGCTCGAGACCGCTCTTAATTTATTGCTCGAGATTCGAGTTAAGAAAATTGCACCCATGTGGTTGTGAACGGGACTGAGGTTCCTAGTAATTGAATATATGTATTGTGTGATTGTATAGTTGTTATGCATTATATGAACGTACGACCTAAGGGTGCCGAGGCTGATGTTAAGCATACTGAACGCAGATCGGCCTAAGCGAGCCAGGGCCAACTAGATAAACAGTGGGCTCAGCCTAAGGGCCCCAACCCTGAACAATTGTATTTCTAATTGAAATGTATGCTTGAAAACACATGTTTACCGTTGTTTAGCTTAATGCTTGTACTCTGCTGAGTTATTGAATTAATCAGATTAAGGTTGATTGGATGCTGCTACTGCTATATGTGTTTGTTGTTTATGGTTTTCTTGTTGGGCCTTGGCTCACGGGTGCTATGTGGTGTAGGGAAACTGGACCAACCATGAGTTGGAGAGCTCTGGGGTGGAGTGTACATTGTTAGCTGCTCGACCGCCATGGCCGAGGGAAAGTTACAGGAGTAGAGCTTGAAATTTTATTTCCATTAGACTGGCTTTTGTCGTATGAGCTTTTGGGAGTTGTATTTACCACATATACCCTGTTTTTGGGATCCCATGTACCAAACTTTTGTTTTAATGAAAATTAAACGTTTATGATCACAATCTTTTAACCATAATCTGTTAGTTGACTTTGGAATCACATTTAAGTTCAAACGACTTGATTAACAAGTATTGCACTATTTCAAAATACACAGTGTAACGTTCTTGGTTACCCAGGCGTTACGACTTGGTATAAGAGCGGTCTAGGTTTAAGGGAACCTAAAGACTTGCTGGGCATGTACACTTGCCGCTAAAGACAAGCTCTACTCAAGGTTTGGTAACTATATATATGTGATTACATACTTAAATGTTTAAATGAAATATGAATGTGTTGCTGCATGATTAATAAGGAGCATGAGATACTAATAGGGCCTGACCCTTAACTGTTGTGTGATTATGATGAGGCATGCTTAT
The DNA here is from genome assembly GCF_963169125.1 of Humulus lupulus. NCBI lineage: Eukaryota > Viridiplantae > Streptophyta > Magnoliopsida > Rosales > Cannabaceae > Humulus > Humulus lupulus. The sequence continues at coordinate 156,269,058 of NC_084798.1, read as the reverse complement.
TAGCATTGCTACTGTATTTGAATGAATGTTTAAATGCTTGTTTGCATCCTGATTGCATATTGTTGGTTGAGTTTCGATGATGGACCATGGAAAGAATGTTAACCTCTCATCATTGCTTGACTGCCGAGTCATTGATTGCAGATAAACTTGGATAGTTATGCATCCAAGGGGATCAATACGACTAGCTGGCATAGGAGTCGAGGCTAGAGATGATGAGCAGGGCTAGAATCCTCCGCCAGTCCCTGAGAACTGGCAACAGATACTTGTTGATATGCAAGCCATGTTACAAAGTCAGGAAGAGCAGATTCGCCTTTTGAGACAGCAGGCTCCATTAGGGAGTGCTGCACCTGGTGTCCCACCTGTTGTGGCATCAAATGTACAGCCTCCTGAGGTTGGAAACATGTGGGAACCACTTTATGAATGATTCAGGAGACAACATCCTCCAACCTATGAGGGAGGACCAGATCCACTGAAGGCTGAACAGTTTATGAGTATGATCACTTCCATCCTGGATTTAATGAGGGTGGAAGGTAATGATAGGGTGGCCTGTGCCACCTATATTCTTAGAGAGGATGTCTGTATTTGGTGGGAGGTGGCATCACAGACTCGGAATGTTTCTACTTTGAGTTGGGATGGGCTCAGAGATCTATTCAACCAGAAGTATTACAACGTTTCCATCAGGGCAGTAAAGGTGAACGAATTCATGGAATTGGTACAGGGTAACATGACAGTTACTGAGTATGCCATGGAGTTTGATAGGCTAGAAAAGTTTGCATCGGACTTAGTGGCTACAAATGCGGCTAGAAATGACAGGTTCATTCAAAGGCTTAATTGTAACGCCCTGGATAGCCAAGACCGTTACACTGTGTGTTTATAAAAGTGCTAGACTTGCTAATCAAGTCATGTAATTGAAAACGTGTTACTGAAACTATAGTGGAACTAGGGTTAAAAGTTTTTGGTCTCAAAAGCTGCATTTCTTATAAATAATATTTTTTGTTTACACGGGATCCCAAAAATAATAAGATTAAAACCATTTGCAAAGATTCAAGATTTAAATGCTAGCTACTCTAAGGCAAAACAGACTGTTAAGCATTCCCTGTCTTGATCCACACCTCGGCCATGGCGGCCGAATAGCTGGCTGTGTACATTCAGCCCGGTAGCTCTCTGCCTCAAGGTTGGTCCAGCTTGCCTTTGCCTTTACCTGCACCACGTAGCACCCATGAGCCAAGGCCCAGCAAGAAAACACAATAACAGAGCATAATCAATCAACACACAGTCAAATATCTCATATCGCATAAGCATGTACTTAATCAGTTTAAGCATTCATGACAATCATGTGTTCATCATACCAAATATATAAATTCATATCAATAATCAATCCACAAATGATAACTAGGGTTAGTGCCCTTAGGCCGCACCCTCTGTTTATCCCACTGACTCCGGTCCGCTTAAACCGAGCTCAGTGAATATTAAGCTGTCCTCGGCTACCAGTGGCCAAGCCGCGCCCTGTGCGCAAATATTGTATACGGCAACCTTAGACTATTTATCACATGTCCCATGGCATAATACCATCTTTGACATTATACAGATATCGGGAGCACTTAGTCCCATCACAAACACATAACCGGGTGCAGTTTTCTTACCTTTAGATTTGCTAGCTTTGTTCACTTTGATCCTTGAGCACGATCCCTCTTGAGCCCTAGCACACACGTAGTCACGACCATAGATTAGAATCATCACCAAACCTCAAGTCCAAAACCTAACCTCGGGACCAATCCTGAGCCCTCGGGAAGCCCCAATTCCACCAAATGGGGCGGTGGAATCGAACCCCGAACCCCCGGGCAAAAACCCTTGAAAATAACTCAAAAACCCCTTTCTGGAAATAGGGTAGCACTACAACGCTCTAAGGAAGGTGCTACAGCACTACAAACAGAGACCAAAATAATGCCAGGGTAAATGGCCTAGCGCTACAGCGCCCAAAGGCTAGCACTGTAGAGCTAGTCACAGAAAAGCAAATGATGTTTTTCCCTCCTTCGATTTTCCCCGAGCCAAACCTTACCAAAACTTCTCCAAACTTCCTCCAAACTTAGAATCAAGCTTACTAACATGTCCAACTCATCCCAAGCATCCCAACCATGCCAAACTTAAACACATGCACCCCTAAACTCAAAATTCACCATGGTTGAACCTCAAACTCAGGAACTTCAGCAAAACAACCAAAACCTCAAAATTAGAGCTAGAATTTCATACCTTCAATGGGGATTCGACCTTAAGTTAGCCTGTACACCTTCTTGGCTTACTCCTCCTTAAACCCTTATCTTGAATTCCCTATAATTCCCATCAAATTTAGCTTAGACATCTTAGTTCAACATGGAAACCAGAAACTGAAGAAAACCTCAAAGTCTTACCTCAACTGAATGGTTTGTTCTTGCTAAATCCTTGCCAATTATTCAAGCCAGACCAAGGACTCTAGCCTCAAGCTTTTACTCTGGCTTTCCCTGAGTTTCTGCTCCAAAAGACCTCAAGAATTGATGGGGGAAGAGCCTAAACCGATAGAGAGAAAAATAGGCTTCAAGTTCCCTTTCTTTCCTTCTTTTTCTTTCTTTTTCTTTTCTTTCAGACTCTAGACTTTTCCAACTAAGGCATAAAGCAATAGTTATCCTTATCCTAGTTTTTTTTAACTCAAATGACCAAGATACCCTCCCTTTTATCCCTAAGCCTTTAAATCAACCTAGGGGCATTTTGGTCATTTCACCCAATTCCTGCTAATTACTCGAGTGACTCTAATATTTATTGCTTACTTCCCGACACCTAACTAATCACCAATTATATTCCTCAATGTCGAAATTGACCCCAAATATTCTCTAAAATCCCATTTATACCCCCAGGCTCACCCCGAGCCGGGTATAAATCCCCGCCGTGACTTTTTCGCTAACCCGCTCACTAGGATCGTCTCGAATCACAGATCTCAAATATATCCACATAATAATGTGGTCTCAACAATTATCATGTATATATACAGTTATGCCCTCAACGGGCCAAAATTACAATTATGCTCTTTATAACCTAATCAGGGCCTACATGCATACTAATACACATAGTCATGCATCTCAGATATTCAAATAGTCATATAGCATACTTTTAATCATTAAATCACATACATTCCAATTATGCCCTCCCGACACACTAATCAAGGCCCTTAAGCCTTATTAGTAAATTTGGGTCGTTACATTAATTCTATGATAGCCCGAGATGTGAGGATCACATCAGTACCTGGGTGGACGACTTATGCCTAGGCTGTTGAGAAGGCTCTCACTACTGAGGAGGCAGAGAATAAGATCTGGAGGGAGAACGCTGCGAGACGGGATGTTCACAGGGCAATGCCTCCATATACAGGTTCTGGTAGGGGCGGAGGCCCCAGTGATCTAAAGAGGAAGACCCCTGACACCTTGACCACTGCTGGTCCTGATAGGAGGGGTCGGGGTGTTCACGTTGGCCGCTAGGGAAGTGGTGAGACATGGAAAAGTTATCCAGAGTGTACAAGATGCAAGAAGCACCATCCAGGTGAATGTTGGGCAAAGGCTTGTTACTTGTGCATGGTGGTTTGACACCTCAAGAAGGATTGCCCAACATCGAAGAAAGCTGAACTCAGGTAGGTGGACAACTTGACTCCAACTTAAGTGTTCACCTTGACGCAGGCAGAGGCCGAGGCTAGTTCCTCAGTAGTGACAGGTCAACTTTCTAGCACTAGCTCTTCGTATACTGTATTGATTGGCTCTGGTGCTACACATTCGTTTGTTTCTAGTAAAGTAATTGATGGATTGTGTAGACCTACTGAGTATTATACTGCGGGGTTTGGGACTATACTGCCTACAGGGGAACTGGTAGTTTCTAGGAGATGGATTAGAGCATTGCCAGTGATGGTGGATAGTAGGGAGCTATCAGTAGATTTGATTGATTTGAGTATGGATGATTTTGATATCATTTTGGGAATGGATTGGCTAGTCAGATATGGGGCCACTATAGATTGTAGGAAGAATATGGTGACTTTTGAGCCTGAGGGCGAGGATCCCTTTGTTTTCATGGGTGTTGTACATGGACCCCGCATACCCATGATATTAGCATTGAGGGCTAGGGACCTATTACAAGGGGGTTGGATAGGTTTTCTAGCTAGTCTGTGGATACCATTAAAGTTATGCCGGTGGGGCCAGGTGAGACTACATTGGTACGTGAGTTCCTGGATGTGTTTCCTAAGGATTTACCAGGATTCAGTTCGTCATCGAGTTAGCGCCTGGTACATAAGTAGTGTCGAGGGCACCATATAGAATGGTTTCAGCATAGTTAAAGGAGTTGAAGATACAGTTACAAGAGCTTCTAGATTTGGGGTTTATCAGACCTAGCTTCTCGCCATGGGGTGCTACAGTTTTATTTGTGAAGATGAAGGATGGGACTCTAAGAATGTGTATAGACTACATGGAGTTGAACAAGTTGACCATCAAGAACATGTACCCCTTGCCAAGGATCGATGATCTGTTCGACCAGCTGCAGGGAAAGACAGTATTCTTGAAGATTGATCATTGATCTGGTTATCACTAGCTAAGGTTCAAGGACGAGGATATTCCGAAGATGACTTTTCGAACGAGGTATGGGCATTATGAGTTATTGGTCATGTCGCTTCGTTTGACCAATTCCCCAGCAACATTTATGGATTTGATGAACAGGGTGTCAAGGACTTCTTAGATCAGTTTGTGATTGTCTTCATCGATGACATCTTGGTTTACTCCAGTTCAGAGGCAGAGCATGAGCAGCATCTTCGACAGGTATTATAGAGATTGGGAAAGCATAGGTTGTATGCTAAGTTTAAGAAGTGTGAGTTCTGGCTGCCAATATTGACATTCCTTGGACACATTGTTGGTGGAGATGGGATTAAGGTGGATCCAGCTAAGGTAGAGGTAGTTAGAGATTGGCTAAGACCAAGGAATGCCTCAGAGGTTAGGAGTTTCCTTGGGTTAGCAGGATATTACAGACGGTTCATGGAAGGGTTTTCAAATATTGCCGCACTGATGACATAATTAACATGGAAGAATGTGTAGTTCATATGGTCAGACATGTAACGTCCTACGTTTTTGGGTACCTTTACACGACTCGGGTCGGGATTTTTTTCCCCGGGTTAAGAAAATTATTTTAAATAATATTATATTTTGTTTGTAAGTATTCGATGAGTTATTGCTAGCCAATATATGAATTTTGTGATTTTAAAAGTCAAGATAAGACTTTCGGTCCTGGACCGACACAAAAACCCTGATCGGGTAAAAATCTTGGAAAATAAAACGAAAAATCATGGCAATTATATTTTGGGCATAAAATACATTCATAAAAGTTAAAGTTTGGTCAAAAATAATAAACCTAAAAGAAAATGGAAATTTTAAGGCATTTTGTGTTAAATGCCTAATTTTGCCGAAATGGGGAATTTTATTCCATGAATGGACCTTAGGTTAAATTTTATTATGTGATTAATTAAATTAAATGTGAGAGACATTTAATTTAATTAATTAATAGTAAGTTTGGTGATTAAAACTTAATGAGAGTGAAAAAGGTGTAGAAAGTCAAATTGGGTTTTTCTTCTTATGAAATAATTGTTCACCATTAAAAAATATATATATATATAACATAGAAAAAAATGAATTTGTGGCCGGCCATGTGACTCTTTTTAATGGTGTGAACAAAAAAAAAATAATTGAGTTTAAATCCCATTTAATTAAAGGTTAGGGATAAAAGCAAGTGGGTAAAACACTTGAGTGTTTTTAGGGTAAATTAGATAGTATATAACTCTTCCATCCCTCCCCAACCGACCACACCACCCTCTCTCTTCACTATCATCTTTTTTGAAGACCTCTCAAAGTGTTCTCTCAATATTCAACCTCAAGAACACCAAGGAAAACTTGGAGGCTAAGTCTTGGTCTAGGAAGTATTTTCCCTAAGGTAAAGCTTCACTAATCTAGGCTTTTGTAAAGTTTTAAGCTTAGAGTTTCAAATAGCTAATTAACTATGTTGTTGGGAGAAGTTGGTTAGGGTTTTTGAAAGGTTTTGGAGGAGCCAAAGCTAATAGGAAGGTCCAAACCTTAAGCAAGAACACCAAAGAGGTAAAAAGTTTACTTTTGATGATTTTTGTTGTAGGGTTTTTAGTTTTAAGCATTATTTTGTATATTTAATGCTTAAAGTTTCTTGTTGGTGATGTAATAAGGTTATGGTAGTTGTTTAATAATTTTTATGATGCATGTGTATTGATTTTTGAAAATGGGAACCAAAACCCCCAAGGGTTTTGTAGGATACCCTAAAACAAAACATGTTTTAAGCTGTGAATTCCAAGGGGTCAAGCAGCCACTGTATATTGGTTTTGTAAAATTAAATTGTACTGCGATGTTGTTGAGATTGAGTACATAAAATTGAGCTTTTGAAACACTAAAAAATGTTTAGGAATGAGTAAGTTATGCTATTTCAAAGTTTAGGTAAAAAACTGTTTTTTCGTATTCTTATTTTCGGAACCAAGTTTGGACAGCCACTGTATAGGGAAAATGAACCCAGTTTTTTCTAAACTTTTGTGGACATATTTATGGCATAACCTATTAGTCCACTGTAAAATTTGGTAAGAAAATATTGAACGGTTTGAAAGTTATTAACTGTCAAAGTTTGGAAAATAATAAGGACTTGAAAATAAGATCATTTTTACCTCATTGTTGGAAAATGATTTCACCAATCAAAAATGCTCATTTTGACCTAAGATTTTACAAAGACCTAAATGGCATAACAAAAATGGAATTGGAAAATTTTGGTAACAATTGGGTAAGTAAATTTCAAGTTATGAACTAACGAAGTATGTAGTTAAAAATGTGAAAAATAGGTTTTTCACACTTAGTGTAAAAATGAGATTTTGGAACATAAGGTAAAAAGTAAAATTTTGCTTATTTCAAGATATAAATTGGTAAGTCTTGAAATCATATTTTCACTAAAATTACCCCTTTGAGTTTAAATGAATTATTTTTATTAAAGAGTTTTTATTCTTTCTAAAAATAAGAGATTTAATTTATTAATAGTTAATAAATTAAAAGAGGGTTTAAAACCCTATATTTTGAGAAAATAATTAAATGAATTATTTTTCTAGTAAGTAAAATTGATTAATTTCTTTTGGAAAATTAATTAGTCAAGATGAGAAATTTATAACGATTTTCCTAATTAAGACAAATTAGGCAATTTTCTTAAATCAGTTTGTAGATATTAAAACCTTAAGGAAAATTTAAAGAGTTTATTTTCTTTAAAAATAATTAAGGAATTTATTTGTATTTTCTGGATATAATACCGGCTAAAATCTTACATATTTTAACCGACTAGTCGAAAGTGCGGGTTAATAGCGATACCTTGAAAGAATAAGGTTTTTAGCGGATTGTGGGAAATACCATTGTGATACTCGAGCCTAGGTATCGAGACCTTAGGATAGGTCTCCCCGAGACTTAGGGTTTAGTCTCGAATATTTTGTATGACTTTCCTTAATAGGTTTAAAACTAAATAAGGATTATAAATCCTTACAAATGACTTTTATTAAAATGACCAAACTGCCCAAAATAATAATAATGAATTATTAGTGCCATAATTAATCCGAGTATACTGTATGGATAACTACAGTATTGGCTAAGCGTAACTGGACTGAACGTTGGAGGGTGAAAACCTGCTGAGCGCTAAGGACTCCAAGTAAGTCAACTTATATTGTATGGCTGCAACATGAAATGATAATTGTCTTGTATGTTAGTATAGGGATACATGTATATATATAGGCTGTCATAGAAAGTTGCTTAGAGACGTTAGTCTAGTGAGTGTTAATTTAGAAAATATGAACGGTAGAAGTCCGTCATATCCTAGACGGTTGATCCCTGTCACACTGCTTGATTTTATTTATGTCCGGTTCATTACCGCGACGAGTGGCCATGAGGTGAGGATAAGCTGGTTAAACCTAGGGGCGCCAAGATAAATGGGACCTAGGGGCCCTCATGCTTACTTAATCATTGGACGGTTAGAATCCGAGCAAGTGCTCTGATAAGTTATTCCCGGATAGCAGCCGTGAATATTGGCCATTCAGTGAGAGTGCCTAGAGATACTAGGGGTTGCCAAGATTGAGTGAGGCTGAACACCCTAGGGGCAACTGCTCACCAGCACCACTGATTAACATAGAAGTCTCCGTAAAACCGTGTAAATTGGATTACACTCTTGAATAAGTAGCGATGCCCTAGGTAACACGATAGTTACCCTGGATGAGAATATTTATTGGCTAGATCTTACTATGGAGACTCGGTTCTCTTTTAAAAATTAGCAATTATGTTGGAGGGCGCGTTACGCATGAATTGTTGGAAATTGTCGAGCGTTGGTCTCGAATTATGTTGTGATATAATATATCTGCTTGCTCTGGGATTTTCTGAGTGCAGGGCTATAATTGTTGATAAGATATAGTTGTGATATAATATATCTGCTTGCTCTGGGATTTTCTGAGTGCAGGGTTATAATTGTTGATAAGATATAGTTGTGATATAATATATCTGCTTGTTCTGGGATTTTTCTGAGTGCAGGATTTTTATCTAGATATGAATTAATTTATCCTTGGTTATCAGGCATGACCATAAGTTTGCCAGGACGCTTTAGCGTTCTTGAAATTGATTGTGTAGGGTCCGGATGGGTTCGGATCCCTATTTCTCTATCTGCTTTGTTTGGAAGTTGATCTTACTAAGCGTTTTCGCTTACCTAGTTGTTTCATGTTGTAGGTAAGTGCAAGGGCAAGGCAGAGCAGTGAGCGCTGGAGTCTTCCTTGCAAATGTACATGTGGACCGACCTTTTGGGAAGGCTTTTTATTTTTGGAAATGTTGTGTAATTTTCCTAAACTAGGCTCACTCTAATCTTTATAAAACATGTTTGTAACTAAATGTTAAGTATGGCCATACGACTTTTTAAAAAGTTTTTTTTTCTATGGGTTTTTGAGACATTTTGTTAAATGAAAACATTTATATTTCCGCATTATCGAGTCTTGAAAATCCGGGTCGTTACAAGACAAGTGTGAAAGTAGCTTTTATGAATTGAAGCGACGACTGATTACTGCTCCTGTGTTAAGTCTTCCTTCAGAGGGAGGGAAGTTTGTAGTCTACTGTGACGCGTCGAGACTAGGGTTGGGATGCGTGTTAATGCAGAATGAGAAGGTTATTGCTTATGTGTCATGATAGCTGAAAGAGTATGAGCAGCGTTATCCTACCCATGATCTGGAGTTGGCAGCGGTGGTATTCGCACTGAAAGTTTGGCGACATTACTTGTATGGAGAGAAGTGCGAGATTTACACCGATCATAAGAGCTTGAAGTATTTCTTCTCCCATAAGGACTTGAACATGCGACAGAGATATTGGCTGGAATTAGTTAAGGACTATGACTGTGACATCCTTTAACACCCAGGGAAAGCTAATGTAGTGGCAGATGCATTGAGCCGGAGAGGCCCAGGACAACTATTTAGTTCGAAGCGAATATCGAAGGAGTTGGCAGAAGAGATGACCAGAGTGAGGATAGAGCTGGTTGTGGGCCAGTTGGCCAATATTACCTTACATTCGACCCTTCTAGAGAGGATAAGAGAGGGTCAGATGGATGATACACAGTTGTAGGAGGTTAGAGGGAATGTCGTAGCGAGAGATACTTGACGAATGCCATACTACACCATACTCACTCCATCCAGGCACCACGAAGATGTATCAAGATCTATGGACTTTATATTTGTGGCCTAGGATGAAGAAGGACGTAGTTGAGTATATGGCCAAGTGTTTAACCTGTCAGTAGGTGAAGGATAAGCATCAACGACCAACAGATTTCTACGGCCTTTGGGTATTCCAAAACGGAAGTGGGAAGACATTACCATGGATTTTGTGGGAGGTTTACCCAGGACAGTGGGGCTACATGACTTGGTGTGGGTGATAGTAGACAGATACACCAAGTCAGCTCACTTTCTACCAGTGAGGATGACCTATACTGTGGATCAGTACGCAGAGTTATATGTTAAAAAGATTGTGCGTCTTCACGGGGTTCCTAAATCTATAGTATTGGATTGGGATCCCATATTTACCTCCATGTTTTAGGGTGGTTTGCAGAAGGCTATGGGGACTCAGTTGAAGTTCAGTACAACCTTTCATCCTCAGATAGATGGATAGTCTAAGAGGACAATTCAGGTATTGGAAGACATGCTTAGAGCATGTGTGTTAGACTTTGAGCGGTTTTGGAGTAAGTACCTCCCGTTGATTGGGTTTTTGTACAACAATAGTTTTCAATCAATAATTGGAGTAGCTCCATACGAGATGTTATGTGGAAGGAGATGTAGATCGCCCATTCATTGGGATGAAAAAGGCGAAAGAAAGTATTTGGGATCGGATATGGTTCAGAAGACTAACAAAGCTATTGAGAAGATTCGAGCTCGAATGCTCACTTCGCAAAGCAGATAGAAAAGCTATGGTGCTCCTAAGCGTAGGGACGTGGAGTTCTAGGTAATGGACCATGTGTTTCGGCGAGTTTCACCATTACGAGGGGTGAGGAGTGTTTACCCAAAAATGGCTCCTGAGGACGTGGAAAGGATTTCTTACACGTGGTTGGCACGTGGCAGTTCTGAACGAAGAGATCTTGTTCGGTCATCGACTAGATAATTGTTGGTTTGTCAAGTCTTGCGGTTAGGTGCGACCAGTCTGGTCGTATGTTTCCATTTACTTCCTTTGATATACATATTCTTGTAATAATTATATTCATTATATTTCCTTTTATTATCTTGATACGCTAATCTTAATTGTAATTAATGTCCATTGGCCCATGTAACCCCCTTTAGCCTATAAATAAGAAGGAGAGGGCTCAAGGAAGGGACTTTTGACTTTTGCACTTTTAATCTTTGCATTCAGAGAGAAAAGCATAGTGTGATTATCCACCGGAAATTGTAATTCTCCTAAGGCCTGTGAAACTCAAGAACCCTAGTTCTTTGATCACAGTATTGGGATTCAATATCAATAAGAACACTAAGTGGACGTAGGTCATTACCATCTAGTTGGGGCCGAACCACTATAAGTTGCTTGTGTCACTTTCTTCCCATTTGATTTTTTTCTTGATTTCCTTTTTTGTTCTTTGTCATTTATTTGACTCCGTGTCGTTGACCAAATCAAGGGTCAACATTTTGATGCTTTCATTGAGAGTTGAACTCAAGGACTTCAAGATGGTCATATGGTGAAGACATCCAAGAGAGCTGGACAGACTGCTGGCTCTGCATCCTCTCAACCTCTTCCTCCAAATGTGGCTTAAAATGAGCCCCACTTGGATTTTGAGGAGGAAGAAATGGATTCTGAGACGCTGAGGACAAAATTGAGTGTGTTACAGGACGAGTTTCCCAATCTGAGGGCCAATCAGGAAAATGCAGCAGAGACCTTGGCGCTGCAGCAGAGGGAGATTGAGCGCCATCGTCAGGAGCTAAACAAGCAGCAGGCACACATGGATCATCGGCAGAGAGATGGCATGGCCGCTCTTGAAGCAGCCATTCAGTTGGTCCGAGGACAAGCTGCGCCGACCGCTTAACCGGATCAGCCACCAAATGCACCACCGCAACGAGCCCAAAATCTGAGTCCTCCAATTCTGCCAGCGAGCCCTCAATGGCCGGAGCAACTGCCTGTTGCTCAGGAAGATGTCCCCATTCAGGATCTTGAGCAACAGCCACCCTCTCAAGCAGGTCGCAGCAATCCCCAGTACCAGAGGCAGAATAGAGCTGTGTAACCTCCCCGAAGCCCTAGACGCCCAGGGGACGATGAACCAAATCCACTGAGCAGGGGGCAGCGTCTTTCTGCTAACAGAAGACACAACGAGTCAGACTCTGTGGTCAGGGGGCCCCCACGGCATAATAATGCACGGGGACCCATCGACCAACACAGGACTCCCCCTGATGCTCGGGAGATGCCAGTCAGAAGAGGAAACAGCGTGACCAGTCGGTCGCGCCAAAGTCGATCGCAGTTTAGGGATGGCCATGACTACAATGAGGCCAATTCCGGCAGGAAGAATGCTGGTCGAGGGCGTGAGGAAAGAAGTGGAGATAGAAACTCCCCACTGAGAGAAAATAGGCCTGCGAGCCATAACGTTGAGGGCCAGCCCCGACTGCATAACATCTTCGATCGGCTGGGCGCTAGTGAACAAAGGCGTAGAGACTATGACCTGAGGGACGTGCTCAATGACAGGCGCAAGAGGCACGATGAGTATGCTCCTCCGGCACCAGTCGCCCCAACAATCCCAGATGCGGTTCAGGCTCAAATTGATGCTCTGAATTAGGCAGTACAACAGCTGGTTGGGAGCCGGACGTCCCACATTGAATACGATCGGAGGAGAGGCACTCCGTTTGTGTAGAGGATTGCTACGAAAAAACCCCCCAGCCAGTTCAAAATGCACTACTACCGAACTTTGATGGGTGCGGGGCCCAGTATCTCATGTAAACAAGTTTGAGATACAAATGGATATTCAGAAAGTGTCGAATGATGCCCGCTGCAGGATGTTCCTCGCCACCCTATCTGACACTACTCAGGGGTGGTTCTTTAAGTTCCATCCTTCTAGTATGGTAGCGTGGGAAATGTTCGTAAAGGAATTTTACAGACAATTCTTCCCAAGTCGCATACACCCCACTGAGGCCAACCAGCTGGTCGAGATACGACAAAAGGATGGAGAGCCCTTAAAGGAATACGTCCAACATTTTATGCGAGCAGCTATTGGAGCTAAAACAGGAGCGACGAGGGAAAAATGATGGCCCTAACAGCTGGGGTAAGGCGCCATTCTCCCCTCTGAAACAGCCTAAGAAGGCATAGGGTAAAAAGTACCCAGGAGTTTCTTGATCGAACTGATCGATACATCAAGCTTGAGGATGCCATTACCAACGAGGGGAAGTCGCCAATGAAAGACAAGGGACCAAAGGAAGATCCCACCAAAGCCGCCAATGGGTTGGATAAACCCAATGGCAACAGCTAAGGCAACGGGAATGGAAATGGCAAAAATGGTGGAAAAAGGGCGAACAATGAGCCATCAACATCCGAAAACAAATGCCCAAAAGGCAATAGATACGAGCCGATATTAACCAACTATACAACCCTTGTCGAAAGTAGAGTAGAGGTCTACCAGGCGACCAATGCCAATGTCCTTTATAAGCGACCAACACCTATAAGGAAGGATATCTCCAAGAGAGATACAACAAAATTCTGTCATTTTCACAATGACTACGGACATGACACCAATGAGTGTAACCAGTTGATGGATGAAATTGAGTTCCTTATCAGACAGGGACACCTAAGGAGGTATGTACGAGCCGCAGGAGGGTCTTAGCAAGAGGCTCAAGGAGTCAACGAGTAGGCACCTGCACGCTAATGCTCGTAACCTTTACAGCCAGCTCCTGTGGTAGGTACCATCTGTGGTGGCCCACACCTTGCAAGAGCTAGTGGGAAGGTAAGGGAGCGATACGCTCGGACCTTACCCCACGACCAGGACATTGAGATGATGAGTGTGGAGGATCGGGCACCTAAAAAAGCTTGAACAGAGGAGGAGTTGATTACTTTCTCCGAGGACGATGCCCAGCATGTCCAATTCCCACATTCAGATCCGCTGGTTGTGGACGTCCAGACTGCCAATATGATGGTTAAGAGGGTGCTGGTTGACACAGGGAGCTCAGTCAACATTTTGTACAAGTCTTCACTGGAGAGGATGAAGTTTTCCGTCAAGGACCTGAAGCCGTGCAACCAAACCATATACGGTTTTTCTGGCGAAGGGCTCGCGCAAACAGGGTCAATTAGGCTCCCAGTTAAAGCAGGAACTGCACCTGCAAACAGAACGTTACTCACTACTTCCATAGCAGTTGGTTGTCCTTCTGCGTATAATGCTGTGATTGGGAGGCCTATTTTGGTTGACCTGCGAGCCGTAACCTCAGTTTGGCACCTTTCCATGAAATTCCCAACCGACGCAGGAGTAGGATGCGTATTGGGAAACCAACGAGAAGCGAGGGAGTGCTACAACGCTTCGATATCTAAGGCAAAGAAAGGTGGATTGAGGGAAACAACCGGAAAAGAGTTGCAAACGGCCAATGAAGTGCAAGCCCAATCAGGTGATCGTGTCACCAAATAGGGTGTTGCCCAAAGGAGGATAGAGAATTGGATCCTCGCTTTGCGGATTTTGATGAAGAAATAGGACCCATCGAGGACCTTGAGGAGGTCCAACTCGATGAAACAGATCCGACCAGGGTTGTGAAAGTCAGTAAAAACTTAGAGACAACAACAAAACAAAGACTGGTAGAATTTTTAAAGAAGAACCAGGAAGTCTTTGCCTGGTCGCATAAAGACATGGTTGGAATAGACCCTGTAGTTATTAGCCATGTCCTGAATGTAGACAAGAGTTTTCCAGTAGTACAATAGAAAAGAAGGCTACTCGACAAAGACAGATCAAAGGTTCTGAAAGAGGAAGTCAAGAAGCTAAAGGAGAATGGGTTCATCAGGGTAGCATTTTATCCATCGTGGGTCTCTAATCCCGTACTAGTTCCCAAGCCGAATGGCAAGTGGAGAATGTGCGTGGATCTCACAGACCTTAATAAAGCCTGCCCTAAAGATTGTTTCCCACTCCCTAGGATCGACCAGTTGGTCGATGCCACTGCAGGACACGAGATCCTATCATTCATGGATGCATACTCCAGGTACAATCAGATCAGTATGCATCCACCTGATGTTGATCACACTAGCTTTCGTACCGATACAAGGCTTTACTGTTACAAAGTAATGCCCTTCGGTTTGAAAAATTCTAGAGCGACTTACCAGGGACTAGTCAATCACATGTTCAAGGAGATGATCAGTACAAACATGGAAGTATATGTTGATGACATGCTGGTTAAGTCAAAAAAGGCAGAAGGACACATAGAGGACTTGCAAGAGTGCTTCAACATCTTGAATAAATATCAGATGAAACTAAATCCCCTCAAGTGTTCCTTCAGAGTTGGATCAGGGAAATTCTTGGGATTTATAGTATACTCAGGAGGAATTGAGGCCAATCATGAGAAGATCAAAGCCTTGGTCGATATGAAATTGCCAACGAAGATCAAAGATGTTCAAAGTCTAACCGGAAGGATTGCTGCTCTAAGTATATTTATTTCCAAATCGTTGGACAAATGCGTCCCATTTCTTAATCGACTTAGAGACAATAAGAAGTTCGAATGGATGGAGGATTACAAGCAAGCTTTTCAAGATTTAACGACGCACATGTCGCAGTTAGCGATTCTATCAAAGACAATTGATAAAGAAACCCTGTTCATCTGCTTGGCGATCACAGAATATGCAGATAGTGCTGTTCTAGTAAGAGAGAAGGAGAATGTACAAAAGGTCATGTATTATGTAAGTAAAAGGCTAATAGGAGTACAACTGAGGTATCCTCCTATTAAGAGATTAGCCTACTGCATGATCTTAGCCTCCAAAAAGCTACGGCCATACTTCCAAGCTCACCCAATCACAGTTTTAACTGACTAACCTCTACGACAAGTTCTGCAGAAGCCAGAAGTTGCTGGCCGATTATTGAAATGGGCGGTTGAACTTGGGCAGTTTGATATATCTTACTTACCACGAGAAGCGGTAAAAGGACAAGCACTGGCCGACTTCGTTGCAGAGCTCACTGGGCTTCCAAACGATGAGCAGGTCAAAGAGTAAATTAAATCGCCTGAACCTCAAAGCCAAACTCCTTCTTGGAAGTTGTTTATAGACGGTTCTTCTAATGAACATCACGCTGGAGCTGGAGTGATTTTGATAACTCCTGAAGGGCATCGTTTTCACTGTGCGATTAGATTCAACTTCATGGCGTCCAACAATGAAGCCAAGTATGAAGCTCTGCTCGCAGGTTTACGGTTACCCAGGGACATGCACATAAAGTCACTAGAAATCTATAGTGACTCCCAGTTGGTGGTTAATCAGATCATTGGAGAATACCAGGCCCGAGGTCTAAAGATGGTTTCCTACCTGAATAAAGCAAAAGATTTGTTGGCCCAGTTTGAGAAGTATACCCTTCAGTAAGTACCTCGCGACCAAAATTCAAACGCTGATGCTTTGGCCAAGTTAGCAAGTGCCAAGGATGCCAACACCCTGAATATAGTACCAGTTGAACGACTGTCTGCACCTAGCATTCAAGTAGAAGAAACCTCTTTGGTGATTCAGGCGGTGAATACATGGATGGCACCTTTCATAGAGTACCTGACTCATGGAGTGTTACCAACGGACAGAGCCAGGACTCTTTAGTGGCAAGCTGCTAGATTCATCCTAGTTGATGGAATACTATATCGAAGGGGGTACTCGATGCCACTCCTCAAGTGTATTTCAAAAGAAAAGGCCAAAGAATTAATGAAAGAGGTCCATGAAGGCTTTTATGGGGTCCACGCTGGGGGGTAGAGCTTATCAAAGAAAATCCTAAGACAAGGGTACTTCTGGCCAACAATGAATGAAGATTCGAAAGTGAGACAAGTGCCAGAGATTCTTCAAGATTCAACGAGCATCCCCTAATGAGCTAAAGCAGATGCAAAATCCGTGGCCATTCACAATATGGGGAATAGACCTTATTGGATCTTTGCCCATAGGGAAAGGAGACGTCAAATACGCCATGGTGGCTGTTGATTACTTCACAAAGTGGGCCGAGGCTGAGCCACTTGCAACCATAACGACCAAGAAAGTGCTCGATTTTGTGGTCAAGAACATTGTGTGTTGCTATGGATTGCCATGAAAAATTGTCTCGGACAACGACGCATAGTTTGATAGTGATCTGTTCACAGATTTTTGTGAGTGGCATGGAATTATCAAGAGTTTTTCTTCAGTTGCTCACCCTCAGGCAAACGGACAAGTCAAGGGAGTCAATAAAATGCTAAAGGATACTCTAAAGAAAAGGCTTGAGGAAGCAAAGGGGACATGGCCAGAGTAATTGCTTGTAGTCCTCTGGTCGTACCGGACGTCTCATTGAACATTAGCAGACCATACTCCATTCTCCTTGGCCTATGGGTATGAGGCTATGCTTCCTGTTGAATTAGATTCGCCATCACATCGATGGATAGAGTACGACCAGGACGCTAACAGCCAATTGTTGATGGAATCTTTGGATTTGGTTGATGAAAGGCGCGAGAAAGCCCAACTTCGAGTAGCAGCTTACAAGCAAAAGGTCACCCGGTATTTCAACTCTAAAGTACGAGAAAAGAAATTTAATGTTGGAGATCTAGTACTTAGAAGAGTTTTCCTTAACACCCACGACCAAGCTGCTGGAGTTCTCGAACCTAACTGGGAAGGACCGTACCAAGTTGAAGAAGTCCTCCGTCCAGGAACTTATAAACTTGCTCGCTTAAATGGAGATCTTATTCCTCGCTATTGGAATGGAGAACACCTGCGCAAGTACTATCAATAAACAATTCTTCTAAAAGAATTGCCATGTATTAATTTTACTTTTTACAAGTTTATGAACAAGGGTTAGTCATTTTTATGACTGATCGCTTATAAGTGTAAGATCATTTTAGTGATCACTCGTACAGACACAATTTGTCCATTTATTACGAGAAATAAAAGGGACTATGCGCAGCCAGTCAATCTTGCCAACTATTTTATTTATTACAAGTATTTTCTCATAACGTGTGTTGTTTTGTGATATTTTAATTTTTACAAGTATTATTACCGAGCATAAATGTTCGAACAGGTCCTAGTCAAGGCAAGTGACCGAGGACCTACATCTCCTTAATCACTTGGGGGCATATAAGGTGTCTAGTAAGCAAAGCATATCAAAAGTTATGTAAACACACGAGCAAAATAAGTGAAAGCATGCTATGGTACTTAGAGTATTTTTCAAATTTTTTGTTATTTTGTTAAATCAAACCAAAGTCCTATGCTAAGTTCGGTCATGCGAACATATGTTATAATAAAAATGCAAATATTATAATATAAAAAATGAATCTTTTTACACCACGAGCAGTTTCTGCTCGGATGTAATTGTTTGTTAAAAGGAAAAAAGCAGCCCATGCAGCAATAAAAATATAAACCGTTTTTTGAGGATAAAATTAAAAAAAAAAAAGACTACGAGGCAGGAGGGTCTTGAGGATTTCCCTGGTCGACAGTGGTTCCAGCATCATTTTCTACGCCGTCGATTCCCGTGGCTAGGGAGATTTCTGGGGAGGTAGGAATCTTGGCTCTCTCTTCTTCCTCCAGGCGAGCAGTGCACTGGGCTATTTCAGTTCGCCTCAGCCGCTTAGAAAGATAATTGAAGTTGGCCCCACAATTATGCTTCCAGAACTCATAAAAGAAATGGTGGATAGCTCTCCTATACCTTTCCAAGTTGCTGGCATTAGTCTCCTCAAGCTCCTTGACATGCCCCTCGAGCTCATAAGTCTCTTTTCTGCTCACGATCAGCTCAACCTCAAGATGTTTGGCCTCTTGAAAATTAAGTTTAGCACACTCCCTAAACTTCTCTTTGTCTTCATTGGCTTTGGTCAAAGCAGTCTAACACTATTGAAGCTCTTCGGCCAGCTTGGAGTTTTGGTCGAGTAGTTCAGTGTTTCTCTCGAGCAGTTCAGTGTTTTGCCCCTCGAGCACCTTGACCTCCTCAGCATGTTTGGCGTCGAATTCTTTGGTCTGAGTGACCGAAACCCCCGTTCGGCGCCAGCTAGCAGTTATAGTCAGTATTCCCTACGATCAGATAAAGAGATAAGATGATGGCGGGAAATAACAAAATAAATGAAACTTAGCAATAGAAAACAACTTACACTGGCTCTCTCATTCAGTCCTTGGTTTATTATCTGATCAGTCTCCATAGAGTCTGTGCTGATGATGGCCTCTCGACTGCGTTTTTGCTATGAGAGTTTGTATATTCTCTCTCTGGCTATGGTGACTATGGTGCTTGTTAGGACATCTCCAAGTTGACCTTGAGATGGCTGGTCAGCAGTTGTAGGAGGGATAGGATTCTGATCGGCTGGTGCTGGGGGAGACTGCTTGTCAAGTGGAGACAGAGGGGGCGTTGTTTCTTTAGAAGGAGCGGTTGCTGGAGGATCCTTAGTCCAGGTCTTTTTGGTCGAAGGAGCCTTGCTGCTCTCTCCATGGTTTCACTTGCTCTTGGTCGAAGGAGCAGCAGGTGTGCTGTAGTGGTCAAACATATCTCCAGACGACATATCTGCAAGTAAGGAAATATTGCGAGTAGTTAGACGATTTGTATATATGGAGTTAAAAATGAGAACAAGGAAATTATTAGTAGAGTACCCGAGCAATAACTATTGGTCGCTAAATTACTTACTGAACTACTGCTACACTCACTCACTGCCTGGAAGAAATCTGAATTTAAATTGGGAGTGTACTTAAAGTTGTCGTCCCCGTCAAATAAATGACAGGGAATGGGGAAACTGTCTAATTGGCCACTCCGTGGAAAAAAGGATGAAGAGGCAAGATTGCTTCTGCCTTGATATGATACCTCGACCAGGCAGTGAAGGCGCAGCCAGGCAAGTTTGCCCGCTGGTCGTTGGTAGGTTTGAACAAAGTTACCCCAAAAAGTGTGTACTTCCTGAGATAATTGGTTAGCATCCTAGAAGTAATATTGATAGGGGGTGCAACGTACCATTTGACATCTGGTCGAAGGACGCCTTGGGGCCGGGCCTGTGTTTGGATTTCGGGATCAGTGTTTTCGGCTCGACCACTGGTCAAAGGAATTTCAGCCCGAGGAGCAAGCTGATTTGCTTGAGGGTTGGTTGGTTTCTTTTTCTGGGTGGTCGATTTTACTCTATTCATGTTTGATAGACTGATCGAAGGTCTATTGTATAGGGTATGGGAAAAAAAATCCCCAGAATGAGTAGCGACGGCTGTTCTTCATTCTCGAGCAGCTGAGCAAGCAGGTCGTTGTCGATTGGCCTTTCACCTCCCCACGGATCGTGCATGAAAATCTGCGAACAGAGAAGTGGAGATGAGAATCTACGACCCAAAAGACTAAAAGATGTTAAGAATTGGAATAACGTTGCTCGTGTATAAATGTTAAGCTTTTATACGACAAGTAGCATTCTGTAAAAAACACTAAATCCTATGTGAACAGTGTGGAAAACGAATCAAAAACAAGAAGTAAAAAGTTTTTTCAGGAGAAAATTTTTCGACTCTGAAGGGGCGGGAAAAACCCAGAATTTCTACGAGCTTAAAAATCAAAATTTTACTTCGATTTTACGCCCTAAATTCATGATCCTAACTACCAAACTGATCCTTAACCCCTACTAAGTATTATTTCAAGCTCAATTCTACGTGCCCTTTTACCCCAAAACAAATTTCTTTAAGAACAGTCGAAAAACATTCAAGAACTCAGAAATTCAAAATCTAAAATGGGGACAAAACAGACATTGCACAGCATGGCATAGCAGAGATGAATCGATCAAGAAACTTACTTGAATGAAAGGTTGAAGTGAAGTCACGCACGTTGGTTCAAACAGCTGGACAGGAACGCCTTGGGTCAGCAGGTTTTTCTAAGTCTGTTTTGCTTTGTTCTTCAGAGTTCTTGAAGAAAAGAAGATTGGTAAAAAGTGAAAAGTGAAAAGAATAGGATATTTATATTGATCGGGGCACAGTAAAAGAGGTAATGATGGGAGTGAATTTTCAAGGCATGGGGAAATGCAATAGCCATCAGAAAGCTTTTGGGAAACCAAAAAGACATGATTAGTTGCCTTTTTCGAGAAGGCATGGACAACTCTGACAGATTTAATGGGGCATGCGAAGGGTCGGTCTCTTAAGTTTACTTTATGCTGGTCGTAGTAAAATAAACTTGGGGGGGAAATGTTTACCCAAAAATGGCTCCTGATGATGTGGCAAGGATTTCTTACACGTGGTTGGCACGTTGCAGTTCTGAATGAATGGATCTTGTTCGGTCATCGACCAGATAATTGTTGGTTTGTCAAGTCTTGCGGTTAGGTGCGACCAGTCTGGTCACATGTTTCCATTTACTTCCTTTGACATACATAATCTTGTAATAATTATATTCATTATATTTCCTTTTATTATCTTGATACACTAATATTAATTGTAATTAAGGCCCATTGGCCTATGTAACCCCCCTTGAGCCTATAAATAAGAAGGAGATGGCTCAAGGAAGGGACTTTTGAATTTTGCACTTTTAATCTTTGCATTCAGGGAGAAAAGCATAGTGTGATTATCCACCGGAAATTGTAATTCTCCTAAGGCCTGTGAAACTCAAGAACCCTAGTTCTTTGATCACAGTATTGGGATTCAATATCAATAAGAACACTAAGTGGACGTAGGTCATTACCATCTAGTTGGGGCCGAACCACTATCACTTTCTTCCCATTTGATTATTTTCTTGATTTCCTTTTTTGTTCTTTGTCGTTTATTTGACTCCGTGTCGTTAACCAAATCAAGGGTCAACAAGGAGGTTTGGGAAAAAGGGCAAGCTGAGCCTTAGATTCATAGTACCTTTTGAGATCCTAGAGAGGATCGGGCAGGTAGCCTATATATTGGCTCTGCCGTTATCGTTACCAGGAGTTCATGATGTATTCCACATCTCTATGCTTCGGAAGTACGTCACAGATATGACTCATGTGTTGAGATATGAGGATCTCGAGTTACAGACATATTTGTTGTATGAGGAGCAACCGGTACAGGTTCTAGACAAGAAAGATAAGGTCCTACGGAACAAGACATTACCTCTAGTCAAAGTATTATGGAGGAATAGTAGGGTCGAGGATGGTAGCTTGGGATTTATTGAATAATGAATAAGTATTTGGTAATTATATGGGCACGATGGGATTAATTATAAAATTGTAGGAACACTTGAGGAATTAGCGGGAATTGAGAAAATAACTATTTTACCCCTAGAAACAATTAAAGGGTTGGGTTGTCTTGAGAGGTATTTTAGTCTTTTGATTAGGATATTTGATCAACTGGGTTAGGAAACCACCAAAAATATCTAAGGAACCTCACAAAATACCCCATCTTCCTCTCACTCACATACCCTCACTCTCTCTTCTTGAGACTTGAAGCTAAGAAAAAAACTGATGGAGAACTCAAGGTTTAAGCTGGATTTGGGCTGGTTCAAGCTGGGGAATCAAAGCTTAGGTCAAACAAAGGTTTCTGAGGAGTTTAGATTAACAATTTAGGTAAAAATCTAACCTTTGATTACTAAATTATGTTGGAATAATATTGAGATTTAGAGCTTGCATGAACATGGTTGTTAGGTTTAATTTTGGGTGTTAGAGGGGAGTAGGGAATTTTTTATGGACTGAATATGATGTTTAGGATATAAGGATAGGAATTCTGGGCTTGAATCTGGGTTTGGATGAAGGTTTAGGTTGGATTTTAAGGTCAAGGCTCGAAGGAAATGCTGAGAAAAAGAGGGAATTTTTTGGTTTGGGGCGCCGCGGTCTGCGTGCTTAAAGAGGCTGGATGGCTTTGGTTCTTCAGGCGCGCCGCGACCTGGAAGGGTGCAATTTGCGATGCATGCCCTCCAGCAAGGAGGGATAGGCCTCTATCGAAGGGGCAGGCCATGGCCCTTAGGGGCAAGTCGTGGCCCTAAATAGGAATTTATGGATAGCCAAGGTTTTAGGCTCATGGAGGTTCGGGGATTCAAACCTAAGCGCTCGAGACTAATTCTTCTACCCGATTTTGTGGAATTCGAGGTCCCAAAGGCTAGTTTTTGTTTCCTAAACATATATTTGGATTAGATATTGATAATTGTCCATAGTTATTTGTGACTAGGATTACTGTAAGGGCTCAGGACTGAGGATCGTGCTCGGGACCGCTCTTAATTTATTGCTCGGGATTCGAGGTAAGAAAACTGCATCCATATGGTTGTGAATGGGACTGAGGTTCCCAGTAATTTAATATATGTACTGTGTGACTGTATAGTTGTTATGCATTATATGAACGTACGACCTAAGGGTGCCAGGGCTGATGTTAAGCATACTGAACACAGATCGACCTAAGTGAGCCAGGGTCAGCTAGATAAACATTGGGCTTGGGCTAAGGGCACTGACCTTGAACATTTGTATTGCTGATTGAAATGTATGCTTGAAAACACATGTTTACCGTTGTTTAGCTTAATTCTTGTACTATACTGAGTTATTGAATTAATCGGATTAAGGTGGATTGGATGCTACTACTGCTATATGTGTTTGTTGTTTATGGTTTTCTTGCTGGGCCTTGGCTCACGAGTGCTACGTGGTGCAAGTAAAGGTAAAGGAAAACTGAGCCAACCATGAGTTAGAGAGCTCAGGGGGCAGAGTGTACATCGTCAGTTGCTCGACTGCCATGGTCGAGGAAAAGTTACAGGAATAGAACTCTAAATTGTATTTGGCCATTAGACTGACTTTTGTCGTGTCAACTTTTGGGAGTTGTATTTACCACTTATACCCTGTTTTTGGGACCGCATGTACCAAACATTTTTTTTAATGAAAATTAACCATTTATGATCAAATCCTTTTTACCCTAATTTGTTAGTTGACTTTGGAATCACATTTATGTTCAAATGATTTGATTAGCAAGTCTTGCACTATTTCAAAATACACAGTGTATTGGTCTTGGTTACCCAGGCCGTTACAATGGGCATATGAAATCAAGCTCCAATTATTTATCATAAATCTAACAAATAAATTTACTAACTTATTAACTCCTCGTGACTGCACTAAAGACTCAGAATTGCACTCCTCGTGACTCCTCGTGAATTCATACAACGCTATATAAGCAATATAGATACATTATAATTATCCATTGTTACAACCATAATTTTCACTCAATCCTCTATAGACGGTCTACAATGAGATGGGACTAAAATACTGTTTTACCCCTCATTGTATTTTATCCTTAAAACACTTAGTTCCTTGTAAATAATATTTCAATAAACTAATATTAATTACTGAAATAAGATCTCTATCATTTAACACCTTGAACCAAACTAAAAGGAAACCATCGTTTCACTTCTTCATCAGAAGCTATAGATGTTCATATCTATGATTAACACTCCCACTCAATTATGCTATCGACTTCCTAAGATGTAAGTATGGGCTAGTCCGTAGGGTAAGCTGGTAATGAACAAGTCAAAGAACTCAAATAATACAATCGGTTAGAATACTATACACTCATAATTGAGATTGAATTGACCTATGGTCAACTATATGATATGACTAGAATGGATAATAATGTTATATTTACTTATCCTGTTAACTGTCAATACCGATCCAGTCCGATGTAACACATACATCTGATCTTATCTACTTTGCTAATGTTCTGGAAAGAACATAACACTGCGATGTGCAAGTAGATCATATTGTAGATTGGCAAGTCAATGTAAATCCTGTGCACTGACTAATCTTAGGACTAACTTATTTTGAACATATAATCATATTTATATTCAACTGTGATTACATCGCTATAAATATGATTAACTATATGATCGATATTTAATAAAATTTTATATTAAACAAATAATCATGAAAATAAACATGTGAGAAAAGTGATTGACCAAGTCAAAAAATGATATCTATTCTTTTATTGATAATAAATAAGATTACAAAGAAATTGAGTTTGAATTAGGGCATAAAACCCCGACAATTTCTACAAATGCTCAGGCGGTAGAGAAGACCCTTGCTATAGAGGACGCAGGTGGTGAGATATTGGATGAAGGTGTTGTGGGACAGGAAATTTGGGCAGTAGTACCCCCATTTGTGGGAGCAGGTAGGGGCAGAGGCCCCAGTAGTCAAAAAAGAAAGACCCTTGATAGTTTTACCACTTTTGGCCCTGAGAAAACGGGTCATAGTATTCAGGGCAGCCGCCAGGGCAGCAACAAGGTCTGGAGACGCCATCTGGGAAAATGCTGAGCGAAGGCATGTTTTCTATGAGGAATAGTTAGGCACATCATGAAGCATTATCCAGAATCGAGGACAGAAGAATCAAGAAGTACAGATAGCACAAACTTGGCTCGAGAGTCTTCCTGAGGGTAGCCTGAGCCCGAAGCTGGTCCCTCGGAAATGACAGGTTTGCCTTCTACATCTTGTTCTTTATATTCTACTGACTGAGTTTGGTGTTAGGTTCCCCTTAGTAGTGATATAGACATGGGATACCTACCGTATGGATATTATGCTGTGGGGCTTGAGATTTTGCGTTTGATAAGAAAATTTGTAATTTCCAGGGAATGGAACAGAGTAGTACAGGTAGAAAATTTGTAGTCAGAATTGTTTGGGATTGTTATACAATGGCCTTGGTATAGTCCTGAGTATGGATTAGTTGGCCAATAAGGGACAACCATGGAATGTGAGAGAGAGTAGTGACTTTCGAGTGTAAGAGGAGAGGACTCGACTATGATTGTGAGATGTCTAGCCATGGTGTTAGGTACCACTAGAGCTGTGTCAAGTAGATTGGAGGGAAACTGGATCGGTCAGTGGGATTTCAGATGGGTGTATAAGGATTTTTCAAGATTGCTGCCATGATTAGGAAATGGAGTGTACTACGGGAATAAGGCAAGAATAGAACTAGCACCAAAAACACCGTTAAGAATGACGCTTTTTGAGCAGCTAGTATTAAAGGTTCAGTCAAAGGAGTTACTTGGCTTAAAGTTGATCTGATGTGGAATTTAGCATGGGACATACCACGCCGTGGGTTAAGGAGGAGGTTGCACCTATGAGAGCCAAATAAGGTAATTGTAACGCCCCAAATTCCCTAATATGACTTAGTGCCTGGATTAGGGGGCTGGGAGGCAATAATTGAATCAATTGAGTGCTTATTTGTTATGAGCATGCTATTATGTGAATTATATGAATTACATTGTAATATAATTAGGCATGCATGTTTAGGTGTATTAAATATGCATGTGGGCCTGCTTCTTAATTAGCTGAAAAGTCACAACGGGGTCAAATACCCAGCTTGGGGGTGAGCCTAGGGGTATTTTGGTAACTTTGTACATTACCGGGATTGAGCAGGTAACAAGAATTTATTTGGTAATTATTGAGGATATTGGGAGTAACGGGAATTTGTGAGATGTTAATTATGGTTAACGGAATAAGTGGCAATTGACAAATTTACCCTTAAGGGCTTAAGAGAGCAAGGCTTAGGCTAAGGGGCATAGTGGTCTTTTGGTGCCAAAAGTAGTGGATTAGGTCATGGGTTACTTCAGCTAAAGGAATCCTCAAAATAGAGCATGTCAAACACTCTAGTTTCTTCTCCCTCCTCACATGTTTTGCTCTTTTTCTCTCTCCTTCTTGGTGTGCCTTGGAGCCTTATACCTTCTTTGCTTGAAGTCAAGCTTGGGAACTATTTTGCTAAGGGAATTAAGAAGTTTGAGGCAAGTTGGGAGATGTGGAGACTTAGAGAACAACTAGGAATCAAAATAACAAAGGTAATTCAAGGTTAAACAATATTTTGTTTATGGTTTTTGAGTTTTGAAACTTTAAGTTGAATCTTTGTATTTGGTGGGTAATTTGTTGAGTTTGAAGTTGGGTTTTGATGTTTATGGCATTTTGAAAAAGTTTTGGGATTGAGTTATGAAGTAAGGAAATGTTTGGATAGGTTTATGGAGGGATTTTGTATGAGAAAAACAGAGGAAAAATTTGGGTTCCAGGTCGAGCCGCAACCCAGTTCTTGGGTGCTGCAGCTTAAGTTGGAGAAGATGGGGCTACTGGGCTATTTGAGCCGCGACGCCAGTTATGGGCACCGTAGTGCTAGTGTAGTCAGAGAGGGCTTTGGACCCCTGACTTGATCAGGGTCGCAGCTCAAGTGCTTGGGGCCGCAGCTCAAAATGGGAAATTTGGCCAAAATGGGTTTTAAGTGATAGAAACTCGAACCTAAGAGCTTGGGATCGAACCTACTACTCAGTTTAGTAGAATTTGACGTCCCGGAGGCTAGGACTTGGTCCGAAAGCCTTCATTTATTCGATATTGATGAATATTGTCTATTATGGTTTTGACTAGGTCACCGCTAGGGCTCGGGAATGGACCATGCTCGAGGGTCGTTCTTAATATACATTGCACTCGGACCTGAGGTAAGAAAACTGCACTCGATGCGTGAAATATGTGATTAGGGCTTGTCCCCGTTGTTGAATGTAACATGATTAGGGCTTAGCCCCATTGTTGACTGTATTGTGATTAGGGTTCAACCCAACTATGAAATGTATTATGATTAGGGCTCGACCCAGGTATTAAATGAATTATGATTAGGGCTTGGCCCAACTGTTAAATGTATTATGATTGGGGCTTGGTCCAGCAATTAAATGTAATATGAATGGGGCTTGACCTAATTGTTAAATGTAGACCTGATTAGGGCTCGGGCCCAGCTAATGAGCATGATTATAATTATGCATGTGTATACCTATGTTAGTACATTCTAATGTCTTGTATCTCTGTATGATGAATGTATTATATGTATGTCTGTTCCCGACTGGGAGGCTTAGCTTATAAGACGAGGGACTACAAGGCTCGATGTATAAGTCAAGAATTTATAAGGCTCAACTTATGAGTTGAGGATTTACAAGGCCCAACTTATAAGTCGAGAGTTCACAAGGCTCGACTTATGAGTCGAGGGTTCACAAGGCTCGACTTATGAGTCGAGGGTTTGCAAGGCTTGGCTTATCAGTCATGATCAGCATCATGTGCACTAAGTGCAGGCCGTTATGGCTAGGCCACCCTGGGACTACATCATGCACTTGACTGGATTGGATGCCATATGAATGAAGGGGAATGCATCATGCACTTGACTAGCTTGGATGCCATATGAATGAATGGGAGTGTATCATGCACTTGACTGGCTAGGATACCATATGAATGATTGGGAGTGCGACACGCACTTGTGTGGCGCTATGATCACTTACTGGTAGAGTGTGTATGCTTGGTTTCAATTATTACTGTCAAGCATGCTGTTATATTCTATTGGCTATCTGAATCTGTTAGTACGTTTTCTTGCTGAGTCTTTTGGCTCATAGGTGCTTTGTGGTGCAGGTAAGGGTAAGGAGAAGCTTGGTCAGCCATGATTTTGAGAGCGTTAGGGGCGATGTGTACATATGCAGTCTGCTTGACCGCCACGGCCGAGGTATCGCAGTGGAACTAGGGTTAGACCCTGTTTTGCCGCTTAGGTCAGCTTATTTTGTAATCCCTGAGTTGTAAACAAATTTTTAAACTTGTATTTGGGATCCCATGTAAAGACTAAAGTCTTCTTTCAATGGAAATGTTTACTTCTTGACCAAAAATTTTAATGCCTGAATCCTTAGTGACTTAATCATAGATTTTAGTCCAAATGACTCATCTAGTGAGTCCAGCACTAGTTTTAAACACACGTGGTAACAAACCTTAATTAGTAGGGTGTTACAGTAATTGTTAAAAACAGATATCCAATACCAAGAATGAATGATTTATTTGGGTAAGTTATATCTAGCTCGTTCAAGAATGGTTTGGACTACGTCCAGTTAAGAATGAAATATAAGCAATACCCGAAGTGACACTATTGAGGATGAGGAAGAGGGGGTTACAGGTAAGACTCCAGATGGAATAAGTTTTGATTTATCTAGATAATATTCAAGGCCACCTAATGGGAAGTGATGGGATTGCATATGAATCAGTTAAGATTGAGACCACAAGGCAACTATTAAGAAATGCGGTGAGACTGGTGAGACACCTCGACTTATGCCTGAAGTATCTTCAGTAATTGTTATTGTTATCCCTCAAACATACGAGGATGACATGACGAATGAGAATGTGAAACCTGACATCACAAATCAGCGAAAAAATGACAAAGTATTGTGAAAAGACCGACAGGCAAAAAAGATAGGTCCAGGGCCTAGGGGTGGTCGGCCTGACCCTTACCCTAGGGGTGGCCAGCCTAAGCAGGCCAAACGGCCTAGAAGTAGTCGGCTTGACCCCCTACCCGGGGGGTGGTCGGCCCCAGCATGCACAAGGATCCCTGGGGGTGGTCGACCTGACCCCAACCCCTTGGGTGGTCGGCCCCAGTATGCCCAAGGTCCCCTAGGGGTGGTCGACCTGACCTCAACCCCTTGGGTGGTCGGCCTAAGCAGGCCCAAGAGCCACCTGAGTGGTCGGCCCACCCTATTTTTCATAGGGTGGTCTGCCTAATCACTCTTGTTCAAAATGAGATCAACAGGCCTAGCACCCAGAGGATCAATAAGTCCAACACCCAGAAGGTCACAGGTCCAGCACCCAAGCTTTGGTCATCAGGCTTAGCACCTAAGTCTCATATACCAATAGAGACTTAACATTTTCCTAGAATTTTTGATCATGCATTATCTACCATGATCTAAAGAAACAATGAGAAGACCCACAATCTCATGATCATGGGAAGGTGGACACGTTTCTCCATTACATGATAATTGTGTACCAAACCATGATCCCAGTACTATTGGTCATGTTACAGACCCTGGGTACTTTAAATAAAGGACCCAAGGCTTCATTTAAGGGGACTTTTGGACTCTTGTCAGGATGACTTTCTTTGGAATTTTAGAGATCTAAAGAACATTTGAGGAGAAATTCTGGGCAAGTGAGAACGAGTGAATACTTTGGTTGAACAGTGTAATTGTCGAGTGATTCAATACTAAAAGCTAAGTGGATTAGGTTATTACTGTTCATCAGAACATGGCTGAACCACTATAAAATTCTTGTGTGATTATTTAAGATATCGTACTCTGTCATTTATTTTATTTATTTCGTTCAAAAGGTGTCGTATACTGCACATACGACTGTTGGCCAATTTCACAGGTCAATATTTTAGTGCTTTCATTAAGAGAACGAAATCAAGAAATACACTTTCATCAGTTTACGATGCCTCCAAAACCTAGTTAGACAAAGAAGATTGCTCCCAAGGATCCCCCACCCAGGATCCCATAGATCCTGTTAATAAACCTTAGGTGCAGGTAGGAGATCAACCTATTGTAGAAGATCCAGATGACGCTCACTAGGAGGACATGGCGCAATTTCTGGCGAGGCAGGAGGCCTTTGCTTCAGAAATTGCCCTTCAGAAGGCGACTATGGGATGAAAATGATGGGAGGTCGATGAGTAGGTCCAGAGGATAATCCAAAGGGAGCAGGAGGCTGACCAGAAGTACCAGGAGGCCGCTGTGGCCTTGGAGGCAGCTACTCAATTAGCCCGAGCTAACACTGAAGCTACTGCTCAGGCAGTGAGGGAGGCTCAAGCCAAAGGAGCAGGAATGCGAGACAATAGTAACAAAGAGTCCCAGTGGAGGAGTAGGACCCCAAGAACACTCTCAGAACCACTTTCCCAGAGACAGGATGAAGATGCTCAGTCCAAGACTGCCTCCTCCATGACTAAGAAGAATAACACTCCATCTCGGAGTAGGACTATTATGGACCCGAAGGTCCCCTCCCAAGGGGACCGACGAAACAATGCAGGAGATGAGGGTCAAACATCTGAAAGGCGTGACAGGAATGGAAATGGCCGTTCAAAGACTCAAAGTCATGTAGGAGGAGAGGCTTAGGGGCTGGGTCGCACTGACAGGGGTAAGGCGGACCTACCACCCCTACACCCTCAGTCTCGCAAGGGAAAATAACCAATGAGTAACACAAGTACTATGTTTGATAGGCTGGGGAAAGATGCACAACCTCAGGATTTGAGGGAGATCATCAACAGAAGGACCAACGCTCAGGAGGGGGTACCAGGGTCCTCTACCCCACCTGGAGCAGCAATCCCACCAGTAGTACAAGCTCAAATAGACGCACTCGTTATGGTTGTTCAAGGTATAACAAAGAAACCTTTAGATATCAAGTTGGCTCATAGAAGTGGAAGTCCTTTCAGTGCCAAGATCCAAGCTGCCCAACAACCACTAAAATACAAGACCCCGAAACTTCCTACATACACTGGGCAGGAGGACCCAGTATGGTACATTGGAAAGTTCGATGATCAGAAGGAGTTACTAGGTGTGGAGCATGATTATAGGTGCAGGGTATTCCCTACCACTCTCGCTGACTCAGCTCAGGAATGGTATTGGAAATTCAAACCTAGATCCATCACTTCCTGGGAGCAGTTCAGGAAGGAATTCAGCAAGGTCTTTAGTGTTAGGTGGATTTAATCGGTTTATGCCAATCAGCTAGCTGACATCAAGCAAGGGAAAGATGAATCCTTTAAAGAATACATTTAAAGATTCATAAGAGAGGAAAACTGAGCGGCCATGGTAGAAGATGAAGGGAAGTTCATTGCCATCTCGACAGGAATAACTTATCGAAGTCCCTTGTGGGATAGTATATAGAGGAACCCTATCAACACCTTGCAGGAGTTCCTGGACCGAGCCGGCAAATAAATGGAGCTAGATGATGCTATCATGAAGAAAGGCATAAACCATCCAACCAATGTCAAGGTAGATAAGAACGGCACAAACCCTCAACGCGGCAGTGGGGCAACGGTAAGAGGAGGAATACCTCAGAGGTCTAGCAGGGTGGAGAAAAGAAAGCTAAGTCAGCACCCCCCAAAAAATTAGCTAAGCATCAACCCTACCAGCCCAGGTTCACCAATTATACCATCCTGACCACATCAAGGGCTGAGATTTACATGGAAACATACCAAGACGTACCATACCGAAAGCCACCACCCTTACGTTCAGAAGGAAAAAAGGACAAGAATAAGTTTTTTCGTTTCCATAACGATTATGGGCACGACACAAATGGGTTCAAACAATTGAAGGATGAGATAGAGTTTCTTCTCCGATCAGGAAAACTCTCAAGGTATCGAGGTAAGACCAAGGCCCCAAGCAGGAACCCAGAATTCCAAAGGCAGAGAAGTCCACCACTGGAGCCGGCAGCTATAGAATTCACACTGGATACCATATGTGGAGGGCCTTACATATAAGGCAACAGTAACAATGCTCGCGAGCGATATGCAAGGACCCTCAGGCATGAGGTAGGGGAGTGTTCCCAGTGTATGGAGTTCGAGGAGCGGTCTCCAAAAAATCCAAAGTATGAAAGTGAAACACTCACTTTTACACAGGATGATGCCAGACATGTGAGGTACCCCCACAATGACCCTCTAGTCCTTACCATTTAAATCGCCAATGCCCGAGTGAAGAGATGCTTGGTCGATACGGGAAGCTCAATAGATATCATCTACAAATCATCCCTTGAGAAGATGAAGCTCACGGTCATGGACTTGACAATGTGTTCCCAAGTGATATATGGGTTCACGGGAGAATGCCTAGCACCAGTAGGAACTATCAAACTGCCGACCACAGTGGGGGATGCCCCAGGCACGAGACTGTGATGACAGAGTTCTCGGTGGTAGATTTCTCATCAACTTACAATGTAGTACTTGGGAGACCCCTCCTGATGGCATTAAACGAAGCAGTATCTATCTAGCATCTATCTTTGAAGTTCCCCACCAGTGCAGGGCAATGATGCGTACAGGGTAACCAACGGGAAGCACGAGAATGTTATGCGTCAGTGGTCAAGGCAAAGAAAGGACCATGCGTAAACAACATGATAGTAACCTATTGTGAAGAGAGTGAAGGAACCAATGAGGTTGTCAAGATGGAAGTTGACGTTGAAAGAAACATTCTACTAGAGTCGAGGGCTACTTTTAACGAAGATTTGTTATTATAGCAAGTTTCCCAAAGCGAGGGAAACGAAATCAATCCTCGCTTTGGGGATGACGTCATGGGGGTGGGACCAGTCGTAGATCTTTATGAAGTTCTACTAGATGAGGAGGACTCGACTAAAGTAATCATAGTTAGGAAGGAGTTAAAGGTGGAAATTAAAGCACGATTGGTGGAATTTTTGAAGAAAAACTTGGACGTCTTTGCCTGGTGATATAAGGACATGGTTGGAATTTCTCCATTCGTAGTAATTCATGTCCTCAATATAGACAGGAACTACCCACTAGTGCAACAAAAAAGAGACTGCTTGACAAAGACTGATCTCATGCCCTGAAGGAGGAGCTCAAGCGGCTCAAGGAAAATGGTTTTATAAGGGAGGCCTAGTACCCTAATTGGGTATCAAACCTCGTGTTGGTACCAAAACCAAACAGGAAGTGGAGAACATGCGTGGAATTCACAAATATGAACAAGGCTTGCCCTAAAGACTGCTTCCCACTACCCAGAATAGACCAACTGGTCGATGCAACGGCAGGACATGAAATACTCTCATTCATGGATGCGTATTCTAGGTATAATCAAATAAGTATGCACCCTCCTGACGAGGAACATACCAGCTTCCGGACAGACAAGGGATTGTACTGTTATAAGGTGATGCCATTTGGCTTGAAGAAGGCAGGAGCCACCTACCAGCATTTAGTGAATGGCATGTTGCTCAAGTCCAAAGAAACTGGAGAGAATGTTCAAGACCTGGAGGAATGCTTTGCAATACTTAGAAAGTATAGCATGAAGCTAAACCCTCTCAAGTGCTCGTTTGGAGTTGGTTCTGGTAAATTTCTTGAATACATAGTCAATTCACGTGGAATCGAGGCTAACCCCGAGAAGATCAAAGCATTGATCTACATGAAGTCACCTACCACAATCAAAGACATACAAAGCTTAACCAGGAGAGTAGTTGCCCTCAGTAGGTTCATATCAAAGTTTGTGGACAAGTGTGTCCCTTTCTTTAACTTACTGAGGGGCAGCAGGAAGATCCAATGGACCAAGGAATGTGAGGAAGTTTTCCAAGCCCTGAAGGAGCACCGCACCCAACCTCCTATCCTAGCAAAGCCAATATATGGTGTAGTACTATTCATCTATTTGGCAATCACTGAGCATGCAATCAGTGCTGCTTTGATAAAGGAAGAGAACAGGGTACAACACCCTGTATACTATATCAGTAAAAGGCTAGTAGGTGCGAAGTCTAGGTATCCCCCTCTTGATAAACTAGCCTACTATTTAGTAATCGCCTCTCGAAAGTTGCATCCATATTTCAAAGCTCACTCGATCTGAGTCCTGACCCATCAACTGCTGAGACAGGTTCTTCAGAAACCAGAGGCCTTGAGATAATTACTCAAGTGGGCAGTGGAACTAGGACAGTTTGATATCACTTATCATTCGAGGATGGCGATAAAAGAACAAGCATTGGCAGACTTCATAGTCGAAGGGACGAACCTTGAAGACCGTTCCTACCAATTAGAGAGTAGAGATACCGAGAAGGAAGGAGATACTACTGTATGGAAGCTGTATGTTGATGGAGCATCCAATGAACACAACTCAGGCCCTGGAATCATACTAATCACTCTGGAGAATCATCAAATCCATTGCGCTCTCAGATTTGGATTCAACACTTCAAACAACAAGACTGAGTACGAGGCATTATTAGCAGGATTACGCTTATCTCGGGATGTACATGCACTGTCCTTAGAGATATTCAACGAATCCTAGCTAGTGGTGTACCAGGTGCTGGGGGAGTATCAAGCCAAGGGACTTAGGATGGTGCAGTACCTGAACAAGGTGAAAGACTTGTTGACATAGTTCAAGAGAAACTCGATTACATAAGTCCCGAGGGAGCAGAGTGCCAATGTTGATGTCTTAGCCAAGCTTGCTAGTGCCATAGATGCAGACACCTGAATGTCATTCCCATCAAATCCTTGGTGGAAAGAAGCATAGCCGAGCAGGAGGCAAATTTATTATTTTCAAATTATCTGTATAACAACCATTGTGCTTCAATGAATGAATGAATTTAATTTCTTAATTTCACTTAATTATTTAAATTTCTTTCAACGAGGGACTTGTCTTGTAAACCTGTCAACCCCATCGGATCATGTTCAATTCTGGTTCTTGAGGGACCTATCGACCCATAAGATCCAAACAAGAGACTAATCCGAGGACCTTGTTGCCAAATTACGTATCATGTTCAATCTTGGTTCTTGAGGAGCCTATCGACCCATACGATCCACACGAGAGACAGGTCCTAGGACCTTGTCACCAAAATATGGATCATGTTCGATCTTGGTTCTTGAGGAGCCTATCGACCCATACGATCCAAACGAGAGATAGGTCCTAGGACCTTGTTGCCAAATTATGGATCATGTTCGATCTTGGTTCTTGAGGAGCCTATCGACCCATACGATTCAAACGAGAGACAGGTCCTAGGACCTTGTTGCCAAAATATGGATCATGTTCGATCTTGGTTCTTTAGAAGCCTAACGACCCACACGATCAACAAGAGAGATAGGTTCTTGGACCTTGTCGCCAAATGAATGGATCATGCTCGATCTTGGTTCTGAGGAACCTATCGACCCATAAGATCCAAATGTGAGACTAGTCCGAGGACCTTGTCGCTAAAACTATTTGATCATGTTTGATCGTGGTTCTTGAGGAACCTATTGACCCACAGGATCAACAAAAGAGACTAGTCCACAGACCTTGTCGCCAACTTATTTGGTCACGGTCGATCTTGGTTCTTGAGGAACCTATCGGCCTATACGATCAAAAAACAAGAGACTGGTCTGAGGACCAGTTTCCATTATTGGATCATAATTGAATTTGGTCCTTGAGGGATTGATCGATAATTTGATCTAAGACTCGTTACAGGCTCGATTAGCCCATCTAGACCCGAATGGTTCAACTTAGACATTTCTGTCTACAATCATTGTAACGAGTACACGAGAGATTACGTATATCGTGATCGACACTTGCTACACAATATGTATCTGTGTA
The DNA here is from genome assembly GCF_963169125.1 of Humulus lupulus. NCBI lineage: Eukaryota > Viridiplantae > Streptophyta > Magnoliopsida > Rosales > Cannabaceae > Humulus > Humulus lupulus. The sequence goes on along the minus strand of NC_084798.1, from coordinate 156,233,385 downwards.
TAGGTATCATTACTATTGAGTATGAAACCATCACCCCACTACTAATGAGGGACAAGAATTTGCTGCTTGCTTCATTTGGTGAAAAGGATAGTACTATGTGTGCAACGCTTGAAGCAAGGCATGGTCAAGTAGCAAGTGCCCAAGACTTTTAAACCCATGGTCACTTGGGGGGCATATAGTACATACTGATTAGGGTATACACGAGCAATGAGGGCGTGACCTTAAGTACTAAGCAAGCTCAAGTTTTTCTAGGACATTTGTTCAACATATGCTTTGAAAGTGCAAAAAACAGAAACAAAAAAGGCATTGGTAGGGAGATTCCTAGCCATATCATCCATCGGGTGGTTGACCTAACCATTTTGTTCATGGTACTCAGTGAAGTATCATACTACTCACATTACCATGGTTGTTAGCATGAAAAACGTAAAGGAGTAAGGTTAGTATGGCACGTAAAATACATGTGTCCAAAGTATACCGAACCCCGAGTAAATGAGGGTTATGAGTTGATATACTTAGTAAGCATTGGAAATAAAAAAATTTCAATCAATACACTGAGTACTCATAACAAAAAAAGCATAAAGGCATAAAATGTCATATGTAAAAACTGTCAAGTACAAGGTGCCCCACCAATGGCATGAGAGGAAAGATAGAATAAAGGACCTAGACGACTAACTAGGGCGAGAAGTATCATCTGAAAGACTACCCTGAGCCTCGGCAGCCTCACGAGCCAGACACTTCCTAAGCTCCTTAGCTCGCGTCTTCTCGGGAAGGAAATCCAAGTTCAGACTTCTTTTGGACTTCCAGATCAAGTAAAAGCAAGATAAGGCTATCTCTGCATACTCCTCTCGAGCCTTGTCCCGAGCAGCTTTGACCTCTTACTCTATCTTAATAAGAGAATCCTTCCACAATTGGTCCATGTCGGCAATCAGCTTCCCTTTCTCATCTTGAGATTTTCGGAACTAAATAGACGAGAAGGGAACTGTAAAGGACTCATACTTTAAATGTCTAAAAGTGACTTCATGAGAATGGTGTTTAGGTCCTCATTCTTGAACCCATTAAAGGTTGTTGTTGTTTGCTCCAGGTGTGATGCTCAGTCCATGAGGGTGCTTAAGTTTTGTATAGCAGACTGATGTGGCTTAGATAAAAGAGCAAGCGCAGAACAAGAAGCACCCACATCAGTGAAAATGGGAGGAACTAGTGTAGACAAAGATGGCTCTACCTCTACGACAAGGCTAGACACCAAAAGAATTGGACTAGATGCCAAATGAGTCGGAGGAGACACCTTAAGAGGAGTCTCCATGACCGACTCAGCCTCAACCCTGGCCCTTTTTGCCACTCGAATAGAAGGACTGGCCTCGGTGGGAGTCAACCTCTGCTGTGTGTGGACAAAACCAAACATGTCTGAGCTTGCAAAAGAAGATCAAATGTTAGAAGGATATTAAGTACAGATGAATCAAAAAATAAAAGTGATAAAGTGTTGAGCCTTCTGAATGTGGTTCAAGTTCGAACATAGCCTCATCAAAGTCATCCGAAGCAAGCGATGAGTATGTAGCAGATGCACCCACCTCATCACCCTTATGTCCAGCTAGCACCAGCGAAGAGGGTACCTCTGCGACATGAATGGGTCCTGGGGAGTCTATGGCTATCGCGGGCTCGAAACCATCGTCATCCAGAACATTTGATATGGTAGGAGGAAACAACCCCACCTTACTAAGGTTCTCTAGAGTAACAAGGGTCTTGACATTCTTCTCCTCAAGGTCATGGAAATCAGTGCCTTGGCCCTAGCTGTCATATCCTGGGACGGGAGTGGTCTATAAAAGGGCCCAACAAGCTTACACTTGGAGTAGTTGGCCTTTGCGTCCTTAGTAAAGAATTAGTTGTTCGCATATCTAAATGCCTTGCTTTTTCTAGAGATATCTTCCAAGAAGGTGTTGGTACCCTTGCTCATATAATGGTGGAAGTCAAAATACCCCGAGTTACACTGAGAAGGGTTTGTCTTTAGGTTAAACAGATAGTGGATCTCGTGAGGCACTGGAGCAGCCCATTTTTTGTGGTGATAGATAATGTAAAATGCAGATAAGACCAAGATCGTATTAGGAGCCAGTTGAGCAGGACTAATACCAAAATAGTCAACTATACTTCGAAAGTATGGATGAAGAGGAAGTAGGGCCCTAGACCTAATGGAAAAACGTGTCCAAGCGCACATACCCAAAGGGGGGTACTCAGCTCTATCATCTGGACCAGGGATAGTGATGGATACACCAAAGAGGTCAAAGGTCTTCCTCAAGTTATTTACCTTCTCTTCAGTCATATTAGAGGCTGCCCCCTTGAACCAAACAACCCAATAATCAGCAGGGCGAGGCTTCTCAACTGGTTTTCATATGATCTCACTGGCGAAGGTGGCCCCAGAATCTGATAAATTGAAATCTTTTTGTCATCTCTTCTTCTGCTGCTCAGTTGGCGAGACTGTCTTGCTCTTGGAAGGAGGGAAAACCACCTTAGGACAAAATCTGTGAATGGGAAGCTCTTGAGGAAGAGCAGTATGGTGACGAGAGCCGACTAATGGGGAACCCAACTAGTATCTCGGTGCGAAAGGCTTTGCAATGGTTCTCGCTGACCTGACCTATCCCGCTGAGAAAAGTGAGTTCGTTGAGGTGTACCTTGGGTGCCTTGGGAATCGCAGGGCGTACTATGCTGAGAAGTAATCTGAGAAGAGCCCAGTGAAGAGCCCTGAGTGATGTGTCTGGCAATATCAGGATCATCTTCAAAGGGTTGCCGAGTTGTCTGTTCCACTCTCGCCATTGGACAGTACCTCTTTAAGAAATCTTCCTCACTCACTAAGTATAAAGTGGAATGAGGGAGAATCCTTTTCAACCTTTTCAAGAACTCTTGGGGAGTAACGCTCACATAATGACTTGTTTGATGAAGAGGAGATGGACATCTTCAACAGAAGAAAAATAAAGATTAAAGTTAGTAAAGGAGCATAATGATGCCAACAGCTGAGGGCATGTTCATGAACTAAAGAGTAAAAATGAAGAAATCAGGAGCAAGATTCTATATAGGGGGTCAACCCAGTGAGCCTAAGCATAGGCCGACCACCCCAAGGAAGTAAGCTTCAGAAAAGTTCTAGAGGATCGTTCAAGTCTCCAGAAAAAATAATTTTTACAGTACAAGGAAGAACCCCAAGGAAATCAGCTGAGGTGAAAAAATTATTTTTTAGGATCCTAGGTGGTCGGCTTATGCTTGGGCCGACCACCCTAAGTCCCTGAAAATCACCTAAGGAAAGAGGTACTCGACCCATGAACCCATAAGGTGGTCGGCCTAGCCCTAATTCTAGGCCTAGAAATCGCCAAAGGGAAGGAAAAGGAGTACTCGGCCCATGAAGCTCTATGGGTGGTCAGCCTAGCCCTAATTCTAAGCCTAGGAATTGCCCAAGGCAAGGATTGGGAGCTCTCGAGGTGCTCGGCCCAAACACTAGTTCTAAGCCTGGAAATCGCCCAAGGTAAGGATTGGGAGTCCTAGAGGTGCTTGGCCCAAACACTGTCTTGCAAATCACCTAAGGCAAGGATTGGGGGCCCTGGAGGTGCTCAGCCCAAACCTGTTCCAGGCTTGGAAATTGCATAAGAAGAAGCCAAGAGGTACTCGGCCCATGATTGGGTGCTAGGGAGGTGCTCGGCCCAAACCTGATCCTATCCCTGGAAATCACAGGCACTAGGGTTTGGAGTCCCAAAAATCGCCAAACTAGTGAGTGGTCAGCCTAGGGTCTTGCATCCCTAGAAATCGTTAAGTCTGGGGTTTATAGCACTGGAAATCGCCCAGGCTAAGGAATTTTACAGAGAAATCTTGATTCCAGTAAGTCAATTATTTTTTATTAAGATACAACAATAGAAGAAGATTCAGAAAAAAAATTCCTAAGAAATGGAAAGTGTTTCTTATGAATCTAAGCACATTTAAATTAAATGATGTGAATATTAGAAGAGAGTACTTACCAAAGATCTAAGTTTGATGAGCAACTAGAAAAATCAGACTTGGATCCTATTTGAAAGTGGGGCATGGAGCAGGAATGAGGAGAGAGGATCTACTTATAACCTCTCAAGCAGACAAGATATCTTTAGGAATTCAAATTTCCTTGAAAAATATCTGATATGGTTAAAATTCAGATTCCTTGAAAAATATCTATACTTTTAGGAATTTAAAATTCCTTGAAAAATATTTATATTTTTAGGAAATCAAATTCCTTGAAAAACTATTTTATATTTTTAGGAATTAAAATTCCGTGAAAAATATTTTTTACTTTTTTTAGGAATTAATATACTTGAAAAATATATTATATTTTTAGGACTTTAAAACTCCTTGAAAAATATGTTATATTTTTAGGATTTCCAATTTCCTTGAAAAATATATTAGACTTTTAGGAAATTAAATTTCCTTGAAAAACCTAATTATTTTTTGGAATCACTAATTGTCCCTGAAAAATACGAGGATAACGTGGCGAATGAGAATGTGACACCTGACATCACAAATCAGGGAAAAACGACAAAGTATTGAGGAAAGACCGAGGGACAAAAAAGATAGATCCAGGGCCTAGGGAAGTCGACCAAGCCTAAAATTCCTAGGGGTGGTCGGCCTAAGCAGGCCCAAGGGCCTAGGAGTAGTCAGCCTGACCCCCTACCCTAGGGGTGGTAAGCCCCAGCATGCACAAGGACCCCTAGGGGTGGTCGGCCTGACCCCAACCCCTAGGGTGGTCAGCCCCAATATGCGTAAGGACCCCTAGGGGTGGCCGGCCTAACCTCAACCACTAGGGTGGTCGGCCTAAGCATGCCCAAGAACCACATGGGTGGTTGGCCTAATCACTCTCGTTCAAACTGAGATCAACAGGCCTAGCACCTAGAGGATCAACAGGTCCAGCACCCAGAAGGTCACAGGTCCAACACTCAAGCTTTGGTCGTCGGGCCTAGCACCTAAGTCCCATATACCAACATAGACTTAACATTTTCCCAGAAGTTTCAATCGCGCATTATCTACCACGATCTAAAGAAACAACAAGAAGACCCACGATCTCATGATCATGGGAAGGTGGACATGTTTCTCCATTACATGATAATCGTGTACCAAACCACGATCCCAGTACTACTGGTCATGTAATAGCCCCTGTGTACTATAAATAAAGGACCCAGGGCTTCATTTAGGGGGGCTTTTTGACTCTTGGCTGGATGACTTTCTCTGGAATTTTGGAGATCTAAAGAACATTTGGGGAGAAATTCCAGGCAAGTGAGAATGAGCGAATACTTTGGTTCAATACTGTAATTATCGAGTGATTCAATACTAAAAGCTAAGTGGATTAGGTTATTACTGTTCATCAGAACAGGGCTGAACCACTATAAAATTCCTGTGTGTTTATTTAAGATATTGTACTCTGTCATTTATTTTGTCAAAAGGTGTCGTATACTGCACATACGACCGTTGGCCAATTTCACAGGTCAACAGTTATACCTTTGATTAAAGTAATATAGAAATCCAAAGTTTGTCTGAATGGATAGTTTTGTGCCGGATTCTCAGAGATTGGAATAAGGGGTTGATTCACCCGCTATGGAACTGGGATATGCTCAGAATGGATTCGTACAAGAGGACGGTGCAGTGGACCTTGTCCTTGCCCAGAACATGGGCTATTAGTGCAGTACGTGAAGGATTAGGGTGTGCCAGTATATATAATAGAAGAGTGACCGGTTGTACCCCACAATGGTTGAAGGGATAAGGAGTTAGATGTTCTACATGTGATGTCAAGTTGACAGTGATACTGGTTAGCAACGGTTAGGATGGAGTAATGATTGGGATTGGCCTGGAACCTGAGATGGATGAGTAACAGATATACCTTAATGAATAAACAGTGAAACACTGGAAGAAGTTCTTGTAGGAATGGTTAAGAATTCTACCGCCTTAGCACAGATAGGCTAAGATATGCAAATTAGATGAGAGGTCCGATGGGTGTTGACGTTGAGGGAAAGATACAGGAGGAGCCTTAAGTTACCTACCTACGATTATTGTATCTAAAAAGTTGAATACTAGGAGGCACACAGCTTAATCTTTTGGTAAGTGAGAAATAATAGTCAGGAGCCAGGAGGGCTATTATGAGTCTAGGATATCCTAAAGTTAGAATGAAGGAATATAGTTACAGACCCTAAAGGTGGATCACCTTAGACTACAGATGGGAAATTTCACGGGCCTAAAGCCCATGATAATTTCGACCTAGGGCTGTTACTTGGCTATTATTTTATTGATTTTTTTAATTAAATAAATGACCTAATTGATTCTATAAAAGGAATGTTAAGAGAGAGTTGAAAACATTAGTTAGACAAGTTGAAACACAAGTTTCTGATAGGTTTTAGATTCTCTCTAAACACGTGTCCTTTTCTAAGCCTTATTGTTCTTTTCTCTTCTTTTCTTTGTATCTATCTCATGTGTTGAGAATTTCCCACTCTAGGCTAGGTGATTCTAAGGATACTTTGGAAGGATGTGAAGAAAATTGAAGATCGATTCAGTTTCTTGGTAATACTTTGCGACAGAAAGGATACAAGGATTAGAGAAACTGAAGGAATGACTATATTATTCCACTGCGTATAATGTAAGTATTCTTATCATTATTTATCTTTGAATTCAATTTTAGAAACATGTTCTAGATTGCCTCATATTAACTTGTTTAATATTAGATCTACATGAAAATAAATAAAGATCCTGTATAAGTTTTCCTAACATAAAGGATTAGTAAAATTATTAAGGATTGTTAGGGCAGAGTGTCTACTTTATCGAAGGATATAAAAGTTCACAAACTTGAGTATGGGAACGTAGGATTCAAGGATTGGAGATTTTGTGCCTCTTCGAATATGGTGGACTAAGAAGGGTAAAGAAGTTTGGGAAGAAAGAAAGAAAGAATTTTGACCCTATATTTGAAAAGATCTGAAAGGTCCTAATAAGGACTAGGCCGGGGGCCTACAGTCTAGCCTTACCCCAACATGGGTAAAGGCTCATGAGATATCATGGGAAAATGTGTGAGTACTGCCCCTGATCGGGCGAAGAGGTCCTGAAGGTTTAGGGGAACTTATTGTACAAGGGAAAGCTAGTGAAACTCTGGACACAAGGGATAAAGACATACAGATTCAGACCATTTGTAGCACAACGTTTTTTTTTAATAATTTTGTGCTTTTTTTATTTAATAGTTAAGTGTTATGAATTATTTTATTTATTTGTTTGAATTGTTTGATAGAAATTGTGTGTATTTAATTGTTAATTTATTTATTTATTAATTTATTTTGTGAATAAAATGAGCTTTGATTGAATGTACTAAGGTGAATGTAAGTAGAGATGCACCTTAATAATTAAATGTGTGCATGTGCGTAGTTGCATGGTGTACATGCAGTAGAAATTTTCTACACACCTTTATTTCGTTTTATTAGAATTATTTTATTTAATTAGAAAAAAAATAAAGAAAAGGCAAGGGATATGGGCGTGTGGCATAGTGGGAAAAGGAAGAAATTGCTTTCCTATTTATGTAGCAATTTGGTGATGTAAATTGATGATGGCTAGACAAATTGGTATTTTTCTTCTTTTAGTTTAATTGAAAAATCCTTTTATTTAAGAAATTAGAATAAAAAAAATTTAATGAAAATTTAGAAAGAGGAAACTTACCCGCTCTGCCCATTAGGACCAGTGGGGCTAGGTTAGATTAAAAGGAAGGAAAGAAAAGAAAAGAGAGCATTATCCTCTTGGCATCGTCGGCTAGGAGGAGAGAGAGAGAGAGAGAATGGCTACATGAAAGGCTAGAGAGAGAGAGAGAGAGAGGGTGTGAAGGCTAGGGAGAGAAGGAGAAAGAGAAGAAGGTGACTTCAATTACGTTTGTGTTCTTGTTCCTCTTTGTGATTTGACTCTTTACCCCTTTTGTTTTTATTTTCTTGATGCTAAGACTTTTGTTTTCTTGGATTGTTGTTGTTTTCTCTCTTGTGTGGGTTTGAAAACTCTAGGGTGCCCAAGGTCATTGAGCTCTTGTGTTCTTGAACACAACCAAAGAAGGTAATAGAAAATTTCCCCAATATCTTGTTGTTTGGGTGATTGTAATTCTCCTGGGTCATGTTTGGGTTTTGTTTTGTAAATATGATTGTAATCTATGGAATCTCAATGTATGGTCATTTTGATGAGGTGTTTAAGTTTTCATAGTTATCTTAATCAATGATTTGTGATCATGATTATTTTTATATAAAAAAAAAAAGAGAGATGCATGATTAAGTTTGAAAAGGGTTTTGGTTTTGATCTACTAAAATATGATGGTTTTTGTGTTTTTATGTTTATGGTCATGTTGGTTCGGCCAAGGCATATGTAAAGATTTCATGTTATTGTCTCTTCGCATGTTAGTTTTCATCCTCTGTCTCTCTTGTGACAATATGTCATATTAGAAACATGCTAGGAATTTCTTGGGTTTTGGAAAAACAATAAGGAATGGAACAATACTGTGTTTCGGCCTAGGGTTTCTTGTAGCATGTCTTATGCATGTCTGATCGTGAGATATGCCTATGATTTAAATATCTAACTGATGTTAGGGTTTCTTTCTTAGGGTGATAATATTTTAATAGGTGCATGCTAGGGTTTGTGTTTGGACGTGTATTGATTAAGAATGTAGGTTATTGTATGAGTTTTGAGAAGCATGATGTAAAGATGAATTTCATGATTAAATATGTTGCTGATTTTTGTGTGTAATTGGTGAATAATTTGGTGAAATAATGATTTACATGCATAAGTGATGTTCCGAATGATATGTTGATTTTTATGTAAATAAAATGGTATTTTAACTCACATTAAAATGATATTTTTACTCAATCAATACCTACATATTTTTTTTATATTTTATGAAGAAAATATAAATTTTAATCCAAGTTTATAATTTTCGAGTGAGTGATTTGTTGCTGGAAGTTTTGGGTAAACATAAGAAATGCCTTTTTAAATGAAAGAAATAATGTGTGTTTATTGAAATAAATTACTACCCTAAAATGTGTATATATTAAAATGTAACCATGAATTTTCATATTTTTAATAAGTGCGGTTCTCTTTATTTTTAATAATAAAATGTTTGGGTTTAAATTCACTTGTGACTTTTAAACAAAATAAATAGTTGCTGAAAGTTTAGATTAATAAGTTAAAAATAATTATTTTGTTAAAAAATAATGGGTTTACACTACACAAATTAAGTCTTAAATAATACAAGTGAAAATATATTTTTCCCACACTTAAAAATTATATTTTCTCACACCAAATCTTTTAATTTTGTTAATTTAAAAAAATGTTATTTTCTAAATGAAACATGAAATTTATAAGTACTTCTAAATAATTTCATGTTTTGTTATTTTCTATGCAATTTAAAATAATAAATGGAATTATTATTTTATGAAAAACTAAGAAAATTGTTAAATAAATAATTTTTGTGAAATAAAAATAATGTATTAAGAGGTTTAATCAAACTTAGGGATTTAAAAAAATAAAAAATGGTCAAGAGATCATGTTACTGATTTTTTACTTGAAAAAGTTAGAAATAAACATGTAGGAATTATCACTTTTAACATCACTTTTTAACAACGCTCCTACGTATGCATGTTGCATGAAAATGCACTTTTACGTTCAAATATATGCGTATTATTCAACCATATAATTTTTACTTGGAAACCATGCATGGATAATAGGTAGAATTGACATTATTCTTTTGTGATTCTATGTGAAAAATGTGAATGATGTGAATGTTTGGAAATTATGTATAATTTGCACCATATGTGCATGGCCCATGCACACATGGGGTATATGTGTTGGGCACAAGAAATCTCTTGTGATGGTAAAGAGTACTATTTGATTATGATTATAGACTCGTTGTGAAGTTGTCCCATTTTTGCTTTGGTTGGACATGAGGTAAGGAAGTTAGATAGAATCTCTATATTTATGCTATGAAACAGTAAGATTGTTTGTATGAGGATATATGCTATGTATGATGATGTACCATGTGATATGAAGTATGAAATGTTATTTTGAGATGATGTGATGAATTTGATGAATCATGTATTTCCTTTGTGTTGATATGACTGGATTGCATATGTTTTTGTATGCTGTGAAAAAACAAATGGTTGTTACCATGTTGAACGTGACATAACAAAGGGGTTACGAAGTATAAAAGACGTAACACGAGTTGCTAAGGTATGATGTAACTCATAAGGCAGACGTGCTGAGGTTATTCAATGACCAGAGCCTCCAGTTTACCTCAAGATGTGACATGGACAAGAGAGGGGGCCATGTTCACAATGATGAGATGATGATGTTTATGATAATGATGTATGATGTAAGATGTATGATGAAGTATCGATATGATGTTGTATGATTCTTACAATATGATTATGTTTTTGTTGTGTTTTCTTTATATGTTGTTTGTACTTCCTTACTGCGCTTTTAGCTCACCCCCTTACTTTCCCCCTTTCGGGTAATAAATAAGGTTTCTCTTTGGCATGATCTGTGATGTGAGGAGTTCCGACGTCAGTGTGTGTATGGCGTGGGGGTATCCTATGGACGAATAAACGATCATCTTAAATGCAAACTTTTAAAGAACGATGTTATGGTTTTTAGATTTCAAAATTTATTAGTGGGCCTTGCACTACATTTATTTAAAATGTTGCATGAGAACTTTTAATTTTATTTTAAATTATTGGGCCGAACATGAATGTTTTAGCAAGGCCCCACTGGATTTTAATATGTTAAGTGGTTTTCCTTAAATAATTTTATGAGTATGAGGACCCATTACAAAGTAGTAGTTTAGGGCATTTTACAAATGGTATCAGAGACAAGTTGTCCATATTTCCAAGGACCGTCCCCATACACGCTAAAGACGGAAAATCTTACCTCACCGCGTCGTAAGTAATTATTCTATATGTTATCATTTCTTTCTGTCTTTTTTTTTAATTTTTTAGTTTTGTTATTGTAGTATAGTAAGATGCCTCATATTATTAAAACCACTAAGAAACAATTGATTAAGGAGATCTCCGTGATACCTAAGGTCCAACTTGACGAGGACCCCTACGATTGGAGGATTGCGGTGTTTAAAATGATAACGGTTGTTTGCAATCATATTCAAGGAATTATGAACAAAAGAGGGGCATTGTTATGGCTCATAGAGCAATACTGGGTGTTAAGGGAAGCGCTGTCGATATATCCCAAGGCCCTTCTCCAGTTGGCCATGTCATGGCACAACGTCAATCAGGACGACCTGGACTTTAGCACCATCGAGTACGTGATCTATGACCTCATGGATAACTACTATTTTAGTCATTTGGAGTCAGTTATGGTAAAGATGGATGATGGAGGGATGGAGGATGAGGGCATGATTTGGTAGGAGATATGGCATGTCGAAAGGTAGTTCATGCCATACCATGAGTGAGCGCTAGGATGAGGGCATTGGCGAGCGCACCTGACTACTTCCACATTTCAGAGGACGTCTTCGACTACAGCTCAGGGGATGAGTCCACAGTTAAGGACTAGAGTCCGTCCCGTAAATCGTTCAATGAAATGTTAACGAATAAGATGGGACTTTTAAAAAACCCTAAGGACTTATGTTTTTGGTTATTGAACACTTTATGAGTTGTTTGAAATTTCGAATAATTTTTTAAAACACTTTGAATGTTATGGTTTAATAATTTCCTCTTGCAATCTCTAAATGGTGTGGATTTGAAATGTATGATTTTCACAAATATCTATCAAACTATTATGCGATTATCCTCCCTTATTATTTTCTTTTGGTGCCTTAGAATCTCATAATGTCAACAAGAGGAAGAGGAGGCAAGGGAAGAGGAGGAGGCCGAGGAAAGGGTGTCTCCACAAGATCTAAGGCCACAACAACTCCTGAAGTAGGAATGTCATCAGTCCAGCCAGCAGCCCCAGCTACACCAACGTGGATCTGGCCGCAGAGGTAGCAAGGTTGTGGGAACAACTAAGACGGAGAGATGAGGAATTAGAACATGCTAGGAAAGTGCCCCAAGTGCCTCAAGTACCAGTGGCGCGACTTGAGCCGCCAACACCACCCCCTGCACCACTACCTGTGACATATGGGTTTGAGCCGATTTATGAACGTTTCAGAAAGAAAGCCCACCTACCTTGAAGGGAAAGCTGATCCTATGGTGGCAGAGGATTGGTTGAGATCAGTTGAGGCCATCTTCGATCATATGGAGTTGAATGATCGCCAGAGAATTTCATGTGCAGCCCACTTACTCAAGTTGGATGCACCAATATGGTGGGATGTGGTTAAACAAACACGTGACCTGAATACCATGACTTGGGCAGACTTCATTCAGGAATTTAGCAAGAAGTATTACAGTGCAGCAGTGTTACCAATCAAAGTAGATGAGTTTGTGAGCTTGGTTCAAGGAAACCTATCTGCCACTGACTATGCACAGAAGTTTGATAGGTTGGTTCAAGTGACACTAGCTCGGGTGTTCACCTTGACCCAGGCAGAGGCTGAGGCTAGTCCCTCGGATGTTACAAGTCAGCTTTCTAGTGCTGGGACCCTTTATACCCATTTTGATTGACTCGAGTGCCACACACTCTTTTGTTGCTAGTTGGATTATACATGGATAATGGCTACACCATGTGAATTTTATCCTGTGGGGTTTGGTATTATGCTGCCTACTGGGGAGTTAGTAGTTTCTAGGAGATGGGTTAGATCCCTACCAGTGACAGTGGATGGCAGGGAGTTGTCAGTTGACTTGGTAGAGTTAGTTATGATTGATTTTGATATAATTTTGGGTATCGACAGGCTAGAGAAGTATAGGGAAACAATAGGTTGCAAGAAAAAGATGGTAACCTTTGAGCCTAAGGGTGAGGACCCCTTGGTATTCGTTGGCATTGTGCATGGACCTCCTATACCTATGATATACGTACTTAGAGCTAGAGACCTATTGCAGGGAGATGCATGGGGTTCTTAGCTAGTGTGGTGGATACCACTCAGGCCGTGCCAATGGGACCAGGACAGACCAGATTGGTTTGTGAGTTTCTGGATGTGCTTCTAGAGGATCTGCCAGAGTTACATCCACACATGGAGATAGAGTTTGTGATCGAATTGGGGCCAGGGACAGAGACACTGGTGTGCCCCAGCACCTTATAGAATGGCTCCAGTAGAGCTGAAGGAACTTAAGGTTCAATTACAGGAGTTACTAGACTTGGATTTCATTAGTCCCAGTTTCTCGCCATGGGGCACACCAGTTCTCTTTTTGAAGAAGAAGGATGGTTCTCTAAGAATGTGCATCGACTATAGAGAACTGAACAAGTTGACTATCAAGAACATGTACCCTCTGCCAAGGATTGATGATCTGTTTGATCAGTTACAGGGTAGGACAATATTCTCCAAGATAGATTTTCGATCCAGTTATCACCAGTTGAGGATTGGGGAAGAGGATATACCGAAGACAAATTTTTGCACCAGGTACGGGCATTATGAGTTTTTGGCGATGTCATTTGAACTGACTAATGCCCCAACACCATTTATGGATCTGATGAATAGTGTGTTCAAAGATTACCTGGATCAGTTTGTGTATGTCTTTATCGACGATATACTGGTATACTCTCAGTCAGAGACAGAGAACGAGCAGAATCTCAGATTAGTGCTACAAAGGTTGAGAGAACACAGGATGTATGCGAAATTCAAGAAGTATGAGTTCAGGTTGCCACACCTGACTTTCTTAGGTCACATAGTCAACTATGATGGAATTAAGGGGGATCCAACGAAGATTGAGGCAGTCAGAGATTGGCCAAGGCTGAAGAACGCTTCAGAGATCAGAAGTTTCTTGGGATTGGTAGGTTATTACATACGCTTTGTGGAAGGGTTTTCCAAGATTGTGTCACCACTGACAGAGTTGACACGTAAGAATCAAAGGTTCATATGGTCAGACAAGTGTGAAGACAACTTCCATAAACTGAAGAAGAGTTTGATCACCGCTCTGGTTTTGAGTCTTCCGACAGATCAGGACAAGTTTGTGGTTTACTGTGATGCCTTGAGGCAGGGCTTAGGTTGTGTCCTTATGCAGACAGGGAAGGTGATTGCCTATGCATCACGTCAGCTAAAGGAGTATGAGCAGAGGTACCCACACATGATTTAGAACTTGCAGCAGTAGATTTTGCACTGAAGGTGTGGCGACACTACTTATATGGTGAGAAGTGTGAGATATACACATATCACAAGAATTTAAAATACTTCTTCACCCATAAGGATTTAAATATGAGGCAAAAACGTTGGTTGGAGCTGGTAAAGGATTATGAATGTGAGATCCTTTATCATCTGGGAAAAGCCAACGTAGTTGCAGCTGCCTTAAGCCGGAAGGGCCCAGGACAGTTGTATAGTGCCAGGCAGATATCTAGGGAATTGATTGACGATATGACTAGACCAGGTATTGAGCTAGTAGTGGGCCAATTATCCAACATTACCCTACAGTCTATACTTTTGGAGAGGATTAAGGAGAAGCAGTTGAGTGATCCACTCTTGGGGAAGATCAGAGGGGATGTCCTAGATGGAGTAGCTAAGGACTACACAGTGTCAGACATGGGTTTATAGAGATACAAGAATTAGATTTGTGTTCCGATAGACACTGGGATCAGACGGAAGATTCCGAATGAATCTCATACTACCCCTTATTCTCTACATTCAGGCACCACCAACATGTACCAGGATCTGAAATTTTTATATTGGTTGCCTGGTATGAAGAGGGACGTGACTAAGTACGTGGCAAGGTGCCTGACTTGTAAGCAAGTCAAGGCAGCGCATCAAAGACCAACAGGGCTATTGCAGCCTGTGGATATCCCAAAGTGGAAGTGGGAGGACATCACGATGGATTTCGTATGACCTATGACTTAGAGTATGACCTATGATCTATGACTTAGATTTATGATTTGGAATTATGACTTAAGATATGATATCATCTAGATGTTTGTGTTTGTATGACTTTGGTGAATTTATGTTATGTTTGACTATATGACTAACCTTTTGTTTGTATTTTCCTTACTGGGCTTAGAAGCTCACTACTTATGATGTTGTTATTTCAGGAAATTAAGGATAGAAAGGCCGGCGGCGAGTGGGACCTAAGAGCTTCGTGATGTATTTGTTGGGGACCATATAGTCGAGCAAAATCAAGCGGGCCAATTTTTTTTTTTAAAGTTTTATTTAAATGTTGCTCATTTTTATGTTAATGACAAGTATTTAATTGTTATAAAACCATGGATCCATGTATTTATTTTTAAGTTTTTATTAAATAAAAGAGAAATATTTACGCTTATGACCCAACGCTGTGTTCTTGGTAATCTATGAGAAATTAGGGTGTTACAGGTGGTATCAGAGAAACGACTATATTGGTCCTGACCGTTCCCAGGAAATACACACGATAGGTACAAAGGACCTACTCGTTACCAAGTAAGTACATACATTGTTTTTCCAAATATGTTTGCAATGTTTCTTGTGTAATATTAAGAAAATAGCCCAATGGACAAAGTTTAAAGCTATAAGAAGATTACCAGACCCTGAGTATGACAATGGATTCGATGTGGAGGATTAGATGCATATAAGAACACATCGTTAAATTTTAGAATTTTATTTATTTATTTTTTAACATGTTATTTGCTTTTGTTGTTTTATTATTTAGTAAGTGTTAAGAAATTTTTGGATTCAATTGAAGTGTAAAGTTTAAATTCCTCTCTTATGGGTTAGCCCATTTGTGAAGGCCCATTTTCTTTGCATTATTAGATTGCGTCCAATTTAAATGAATAAAAATTAATAAAGCAAGGGTTCAAATTCCTGTCTTTTGGGTCTAAGTGGAAGTTAGGGGGCCTTAGTAGTGGTTACAATATACTGAACACAGCCCTCCTCCATGCAAGATTCAATTGTTAAGGCCTATTTACCCGAGTTGGACTTAATTGTAATAGGGTAGTTTTTATAGATAGATGGATCGAATAGACAGTAATGCAATAGGCTAAGTTGTACCCTCTTTTGTTTTGTTTGTCTTAGTTTTTCAATTCTTTTCTCTTTTTGGGAAACAGAGAAGACACATGGAACAGGAACCAAGAAGATCTGAAAGACTAAATGGCCAAGGTAGAGGCCAAGGCAGGGCCCGAGGTCAAGGAAGGGGGCGAGGAAGAAGAGTAGTCGCCACCCCTACCTATAAAGAATTTCCAGCAGCCCCAGGAGTCCCAGAGGCACCCAATGTAGTGGAAGATCCAGTTGCTGCTGCTACTCGAGAAAATTTGGAAAGGGAGAATGCCTGTCTTAGGGCATAGCTAAGGAGAAGGGAAGAAGAGTTCCAAATAAACTCAGGGAAACAACAACAAGTGGCGCAGCAAGTCGTTCCTCTAGTGCAATTGCTACAGTTAGCAGAACCTCGCTATGAGGCGGTATATGAACGCTTTAGGAAGCAGTAACCACCAAACTTCGATGGTGGGCCAGAACCAATAGAAGCAGAAGAATGACTTCAATCAGTGGAGTCCATTCTAGAACATATGCGGCTGGGAAACGAAGATTGAGTCTCATGTGCTTCAAGCTTGCTAAAGAAGGACGTCTGCATCTGATGGGATATAGTGAAGCAGACTAGAGATGTGAGCATTATGACATGGGATGAGTTTATCCAAGTATTCAATAAGAAGTATTACAGTCCTGCGATTCAAGCCACAAGGGTGGATGAATTTGTCGTGCATACTCAAGGGAATTCGTCTGTGATAGATTTTGCCAGGAAGTTTGATAGGCAGGCTAAGTTCACGGCGGACATGGTACCCACTAAGACGCTAAGAATTCAAAGATTCGTGAAGGAACTGAAACCTATGATAGCCCGTGATGTGAAGCTGATTCGGGGAATAACCACTTATGCGGAAACTTTAGAGGTAGCCTTGAAAGCTGAGCAGGCTGAAGAAAGGATCTGGAATGAAGGTGCGGCCAGAAGGGATGCCAAAAGGAATAACAATGACCAGAACAACCACAAACGAAAACATGATGGTGGTCAAAATCAAAAGGCCGATAAAAAGAATAAGACTGCGTCAGAAATTAATGGGAATAAGAAACCCTATGGGGAATATCCCCAGTGCCCTATCTGCAAGAGGAAGAATTCAGGAGAATACGGATATCAGACGAAAGGTTGTTTCAACTGCGGAGAATAAGGACACATTACAAAGGATTGCCCAAAGTTGAAAGATCAAAAGAAAGATGACAAGCTCGTGCCAGCCAGCAGAAACTAAAAATACGGTGGTAATAGGTCAAGTCACTATCTCTGGTAAATTATGCAATGTGTTATTCAATTCAAGAGCTACGCATTCTTTTGTCTCTATAAATATGATTGATAGTTTAGGCAGACCATGCGAACTTTTTAGAGATAAGTTTGTCACGGAGTTACCCTCGGGGGAAAGAATAATAGAGGAGTGCATAACGTTGTAGTTAGAATCGAAGGAAAATAATTACCAATAGATTTGATCGAGCTAGACCTTAAGAATTATGAAGTAATTTTAGGCATGGATTGGTTAGCAAAACATGGGGCAACAATAGACTGCAAGGGTAATATAGTCAACCTTCAACCAAAAGGCGGAGAGCAGTTCACTTTCAAAGGAGAAGTTTCTCGAACTCGCATACTGATAGTCTCAGCTCTAAAAGGTCAGGGATTAATCAATAGTGGTTGACATGCATTTCTAGCTAGTGGGGTGGACAAGTCATGAGAGACACAGCTCGAACGAAAGGATGTACCTATTTTATGCAAATTTCCCGAGGTGTTTCTAGAAGATCTACCGAGATTACCTCTGAGTAGGGAAATCGAGTTTGAAATAGAATTGGCACCTGAGACGGCACCAATCTCGAAAGCTCCCTATAGAATGGCGCCTACTGAGCTAAATGAGTTAAAGATACAACTGCAGGAGCTTTTAGACAAGGGTTTCATCCGACCGAGCTATTCGCCTTGGGGAGCACCAGTGTTGTTTGTCAAAAAGAAGGACGGGAGTATGAGGATGTGCATCGACTATCGAGAACTTAATAAAGTGACGATCAAGAACAAATACCCTTTACCTCAAATATACGATCTTTTTGATCAACTACAAGGATCTATAGTATTCTCAAAGATAGATTTGAGGTCGGGGTATCATCAGCTAAGAGTATGAGAAGAAGATATCCCAAAGACGGCTTTTCAGACTTGATATGGACACTACGAGTTTCTGGTAATGTCTTTTGGCTTAACAAACGCACCAGCAGTGTTCATGGATCTTATGAACCGTGTATTTAAAGACTACCTAGATAAGTTCGTTGTGGTGTTTATAAATGACATATTGATCTACTCAAAGACGAAAGTCGAGCATGAAGAGCACCTGCGATTGACATTAGAACGACTCAAAGGTCATCAATTATACGCTAATTTTAAGAAATGTGAATTCTAGTTAGAGAAGGTGGCACTTCTAGGACACATTATGTCTAAAGATGGCGTGGAAGTAGATCCAGCCAAGATTGAAGCAGTGAAGGATTGGCCCAAACCCAAGACTACCACGGAGGTGAGGAGTTTCTAGGATTGGCAGGATATTATTGACGATTCGTTGAAGGGTTCTCCAAAATAGTTACACCATTAACAAATTTGACGCAGAAGCAACATAAATTTGAATGGACTGAGAAGTGCAAAGAAAGCTTCCAAATGTTAAAGGACAAGCTTATATCAGCCCCAGTTCTGTGCGTTCCAAATGATAAGGACAAGTTTGTAGTGTATTGCTATGCGTCAAAGCAGGGACTTGGATGCGTTTTGATGCATGATGAAAGAGTGGTCGCCTATGCCTTGAGACAGCAAAAGGAGTACGAACAGCGATATCCGACCGATGACTTAGAATTGGCAGTGGTGGTTTTTCTCTAAAGATTTGGAGGCACTATCTGTATGGAGAAAAGTGAAAATCTATATGGATCACAAAAGTCTAAAGTACTTCTTTACGCAGAAGGAGCTTAATATGAGGCAACGAAGGTGACTGGAGTTAGTAAAAGACTATGATTGTGAGATCTTGTATCATCTGGGAAAAGCTAGCGTCGTGGCAGACGCACTTAGTAGGCGGAGTTACGGAAGCTTGTCAACACTTAAGGGGATAGCTCAACACTTACAAGATGATATTAAGAGGTACGTAATTGAGCTAATAATTGGACAACTAGCTGACCTCATAATCAAGTCAACTCTAATGGAGGAAATAAATGAGAAACAACAAGAGGACGAATTTCTTCTTAAGATGAAGGCAAAATTACAAAGTTCAGAGAATGTCGATTTCTCCTTGACAAAAGAAGGCATGCTACTATATAGAAACCGAGTATGTGTGCCTGAAAATGGAGGATTAAGAGAAAGTATTATGAAGGAAGCGCACACTATTTTGTATTCACTTCACCCCGGATCGACCAAGATGTACAACCATGTCAAGACAATGTACTGGTGGTCGGGGCTGAAGAAAGACATAGCAGAATTTGTAGTGAAATGTCTTACATTGCAACAGGTTAAAGTCAAACATCAAAGACCCACTGGAACTTTGCAACCATTAGAGATTCCTGAATGGAAATGGGAAGATATAGCGATGGACTTCGTGACGGGATAACCAAGGACCACCAAGTAACATGACGCTGTTTGGGTGATAGTAGATAGACTCACAAAATCTGCTCACTTCTTACCAGTAAGAACAGTTTATAATGCTGAGCAGCACGCAGAGCTTTATGTGGCGGAGATAGTGAGACTACATGGAGTTCCAAAGACGATAGTCTCTGATAGAGGATCAGTTTTCACATCAAAGTTCAGGGAAGGTTCACATCGTGCAATAGGCACTAAGTTAAAACTAAGTTCGGCATTTCACCCTCAAACCGATGGTCAGTCAGAACGCGCCATACAAATATTAGAACATATGATGAGAGTGTGTGCTTTAGACTTCTCAGGATCATTAAGCAAGTATCTTCCATTAATAGAATTCTCTTACAACAATAGTTATCAAGCGACGATAGGCATGGTTCCTTATGAGATGCTATATGGACGGAAGTGCCGAACACCACTTCACTGGGATGAGGTTTGTGAAAGACGATACTTAGGACCCGAGGCTGTAAGAGAAGCAACAGAGGAAGTAGAAAAGATAAGACAACGAATGGTTGCCGCTCAAAGTCACAAGAAAAGCTATACCGACGCGAAGAGACGAAATGTTGAGTTTTCAGTAGGCGACCAAGTCTTTCTCAAAATTTCTCCGATGAAGGGGATTATGTGTTTTGGAAAGAAAGGAAAGTTAAGCTCGAGGTTTATAGGTCCTTTTGAAATATTGGACAAAGTAGGGCATGTAGCATACCGGTTGGCTTTACCGCCATCATTAGCTGAAACGCATAACATTTTTCATGTACCATTGTTGAGAAAATACATATCAGATCCATTCCATGTGCTCGATTACCAGGCTCTAGAGTTAAAACAAGATTACAGTTATGAAGAACGGCCAGTACGTGTTCTAGAACGGGGAACTAATGAGTTAAGGTCCAAAAGCGTTCCTATGGTTAAAATCTTATGGAGCAATAGCACAGAAAGAGAGGCCACGTGGGAATTGGAGGAATGTATAAGGGAGCGGTATCCCGAGTTGTTTGGTAAGTAAATTTCGAGGACGGAATTCTTTTAAGTAGGGGAGAATTGTAGCATTCTGGAATTTTACTTTGTTAGCTAGATACTAGTAGTTGTAGTAGTTTAGATTTCGTGGATTTTTGTTCAAACCGGGACTTAGTTGGAAACTCCTAGAAATAGTTATGGATTTTATAAGTTTATCCTATAGTTTAAGAATATTAATTATAACACAAGGTTTGATTAATACTGCTGGTCCTAAATATATTTCTTATTATAACCTAAGGTTTAGATGGAGCCAATAAGAATATGACACTTTTCATAAGCATGATTTTTAATGATAAAATAAGGAAATATAAGACTTAGTCTTCACCATAAACTGTTAGGGTCGTAGTTTGACTCAGTCAAAGTAGTTATCCAACCTTAATTATGCTGAAAAAGTGCAATTATGTGTTTAAAATAATCACGTATGCCGATATATCGCAGCTTTAGAGCTGATATATCGCTTGACGATGAATACGGAAAACACGTTGACGTTGCACGATCGTACGAATGGAGACTCGGAACTATAGGGCAGCCGATATATCGCCTCATAGGGGCGATATATCACCTATATTAATTTTTTATTTTTTTTGTTCTTAATTTTTAAAAACCAACTTTGACTCCTTAGACCTGCCTTGGATAGTTTTGACCGAGTCTTTAGCCTCTGATTAACAAATATTCAATTTTTTCAATTAAATTCATTATCTTTATTCAAAGACAAAAAGAAGATTTTTTATTCCTAGAACTCTATATATAGGACTTAGGACCCAGCCCTTTCACTTACTCTTCAACTGTGATCAAACTCCAAGGTGCTAGTGAGACCATAAGGGTGATAAACACTTGGGTTGGGAAAAAGCTTTTCTATTCTTAAGCTTTATAAAACACTTTGGGAAGTGAGGTTAGTGCATTTCGGTAATGGGATAGACCAATCCATAAGGTCAATAAAGGTACCCTTATTCTTCAGTTCAATTCTGTTTGATTCCTTAGTTTCTTTAGTTTTCATTCAGGTTCTAACTTTTGTTATGGTTTTGTGGTTAGGTTCTTAAGTTCTTTGAACTTAAGGTGTCTTTTCGGTAAGTTTCCTCTTGGCGATTTAGTTCCATTCCTTTCATCTCTTTCCTTTAGAAATACTCACCATTTTTATTGCTGGTTTTAGGAGTGTTCCAAGTCCCGTATTTGTTCTCAATTATCCCGGTGTTGGTAAGGAAAATTAGATAGTTTAGTATTATGATCTAGTTTATGTAATGTATGATATAGTTTATGTTTGTATGACCTAACATTTCAGGTACAATAAAGGGGTAAGTGTGTCTGGACCTAAGGTTTCCAATAATGTATGACGGACTATGTCCGGTAGGCTCGGTTGCCAAAATTTTATGACGGACCTATGTCTGATGTATTACAGACTTTTGTCTGGGGCTTAATTGCAACCCCCGTATAAATACTTATCTTTTTATTATATCTGACTTGTTATTTTAGTTATGATTATGATATATGACCTATAGTTATGACTTATGACCTATGATTTATGATCTATGACCTATGACCTATGACCTATGACATATGACTTAGAGTATGACCTATGATTTGTGACTTAGATTTATGATTTAGAATTATGACTTAAGATATGATATGATCTAGATGTTTGTGTTTGTATGAATTTGGTAAATTTATGTTATGTTTGATTGTATGACTAACCCTTTGTTTGTATTTTCCTTACTGGGCTTAGAAGCTCACTCCTTATGATGTTGTTATTTCAGGAAATTAAGGATAGAAAGGCTGGTGGCGAGTGGGACCTAAGAGCTTCGTGATGTATTCGTTGGGAACCATGTAGTCGAGCAAGATCAAACGGGCGAAATTATTTATTTATTTATTTATTTTAAGTTTATTTTAAAGTTTTATTTAAATGTTGCTCATTTTTATGATAAAGACAAGTATTTTATTTTTATAAAACCATGGATCCATGTATTTATTTTTAAGTTTTTATTAAATAAAAGAGCAATATTTACGTTTATGACCCAACGATGTGTTCTCAGTAATCTATGAGAAATTAGGGCGTTACAGTATTAGACTTTGAAGGGTCTTGAAGTAAATATTTGCCTCTGATAGAGTTTTCCTATAATAACAACTACTAGTCTACTATTGGAGTGGCATCTTATGAGATGATGTATGGTAGGAAGTGCAGATCACCAATTCACTGGGATGAGATGGGTGAAAGGAAATATTTGGGTCCTAATGCAGTTCAGAGGACCACAAAGGCTATTGAAAAGATTAGAGCTCGGATTCTCGCATCTCAGAGCAGACAGAAGAGTTACTCATACCCAAAGCAGAGGAACATGGAGTTCCAAGTGGGAGACTATGTCTTCCATAGGGTTTCACCGCTAGGAGGGGTGAAGAGATTTGGGAAGAAGGGCAAGCTGAGCCCTAGGTTTGTTGGACAATTTTAGATCCTGGAGAGGATCAGTCAGGTGGCCTATATGTTGGCCTTACCCCCTGCACTATCTAGTGTGCACAACGTATTTCATATTTCAATGCTGAGGAAGTATGTATCAGATGGGACCCATGTATTGAGTTATGAGGATCTGGAACTGGAGACAGATTTGTCCTATGAGGAGCCGCCGGTTTAGATTTTAGACATGAAGGAGATGGTCCTGAGAAACAAGACTATACCTTTAGTTAAGATATTATGGAGGAACAACATGGTCGAGGAAGTGACCTAGGAGTTGGAGGAAGATATGTAGAATCAGTATCCCAAGCTGTTCAGGTAAAATTTTGAGGATGAAATTTCTGTAAGGAAAGGATAATTGTAACGTCCTAAATTACCTAATAAGGCTTAGGGCCGTAATTAGGGGGCCAGGATGGCAATTTATGGATTTATATGTTGATGTGAGATATATTTGTGTGTAATTATGTGATTAAGTGAGCTATAAGATAATATGACTAGATATGCATGTTTAGGTGTATTAAATATGCATGTGGGCCCATTTCTTATTAGAAGGACAATTTTTCGTAATTTGGCCCGTTATGGGCATAATTGTATATATGTGAGAGACCACATTATTTTGTGGGTTTATTTGGTTTACTTGACACGAGACGAGCCTGGGGAGCAAGTTAGCGGGGAAGTCATAACGGAACCCAATACCTAACTCGAGGTGAGTCAAGGGGTATGTTGGGTATCAGGTACATTACCAAGTTATCAAGTAACGAGAATGAATATTCAAGGATATATTTGGAGTTAGTGAGAATAGGAGGGGATATCGGGGATTTTGACCATTTTTCCCTTGGGGACGCTTTTTGTATTCTGAGCCCTCGGGATTTGCTTAAGGTTACTTGAACCTTAAGTAAACCATACACAAACAAAACACTTGAACACTCAGCCCTCTCTCTTCTCCCAACAGAATCTCTCTCTCTCTCTCTCAATTTTTGTGGATTTCTTGAGGAAGCATAGGGAATTGAAGGCTTGATTAGGACATGGGTTTGTTGCAGATAGGAGGTCATTAAACACAGCTGAGGTAAGATTTAGTCCCTGTTTTAAGTTGAATTCTGTAATGATTTCATAGAGTTCTTGAGGTGTTCTTGAGCTTTGTGTCTCATGTGGTTGATTGTGAGTTTTGATGAGTTTTTAGCCAAGTTTTAGGTTGGGTTTTGTTGTTGGTATCGTGTTGATGTTATTATGGGGATTGAATTATGGTTCTAGGAATTGTTTGGGAGGATTTCGGTGGGTTTTCCACTGAGGAAAAACAGGGGAATTCTGGGTTCATAGGGTCAGGTCATGCCCCTATTCTTGGGGTGCCGCCACCTATGTGAATCCTGGGCCATGTGGGGGGCTTCTATTTTGGAGGCATGTCATGACCCTCAAGGGCATGTCACAGCCTGTGTCGTGATTCCAGGCAGGAGGGACTTCTATTCTAAGAGGCACGTCGCGGCCCTTCGTGGCAAGTAGCGGCATGCTTGGGCATCTTTGGCCACCTTAGGTCTTGAGTAACGAGAACTCAAACCTAAGGGATCATAATCACTTGTAGTGCCCGGTTTAGTAGAATTCGACCTCTCAGAGACTAGGACTTTTTCCGAAAGCTTTTATTGCTCATTACTGAAAGAATTCTATATTATGGTTGTAACAAGGATATCGCTAGGGGCTCGGAACCGGGATCGTGATCGAGGGTCGTTCTTATTGTACTTTGCACTCAAACCTGGGGTAAGAATACTGCACCCAATACGTGATATATGTGATTAGGGCTCGCGCCTTTGAGAACGAACGTGATTGAGTTAAATTTGTGCTTGTTGATTAAACATACTTGAATACTCTGTTTCTGACTATGTGTTATATGATTGTTCGCTTGGTCTGCGTAGTTAGGGGTTGACCATATTAAGGAACATGGTTATTATATGTTTGCATTTAATTGACGGTGTTATATAATTAATATGTGTCCATACTTGTATTGTTCGAAGTATGCTTATCTATATCTGTATCTGAAAACCTGGCTCAGGGATTGACTTATTAGTCAAGGACGACAATAATGCGTCGTGCAGTGGACGAAAGGCTTAGGCCCAATCAGGAATGTACTATTACGTTGGTCGACCCTATGGTCGTTGGAAAACAAAGTACTTGGCTAGCTCTAAGACTAGTCACTCAATGCTAAGGACAAGGGCCCCATGTGACTCTATGGTCACATAGGTAGGGCATAGGGCCCTGGGTTGACTCAATGGTCAACAATTCAGGGTAGCAAGCCCCAGAATGATGCATTGACCACTTATTGGTAATTGTATGCATGCATGAGTAAGTTATTACTGTTGGGCATGCTAGATAAGTATTTGGAATCTGTATTTTCTCTTCATGGACATGTTTAAGTTTTCTTGCTGAGCATTGGCTCACGGGTGTTATGTGGTGCAGGTAATGGAAAATGAAAGCTTAACCAGCCATGAGTTGGAGAGCTTCAGTGGTGGCGTGTACATATGTGGCTGCTCGTCCACCATGACCGACGATATCTCAGAGGAACTAGGGTTGTATCCCTTATTTTGTCGCTTAGGCCGATTAATTGTACTTTTGACTTGTATATACCCTTTTTAACATATGTTTGTAATATTTCGGGATCTCATGTATGTATTAAACTTTTAGATGAAAAGTCAACAATTCTGTTGACCAAAATTTTTAACCCTAACCCATGACATTAACCTTAGATACACATATATGATCAAATGACTTAATTAGCAAGTCCGACACTATTTAAAGTACACAGTGATTCCTAATGGTACTGGATTAGGAGGATGTTACAGAATCATTTTGATCACTCTGACGGGAATTCGTTTTCATTCCGCATTGCGGTTTGGCTTCGAGGCATCAAATAACGAGGCTGAATACGAAGCACTACTAGCAGGACTTCAGATAGCTTCTGAGCTAAAATCAAAGGCCATCCATTGCTACAGTGATTCCCAATTGGTTGTTAACCAGGTCTTAAGAGAATATCAGGCTCGTGGCATTAAGATGGCAGCTTACTTGCAGAAATTCAAGGTGGCATTCAGGCAATTCGAGTTCTATGGCATTGAACAAGTTCAACGAGAGAAAAACTCAAATGCAGATGTTTTAGCCAGGCTTGCCACAACCAAATAAGTTGATGCACTCAATGTGGTGACGGACGTGTTCCTACCGGTCCCAAGCATGGCCGAGCCTAGAGAAGAAGACGTCAACATGATTGACTCGCAGCCTACCTGGATGACCCCTGTTGACGCGGTTGTTTGCCAACGGCAAATTAAGAAATCTAATGGAAATATTAGTACTAAATTCTAAACCGTAACGAAACAAGAGCCCTCTCGGACACACACAATTTTTACGTGGTTTAGTGATTAAAATCCACCTAGTCCATGAGACAGTACTATTGCTTTTCTCTCTCAATTTATGCAGAGTTTTAGTAATACAAAAATGTCATCCCCTTCCCTGTCCATTATCCCTGATATTTATAGGGAAATTTCGTGGACAGGTTTGAGTAATCGTGTGACTGAATAAGGTATACATTTAATACAGATTATCCCCATTTGCATTGGGATATGATTTGATAACAGAATAGAATATACTCCTGCTATCTCAGATAATAAATGGTAAATATGCAATACAACCTGGGCATTATTGAGCGTATAAGGAGCCTCCGAATCTCTTGGGATCCTTCAGTATGCATTTTGACCAGGTTTCCACAAGCTGAATATCTCACTCGAGCTGGTGTTTAAAGACTATCTGAACCTTAGTTCGTATTAAGCTCAGAGTGCCCAAATGTGGGTCTGGCCACTATAAGTCTCAAACTGGAATGTTATCCTAAGAGGCGGTTTGATAGCAACATGTACGTTGTGTACGAATTGGATTGAGTTTCGAGCTGTTCACATCATTGGTAATCAAATGTTCTACTTGGCTAGTTTTCCACATATTCATCTGCTAGCTCGGGTTCCTGTCCACTACTCGAGCACTTGACAAATGGCTGTCTGTAAATGGCATCCGTTCGGGTTTCAAGGACTGTGATAACTGTCCTGTCAACTTTTTGCCGCCATATAGTTCATTTAATCTTGGCATTTGGATCTCGAGCTAACCCAATCGGATGGCCCGAATTAATTCTTGTAGTTTACGTATAAATATGGTGATCAGACCTGAACCCTCACCACCTTTTCATTAAAAAAAATTCCTTATCAAAAACCAAAATTTCCCTTTATATTTCTCCAATGTAACGCCTTGGTTGCCCCAGAACAGTTACGATGAACTGGAAATTTGACTCATTACCTGAGTCCTTTGGTTAAAAACGTGTTCTAAGTGCTATTAACAGGTTAAGGAGAAAACCAGTAAAAAGGAAAGGATATATTTTATTTAATACATAAAATTGTTCATGGGCCCACGAGAACATTTACAAGTTATTTACAACTCAAAAAGGTCATTACTGTTCCAAAATCTCAAACCCCGCCGACCTAAGCGGCAAAAATATGGTAAACCCCCTAGTTCCTCTGAGAACTCCTTGGTCGTGGTGGTCAAGCGGCCGCATATGTACACATCACCACCTAAGCTCTCCACTCAAGGTTGGCTGAGCTTTTCTTTCCCTTTACCTGCACCACATAGCACCCATGAGCCAAAGCCCAGCAAGAAAACATAGCATTATATGTAAACATCATCAAATGATTATCATTACAATCACACAGAGCTCATAGCTTTCAAACAAATGAGTGACTATCACTTGAGGTTCTGATAAACCATACTGAGTGATTGACAAACAAGTCACTTATTCAAATGGAAGAGTGGCTGATGGGTAAGCCACTAGCCTTCAACAAGTTCTGGTAAACCATACTGAGTGACTGACAAGCAGGTCACTTATTCAAATGGAAGAGTGGCTGATGGGTAAGCCACTAGCCTTCAAGCGCTTATAATATTCATCAAACTTGAGGTCGGTCCGGCATTAATGCTCTTTGAGTCATTCAATGCAGAAAGTCAATTAGATCTAATCTTTATTGGCTTGCGTTGAACACGCTAAGGCCATCCTGACTAATGAGTCAGCACAGTGTGACCAGTGCCCAGTACCACTGCCGAACCTGACTAATGAGTCCCAGCTTTACAGTTGATACTAGCACCTTTGCCAAATCTGACTAATGAGTCAGTACCATGCACAAGTGAGAAATATTTGCTAAGTATTCCACATTCAATTCATGTCCACATTTATACAACCATCATGCCTCATGAATAACCGTGCATGTCACATTTGGGGTGCAGTTTTCTTACCTCTGATTCGAGCTAGAATGAATAAAAGAACGACCCTAGAGAACGATCAACCTTTTGGTCCTTTGGCGGTTACCTGGTCATAACCAATTATGGGATTCCATCAATAAAATGCATAATAAAAGGTTCCCAAACCAAAACCTAGCCTCTGAGACATCAAACACTACTTGGCCATGCTGCGGCCCGCCCCTTGGCGGTTACTTGGTAGTAGGATCGACTCCGAGGCCTAAGGCTTGCATCCCTAAGCCAAAAAGCCATTTCTGGCCGAAAAGCCACTAAGGGCCGCGACCCTCCTTGGCCATGCTGCGGCCCGCCCCTCAAACAGAGGAGCCTAACTCCAGCATCCCTGAAGGGCCACGGCCCTCCCTGGCCATGTCGCGACCCAACCTCCAGTTCAGCCAAATCCCCTGTTTTTCTTCCCTTGCGATTTCTCTTGGAACCAACCCTTCAAACCAAATTTAAACACCACTCAAACCTCCAATACAACCCCTAAACTTGATCTATATCACTCCCTTAGCAAAACCCAAGATAAACCCCAACCAAAACTTCCATCAATTCCAACAATCCACCATAAAACACAAGCTGAAAACTAACACCAAAACAGAGTATACCGGTAAACCAATGGCTGGAATCTTACCTCAAACTCAGGTTGTGATGTTCTTCAATGGTGGAACACTCTCCCAAACTCCCAAGGTCTACTTCCCAAGCTTGAATCCTCAACAAGATCACCAAAAATCACAAAGAGAAATGGAAGAAGGAGAACGTACGGGAAGCTCAAGAACATGCTCTGTTTCTCTCATCAACTTACAGCATAAAGGAGTTTATATCTATCTTAGGGGTAAAAATACCATTATACCCCTAGGTCATTTAAGGGTTTCTAAAGGCTCCCAAGGGCATATTTTTCCTTTCCAAACTATCTTGTTAATCATAATTAACGCTCTCCAATTCCCGCTATTCTCAATAACCTCAAATGCCAATAATTCATATCCCGTTACCCTCTAATACCCGGTAACACTCTAATCATTAAAATCACCCCGAGACTCCTCCCGAGCCTCGAACTTAAACCTGTCATGACCAGACCGCTAATTAATAATCCTAGATCGTTTCACGCCGAATTGCTCAAACAATCCCACATTATAATGTGGTCTCAACATATATCAATGACATACATACAAGTATACAATTATACCCTCAACAGGCCAAATCACCATCACACCCCTATAATTAAAATGTGGACCCACATGCATGCATTTAACATCATATTATAATATAACCCACATATACATGCATTTTATCAATTAATGGCGTAATTAAACAAGTATGGCCCTCCCGCCCTACTATTCCCGTCATTAAACCATAACGGAGAATTCGGGGCATTACAACTATCCCCTCCTTACTGAAATTTCGCCCTCGAAATTTACCTGAACAGCTCGGGATACTGACTCCGCATATCTGACTCCATCTCCCAGGTCGCCTCCTCGACCTTGTTGTTCCTCCATAATACCTTAACCAAAGGTATCGTCTTATTCCTGAGGACCTTGTCTTTTCGGTCAAGTATCTGAGCTGGCTACTCCTCAAAGGAGAGATCTGGTTCAAGCTCCAGATCTTCGTAACTCAAAATATGGCTCACATCAGATACATACCTCCGAAGAGTTGATACATGGAATACATTATGCACGGCATACAACGCCGGAGGCAAGGCCAATCTGTGAGCCACCTGACCAATCCTCTCCAGGATCTCAAATGGACCCACAAATCTAGGACTCAGCTTGCCTTTCTTCCCAAACCTTCTCACCCCTTTCCATGGCGAGACTTTGAGGAAAACATAGTCTCCTACCTGGAACTCCACGTTCCTGCGCTTGGGATCTGCATAACTCTTCTATCTACTCTGAGAAGCAAGCATTCGAGCTCTAATCTTCTGAATAGCCTCACTGGTCCTCTGAACTGCATCAGGACCTAAGTATCTCCTTTCACCTGTCTCATCCCAATGAATGGGAGATCTGCACTTCCTACCAGACAGCATCTCAGAAGGTGCAACTCCAATGGTAGACTGATAACTGTTATTATAGGAGAATTCTATCAAAGGCAGATACTTACTCCAAGATCCACCAAAGTCCAGCACACATGCTCACAGCATGTCTTCCAAAATCTGGATCGTCCTCTCAGATTGCCCATTTGTCTGAGGATGATAAGCTGTACTAAACTTCAACTGTGTCCCCATGGCTTTCTGCATACTCCCCCAAAACTTGGAAGTAAAAGTGGGGTCTCGATCCGACATGATCTACCTAGGTGCTCCATGGAGGCGCACGATCTCTCACACATAGAGATCTGCATACTGATCAACTGTATATGTAGTCCTCATTGGCAGAAAGTGAGCTGACTTAGTGTAGCGATCCACTATCACCCAAATAGAATCATGCTGACTAGTAGTTCTGGGTAAGCCCACCACAAAATCCATTGTGATGTCTTCCCACTTCCACTCTGGGATATCCAGAGGCTGCAATGACCCTGCGGCCTCTGATGCTCAGCCTTGACCTGTTGACATGTCAAGCACTTAGCCACATACTCTACTACATCTTTCTTCATCCCTGGCCACCAATACAACGATCTCACATCCTGATACATCTTCGTGGTGCCTGGATGCAAAGAGTAAGGTGTAGTATGAGATTCATCCAGAATCTCTCGCCTCAATGCAGTGTCTAACGGAACACATATCCGCCCTTTGTATCTCAACAAGCCTGCCTCAGACACATAGTCTCTGGATGCTCCATCCAGAACATCCTCTCTGATCTTGATCAGCTGTGGATCACTCAACTGACCTTCTTTGATTCTCTCCAACAGCGTAAACTGTAGCGTAATGTTAGCCAACTAGCCGACCAGCAACTCTATACCAGCTCTGGTCATATCATTTGCTAACTCCTTGGCTATCAGCCTCATACCATGAATCTGTCCTAGACCCTTCCGGCTTAAAGCATCAGCTACCACGTTGGCTTTTCCTGGATGATACAGAATCTCACAATCATAATCCTTTACTAACTCCAGCCAACGCCTTTGCCTCATATTCAGGTCTTTCTGGGTGAATAAGTATTTCAGGCTCTTGTGGTCTGTATAGATCTCACACTTCTCTCCATAGAGATAATGCCTCCATATCTTCAAAGCAAAAACCACAGCCGCCAACTCTAAATCATGAGTGGGATACCTTTTCTCATACTCCTTCAACTGACGAGAAGCATAAGCTATTACCTTCTCTGATTGCATCAAAACACAGCCCAAACCCTGATGAGAAGCATCACAATAAATCACAAACTTCTCCTGGTCTGTTGGAAGACTCAGAATCGGAGTTGTAATCAATCTCTGCTTCAGTTCCTAGAAGCTGTTCTCACATTTATCTGACCACACAAATTTTTTATTCTTGTGTGTCAGCTCAGTCAAAGCAGTAGCAATCTTCGAGAACCCTTCCACGAAACGCATGTAATAACCTGCCAATCCAAGGAAACTTCTAACCTCAGAAGCATTCTTTGGCCTTGGCCAATCTTTGACCGCTTCGATCTTTGCTGGATCTACCTTAATCCCCTCCTTACTGACAATGTGTCCAAGAAAAGATACCTGAGACAACCAGAACTCACATTTCTTGAATTTAGCAAGCAGCCTGTGTTCTCTCAGTCTCTGTAGAACCAACCTCAGATGTTGCTAATGCTCTAACTCAGTCTGAGAATATACCAGAATATCATCAATGAAGACGATCACAAATTGGTCTAAATAATCCTTGAACACTCTGTTCATCAGATCCATAAAAGCAGCAGGGGCATTAGTCAATCCAAATGACATAACTAGAAACTCATAATGCCCATACCTAGTACAAACGGCAGTCTTCGGTATGTCTCCCTCCTTGACCCTCAACTGATGATAACCAGAACGAAGGTCGATCTTTGAGAATACCTTCTTACCTTGCAACTGATCGAACAGGTCATCTATCCTTGGCAAAGGATATTTATTCTTAATTGTCAACTTATTCAGTTCTCTGTAATCTATACACATTCTCAGAGAACCATCCTTCTTTTTCACTAACAGAACTGGCGCACCCCAAGGTGAGAAACTAGGTCTGATAAAACCCAAATCTAACAGCTCTTGCAACTGTACCTTTAATTCTTTCAATTCAGCTGGGCCCATTCTGTATGGTGCTCTAGACACTGGCTCCATCCCTGGTGCCAGTTTTATAACGAACTCAATTTCCCTATGTGGTGGCAACCCTGGAAAATCTTCTGGAAACACATCCAGAAACTCACAAACTAACCTGGTATCCTATGGTCTCGCTGGCATAACCTGGGTGGTATCAAGCACACTGGCTAAGAATCCAATGCAACCTCCTTGCAACAAATCCCTAGCCCTCGTTGCAGATATCATAGGAATACGAAGTCCATGCACAGCACCAACAAACACAAAAGGATCCTCACCTTCAGGCTCAAAGGTCACCATCTTCCTTCTGCAGTCAATAGTTGCCCCATACTTTGCCAACCAATCCATACCCAGCATCATATCAAAGTCAGTCATAACTAACTCTATCAAGTCCACTGACAACTCTCTGCCCTCCACTGTCACTGGCAAAGATCTGACCCACCTTCTAGATACCACTAACTCTCCAGTGGGCAACAAAGTACCAAATCCCACAGCATAGAAATCACAAGGTCTACACAATCTATCAATGACTTTACTAGTAACAAAGGAATGTGTTGCACCAGAATCAATCAACACATTATAAGGGATTCCAGCACTAAGAAGTTGACCTGTAACAACTGAGGGGGAAGCCTCAGCTTCTGCTTGAGTCAACGTGAACACTCGGGCTGGGGCCGAGCTGTCCACCTTTCTGGGTTCTTCTTTCCCCACCTGAGGGCAAT
The DNA here is from genome assembly GCF_963169125.1 of Humulus lupulus. NCBI lineage: Eukaryota > Viridiplantae > Streptophyta > Magnoliopsida > Rosales > Cannabaceae > Humulus > Humulus lupulus. The sequence continues at coordinate 156,200,089 of NC_084798.1, read as the reverse complement.
CTTTCTTAAGATGACCCACTGCTCCACACAAGTAGCAGGCCTTTGCCCTACACTCTCCCAAATGGCACCTCTTGCATCTAGGGCACTCAGGATGAGTCTTCAAGGCTTCATTACCCCCAGGACGACCCATTGTAATACCACGGGGCCTCTTATCAGGACCTGGAACTGGGAAGGTATCAGGAACCTTCCTCTTCTGTTCCTGAAATCCTTTCTGGCTGCACTATCACGCCAGATCTTGGTCTCTGCACTCTCAGCTGTGAGTGTCTTCTCAACCACCTGCGCATAGGTAGTAACCCCTGCCACAGTGGTGAAACGAACATCACGGGCTAACCTGGGCTGTAGCCCCTAGAGGAATCTCTCTCTCCTGGTCCCATCAATGGGCACAAGTTCCTTGGCAAACTTTGCCAAACGGTCAAACTTTACGGCATATTCAGTAACTGATGAGCTTCCCTGAAGTAGCCTAATAAATTCCTCAGCTTTAGCTGCCCTGATGGCATCATTGTAATAATTTTCATTAAACAAGGTTTGAAACTCCTCCCAGCTCAGAGCATTAACATTCTTGGTCTGGGTAATCACTTCCCACCAAATCCAGGCATCCTCCCAAAACATATAGGTAGTACAAGCCACACTCTCATTACCAGTTACCCTCATAAAATCAAGGATAGTGGTAATCATGCTCATCCATTGTTCTGCCTTGGCAGGATCTGCACTGCCCTCAAATGCAGGAGGTTGTTGCTTCCTGAACCTTTCATAAAGAGGTTCCCATTTATTTCCTACCTCAGGCAGCTGTCCCACTACTGGCACCGACACAGGAGGTGCCTCTGATACACCAACCACTGTAGGCACTTGTTGCTGTCTCAGGAGACGAAGCTCCTCTCCTTGTTTCAACATTGTTGCCTGTAAGTCATTAAACAACTGCTACCAGTTTGCAGGAGCTGGCTGTGGAATATGAGACTGGTCATTTTCCTGACCCTGGCTATTATTGTTATTCTGGCCCAGATCACTCTAGCCAGCTGTAGTATCTGTCTGTTCTGGATTCATTCTTATCTGATACCTTGCTGAAACATTGATCAATACGACCAGTCAGGTAGTAATAACTAAACCTCTTGCCACCTCACGGTCCAAGAACAAGCAGACAATTATCATATTCCATAATCATTCAATATTCACAAGCAGATACATGTTTATGGCACTCAGCACTCAGCATGTATCACATAACAATTCACAATATTTTAGGGGCACAGGTTCAACACAATGTCTCATGCATACAAGTAAAGCATATGCACCACATTTAAGCAATTAGGCACATAACTACATAAATAGTTACCAAACCATGAGTCGAGCTTGACTTCAGTGATGTGTGTACATGCCCAGCCAATCGACAGGAATCTTAACCTTGGCATTGCTCTGATACCAAGTTGTAACGCCCTGGTTGCCCCAGAACAGTTACGGTGAACGGTGAACCGGAAATTTGACTCATTGCCTGAGTCCTTTGGTTAAAAACGTGTTCTAAGTGCTATTAATAGGTTAAGGTGAAAACCAGTAAAAAGGAAAGGATATATTTTATTTAATACATAAAATTGTTCATGGGCCCACAAGAACATTTACAAGTTATTTACAACTCAAAAAGGTCATTACTGTTCCAAAATCTCAAACCCCGCCGACCTAAGCGGCAAAAATAGGGTAAACCCGCTAGTTCCTCTGAGAACTCCTTGGCCGTGGGGGTCAAGCGGCCGCATATGTACACATCACCACCTAAGCTCTCCACTCAAGGTCGGGTGAGCTTTTCTTTCCCTTTACCTGCACCACATAGCACCCATGAGCCAAAGCCCAGCAAGAAAACATAGCATTATATATAAACATCATCAAATGATTATCATTATAATCACACAGAGCTCATAGCTTTCAAACAAATGAGTGAATATCACTTGAGGTTCTGATAAACCATACTGAGTGATTGACAAACAAGTCACTTATTCAAATGGAAGAGTGGTTGATGGGTAAGCCACTAGCCTTCAACAAGTTCTGGTAAACCATACTGAGTGACTGACAAGCAGGTCACTTATTCAAATGGAAGAGTGGCTGATGGGTAAGCCACTAGCCTTCAAGCGCTTATAATATTCATCGAACTTGAGGTCGGTCCGGCATTAATGCTCTTTGAGTCATTCAATGAAGAAAGTCGATTGGATCTAATCTTTATTGGCTTGCGTTGAACACGCTAAGGCCGTCCTTACTAATGAGTCAGCGCAGTGTGACCAGTGCCCAGTACCACTGCCGAACCTGACTAATGAATCACAGCTTCACAGTTGATACTACCACCTTTGCCAAATTTGACTAATGAGTCAGTACCATGCACAAGTGAGCAATATTTGATAAGTATTCCACATTCAATTCACGTCCACATTTATACAACCATCATGCCTCATGAAAACCATGCATGCCACATTTGGGGTGCAGATTTCTTACCTATGATTCGAGCTAGAATGAATAACAGAACGACCCTTGAGAACGATCAACCTTTTGGTCCTTTGGCGGTTACCTGGTCATAACCAATTATGGGATTCCATCAATAAAATGAATAATAAAAGGTTCCCAAACCAAAACCTAGCCTCCGAGACATCAAACACTACTAAATCGGGTAGTAGGATCGACCCCGAGGCCTAAGGCTTGCATCCCTAAGCCAAAAAGCCATTTCTGGCTGAAAAGCCACTAAGGGCCACGGCCCGCCCCTCAAACAGAGTCGCCTAACTTCAGCATCCCTCAAGGGCCGCAGCCCTCCCTGGCCATGCCGCGGCCCAACCTCCAGTTCAGCCAAAACCCCTGTTTTTCTTCCCTTGCGATTTCTCTTGGACCCAACCCTTCAAACCAAATTTAAACACCACTCAAACCTCCAATACAACCCATAAACTTGATCTATATCACTCCCTTAGCAAAACCCAAGATAAACCCCAACCAAAACTTCCATCAATTCCAACAATCCACCATAAAACACAAGCTGAAAACTAACACCAAAACAGAGTATACCAGTAAACCAATGGCTGGAATCTTACCTCAAACTCAGGTTGTGATGTTCTTCAATGGTGGAACACTCTCCCAAACTCCCAAGGTCTACTTCCCAAGCTTGAATCCTCAACAAGATCACCAAAAATCACAAAGAGAAATGGAAGAAGGAGAATGTACGCGAAGCTCAAGAACTTGCTCTGTTTCTCTCATCAACTTACAGTATAAAGGAGTTTATATCTATCTCAGGGGTAAAAATACCATTATACCCCTAGGTCATTTAAGGGTTTCTAAAGGCTCCCAAGGGCATATTTTTCCTTTCCAATCTATCTCGTTAATCATAATTAACGCTCTCCAATTCCCGCTATTCTCAATAACCTCAAATGCCAATAATTCATATCATGTTACCCTCTAATACCCGGTAACACTCTAATCATTAAAATCACCCCGAGACTCCTCCCGAGCCTCGAACTTAAACCTGTCATGACCAGACCGCTAATTAATAATCCAAGATCGTCTCACGCCGAATAGCTCGAACAATTCCACATTATAATGTGGTCTCAATATATATCAATGACATACATACAAGTATACAATTATACCCTCAACAGGCCAAATCACCATCACACCCCTATAATTAAAATGTGGACCCACATGCATGCATTTAACATCATATTATAATATAACCCACATATACATGCATTTTATCAATTAATGGCGTAATTAAACAAGTATGGCCCTCCCGGCCTACTATTCCCGTCAATAAACCATAACGGAGAATTCGGGGCATTACATCCAACTTCTCTAAAATACCCTTCATCGCCTTTCGAATTCTCAGAAGTTTTGAGGGAGTTTCCTGTGGATGTATTGAAACTTTCTTTGAATTGATCATATCAACTATAGGTATTTCTTTACCTGGTTTGAATTTTTCAATTATTTGCTTTCCAGTGAGTTTTTTACTGTGAAAAACATCCTTTACTCAATTTCGCTTAGGTTACGTCTGTTTGCAAATAAGAAATAGGGTTTGATTTAGGCTAAATGAACGATACTAGGCTTATTTAGAAATAAGGATTTCATAAAACTGGGAAAATTTTCTAGGTTTTTCTAAGAAAATTGTAATGGGAAATTGATTTGAATACCTGTTTTAGGTGTAGAAGTCGAAGGGATTTAAGGTTTTGTCCTGGGTATCTTAAAGGTTACAATTCCTTAAGCGATTTTGCTTTAAACTGCTTTCAAAAGAAATGTAGTGGGTCTAACGGGCCTGACAGAAGAATCCTGAAGTATCAGTGAATTTTAAGAAATCAAAGTGTGTGGCCTAGGACCACACGTGGAACCACGCGTTGAGGCTAGGACACAACTTAGCACGTATAAATTTTGCAAATACCAAAAGTAGACAACTTAAACCCTCAAACTTCCGTACCTCGACAACCGTAGCTAGTAATCATGTTAGGTTGCCACTAATAGGCCGCTTTGTCGTCAGATGATCTAAATATTGGCCCCTACAAAGAAAGACATCGCGAGATCATTTGCTCAGAGCAAAGACAAGGGCAAGCAGGTCGCCTCTGACTCTCCCATCCCGCACTTCGGCCCTGTGGTGGAGAAGTATATCGTGGTCGACCCCAATGCATTCTTCGAGGCCGAGCACATAGTATCCCGGTCGCGACTCAGGGGAAAGTTAACAAAATCCTTCTGAGTCATGGGATTGAGATGGGAGCTAATGGCCTCCATGTCTGACTTATGCTGGAAGGAGAACGGAGCTGTGCCCCTCTCCAAGATGACTACGGAGCTTGGAGTGATGAGCACCTGAAGGCTGGTGCCTTCCTCCCCTTGGACCAGTATTGTGCAGACTTCCTGAACTACGTCAAAATAGCTCCATTCCATCTACCGCCAAACTCATACAGACGTTTGGAGGGGTTAAAGTATTTGTTTCTGAGGCACAAGTGGGAGGTCCCCACTCTGACAGATATTATGTACTTCTTTTGCCTCAAGGCCAACCCCGACCACAAGGGGCGAGGTAACGATTTTTATTACCTCACTTGTTTTCCCAACTCAGGATCCGTCATCAACCTCCCTAGCCACGTAAATGACTACAAAGACTTGTTCTTTATGTCAAATGGGTGCAAGAACTACAATCACCGATACTTCAACCGCCCTCGTAAGTCCTCTATCTTCATGAATTTAGCACGTGAACTTTCTTATCGCTTTCACACTTTATTTTAGGTATTTTAACTGAGTTCATTCTTTGTGCAGCTATATTCGCTAGGACAGAGCGGTTTGTGACCCTTGGGGGTCAATATGAGACTTTGTCTAGTCTTCCTCCGAAGGATAAAGACTACCATCAGGTTGTGAATGACACCACCATGGTGGCTTGCAACCTGATCAGCAAGGTCGAGACATTGGCTCACAGGACCCGAGTTCCTCTTCCTATTATCCCCGAGCTCCCCCCTCCTCAAGAAGCCTTGCTAACCAATGAAGTCATCGAAGAAGAGGAAGACGTGGCACCACTGGAGCGAAAAAGGCGAGCTCCTGAGGATAATCAGGGGCCTGACCCAGAACGAGCTAGGTCTAGGGCAGTAGCCGGCCCCTCCGACGAAAGTAATCCATACCCATATAGAGAGTTAGATGGGTTGTTGCCAGTTATAGATTAATTTGATTCAACCCTAACCAGCTCGTTAGTCTTCATCATACTGATCCAAACCTAAACATAACCCTCCTCCAGCGTGTGGACCATTTGGTGGTATGCTATGACCACAACTACCCCCAAAGTTACCATCATGGTTGACAACACTCTCAATTTTCGGTCCACTATTTTCAAAGAGTATGGTACAAACCATAGGACTTGCCCGTCCCTATGTTAGGGTGTATGTGCCCTTGGTTTTAGACAGTACATAGATGAGTCCAACCCCGAGGAAGGACTTGAACCCCCTTGGACCCAGGAGGTTATAAATTTAGACTCTCCCCCACCTCCGTTAATCCAAGACTTGGAGGTTGTGCCCATTCCAGTCAATAATCCCAAGCTGATTGTAATAGATTCCTCCCCTAGCCTGGAGGGTAGGGTTCTTGCACTTTCTCTTCTGTTTATAATACTTTGAATAATTACTTCTTTAATCTAAATCCTCTGTTCAATCTCTTTTCAGTTTAAGAGATGGAGAGCCAGAAGCCCCAGGCTTGAGTGGTGCTTTTAAGGCTAGTGGGGCCGGAGCTAGTCCCGTGGTGAAGAGGGCCAGAGTGACAAAGAAAACAACTCTGAAGGCTGGGGGTACCACTGAGTCTCTGACTAAAGACAAAGGGGCCAGCTCCACCTAAGAGTAGCCACAGAAGAAACTCCCCTCAGCTCTGGTAACAACAGTCACGGTTCAACAAGCTCCTCCTCTTCTTCCTTGATACGTACCTCCCTCAAATCCTAAAGTGATCCAAGGCGAGGCTCCCACCATCCAGATCCTGGTCAAGCCACTCGACCTAAACAAGATTCCTGAGTCTTTTTGGGGTAATGTGTACGAGGTGGCAAGCCATATGGTCAACCATGCCTACAGAGCCCACGCTAGAGACTTAAGGGATATAGAGGATCGTACTCTTGAGGACGAACAGACCGCCAAAGCTACCCTGGTTTCCTCCCCAGAGAGTGAGCAGTCTGCAAATGCCACCCTATCTACCTCCCAAAATCAGGTCGTGGAGGTGAGTCATCGCATGGGCCAGCTTCAGGCCGAAAATGAAGAACTGAGGAAGAAGCTGAACTAGGTCGAGGCCAGGGCCAAGGAGGAACTTGCGGAGTCATCAAATCAAATAGAGGAGATGCTTTACTATTGTTGGGCTTTCAACCAGGACGGGAACTTAACCTATATGCAGCCTGAGCTGTGGGAACCATATCTTGCCAGGTTCAAGATTAGGTTCTCACATATACCTTCGGAGACCATCGATGCCTCTGAAGCTATTGAGGGAGATGGCTAGGAGGTGACTTCTTTAGAGTAAGCTGACGGGCCTCAGTGACTTATTACTTTCATTTTTATTTCAAGCTTTTGTAATTAGTGAGATGACAATATATATTTGAGATGACAATATATTTTTGAATATTCATCTAACTTATAATTTATTTGTATTCCCCCTAGTTTTATTGTTTTCTCATGTTTATGAATCCTTATATTCTTGTACATTCTAAATCTTAGGGGTTGACTTTAGATCGAGATAGATTTTATCGATATCTTAGTTGTAACAAAGATTTTGCTCGCTTATTTGCGTCATACCTGTTAAGAATCAGGCCTCAGACCTGGTTATGTCCAAGGATTTTTTTATAAGCTTAATAGCATTGTACCTGTTTGGAATCAAGCCTCGGACCTGGTTATATCTAGGGTTTTAGAGATTTCTCAAACTGAGCTCGCATTTGGTCTTTTGAATATTCGATCCTTAAAAAGCTTAGGAATCATCAATCTTTCCAAACTCTAAACTCTTTATCTGAATAAGCTAAAATCTCTTTAGTTATGTGCCCCCAAGCAACCAGAACATATAAATGTTCTCGGTTTCTTTTACAAAGTGAGTTCGTGATAATAAAACGATAAAAATGGTTATTTAATAATCCAACTGTTATTGAACTGAAATGGCTTTTATAAATAAGCCTTACATAAATGGTAATTCTAAAAACATTAAAGACATCGAAATTGATTATAATATTTTTTTAAGTGTAGGGCATTCCAGGTCCGTGAGACTATTTCCCCACTTAGCCGAGCTAGCTTGAAAGTTCCTTCATGTAGGACCTCTACGATCTAATAAGGTCCTTCCTAGTTCGGCCCTAACACACCATCCTTGGGATATTTATTTGCCAAAAAGACCCTTCAGAGAACCAAATCGCCAAATCTGAGTCTGCGCCCCTTAACCATTGAATTGAAATAACGAGTGATCTTCTGTTGATAATGGGCGAGCTGTAATTGCGATGCCTCTTGTTTTTCTTCGATTAGATCGAGGGATGCACTAAGTAGCTCATGGTTATGGTCTTGATCAAAGGTTTTTTGTCTGTGAGTCATTATCATTGCCTCGATTGGGAGCATAGCCTCACTTCTAAATGAGGTATGTCCCGTGGAGGTTCTATGTGAGGTCTCGTATGCCTAGAGTACTTGTGGGAGCTACTCGGGCCATAATCCCTTGGCCACATCTAGTATTTTCTTCAAGCTTGCCTTCAGCATTTTGTCTTTGGCCTCGACCTGCCCATTGGCTTGTGAGTACGCTACTGACGAGAAACTCTTGGTTATGCCATATTTTTCACAAAATTCTGTGAAGAGATCACTATTGAACTGAGTTCCGTTGTCTGACACGATCTTTTTGGGGAGTCCAACTTGACATATGATATTATTCAAAAAAAATCCAGGACTCTCTTCGAGGTGATGGTTGCTAAAGTTCAGCCTTTACCCACTTTGTGAAATAATGGATTGTGACTATTGCATAACAAACTCCTCCTTTTCCAGCTGGTAGGAAACCAATTAAGTCAATTCCCCATGTTGAAAATAGCCAAAGGGATGAGATCATGGTTAGCTCGACTGGAGTAGCTCGGGCAACTATGGCAAAGCGTTGGAATTTGTCGCACTTTTGCACATATGAGATGGAGTCCTTTGTCAAAATGGGCCAAAAATAATCCTGTCTCAGCACCTTTGGAGCTAGGTTTTGCCCCCCCCCCCCCAGCATGGTCTCCGCAGAAGCCTTCGTGTACTTCCTGCAAAATAGTCTATGCTTCCTTGGCCAGAACACATCATAGAAGGGGCAATGAATGCCCTCGTCGATATAGGATCCCCTCAATCATAGCATATCACAGAGCTTGATACAACAGCTTTCTCACGTCCTTCCTATCATCAGGTAGCCTTCCGTTTGTGAGGTACTCCACTATGGGAGTCATCCAGGTCAGTTTTATGTCAATCATTCCAACCTCAACCGTGTCTGCTGTTATACTTGGGCTTTCCAAGAACTCCACAGGAACTACATTCAATGTATTCGCCCCTTTGGTGGTAGCGAGTCGAGCCAGAGCATCAGAGCTAGAATTCTGCTCGCGGGGTACTTGCTCAACAGAGGTAAACTCAAACTCAGACAACTCGCCTTTTACCTTAGCCAAATAGGTCGCCACCTTGATGCCTCGAGCTTGGTATTCCCCCAATATCTAATTTACAACGAGCTGAGAATCACTATAACATTTGATGGATTTTTCTTTGAGCTCTTTCGCCACCCTTAGCCCCACCAATAAGGCCTCATATTCCGCTTTGTGGTTGGATGCTTCAAATCCAAACCTTAGAGTTGTATGGAATCGATGTCCTTTAGGTGAGATTAAGTTTATCCTAGTTCTCAATCTGTTTTCATTTGACGATCCATCATCGAAGATTTTCCATAATTCCTGCACTGGCTCCCTTATCAGCTCGTTGTGCACTCAGCCACAAAATTATCAAGGGCTTGGCTCTTGATTGCCATTCACGGCATGTATAATATCTCAAACTGGCTAAGTTCGATGTCCCATTTTAATAGACGTCCCGATGTTTCAGGCTTTTGCAAAACCTGCCTTAAAGGTTGATCGGTTAAGACGTTAATAGAATGGGACTGGAAGTATGGCCTGAGCTTCCTTGAAGCCAAAATGACACAGAACACAAGCTTTTCTATCAATGGGTATCGTGATTCAGCTCTGATAAGCCTCTTACTTACATAATATACAGGTGTTTGCGCCTGATTTTCTTCTCGAACAAACACAGCACTAACTGTGTTTTCTGTCACGACCAGGTAAAGATATAGACATTCTCGAGTTGTCGGTTTTGATAGTACGGGAGATTCAGCTAGGTGTGGTTTTAGGTTGAGAAACGCCTGTTCGCATTCTTCGGTCCATTCAAATTTCTTGTTTCCTCTGAGCAAGTTGTAGAATGGTAGATACTTGTCAATGGATTTTGGAACGAAGCGATTTCAAGCCACCACCTTTCCAATTAGGCTTTGCACTTCCTTACACGACCTAGGTGAAGACATTTCTAACAATGACCTGGTTTTCTCCGGATTCACCTCTATCCCCCTTGTGTTGACTATAAACCCCAGAAACTTTCCCAACACAACTTTGATAGTGCACATCTGGGGATTCAGCTTCATGTCATACTTCCTCAATATGCAAAAACATTCTTCCAGATCGGATACATGGTTACTGGCAGTCTTTGATTTGACAAGCATTTCATCGACATACACCTCCATGTTTCTCCTGATCTAGTTAGCGAACATTTTATTAACCAACCGTTGGTATGTAGCTCTTGCATTTTTCAACTCGAATGGCATAACTTTGTAGCAATATACTTTATTCTCGGTCATGAAACTGGTATGCTCTTGGTCTGCAGGGTTCATCGTGATCTGGTTATATCTAGAATACGCGTCCATGAAAGACATGAGCTCATGACTGGTCATGGCGTCTACCAACTGATCAATTCTTGGTAGTGGGAAACAATCCTTTGGACAAGCCTTGTTGAGGTCGGAGAAATCGATATAAGTTCTCCACTTCCCATTTGGCTTCGGGACTAGAACGAGGTTAGCAACCCAGATCGAGTATTTTGCTTCCTTGATAAATCTGCATTTAAGTAGGAGAGCTACTTCTTCTTCTAACGCTTCAAATCGTACTTTCCCCAAAAACCTCTATTTTTTGGACTTTGCAGGCACATTCTTATCCAAGTTTAAAGTATTCATTATTATACTCGGACTAATTCCCACCATATCCTCGTGCGACCAGGCGAAAACATCCAGGTTCTTCCTTGGAAACTCGACCAGTTCCTTCTTCCTTCTGACTTCAAGAATTTTTCCATCTTGGAAAACTCTTGAAGGTTCTTCTAGATCGATGTTTATTTCCTTGAGCTCTTTTATTGCTTTAAGCTCAGACCTGTCTTAGCCTACCCGTGATCAATGTTGTCCCTTTGGGCGACTCGTCATCTTCTTCTCGGAGTTCTTCCGTCCCACGGGTGACTTCCATTACCCAGGACTCCTCAACTCCTTCACTTATGACCATCGCCTGCTGCTCGGGTTGGGATTTTCCCTTCATAGCTATACTATAGCACTCTCTAGCAGCGAGCTAGTCTCCTCTTACTATGAATATCCCTGAGGTTGAAGGGAATTTCATTTCCAAGTGTCGGATCGAGGTGATGGCCTCAAAAGCCATCAGTGCAGGACGTCCCAAAATCGCGTTAATCACGGCTGGACAATCGATTACCGCAAACTCAAGTATTTTAGAGATAGTTCGTGACTTTTCTCCCACTGTAACCACCAGTCCGATCATCCTTATGGTTGTCATTCCTTCACCTGAAAATCCGTTTAGAGTCATTGAGGTCACCTTCAAATTGGTTACGAACAATCCCATCTTTTCTAGGGTCGACCTGAAAAGCACATTTACAGAACTTCCATTATCCACCAGTATCCTCCGTACCCTTCGGTGAGCGAGCTGCACAGTTACCACCAGTAAGTCATTATTAAGGAACTGAACGTGGCTAGCGTCCTCTTCCATGAAAATGATTGGTTGTTTTTCCAACTGCTTCTTTGGGACAAACTTCATACCGTTATGAGTATTTAACTCATTAATATACCTCTTTTGGGCTCTACTGCTCGTGCCCCCCAAATGAGGTCCTCCGGCAATAGTAGTTATATCTCCTCCTACTATCAGGGGAGCGTCGACCTGATTCTTCTAAGCTCCAGGTTGACCTGTCGAGGCTTCCGGAGCTAGATGAGGATTCTTCTAGGCAGGTTGATTGGAAACTACTTGATTTCTGGCGTACTGGGCAAATGGTCCAGCCCGAATGAAAGTCTCAATCTCATCTTTCACCTATAGACAAACATCGATGTTATGACCGATGTCATTGTGGAATTGGCAGAACTTTGAGGGGTCTCTCTTCGTCCTCTGATGCCTTAAAGGTTCTGGCTTCTTCCATAGGAGACAATTAGAATATTCCAAAAAGATATGTTCCCAAGTGTCTGTTAGATCGGTGTAGGTGGCATAAACGAGCTTGAATTTCTCTACAGACTTGTTCTTCTTCGTGTCGTTTTGGTCGCCCTCACTATTTCCCTTATTCTTGTTGTTTCCCACATGGTTATTCTGGGTAACGGGTTGAGTCATAGCTACAACATCTGTCACCACTCCAACAGGTTGGATAGAGACATGGCTGGTTCCTGCGACAGCAGATCGCGCCTCTTCCAAGTTTATCCACTCCTGGGCTTGGGCCAAGAATTTGTCTACACTTTTAACTCCTTTTCATTGGAGTTCCACAGGTCGCCTCCCAATAGGATTCATGTCCTCATTGCCATGAGCTTGGAGATATCATTAGTGTCCCTAGAACGTGTTGTAACATTGGTGAATCTACTCATATATACTTTCAGTGATTCACCAGGTTGCTATTTTACATTGGCCAATGAATTGGCCTCTGCATGAGCTGCCTGTGAAGCTCAAAATGCTCTCTTAAACTCAGAAGATAATTTCTTCCATGAGCTTATCGAATGCTTCTTGTATTGTTTAAACCACTATCTGGCAGGTCCAACCAGAGTTGTGGGGAACAGGATACATCTTAGGTCGAGCCCAACATTGTGAGCCATCATCATTGTGTTGAACATCCCGAGGTGATCAGATGGATCTGTGTTTCCATCAAATATCGGCATGTTCGGCATCATAAAGCCAATAGGATATGTAGCCGCTACAATGTTTGGAGTGAAAGGTTCAAGCTCCTCATCTGAGTCGCAATCGTCCATTCCCTTTCCAGATAAGAGTCTCTTCATCTGTTCCTCCATCAAAGTCATCCTCTCAAGGGTTAGGTCCTTGGTCCCTAGGTTAGCTGGGGTCTGTTCAACAACTCCCATCCTATTGTACACGTTCGATGGGTTGTTGTCCCTCCAAGTTCAAGCTTGGTTAGGCAGGACATTCCCATTGTCCCGTATGATGGATGAACTACCCTCATGTTGAGTATAACTAACATCCTCATTCCGAGCTGGATACCTTCTTTGTGAGTTCAAATGATCATGCAAGTCAGGTTGTGGATCATATCGAGGACTTTGTGCTGAGCTCAGGTGATTTCTCAGGTCGCTCTCAGACCTGCCTCCACGCTGGTTCTCCATCCAGTAACTTACATTTGAAAAACTTATGGCTCGCAGCTGAGAACTAGGACCTAGATTCTCAACACGTGTCTATGGGGCGTAAGTATCTACAGACAGGGGAGGATTTCTCCTACTATTCCCATGAGTTGGAGCATCTCGTTGTGGATGAGGTGGTGTAGGATGTCTAACCGGTGATGGCCGATGCCTTATTGGCGAGGCTATCCTTGTCCCATCGGGGCAAACTAAATTAGCTCACCTCAGTTGTACCCCAATGTCTTGAGTTCTCTATGCCTGGGGTTCTGATCATGGCACAGGAGGATTCACTGTAACATTTTTCCTCCATAAACTTTTCCCAGACTCCCCCCCCCCCCCTCGGGTGGGTTTTTGTGGGCATTCCTAGGAACCTGTGAAGAAGGTACAGAGCTGGGGGTCGCAGTCCTGACCGGCCGACTGACATGCTGATGATGCCCCCTGTGATGACCAGTGGGCTGCGCACTCTGGTGGTTTCTCTCAGAAGTCACAAAACTCAGAGTGGCGGACCTGACAGAATGACTAGATTTAGACCGGTTATTCATGTGGGACTTATGAGACCCACTTTCCCTCTTTCTGACATTAACGTCAGTTGCAAGAGGGGTAACCAAGCCAAGACCTCCTCGATCTGCCTGTTTTCCCTAGCATGAAGGCTCCTTAATTGGGCGTTTTCCATCTCGACGACAGTCAAAATCCTGGATTAGGATTTGGTGGGAGTGACGCTGAACTCCAAGCATCGTCCTGACCCACCGGTTGTTTCCTAGGATGTTGTTGAACATATGCGCCCCTTTCAGCAGGAACAACAATATGATGGGCTTCATGCGCACCAGGATGTTCCATCTCATTGTCATACATCGATCGAGTGAACACGATGATGAATGTCGACTGAAACTTGCAGAGCACTAAATTCCTCTTAATGAAAGCACCAAAATGTTGACGTGATTTTTTTCCAACAGTAGATTAAGAAACCAAATAGGGAGATTAGTGCTAAATTATAAACCGTAACGAAATAAGAAGAACCCACTCGTACACACACAACTTTTACGTTGTTCAGTGGATAAAATCCACCTAGTCCACGAGACAGTGTTATTGCTTTTCTCTCTCAATTTCTGTAGAATTTCATTAATACAAAAATGTCGTCTCTTTCCCTGTCCATTATTCCTGATATTTATAGGGGAATTTCCTGGATAGGTTTGGGTTACTGCGTAAATATATAAGGTATATATTTAATACACATTATTCCCATTTAGATTGGGATATGATTTGATAACAGAATAGAATATACTCCTGTCATCTCAGATAATAAATGGTAGATATGCAATACAGCCTGGGCATTAATGAGCGTATGAGGAGCCTCTGAATCTCTTGGGATCCTTCAGTATGCATTCTGTCCAGGTTTCCACGAGCTGAATATCTCACCCGAGCTTGTACTCAAAGACTACTTGAACCTTAGCTCGTATTAAGCTCAGGGCGACCAAATTTGGATCTGGCCATTTTAGGTCTCGAACTCGATTGTTATCCTGAGAGGCGGTCTTATAATAACATTTTTATCGTGTACGAACTGGATTAAGTCTCGAGTTACTCACATCATTGTTAACTAGATATCCTACTTGGCTATTTTTTTTCCCACATTCATCTGTCAGTTGTACCCGAGCTGAGTAATTGAACTCGTGCTAATTTTAGGGTACAACAAATAGGCATATATTTGAACGTAAAAATGCATTTACATGCAACATGCATACGTGAGAGTGTTCTTAAAATTCAACGTTTAAATCAATACTTTTCTACTTGTTTTATCTCATTGCCCTTTAAAAAAATTCAGCAAGCCAAATTCTTTACCACTAAATTATTTCTTTAATTACACATTTGTTATTTAAAACTTTATTAAAAAATATTTAATTTATAAAATAATTCATTTAGCCTTTTTAATTTCTAATGAAATAATAATACCATTTATTATTTAAATAACATTTTAAAGGTTGTAACAAAATTTGTGGTCACTTATAATGACTAAATGAATTTCTTGTTTTCTCTTAGAAAATAATTTTACTTATCTACAAAAAAATGTGTCTTCATAAATGTGAAAATTCATAAATAAATTGTGGAAAAATTACATTTTCATATATAAAATTTAGGATTTAATTTATTGGAGTGTAGGACTTACTTATCTTAAATAACATATCTAGGAGAAAGAAAAGGAAGTTCCCCAATTAAGATCTTAATTTCCACTTGATTCCTCCTCTAAATTCATGTGATGGAGCACCATAAAGGAAACCAAATCCCCCCTTTCTCACTCTTACACACTCATCCCTTCTATTTCCCATTTCTTTTATTAATTCTTTAATTTCTTAAATATATAAAATAAAAGGAAATTAAATGTAGAAAATACTATTGCATTCTCACCATGCAACCATGCACATGCACACACTCAATAGCTCATGTGCATCACTACTTACCATGCACATTGGTGCGTACAATCAAAACTCACTTACCTACAAATTAAATTAATTAATAAATAAAAAAATTAACAAAATAAATTCACATAATTCCTACCAAACAATTACAAATAAATTTCTAATACTTAACAATTAACAACAAAATAAAAATACACAATTAATTAAACTAAAAAAAAATTGGTGCATTACAAGACCCTGGGTAAACTAGTCTATTAGAATATTCATTAGAAATTTACGCATACTTGTAATTTATAACTAAACTAGAAAATATAATTGTGTTTCACGCAACTTTTTGTATTAATTAAAAAATATATATTTTTAATTTTTTTTTGGGAGATTGTGTGGTAAGGATTCTTTTTACCCTACTGGTACAACATACTCCTACGTGGGCGTGTCCTAACCCCAGTTTTGTTTTGTTTTTATGATTGTATTCATTGTATAAGAAATGATTAAAGTGTTGAAGACAATGTTCAAACATTTTGTTGTATGCATACTTTTATTTATATATTTATTATTATACATTTTGCATGGCTTTTTATTTATAAAAAAAATATAAATTATGTATAAAGAATTTTATGTTTTGTGTAAGGGTTATTTAATTTGGCTCATTATCCTTTATTTTTAAAAATTGACTTTTTGACATCGCTTTTTGTCAAAATGTTAAAAATAGGAATAGATAGATAGATTATTTGAATACTCTATTTTGACCTTTTAATTTTAAAAATGAACATTTGGATCAAGGATGTATTCAAAAGATTTAAAATTCTTTATAAAAAGTAAAATATATACATAATATTTTGTGTAAGGTTCATATCTTTTTGAAGCTTTTATTTTAGCTGATTACCTGTTTGAACCGTTTATTTTTAAAAAAATTAACTTTTGGACCTCGTGTTTTTTCGATTACTTATTTGGATCATTTATTTTTAAAATGGTAGAATAAATTATTAAAAAATTTCGAACAAAGTTATTATTGAATTTTTCAGAAATAATATTTGACTAAAATAGAGTAGATAACAATATATTTTCTTTTATATAATTGTGTTTTGGTTTAATGTTTAAGTCATTTAAATATATATATTTATATATGCATGCACATTTCATTTTTTTTTTTTTGATCAAGAAAAATGAAATTTATTAATCACAAACAAGAATACAAACAAAGTCCACAAACTCAGAAAAAAAACCGGACAAAACCAACTACCATCAGTAGCTCAGCTGAATACCTCTGACTATCTTATAGTTAAAGCAACTAAGTCTAAACATAATGTCTTTTTTTATCAAATCTATGACAGAGTTAACACTTAGAGAAAAGTGCTGAAAAAGACATAAATTCCTATTAATCCACAGGTGATAAACGGTTGCTGAAAAAACAGCAGCCACTAGCAAGGCATGAGAACCCCCCTTCATATCTTCAATCCAAGCAGTCCAAGCCGTGAAACTAAGAGGCCATTTGCAACGAACCCAGTCTTGAATCTGCCGAACCACCTGCTGAGAAAAGAGGCACTCAAAAAATAAATGATTGTGGTTCTCAGCTGCCATCTCACAAACCGGGCAAGAGCCAGATTCAATAACCATAGAAACTCTAATTAGATGATCTCTAGTTAAAAGCTTAGAGTTAACAGCTTGCCAAGTGATAAACTTGTGCTTAGGAATGCTTAATCGATTCCAAACAAACTGATGGTACTTGGCCGGATTTTGGTGGATAAGCTTAGCATATAACAGCCCAATCCTAAACTTCCCATGACTGCTCGCATTATCAATGTCCTCCTGAGCAAACAAGTTACGCAAATGACAGAGTTTCTTCCAATACCAGCTTGTGTCTGTTTTGAGCTGGTAGAGCCAGAAATCAGTCCCTTTTAAGTACACCGAATGAATCCATTTGACCCACAAAGTCTCTTGTTGATGGTTTATAGCTCAAATATACTTCCCAAGCAAGGCCTTGTTCCATTTAGGACCTTCGTCAAAGCCCAAACCACCAAGGGATTTCGGCAAACACACAATAGACCAAGAAGTAAGATGGAAATTACTCCTAGTCCCATTGTGTCCCCAGAGAAACCACATACATAACTTGTCGACTTCCTTAATGACACTTTGGGGCAATAGAAAGATATTCATCCAATAGTTACGCAGCCCAAGAAGAACAGAAGTAATGAGCTGAACTCTTCCTGCACATTTCATTTTAATTACAATATTTTCTTAAAAAATATCTCTCATTTGAATTAGTTATTTAATTTAAATTAAAAAATATATCTCTCATTTAAAAAGGCACTTAAATATCTCTCATTTAAATTAGTTAATTAATTTATTATTATATATAGATATATATTTAGAAACTAAAATAAAATAAAATAGAGTTAATAGTAATTAATTTATTATTATATATAGATAAATATTTAGAAACTAATAAAATAGAGTTAATTATTATTATATTTTTTTAAAATATAATAAAAATATATATTTTTTAGAAAAAGTTGAATAAAAATGAGGAAAAAAAATAAGAAAATAGATAGGATGACTTACAGCAATTTTAGAGAATATAACCATGTCTTGCGCAGTTTTATAATAATTGAAATTTTATATATTTAAAAAAAAAATTGTTTACTTAAAGAAATTTTTTTATTCATTTTAGATCAATGATGAATATTATATTAATGAGTGTTGCTATTTAGCACTTTAAAGTATGTTACTTTCATGTGGTGTTAGGTATTTGTGTGAGATTAAGAATGAAAATACTTAGTCTTTTGCTGTAGTGCATGTTGCACATGTTATTGATACACTTTAGGATTTAAGGTGTAATTTCCATTGTCGATACTTATACAGTCTTTGGGAGGAGAGCTATTCAAAGTCTTTCTCCGAGAGGAAGAAAGTATCAAGGCCTTCAGTAGAGGAGCCAAGCAAGTCTTTCTTCGGGAGGAAGAAAACAGTCAGTCACCATCGAAGGGAGTTCGAGTGAAGCACTGACTATTGGATAAAATAGATTGGTGGTGTGATACAAAAGAGTGCGACAACAATATAAAGGGAGTCTAATTGAGTATATGATTTGCAATGGGTTCCTCCAATAATCTAATTTTAACTAAAAAAAAGATTGGAATAAACAACATAAAAAAATTGAAATTAGTTCATCCTATAACCAGTTTGAAACTAAAATGGGACCAGACCTAAATTTATAGAAGCTTTCGTCAAAATGTGAATATCTTAAATTTCTCCAATATTGCTGAAATAGGTTGATCTAAAATGGAAAAAAAAGAAGATAAAAATGAGAATTTTAACTTACAAAGATTGGATCCTATAATCCATTTAGAATTAAAAGTCAAAGAATCACTTACTAAAACTAAAAGCACTATATAATATGTAAAAAATACAAATTTCAATCATTTTCTCTTTCTTTCTCAATTATCTTTTTCTTCACTTGCCTGTACCTGAAAAATTGTAAGTTTTGACACTTCATTTGGGTACTAAACAATTCAAATTTTCAGTTTGCCCAATAATACACCACCGTACCCAAACTGTTTGTAATAGTACAATGAGTAAGAGGATCTTTCCCTTTCATTTTGTAACGACTCAAAATTGCAAATAGGGTTTAGTACCTTGGTTAGTGTGCCAGGGTGGCATAATTGGATATATGTACGTTTAATTGGTTAAATGCGTGACTACATGGCATGCATGATTAAAATGATTATATGGTTATGTGATATCACTACTACAAAAATACCATTTTAGGACACTTTTTTAGGGCACTCACCTAGATGCGAGTCCTAAAAGCAGCTCCTCGACATTTTAGGACTTACAGAATTTCTTTTAGGGCTCACTCCGCGAGTCCTAAAATCTTATATGTGTCCTAAAAGTTTGAATTTTTTTTTTAACAAAAGTTCCTAGACTTTTCAGGACACTCATTGAGAGTCCTTAAAAACACAGTTTAGGACTCGCAATGAGTGTCCTAAAAATATATGTGGGTCCTAAAAAACTTTAATAGAAAATTTAAGTGTAATATCAGTGGTGACTTTTAAGGGCTCACTTTGGGTGTCCTAAAAACTTTTAAGTAAAAAATGACAAATAAATGAATAAATTAAAGCTTTATTTTAATAACTAAATTAAAAAAAAAAAACAAACTTCTTTTAATTTTATTTCTTAAAATAAGAAAGAAATTTTATTTTATTTATTTTGGGTTATACGCGAATATTGTATTAAAGAAAACATCTAACCTAAAACTAAAGTTTAAAACACACACTAACCCTAAAATGTTTCAGACTCCCTCTTCCTCTCTTGGATTCTCCTCCCTCCCGACCCTCTTCTCTCCTGCCTTTCCAAGCTGTTGTTCTCCCCATCCTGACCCCTGCTTCTCCTCGTCTACCTCAGCCTTTCCAAGACCAAGCACATGGCCGCACATGGACGTCTTCGACGAGATCCGCAGCTCACTCAAGCAGACGCGCCACATCAATGCCGATGGCTCACAACGGGTGGGGGGCTCGCTGCAACAGTTGCTCGCGGAGGTGGGACTCGCATCTCAGCGGCTCGCAGGTGGTGGCTCATAAGTGAGTGCTGGCAGCGAGTGTAGCTCGCGGCAGTGGTGGCTCACAGAGGCGGTGGCTTGTAGGCGGATCTTCATTTTTAGGTAGTGGCTCACAGGTTGTGTTTGTTTGGATTTTCAGGTCTTGGGTCTTCTATTTCTGATTTGTATTTGTTTGGATCTTTATTATTTTGACATGGAAAAGTTTTGTTTGAGAATTAGTTAACTAAGCATATGTTATTCATGTTGGTTGTATATAACCATATAATATTATTGGTGTAGATTAATGTTTGCATATGCTTGTAGTTATCTCAAATAGGGCGCGAGTCCTAAAAACATTTTTGTAGTAGTGTATGCATGTTTATGTGTATTAAATATGCATGTAGGCCTTTTTCTGCTTATAAGGGCATATTTGTAATTTTGACCCGTTAAGGGCATAAATGCAATTTTATGTGATATATGGTTGAGACCACATTATTATGTGGATATATTTGCAGGATATGGCTCGAGACGGTCCTAGTGAGTGGATTAGTGAAACAGTCGCAGCGGAGTTTAAATACCTAGCTCTAGGGAGCCTAGGGGTATTTTTAGGAATTTAGGGAATATTTTGAGATTTATTGAGTAACGAATAAGTATTTGCTAATTAATTAGATGTGACAGGGTTAATTGGTTAATAGTAGGAACATTTGAGGAATTAGCAGGAACCGAGGGAAAATGACCGTTTTACCCTTTGGAGCCCTTAGAGGACTAATAAGCTTAGACAGCAAAATAGTCTTTTGATGGGTTAGGATATACTCAAAAGAATAAGGAATGATCATGAACATTAAGGAAACTCTCAGCTCTCTCTCACCCCTCCCACTCACGATTTTCTCTCGTTCTCTCTCTCTCCTATACTTGGAAGCTGAAGGGAAAGTTAAAATTGAAGAAGAATGGCTTGGGCTAGGCTGGGGAAATGCTGGACTTGAAGCTTAAAAAGTTAGGAATTTAAAGCTGGTAGAGGGCAGAAAGCTTGTGACGATTCAGGCAATAATTGAGGTAAGGTCTTGTCTCTGTTTTGTTAGAAAATTTAGACCATTAGGTTGGAATTAAACTGATTATTGGGTGAGAAATTATCACTGAATTGGGGTAGTATCTTGAGTATGTTTCTTGAGGTTTCGAGTTTAAAATATGTGATTAAGAGTTCTAGACTCGTAACTGAGCTTGGTTTTGGTTAGGAGGCTTGTTAAGATTGTATTGTGAGAATTTGGCTAGGAAGAATGTTGAGGAAGCCCAGGAAATTCTGGGTTTGTGGGGGCGCACCACAACCCAGCTCATGGGCGTTGTGACCCGATTGCCCAGAATGCCCTAGGAGGGCTCTCTGTCTTGAAGGCGCCCCGCGGCCCTGGGGGGCAAGTCGCGGCCCGCCTCCCCTAAATGCATGAGGGTCATGCCTTTGACTTGAAGTGCACAGCGACCCCTAAGGCCAGGTCGCGGCCCGCCTAGGTCACTTTGGCCTAGGTTAGTGTTTAGGATTTAGAAGGCTCGGGGGTTCGAACCTAAGCGCTCAGAATGATTTCTACTACTCGGTTTAGTAGAAATCGAGGTCCTGGAGGCTAGCTATTGTTTCCTAAGTATTTATTTGGATTAGAAATTAATGGTTGCCCATTTACACTATGACTAGGTTATCATCAAGGCTTTGGACAAAGGATCGTGCTCGAGACCGTTCTGTGTCCTTCACTTGGATTCGAGGTAAGAAGACAGAACCCTTGTGGTTGTGAACAGGACACTAGTTCCCAATAATTGAATATATGTACTGTGTGATTGTACGGTTGATATGACATCTGAGAATGAACAACCTAAGAGTGTCAGGGCTGATTATAAGTGTACTGAATGCAACTCGGCCTAAGAGAGCCAGGGTCAGCCAGATAAACAGAGGGCTAGGCCTAAGCGTGCCAACCCTAACCACTTGCATAATTAACTTTGATATGTATTTTAGATGAGTGTTTACCACTGTTTGGTTTTATATTTAAATTATGTTGACTAATTGAACTGGTTGAGTTAAGAATGATTATATTTAATTGTTTCTTGTGTGCTTGATGTTATGGTTTTCTTGTTGGGCCTTGACTCACAGGTGCTACGTGGTGCAGGTAAAGGCACAAAGGGAAGCTGGACCAACCATGAGTTGGAGAGCTCTAGGGGTGAGGTGTACATTGTCAGTTGTTCATCTGCCACGGCCGAGGGAAAGTATAGGGACAGAGCCTAATTTATGTTTTTCCATTGGAGTGGCTTTTGGTTGTATGAAACTTATTAAGAATTGTAAATTGTCTTTTGAACCCGGTTTTTGGGATCTCATGTACCAAACATCTATTTTAATGGAAATTAACCCTTTATGATCAAAATCTTTTAACCCTAATCTGATAGTTGACTTTAGGAACACATTATTGTTCAAACTACTTGATTAGCAAGTCCTTCACTATTTTAAAATATACAGTGTAACGGTCTTGATTATCCAGGTCTTTACAACTTGGTATCAGAGCTGTCTAGGTTTAAGGGTTCATGAAGACTGGCTGGGCATGTACACTCGCCACAAAAGACAAGCTCGACTCAAGGTTTGGTAACTCTATATATGCGATCACATGCTTAATTGCTTGAATGAAATATAAATGTTTTAATCTGTATGATTAATAGTGAGCATGAGATACTGATTGGGCCTTGCCCTTGACTACTGTGTGATTATAATTAGGTGTGATTATTAGCATTGATGCTGCATGTGAATGAATGCTTAAATGCTTGTTTGCATCTTGATTGTTTATTGTTGGTTGAGTTTTAATGGTGGACTATGGAAAGACTGTTAACCTGTCATCGTTGCCTGACTGCCGAGTCATTTATTGCAGATAAACTTTGATAGCTATGCATGCAAGGCAATCAATACGACTAGCCGGTACATGGTCTGAGGCTAGAGATGATGAACAAGGCCAGAACCCTCTGACAGTCCCTGAGATTTGGCAGCAGATACTTGCTGATATGCAAGCCCGATTACAAAGTCAAGAAGAGCATATCCGTCTCTTGAGACAACAGGCTCCGTCAGGGAGTGCTGCACCTATTATGACACCTGCTGTGGCACCAGTAGTACATCCTCCTGAGGTTGGGAACATGTGGGAGCCACTCTATGAGCAGTTCAGGAGACAACATCCTCCAACCTTTGAGGGAGGACCAGATCCACTTAAGGACGAACAGTAGATGAGTATGATCACTTCAATCCTGGATTTCTTGAGGGTGGAAGGTAATGATAGGGTGGTTTGTGCCACCTATATGCTTAGGGAGGATGCTCGTATTTGGTTGGAGGTACCATCACAGACTAAGGATATTTTTACTTTGAGTTGGGATGGGTTCAGAGATCTGTTCAACCAGAAGTATTACAATGTTGTCGTCAGGGCAACAAAGGTGAATGAATTCACGGGGCTGGTACAAGGCAGCATGACAGTTACAGAGTATGCCCTGAAGTTCGATAGGCTGGTGAAGTTTGCATCAAACTTGGTGCCTACAGATGCAGCCAAGCAGGACAGGTTCATTCGAGGGCTCAATGCTATGATAGTCTGGGATGTGAGGATCACATCAGTACCTAGGCAAACAACTTATGCCCAGGCTGTTGTGAAGGCCATTACTACTGAAGAGGAAGATAATAAGATCTGAGGGAGAGCCCTGCAAGACGGGATGTTCGTAGGGCAGTGCCTCCATATATAGGATCTAGTAGGGGCGAAGGCCCCAGTGATTTGAAGAGGAAGACCCCTGACACTTCGAACACAACTGGTCCTGATAGGAGGGGTCAGGGTGCTTAGGGTGGCTGTCAAGGAGGCAATGAGACATGGAGAAGTTGTCCAGAATGCACGAGATGTAGGAAGCGCCATCCGGGTGAATGTCGGGCAAAGGCTTGTTGTTTGTGCGGGATGGTGGGACACCTCAAAAGGATTACCAAACAGCAAAGAAAGAGGAACTATGATAGGTGGGTAGCTTGACTCTAGCTTGAGTGTTCACCTTGACGCAGGCAGAGGCCGAGGTCGAGGCCGAGGCTAGTCCCTTAGTAGTGACAGGTTAGCTTTCTAGCGGTGGCTCTTCATATACTATATTGATTGATTTTGGTTCTACACATTCGTTTGTTTCTAGTAAGGTAATTGATAGATTGTATAGACCTAGTGAGTTTTATACTGCGGGGTTTGGGGCTATACTTCCTACAGGGAAATGGTAGTTTCTAGGAGATGGATTAGAACACTGCCAATGTCGGTAGTTAGTAGGGAACTATCAGTAGATCTGATCGAGTTGAGTATGGATGACTTTGATAAGATTCTAGGGATTGATTGGCTGGTCAGATATGGGGCCACTATAGATTATAGGAAGAAGATGGTGACTTTTGAGACTGAGGGTGAGGATCCCTTTGTTTTTGTGGGTGTTGTACATGGACCCCGCATACCCATGATATCAGCATTGAAGAACAGGGACCTATTACAAGGAGGTTGTATAGGTTGTCTAGCTAGTGTGGTGGATACTACTAGGGTTATGCCAGCAGGGCCGAGAGAGACCAGATAGGTACGCGAGTTCTTGGATGTGTTCACTGAGGATTTACCATGACTGCCACCACATAGGGAGATCCAATTCGTCATTGAGTTAGCATCGGGTACAGAGCCAGTGTCGAGAGCACCATATAGGATGGCTCCGGCAGAACTGAAGGAGTTGAAGAATCTGTTACAAGAAATTTTAGACTTGGGATTTATCAGGCCTAGATTTTCACCGGGTGCTCCAGTTTTGTTTGTGAAGAGGAAGGATGGGATTCTGAGAATGTGTATAGACTACAGGGAATTAAACTTGTTGACCATCAAGAACAAATACCCCTTACCAAGGATTGATGACATGTTCGATTAGCTGCAGGGAAAGACGGTATTCTCAAAGATTGATATTCGATCTGGTTATCACCAACTGAGGATCAAGGATGTGGATATACCAAAGATGGCCTTCCGAACGAGGTATGGGCATTATGAGTTCTTGGTCACGTTGTTTGGTTTGTCCAATGCCCAGCAGCATTCATGGACCTGATGAACAAGGTGTTCAAGGACTTCTTGGATCAATTTATGATTATTTTCATTGACGACTTCTTGGATTACTCTAGTTCAAAGGTAGATCATGAACAACATCTTCGATAGGTATTGCATGGACTAAGAGAACATCATTTGTATGCCAAGTTTAAGAAGTGCGAGTTCTGGTTACCAGAAGTGACATTCCTTGAACATATTGTTGGTGAAGATGGGATTAAGGTGGATCCAACTAAGGTAGAGGCAGTGAGAGATTGGCCGAGGCCAAGGAACGCCTCTGAGGTTAGGAGCTTCCTTGATTATCAAGATATTACAGATGGTTTGTGGAAGGGTTCTCAAAGATTGCTACACCGATGACAGAATTGACACGGAAGAATCTGAAGTTCACCTGGTCAAACAAGTGTGAGAATAGATTCCAGGAATTGAAGTAACGACTAATTACTGCTCCTGTGTTGAGTCTTCCTTTGGAAGGAGGGAAGTTTGTGGTATATTGGGATGCGTGTTGATGTAGAATGAGAAGCTTATTGCTTATGCGTCACGGCAGCTGAAGGAGTATAAGCAGCGGTACCCTACCCATGATCTAGAGTTGGCAGCGGTGGTATTCCCACTGAAAGTTTAGCGACATTACTTGTATGGGGAGAAGTGTGAGATATACACCGATCATAAGAGCTTGAAGTATTTCTTCACCCAAAAGGACTTGAATATGAGGCTGAGGCATTGGCTAGAATTGGTGAAGGACTATGATTGTGATATCCCTTACCACCCAGGGAAAGCCAATGTAGTGGCAGATGCGTTGAGCTGGAGGGGCCCGGGACAGTTGTTTAGCTCTGTGTAGATATCAAAAGAGTTGGTGGAGGAGATGACTAGAGCGAGGATAGAGCTGGTTGTGGGCTAGTTGGCCAATATTACCTTACATTTGACCCTTCTAGAGAGGATAAGAGAGGGTCAAATGGTTGACATGCAGTTGCAGGAGGTTAGAGGGAATGTCATAGCTGGAGCAGCTAAGGACTATTCCTTTTCAGAGACTAGTTTATTACAGTATAAGGTTCGAATTTGTTTCCCGATAGATGCGGATATTAGATGAGAGATACTTGATGAATCCCATACCACACCATACTCACTCCA
The DNA here is from genome assembly GCF_963169125.1 of Humulus lupulus. Lineage (NCBI taxonomy): Eukaryota > Viridiplantae > Streptophyta > Magnoliopsida > Rosales > Cannabaceae > Humulus > Humulus lupulus. The sequence continues at coordinate 156,173,846 of NC_084798.1, read as the reverse complement.
TCCAGGCACCACGAAGATGTATCAGGATTTACAAACTCTATATTGGTGGCCTGGGATGAAGAAGGATGTAGTGGAGAATGTGGCCATGTGCTCAACGTGTTTGCCGGTGAAGGCGGAGCATTAGCGACCAACACGGTTAAAACAACCTTTGGGTATTCTTGAATGGAAGCGGGATGACGTTACTATGGATTTTGTGGTAGGTTTACCCAGGACAGTGGGGCTACATGACTCGGTGTGGGTGATAGTAGACAGATACACCAAGTCAGCTCACTTTCTACGGTGAGGACAACCTATACTGTGGATCAGTATGCAGAGTCGTACGTGAGGGATATTGTACATCTCCATGGGGTTCCTAAATCTATAGTTTCAGACCAAGAATTCACCTCCATGTTTTGGGGTGGGGTGCAGAAGGCTATGAGGACTCAGTTGAAGTTCTGTACGACCTTTCATCCTCAGACAGATGGACAGTCTGAGAGGACGATTCAGGTATTGGAAGACATGCTTAGGGCATGTGTATTGGACTTTGAGGGGTCTTCGAGTAAGTATCTCCTGTTTATTGAGTTTTCACACAACAATAGTTATCAATCCATAATTAGAGTAGCTCCATATGAGATGTTGTACGGAAGGAGGTCTAGATTGCCCATTCATTGGGATGATATGGGTGAGAAGTAGTATTTGGGACCAAAGTTGGTTTAGAAGACTAGTAAAGTTATCGAGAAGATCCGAGCTCGAATGATCACTTTGCAGAGCAGACAAAAAAGCTACGCTGACCCTAAGCGTAGGGACGTGGAGTTCCAAGTAGGGGACCACATGTTTCTGCGAGTGTCACCACTGCAAGGGGCAAGGAGATTTGGGAAAAAGGGCAAGCTAAGCCCTAGATTCATAGGACCTTTTGAGATCCTGGAGAGGATCGGGCAGGTGGCCCATAGGTTGGCTCTGCCACCATTGTTGTCAAGGGTTCATCACGTATTCCACATTTCTATGCTTCGAAAGTATGTCTCGGATATAACTCATGTCTTGAGGTATGATGACTTTAAAGCCTACCTTGTCTGCATTTTTGATCACTAGTTGCCCCATTGAGCTTAAGTGTCACTTTTCTTTCTTAGCCTACCTTTACATATATATAATCATCTCTTTTCACCACACCCTTTTAGCACCTTGATCTTTATAGGATTTATTTGTTATGCATTTTGGGGGGTTTTGTTGAGTGAATGGATGAGAAAATTGGGTGAGTGTTTTCCTTTTCTTCTTTTGCTTGTTTTCACCATTAGGGACAATGTTGATTTTCAGTTTGGGGGAGAGTGTGTTCTCAATTTTCTTGTTCTCTTGCCATCTAGTTGTTAATCTTCATATATATATATATATAAAATAGAAAATCCAAAAAGAAACAAAATTTAAGAGTACACTCCCTTGCATCAAAGCATATAAAAAAGAGAGAAAAAATCAGAAAAAAAAACAAAAAGTATGTTTGTAAATAAGTTTGGGGGTGTACTCTTCAAATAAAGGAAAAGTTGTTTTAGTTTTATCTTTTAATGTTAGTAATAAAGGCTAGTGGCAAGATTTATATTGTGTTGTGGGGTTTTCTTTGGGGGAAATTAATGTATGCATTTATGTATTTAGGTCCTAGAAAGATTGAGGTGTTTTAGGGTGATTTGAGCCAAAATTTATCTCTCTTATCCTACCTTCAACCTAGCCTATCATTACAAGCTTGATAAAGTCCTATTGATCTTTGGTGTGGTGTTTGTATACATTAGTGGAGAGGGAATCACTAAGTAACATACGGAGACATTATTTAAGCTTGAGGACCAAGGTCTAGCTTGATTTTGGGTGATTGAAATTGTTTAGGAAAAGCTATGCATGCACTAAAGGGTGAAACACTTTATTCATATTTTTGGCAACAAAATTCATGCTTGAAGAATTTGGTTTAAATCTTGTAAAGATTGAAATTCAGCTTCTCTTTTTCAAAATAAAATTTCCCGAGAGCCTTCCCCTTTTTAACATCGGCATAGCATAGTTTGTCCATTGTTGTGGTGTTTTGTCTTTGTATTTTCTTGTCTTTTGTTGTTTAGTTTGTGCCTTTTGTTTCTTTTGTTAGTTGTATTTTGTTTTTAGAGTCATCACTCGAGGACGAGTAATGTTGTAAGTTTGGGGGTGTGATAACTCTTGAATAAAGAGTTATTCATGTGCTTTTGAACTTATAATTGTGAAAAAATCATGGGTGATGTTAGTTTATTTTTAGCTTTTGTAGCTAACATTGATGTTTTCATTATCTCAATTAACTTTAATTATTTTTTTTAGTTTTAATAGCTATTGGGTTAAAGATAATGATTTCATGGATAAATATTTACACAAAGGAATGAGCTAGCATATGAATCTATTTTGATGAAATTATGTTGTTGATGGCTGAATATTCAGGTTTGCTGCAGCAAACCTGAAGCATTTTGATCAGGCAGATTTTGGGGCACATGGTACGTGTGGCAGTCAATGGGTGAGCTGACATTTTGGCTGAGGTGGCAAGGGCAGAAAGAACTAGTCAGCATATTGGAGAAAAGGACAAAAATCAGAAGAAAGGAGGACTTCATGTTTTTGGAGAAAAAGGGGCAATATGGTACTTTTGGAAGGAGGAAGAAAAAAACCTAACATACACAAAAGAGGGTTCCAGCCGTATGAAGAAGGCGCCATTTTTGGAAAAGAAAACCAGAAAAAAATAGAGGAGAAAAACTGAGAATATCAACAAGGAAGAAGGAGGACAAACAAAGAAAGCTCAAGCATCATTTTGGATTTGTTCTTTCTTCTTTTCCTAAACTTTATTTTATTAATTTCTGAGTTGGATTCTAAATCTGAATATTATGGGATGTTTTGATTGTTAATTAATGTCTATGAACTCAGCCATGAACTAATTTTTAGGTGGCTTGAATTGTTGATAAACCCTATGTTATAGTCTATAAATTTCTTACACTTTATTCTAGTAAAATCTCCTTTGTCAATTCAAGTGTGCTTATATTAATTTCTTCTTGTTGTTTGGCCAGCAATGGCAAGTTATTTAATTATGTTTAATGCTGGAAAGATTAAATGTAATGGGAAAAACTTGGATGACACAAGTCATAATCTAGGTTAGGTTATGTTAGCAAGTAACATAGGGATATGTTATTTTCCTTGTATAACTTTTGAGAATTATACTTTGATTTGCATTCTTAAATATGATTTTGCATAGGACTATGTTTAATTAGGTAGAAGAATTAATGTCATAAAATTTGGGAAAGTTTTATGAGTGTTTAAATGAATTCTTGTTAACCTGGGAGTTTTGCTAGAATATTGCTGCAGCAATCTATCCGCAAGTTGTTCAGGATGAATAATATAGGGGTATTCAATAATTCAAGTCCATATATTTCTCTCAATTTTCTTGTTCAGTTCAGTTTTTGATTTCAGTATTTCCATTTTTTTTTTAATATTTTGTTTAGCCTATAAACTACCCACTTGATTTTTAATTTCTTAAAATTGTTAGTAATTGTTTTGCTCATTTTTTTCTAATTTGCAATCCATGTGGAGACGATTTACTTATCATTATATTATTTGTGTGACTGCGTGCACTTGAGTATTTAAAATCAAATATTAAATTTATCACAATAAGTTTTTGGTGCTGTTACCGAGGATTGAAATTAGAAGTTCTTGTAAAATCAATTACTTGCAATTTATTTTTTCTTTGTTGAGCTGACTTTGTTTGCTTGCTCTTGTGTTTTCTCCGGTGATTTACTATATGAACGAGCAAGAAGACATTGAACTAGCTCCTATTGACCCTGAAATTGAATGAACAATTAGAAGAAGACTAAGGGAACAACAGGCTCAAAATCGCCTTAATTTGGCTGAAGAGGTTGAAGGAGTTGAGGGTGCTAACAATGTCACTAACACAATTGCTATGGCTGATGATAGAGAGAGAGAGCCATAAGGGAGTATGGTGCCCCCATGTTTAATGAGCTTAATCCAGGCATTGTTAGGCTAGAAATTCAAGCACCCCAATTTGAGTTAAAGCCAGTGATGTTACATATGTTGCAAACAGTGGGTCAATTTAGTGGGCTGCCTACTGAGGATCCTCACCTTCATCTTCGTTCATTTTTGGAGGTGAGCGATTCTTTCAAGCTACAAGGAGTGACTGATAAGGCCCTAAGGTTGAAATTGTTCCCTTTCTCTTTGAGGGATCGAGCTAGAGCTTGGCTCAACACCCTTCCTCCTGACTCGATGACTACATGGAATGAGTTGGCTAAAAAATTCTTGATGAAGTACTTTCCCCCTACCAAAAATGCCAAGTTTCGCAATGAAATCATGTCAATTCAGCAGCTGGAAGATGAATCATTTTGTGAAGCTTGGGAGAGATTCAAGGAGTTATTGAGGAAATGCCCACACCATAGGATTCCGCATTGTATACAGATGGAAACTTTCTACAATGGGCTCAATTCTTCCACTCGTTTGGTGTTAGATGCTTCAGCTAATGGGGCTATTCTCTCTAAGTCCTACAATGAAGCCTATGAGATTTTGGAGAGGATCGCTAGCAACAATTATCAATGGTCCAATGTTAGAGCCTCAACAAGTCGAAAAGTGGCTGGTATACTTGAAGTTGATGCATTGACAGCTTTGACCGCTCAAGTTTCTTCAATGACTAACCTTCTCAAGAACATGAGTTTGGGGGAAATGGTACAACCAGCTGCTATGGGGCCAGTTGCTGATGTATCTTGTGTTTATTATGGAGATGGGCACGCATTTGAGAGTTGTCCTTCGAATCCCGCTTCGTTTTCTATGTGGGGAATCAAAATGCCAACCGAAATAACCCATATTCGAACTCTTACAATCCGGGGTGGAGACAGCATCCAAACTTCTCATGGGGGGGGTCAAGGAGCTAGTTCAAGCGGAGCACCAATGCAAAACAAGACTACATATCCACCGGGGTTTTTCTCAACAACAACAAAGAGCTCAACCACCTCCTCCACAAGTGTCTCATTCAAGCTCTTTGGAGAGTTTAATGATGGAATATATGGCCAAGAACGATGTTGTGATTCATAGTCAAGTGGCATCCTTGAGGAATCTAGAAACTCAATTGGGGCAGCTTGCTAATGAGCTACGAAATAGACCACAAGGCACCTTGCCTAGTGATACAGAAAATCCTGGAAAGATGGCAAGGAGCATTGTAAGGCGGTTACCTTGAGGAGTGGTAAAAAGGTGGAATTGACTAAGGATAATTGTACTAGAAATAGCGAGCCCACTTCAATCCAAAGTAGTGTGGACAAAGGAGACAAAGCTGTGAAATCAAAAATTTTAAATGTTGATCCTGAAGCAATTGCTGCAGCAATTCCTCCGCAAAATGCTACAGGAAAGCCTATAAGCAAGCCACCTCCACCATTTCCTCAACGCTTTCAAAAGCAGCAACAAGATGGTCAATTCCGGAGATTTTTGGATGTTTTGAAACAACTTCACATCAATATACCGTTGGTGGAAGCTTTGGAGCAAATGCCCAATTGTGTGAAGTTTTTAAAAGATATTTTAACTAAAAAGAGGAGGCTTGGTGAATTTGAAACAGTGGCGTTGACTGAAGGTTGTAGTGCTATATTGAAGAGTAAAATTCCTCCTAAATTGAAGGATCCGGGCAGCTTCACAATTACTTGTTCTATTGGTGGTAGAGATGTTGGTAGAGCACTTTGTGACTTGGGGGCTAGTATCAATTTGATGCCCATGTCAATTTTCAAGAAGTTGGGGATTGGAGAAACAAGACCAACCACAGTCACTTTGCAATTAGCGGATCGTTCTATGGCACACCTGGAAGGAAAAATTGAAGATGTACTTGTGCAAGTTGATAAATTCATTTTTCCAGCTGATTTCATCATCCTTGATTATGAAGCAGATAGAGATGTTCCTATTATCTTGGGTAGGCCATTTCTAGCTACCGGGAGGACCTTGATTGATGTACAAAAAGGGGAGCTTACTATGAGGGTGAATGACCAACAAGTGACTTTCAACATGTTCAATGCTATGAAGTTTCCAGATGAGGTTGAGGAATGCTCTAGGCTAAGTGTAATTGAGTCTATTGTCGCTGAAACATTCCATAAGGAAGCTTGTAAAGATGGAGTGGGGGTGAGGTCACTTGAAGAGCTTGAAAACTTAAGTGAAGAGGAAGAAAGCCAAGTTACATGGGTGGAGTCAAAACAGCCCTTTGCTAAATTTAGGAGGCCTTTTGAGTCATTGAACTTGTCGGAAGGGAATTTTAAGCCTCCTAAACCTTCTATTCAAGAGCCACCAAAATTAGAGTTGAAGCCTTTGCCTAGTCACTTGAAGCATGCTTATTTGAGAGATAATGAGACCTTTCCTGTGATTATTTCAGCCATGTTAGGAGCTGAAAAAGAGAGTTTGTTGCTGACTGTTTTGAAGAAATACACAAGGGCCATTGGTTGGACTATGGCAGATATCAAGGGGATAAGTCCCTCATTTTGTATGCATAAAATTCTGTTGGAGGATTGCTGTAATAATTCTGTTGAGCAGCAGCGAAGGCTTAATCTTATCGTGAAGGAAGTGGTTAGAAAAGAGATAATTAAGTGGCTTGATTATGGAATTGTTTGCCCAATTTCAGATAGTTCTTGGGTCAGCCCAATTCAGTGTGTTCCTAAAAAAGGTGGAGTCACAGTGATGGCTAATGAAAATAATGAGTTGATTCGCACAAGAGAAGTGATGGGGTGGTGTGTTTGTATGGACTATCGGAAGTTGAATAAGGCTACTCGTAAAGACCACTTCTCGCTGCCATTCATTGACCAAATGCTTGATCGGTTGGCGGGAAAGGAGTTTTATTGTTTCCTCGATGGGTATTCAGAGAAGACTACCTTTACTTGTCCTTATGGCACCTTTTCCTTTAGAAGGATGCCTTTTGGGCTGTGCAACGCCCCCACCACTTTCCAACATTGTATGATGGCAATATTTTCAGATATGGTGGAGAAGTCTCTTGAAGTCTTCATGGATGATTTTTCAGTATTTGGGGAGTCTTTTGACACTTGTTTGGCTAACTTGGAGCAAGTCTTGGCTAGATGTGAAGAAACAAACTTGGTACTCAATTGGGAAAAATGTCATTTCATGGTTCAAGAAGGCATTGTGCTGGGCCATAGAATTTCTAACAAGGGCATAGAAGTGGATAGAGCAAAGTTGGAAGTCATAGAAAAATTGCCACCACCTACTACAGTCAAGGGGATTAGAAGCTTTTTGGGGCATGTTGGCTTCTATAGGAGGTTTATAAAGGATTTTCAAAGATTTCTAAGCCCCTTTGTTCCTTACTTGAGCAGAATCGAGCATTTGAGTTCACCAAGGAGTGTCAAGAAGCATTTGTGACTTTAAAAAAGGCTCTTATCACCGCACCCATCATTGTAGCTCCGGATTGGTCTCTCCCCTTTGAATTCATGAACGATGCTAGTGATTTTACTGTGGGTGCTGTACTTGGGCAGCAAAAAGAGAAGGTTTTTCATTCCATTTACTATGCAAGCAAGACATTAGCCGATACCCAATTGAACTATACTACCACCGAGAAAGAGTTTTTGGCGGTGGTGTTTGCTTTTGACAAATTTAAAGCTTATCTTTTAGGGATTAAAGTGGTGGTTTATATAGACCATTCAGCGATCAAGTATCTAATTACCAAGAAGGATGCTAAGTCACGACTTATTCGATGGGTGTTGCTTCTGCAATAATTTGACTTGGAAATTCAGGATAGAAAAGGAACAGAGAACCAAGTGGCTGACAACTTATCTAGACTTGAAGCTGGAAGTGAAAAGCAAAATGAAGGGCCTATTAAAGAGACATTCCCTGATGAGCAATTGTTGGTTGTGAACCAAACTACTACTCCATGGTACGCTGATTTTGTCAATTATTTGGTGAGTGGTTTGCAGCCACCTGATTTGATTAGGCAGCAACTCAAGAAGTTCTTTCATGATGTGAGATTCTATTATTGGGATGAGCACTATTTGTACGAACAATGTTCAGATCGAATCATGAGGTGTTGTGTGCCTGAGGATGAAGTTTCTAGCATACTAGAGCATTGTCATTCAGCTCCTTATGGTGGACATTTTGGTGGGCAAAGAACAGCTGCTAAGGTTTTTCAATCAGGGTACTATTGGCTCTCTATCTTCATGGATGCTCATGAATTTGCTAAGAGATGTGACCGCTGCCAGCGTGTTGGAAATATTTTAGCAAGGAGTGAAATGCCTTTGAATAGCATCCTTGAAGTGGAATTGTTCGATGTTTGGGGAATCGACTTCATGGGGCCATTTCCACCATCATTTGGAAAGTTGTATGTCTTGGTGGTTGTTGACTATGTCTCTAAGTGGGTTGAAGCAGTGGAAAGTCCTACTACTGATTCCAAGGTGGTCATGAAATTCCTACATAAGCATGTGTTCACCCGCTTTGGCACTCCAAGGGCGCTTATAAGTGATGAAGGCACCCACTTTGTGAACAAGATTTTGGCAGCTTTGTTAGCCAAATATAGTGTGAAGCACAAGATTGCCACCGCCTACCACCCCCAAACCAATGGTCAAGCGAAAATATCCAATAGGGAGATCAAGGGAATCCTAGAGAAAGTGGTGAATCCTAGTAGAAAGGATTGGTCTCAGTGATTGGATGATGCTCTTTGGGCCTATCGAACGGCTTTCAAAACCCCTTTGGGAATGTCACCGTATCGTTTGGTTTTTGGGAAAGCTTGCCATTTTCCCGTTGAGTTGGAGCATAAGGCATATTGGGCCACTAAGAAACTGAATATGGATCTCCAAGCCGCTGGAGAAGCTCGAAGGTTACAGTTAAATGAGCTGGAAGAGATGAGGTTGTTCTCCTATGAAAATGCTAAGTTGTACAAGGAGAAAACTAAGAGGTGGCATGATCAGAAAATTCAAGCTTGGGTTTTTGAGAAGGGATAGAAAGTATTGCTCTTCAACTCGCGCTTGAAATTATTTCCTGGCAAGTTAAAGTCCCGCTGGTCTGGCCCATTCATAGTGGTGCAAGTTTACCACTTTGGAGCAATTGAAGTTCACGAAGATCAATCCGGAAGGGAGTTTAAAGTGAATGGGCAACGACTGAAACATTATTGGGGAGGTGAGGTCAATCGCGAGAAGACCTCCATCACTTTGGAGAATCCTTAAAGCTATGATTTTTTTGGTTTGTCAAGTGATTCAGGCACTAATTTAAAGACAACCCAAAAAGAAGCAAGTGTAAAATGATATTGTATATAAAAAAAAAAAAAGAAGAGAGAAAACAAGAAGAACAAAATATATATATATACATACATATGAGTATTTTTAATTATTTTTATTTTTATTTTTTGTAATTTTAATTTCATTTTATTGTGATGTTTTGGAGTGGTTTTATGTGTATTTTGGTGTTTCAGGTGTTAAGACAGCAAGGAACAGGGTGTTTTGGAAGTGATTTTGGAGTCTGAAGGTTTTGCGAGAGTTTTGCTTCAGCAAAATTCATGCAAAATTTTCCGAAAATAAAAGGGAGTTACATCAAATTTGGGTTGCTGAAGCAAAACGAGGGCAAAGTGTTAGTAATCTGGGCAGGGAATAAATCCTAGGTCGTGGGTTCATTTAGAGGCATATATATAATACTATATATATACAAAAAAATTACACACAAAATATACAAAAAATATATATATGTTAATATATAACTTTATAAATATATACATACACATAAATATAAATATGTATTTAATATATATATACTATAACCTATACGAACATATATATATATACATATATTCAGTCAATTTTATATTATTTATAAAATCCATATGTGTATATATGATATTTACCCATCTTCCCCATTACCCTAACCCATCTCTGCCCAAACCAAACCCAGCTGTGTGAACCCCAATCCTCGGCACCACCCAGTCGCGCAGCCACAAACCCAAGTGCACCAGTCCAGACCGAGCAGCCCTCTGCCCACCCATTCGCCCAAAATCGAGCCTCGGATCCCAGGCGCCCCTGCCCCAAGCGCGTGTCTCAACCCAGCCGAGAGAAACTCCTCACTAGCCAAGCCATCTCCGAACAAACCCAGACCGAGGCCCACCACCTCCCATCCATCCCCGACCCTCACCAGAAATATCCCGCCCACCCAGCCGAGAGGCTCTCTGCCAAAACACTGACCTTCACCACCCCACCAAAACACTCGACAACCCAGATGCATCTGAGTCCTTATGCACTCCCAGTCCGAGCCTAGGTGGTTCCACGCAATTCCAACACCCCAGAACCAGGCGTGGCTCATTTTGTGGCCTCCTTGACCAGCGAGTCAGTTCTGTGCCCTCCTGCCATTCGCAAACCTTCTCCAGGTGCACCCAGGCACTCTCGGCACCTAGGCACCAAGCTCCTCACGAGCCATAATTTGGGGTACTAATTCTTTGTTCTGTTATACTCTTGGGAATATTGCTGGGCATTGGACTTCTCTGCTAGTGTTTTCTTTTGGGGGTCAGCTATTGGATTATTGGGTCACAGTGTGTATTTTACTGCTCTGTTGATGTGTTGCTCTGTACCACTCTCTTTACTGATAAGCAGGATATTGGTTTGTTTGGGTGCTCCTTTTGTTGTGTGGTAGCCTTGTGATTTAGCTGCTTCCTTTTTGTCCAACATGACCACTAAAACACGAGCACGGAGAAAGAAACAAAAGCTACCCCACCATCCCCTGTCCCACCATCAGATAAACCAAAATCTACACTAACCTCTATCCCACAAACAACCAAAACAACCAAGAAGACATCCAAAACCACCACTGCCCCACCAAAGGCCCCACCAATTCCCACTGCCCCATTACTATTGCCTCCCCCAGCGGCTATAAATGCTCCTTCCTCCATCAAAACTACCCCAACCGCCACAAAATCAACACCACCCCGAACCAAATACAAAAGAGCCGCCCAACAAGCATCAACCGCACCACCACCAAAGCAACAAAAGACTTCCACTACCACAAAAGATGCCTCCTAGCCAACACACATAGCTGTCCCACCTCCTAAAACCAAGAAAATGCCTACCCCTTCAGGTCCTGCCACAAAATATGTTTCTGCTCAAGCCAAGGCCAACTATGAGTCTATTAAGACAAAGAAATTGTTTCCAGAAAGAGGATGTTTTCCTACCACTATTGAGGTGTCTGCTTTTATCAGTACAGTCATTGAACAGCACAATTGGAAACTTTTCTATCAGAAACCAGAGCATGCCATTATTCCCTTGGTGAGAGAATTTTATGCCAACCTAGCCTTTGCTGAGAATTCTGAAGTGTTGGTTCGTGGAAAGGTTGTCTCTTTTGCTGGTGAGGCTATTAATGCCCTCTTTGGGTTAGCCAGCGTTGACTGCGCTGCTTATAATGAAATGATCTTGGCCCCTACCCCAGCTGACTTTGACAAGGCGCTGTACCATGTCGCAGCTCCCAGAGCTCAGTGGTGCATATGTGCGCACTCCCTTTCACACCTCCATTTTTCCCGAAGCTGGAGTGTGGCTAAACTTTCTGAAGTGTCGCTTGTTACCCACCACGCATGACACCACGGTGTCCAAGGAGAGGGTGCTCCTATTATATTGTATACTGGCTGGGCTGAGTATCAATGTAGGCCAGTTAATCTCTAGGTAGCTTGCTAGCTGTGCCAGGAAGAAAAAAGGGAAGATGTTCTTTCCCTCACTCATTACACAGCTGTGGATTAGAGTTGGGGTGCCTTTTGTTTCCACAAAGGATATACTTTTCGAGCGCCGAGACATTGATTTCACTCTCATTGGTCAGACTCGTGCACCTGCCTCAGCCGCTGGGCCCTCCACCATGCCTCCCCCAGTTCCACTCACTGACCTCATTGCTCAGCAGCAAGAGATTCTTGGCCAGTTGGTGTCTCTGGAAGCTCAGCAGCATGCTTACTAGAAGTATGCTAAGCAGCGGGATGTAGCTCTCATCAAGTCCCTCCAGCGAAACTTCAACAAACCAACTGCTGCATTTCCAGTATTCCCCAGCTCCATCCTGGAGGCGTGGACCGCGCCAGTTGTGCATGATGATCCTAGTCCTTCGGATGCTGATTCCGAGGACTAGGAGGAGGGAGCTTCTTTAACCCACTTTTGATTTGTATTTATTATTATTCTGTAATTAATTCCTGTCTTGAACTCTCTTGTTGTCTACCTTTATTATCTATTGTTTTGTATTGCTTCTGTTTATTTTATTGATTGTTATGTTCCTACCTTGTTGTTTAGTTAATCTTTTAGCGATACTCTTTGCTTTTGTTCATATGTAACTAAGGGCTCAATGACGACTTCTATAATCAATCTAAGTTGCAGCTGAATGTCTTTCTTACTTGAGTTTTCAACTAAATTCTTTGGATGTGAATGTTGCTAGCCATTGATTGATGCAAATGTTTCTCTTTTAGTTTGTGCATAGTTTGATTAAGCATTTTTGACACCTGAGAAAGAGCTAGTTTCTTGTGAGAGCTTAAGTTTCTAGAATTATTTAGTGATTTTCCTTGAGGCGAAATCCTAGACAATACCACACCGATAAAATGATGTAGGCCATTTTGTCTGCATTTTTTATCACTAGTCGCCCCATTGAGCTTAAGTGTCACTTTTCTTTCTTAGCCGCTCATTAGCCTACCTTTACATATATATAATCATATCTTTTCACCACACCCTTTTAGCACCTTGATCTTTATAGGATTTATTTGTTATGCATTTTGGGGGGTTTTGTTGAGTGAATGGATGAGAAAATTGGGTGAGTGTTTTCCGTTTCTTCTTTTGCTTGTTTTCACCATTGGGACAATGTTGATTTTAAGTTTGGGGGAGAGTGTGTTCTCAATTTTCTTGTTCTCTTGTCTCTGTTTTGTTAGAAAATTTAGATCATTAGGTTGGAATTAAACTGATTATTGGGTGAGGAATTATCACTGAATTGGGGTAGTGGCTTCAGTATGATTCCTGAGGTTTTGAGATTAAAATATTGTTTCCTAAGTATTTATTTGGATTAGAAATTGATGGTTACCCATTGACACTATGACTAGGTTATCATCAAGGCTTAGGACTAAGGATCGTGCTCGAGACCGTTCTGTGTCCTTCGCTCGGGATTCGAGGTAAGAAGATTGCACCCTTGTGATTGTGAACGGGGCTGTGGTTCCCAATAATTGAATACATGTATTGTGTGATTTTACGGTTGATATGACATCTGAGAATGAACGGCCTAAGGGTGCCGGGGCTGATGATAAATGTACTGAACACAGCTCAGCCTAAGCGAGCTAGGGTCAGCCAGATAAACAGAGGGCTCGCCTAAGCGTGCCAACCATAAGCACTTGCATAATTGACTTTGATATGTATTTGAGATGAAGTGTTTGCCACTGTTTGGTTTTATATTTGAATTTTGTTGACTAATTGAACTTATGGAGTTAAGATTTATTATATTTAATTGTTGCTTATGTGCTTGTTGTTATGGTTTTCTTGCTGGGCCTTGGCTCACGGGTGCTAGATGGTGTAGGTAAAGGCAAAGGGAAGCTAGACCAACCATGAGTTGGAGAGCTCTCGGGGCGAGGTGTACCTTTTCAGCTGCTCGTCCGCCACGGCCGAGGGAAAGTACAGGGACAGAGCCTTAAAATTTGTGTTTTTCCATTAGAGTGGCTTTTGGTTGTATGAAACTTTTTTAGAATTGTAAATTGTCTCTTAAACCCTATTTTTGGGATTCCATGTACCAAACATCTATTTTAATGGAAATTAACCATTTATGATCAAAATCTTTTAACCCTAACCCGATAGTTTACTTTAGGAACACATTATTGTTCAAACAACTTGATTAGCAAGTCCTGCGCTATTTTAAAATACACAGTGCAATTGTCTTGATTATCCAGGGCGTTACAAATTTGGAATGTGCTGCTTACAAGACATCAATACAACAACATCATTTATCTCCCTAAGGAGCTAGCCTATATTTTTTAGAGAAGCTAAACACTTCCACAAGAAGCTACAAATAATAAAATTAAGGTAATGTAGAGAAAACCTTCACGCTCACAAATGAAATAAATTATAACAAACTCACCTGATTGTCTAGCTGGGATTTAACCTGAGGAGATTCCTCAGAAACCTTAGAAGGAGGTTGAGTAGATTTCGCAGGTTTCGCTACCGCATTGCCATTTTCCTTGTCCTTGGCATGTGGCTTCATAAACTGCTTCGTAACATCTAACTGTGACTTTATACACAAACAGACAAATAAACCCCAAAAATAACAATAATCACAATAAAGAAAAAATGAAGAAAATCCAAAACATAAACTTGAAGGTGTCACCTTCATTAATTAAAACTATAATAAAGAATTTTGCGACAATTATGAGGAGATATCTTGTTGTCCCGACAGAAGAAAATATAATATTGAGAACTCTTCATATGGTCCCCAATAGAGTCTCAGAACTATTTTTGCATGTCAGATAAATGGAACAGTTGAGGCATTTGTGGTATCAGAAGTTCATTATGGAACGTTATGGAAGGGTGGAATGCAAAATGACGGAGAGAAGAGAAAGAGAACGACTACATGTTAATTAAAGAGGTTGGTTACTCTTTTCAAAAAAACAAAATAGAGGGGTTGGTTATTATTATTGTTTTAATTAATTAATTATTACTAACTATCATAATTAAATATCTAATCTAACTAGAATTCAAATTATTACTTATTTATTCTTTCTTTTTCTTTGTGTCAAAATACATTTTATTTCCTAAAAATTGAACACAAATTAAATTTAAATTAATATTTTCAAATATAAAATATATTACAATAAATCAATGAAAATATTAACTAAAACTTAATTAATTTTAAACTTTAAAAAAAATGAAATGATATTTTGAGCACTAATCACAACCCCCAACCAACTTGTTGCTAGTCTCTAGCAATTCAAGTGAAATGATAAATGTCAACATTATATATTTCAGGTCAACAATTATAAAAGAACTTAAGTCTTAACACAAAATGTTAGTAACAAGTCAATAAGAGTTATCAAAATTACTTTGAACAAATCTTGAGTTGTGAGTGTGTGCACCAAACTTTTACCTTCTTACCGCAAACCATAGCACATAAAACCTTCGAAATTATGTCAAGTAAAAGTCTCAACTCTAATAACCTCTCATGTAATTGAAAATATTTAAAAGTTAAATGTTTTTCTCATGGAGTTGGAAATAAAGAAGTAAGCACTCATCAAATGGATATATATTTAGGACAAACTTTTAAACAATCGTTGAAACCAATATAGGAAATAAATTATTTGGACAACCACCATAAAGAGTAGCACAAAACCAGTTTTTCGGGATTTCAAAGTTAAATGGACAATCTTTTTTTTTCTTTTTGATGAAGAACATAAGAAAAATAACAAAAAGGCTCTCTATTGAGATTTGTCTATCGAAATTATTATCCCTTAAACATCATCCATTCATACCACAATGTCTTGTCCAAATAATTATAACAATTTCTAAGAATCAATACAAATTTAAAAGTTGTTTTCTCAAGTCTCACCTCTCATGGAAAAAAATGAATTACTTAAACATGGAAAATTTCTACACAAATATGTGCTAACAACCATCTTACCACAATGTTTGGCATGTGCATTAGGTAACTCTAGAGAAACTCTTAGTAATAAAGATAACAAAAATTGATTCAAAAGTAACATTTTGCAGGAATAAATAAGTAATTTTAAAAAAAATTGACCATGAAAATATTAATATGAAAAAAATCAAAATGAACATTCATAAATATAATAATAAAATGACAAAAACAAAAAACAAAAAAATAACAAAAATAAAAATACCAGAAATAAAGAAAGCAAGGAAAGATAGAACCTGATCAGTCTTGGAAAACTGAAGAAAAGTCTCTCCAGGTTGGTTCACCAACTCAATTTTCTTGACTATCGAGTATCACAAATGAATTTTCTTTTATCTTGTGTCTCAAAAATAGAAGCATTAGTAACATTCTCAGGATAAAGAAAATGTTCGTTTTTAGTAACATATAGGAAATAGTGTTATTGGTTCTTTGAGAAAAGTTTGCAAATTTCCTCCACAATAGGGTTTATCACATTAGTATGATAACACTTGTTTTCATTAGGAGTTATTGGAAGAATTTTGGCATGAGAAATATTTTCACTCTGAAAAAGTAATGGCATCATCCTCATCAAATTTGTGTGAAATAGGATTAGAGATTGGTGCCATTGTATTCTCATCTGATTGGAATTGGCTAAAATAATGTGAATTAACTTTGTCGGTCAATTATGAAAATTGAGTCTGAATTTCTCTAAGTTCCTCGATAATGTGTTCAAAAATGTTTCTTATGTGTTCATTAAAGTTTCTTTGTTCCTCCATAAATGTGTATAATTTTTCCTCTAAGGAATCTATATTAGTCCAAACATTATGCAGAGGTTTATTGTAAGAGTTAGAAAAATTGTTCTTAACATTCCTCTCAGATGGTGCCAATTCCCAACCAATTGATGCACGATAGTTGTACTTAGACTTCCAACTTGAAGCAACATGGTTTTTTTAGCTAAGATTACTATTCTTGTAGTAAGAATAGTATTAAAATGTAATGACCCAACTACTATAGACTTTGGACCATTAATGAAAACTACACATAGACCCTAATCCTTAATAGAACTTACAAGTGAAAAGATCATAACTTTATTAAAAACTTGTAAAAGTAAATGTTAAACTTACATAAATTTTAAGTTAGGATATGGGATCCCATTGTTTTAAAATCAAAACATAACATAATTGTAATTAAAAGAGATTACATAAATAAGTGCTAAAAAATACACATAAAAACATAAGTAAAGACTTCATCCTCGAATCGAAACTCTCGACTCTTTGAATCCATTCCGCCTCAATACACATGCCCAAAACTACCAAGAACCATTCCCGCCACTAAAGTTATTTTCCTGCACATATAAACAAAAAGGAATGAGCCTAATGCCCAGCAAGGAAAATCTAACACATAAACCATGTACATAAATTTCATAAAGAAACATAAAACATATCATAACACTTATGTCACATACATACTATAATGGCCATTATTACTTGGGGTCCTATAAACTAAACAAGCCATATGCCCATTAGATTAATGGGGCTTGCTAGCTAAGCAAGTCATATGCCCATAATCTATTTGGGGCTTGTTAGTTGTATAGGTCATATGCCCAAGTCTACAAACATAATTAGCATAGCATATTACATAACATAAAATCATAAGATAACATATAAAATTATATAACACATAAATCCTATCCTATTTTTCTTACCAAAATAACCCGGATATAAGAACTGATTTGGGACCTTGGAACACTCCTAAAAACCATTTATAATAGGGTGAGTATATTGAAGAAAAGGGATGAAGGAACTATACTATCAAAATATACTTACCAAAACCCTTGTACTCAAGAACTTAGATTTCCTAACCAAGAATAAAGAATAAGGTTAGAATGTTGAGTAGAAGACTATGAGAACTTAAATAAAATAATACCAATTGAACTAGAGTTTGGAAATACCTTGAAGACTTATATGATCAATCTAAACCTTGACCCGAAAATGTGAATAAACCTTACTTCCCCAAGTGTTTGGTAAGCTTATAGTGATCAAGCTTATGATCCCCAACCCAAGTGTTTAACTCTCACAATAACCTAGCAACTTGCAGCCTCTGAACTTAGCTTGAAAAATGAATAAATGGCTGGGCACTAGGTCCTATTTATAGAGTTTAGGAATGAAAAGATCTTCATTTAACTTGAATAAAAATAATGGCTTTTTAAATGAAAATCATTTGAATTATCATTCAACAGAGTATTTCCTTACCAATACTGGGATTTATGAGAACAAGGACGGGATTTGGAACACTCCTAAAACCAACAATAAGAACGTGAGTATTTCTAAAAAAAGAAATGAAGTAAACCACCGAGATGAAACTTACCAACAAGAAATCTTTGAATGTCCTAGAACCGAACTACACCTTGATATTGAAAACACACTACCTATCTCACTTCCCAAGTGTTTATAAAGCTTAAGATGATAAAGCTTTTATCCCAACCCAAGTGTTTATCACTCTATAGTAACCCTAGCAGCTTGAAGGCTCTGAACACAGCTTGAAGAATGAGAAAAATGGCTGTGTACTAGGTCATATTTATAGAGTTCAGAAAGATGCTGAAGGAGAACGTTTTTGAAAACTTTCAAAAACACACTGAAGGAGGCGATATATCGCCCCCTGTAGGCGATATATCGCCTGGGCCATTATGCCCAAGGCAATCGTGCAACGTTTCGTGTTTTCCGTGTCTTCGTACTGCGATATATCGCCCCCTATAGCTACGATATATCGGCATACGCTGAATATTTAAACACGAAATTACACATTTTTAGCTTAATTTGAATTGAGTAAACAGCCTTGACTAAGCCCTCTAACGTTTTCAAAGCTGCTGACTCGCTCTAGGGTATTCAAATTTTAACTTTAATAAATTTATTCCTCAAAATACGTAATCATTATTAAACCTATACATGACATGTGTTATTATCTTATTGGGTCTTATCTAAACCTTATAGTATAATAAATATTATCCTCAATATCAGTCATATTATTTCAAACCTTAGGTTAAAATTAATATTCCTAAACTATAGGTTAAACTTAGAAAATCTACAAATACTACTATGAGTATCCAAATAAATCCCGGTCTGAACCAAAAATCCACAGTCATAAAGATAATACTATTATACTACTATCTAACTTAGCTAAGTAAAGTTCTTTGGACTCTACATAAAAGGCTTCCTCCTTATCTCTAAGAGTTGAGTAATCTTGAGCAAAAAGGTCGACTCTTTCACAGTCAAAATATTGTTCATCATACGCTACCCTTATGACATCGTTACTTTCTTGAGCATACTTAGCTTTTAAGTTTTCTAATTCTCTAGTCAAGAATTCTACTTCAGATTTAAGGTACTCTATTCCGCTAAGTTGGTGGGCACCTCTAAAATTGCTAGTACCCTCAGTAGCACTAGATTTTGGATTGTTTTGAAGTGAAGATAGATATATTGGATAGTAGTACTCAAAACGTCGATGATCTTCTTCATTCATTCGTTATTTATTATTATTATTATTATTATTATTAATATTATTATTATTATTAATATTATTATTATTATTGTAAGTATTATAAGCGCAAGTGTGTAATAGTGTAACAAGTACACAC
This sequence comes from Humulus lupulus, assembly GCF_963169125.1. Classification (NCBI taxonomy): domain Eukaryota; kingdom Viridiplantae; phylum Streptophyta; class Magnoliopsida; order Rosales; family Cannabaceae; genus Humulus; species Humulus lupulus. Next base: position 156,154,648 of record NC_084798.1, on the reverse strand, counting down.
CGAAAATATTCTCAGGTGAATTGGGAAGGCTGCCAAGGTACCACTTTAGGCCCAAGAGCTTTTCTAGAACTCCTCGAGGTTCTTAGAAAAAGTTGGAGGGTAACGCTAACACAGACCTTATTTAATGACCAATTTTTCTAAGGAGGAACAAGTTTAGTTCTTACTGATTTCCAAAATTACACAAATATTCTCATTAATTTTTTAAAAAAAAAATTATGCTTTAAAATTTTATGATTCAAAGTTTTATGTTTTTTTTTTCTTCGGAAAAAGGTTAAATCTATAAAATAAAATTCTAAACCTAAATATAAGAGAAAATAAACTAAAATAATAACAAACATGAATAAATAAAAAGGAAATAAAAATAAAATTAAACAATTAAAAGAGAACTTAAAAAATATACTTTTTTCTCAAAAAAAAAAATCACTATGCAAACCTTTAATTGTAAAATTACCTCCCCGGCAATGGCGCCAAAAATTTATATCACCCAATAATCTCCTAAGTGGTCGTAGTAGTAATCAAGTTATGTCGTATCAACAGAGAAGTAAAATACAATTAAAAAGAAATATTAGTAAATTAGAAATAAAAAACTTATAAATAATGTAACTTTGAAAAAGAATAATTTTTAAACACTAAATAAACAAATTAAAGAATTAGAATCAGAAAGAAAATATTGAAGGCACAAGTTTCATTCATGCAAACATATATATATTTAAATATTAATAAAATTGATTCATTATACTCAAATATAATTCTACACCATTAATTATAGTTGGAAAATATATATATAATAAAGCTCACCTTAAAATGTGTTCTTAATTAAATTATACTAACTTTTAATTTTTGAAAACCTATCATATTATATACCTTAGAGCGACAAAATGCTAATGACAGAATGCAGTAAAATGCATATAATATAACAAATATCATAAATTGAATCAAGAGCCTAAATTACATAAGAAGAGCATGACTAGACTTATGTAAAAGACACCAATAAACTTAGAATAAAATTTAGAAGAAAATAAATTTAATTGTAAAAAATATATAGAAATGAAGAACAAAAAGAATCAATATACTAAAAAATATAATGTAAAACATGAACTCTACTCTAGCCTTTCCACAAGAGAATTTAACCTAAAGTAGGCATTGTTTTCACTCAAAAAGTATAAAAGAAATAAAACAAAAATAAGAAATAAGCATATTTCTCTCTAACTCTACTCTCTACTCTTAATTCCACCATCTGATGATATCGCCCAATGTTGACGCGATTTCTCGCCAACAGTGAATTACGTAAATATCTGGGATGGATTAGTGCTTAATGGTAAACCGTAATAAGAAAATAATAATTATAAACACTAGAAACAAAATATCAAGAACACTCGTCCCTTTTTACGTGGTTTGGAGGTTAAAATCCCCCTAGTCCACGAGTCTGTATTATTACTGTTTATCTCTCTCTCTATTTTGACAGAGTTTTTGCATTATAGAAAAAAAAAACCTCCTTCTCCCTATCCAAGGTCTTAGTATATATAGAGAAATTCCCTGGATAGGAATTGGGGTCATCACGTGAATCCAAATCCCTCGTGTGATCAGTCTCACACTAATGATGAATATTACAATTTATATTAAGACATGGTCTAAACATTAGGTAAAACTGATCATGGGTCATCAGGGATAACCAGACATGTGATGTCCGATCATGCACGATTACATTGCATGTCCGGGATTTCAGGGATGCGTGGACATGTAATGCATGTCCACGCACGTTTATATAACGTATCCAGCTTTATAAAGATCCATGGAAATGGCAGATCTTTAGAATACCCCGAGCTGAGTGTAGCGTCAGCTTGTGTCTCGGATGCTATGCTTCATAAGTATTTCAAGCTCGTGCCTGTTGCTTTGTATTCATCAGCTCGTGCTATTTACCTGGGGAATCGCATTGTCTTTCATAGGAAATATGAACTTGTGGATAATTTATTATAGTTCTTGGCAAGCCAACTGTATCCGAGCTGTCTAAAAGACTCATGCTGAATTTGAGGATGTACATTTTCCCCCCAAGTCCCTGCTCGTGTTCTATGATGTCATTTTTGACTTACACGGCGAGGACTTTTAAACTTCTATCGCGATTATCTAGGTTTTGCCCATTACTTGAGTACTGGAGACGTGGCCGCGATTGGCGTCTGTTTGGGTTTTGAGTATTGCATTAATGGCCTGGTAAACTTTTTGCCACTATTTCGTCTTTCAAAACACTATCCTCATATCTTGCACTAGTTTGATTGGACGGTCCACATCGTTTTATGCCTTTTACGTATAAATAAGGTTGGCAATTTCCTGGATCCACCACCTTTCTTTCGAAATCTTTCTAAATTGTCTCTCTTCTGCATTTCCAAACCCTTCTTCCTTCTCAGAAGAATCCAAAAACCATCTGTTGCAGAAAAACCCTCGGAAACCCAGTTACTCAAGAGTCTTCCAAGAACTCTCCCCTGCAAAGTCTACTCCTTTTATTGAAGAACACACTGTAAGTCTTTTGGTTTTGCCGAAACTTTTCTTTTACTGGAATCTGTGTGTGTGTTTTTTTATCATGCTCATCTGCACTTAACCATAGTCAATACTAGGTTGTTCTCCAAATGTTTTTGGCACATAGGCTTCGACTTAGGTTTACTTAGTAGGTCTTAAAATATCTTTAGAACTGTGATATTCATAAAACTGGGTAATTTCTGGGTAAACCTAGGTAATTTATGGCGAATTTTAGGAAATACCCATTCAGGACATAGAAGATGAAAAGTTTTTAGGGTTCGAAACTAGATTGCTTAGGGGTTATGCTTCTTGGGTGGTTTTTCTCTAAATCGCTCCCCAAGGAGAGTAGCGGCCTGATTTTCTGACACATGGATCCCTAAACATCAGGATTCTGTTGGGAAACCTAGGCACGTAGCATAGGTAGCGCGTGGCATCACACCGCGGGCTGAGATTACCTCAGCTCGTGCGTTAAAAGCATCATCCTTCCTTCATGCTTTCTTGATTTTATAACAATTCTAGATCGCCTACTAAGTGTTCCATCATTCTTGTTCGCCAAGCGATTTTAAGGCGCCCAAGAAGAACGTTCCCAAGAAGGGTGCAACCGGCTCATCATCTCAACGATCCAACAAGGGAAAAGAGGTTGCCTCTAAATCCCATATCCTTCAGTTTGGCCCCGTGGTGGAGGAGGAGGTCATGGTTGGAGCTGATGCATTCTTCGAGGCAGAGAGAATTGTCTCCAAAAGGCAGAGTCCTTCCTTCCCCTCGATCAATATTTTGTTGACTTCCTCAACTACATGAAGTTGGCACCGTTTCAGCTCCCCCCAAACTCGTATCGACTGCTGGCGGGGTTGAAGTACCTTTTCTTGAAGCATGAGTGGGAGGTCCCCACTTCGGCGAACAATCTCTACTTTTTCTACCTCAAGGCCTGCCCGAATCAACGAGGGTGAGGTGATGGGTTTTATTACTTGACCCGATTCCCAAACTCGCCCGCAGTCATCGAATTGCCCAGCCATCCCAACGATTATAAAGATCAATTCTTTATGTTGAATGGGTTTCGTAACTGCGAACATCGCTACTTCAATTGTCCTTGTAAGTTTTCTTTACTTTCCTAGCTCATGAAATTATTCTCTTCGTATCTAAAGTCCTTTCACGTGTATACTAAATGAGTAGTATCTTTGTGCGGCCATTTTTGCGAGGATGGCCAAATCTGTGACCCTCGGGGGCCAATACGATACTCTGTCGAGGCTTCCACCTAGCAAGAAGGATTACCGCCAGCTTGTGTCCGATGACACGATGTTGGCATGTAAATTAATTACTTAGGGCCAGACTCTGGCCTTGAGATGAACACGAGCTAACATCCTGATAGTCCGCGAGCTCCCACCTATCCCCGAAGGGGTTCTGAGGCTGATGAAGGTGAGGAGCAAGAAGAGGATGAGGTACCTCTAGTGCGGAAGAGGCAAGCTCCCAAGGCTGCTCGGGACCCTGATGTAGAGCGAGATTCATCGGGGGCAGCAGCCGGCCCCTCCAGCCAAGGTAACCCATACCCCTTTAGGGACTTAGATAGGGTTATCGCCGACCTTAGGCTAGTTAGGTTTAACCCAAACCAACTCGTACATCTTCACCCTAATGACCCGACCGTAACATAACCCTGCATCAGTGTGTGGATCACTTAGTGTTATGTCATGAGATGGGCCATTCCAGGGGCACCGTAGTGGTAGACAACACCTTATCTTTTAGGTCTATCTTTTTTGAAGAGTATGGAACCAAACTTAGGTCATGGGCCTCCCTACGCCAGGGTATCCTTGCCCCTAGAATTAGGTAATACGTAGAGGAGTCCAGCCCTGAGATAGAACCTGAGCCTGAACTTCCCCTAATGCAAGAAATTGTAGACTTAGGCTCTCCCTCTCCCGTAGCGGTTCCGAGGCCGGAGGTCGTGGCAATAGACTCCTCCTCTAGCTCGGAGGGTAGGATTTTTTGTTATATCGCATATACATTTTATGTAAACTGATGACTTTGTACGTATACTAACGTCCTTGCCATTCTTTTTCAGGTGAGGAGATGGCACAAAAAGGGGTTTCTGATATCTGCACGATTTTCCAGGAGGGAAAATCCAGCTTGGGACCACTCGTAAAGAAGCTCTGGCTTACATCAAATAAGGTGCCCCCTGCGGCAGGAACGACCTCCAAATCCCAGGCTAAAGGGGAAAACAGCTCTAGGCGCTGCTGCTCAGGAGAAAAGAGGTTTGCCTCCACCTCCTCCCTGATTTCCATCCACCTCTGCTCGGGATCAGGCGGCACAAGCTGATCCCCCAGCACCACTCATCCCCACCGCCACTCATCCCCACCGCCTCCATACGTATTCCGATCAATGCCCAGGACCTGGAGAAGATCCCGAACACCTTTCGGGGGACTGTCTATGAGACGGCTAACCATACGATGGAGCATTTTTACAAGGCCAATCTGAAGGACCTGAGGGTAATCGAGGAGAGGAGCCCAAAGAATGTTATGGAGTCCGCACTAGGGATGAACCTTACAGTAAGCCAACTTTCCTTATCTAAATATACTCTTTTGATTTTATCCCAGTGCATGTCTAACTTGCTTCTTTACTTTTTGCAGGCGGTCTTGGCTTAGCACCGAAGCATAGCTCGGCCAGGGCCAGGAATGAGGAGCTTTGGGTCGAGCTCTAGGTTGCTAAGAAATCTTTGATTGTCGCCCAGACTGCCCTTACAACTGCTCAACAAGGCGAGTTGGATGCAAGGCTGCTCTTGCAGCATCTCAAGAGGGCGAGCAGATTGCAAAGGCTACTTTGGCTGCTATTCAAGCTGAGCTCGTGGAGGCCAAAGCCAAGTAGTTGGAGGCCGAGACTGCTACAAAGGAGGAGAAGGCAGCCTCACTAACCTTCATGGAGTGCATGTGGTACCACTGCTGGGCCTTCAAACATGATGGAAACTTCTCCTTCCTGGCCTCTGAAGTGTGGGATCACTACCTCGAGAAGTTCAAGGCTTGGATTCAACAAGAGCAGTCCGAGACTGGGGAAGCCTCCACCGCTGGCGAGTAGGAGATCGAGGAGGTGACGTCCTCAGAGCGCCCTGGAGGGTCTTAATTTTCTTTTGTCTTTGTTCACTTTATATATATATTTTTTTTTGTATACATTTGTCGTGTTGGCCCGGTGCGATGTTATTTTTCCTCGAGACAATTTATTTATAATTCCAATATCTACTTTTTTATCTGTCTTTTCCTTGATTTTTTTTTATGTTTATGACTTGTACATTCAAAATCTTAGGGAATGACTTTTAGATCGGGATAGATATTTTAATTTTGGTTATAACCAAAATTAATGCTGATTTATATCCTACTTGTTAAGTATCAGGCCTTGGACCCTTATATATCCTGGATTTTGAATATTCCAAACTTAGTTCTTGTTAGGTTTTATTGTTATCCCGAGCTTCTAGGGAAGCCATTGGATCTTCAATTTTGCTAACTTCTAAGTTTCAGACCTGGTTGTATCTAGTATTTTTAATTAAAACTTGGTTCGTGCTAGATTTACTGACACCTCGTGTTTTTTCTTTTTAGAAAAAACATTGGTTAATCAATTTTACTAACTTCCAAGTTTTGGACTGGTCATATCCGGGATTTTTAATGATTTAAAACTTAGTTCGTGCTAGATTTATCGGCACCTCGTGTTTCCTTAAAAGAAAACACCGGCTAATCAATTTCGCTAGCTTCAAAGTTTCAGACCTGATTGTATCCAGGATAGTTTTTTACCTGGTTATGTCCTGGATTTTTAACGATTTAAAACTTAGTTCGTGCTAGATTTATCGACACCTCGTGTTTCCATAAAAGAAAACATCGCCTAATCAATTTCGCTAGCTTCCATCGACTAATCAATTTCACTAGCTTCCAAGTTTCAATCCTTCTAGGGTTGTATTCCCCTCAAGTAATCAGAAAGTGAACTTTCTTGGTTGCTTTGGATGAACGCTATCACACGAACTAATACATAGATGAAACTATATGAAAGACAAGAAATACACAATGATTCTTTTATTTTTATTTTAAATTAAATGGCTTTTATAACTAAACCTTACATAGACGGGTGGTATCATCATTGATAATACTTCTTTAGGTGCATAGCATTCTAGGTCCGTGGGACTGTTTCCCCAATAAGTCGAGCTAATTTGAAGGTTCCCTCATGTACGACCTCCACTATTTGATAGGGCCCTTCCCATCTCGGACCCAAGGCACCGTCTTTGGGGTCCTTGCTTGCCAAAAAGACCCTTCGGAGCACCAGGTCGCCTAAACCAAAGATTCGCCTCCTGACCTTTGAATTAAAATAACGAGTGATATTTTGCTGGTAATGCGCGAGCTGTGGCTGTGAATCCTCTCATTTTTCATCAATTAGGTCGAGAGACACACTGAGTAACTCATCATTCCGCTCCTAGTTGAAGGTCAAGAATCTGTGCGTGGCTATCTTCGTTTCGATGGGAAGGACGACCTCACTTCCAAAAGTTAGGGAGAAAGGAGTGTGCCCCGTAGAAGTTCGGTGGGAGGTCCGGTACATCCACAGTACCTGTGGGAGCTGTTCTAGCCAGACTCCCTTGGCCTCATCTAACCTCTTCTTAAAGCTTGCTTTGAGGGTCTTATTCACGGCCTCGACCTGCCCATTGGCTTGCGGGTAGGCAACCGAAGAGAAACTTTTAATTATGTCGTGCCTTTCACAGAACTCGGTGAAGAGATCACTATCGAACTGAGTTCCATCATCCGATACAATCTTCTTGGGCAGTCCGAATCAGCAAACAATACTCTTGACTACAAAGTCGAGGACTCTTTTTGAGGTGATTATTGCCAGGGGCTCGACTTCTGCCCACTTTGTGAAATAATCAATGGCCACCACCGCATAGCGAACTCCTCCTTTTCCCGTGGGCAGAGAACCTATTAAATCGATTCCCCATACCGCGAATGGCCATGGGGATGAGATCATTTTCAGCTCGACTGATGGAGCTCGGGCGACTGTGGCAAACCACTGGCACTTGTCACACTTTCGGACATAGGAGATGGAATCCTTTGATAAAGTGGGCCAATAATATCCTTGCCTTAATATTTTTAAGGCCAAGTTTTGCCCCCAGCATGATCCCCACAGAAACCTTCATGCACTTCTTGTAAAATAATTGTGGCCTCCTTTGGCAGGACACATCATAGAAGAGGTAAGGAATGGCCACACCGGTACAACGCTCCATCCACGCTTACATATCTTGGAGCTTGATAGAGTATCCTCCTCGCGTCTTTTCGTTCATCAGGCAACTCCCCTGTTGTAAGATACTCTATTATGGGAGTCATCCAGGTCGGCCTAACGTCGATAATCTCAACCTCCACCGTGCCTCCAGCCACGCTTGGGCTCTCCAAGAATTTTACCGGTGTTATGCTCAGAGTCTCGGCTTCCTTAGAGGTAGCGATTCTTACCAAAGCATCAGCGTTGGCGTTCTGCTCACGAGGGATCTGCTCGACTAGGCCATATTCAAATTCTGATAGCTCCTTCTTCACTTTGGCTAGGTAAGCCACCATCTTGGCCCCCCGCGCTTGGTATTCCCCTGACACTTGGTTTACCACGAGCTAGGAATCGCTATAGCACTAGACAGCCCTAGCCTTCAACTCCTTCGCCACTCTATGCCCGGCCAATAAAGCTTCGTATTCGGCTTCGTTGTTGGATGCCTCGAACCGGAACCGTAGCACGGAGTGGAACCGATGGCCTTCCAGAGACATCAATATGATCCCAGCTCCGGACCCGTTCTCGTTAGACGAACCGTCAACAAATATCCTCCACAATGACTGTACTGGTTCTCTCAAAAGCTCCTCTTGAAACCCAGTGCATTCAGCCATGAAATCAGCTAGGGCTTGACTTTTGATCGTAGTCTTTGGTACTTATAGTATTTCGAACTGGCTGAGTTCGATTGCCCATTTTAAGAGATGCCCCGATGCTTCAGGTTTCTACAATACCTACCTTAAAGGTTGGTCGATCATGACGTGGACTGAATGGGACTGGAAGTATGGCCTAAGCTTCCTAGAGGCTAGGATAAGGCAAAACGCCATCTTTTCCATTAAGGGATACCTCAATTCAGCTCCGAGAAGTCTTTTGCTTATATAATATACCAGTTTCTGAACCTGGTCCTCTTCCCGAACCAGCACAGCACTGACTGCATTTTCTGTAACAGCCAGGTAAAGGAGAAGAGGCTCCCCCGCCACTGGTTTAGACAATACTGGCGGCTCGACCAAATGTTTGTTTAGATCGAGAAATGCCTGTTCGCACTCCTCGGTCAATTCAAACTTCTTATTTCCTCGGAGCAGGTTATAGAATGGCAGGCACTTGTCAATGGATTTAGAAATGAACCGATTAAAGGCTGCCACTCTTCCAGTCAGACTCTGGACATCTTTGCGTGACCTGGGCGAAGGCATTTCTAACAACGACCTTATTTTGTCTGGGTTCGCCTCTATCCCCCTCGTGTTGACTATGAATCCCAAAAACCTTCCTGATGTCACTCCGAAGGTACACTTCTGGGGATTCAACCTCATGGCATATCTCCTTAAGATCTCAAAACATTCCTTCAGATCAGGAACATGGTTATCGGCAGTCTTAGACTTGACCAACATATCATCAACATACACTTCCATGTTTTTCCCGATCTAATCAGCGAACATTCTTTTGACCAATCACTGGTAGGTAGCCCCAGCGTTCTTCAAACCGAAGGGCATAACTTTATAGCAGTAAACATCTGTCGGAGTCATAAAGCTAGTATGTTCTTGGTCTGTGGGGTTCATCGCGATCTGGTTATATCTAGAATACACATCCATGAAGGACATGAGCTCGTGCCCCGCAGTGGCATCCACCTATTGATCAATCCTTGGCAATGGGAAGCAATCCTTGGGACAAGCTTTGTTTATGTCAGAGAAATGGATGCAGCTCCACCACTTTCCATTTGGCTTTGGGACCAGGACAGGATTCGCGATCCAGATCGGATATTTAGCCTTGCGAATAAACCCACATTTTAATAGCTGAGCTACTTCTTCTTCCAGGGCCTCAGCTCGGGTTGTACCCAGACGCCTCTATTTCTGGGACATTGCAGGCACGCTCTTATCCAAGTTCAGGGTATGCATGATCACACTTGGACTTATCCCTACCATGTCTTCATGAGACCAGGTGAATACATCTAGATTTTCTTGTAAAAATTTTATCAGCTCCGCCTTCCTCTCACCGCCAAGATTTTTACCGAGCTTAACAATTCTTGAAGCATATCTGGGATCGATGTTTACTTCTTCGAGTTCTTCAATAGCTCAGTGCTCAGATCTGTCTTCGCCTACTCGTGAATCGATATCATCCCTCGGGGTAGTATCCCAGCCACTGGCTTGTTGAGGTTCTTCTATTCCAAGAGCAGTCCTTGCTTACTGGGATTCCTCGCCTTAGTCCTGTACGGCCATCGTTTGCTTCCCGGGTTATGATTTTCCCTTCATGGAAATGTTGTAGCATTCCCTGGCAGCAAGTTGATCGCCTCGGACAGTACATATTCCCGTAGATGAGGGAAACTTGATCACAAGGTGGTGGACAAATGCTATGGCTTCGAATGCCATCAGCGTAGGTCAACATACGTGATTGGACAATCGACGACCACAAACTCGAGAAGCTTGGAAACAGTTCGCGGTCCTTCACCCAGGGTTATCACTAACTCGATGTTCTGATAGCTTTCGATCCCTCGCCAGAAAATCCATACAGCATCATGGAGGATTCCTTCAACTCAGTCACAAACAATCCCATTTTTTCCAGTGTGGACCTGAATAGTAGGTTCACAAAACTTCCATTATCCACTAGTGTCCTCCTAACTCTCTGATTGGCGAGCTGGATGGTTATGACTAGAAAATCATTATGCGGGAATTGGACATGACTAGCGTCTTCTTCAATAAAACTGATTGGTTGTTTCTCCAATTGTTGTTTCTTAGATAAACGCTGCTTAAGGACAAACTCAACTCCATTATGAGACCTCGTCTCATTTATATACCTCTTCTGGGCACCTCTGCTCGTGCCTGCCAGAAGAGGGCCTCCGAAGATGGTTGTTATCTCTCCCCCTATTATCAGAGGAGGGGTATCTTGATTCACCTAAGCTCCGGTCTGATTTGTCGAGGCCTCCAGAGCTAATGGAATGTTTTGTCCAGCGAGCTGGCTAAGAGTTATTCGATTTTGGGCATACTAAGCCAAAGTTCTGGCCGTGATGAGTGTTTCAATCTCATCCTTCAAGTGCCTGCAATCATTGGTGTTGTGACCAGTGTCATTGTGGAATCAACAAAATTTTGAAGGATCTCTCTTCGCCCATTTATTTTTTAAAGGCTTCGGCTTTTTCCACGAAAGGTGGGTAGAATTAGCCAAGAAACTGTGCTCTATAGTATCCGTGAGGTCGACATAAGTCGCATAGATCGACTTGAACTTCTCCATGGGCTTATTTTTCTTTGAACCGTTTTGGCCGCCCTCACCATTTCCCTTCATCTTGCTAACCCCTACCCCCCCCCCCCCCCCCCTTGGTTATTCTGGGTAACGGTTTGAGTCATAGCTGCAGCATCCGTTACCGCTCCAATGGGCTGGGCAGGGACTTGGCTGGTTCCTGCGACCAAAGCTCGTGCCTCCTCCAAGTTGATCTACCTTTGAGCCCTGTTCAAGAACTCATCCATGGTGTTGACCCCCTTTCTTTGGATTTCCTTCCATAGGTCACCCCCAACAAGAATTCCTATTCTCATCGCCATGGGCCTAGAACTTTCGTCCGCGTCTCTAGCTCGCGCAGTAATATTGGAAAACCTACTCAAATATGCTTTCAGAGGCTCTCCGGGCTGCTACTTTACATTTGCAAGGGAGTCCGCCTTGATGCGAGCCGCTTGAGAAGCTCTTCCATAAGCTGATAGAATTCTTTTTGTATTGCTTGAACCATTTCCTAGTCAGCCGACCAGAGTCGAAGGGAATACCAAGTACCTCAACTCAGGTCCGATATTGTGGGCCATCATCAGGGTGTTGAACATTTCCAAGTGGTCGGGCGGATCTCCATCTCCATCGAATTTTGACAAATGGGGCATCCTGAAACTCGGCGTGTATGTTGTTGCTGCGATGTTAGGGGCGAAAAGTTTGAGCTCATCCCCTGAGTCATATTCGTCTTTTTCCTTCTCTGATAGGAGTCTTTTCATCAACTCCTCCATCTGGGCTAACCTCTCGAGGGTTTGGTCCTTGCTTCCCTGGGGTTGTTCAACACCTCCCATTCGGTCATACGCATTTGGCGGGCTATTGTCCCTCCAAGCTCGAGCTTGGTTTTGTGGGACATTCCCATTATCACTACTTCGGAAGGAGTTCCCTCGTGGTGAGCGCCACTGACTCCATCGTGAACTAGATTCCTCCTTTGTGAATTCAGGCAATCTCATAGATCGGTCTATGGAACAACTTGAGGGCTTTGAGCCGAACTCAACTGATTTCTCAAATCTGCACAGGTCCTACCACTTCGATGGCCTTCTGTCCAATAACTTCCATTAGAGAAACTTAGAGCTTGCGGTTGAGGATGAGGATGAGGACCTAGGACATTTCTGCATGTTCGTGGGGTATAAGTAGGGGCAGCGGGAGGAGGATTCCTCCTGCTATCCCCATAGGTAGGAACGTTTCAAGTGAAACGAGGTGGTGTTGGATGCCTTATGGGCGACGGGGGATGTCTAATTGGCGAGGCAATTCTTGTCTCGCCAGGTCATACCAAATTAGCCCACGCTCACTCTGCTCCGCCATTTCTGACTCTCTGTGTCTAGCGATCTGATCGTGGCACAGGGAGGTCGGCTGGAACTTGCCATCTTTGTGAGTTTTCCCTAGACCTTCTTCGTGGGTTGCTGTGGGCATTTCCAGGTGCATTTGACGGTGCTACTGAACTCGGGGCCAAGGTTCTAACAGACGAGCTGATTTGCCGATGATCCCTGGGAAAGCCATAAAACGGGATTTCTCAGTGATCTTGCGCCATGAGCACAGAACTCGGGGTCAAGGTTCTAACCGACCGACTTAGCCTGGGTCGATTATCCCGGCGGGATTTATGAGTCCCACCTTGCCTCTTTTCGACATTAACGTCGGTTGCAAAAGGGGGTAGCCGAGCCAACACCTCCTCGATTTGTGTTGTTTTCTTTGGCTAAATGGCTCATTAATTGCATGTTTTCCAACTCTACCGCAGTCAAGTAATCTGGGTTCGGATTCGGCGGCAATGATGCTGAACTCCCAGTGTCGACGTGGCCTATTGGTTGCTTTCCCAACTGTTGCTGGACTTCAGGGTTTGGTTCATCAGAAACAGCAGTATGGTGAGCCTCCTACCCACCAGGTTGATCCGTCTCATTACCATGTCTCGAGCGAGTAACCACCATGATGAACTTTGATCTAAATCTTTCACAATAGCACTAATATGCAGCTCTCAATGAAAGCACCAAATTGTTGACGCGGTTTCTCACCAATAGTGAATTACGTAAATAGATGGGATGGATTAGTGCTTCATGGTAAACCGTAATAAGAAAATGATAATTATAAACACTAGAAACGAAATATCAAGAACACTCGTCCCTTTTTACGTGGTTCAAAGGTTAAAATCCCCCTAGTCCATGAGTCTGTATTATTGTTGTTTATCTCTCTCTCTATTTTGACAGAGATTTTGCATTACAGAAAAGAAAAGAAAAAACCTCATTCTCCCTATCCAAGGTCTTAGTATTTATAGAGAAATTCCCTGGATAGGTATTGGGGTCATCACATGAATCCAAATCCCTCGTGTGATCAGTCTCACACTAATGATGAATATTACAATTTATATTAAGGTATGGTCTAATCATTAGGTAAAATTGATCATGGATCATCAGGGATAACCGGACATGTGATGTCTGATCATGCACGATTACATTGCGTGTCCGGGATTTCAGGGATGCATGGATATGTAATGCTTGTCCACGCACGTTTATATAACATATCTAGCTTTATAAAGATCCATGGAAATGGAAGATCTTTAGAATACCCCGAGCTGAGTATAGCGTCAGCTCGTGTCTCGGATGCTATGCTTCATAAGTATTTCAAGCTCGTGCCTGTTGCTTTGTATTCATCAGCTTGTGCTATTTACCTGGGGAATCGCGCTGTCTTTTAGAGGAAATATGAACTTGTGGATCATTTATTATAGTTCTTGGCTAGCCAGCTGTATCCGAGCTGTCTAAAAGACTCGTGTTGAATTTCAGAACGTACACCTAATAATTCACCTTACGGTCATAGTAGTAAACGACTATATCGTATCCACGGAGAGACAAACACATCTAAAGATTAAATTAGTAAAGTTAAAGATAAAAATAAAGTAGAATTGAAGAGATGGATTTTGTGAAATTAAAATGATAGATAAGAGAAATTGATCAAATGAAGAGCATGGCAAGGTAGAGATGCAGTGTTGTAAATCCTATTATAATATTGATATTAATTCAAAACACAGTTGCAATTCGGCACCATTAATTGCAATTGGAAGATGTATATGTTAAAAGCAGGAATTAATTAATCTAGATTAAATTGAATCTAACTCCTAATTTCATATCATATCATATTATATGTCCAAGAGCGACAAAATACCACTGGCAGAATGCAGTAAAAGACATACAATATAACAAATATACTCAAATAAATTAACAATCTAAGTTACATAAGAAAAGCATGACTAAATTTATGTAAAAGATACTAAATAATTTTATAAAAGAAATTAAAATATGCGAAACAAAATAATTAATGAGATATGGAGATGAAGCATAAGAATAATCAATATCAATATTAGAAATGAGAAATACAAAAACTACACTCTAACCTCACCAATATTTCTAAAATAGTTCACTCATTTTTGTCACCCAAAACAAGTAAAACTAAGCTAGAAATAAGAAAAGCAACAAAACAAAATGTATTTTTTTTCTCTCCAAAATCTGATGCCTTTACACTAGTTTTGATTCACTATAGAGAAAATTTGCTCCAAAGATGGTATTTTCATGCATTAGGAAGTGGCTTCAAAATTTGATGCAAAATGGGACAAGTGGGACATGTGTCGCGCTCATAGTGGCTATCAAAAAGGGCTGGTGGTGGAGTGGGAGACAGCTCTATCAAGCGTGGGAATGCATGTTGCTTGCGCAAGCGGCTGTCAGGCACGTGGGAACGTGGCGTCAGGAGGAAGTGGCAGCTAGTGGGACTCGTGAGGCTGGTGCGACAGGCTGCAGGTGCGTCAGGCAGAGTGGCTCGGCTAGCTGGCGGCTTGGCACGGCTTGACAAATTTGATGTTGACACGTGTCAGATGGTGGCTGAGCTCCAAGTGTATAGCTTGGGCTTGGCTTGGGCATGGAATAGTCTTCAAAAATGTTATTTTTTCAATTCTTTCTTCAATTATAATTCTTTTTTTTCTTTCTGTTAAAATACATTTTATTCCTGAAAATTGAACACATTAAATTAAAATTAATTTTTTTTAAATATAAAATATATTACAATAAATCTATGAAAATATTAATTAATACTAAATTAATTTTAAACTTTAAAACTAATAAAATGATATTTTTTAGCACTAATCAATTATGTATTTACAAAATTATAGTTTCAAGAAATATAATATTTATTCCGTGGTTGGAGATTTTTTTTATTATTTACAAATTATTTTGTTAATACTTATATACACATTATACTTAAATTATATTAACTTTATTGTATTTTTACGTGTCTTATAGGAGGTTTTTTTTTCTTCAAGAAACATACATATATTAAAAATAGAATTAAAAATTGTGAAAAAAATTAAAAAATAAAAAAAGTGCTTCGGAGTAATTTTAGAGTGTCACATCACCTTATTGATACTCTTTTTTATATAAATATATAGATATATAAATTTTTCAAGAAACATATATATAATCAAAAAGTAATTAAAAAATGTGAAAAAATTAGAAAATAGAAAAAATATTTTGAAACAATTTTAGAGTACCATGCTCTCATTTACATAAATATATAGATTTGATTGCGAAACATTAATAGTAAAAAATTATAAATAATAAATAAAATATTACTAACTATATGTATTTTGAGGGAAAAAAGATATAAATATATAATAATTTATTAAAAACAATTAGTAAAAATACAATATATTAAATTAAAAATAACTAGCAGTTTTTTAAAAACTAATTATCAATTATCTTGAAAAACTTAAACATATATTCTCTCAAAAAAAATCAAATAATATGAAACGAAAAACTAGAACAGATATCAATTGAAATAAGATTTTAATGAATAAACAAAATAAAATAAAAAAAATTGAGAACATAACTGGAAAACTTTCCCAAGAAGAAATATCATTATTAATCTGGATGATAAATTTCTAACAAAAAAAAACAAAACAATGAATATTACCATCAAATCAAACATTATACACTAAATAAACTAAATTGGAAAATTATATCTCTCTAATCCAATGAGATGAAAAAAAAAATACTTATCTTGTCAATTATAGTCTAATCCTTCAAAGTTACCCAATTTTCATCCATCCATACAACAAAACTTAACAAAAACACAAAACAAAACAGAACAGAACCATTGAAAATACAAAAGTAAAAAGAAGATGACAATGTATTTCTCACTAAGGAACCTCTTTCATGTGATAACAAAGATCCATTATATATTATATAGGCACAAACCAACTTATACGAAACAACTAGACCAATTATGAACGTAGTACTAGATACACACCAAAATTTGAATTAATCAAATAAGACTTAATTTGAATGAGTGTGTGAGAAAATGAAATCAGCTCCCATTGTGTCTTGATGTCATAACAGAATTTGTTTTCTCTTTTTGTGTATTGCATTCCTGCTTGCTGTATATTAGGAATTCTGTTAGCCTTGGTTATTGTGTTACCTGTAATGTTGTGACACCTGTCCTTTGTATTTTGTTCTGTTCTCTGCATATTGGCTATATAAATAAAAGCTTGTAACAGAGGCTCATTTGAGCTGAGATTTATATACACAACCATGGTTCCACTCTTTTAATGTTTTATTTAACTTGGTATCAGAGCATTGAAGGCCTACGCCGATGGCATCTGACGGTTCTCAGACTCCCAATCCGACCACCGGTCTTGCCGCAGACTCCGGTTCTGCGCACTCTGTCCCACAGCACTCCGGCGATTCCTCCTCGCTCAACGTTTCTCCTCAGGCGACTCCCTTCAACAACACTCTCAGCCATTTTTTATCAGTCAAGTTGGATCGACATAATTTTCCGCTGTGGAAAACGATGGTCTCCCCGATTGTCCGTGGCCATCGCCGTCAAGGTTTTCTCCATGGTTCGAAACCATGCCCACCAGAGTTTCTTTCTACTCCTTCTTCCGATGGGGCTGTTATCCCAGTTCCCAATCCAGCATATGAGACTTGGATTTCCTATGACCAACTATTAATGGGTTGGCTTTTTAGTTCCATGACCGAAGGGATTGCATCGGAGGTCATGGGTGCTACTACCTCTGCAGAGCTTTGGACAGCGTTGGAGACATTATTCGGAGCCCATTCTCGAGCTCACATGGATGATCTTCGGACTAAGCTTCAGACAACACGCAAAGGGACCCAATCGATGACCGATTATCTCCGACAGAAGCGTATTTGGGCAGATACTCTTGCCTTTTCTGGTGACCCATACCCAGAGAGCCACCTTCGATCCAATGTTTTGTCAAGTTTGGATGCTGAATACCTTTCTATTGTTGTTCCCCTTGAGGCCCGTGAAACACTTTCCTGGCAGGAATTACAGAGTACCTTGTTGAGCTTCGATAGCAAACTTGAAAGGCTCAATACTGTCTCTCCTTCCAGTCCTCTTCTTCAGGCTGTTACTGCTAATTTTGCCCAGAAACCATTGTATGGAGGGAACTCTAGGCGTCCTGGATCTGCCCCGTCTCCTGGCCGTGGCTTCTCTCCGTCATCTGGTTCTTCTCGCTTCGGTGGACCTCGAGGCCGTGGTCGTGGGGGACGAAATGCTAAGCCTACATGTCAGGTATGTGGCAAATATGGCCACTCGGCAGCAATATGTTACAACAAGTATAATGATACCTACAATGGCCGACCACCATCCTCTGAGTCTCAAAACGAGAAGCAACAACAATATGCTTTTATTGCCACACCAGGGACTCTTACTGATGAAGGGTGGTATGCCGATAGCGGTGCGAGTAATCATATTACATCTGCCTCTAATACTTTTGCTGAGAAAAGTAAGTATGATGGTAAGGAGACTGTTGTAATTAGAGATGGCAGTCAATTAGCCATTTCCCATATTGGACAAAGTGTGTTGAATACGTCTGCTGAATCACCACTTTTTTTAAAGAACATATTACATGTTCCTGACATTGAGAAAAATTTATTGAGTGTATCTAAACTCACACAGGATAACAATGTCTCAATTGAATTTTTTGCTGGTTTTTGTTGTGTGAAGGATCAAACAGGGCAGGTGATTCTGAGAGGGGTGCTTAAAGATGGACTCTACCAACTAGGAAATTCACCAGATGATCTCAAAGGTTCAGCAAACCAGTCCCTTTTTCACTCTTTTACAGCTCAGTCATTTTCCTCCAGCAATGTTGGTTCTATTTCCCTAAAGGATACTTGGCATAGAAGGCTAGGGCATCCATCTCTCTCTGTACTCAATCAAATCTTGAAACTGTCCGATGTAAAAGAACAAATCAATGAAAAACCATGTTTCTGTGATGCTTGTCAATTTGGCAAATCACATGCTTTACCTTTCAATAATTCATCTAGTAGAGCCAATGCTATTCTTGACCTAATTCACACTGACCTTTGGGGTCCGGCACCTGTGGCATCACACACAAATTTTAAATTCTACATTCATTTTATTGATGACTATAGTAGATACACATGGATTTTTCCTTTAAAACAGAAATCTGATGCCTTAGCTGCCTTTATACAGTTTAAAGCTCTTGTGTAAAACAGGTTTGAGAGAAAGATTAAAATGCTAAGGTGTGACTGGGGTGGTGAATATAAATCGTTTACCAATATAGTCACTGAAAGTGGAATTGCTATCCAACACTCATGCCCCCATACCTCAGCACAAAATGGTAGAGCCGAGAGGAAACATAGACACATAGTAGAAATGGGATTAACACTTCTTGCTCAAGCACATATGCCTCTAAAATATTGGTCCGATGCTTTTCAAACCTCTTTTTACTTGATAAATAGGTTACCCACATCTGTTTTAAATGGAAAATCACCTTATGAAGTTGTTCATTCCAAAATACCCGATTACAAAAATTTAAAAGTTTTTGGAGTTTCTTGTTTTCCTTGTATTCGACCCTACCAAAAGCATAAATTTCAATTTCATTCCATTAAATGTGTTAATCTTGGGTATAGTGAAGTTTTTAAAGGGTATAAGTGCTTGAGTCCTCAAGGTAGAATTTACATATCCAGAAATGTAATTTTCAATGAATGTGAGTTTCCATTCCAACATGGTTTCTTGGACAACTATAAGCCAGAAAAAATGCTCACACTCCAAACTCCTCACTCTTGGATCGTTCTGCCTTCTACTGTGTCTTCTGGTACTACATCATATCAAGCAACTCCAACAGAATCACAGCAGCACCCCAGTACAGAATCACCTAGCCCGACTTCACCACAAAATCAGGTTAGTGCCTCTCCACTTTGTCCTCACTCCTCTACTCAAAGTTCAGTTAACTTGGATGAATCTCATCAGGAAAATACCTCTCAAGATAACAAAGCTACTGAAGAAGTTCCAGAACAGCAATCACGACATCCAATGATAACTTGGTCTAAGGCAGGAATATTCAAACCTAAAGTTTACATTGGGCGAGCTGGTTTTGATCTATCCAACCACGAAACAAGGGGTGGAAATCAGCAATGGAAGAAGAAGTTCAAGCCTTACACAGAAACAAAACTTGGTCCTTAGTACCATTCTCTTCAAAATATAACATTGTTGGAAGCAAGTGGGTATTCAAGATCAAGTACAATGCAGATGGAACTTTTCAGAGGTATAAGGCACGCTTAGTTGCTAAGGGATTTCATCAACGTCCTGGCATGGATTTTGGAGAGACCTTCAGTCCCGTAGTTAAGGCTCTAACAGTTCGGGTGGTTCTAACTATAGCAGTAGCTAAGGATTGGTCAATAAGACAGCTGGACATAAACAACGCCTTCTTAAACGGAACATTGGAAGAGGATGTCTAAATGAGTCAACCGCAAGGCTTTGAAGCTCCTGATCAACCTCATCATGTTTGTAAATTAAACAA
Organism: Humulus lupulus; assembly: GCF_963169125.1. Taxonomy (NCBI): domain Eukaryota; kingdom Viridiplantae; phylum Streptophyta; class Magnoliopsida; order Rosales; family Cannabaceae; genus Humulus; species Humulus lupulus. The sequence continues at coordinate 156,134,829 of NC_084798.1, read as the reverse complement.
GTCCATTTATGGACTCAAACAGGCACCGAGAGCATGGTATGATCGTTTTAAACTCACTCTCATTCAATGGGGTTTCGAAAATTCGAAGGCAGATAGTTCACTTTTTATACTGAGTAAACCGCAAGTTGTGATTCGGTTGCTAATCTACGTTGATGACATAATCATAACTGGCAATTCTAATTCAGAACTTGAAGGGTTCATTCGTCAACTCAACAAAGTCTTCTCTCTCAAAGATCTTGGACCACTAAAGTATTTTTTGGGCATTGAGGTTTTTCGAGACAATACCGGGATTTATTTGTCACAAGGAAAGTACATTTCAGATCTACTACAGAAGAAAGAGATGCCTAATCTAAAGCCCAGCCCCACTCCAATGGTGGCTGAAAAGCCATTATCAATAATTGATGGAGAACCGCTAAACAACCCAACTGTCTATACAAGCATCATTGGTGCCTTGCAATACTTAAGTCACACTAGACCGGACATCTCCTTTGTTGTTAACAAGCTGAGTCAATTCCTAAAGGCTCCTACAACAACCCATTGGCATGCCGCAAAGCGAATCTTAAGGTATCTAAAAGGTTCTATGTATCACGGGCTGCACATTGCACCGTGTGATAGGCTGTCCTTAATTGGATTTTCTGATGCAGACTGGGCATGCTGCCCAGACGACAGGAAGTCTATTGCTGGCTATTGTGTGTTCATGGGGGACTCACTCATCTCTTGTTCTTCGAAGAAACAATCAATTGTATCCCGATCAAGTACCGAGTCCGAATACCGAGCTTTAGCTCAACTAACAGCAGAGTTATCATGGCTGCAAGGCTTACTTGCTGAGTTGAAATTTAAAATGGCAGCTCCTCCCATTATTTGGTGTGATAATATGAGTGCTAGTGCTCTTGCTTCCAACCCGGTGTATCATGCTAGGACTAAACACATTGAGCTGGACGTTCATTTTGTTAGAGATAAAGTCCTTCAAAAAGAGTTGGAGATTCGATATGTGCCTTCACATGACCAAGTAGCTGATTGCTTAACAAAGGGGCTGTCACCAGCTAGATTTCACTTTCTAATTGACAAACTGCAGGTGGTTGAATCCCCTTGCCGTTTGAGGGGTGGTGTGAGAAAATGAAATCAACTCCCATTGTGTCTTGCTGTCATAACAGAATTTGTTTTCTCTTTTTGTGTATTGCATTCCTGCTTGCTGTATATTAGGAATTCTGTTAGCCTTGGTTATTGTGTTACCTGTAATGTTGTGACACCTGTCCTTTGTATTTTGTTCTGTTCTCTGCATATTGGCTATATAAATAAAAGCTTGTAACAGAGGCTCATTTAAGCTGAGATTTATATACACAACTGTGGTTCCACTCTTCTACTGTTTTATTTAACTGAGTGGTCACATCATTACAAAGCAATCACAAAATTAAAAAAATTAAAGTCAAAATATATGTGATTTATATTACATACAGAGGGATAGAGAAAGCCAAAGAGAGATAAAGAACGATTCCATAAAACAAAACTTTGAGTACAATGAATCCAAATTCAAATAAATAAAAAGTAACTAAATCGATAATTGGAAAAATTTGTCCAGAAAAATATATAGTAGTCTAGATGAAGAAGATATCTCCGTTATTATTTCAAAATTAAAATATCGAACAACTAAATGAAAAAAAAATTAAAAATATGAACATCTCAATGAATTAAGAGGATGAAAAAAACTTATCTAGATGAAAAATATATAGTAGTCTAAATGAAGAAGATATCTCCGTTATTATTTCAAAATTAAAATATCGAACAACTAAATGAAAAAAAATTAAAAATATGAACATCTCAATGAATTAAGAAGATGAAAAAAACTTATCTATAAATGGGAATCGCACTCAATTTACTTGTTCAACATATCAAACGACCATCACATGAATAAGTTTAAGAAATTTATCTAGATGCATAACAATCTTATAATATGTGGAATATACTGAATATGATTGTCACAAAATTAAGGAGGATCATTAGAGTATACTTCTAGCTATTGATTTTTATAATCTCGATCTAACAACTTTAGATAGTATTAGTGAGGGTAAATGTAGCATCTCATAAATTTTACTTAGCTAAAAGTAGTAGTAGCTTAGTATTTTAGTTTTCGTGGTTATTAGTTCAAGCGAAGATTTAGTTGGAAACTCATAGAGATAGTTATGGATTTTATAAGTTTAGCCTATAGTTTAGAAATATTAATTTTAACATAAGGTTTGATTAATATAGCTGGTCCAACAAATGATATTTGGAATAACCTAAGGTTTAGATAGAATAATTAAGAATGTGACACTTGTCACATGGATGTTTATTAAGGATTTAAGGATTTTAATGAATAAATTAATCAAGGATAAACCTAGGAAGTCTAGAACCTTCCCTCAGCTATTAGGTTCATGTTTTACTTAGTCAAAGTGGTTTAAAAAAATTCAAGTATTCTGAAAGTGTGCAAAAACGTGTTTGATATATCAGTGTATGCCGATATATCGCAGCTATAGGAGCCGATATATCGCCTATGATTGATACTGAAAACACGTCGACTTCGCACGATCGAACCACGGAGACTCGGGATTATGGGGCAGGCAATATATCGCCTATAGGGGTGATAACCACGGAGACTTGCTCTTGAACATTTTTTACCGAGTTTTGGGCATCTGTTGAGCAAAAAATTCAATTTTTATTCAATTATTTATTCATTTTAAAAGGACTTAGTTTCACTCCTTGAACTCTATAAATAGGACATTTCACTCAGCCATTTTCTTAATCATTCAAGCATTTTTCAGAGCATCCAAGCTGCTAAGTTCGTTCTAGAGACTTTCAAATCTAAGCTTTTCTAAACACCTGGGAAGTAAGACATAGTGTGATTTCAGTATTGAGGTGTAGATCGAAGTTTTAATCTATCTAATGTATTTTTATCCTCAAGTTTAGTTCATTATAGTTCCTCTTATTCTTTTCATTTTCTTCAAAACATAACTCGTCATAATGACTTTTGGTTAGGTGTTCAATTTCTTTGAAACTTAAGGTTTTTGGTAAGTCTTTATTCCAATGGTTTAGTTCTTCTCTTAATCTTCTTTTCTCTAGAGGACTTATGGTTTCTTTATGTTTAGTTTTAGGAGTTTCTGATCTCGCATTTGTCTCTAACATCCCGGATTTGGTAAGGAAAATTAGGTAGTATAGTTTATGATCTAGTTTATGTTTTGTATGACCTAACATTTCAAGTACAATAAAGGGGTAAGTGTGTCTGGACCTAAGGTGTCCAATGATGTATGACAGACTTATGTCCGGTAGGCCAGTTGCCAAAATTTTATGACGGACCTAAGTTGGTATCCGGTGTATGACGGACTATTGTCCGGGGCTTAATTGCCACCCCTGTATAAGCACTTATCTTTTTATTATATCTGACTTGTTATTATGACTTGTGACCTATGTCTTATGACTATGAACTATGATTTAGATTATGATTCATGATTATGACTTAGGCTATGATATGACCTAGAGTTCTATGATGTTGTATGATTAGTATAAATAAGTTTTGTTATGACTATTGAGAAATTTATGATATGTTTGATTATATGATTATATGAAAAATTCTTGTTTGTATTTTCCTTACTAAGCTTAGAAGCTCACCCCTTATGATATTATTATTTCAGGCAATGAAAGATAGAAAGGTCGGTTGCGAGTGGGACCTAGGAGCTTCATGATGTACTCGCGGGGGTCATATAGTCGAGGAAGATCAAGCAAACCTATTTATTTTTATTAAATCATGTTTCTCTTAAAGTTTTATTTAATGTTGCTCATTTTAATATGTTAAAGACAGTTTTTTTATTTTTGTAAAATCATGGATCCATATATTTATTTTTAAGTTTTCATTCAATAAAAGAGCAATGTTTATGATTATGATCCAACGATGTGTTCTCGGTAATTTATGAGAAATTAGGGCATTACAAGTGGTATCGGATCCATGGCTATATTGGTCATGAACGTACCTATGAAATACACACGACAGCTACAAAGGACCAACTCGCTACCAAGTAAGAATACACATTGTTGTTGAAATATGTTTCTAATGTCTTTCTTTTGTTATTTTCATAAATTAGCTCAATGGACTCAAGTGTGGTTAGAAAAGTTAAAGCTATAAGAAGAATATCAGACCCTGAGTATGATAAAGAGTTCGAGAGAGTGTTTCTTAGAATCAATCGAATTCACAAGGAAATAGAAAAGATTATTGATAGTCATAAAGCCCTTTTAAAATCACATGGGAAGTTTATAATTCTCATACACTCAGTCAAACTAAAGTTAGTAGAACCAAGCTTAAGGATAGCATGGAATGAAGTGTTATTTGATAATGATGTACCTATTAAAGATAAATATGGCATATTTATGGATAAGTTTGCACGAAATTTTAAAATATTCGAGGATATTATATTACCAAATGGAGAAATAGGAGAAAGGGTTCATCATTTATTAGATAATCTTAGGAAAGGATTTCTGAATCAATTTCCTTTTACTTCAAGGTTTATCTACACTCGAGAGGATTATGAGGACTTCACTCAAGATATACTAGAAGGAGCTGATGTGGAGGAATAGACATATATAAGAATACATCGTTAAATTTTATTTAATGATGTTTTAGGAATTTTTCACTGGTTTGTAATTAATTTCTTATTTTAATAAAACATGTTATTTGTTTTTTTTTTCATTGTTTAGTAAGTGTTAAGAATTTCGGATTCAATTGAAAGTGTAAAGTTTAAATTCCTCTCTTATGGGTTAGCCCATTTGGGAAGGCTCATTTTCTTTGCATTATTAGATTGGGTCCAATTTAAACAAATAAAAATTAATAAAACAAGGTTCAAATTATTGTCTTTGGGGTTCAAGTGGAAGTCAGGGGGCCTTAGTAGTGGATACGATATACTGAACCCAGACCTCATCCATGGAAGATTCAATTGTTAAGGCCCATTTATCCAAGTTGGACTTAATTGTAATAGGGTAGTTTTAATAGATAGGTGGACCTAATAGACAGTAGTAAAATAGGCTAAGTTATAACCTCTATTTGTTTTGTTTGTCTTAGCTTTTACAAATATTTCTCTTTTGGGGAAACAGAAAAGACAAATAGAGCAGGAACCAAGAAGATCTGAAAGACTAAATGACCAAGGAAGAGGTCGAGGATGGGGAGTAGCTGCCACCCTCATATATGAAGAAATTCTAGCAGACCCAGGAGTGCCAGAAGCACCCAATGTAGTGGAAGACCTGGCAGCTGCGGTTACTCGAGAAAATTCGAAAAGAGAAAATGACCGTCTTAGGGCAGAGCTAAGGAGAAGGGAAGAAGAGTTCCAAATAAACTTAGGGCAACAACAGCAAGTGGTGAAGAAGGGCACATTAAAAAGGATCGCCCAAAGTTGAAGGACCAAAAGAAAGAAGACAAGCCTATGCCAGCCAAAGTTTTTTCTCTTACTAGAGGTGAAGTAGAAACTACTAATAGAGTGGTAACAGGTCAGGTCACTATCTCTGGTAAACTATGCAATGTTTTATTCGATTTAGGAGCTACACATTCTTTTGTCTCTATGATTATGATTGATAGCTTAGATAAACCATGCAAACTTTTTAGAGATAAGTTTGTCACGGAGTTACCCTTAGGGGAAAGAATGTTATCTAGTAGAGGCGTGCGTAGCGTTGTAATTAGAATCGAAAGAAGAGAATTACTAGTAGATTTAATTGAGTTAGACCTTAAGTAGTATGATGTAATATTAGGAATGGACTAGTTAGCAAAACATGGGGCAACGATAGACTACAAGGGTATGACAGTCAACTTTCAAACAGAAGGTAGAGAACAGTTCACCTTCAAAGGAGAATTTTCCTGAACTCGGATACCGATAGTCTCAGCTCTCAAAGCTCAATGGTTAATCAATAGTGGTTGCCAAGCGATTCTAGCTAGTGTGGTTGACAAGTCAGGAGAGACGCAACTCGAACCAAAGGACGTACATATTGTATGCGAATTTCCCAAGGTGTTTCCAGAAGATCTACCGGGACTACCTCCGAGTATTGAAATCGAGTTTGAAATAGAATTGGCACCTGAGACGGCACCAATCTTGAAAGCTCCCTATAGAATGGCGCCTACCGAGTTAAAGGAGTTAAAGATACAACTGCATGAGCTATTAAACAAGGGTTTCATCCAATCGAGCTATTTTCCTTGGGGAGCACCAGTGTTTTTTGTCAAAAAGAAGGACCAGAGCATGAGGATGTGCATCGACTATTGAGAACTAAATAAAGTGACAATCAAGAACAAATACCTTTTGCCTCAGATAGACGATCTTTTTTATCAACTACAAGGATCTACGGTATTCTCAAAGATAGATTTAAGGTCAGGGTATCATCAGCTAAGAGTGCAAGAAGAAGATATCCCAAAGATGGCTTTTTGAACAAGATATGGACACTATGAGTTCCTGGTAATGTCTTTTGGCTTAACTAACGCACCATCCGCGTTCATGGACCTTATGAACCGAGTATTTAGGAATACTTGGATAAGTTCATTGTGGTGTTTATAGATGACATATTGATCTAGTCAAAGATAATAGCCAAGCATGAAGAGCACCTGCGATTGACATTGGAACGACTCAAAGTCATCAATTATAAACTAAGTTTAAGAAATGCGAATTCTAGTTCGAGAAGGTGGCATTTCTAGGACACATTGTGTCTAAAATTGACGTATAAGTAAACCCAGCTAAGATCGAAGCAGTGAAGGATTGACCCAAATCAAAGAGTGCCACGGAGGTAAGAATCTTTCTGGGGTTGGCAGTATACTATAGAAGATTTGTTGAAGGGTTCTCCAAAGTAGTTACACCCTTAACAAATTTGACACGGAAGCAGCAAAATTTTTATGGACGGAGAAGTGCGAAGAAAGCTTCCAAACATTAAAGGACAAGCTCATATCAGCCCCAATATTATGTGTCCCAAATGATAAGGGCAATTTTGTAGTGTATTGTGATGCGTCGAAGCATGGACTTGGATGCGTTTTGATGCAAGACAAAAAGGTGGTTGCATATGCCTCGAGATAGCTAAAGGAGTACGAATAGTGGTACCTGACCCATGACTTAGAATTAGCAGCAGTGGTTTTCGCTCTAAAGATTTGGAGGCACTATCTATACGAAGAGAAGTGTGAAATCTATAAGGACCACAAAAGTCTAAAGTACTTCTTTATGCAGAAGGAGCTCAATATGAGGCAACACAGGTGGCTGGAGTTAGTAAAGGACTATGATTGTGAGATCTTGTATCATCTGGGAAAGGCTAATGTTGTGGCAGATGCACTTAGTAGGCGGAGTTACGAAAGCATATCAACACTTAAGGGGATAGCTAAACACTTACAAGATGATATTAAGAGGTCTAGAATTGAGTTAATCACTGGACAACTAGCTGACCTCACGATCAAGCACTACTACAAAATTGACATGGGACGATGGTTTTAAACCGTCGTATGGACCTTCGTACGTCAGTTCTAATACCATCGTCTCATACAATGTCATGCCATGTAAAGCATAAAATGATGGTTTAAATAAAAGTGTCATCTCCTGTCATACCTGAGACGATGGTTCCTATACAAGCGTTGTCTCTTGTGGTACATGAGGCAATAGTTTCTATGCAAACGTCATCCACTGCAGTAAATGAGATGACAGTTCCTACTCAAGCGTCGTCCTCCTACAGTTTCTATGCAAACATCATCCACTGCAGTAAATGAGATGACAGTTCCTACCCAAGATAAGATCTTAACCAACTAAAAGATATTTTATTTTTCTAATAAAAATCAAACAAGATAACTAATTTTTCAAATTCAAACAATTTAAAGAATTAACTAAATAAAAGATATTTAGCACAAAATTAGGGTTTTATTGGGCACCATTCATGGTACCTTAGGCTAGGGTTGGCAACAAGGGCAAGCCCCCAAGGGCTCGTGTGGCAGCTGGGACGTGTAGCGCCATTGGCTAGGCAGGACGAGGAGCACGCAGGCGCAGGACGAGGAGCATGCAGGCGTAGGGCTCGAGCAGGCCGAGGAGCACAGCTAGGTGCATGTCTCGGGGGAGCCGAGGGGAGCGCGTGTAGGCTCGGGGTGGCGAGGAGCTGCTTGGAGGTGAGTCATTGGGTTGCTTGGAGGTGTGCGTGGGGCTCGGGCAGGTGACTTGGGCCATGATGCTCAGGTCCCATCTCATTTTTCTTCTATATTTGTGATCCAAATTTTCATAACAATATTTCAAAAATAATATTACAAAAATTATTGTGCCCCATATGGCTTGCACAAGATCTAACAATAAATAAAATCAATTCCTAACCTAATAGTACCATATAATTAACGATCCATCATTCAACCATACATTCAAAAGACATAACCATCCATTAAATATGCATATCAACATGCATATAAAAATATAAGAAACCCACACATCATTTAATGTATACATATATGTAGACTGCTCTGGTACCAATTGTTGGTATTAAATAAAAAAATATGAAAATACGCAGCGGAAGGTAGGGGAGAGGATTTTAAAAAATTATTAATACCATCCAGGATCATACATATACATTAAATTAACACATATAAGAAAATTGAGATTACCTCTTGGAGCCTATCATGATTCCTTGAGTCTTTTCATAAAATCAACGATCTTCCTATCCAAACGAAAGCTCACACCTAGCCTTCCAAGTTGTTCCTCTAACACACAAGGATGTGTGTAAGCACGTATGATTCACTGGTTGATTTTTAGGCTCTCTAGATATTCCCAGCACATGAGATCTAGAGATGTTTGAGAATAGAGAAGGCTTATGGAAAATTCTAGAATTTTTCAGGCTAAGAGAAAATTCTATTGTTTCTTTTTCAGAGAGTCTGATAACCTAAGAACAACAACTTGAAAGAATCTCTTCTTTTCAAGTTCATAAAGATAATTAAAACTATTTTAATGTTCTTTAATAAATTAAATTAAAACTGATAAGTTATAACCCTTTTAATTATTTAATTTAAATCAAATTTAAAGACAATAATTAAATAACTAAACAAACAAATTAATTTGAAATTAAAAATTCAAATCCTAGGGATGATTTGGCACACATGTGTGGTGCCACTAATTTTTTGGCACAGTGAGTGGTGTATGCCACTGTAACGTCTCAAATTTGCATTTAAGGTTGAGTACCTTGATTACTGTATCAGGAGGGAATAATAGGATTTATATGTGGAATTAATTGAATATACGTGTAATTATGTGGTATAAATGATTTATATAGTAATGTGAATAGTTATGCATGTTTATGTGTATTAAATATGCATGTGGGCCTGTTTCTATACATTGGAGTATATTTGTAATTTTTGACCTGTTGAGGGTATATTTGTATTATGTATGTGTTATAAGTGAGACCCCAATGTTATGGGGATACATTTGAGATGTGTGGTCCGAGACGATCCTAGTTAGCAGAATAGTCACAACAGAGTTAAATACCCAGCTCGGGGTGAGCCTAGGGGTATTTTAAGAAACCTAATGAGTATTCAGAATTTATCAGGTAACGGGTAGTTATTTGGTGATTAATTGGGTATGTGGGGATTAATTGAGAATTTATAGGACTACTCGAGGATTAGTGGGAAATGTGGCGAATGACAGTATTGCCCTTGGGGGCGTTAAAGAACAAGTTTTGATCAAGGGGCACTTTGGTCCTTTAGTTGCCAAGGGATAACTTAGGAAGCCTTGAGAAACAGTTAGAAACCATCAGAAAGTACCAAACACTTTCAGTCTTTCCCTCCCTCACGTTGCTCTCTCTCTCACCCTCTTTGGGAGATTTTGGGAAAATTGAGGAGGGAAGCACCAATATCTGAATTTTGGGGCAAGGATTGCTGGGGAAATTGAAGCTCAATGGAGCTTAAAACTTCTAAGATTACGGGAGCACCTAGGATCGATCTGAACAGAGGTAAATTTAAGTTTTCAAAGTTCTGAGTTTTAGTTTTTTTGGGGGTTTTAGAGGTTTCTTTAAATTTTGAGTTTGGATGATATTTTGTTAGGTTTATGGGCTAGGTTTTGTTGATTTTGAGTTGCTGAGACCACTTTTGTGGTCTAATGGTATTAAAATCATGTTTGGGGTGATTATTGGGGAGTTTAGAAATCTAAAACCACTGGAAAATCTAGGTTCGCGGGGTCGCGCCGCTGCGTATGTCTGGGGAAATGAAGGCTTGAGCCATCTGACATGTAGAGGGTCACGGTGCTTGCTAGGGGCATCGCGGCTCAAATAGAGAATATTGGCCAATTAAGGGTTTTAAGCTCGGAAACTCAAATCTAATGGTTTCGGAAGGATTCTACTACCCGGTTTTGTAGAATTCGAGGTCCCAATGGCTAGTATATTATTCTGAAGCTTCTAATTGATTAAGGTTTTGATAGCTATTCATTATTACATTGTGACTAGGTTATACCGCTAAGGCTTGGGATTAGGGATCGTGCTCGGGAACGCCTTATACTGTCAGCTCAGGACTCAAGGTAAGAAAACTGTCTGTGCACGTAGAGCAGGACATGGCCTGATTATTTGTGCTTGTATTGTGCTTAGTATTATGAGTAAATTTTTGTAATTATTATGTCATACTTGTGGTTGTGATGGAGCGGCAAAGGCCAGGATCGGAAAAGGTCAGAACCGGCAAAGGCCGGGATCGACAAAGGCTGGAAGCGGCAAAGGTCGGGATCAGCATTAAGCATGCTGAATGCATGCCACCAGGGCAAGGCCATCTAAGGGTGCCATACGTACCCACTCAGTTCAGACCATGAACTTGGTGCCTGGTAACGCACTCTGACCGACTTAGGCCGCTATTGTGAATGTTAATAGAAACTTGTGTGTTGTCTATTGTGTTTGATTAGTTATGCATATAATGAAATATATTATCATGCTTGATAGGTTAAGTCATTGACTTCAGACAGGTCCAGAAGTTATGTATCCAAGGTAGTCAATTGGACCAGGCATTGTTAATATCAGGGTTGCGAATGATAGTCGTGGTCAGAATCCTTCATTCGCCTCCTGGAATTGGCAGCAGATGCTTGCTGGCATGCAAACAAGTTTGCAAAACCAAGATGAAGAGATTAGGTGGTTGAGATAGCGGGTTTCGTCAGAGAACGATGTTCCGTATGTATTGACAACAATGGCACCAGTTTCGCTTCAACTTGAGGGTGGAAAATGATGGAGATTATTATATGAAAGATTCCAGAAGCATTATCCTCCAGTTTTTGAGGGAGGCTTGTATCCGTTCAGAGATGAACAGGGGATGGGCATAATTAGCTTCTTCCTTTACTATATGGGAGTGGTAGGCAATGATAGAGTGTCTTGCGCCACGTGTATGCTGTGGGAGGATGCCTGAACATGGTGGGAAACGGTATCCCAGACCCGGAATGTTGTCATGATGGGTTGGGAGGAATTTATAAAATTGTTCAACGAGAGGTGCTACTGTGACGTAGTTTGAATTGTGAAGACAATTAAGTTTATGAACTTGTTTCAAGGTAGTAAGACAGTGACAGAGCATGTTAATGAATTTGATGGGTTAGTCAAATTCGATTTTGATTTGTACCAACGGATGTGGCCTGGAAAGAACGATCCATTCAAGGACTGAACTCTGGGGTAGCCTAGAGAGTTAGGATCACTCTAGTCCATGAGATTTCTACCTACGCTCAGGCGGTAGGGAGGTCCCTTGCTATTGAGAACGCAAGAGGTGAGATATGGAGCGAGATTTTCGTAGGACAAGAAGCTCAGATAATGGTACCCCAATTTGCGGGATCAGGTAGGGGCGGAGGCCCCAGTAACCATAAAAGAAAGACCCTTGATAGTTCTGACAGGAGGGGTCATAGTATTCAAGGCAGCAATGAGGTCTGGAGAAGTTATCTAGTGTGTGCCAGGTGAGACGCCATCTAGGAGAATGTTGAGTGAAGGCATGTCTTCTATGTGGAATAGTTGGGCACTTCAAGAGGGATTGCCCGAGATCGAAGAGGGGGAACCAAGGAGTGCGAATAGCCCAACTCAGTTCGAGTGTCTGCCTTAATGCAGTTAGAGCCTAAGGCTGGATCCTCAGAGATGACAGGTTGGCTTTCTAGTTCTAGTTCCTTTATATTGTATTGATTGATTCTGGTGCTACATATCTCTTAGTAGATACATTGTGGTACATATTGTATGATTATTACACTATGGGGCTTGAGATCTTGTGTCTACTAGGGAAAATTGGTAATTTCCAAAAAATGGGTCAAAGTATTATGGGTAGAAAGTTAGCAGTAATAATTGATTGAGATGGTTATATGAAGATTTTGGTATGATCCTAAAAATGGATTAGTTTGCCAAATAAGGGACAACCATGGACTGTAAGAGAGGATGGTGACTTCTGGGTTTAAAAGGAAAGCACACGGCTGCATTTATGGGATGCCTAGCTATTATGGTAGGTACCATTAGGGTTATGTCAGTTAGACCAGAGGGAAACTGGATCGGTCAGTGACGTTTCAGATGGATTTACAAGGATTCGTAAGGATCGTTGTCGCGTCAAGGAATTGACTGTGCTACGCAATTTAGGCAGGAATAAAACCAGTTTTAGAGACATCATAAAGAATGACGCTAGCTGAGCAGAAAAAATTAAAGGTTCATTCGAAGAAGTTATTAGACTTAAGGGTTGATCAGACGGAGCATCTCACCATGGGACATGTCAACGCCATTTGTTAAGGAGAATGCCAAGTCTGCGAGAATGTGTATTGCATATGGATAGCCAAATAAAGTAATTGTTAAGAATATATATCCATTGCCAAGAATGAAGGATTTATTTTCCCGGTTGCAAGGTAGGACAGTGCTCTCAAGAATTGACCCTTGGTCTGGTTATTACCAGCTGAAGATCAAGGAAAGACACATTTCAAGAATTTTCACTCACACCAAATAAGATGTGATGGGTTATCAGTGAAGGCTCTTGAACAGACCAATGCTTCAACGACCCACGTAAATTTAGAAAGTAGAGAATATAGGAATAGTGTGGACAAGTTGTATCTGGGTCGATCGAGAATATTTTGGATTACTTCCAGTTAAGAACAGAACACGAGTAATATTTTCGCTGATCATCGAGGCAGAGGAAGCAGGGAGTTATAGGTACGGTTCCAGAAGGGATGAGTTTCGATTTCTCCAGATATGTTCAAGGTCACATTATGGGAAGTGATGGGATTGCGTATGAGTAAATTAAGATAGAAACAATAAGGAGTTTTCTAAAGGAACACCTTGGGGGTTTGAAGCACTGGGAATCAGTGAGACACCTTGGCTTTTACTTAAAGCATCTCTGGGGATTGCCATACCCTTGACTGAAGGAACGTAGAAACCTAAAGTTTTTCTGAGTGGATAGTTGCATGCCGCATTCTCAAAAGTTGAAATAAGGGTTGATTCACACACCATGGAATTGGAATATGCATGTGATGGACACTGTCCTTGCTTAAAACGTGGAGTTATAGTTGTTGGGAAAACTTATACAGGATCTTGTTTATTTTCATGTAGATCTTATATTAAACGAATTAATATAAGAAAACCTTAAACATGTTTCTAAAATTGAATTCAAACAAAAATAGTGATAAGAATACTTACATTATATGCAACGGAATGATAGATTCATTCCTTCAGTTTCTCTAACATTTATATCCTTTCTATTGCAGAGTATTACCAAGAAGTTGAACCGTTCTTCAATTTTCTTCACAGCCTTCCAAAGTATCCTTAGAATTACCTAGACTAGGGTGGCTAATTCTCAACACATAAGATAGATACAGAGAGAAGAAGAATAGAAGAGAAAAATTGAGACTTAGAAAAGGACTTATGCAGTAGAGAGAATCTAAAACCTACTAGATCTTCTAATTTTCTCATAAACTTGTTTCTACCATCTCTCACTTAGCACTCCTTTTATAGACTCCATTAGGCCATTTAATTTAATCAAAAAAATCAATAAAAGAATAGATAATATCAGCCCTAGGTCAAAATTATCATGGGCTTTAGGCCTGTGAAATTTCCCATTTAATTATAAGCCTGTTGGACTTAAAATCAAGGCATGTATTATTTTATATTAATTAATTAATTATTCATATCCTTTATTAGATTAGTTATTTATAATTTAAACCTTGATTTAAACTTATTTATTAATTTAGATGCTAATTTATCTTATTTAATAAATCTGCCATAATTTCTCTTTTCTTCTTTAAATTACATAACTCTGTGAAACTATCCAAAATTGCCCTGGTCAACTTTGATAATTCTAATTGATAATTAAATCAATTAATTGAGACTGTAATGCCCTGGATAACCAAGACCGTTACACTGTGTGTTTAAAATAGTGCAAGACTTGCTCATCAAGTCATTTAAACAAAATGTGAATTCAATGTCATCAACAGATTAGGAATAAAAGATTTTGGTCACAAACAGGCTATTTTCATTAAAAATGACAGTTTAATACATGGAAACTCGAAACAGGGTTTAGATGTCTTAGTTACAACAAATTCCAAGAGTTACAAATAATTCAAGCCACTCTAATGGAAAAATATACATTTTAGGTTTCCGTCCCTGTACAATTCCTCGACCATGGCGGCCGAGCAGCTGACAATGTACACCTCGCCCCCAGAGCTCTCCAACTCATGGTTGACTCAGCCTACCCCTGCCTTTACCTACACCATGTAGCACCCGTGAGCCGAGGCCCAACAAGAAAGCATGATAACATAGCAAGATCGACATCATTTATCAAATATCCCACAATGCGCAACCAGGAATTCAACACTTCATAACATTTATCCAATCAGTGATAACGCACAACAGATTAACAGTTTGTCACCCAAACAGCCAACAAATCATGTTCATAACACAATATTTACGATCATAATCAACAGTTTATCACATCATCAAATGATATTCAGGGTCAGCGCCCTTAGTTGCACCCTCTATTTAACACACTGTCTTCGGCTCTCTTGAGTCGCCCCCAGTGTAATACTCACTGACTCCGGCCAGCTTAACCGAGCTCAGTGATAAATAAGCTGCCTTAGCTACCAGTGGCCGAGTCGCGCCCTGTGCGCAAATATTGATTCCGGCACTCTTAGGCCGGTTATCGCATGTCCCATGGCATAATAATACCATCTCATGACATGATATACAAATGTAGGGAGCTCTTAGTCCCATCGTGTCCACATGGTTAATCACATTCACATAACAATGCATACAAACATAGGGAACACTTAGTCCCAACCTAGCCACATAATCGGGTGCAGCTTTCTTACCTTTCGATTCGCTAGCTTTTATCACTTGACTCCTTGAGCACGATCCCTCTTGAGCCCTAGCGCTCACCTAAACACAATCATAGGTCAAAGTCATCACCAAACCTCAAGTCCAAAACCTAGCCTCGGGACCAATCCCGAACCCCCGGGAAGTCCTAGTTCCACCAAACAAGGTGGCGGAACCAAACCCCAAACCCTTGGTCAAAAACCCTTACAAATAACCCTAAAATCCCTTTATGGAAACAGGGCAGCGCTACAGCGCTCTTAGGAGGGTGCTACAGTGCTACAAGCATAACCAATTTCCCCCAGAAAGCTTGGCCTAGCGCTATAGCGCCCAAAGGCTAGCGCTGTAGACCTAGTCACAGACAGGCAATACCCCAGTTTTCCCTCCTGCGATTTCCTCGAACCAAACTTAACCAAAACTTCTCCAAACCTGCACCAAACTCAAAAACAAGCTTATTAACACACTCCACTCATCCCAAGCATTCCAAATACTTAAAACCCAAGCACATGCATCCCTAATCTCAAAATTCACCATAGCCACTTCTAGACTTCAAAACTCAGCAGAAACCAGTCAAAACATCAAAGTTAAAAGCTTAGAACTTATACCTCTGATGGAAATTCGACCTCAAGTTGCCTCTAGACTTCCTTAGCCTACTCCTCCTCAACTCTTGGCTCCAACTTCCCTAGAATTCCCCATCAACTCAGCTTAGATACCTTAGTTAAAACCAAAACTAGAACTGAAGAAACTTCAAGGTCTTACCTCAAGTAGATGGCCTATCCTTGCTAAACCCTTGCCAAATCTTCAAGCTTAGCTCAGAAACCTTATGGCTTAGTTGACCTAGCTCTCCTCTGAATTTTTCTCCAAGAAGAATGAGGAGAAATGGTGAGAAAAACTACAAACCGACTCTAGGAAAACTACTCTGTTTTCCCTTCCTTTCTTTTCCTTTCTTTTTCCTTCTCTTCAGACTTCTGTTACATTCTACCACCTCCACTAACATAAAGCCTCAATAGTATCTATCTTTAAAAAGCCAATTGACCAAAATGCCCTCCCTATTAATTCTAAACCCTTTAGTCCACTTAGGGGCATTTTAGTCATTTCACCCCAATTCCCGCTAACTCCTCGAGTGTCTCTAATATTTACCGCTTACTACCCAATACCTAATTAATCACCAATAATATTTCTCGATATCGGAATAGACTCCAGTATACTCACTAAATTCCCATTTATACCCCCAGGCTCACCCCGAGCCGGGTATAAATCCCCGCCATGACTTTTCGCTAATCTGCTCACTAGGATCGTCTCGTGTCACAGATCACATATATATATATCCACATATTAATGTGGTCTCGACATTAGCTTACCAATATATACACAAGTACGCAATTACGCTCTCAATGAGCCAAATTACCATAATACCCTCCCAACAGAGTATATAACCCCATGCATGCTTTTATCATCATATAATAATATGACCCACATAATCATGCATATAATCATATAATGGCACAATAAATCAATTATGGCCCTCCCGGCCTCCTAATCAAGGTCCTAAACCTTATTAGGAAATTTGGGTCGTTATAGAGACTATCTAGATGATTTTATCCAAGGTATAGTGGAGACCATGGGCCTATGAAATCAAGCTCCTATAAGTTATCATAAATCTAAAAAATAAATTTACTAACTTATTAATTCTTCGTGACTCCACTAAAGACTGAGAATTGCACTATTGAATTCATAGAATGCTCTATATGCAATATAGATACATTATTAATTATCCATTGTTACAACCATAATTGTCACTCAATCCTCTATCGACGGTCTACAATGAGATGGGACTAAAATATTGTTTTATCCCTCATTGTATTTTATCCTTAAAACACTTAGTTCCTTGTAAATGATATTTCAGTAAACTAATATTAATTATTGAAATGAGATCTCTATCATTGAGCACCTTGAACCAAACTAAAAGGAAACCATCGTTTCACTTCTTCATCAGAAGCTATAGATGTTCATATCTATGATTAACACTCCCACTCAATTATACTACTGAATTCCCAAGTTGTAAGTATGGGCTAGTCCGTAGGGTAAGCTGGTGACAAACAAGTCAAAGAACTCAAATAATACAATCAGTTAGAATACTAACCACTCAGAATTGAGATTGAATTGACCCATGGTCAACTATATGATATGACTAGAACAGATAATAACGGTATGTTTAATTATCCTATCAACTGTCAATTTCGGTCCAGTCTGATGTAATAAATATGTCTGATCTTATCTACTTTGCTAATGTTCTGGAAAGAACATAACACTGTGATGTGTAAGTAGATCATATCGTAGATTGGCAAGTCAATGTAAATCCTCTGCACTGACTAATCTTAGGACTAACTTATTTTGAACATATAATCAAATTTATATTCCACTATGATTACGTCACTATAAATACGATTAGCTATATGCTCAAGATTTAATAGAAGTTTATATTAAAAAAATAATCATGAAAATAAAACATGTGAGCAAAGTGATTGACCAAGTCAAAAAATGATTTCTATTCTTTTATTGATAATAAATGAGATTACAAAGAAATTGGGTATTAATTTTTAATTAGGGCATAAAACCCCAACAATAGTGTGGTACGTCAAGGACTAGGGTGCGCTCGTGTGTAGACTAAAAAGGTGATTATTCGTGCTTCACTATGGATAAAGGAATAAGAACATAGATGTTCTACATTAGTAACTCGGATCTAGGTCACATGTATGCATAATACTAGTGGACCGTACTAGCAATAATTAATCTAAAGATTTCATAACTTTATTATACTGTGAACTATTTAAGTTCATTATCTCAAACTCGATCCTCCCATACCAATATGAGATTGAGACCACATAGATGAACTTGGGAATTTTATGATATTTACTTAATATTATTATAAATAATATAGTACAAAAGTTACATATATATAATAATTCAATTCATTCATTTATTTCATTAAAACCATTTTCTAATACAATTGCTTTAAGGGCACAATTCCCAACAATCTCCCACTTTCCCTAAAGCAAATGAGGCATCTCCCTTAACCTCATGCTTCTTACATGACCCTGAAAAGATTTAATAGATAAAGTCTTTGTGAACGGATCTGCAAGATTATCTTCAGAGGCAATCTTCAAGAGAGCAACATCTCCTCGATTGACTATCTCTCGGATCAAGTGATATTGCCTCTCGACGTGTTTTCCCCTTTTGGGTTCCTTTGAATTAGCTACTACCCCATTGTTATCACAGTACAGAACAAGTGGTTGATCCATGCCTGGAACAACTTCCAAATCAATATAGAACTTCTTGAGCCACGCAGCTTCTTTAGTTGCTTAACAAGCTGCTATGTATTCGACTTCCATGGTGGAGTCTGCAATACTAGTTTTTTTAATACTTCTCCAAACTACAGCACCTCCTCCAAGTGTGAAAATTGATCTAGATGTCGACTTTCGACTATCTTTGTATGATTGAAAATCAGAATCAGTATATCCAGTGGGGTTCAGGTCTCCACCTAAATACACAAGCATGTAATCTCTAGTATGTCTAAGATACTTGAGAATATTCTTTACTATTGTCCAATGAATTAATCCAGGATTGGATTGATAACGGCTGATTATCCCTACTGCATAACAGATGTCAGGTCTGGTGCATAACATTGCATACATTAGACTGCCTACTGCAGATGCGTGGGGATATTGTCTCATGTCCTCCTCTTCCTAAGGTGTTTGTCGACATTATTCTTTAGACAATTTAACTCCTGACCAAGTAGGCATGGTGCATTTCTTGGAGTTTTGCATGCCAAAGCGTTCTAGCACTTTATCAATATAAGTTGCTTGAGATAGTGCTAAAATTTTGTTCTTTTGAATGGTACAGATCTGAATTCCCAAAACATATTTGGCTTCTTCCAAATCTTTCATTTGGAATTGCTCAGCTAACCATTTCTGTAATTTTGATAATGTTTCCATGTCATTCCCAATGAGTAGAATATCATCAACGTAAAGAACGAAGAATACCACAATCTTATCTTTGATCTGTTTGTAAACACAAGGTTCATCAATGTTTTGTTCAAAACCAAATGTTTTGATTGTTTCATCAAATCTAAGATTCCAAGATCTTGAAGCTTGTTTAAATCCATAAATAGACTTAAGAAGCTTGCAAACCTTTTGCTTCTGACCTTTAACTTCGAACCCTTTTGTTTGAGACATGTAAATGGTTTCATTAAGATAGCCATTCAGAAAAGTTGTTTTAACATCCATTTGCCAAATCTCATAATCCATGCGTGCAGTTATGGATAAGAGTATGCAGGTAGATTTGAGCATGGCCACAGGTGAAGAAGTTTCTTCATAATCAACACCTTATTTTCTGTGTGTAGCCCTTTGCTACTAGCCTTGCTTTGAAAGTCTCTACTTTCCCATCTGCTCCTCTCTTCTTCTTGAATATCCATTTACAACCAATAGGTTTAACATTATCAGGTGGATCTTCAAGAGTTCAGCAAAATTGGAATACATCGATTCAATTTCAAGGTCCATGGCGTTTAGCCATTTTTCTTTGTCAGAATCTTCTATTGCATCTCTATAAGTCAATAGATCATCTTTGTTTGTGTCAAACACAAGCATATGAACTTCATCTTCATAGCGTACTAGTTGTTTACCAACCCTCCCACTACGATGAAGCTCTCTATTGTTCTGACTAGAAGTAGTGATATCCTCTGGCTGTTTTTCTCTTGCCATTCCTGGTGATTGGTCTTGCTTACTTGAGAGAATTTCCTCAAGAACGACTTTACTTTGAGGTTTGTGGTTATTTATATAGTCACACTCTAGAAAAGTTTCATTTGTAGATACAAACGTTTTGTTATCTTTAGGACTATAAAATATACCACCTTTTGTTTCTTTGGAATATCCAACAAACATGCACACTTTAGTGCATGATTCCAACTTCCCATTCTTTCCTTTAAGCATGTGTGCAGGACAACCCCATATATGGAAATGGCATAAACTAGTTTTAGTACCATTCCATAATTCCAATGGTGTTTTCTGAATAGACTTAGATGGAACAACATTTAGTATGTATAGAGCTCATTTTATTGCATAACCCCAAAATGTTAAATGCAATGATGAGAAACTAATCATCAATCTAACCATGTCTAATAAGGTTCTGTTCCGTCTTTCTAAAACACCATTTTGTAGTCGTGTTCTAGGTGCAGTAAGTTGGGATTGAATTCCATGCTCACGCAAATGGTCCTCAAATTCATAATCTAAGTACACTCCACCTCTATCTGATTGAAGTACTTTTAGTGTTTTAACTAATTTTTTTCAGGTTTTGATCGGAATTCCCTAAACTTATCATAGATTTCGGATTTCCATTGCATTAAGTATAGGTAGCCATATCTTGAATAATCTTCAATGAAAGTGATGAAATATTCATAACATCCTCTAGCTTGGACACTTAGTGGACCACATACGTCAGTATGTAAATGTTGAAGTGGTTCTGTGGCTCTTGAACCTTTAGTAGAGAAAGGTCTCTTGGTCATTTTGCCTTCTAGGAAGGATTCACAGTTTGGGAGAGTACCAATAGATAGTTCTCTTAAAGGACCATCCTTTGTTAGTCTGTTAATTCTGTCTAGACCAATATGTCACAATCTCAAATGACACAGATATGTTTCACAATCGGAATCTGTCTTTTGTCTTTTAATAGATCTGGGATTTGTAGTTTTAAATAATTCAGAATTATAAACATGTTCGATATTGGACTCTAACTTGTAAAGTCCACCTTCAGACTTTGTAGAACAAATGTCAAAACCATATTTCGAAATAACAATCGAATTATTATTAATAGAAATAGTAAAACCTTGTTCATGCAATTTTGATAAGGAAATTAAATTTCTAGTAAATCTAGGAATAAAATAAACATTGTCCAATACAATAAATTTATTATTATAAAAAACTAGGCAAGCTTTTCCAACTTCAGCTACCGAGATCTCCTGTCCACTTCAAACTCTCATGGTCTCCTCTCCATGAGTCAGCTTCCTCAAAGTACTAAGACTCTGTGAAGAAAAACAAGCATGATTAGTGGCTCGGGAATCAACTATCCAAGATGAAAAATCATTTTCCACTAAACAAGATTCTAAAATAAGCAAATCAAATTAACCCTTATTTTTGTCTTTCAGTTCATCTAGGTACATAGGACAATTCCTTTTCCAATGACCGTCAACTCCACAATGAAAGCATGATCCTTTCGATGCCTTCTTTTCGGAGTTCTTTGTAGAATTATTCTTCTTGTAAGATTTGTTGGTCTTCTCTTGTTGTTTGTCCTTTTCTTGTCATTTCCTTGGCCACCCTTCCTTTTCTTTGAATTACCATTTGAAGAGGAAGGCTTGGATTCAACAAAATTTGCCTCCTCAACTTTAGTGGAACTTTAGTCTAGAGATTCAAAAGTTTGCAACTTATTCAGCAATTAGGTCATATTGTACTCAACCTTGTTCATAACATAGTTGGTAGTGAATGTCGCAAAAGCTGGTGTGAGAGATTCATGTATCACACTTACTTGAGTTATCTCATCAATGGTCACACCATGGAATTCTACATCGTACAATATGTTGATCATGTCTAAGACATGTTCTTTGACAGAAACATTTTTCTTCATTTTCATATTCATGAAGCTTCTAGTAGCATCATGTCTACATTTATCAGATTGCTGGCCAAACATGCCTTGTAGAGATTCCTAAATCTCATAGGTTGTTTCAATAGTTTCAAACTTCTTTCTAAGCACATCCTCAAACTAGAAAGCATATAACATTTGGCCTTATTGTTAAATAAGATCCAATTGTCATACTTTTCTCTAGCAGTTTTCGCAGCAATGAGAGCAGGGACTTCAGGACATTCCTCATTAAGGACAAACATGTGGTTTTCACATATCTAAACAATGTTCATGTTTGATTTCCATTTCATGTAGTTATCACCAGTCAATTTCTCATTATGTAGAGTCCCAGAATGTTTACTTAGTTAGCTAGTTAGTAGTAGTTGTAGTATTCTAGATTTCGTGGATTTTGATTCAAACCGGGACTTAGTTGGAAATTCCTAGCAATAGTTATGGATTTTATAAGTTTAACCTATAGTTTAAGAATATTAATTATAACATAAGGTTTGATTAATATTGCTAGTCCTAAATATATAACCTAAGGTTTAGATGGAGCCAATAAGAATATGACACTTGTCATAAGCATGATTATTAAGGAATTAGTATTTTAATGATAAAATAAGGAAATATAAGCTTTAGTCTTCACCAGAAACTATTAGGGTCATATTTTGACTCAGTCAAAGTAGTTATTTAACCTTAATTATGCTGAAAAAGTGTAATTACGTGTTTAAAATATTCACATATCCTGATATATCGCAGCTAGGAGCCGATATATCGCTTGACGAAGGATACGGAAAACATGTTGACATTGCACGATTGTACAAATGGAGGCTCGGGATTAGGGCAGAGCCGATATATCACCACATAGATCGCCCTAAAGTATTAATTTTTTATTTTTTATTTTAATTTTTAAAACAAGCTTTGACTCCTTAGACCTACCTCTGAACATTTTGACCGAGTCTTCAGCCTCTGATTGACAAATATTCAATTATTTTCAATTTTATTCATTATTTTTATTCAAAGCCAAAAATAAGATATTTATTCCTAGAACTCTATAAATAGGACTTAGAACCCAGCCCTTCCACTCACTCTTCAGTTGTGATCAGACTCCAAGGTGCTAGTACTACCATAGAGTGATAAACACTTGGGTTGGGAAAAAGCTTTGCCATTCTTAAGCTTTATAAAATACTTGGGAAGTGAGGTTTAGTGTATTTCGGTATTGGAGTTAGACCAATCCATAAGGTCAACTAAGGTACTCTTATTCTTTAAGTTCAATCCTTTAAAACTCTTTAGTTTTCTTTAGTCCTTTTATTCAGATCCTAACTTTTGATATTGGTTTTTGATTAGGCTCTTGAAACTTAAGGATCTTTCTTGGTGAGTTTCTTCTTGAAGGTTTAGTTCCCACATTTATTATTTACTCTTTATAATTTCTCACCATTCTGATTGTTGGTTTTAGGAGTGTTCTAAGTCCCGCATTTGTTCTCAAATATCCCGGTTTTGGTAAGCAAAATAGGATAGAAATTTATATGTTCATATGATATGTTATATTATTTTATGTTATCTTATGTTATGTAATGTTTACATTATGTATAGCATGCTTATAGACCTTAGGCATATGACTTGTCTAGCTAGCAAGCCCCAATAATTTATGGGCATATGACTTGCTTGACTAGCAAGCCCCACAAATCTAATGGGCATATGACTTGCTTAGTTAACAAGCCCCCAGTAGTATAATGGTCATTGTAGTAGTATATGACATATGTTTATAGTATATGTTTATGATATGTTTATAGTATATGTTTATCATATGTTTATAGTATATGTTTATGATATAATTTTACATATATGTTTATGTTGTTAGTAGTTTTTCATTGCTGGACATTAGACTCACTCCTTTACTTTTACTGTGATGCAGGAAAATAGATACAAAGGCGGAAGGATTCTTGGAAGCTTGGTGTGTGTGTTGAGGTGAATGGAGTGGACGGGCTGCGTGTCGATTCGAAGACGACATTATTTTCTTTAGTCTCTTAAAATCACATTTTTATGTATTTTCCGCATTTAGCTTTGTAAACAATTTCATTTAAAGTTATGTTTTATTTTAAAACAATGAGCTCATTTATGTATTACGAATATTATTTTAAAGTTTTCAATAAAGTTATGAATTTTTCTCATGTATGTTCTCTTCAAAGTAGTAGTTATGTCTAGTAGGTTTAATGATCTAAGTCTTAGAAATAGTTGGGTCATTACACATTAGCAAGTAAAGCAGTAACATGGTTTGGATTGGACATATTGCTGAAAATTAAATAAATAAAATATAATGAATTAATGCATATAATAAATATTAGTTTATATTTTGAATAGTAAATATGATGCATGAATGCAACACATAAAATAAGACACAAAAATTAGTTACTAGTCCACGATATATTAATTTGAAAATTAATGGACTACCTTAGGGAAGGTCCAACTAATCGCAAATTAATCTTGAGACAAGATCTCAACTCCATAAGTGAAAACTTAAAAACTCTTTTTTCTCTTTTTACTTATGAATTACCGTTAGTTTGATCAAGATGCACTAGTCACGCTCAAAAGCCTAGATACATCTTTGGAGTGTAACCC
The DNA here is from genome assembly GCF_963169125.1 of Humulus lupulus. Classification (NCBI taxonomy): domain Eukaryota; kingdom Viridiplantae; phylum Streptophyta; class Magnoliopsida; order Rosales; family Cannabaceae; genus Humulus; species Humulus lupulus. Next base: position 156,110,259 of record NC_084798.1, on the reverse strand, counting down.
ATTATTTTTCGATCAATGACTTAACTCAAGAGTGTGCCTTAGGGTTAGTCAAACTTGAAATACTTCACTAATCTTATTATCTTATGAGAAGTCAACCTTGAGATAAAATAAACATATTCGGAAGCCCTTCCTTAGGGAGGCCGCAAACGAAGGCGACACGAGGCCCTTCCTATGACTCTCGGTGTTCAACCAATAATGGAGACCATGGGACTTATTGTCATAATTCCCTCTCCCACTCACTATTTTAAAATTGTATTTTTCTAAAAATATATATTTTTCATTTTGGTTGTAAAACTAATTAAATTAATTTTACCAACTAATATTCTAATAAATACTAATCCAATTATGCAAAATAAAAAATCGTGCCCTAGATTTTATTTTGCCTTTTTAAATAGAATACAATTTTATTTAATAAAATAATTTTATTAAATAAGAAAATAAACAACTTTAAATTCTTTATACCATCTTAACTAATTAATACTAAATTAATTATATGAGTTATCAAATAAAAACATATAATCAATCCTAAGCACGTTTCTAAAAAAAATACTTGCTTAATATGTACTATGTGGATAATATGTATGGCATGTTATTATGAATGATAAAGTATTAAACAATTTAATCATGTTCAAGCAAATAAATAAATATAAATGTGGGTTGGGTGCTTTGGGTATTTCTAGAAAATTACAACACTTGCAAAAAATACACAAAAATAAATAAACTAACTAAGGCCTAATAAAGAGCAACTCCTTTGATCTTGGACCTTCTCTCTTAGTCTTTGGGCCATTATCATTTTAATTAACCATTATGAATTAAATAACCTTTTAATTATTTAAAAAAAATTAAAATCATTAAACTTTGGGTTTTAATACCCAACAAGTTATTGAGGCCCAATTGGAATTTGGACTCACCACAATTAACTCAAAATTTATAATTAAAACACTTTTAATTATATTGGGCTTAAACATGTCCAAATGGATAATTACACATCCATTAGGGTTTGCAAGACACAAACCCTAATGGGTGTGTCAATGGTTGTCGGCAGCTGGCAAGGACGCGACTGGAGGTGTGCTGGGGCACTGGGCAGTAAGGGTGCAAGCATGTGGGGTGCTGTACTGCGGGTGCGCAGGGGCGCTAGGCGCACAGGGGTGCGCACGGATGCAGGGGTAGCGGCTCAAGGCTCAGGGTTTGTGCTCGGGGCTCGGGCCATTATAGAATTTTTTCATAATTTAAAAAATAAATTACAAAATTCCTATGCCCCAAAATGACTTACAATTTTTGTTTATCTAGAAAAATTAAGAACTTTTCCTAACCCAAAAACACCGTGAAAACCAACCCTTAAGAACATAAGTGATTCATACATAAACATTCATCCATTCATATATTACACATAATATAAAAATGCATATGATACCCACATAGTAATTAACATATGCAGAGAATAAAGATGGCTCTAGTACCAATTGTTAGGAACAGTTCCTAGAGCGCAGCGAAAATTGCGGTAATGGTATACAACAAATTTTTTATACAAACAACTTTATAAAAGGATCTTTTAATATGCAATATGCAATATGGCATTTTAGAATGTGTTTTTGTGGTAATCTTGAGTCTTTATGTTTGTTTTGTGCAAGAATACGCTTTTGTTTGTCTTTATTGTAGGTTGGTGCATTGAATCATGAGAAAAATGTAAAAAGAAGAGAAAATGGTGGGAAAACGAAGCTCTTGGTGGTTGTTCGACTCAAAATGGTGCTAAGGACAAGTAAAAATTAGTTTTTGATGAAGAAATGAGGTTGAAAGGCTGAAATTGAGAAATAATGGAATTAGGGCCACGACTAGGAGTATAGAGTTGCGACTCTAATCAAGTCAGAAACACAAAGCTGCTGAAGGGAATTAGAGTCGCGACTTGCTCTTAGAAGTTGTGGCGCTAGTGGAAGTCAGAGGCTAAATCAGGAGAGCATCAAAGACACAAGTCGCGACTTGATAGTGCATGAGTCGCGGCACCTAAAGACATATGCAGACTCAGAGGGGCTTAAAATTAACATGGACCGCGACCTAGGGAAGGCCAAGTCGCGGCCTGCCTATGAAAAACAATGGATTCGTGATTTTTCTGGTATAAATTCAGATTTTAGGGTTTAATTAGAGATGAGGTCAGATTTTAATTACATTTTTAGAGACTAATTTTGATTCTCAAACTAGTTTTTCTGCACTTTTATATTTTTTCTTTCTTCTTCAAGTTTTTGAATCTTATGTTTCTAAATTATTATTTTGTTGATTTAGTCATGTCTGATATGAACTAAATACTTTTATCTATGGTTTAATGTAGTCACTTGGATTTCTATTTAATTTAATTATGATGTTATATTGATTTTCTTCTCTATTATGATCTGTATAATGTTTACTTCATGCTAGTAAATACCTGATCAATATGTGCTTGATTTATGACTTTGATTCAAAATTCGAAAGATAAAATTTGAATATGCTATCATTATATAGACATAGGTTACATATTGGACAAAAGTACATGTATGGCTTGTGTAGTAATTAGGTTTCTATGCTTAATGTTTGCTATATGTTTTAGTTTATCACAGAGATGTAGAAAACCTGCATATAGGATGGGATCTTATATCTTGAAAAAGAATAGGAATCAATTTATGTTAACCTGCTATTAGAATAAGAAGGAAGAAATTTAGAACTGATTAATAAAATTAGTAGAATGAAAAGTTGATGAAGTTAATACCATAGGTCTTGATTATTGATTTTCATCCTTTAATTAGTTATTTTTTTCACAGTTATTTGAAATTGTATAAATAGATTTATTCATCTAAATTTTGTTTGCCAAATAGAAATTAGAGAAAAATTATTGGTAATTGGGTAATAGTCTTTGTGGGAACGATACTCTATTTACTATCTATATTACTTGAATCGATTGCGTGCACTTGCGTATCATATTTTCACGATTAAGTTTTAGGTACCGCTGTCAGGGACTTAATTTCCAATATCAAAATTAATTGTTGTTTGTTCTAATTTGGTTTTTTTTATATATTTTACACTTATTCAGATCAAGGTTGTATTGTGTTTCAGGAATCATTGGTATATGTGGGGAAGTAGACAAAAGGGACTCATACCGATAGATCTTGAAATTGAGAGAACGTGCAGACAGAACCGAAAGATAAAGAAAAGGCTGGATTTTGCCTTGGTTGAGAATGCAAATAACGTTGTCAACAACAATGCCAATTTGGGTAATGCTGGTAATGTAGCAGCTGAGGCCGATTCACCATTGAGAAACTATGTACTCCCTACTATTACAGGGATACATTGAAGTATTCATCCTCCTACTGTTGAGGCAAATAATTTTGAGATAAAACCCACAATTATTCAGATGGTACAGAATTGTGTACAATTTGGGGGATTACCAAATGGGGATCCAAATCTCCATATCACAAATTTTTTAGAGCTTTGTGCAACATTCAAAATGAACAGGGTGAGTAACGATGCTGTCAGATTAAGATTATTCCCATTTTCATTAAGAGACAGAGCTAAGATTTGGTTGAATTCATTACAAGCCAACTCTATAGTTACTTGGGAAGACATGGCTCATAAATTCCTTGGAAAATATTTTCCTCCTGCAAAGTTAGGCCGAATTAGAGGAGAGATTAATAACTTCCATCAGCTGGATGGGGAGTCTTTATATGATGCATGGGAACGTTTTAAATAGTTGCAAAGGAAATGCCCACATCATGGAATAGAGAAGTGGCTGCTGGTTCATACATTTTACAAGGGTTTGGGAGGAAATACAAGGACAATTATGGATGCAACATGGGGAGAAAAAGCGCTAATGAAGCATATGAATTATTAGAAAAGATGGCCATGAATAACTATAATTGGCCTACTGAGCATGAGAATAAGAAGGTGGCAGGAGTCTTAGAAGTTGATCCTATTGCTTTATTGACCGCTCAAATGGCATCTCTAACCAAGAAATTACAGTAGAATAACCCCACCGCACAAGTAATGCAAGTACAAAATGTCGTGAGTTGTGAGATTTGTGGGGAGGCGCATTCTTATGAACAATGCCCGAGCACAGCTAGTTGCTCAACAAATGTAAATAATATGCCTTTGGAACAGGCACAAGTTATTGGTAACTTTTTAAGACCTGCAATCAACACCTACTCTAATTCATATACTCTTGTGTGGAAAAATCACCCTAAGCTGTCTTGGAAAAATAATCAAGGGTTACAACCGTAGTATCCACAATACCCGCCCCAACAATTCCCTCATCAACCAATTTATGGACTCCATTCTAGGCCTTATTGTGATCCAAATCCACACCCATCTCATCCACCACCACATCCTCCAATGAACCCACCAACAATGCAGCTAGACTAATTAAATCAATTCATGACAGAGACAAAGTCTTCAATCAGGAATTTGGAGACACAAATAGGTCAATTGGCTAAAATGTTTTCTAGTAGACAGCAAGGGAATTTGCCTAGTTCCACAGAGGTAAATCCTAAAGATAAATGTCAAGTTGTTACTCTGAGGAGTGGGACTAAGTATGATGGACCTATAGTGGATGACAAGGGGAAGAAGACAGAGGATCAACATGTTACTAGTCTATTACAAGAGGAGGTTACTGAAGATCTTCCAAAGACAGAAAAGCCAAAATACATCGAGCCTACACCAAGGATTCCATATCCTCAACGGTTCTGAAAGGCCAATCTTGACAAACAATTCTCCAAAATTTTTGAGGTATTTAAGAAACTTCACATTAACATCCCTTTTGCAGAGGCTCTAGAACAAATGCCTAGTTATGTGAAGTTTATGAAAGAGGCATTGTCTAATAAGAGACAAATTGAGGATTATGAAACGGTTGCATTAGTTGAAGAGTGTAGTGCCATTATTCAAAAGAATCTTCCTCAAAAGTTAAAAGAACCGGGCAGTTTCATTATACCTTGCACCATTGGGAACTTTCATTGTGAGAGAGCTTTATGTGATTTGGGTGCAAGCATTAATTTAATGTCGCTATCTGTATTTAAAAGGCTTGGATTGGAGGAAGCTAGACCCACTACTCTTACTCTTCAACTGGCTGACCGTTCATTAACACACCCTAGAGGTATTATGGAGGACGTTGTAGTAAAGGTAGATAAGTTCATTTTCCCAGCAAATTTCATTTTATTAGATATGGAGGAAGATGAGGACAAGGCTATTATATTGGGACGACCATTTTTAGCCATAGGGAGAGCATTGATAGACGTCCAGAAGGGTGAGTTAAGGCTCAGAGTACAAGGTGATAAGGTTGTTTTTAATGTTTTTAAAGCCCTGAAATATCCTTCAACTAGTGACAGTTGTTTTAGTGTTAATGTATTGGAGGAACAAGAAAAAAGTGTCCAATTGAGGATCCACTTGAGTTGAATTTGATTGCAAGTCCTGAAGAGTGTGTTGGTACTGAAGCCAGTGAATATGTTAAGTGGCTGAACTCATCTGGGAAAATTTATAAAAATAAATATGAGGAATTGTGGCAAGTGTTTGAGAGACCTCTTCCATCGATCAAGAAGCCACCAGTTCTTGAGTAAAAAACTTTACCTGATCATCTTAAGTATGCTTATTTGGGTAAGAATGACACTCTCTCAGTTATTATTTCAGCTTTATTGTTTGTGATTGAAGAAGAGAAACTTCTTAGGGTGTTGAGGGCTCACAAACTAGCAATTGGGTGGACTTTAGCGGACATCAAGGGTATAAGTCCTTCAACAGTGATGCACCTTATATTAATGGAGGAGGATAGTAAGCCTAGTATTGATGCTCAGAGGAGGCTCAATCCTTCAATGAAAGAAGTGGTAAGGAAAGAAATTCTTAAATGGTTGGATGCAGGGGTAATTTACCCAACATCTGACAGTGCTTGGGTTAGTCCTGTCCAGGTAGTCCTGAAGAAAGGTGGCATAACGATGGTTAAGAATGATAATAATGAACTTATTCCAACTCGTACAGTGACAGGGTGGAGAATTTGTATTGACTACCGTAAGCTGAATAAGGCCACCAGAAAATACCATTTTCCTTTGCCTTTTGTAGATCAGGTGTTGGATAGATTGGCAGGCCATCCTTATTACTCTTTCTTGGAAGGGTATTCAGGATACCATCAAATTCCCATAGCACCGGAGGATCAAGAAAATACTACCTTCACATGCCTTTATGGAACATTTGCATTTCGAAGGATGCCATTTGGGTTATGTAATGCTCTAGCAACCTTTCAAAGATGCATGATGTCTATATTTTCAGACTTGGTGGAAAAAGGTATCGAAATTTTTATGGATGACTTTTCGGTCTCTGGGCCCTCTTTTGATGGATGTTTGGCTAATTTGGAAAGAGTTCTGAAAAGATGTGAGGAGTCAAATTTAATATTAAACTGGGAGAAATGTCACTTTATGGTGACAGAAGGTATAGCTTGGGCCACAAGATTTCACGCAATGGAATTGAGGTAGATAGGGCCAAGATATCGACAATAGAAAACTTACCTCCTCCGGTGACTGTTAAGGGGGTTCGTACTTTCTTAGGCCATGTTGGATTTTATAGGAGGTTCATAAAGGACTTTTCAAAAAAAATGAAGCCCTTATCTACTCTACTTATGAATGGTGTGGTATTTAACTTTGATTCTAATTGTTTAAGGGCATTTAACACACTGAAGGAGAAATTGGTATCTGCTCCGATTTTTGTATCACCAAATTGGGAACTTCCTTTTGAATTAATGTGTGATGCTAGTTATTATGCAGTAGGAGTAGTTCTTGGACAGTGAGTTGACAAGGTATTCTGAATGATTTATTATGCTAGTCGAATCTTGAATGATGCTCAATTAAATTATGCAACTACTGAGAAGGAATTACTTGCAATTGTCTTTGCATTCGACAAGTTTAGGCAATATTTAATTGGTAATAAGGTGATTGTTTATACAGATCATTCAGCTATTAAATACCTTATGACCAAGAAGGATGCTAAACCTTGTGTGATTCAATGGGTTCTATTATTGCAAGAGTTTGATGTGGAAATTCGTGATAAGAAAGGGACAGAAAATCTAGTTGCAGACCATTTATCTAGACTGGAAAAAGGAGAAGAGCATAATGAGAAAGAGGAGCAAATTGATGAAAATTTTCCAGATGAACAATTTTTTTCAATTGAAAGTGAAGAAAAGCTACATTGGTTTGCGGATTATGTCAATTATTTGGTAGCTAAAGTTGTGCCTCCGGACATGTCAAGGCAACAACTCAAAAAGTTTTATTTGGAAGTTAAGCATTATTATTGGGGAGCCCATTCTCTTTCATCATTGTGCTGATCAAGTAATTAGAAAATGTATCTCGGAAGAGGAGACGATGTCCATACTTACTCATTGTCATACTTTACATTGTGGTGGTCACTTTGGAGGAACAAGGAAAGCAGCAAAAGCTTTGCAATGTGGGTTTTATTGGCCTACGTTATTTAAAGATGCTAGTTCCTTTGTTAAGAGTTGTGATCGTTGCCAAAGGACTGGTAATATATCAAGAAGAGATCAAATGCCAATGACTGGAATTCTGGAAGTGGAGTTGTTTGATGTGTGGGGTATAGAGTTTATGGGGATTTTCCCATCATCCTATAATAATAAGTACATTTTGCTGGCAGTAGATTATGTTTCTAAAAAGGTGGAAGCTGTAGCAACTCCTACTTGTGATGGTAAGGAGGTACTTAAATTTCTTCATAAATATATTTTTACCCTGTTTGGTACTCCAAGAGCAACTATTAGTGACAGAGGCAGTCATTTCTGTAATAAATCATTCATAACTTTATGTGCTCATTGTGGAGTTCATCATCGAAAGGTCTTGTTTTATCATCCACATGCTAATGGTCAAGCTGAAGTGTCGAACCAGGAGATTAAAAGTATTTTAGAAAAAGCTGTAAACACATCAAGGAAAGATTGGTCGAAAAAGCTTGATGATTCACTGTGGACATATCGCACAACCTTCATGACTCTGATTGGTATGTCACCATATCGGTTGGTGTTTGGGAAGGCATGTCATTTAACAGTAGAACTTGAGCACCGAGCTTATTGGGCGGTGAAAAACTTGAACATTGATTTATTTATGGCGGGACAGAATAGGCTTCTAGAGTTGAATGAGCTTGATGAATTTCGAAATGAAGCCTATGAAAATGAAAATATTTATAAAGAAAAGTCTAAGGCTTTTCATGATAAAAGGATAATTAGAATGGATTTCCAACCGGGAGACAAGGTGTTGTTATTTAATTCTCGATTGAAGCTATTTCCAGGAAAACTACAGTCTAGATGGTCGGAACCCTTCATAGTTGTTGTCTCATTACCTTATGGAACGATACAGATTCATAGTGAGAAAACGAGACATTGTAAAGTGAATGGTTAAAGATTAAAGCATATTTGGAAGGACCGATGGAAAAGTGCAAGTCTGTGATGGTTTTGGAACCCCTTTAAATGGGGTATTCATCGTCTGGCTAAATGATGTTAACGACAGTGCTATAGGAGGCATTCCTATACTTTATTTTAGTTTTTGCTTTAATTTTTAATTAGTGAACAATTTTATTTAATTTCATTTTGGATTTGTAAAGATTTTTTTAGTTTAATTTTTTATTTATTTTTAGTACAAAGTTTGTAAAAAAAACATCATGCAATTCGTGAAAAGGTTGTTTTCAAGTTAGTTTGAAGGTCAAGTTGCGACTTGAGGTTGTAAGTCACAACTTTAACACAAGTTAGAAAGCATGGACATTGAAGGAGGGAGCGGGCCGTGACTTGAGTTTATAAGTCGCGACCCTAAGCCAAGTCAGAGAGCATATGGTTTTATTAAAAATGGAAGGGCCGCAACTTGATTAGGTTGGGTCGTGGCGCCTGCAAAATAGAGACTAGTGAAAAATTTAGGCTGGTCGCGACTAGCTTTGCCTGGGTCGCGGCACGCCTATGTCAAAAGAGGAAAAGTGGTTTAAATTCATTTTTCTCAGCCTACATCCTATATTTCACATTTTTCATCCTTCTAACACATTTTATTTTGAAAAAAAAAAAAAAGCTCTCATTTCTTCCCTTATCTTTCTACTTAAAATAACCCTATAGCCATATCTATTACTTCTTAGTTCCATATTTCCTTTCCTTCTTTCTTATAATTTAACCCTAAATTTTTCTATTGGTGAAAGTGAAGATTGGACAAGAAATTGAAGAGTGGGCACTCTCCAAGATTCAAAGGCACGTAAGTATTCCTTTTTGATGTTCTTGAAGTATTGATTGAAGTAATTATGTGTCAAGAAATTGAATTGGATTTTTGAACTGCATTGTTAGTCTATATAGTGTCTTTGAGTTGGTATTTTTGGGTTAATCAATTGAGGAAAGAATGATAACTTAGTGGAAGTGCTGCCTAATATTTGTTGTCATATTTGATACATTGTGTGATTATGTGTCCCCGAAAACAACTTACTCAGGCTACTTCTTCTAAAAGTGCCAATCGCCCTTCCACATCCCGCACCCTGTTGGGAAAACTTATACAAGATCTTTATTTATTTTCATGTAGATCAATATTCAACAAATTAATATGAGACAACCTAGAACATGTTTCTAAAATTGAATTCAAAGAGAAATAATGATAAAAATACTTACATTATACGCAGCAGAATAATAGAGTCATTCCTTCAGTTTCTCTAACCCTTGTATCCTTTTTGTCGCAGAGTATTACCAAGAAACTGAACCGATCTTCAATTTTCTTCACAGTCTTCCAAATTATCCTTAGAATCACCTAGACTAGAGTGGGCAATTCTCAACACATGAGATAGATACAGAGAGAAGAAGAGAAAATAACAAGGCTTAGAAAATGACTTATGTTTAGAGAGAATCTAAAACCTATCAGGAACATGTGTTTCAACTTGTGTTTTGACTTATGATTTCAACTATCTCTTAACATTAATTTTATAGACTCATTTATGTCATTTATTTAATTAAAAAATCAATAAAATAATAGTCAATAATCAACTCTAGGTCAAAATTATCATGGGCTTTAGGCCTGTGAAATTTCCCATTTGATTATAAGTCTGTTGGACTTAAAATCAAGACATGTATTATTTTCTATTGATTAAATTAATTAAATAATTATTTAAATGCTTTATCAAGTTAATTATTTATAATTTGAACCTTGATTTAAATTTATTTATTAATTTAGATATCAATTTATCTTAATTAATAAATCTGTCATAATTTCTCTATTCTTCTCTAAATTACATAAGTTCTGAAACTATCCAAAATTGACTTGGTCAACTTTGATAATTCTAATTGATAATTAAATCAATTTATTGAGACTATCTAGATGATTTTATCCAAGGTATAGTGGGGACCATGGGCCTATGAAATCAAGCTCCAATAAGTTATCATAAATCTAACAAATAAATTTACTAACTTATTAATTCCTCGGAATCGCACTCTTGAATTCATAGAACACTCTATAAAAATATATATATGTTATTAATTATCCATTGTTACAACCATAATTGTCACTCAATCCTCTATAGACGATCTACAATGAGATGGGACTAAAATATCGTTTTACCCTTCGGTGTATATTATCCTTAAAACACTTAGTTCCTTGTAAATGATATGTCAGTAAACTAATATTAATTACTAAAAGGAGATCTCTATCATTTAGCACCTTGAACCAAACTAAAAGGAAACCATCATTTCATTTCTTCAGTAGAAGCTATAGATGTTCATATCTATGATTAACACTCCCACTCAATTATACTACCGAGTTCCCAAGATGTAAGTATGGGCTAGTCCGTAGGGTAAGATGGTAACGAACAAGTCAAAGAACTCAAATAGTACAATCAGTTAGAAGACTAACCACTCAGAATTGAGATTGAATTGACCTATGGTCAACTATATGATATGACTAGAATAGATAATAACAGTATGTTTACTTATCCTATCAACTGTCAATATCGGTCCAGTCCGATGTAACAAATACATGTGATCTTATCTACTTTGCTAATGTTCTGGAAATAACATAACACTACAATGTGTAAGTAGATCATATCGTAGATTAGCAAGTCGGTGTAAAACTTGTGCACTGACTAATCTTAGGACTAACTTATTTTGAACACATAATCATATTTATATTCTACTATGATTATGTCACTATAAATACGATTAGCTATATGCTTGGGATTTAATAAAAGTTTATATTAAACAAATAAACATGAAAATAAAACATGTGAGCAAAGTGATTGACCAAGTCAAAAAATAATTTCTATTCTTTTATTGATAATAAATGAGATTACAAAGAAATTGAGTTTTAATTAGGGCATAAAACCCCAACAAACTCTCACTTGAACTAATTGAAACTAAATCCTTAATTCTACTAATCCCATTTCTTCGATATGCTTATCAAATGTAGCTTCTGGTAGTGTCTTTGTAAATAGATCTGCAAGATTGTCTTTAGATGCAATCTTCATAACCTTCACGTCACCCCTGGCCACATATTCTCGAATAATGTGATACTTACTTTCTATATGCTTACTCCTTTTGTGACTATGATGTTCTTTCGAGTTGGTTATTGCTCCTGTATTGTCACAAAACAACACAAGCGGATTATCCATTTCTGGAAGAACACCAAGATCCAAATAGAACTTCTTTAGACAGACTATTTCCCTAGCTACTTCTGACGCATCTATGTACTCAGCCTCTATGCTGGAATCTGATATTGCAGACTGCTTTATGCTTCCCCATATCACAGCTCCACCCCCAAGAGTAAACACCATTCCAGAAGTAGACTTCCTATCATCGACATCAGTCTGAAAATCTAAATCGGTGTAGTCTACAGGGTTTAGAACACCACCCTTGTAGACTAACATATAATCCCTAGTCCGCCTTAAATACTTCAAGATATGCTTAACTACTATCCAATGTTCCAGTCCTGGGTTTGACTGATACCTGCTCACTACTCCCACTGCATAGCAGATATCTGGTCTAGTACACAGCATAGCATACATTATACTTCCAACTGCAGATGCGTAAGGAACTTTTCTCATTGCGTCTTCCTCTTCAAGAGTCTAGGGAGACTGCTTCTTTGAAAGATGAATTCCATGGCAGGATGGTAAACGTCCTTTCTTGGAATTTGTCATTGAGAATCGTTCAAGCACTTTATTGATGTAAGCTGCTTGAGATAGAGCTAAGAGTCTGTTCTTTCTATCCTTAATGATCTAGATACCTAGAACATAACTTGCTTCACCCAAATCCTTCATCTGGAATTAAGTGCTCATCCAATTCTTCACATCTGACAATTTCTTAACATTGTTTCCAATGAGTAAGATATCATCTACATAAAGAACCAGGAATACCACTATTTGATTTGCCTTCAGTTGGTAAACACAAGGCTCATCAATATTTTGTTCAAAGCCCTAGGTTTTGATTATTTCATCAAACCTATGGTTCCAAGAACGAGAAGCTTGCTTAAGTCCATAAATAGACCTATTCAACTTGCAAACTTTTCCTTCTTGTCTAGCTACTTTAAAACCTTCTGGTTGATCCATATAAATGACTTCGTCAAGCTTCCCATTAAGAAAAGTTGTCTTGACGTCCATTTGTGCATGGCTACCGGACTAAAAGTTTCCTCATAGTCCACGCCTTCTCTTTGGGTATAACCCTTTTCCACTAATCGAGCTTTATAAGTCTCGATATTTCCATCAACACCTCGTTTCTTCTTGTAGATCCACTTGCACCCAATGGTCCTAAAGTCACTAGGTGCTTCCACAAGATCTCAGACGGAATTTGAGTACATGGATTCCATTTCCTGTTTCATGGCTTCGAGCAATAGTTCCTTTTCAGGGCTAGCCATTTCCTGTTTGAAAGACAACAAATCATCATCACTAGTGTCACCAACAACCATATTGGTTTCACCATCCAAACCATAGCGAACTAGGTTCCTAGAAACCCTCCCACTACAATGAGGCTCTGTGATTGTTTGCTCAGGAACAGTGGTACTTTCTTCATTTAAATCAACTTGCGTTGGTTGGACATGAAGAGTGGGAATTTCATCATCAACTCGTGTTGATGACGATGTGACATTGGTTGGAGTCAATTCTTTAACTATCTTCTCTAAAACTACTTTGCTCCGTGGTTTGAAATTTTGGAGATAGTTATTTTCCAGAAAAGTAGCATTCGTAGAAGTAAACACTTTCTTTTCTGAATGACTATAGAAAAGTACACCCCGAGTACCTTTAGGATATTAAACAAACATGCAAACTTCAGTTCGCGATTCTATCTTTCCTTCCTTTTTCCTCAGGACGTGGGTGGGACACCCCCAGATTCTATAATGGCGTAAACTAGGTTCACGACCATTCCAGTGTTCTAAAGGTGTTTTGGGGATTGATTTAGATGGCACGACATTGGGAATGTCGTTCGCGGTTTCAATTGCATGTCCCCAGAACGAAGATGGGAGAGTTGAGTAACTAAGCATGCATACAACAATTTCCAATAAAGTTCTGTTCTGACGTTTTGCTACACTATTTTGTTGCAAAGTACCTGGGGCAGTAAGTTGTGATAAAATCCCAAGTTCAGTTAAATGATCTTGGAACTGCATATCCAAATATTCTCCACCCCTATCAGATCGCAAAATCTTTAACGTTTTACCTAATTGGTTCTAAGCCATAGCTAAGAATTCTTGAAACTTTGAAAATGATTCTGATTTCCTATGCATTCGATAAAGACATGAGAATCTAGAGTAATCGTCAATGAAAGTGATGAAATACTCAAAACCACCTCGGGCTTGTACATTCAAAGGTCCACAAACATCTAAATGCACAAGTTCAAGTGGTTCTTTGGCCTTATCACCATTTGCAGAGAATGGACGCTTGTTCAGTTTGCCTTCTAGACAAGATACATAAAAAGGTAATTCACCTAAGGTGAGCTCCCTCAAAGGCCTGTCCTCTGTAATTCTTTGAATCCTATCATAGCCAATGTGACCTAGTCTCAAGTGCCATAAATACGTCATATTATTATTATCGGTCTTTTGACATTTATTGGTCCTAGGTTTAGCTACTTTGAATAAATCATTGTTAAGAGCGAGGGGTTCGTTAGGTCGTAGAATATAAAACTCGTTTTCCAAACATGCAATACACAATTGTGATCCATTGAAGGAAATAAATACATTAGCACTTGTGGAAGTCATAACAAATTATTCTAATTGCAACATGGAAACTGAAATTAAATTTCTACTAAAATCTGAAATAAAAATACATCATTTAAAATTAAAAATTTATTTCCGAACTTCAGACGAGCTCTTCCTCTAGCTTGGAATGCAACGAACGCTCCGTTCCCAACTCTAAGCTTTAAGTCGCCTTCGACCACTTTCTCCCACGATTCAAGAAGCTATAAAGAGTTGCAAACATGGCTGGGAGATCCAGAATCAATAATCCAAATGGATTTATCATTCTCTAAAACACATGTTTCCAAGATAAGTGAACTATTATCATTACCTTTGTTTTTAGCTGCTATAAACTTGGGGCAATCCTGTTTCCAATGCCCATTCTTTTTGCAGTGAAAACACTTACCTTTACATTTCTTGTTTTTCTTGTTCTTGCCCTTAGGCATTTGTGCATTTGGTTGCGCACTCATCTTTGCAGCCTTTGCAGGCTTGGGGTTGTTATTTTGTCCACATTTCCTCTTGTTTCCAGCTTTCAAAGATGAAGCTTGGTTAGCTTCAGCCTTAGCTGGATCAGCAGCAGCAGTAGTAGTTGTCTTCTTTTCTCCTCCCTTACTTGGTCCACCCATGATAGACTCAAAAGTCTGAAGCTCGTTCATGAGTTGTGTCAGACCATAGTTGAGTTGATCATGAACGTGCGGACATGATGCCATCCGAGCATTTACGATACCATCATGAACGTGCAGAGATGGTAATCCAAGAATTTATGGTGCCATCACGAACATGCGGAGACAGTGCTTGTTATGGGGATTCCTCAGTCATGACGAATTCGGAGTTGTTACCAATCAACTCAATGTTGATGTTTTGCTTCCATTTAAGGAAGTTTTCTCCAGTGAGTTTCTCCATTAAAAGTTAAGAAAGGATGGGAGTAGACACAACCAAACTTAAAACTACCAATTATAAATAAAATAGAAATCAATCACTTTGCTCAATAAAACTCCTATTCACACAAATTTCAAGAATTTTCATAACATATATAAAAAAAATATGTAAGATATGAGAAAAAAATAGCAAAAATAATCATATCTCTATTTCTTTAGGTTTTTAACTAATCTATGATATCCTTGTCCCGGATGGCGAGAGTCAAAAATACCACTAGTTAAATAAAGTTGTAAACTTATTTAATAATGGACATCATTATTAATAACCTACTATTCGATTAAAATAAGAAAACAAAATCTCTTATTTTATGAGCTAGACCCACGGTTTCGATTATCATAGATTTAGTCCTAGTAGTTACCGTACGGGTGAGTCTAGTAGAATTTGACCTATAATTATCTATCTTTTGAAATCTATCCTTGTCAAAATAACTAATGAACACCTTCCGTAGGGGGCTGAATCAAAGCGTCTCGAGGCCCCATTAAGTTATTGAATTTGTTAAACCAATGGTGGAGATCGAATATAATTCTTAAAATAAGTGATTATAAAATAAATAGTATTTTTATTATTTATTTTTAGAAAATTAATGACTATGGTTCTCCAAAAAATTGAAAAGATTAAATTTTTTAAAACCAAAGTCCTATAATTTCCTATTAATTATAAAGTGTCACATTGAAATAAATTCAATTAATTTAGAATTAATTTGTTGCTAATCAATATTTAGGTTTAACTAATATAATGAACCTATAAAATTAAGTCCAACTCAAGTAAATGGACCTTAACAATTGGGCTTGTATGGAGGAGGGTTGGGTCCAGTATATCGTTCCCACTACTAAGGCCCCCATACTTCCATACAAGGTCCAAAAGACAGAAATTTAAATCTTCATTTTATTAATTTATTAGGCCCACTATGGTCATGCAAAGCAAATGGGTCATCACAAATGGAATCACCCACAAGAGAGAAATTTAAACTTTACATTTTCTAATGGGCCCAAACAAAACCTATCCTTTTATGAATATTTTATTTGGCAAAATCCATATATCTAATAAACATATGGGCCACTATATTCATCTAAGCCCAATTGCAAAAATACCACATATAGTGCAAACAGACATGTTATAATTGGATGGGCCTAATCATGTTACTATATGAGCAATTCTATGAATTTATGCAAAAATACCATAATTTATTTCATTTGTAAAAATACCACAATTAATTTCTAGAATTTATCAAAAAATTCAAATTAATTAATTTTTTAGAAAAATAAGTCAACTTAAATGAAATTTATCAACAATTAACAATAGTTAATTTAAATGTCATTTATCAACAATCAACTTGGTTTTAGGTTAATTTGAAATAAAATATTAATTTTATTCAAATGGGATTTATCAACAATTAACCAAAGTTAATTTAAATCTCATTTATTAAAAAATATTTTATTAATTGGTTGAAAAAATGATATTTTTCAAAATTTAACCAATTTTAAATTTTAAAATCAATATCTTAACTATTTTTCAAAAATATCTTGTGTTGTTACAACTATAAACTAATATTTTAACCATTTAAATTATATATTAATAGTTATAACAACCCTAAAACATCTTAAAACAGTTAAAAAAATTCAAATATCCATGAAAATATCTAAGTAACAAATTTCAAGTAATTTAAATATTAAAAACTATAGACTAAACAGATATTTATATTTTCAAATAAAGATTTAATAAAAATATCAAGTATTTAAAATAAAATATCTTAATATCTAATATCTTAATTCTAATATTTTAATATATTAAAATATTTAAAATTAAGTTGTTAGTCTATTTTTAAAATTTGAATTTGAATCTTTGTAGAAAATTTCTAATTATTTAAATCTCAACTAACAAAAATATCTTATTTTAAAAAATATTTTTAAATACAAAAACAAATATGATATATTTTGTTTTTTTGATTATAAATAATTAATTTTCACAATTTAATTTCTTTAATTTAAAAAAAATTAAAATTCGGATGACGGGTACTATTCATCGTGCGCGATGACGGCTGGGGTGCGCGCGCACGAGGCCTTCTGGCTGTGCGCAGGTGGGGCTGGCTGCCGACAGTGTGCAGGCGCGGCTAGGGGGATGCGCACAGGCGCACGCGCGCAGAGAGGGATGACGCACGCTGGTGCGCACGCGCAGGAGGCGCAATGCGCGCTAGTGCACGCATGCATGGGCAGCTAGGCCAAAAAATTTCGAAAAAATTTTTTATGCAATTTTTCAAACCAAAACACTTTTCTAATTAATTTTTAACATGTTTTACAAAAAATAAAGCATATATAAAAATCAATGGCATAGAAAACACAACAAAATACCCTAAAAATTGCTAATAATCATATAAAATCAATATGCTTCATAAAAAACATGAAAACTCGTCCAATTATTCAAACACATCAAATAATTCAATTTTTAACATGTTCATGCATGAAAATAAAGATTACCAAAGGCTCTGAGGCTAGTTGTAGGAAAAACTTATACAGGAACTTTATTTATTTTCATGTAGATCTAATATTAAACAAATTAATATGAGACAACCTAGAGCATATTTCTAAAATTTAATTCAAAGAGAAATAATGATAATGATACTTACATTATACGCAGCGGAATAATAGAGTTTTTCCTTCTGTTTCTCTAACCCTCGTATCATTTATCTCGCAAAGTATTACCAAGAAACTAAACTGATCTTCAATTTTGTTCACAACCTTCCAAAGTATCCTTAGAATTACCTAGACTAGAGTGGAAAATTATCAACACATGAGATAGATACAAAGAAAAGAAGAGAAAAGAACAACAAGGCTTAGAAAATGACTTATGTTTAGAGAGAATCTAAAACCTATCAGAAACTTGTGTTTCAACTTGTGTGTTTGACTTATGATTTCAACTCTCACTTAATATTCATTTTATAGACTCAATTAGGTCATTTATTTAATTAAAAAATCAATAAAATAATAGCCAATAATCAGCCCTAGGTCAAAATTATCATGGGTTTTAGGCCCGTGAAATTTCCCATTTGATTATAAGCCCGTTGGACTTAATATCAAGGCATGTATTATTTTCTATTGATTTAATTAATTAAATAATTATTTAAATCCTTTATCAAATTAATTATTTAGAATTTTAACCTTGATTTAAATTTATTTATTAATTTAGATACCAATTTATCTTAATTAATAAATCTGTCCTAATTTCTCTTTTCTTTTGTAAATTACATAACTTTGTAAAACTATCCAAAATTGACCTGGTTAACTTTGATAATTCTAATTGATAATTAAATAAATTAATTGAGGCTATCCAGATGATTTTATCCAAGGTATAGTGGGGACCATGGGCCTATGAAATTAAGCTCCAATAAGTTATCATAATTCTAACAAATAAATTTGCTAACTTATTAATTCCACGTGACTCCACTAAAGACTCGGAATTGCACTCTTGAATTCATAGAACGCTCTATAACAAATATAGATTTGTTATTAATTATCCATTGTTACAACCATAATTGTCACTCAATCCTCTATAGACGATCTATAATGAGATGGGACTAAAATATCGTTTTACCCCTCATTGTATTTTATCCTTAAAACACTTAGTTCCTTGTAAATGATATTTCAGTAAACTAATATTAATTATTGAAATGAGATCTATATCATTTAGCACCTTGAACCAAACTAAAAGGAAACCATCATTTCACTTCTTCATCAGAAGCTATAGATGCTCATATCTATGACTAACACTCCCACTCAATTATTCTACCGAATTCCCAAGATGTAAGTATGGGCTATTCCGTAGGGTAAGCTGGTAACGAACAAGTCAAAGAACTCAAATAATACAATCAGTTAGAATACTAACCACTAAGAATTGAGATTGAATTGACCTATGGTCAACTATATGATATGACTAGAATAGATAATAACGGTATGTTTACTTATCCTATCAACTGTCAATATCAGTCCAGTCCGATGTAATAAATACATCCGATCTTATCTACTTTGCTAATGTTCTGGAAAGAACATAACACTAAAATTTGTAAGTAGATCATATCGTAGATTGGAAAGTCAGTGTAAATCCTCTACACTGACTAATCTTAGGACTAACTTATTTTGAACATATAATCATATTTATATTCCACTGTGATTATGTCACTATAAATACGATTAGCTATATGCTCGAGATTTAATAGAAGTTTATATTAAAAAAATAATCATGAAAATAAAACATGTGAGCAAAGTGATTGACCAAGTCAAAAAATGATTTCTATTCTTTTATTGATAATAAATGAGATTACAAAGAAATTGGGTTTTGATTAGGGCATAATACCCCAACACATCCAACCACCCTAACCTCAGCCAGCCCCACCACCACCACCTCCTCAGGAATTTGATCCCACTTGGTTTATTAGTAAGGATGTTGTATGCCCTATTTTTCCCACGGGCTGATTAGCGAACCGAGCTGCGGCCTAATCATGATTATCTCGTGGACGTCCCACAGACCGGAGCTTCTGTCATTAGGTCGTACCTACTTAACTCGAGGAGACTCAAGGGTTCGCCAAAATTTCACAAGACTTGACCCCGAATTCTGAAGGCCTATGGTCGAGTTAAGTATCCAGCTCGCGGTACGAACTGAGTATGAAGGCTATGACCCTTTGTAAAGTCAACACACGCAAGGTAAACGTGCATATATCAGACATCACGTGTCTGATATGCCCCTGACTTCTCGGACACGCAGCAGGAACGTGCGTATTCAAACACCCACGACTGGGTTGGGCCGTGCGGCCCATTATCTCCTTACCTATCGATTTGACCATACTTATGTGTCAGGTTTAGGAATTAATCATGAATGTCACAGAGTTGATGCGATAGATAAGAGGGTCACGGGATGACCTTCTTACCAACTCCCAGGTGCCATCTCCTATAAATATGGAGACCCTGGGACTTAATAAGGGTTGGATTCCCTATTGTAAAGAAGGCCCTGTAATCAAATATCCAGTATAGAGCAATAATACTGACTAGTGGAGTAGAAGGATTTTAACCTTTGAACCACTCAAAAAACGTGTCTTGTGTCACCTCTTTCCTTTTCTAAGATCTTGTATCTATTTCGGTTCACATTTAGCACTAATCCCTTTCTCTTCATCTCTTAATTACCTGTTGGCGAAGAACCGCGTCAACAGATGCATTTGATCATTATCAAAGGTTATCTCAGTGTTCGGTAATTCAAGAGAGTGGAATGGAATATCAAGATGACCCTTATCCCCAAGAAACTCATAACCTTATTCGGGCTGAAATTCAACGCCGTCATTGGCAACTTTTTGTGGATGATAAAATGCCCAAGGCTAATTGTTCAATGGTTTATGAGTTATATGTGAATTTCCCAGGGGCAATTAATAGAAAGGTGTTTGTGCGAGGGGTTTTTGTAGAATATGATATTGATAATATTGATTCCTTATATCAATTACCAATGTTTTCACAAGAAGATGATGAATATTATAAATTGGCTTATAATAGTGAAATTGATTGGGTTGAGGTGGCAGCAACATTAGGCATTCCTAGTGCTACTTTTGTCATGCAAAATTGAGAACCGAAGCATTTCTGAATGTATCAAATGAATCAGGTGGCAAAAGCCTAGACTCTCTTTGTGAGTGCGAGGCTTATGCCCAACACTCACTTATCTAAAGTGGGAACTGATCGGTGTCTTCTTGTTTATGCTATTATGACGGGACTCTCTGTCGATATTGGACGAGTTTTTTGCACTAGTATTAAGGATTTTTGCCTACTGACTACCACTACCGGTTTGGGGCATAGATCAATGATTACTGATCTATGTAAAGTGTGGGAGGTACCTAAATATCCTAGTGATATTTATAGGAAGGCAATGGGGCCTATTTCTCGTGCTTCGGTGTTTAAATTCAATGCCCCATCTTTGGAGCCACCTGCACCATAACCCAGGCCTGTGAGAGTTGAAGAAGAAAGAGATGTGGCTGAGGAACCCGTCCATGCCAATGATCAACCAGAAGAATCAAGGGCAGCTGAGGAGGAGAGGAGAGGAGAATATCCTCAATTTCTGGCATTTGAGGCTTCGCTGGATCCACACTTGGCCAGATTGGATTATATCATTCAGCAAAACCAACATAGTCATAATTATTTGGGAGAGCTTCATGATTATCATCGAGCTCAAGTTGACAGATAAAATGAGTTGGTTTATCGATGGTCAAATCAGGAGGCGGACCGACAGTATTTTCCTTATCCACCACCTTGGCATCCTTTTCCAAATCCACCACCTTTTTGATGTAATTCGCACAGGTAATTTTTCTTTTTTACTTATTTTTAAACATTAGGGACAATGTTTAGTTTAAGTTTGGGGGAGGGAGCTTCTTTTTCTGTTCATTTTGTTTGTGTGGGTTGTTCAGTTTGTGTTAGTTGTTTGGAGTTTTGTTTTAGTGTGTATTTAGTACCAACATGAACGATGATTGACAACAAGTGCCAATGAGAACAAAGTGAATGTTATGAGTATAATTCAAAGAAAATGAAATCTGAAAAAAAAAAATGTGTGTGCTTGATTGAACACTTCGTTAGTTCATTTTAGTTTAGACAATATTTGTTGAATATCTTGTCATGATGATTAAATTGATATTTTTGATATTGATTATGCTTGCTGAAATTGGTTAGTGGAATGATGAATGGAAAGTGGAAATTATTTTCTACAATTCTAGAACTTGCTTACTTGTTATTTGAGGCGAAATAATATATCATGTATGCTTAGGAATATGATTTAGGCAATCATTTGGACCGTTTGAGCTTTTCTTGTCAACTTGAAATTAATTGATCATTTGTTTACCCCTTTTGAGCCTAACTTAACATTGTATCTTTTTGTTCTAAGCCATTATTTAAGCCTAATACTTGAAACTTGGTTATATATCCGTCCTTAATATACTATAAGAATATAATTGAAAAAATTATGGGGATTGATGTGTAATGGGGTTTAATTGTGAATTTAGAAGCTGAAAAGGGAAAAAGATTAGAGAGAGTATATATATTGAAAAAAGAAGTTCAATAAATCTACACCCCCAATATGAATATATAAAAAAAATAAAAAATAAAAAAACCAAGTTTGGGGGAGTGTAGTTATCATCTGAAAAAATATATATATTTTACATTTTCTAAATAAAAATAAGAAAGGGGATTATGGGATTGTATTACTATGTGAATAATGACGGTGATTTTTGGTCATATGCTTATAGTAGAATGAGCTTAAAGATTACTTTCTCACCTACTTTGTAACGACCCAAATTCGCTATTAAGGCTTAAGGGCCTTGATTAGCGTGCCAGGAGGGCATGATGGGATTTATGTGTGATTTTATGAGTTAAATGCATGGTTATGATTTAAAGCATGTTATTTGGCTAATTGTTTATCTGAGATGCATGACTATGTGTATTAGTATGCATGTAGGCCCTGATTGTGTTTAAAGGGCATAACTGTAATTTTGGCCTTGTTGGGCATAACTGCATTGATATGTGATAATTGTATTCCGTGATTTGTACCACGTGAGTGTGGTGTTATTATTGTGATGCACGTGCCGAGACGATCCTAGAGAGAGCAAGTTAACTTAAGAGTCACAACGGGATTTCTATACCCGGCTCGGGAGGAGCCTAGGGGTACCTCGGGAATTTTATGGTTAAGTAGAGAATTGGCGGTTAATGGTTATTGGAGATTTAGTAACCTGGGTAACCATTAGTTACTGCTGAGAGTAACAAGTTTTAGAAAGAAAATGGTAGAAATGAAATAGAGGTAAAAGGACTTAAGTGCCCTTGAGGTTTAGTTAGCAAAGGGTTTTGATGAAGGGGTAAAATGGTCTTTTGGCTGGGAAATTGGTATATTGCAGCTGGGTATAAGGGGTACACGGTTTGGGGACTTAGTCATTTGATGCTTTGAAATTTGAAGAGAAGACAAAGGAGAGGGAAAAAGATAGGGCATGAAGAAGAAGAAGGGAGCTGAAAACTTGAGGACTTAGGGGATGAACCAAGGAAGCTTAAGGTTGGATTCTTCATTCAAGGTAAGGTTCTATGCAATTTTAAGATTTATTTCTGTTGTGGTTTAGGAATTTGATGCATGGTTTAAGCTTTTCAAGCTTTGGTTTATGTTTTTGGTTTATGGGTTTAGATTTCTTAAGTTGAGATTAAATGGGTGGATTTTGAGTATGATTGTGTTATTGAGTTGGGATATGATGTTTATGGGTTGATGTATGGTCTATTTGAAGTTTGGAATTGGTTTTTGGGGTTTAGGTTTTGTTTGGGCTGTTTTGGGGATGTTTTTGGATGATGAAATGCAGGAGAAAAACCCAGTTTTTATGGGTTCGCGTTGGGGCGCCGCGGCCCTGTTCTTGGGCGCCGCGGCGCAAGGCTGAAGGCAGGAGGGGATGGGGCCTCTGACTTGATTAGCGCCGCGGCCCTGTAGGGCTGAGCCGCGGCGCTAGGCCATTTTCAAGGATTGGAAATTTGCATTTTTCAGCTTTCGCTCCGGGGGTTCGGGGGATGTTTCCGATGAACTGTTTTAGGAATTTGGGAGTCCCGAGAGTGTGGGATTGGTCCCGGGAGGCGGTTTTTGATTTGATTAGTGTTGAGGGATATTTCTTGTGTGTTGTGACTAGGTTATCGGAGAGGCTCGTGCTTGAGGACCGTGCTCGCGGCTTTAGTGCATCAGGAGGCTCGGAATACAGGTAAGAAAACTATAACACCCGAGGTTAGGGCATGGCCCCAGAGTGTATTATGTGAAAATGTTTAACCTTAAATGAATCATGATGTGTGTGAATGATTATTTCGAATGTACTATATGTGTGATCATGATGAAATGAACGGCAAGGGCCGAGTACGGCGTAAGCCGGGGCGGCCGTGGGCCGAGTACGGCGTAAGCCGGGGCGGCCGTGGGCCGAGTACGGCGTAAGCCGGGGCGGCCGTGGGCCGAGTACGGCGTAAGCCGGGGCGGCCGTGGGCCGAAAGTAACACTTAGCACATGGGATGCTATAGTCAGGGCGGGGCCCGGTGAATTCATGTGTTATGCTATATTCAGGGTGGGACCCAAGGGATACATGAGTTATCCTCGCGGTGAGAACCGATACCCCAGGGCTTTGGTAAGGGTCTTGGGGCGGCATGGCCGTGTTTGATTCGTCTATTGGTTGACTTGTTTATTTGTGGATTATCTGTTATGATAAATTGTATACATTGCATATGTTATGTTCTGCATGAGTTTTCTTGCTGGGCTTCGGCTCACGGGTGCTCTGTGTTGCAGGTAAGGGCAATGACTGAATCAACCTACCATGAGTACGGAGAGCGTGAAGCGGCGCGTACATGTTTGGCCTGCCCGACTGCTTTGGTTGGGGGTTTATTTGAAAATGGCTGTAATAATCTATGATTTTATGATTTATCAACTGTAAACTTATTTCAAGATATAAATAGTTTTCAAACCTTATTTTGGGATCCCAAATGTTTAATACTAGCAGTTTTAGATGAAACGATGCATTTTTAAGATTACAGCCTTAAATCTTAATTAGTCACACTTTCTTCTCAAAACCTCGGTTAGCGAGTTCATTGCACACTGTTTTGTCTTAAAAACTCACTTAGTAACGGCTCTAAGGTAGTAGGGCGTTACAACTTGGTATCAGAGCGAGCCAAGGTTTATTGGTTCTGGAGATCGACCGAACATGTACGCTCGCTGTCAGTGACAAGCTCGACTCAGGGTTGGTTGGTATGATTGATCGATATGCTTGGTATGATTGATCGATATGCTGAACATATGTTTGAATGCCCTATTTGCCTGTTTACTTATATGGAGTATGATAGATGAGATGACATATGCATGAGATACTGAAAGGCCTGGCCCTTGACTGTTGCATGTTGAGATTAATGCGTGCTGAACAACATTATTATGCATGTGGATGAATATTGGCATAATGGTTCGCATATTGAGTGTATGTGGTTAATTTTTTGGATCAAATTCATATGTTATATCTGTTTATTGGCTTGTATGAAGCATGATGAGTATGGATATACTTAGTGATGATTGAATCTGGTAGCTAAATGTATATCATTGTGGATTTGACCTAGTATATGCTTGTGTGTGCATTATACCGTGGATATTTGGAATTAGTTGTGAGTTGGTTCAGGGTATGAACCTCTGAGTTCAGGAGGTTGGACGGTTTTGACAGATGAACTCGAGTTGTTGGTTCCTAGAAGGGTTTTGTGGACCTGATATTGTGTTGAAAGGGGATTCTAGATATAAGTTGGAGTTGAGATCTCCAGTTATCCCTGAAAGCAGCAGCAGTGAGTCACTAGGGTGTGAGTAGGCTGTGGAGTTTGTTAGTTGAAATGGGATAGAAGAACAGCAGATTTCTCTGGGGAAATAGCTGATTTTGATGTTTTAACAGTAAGGTGGCCAGTGTTGGTCTACTGTGAGGTATGGACAGATAAGGGTATTACATGAAAGGCTTAAAGGGTGTTAACCTCGGGTTTTGAGGAGAGTTCGAGTTGACAAGGAATTTATCAATAGACGGGCAGAGTTATTTCCACCCATGGTTAAGAGGATGAGAGATCCTGATTAGAGGGTTATGTTAAATGTTGAGGCAGAGGGATGCCTGGAATTGGTACTCGGGCTGAGGTACTGGCTTAATGGGTTAGAAAGAACCTAGATGATGAATGGTTAGGAGAGATCTTAAGGACATGATTAGAACCGTGGAGGCGGGCAAATGTTTAAGTCTGGTTTGGACTGTTAGGGGTAACGACAGCGTAGATCAATGGGTTTGGTGAATTGGATAGTTCATTTCGGGAATTTATACTGACGGATGTATCCGAAATTGGATGGTGACCCATTTAAGGATATGAGATCTGGAATAGTCTAGGGAATTTGGGCCGCCCTGATATAAGGAATTATCGTCCGCATGTGGATGGCGGAGAGGGCCATGTGGTTCGAGGAACTGATGGTTGATGTATAGAGCATGAGTGCTAGAGCCGCAAGGGCGGTGCTTCCTTTGACGGAGTTAGTAAAGAGAGAATTGTGATAGTCAAGTTGATAGAACCCCGGATAGTTCTGTGGCTTCTGGTTTTGCCAGAAAGGGGAAAAGGTCTGGCCGATAAGATGGTACTCGTGTTGATAGAACGCAGCGAGGTCGGATTCTCAATGTTGAGGTAGAAGGACCCCAGACAGTGCTTGGGCACCTGATTTGAGATTGGAAAGAAGCCTGATGGAAGAGGTAATTATCAAGTTGGTGACAGGAACTAGGGAGGTTATTGTGTATGCATAAGGGAAAGGATGCCACCTGGGAGGAGGTCAGGTGGGGGCGTGACTTCTGCGTAGAATGACTTGAGATGATAGGATGGATTTCCCATGGTGAGGGAAACAGAGAACTAGAATGCGTCGATACATTACAAGTTCGAGGCTGAGTCCTTAAGGAGGAGTATTTGACTGACGAGCTTATGCTTTGGGCAAGTAGCGAATTGGAAGGACTCGGTGTCGTGAATGCTCCGAGAGGGTGATGGACATAAAGAGGTTCCTCAATGGTGCCATTTGAGAGGCTGAGGGCAGTAATACTTATTGAGAAGGAATTAGAAACTCTGGCAGATGGATTGTGGTGGATATCATCTGGAGTACGTGAAGGAGACAGAGCTGACCAGCGGGAAAGCTATATGGTTATGCACAGAAAGAATTAGGTAATACTTCAAGGTCAGACTACAGATAGGATTGGTATAAGGAATGTGGTAAAAGACGGTTTTGGCCGACAGAAAAGTCTATTGAAGCAATCGAAGGAATTTGGCCCTGGGGTAGCCAGAGTGTTGTACCGCGGGGACTGTTAGCATCGCAGGGTTAGGACGAAAAGTACAAAGGTTGGGAACCAAGGAAAGAGACATTTCAGGAATTTTGTTTTGAACTGAGTAAAGTGTGAGGATTTGGTAACAAAGATTCTAGATTTGGTTCAAGCTACGGCATCACAGGTAAGTTCTTTAAGTAGAGAATACAAGAATGGTTCAGGCAAGTTCCCTTCAAGTTCACGAGCAGTACATGTGGATTACTCCCAGACGGAAATGGTGAGCAAGTGACTACGCAAAAGACGTTTACACCCAAGAGGCGGAGTCTAAGGTAAGGTTCTACGGAGTGTTAGTTTGAGTGTCGTCAGGAGTACTCAGATTAGAACTACAAGAAGAAAGGACAGGTATGAGAAGATTTGATCTGAAGTAACAAAGAAGCTAATGAAGAACGTCCGAAGAATTGAAGGCATAACAAGACTGGTAAGCGCGTCATCTATTGCACGGGCATCTCCGGGAGACAACTACATCAGAGACGAGGGGAACAGTAAACTCGAGGTTAGACGGACTGAGTGGTATCAAATTAGAAAGAAATTCAGAAGACAAGGTAAGATTGTTTAATATCTGGTAATACTGGAATATGCGTATGTTTTAGTTAAGTAAAGAGTGATGGCATAAAGGACTTGATCTATGATGAGGACATGGAATTGTGGGGGTACATCACGGATTATGCACGCCCAGGCACATCTGGCGCGAGGTTGGATTGAACCTTGCGGGAGGCGACTGAATGGATCATGGTTGATACTCTTAGAACGTTAAGTCGACTGTGGTGTATGGCATAAGGTACTTAAGTCTTGGGTATTAGTAAGAAAGGTTATCGTTGAGACCCAGTGCGGTGAAAAGTAACAGACAGATGATCAGTGTTTGAATCCTTGATTGAAAGAAGGAAGATATAATTGGAGGCGGAACTCCTAGCTGGGAGGCATGTATCAGTCAAGGAATAACGTTATAGGCTGTAATAGAGTGGACAAGGCGACGACTGAGTTTGGCATAACGCTAGTAGGAATGTTTAGCTGGTGAGTGTCAATGATCTATGGAATTCAAAGTGTTGGCTTGAGTTGAAACAGGGAAGGACCCTGTCATGGTGGTACAAGTAGGATACCAGGATCGAGTAAGGGATCCAGTTAGGATTTGGTTTTGAATGAGGGTTCTGAATGGGCATCATTCCACCTCCTAGGGTACGCGGTACCGGGAGGGATTGAGCGGGTGACAGAGTTTAAGTGATGTGGGAGTGTATCACGGGAATAGACCACTTTGGACCTTGAGTAAAGTGTTTGGACATGAAAAGTTTTAACTCAGTTGAGTGAGTTAGTGTAGTTGGGTCAAGTGAACTGGTTTCGGGATGGAACGTCGATGATATTGAATGGAGACCCTATAGCATTTTAAATTTTGGAATGGATTTAGAGAACAAAAAGAGCAGAGTGGGAACCTGGAATTATCAATTGATTGCAAGTGAAATGCCAGTCTGAAAGTTTATCAGATATCTTAAGGGACTGATCGCTGAGTAGGCGAATACTTGAGGTATTAAGGGAAGTGTAATCCCTGATGAGTTAGTCGTGGTAGCAGTTGCTGGTGTCTGGTTAAAGAAACGCGACATAGGACATGGTAAAGGTGAAGGATAGTGGATACTACTATTTGGCAATGGTTCAGAGGGGAAGCCAAAGAGACTGTTGGAATTCTTAAGGCAGGAGTGTCTGCCTATCTGAAAGAATAAAGAGCTTGTGAATGGTTAATTATGAGGAAATAACGCTCCGAAAGGAAAGAGTTTCACCTCTGCGTAATAACAGACGAGGATCTGTAAGGTGTTCAAGGAAAGGAGGGAGAGTTCTGACTCTTAATTCAGCATGAACTGAAGTTGTACTAAGGGTTAGGCCAGCGGGGACTACAAGTTGATCCCACCTAGTAGAGGTGATGACTTTTGAGTATCTCTGGAATCAGGAATAAGACAATGAATTGGTCATTGTAATTTAGGCAGGCCCTGAGGCTTCAGCAGGGTTGCGGTGTAAGCGAGAGGCTATCGAGGGTATGGCCGTTAGACAAGATCTTGTGGGGCAAGATCGATGTGCCTGTAAGAGTGTTGTTGGAAACTAAAGTAAAGGTGGTGGACCTTGGGATTCAGGGTCAGAGTTCGGGTTTTCTGACTGATGTGTTTGGATAAATTTCGAGGACGAAATTTCTATGAGGAGGGGATAGTTGTAACGACCCAAATTCGCTATTAAGGCTTAAGGGCCTTGATTAGCGTGCCAGGAGGGCATGATGGGATTTATGTGTGATTTTATGAGTTAAATGCATGGTTATGATTTAAAGCATGTTATTTGGCTAATTGTTTATC
This sequence comes from Humulus lupulus, assembly GCF_963169125.1. NCBI lineage: Eukaryota > Viridiplantae > Streptophyta > Magnoliopsida > Rosales > Cannabaceae > Humulus > Humulus lupulus. The sequence continues at coordinate 156,080,953 of NC_084798.1, read as the reverse complement.
TGAGATGCATGACTATGTGTATTAGTATGCATGTAGGCCCTGATTGTGTTTAAAGGGCATAACTGTAATTTTGGCCTTGTTGGGCATAACTGCATTGATATGTGATAATTGTATTCCGTGATTTGTACCACGTGAGTGTGGTGTTATTATTGTGATGCACGTGCCGAGACGATCCTAGAGAGAGCAAGTTAACTTAAGAGTCACAACGGGATTTCTATACCCGGCTCGGGAGGAGCCTAGGGGTACCTCGGGAATTTTATGGTTAAGTAGAGAATTGGCGGTTAATGGTTATTGGAGATTTAGTAACCTGGGTAACCATTAGTTACTGCTGAGAGTAACAAGTTTTAGAAAGAAAATGGTAGAAATGAAATAGAGGTAAAAGGACTTAAGTGCCCTTGAGGTTTAGTTAGCAAAGGGTTTTGATGAAGGGGTAAAATGGTCTTTTGGCTGGGAAATTGGTATATTGCAGCTGGGTATAAGGGGTACACGGTTTGGGGACTTAGTCATTTGATGCTTTGAAATTTGAAGAGAAGACAAAGGAGAGGGAAAAAGATAGGGCATGAAGAAGAAGAAGGGAGCTGAAAACTTGAGGACTTAGGGGATGAACCAAGGAAGCTTAAGGTTGGATTCTTCATTCAAGGTAAGGTTCTATGCAATTTTAAGATTTATTTCTGTTGTGGTTTAGGAATTTGATGCATGGTTTAAGCTTTTCAAGCTTTGGTTTATGTTTTTGGTTTATGGGTTTAGATTTCTTAAGTTGAGATTAAATGGGTGGATTTTGAGTATGATTGTGTTATTGAGTTGGGATATGATGTTTATGGGTTGATGTATGGTCTATTTGAAGTTTGGAATTGGTTTTTGGGGTTTAGGTTTTGTTTGGGCTGTTTTGGGGATGTTTTTGGATGATGAAATGCAGGAGAAAAACCCAGTTTTTCTGGGTTCGCGTTGGGGCGCCGCGGCCCTGTTCTTGGGCGCCGCGGCGCAAGGCTGAAGGCAGGAGGGGATGGGGCCTCTGACTTGATTAGCGCCGCGGCCCTGTAGGGCTGAGCCGCGGCGCTAGGCCATTTTCAAGGATTGGAAATTTGCATTTTTCAGCTTTCGCTCCGGGGGTTCGGGGGATGTTTCCGATGAACTGTTTTAGGAATTTGGGAGTCCCGAGAGTGTGGGATTGGTCCCGGGAGGCGGTTTTTGATTTGATTAGTGTTGAGGGATATTTCTTGTGTGTTGTGACTAGGTTATCGGAGAGGCTCGTGCTTGAGGACCGTGCTCGCGGCTTTAGTGCATCAGGAGGCTCGGAATACAGGTAAGAAAACTATAACACCCGAGGTTAGGGCATGGCCCCAGAGTGTATTATGTGAAAATGTTTAACCTTAAATGAATCATGATGTGTGTGAATGATTATTTCGAATGTACTATATGTGTGATCATGATGAAATGAACGGCAAGGGCCGAGTACGGCGTAAGCCGGGGCGGCCGTGGGCCGAGTACGGCGTAAGCCGGGGCGGCCGTGGGCCGAGTACGGCGTAAGCCGGGGCGGCCGTGGGCCGAAAGTAACACCTAGCACATGGGATGCTATAGTCAGGGCGGGGCCCGGTGAATTCATGTGTTATGCTATATTCAGGGTGGGACCCAAGGGATACATGAGTTATCCTCGCGGTGAGAACCGATACCCCAGGGCTTTGGTAAGGGTCTTGGGGCGGCATGGCCGTGTTTGCTTCGTCTATTGGTTGACTTGTTTATTTGTGGATTATCTGTTATGATAAATTGTATACATTGCATATGTTATGTTCTGCATGAGTTTTCTTGCTGGGCTTCGGCTCACGGGTGCTCTGTGTTGCAGGTAAGGGCAATGACTGAATCAACCTACCATGAGTACGGAGAGCGTGAAGCGGCGCGTACATGTTTGGCCTGCCCGACTGCTTTGGTTGGGGGTTTATTTGAAAATGGCTGTAATAATCTATGATTTTTATGATTTATCAACTGTAAACTTATTTCAAGATATAAATAGTTTTCAAACCTTATTTTGGGATCCCAAATGTTTAATACTAGCAGTTTTAGATGAAACGATGCATTTTCTAAGATTACAGCCTTAAATCTTAATTAGTCACACTTTCTTCTCAAAACCTCGGTTAGCGAGTTCATTGCACACTGTTTTGTCTTAAAAACTCACTTAGTAACGGCTCTAAGGTAGTAGGGCGTTACATACTTTTACCTAAGCCATCATTACAAGCTTATACAATTTCTATTGATTCTTGTGCATATCATGATTTATATTAGTGGAGAATAACAAGTGAGCTTATAAAATTATTTGGTTTAAATGGATTGCTTGGAAATAATTTAGTTAGAATAATTGATTTCAAATACGTTTCGTTAATGATCATGACTTGGTAAACCAAAATGTTAGTGCACTAAAGTGTATTGGTGGAGTGTTTTGATCGAAATTCTGGATTGAATAAATTGTTGAGTAGTTTTCTGAGAATTATATGATTATCATTCATGATTTTGAGGCATAATTGTTGTTGTTGATACAATTCATGTTGTGGACGTTGTCTTAGTTGTTAGAGTCTAGGTTTGTTTTGAGTCCTTTGTTCGAGGGCGAATACAGAGTAAGTTTGGGGGGGTTTGATAACTTCATTTTAGTGTCGTTTTAGAATATGTTTTTGTGGTAATCTTGAGTCTTTATGTTTGTTTTGTGCAAGATTACACTTTCGTTTGTCTTTATTGTAGGTTGGTGCGTAGAATCATGAGAAAAATGTAAACAGAAGAGAAAATGGTGGGAAAACGAAGCTCTTGGTAGTTGTTTGACACAAAATGGTGCTAAGGACAAGTAAAAATCAGTTTTTGATGAAGAAATAAGGTTGAAAGGCTTAAATTGAGAAATGATGGAATTAGGGCCGTGACTGGGAGTATAGAGTCGCGACTCTAGTCAAGTTAGAAACACAAAGTTGCTGAAGGGAATTAGAGTTGCGACTTTCTCTTAGAAGTCATGGCGCTAGTGGAAGTCAGAGGCTAAATTAGGAGGGCATCAAAGACATGGGCCGCAACTTGATAGTGCATGAGTCGCAGTGCCTTAAGACATATGCAGACTCGAATGGGCTTTAAAATTGACACGAGTCGCGACCTAGGGAAGGCCAAGTCGCGGCCCGCCTATGAAAAACAATGGATTCGTGAAAGTTTTAGTATAAATTCAGATTTTAGGGGTTTAATTAGAGATGAGGTCAAATTTTAATTATGTTTTAAGAGACTAATTTTGATTCTCAAACTAGTTTTTCTGCACTTTTATATTTTTTCTTTCTTCTTCAAGTTTTTGAATCTTATGTTTCTAAATTATTATTTTATTTATTTAGTCATGTCTTATATGAACTAAATACTTTTATCTAGGGTATAATGTAGTCACTTTTTGATTCAAAATTCGAAAGATGAGAATTGAATATGCTATCATTATATAAACATAGGTTACATATTGGACGAAGTACCTGTATGGCTTGTGTAGTGATTAGGTTTCTATGCTTAATGTCTGCTATATGTTTAAGTTTATCTTAGAGATGTAGAAAACCTACATATAGGATGAGATCTTATATATTGAAAAAGAATAGGAATCGATTTATGTTAACCTGCTATTAGAATAATAGGAAAGAAATTCAGAACTGATTAATAAATTAGTAGAATGAAAAGTTGATGAAGTTAATACCCTATGTCTTTTTATTATTTATTTTCATTCTTTAATTAGTTATTTTGTTCACAGTTATTTAAAATTTTATAAATAGATTTATTCATCTAAATTTTGTTGGCCAAATAAAAATTAAATAACAATTATTGGTAATTGGGTAATAGTCTTTGTGGGAACAATACTCTATTTACTATCTATATTACTTGAATCGATTGCATGCACTTGCGTATCATATTTTAACGATCAAAATGTTAATCACTATATAATATGTATATGAAAAATAATACGAAATGATTTACCTCTTGTAGCCTATCAAGAATCCTTGAATCTTTTCGTATATATTTTTATCTTCCTATCCTCGCTAGAGTACTCACGCCTAGATCTTCCAAGATGTTCTCTACACCTCAAGATGTGGGTGGGCACATAGAGAACAAGGATCAATTTTTTGAATCAAAAGTATTCTCAACCCATGAGACTCTTGATTATAGGCTAGAGAGAAAGAGTTTTTTCTTTGTTTTTTTTTGTGAAAAAGATGATAGTTTTTCTTCTCTGTAAAAACTTGTTAAGACTTATTGTTTTTGTTGACGCGGTTTTTTGCCAATAGTGTATTAAGAAATGATAAGGAAAATTAGTGCTTAATAGTAAACCATAATAAATAATAATATGAATTCACTCAAGAACACCGAAATTTTACATGGTTCAGTGGTTAAAATCCACCTAGTCCACGAGTCAATATTATTGTTGTTTCTCTCTCTATTTTGGTAGATTTTTGGTATTACATAATAATGGTCCCCTTTCATGTCCAATATTCCCAGTATTTATAAGGGAATTCCATGGGCAGGTTTGGGTAACCACGTGTGTAACGCCTTACTTCCGTAGAGTTGTTACTAAGTGAGTTTAAAACGTGCAATTAACTCGCTATTCGAGGTTTTAGATTAAAAGTGTAGCTATACTGTAATAAAAATCATATAATTTGAAGATGTAACCATTCATTGAAATCATAAAGTGTTAAACATTTGGGATCCCAAAATACTGTTTAGAAATATTTACAACTCAAAATATAATTAAAGTCGACTAGACAAAAAAATTAGGTTTAATACACATCATCTCCCAAAAATACCCCTGGTCGTGGCAGCCAGGCAGGCTGAACATGTACACGCCACTTCATGCTCTCTGTACTCATGGTTGATCGACCTTTCCCTTGCCTTTACCTGCACCATAGAGCACCCGTGAGCCGAAGCCCAGCAAGAAAACTCCACACAAGCAAACAACATATGCATAACGATCAATCAACATATAACAAAGCCGCCAACAAGCTAAACACATAACGGCCATGCTGTCCCAGGCGCTTTACCAGGCCCTGGGTTTGCGGTCTACACCGTGAGGATATCCTAGGTATCCAATAGGGGTCTCATCCTGGCAACTTGCACTCCGCGTGCTTAATGCTTCTCCCAGCCCCTTGTTGTACTCGGCTTTTCCGTTCTCAGCCTTCGTCGTTCCCGGCCATGTCGTTCTCGGCCTTTGCCATTCCCGACCCTTGCCATACATTTACAGATATGCAACACATAGCATAAACTTAACAAATACTTAAGCAAATATAAACATAATTAATAAGGCTACACCCTGCAACACAATCACATAGGGCCATGCCCTGCAGTACAAACTGTTTACCCGAAAAACGGCTGCTGATGACGTGGCAAGGATTTCTCACACGTGGTTGGCACGTGGCGGAGGTGCTGTTCGACTATCGACCAGAGGCACATCGCTTCAACGGGCTTAACTATTAGATACGATCAGGCTAGTCGTATAATTTGATTTATTTCCTTCTAAGATTGTAATCCTATAATAATTGCATTGAATATTTCCTCTTTATTACCTTGATACGCGGTTATTAAGGGAAGTTAAGGCCCATTGGCCCATGTAACCCTCCTTGAGCCTATAAATATGCATGAAATAGCTCAAGGAAGGGACTTTTTGATCTCTAAATCTGTTTCCTGAGTATTGAGAGAAAGAGAGCTATAGTGTAATTATTCATCGTCTTATTGTAATTCCATCAAGGTTTGTGAAACTCAAGAACCCTAGTTCTTTGATCACGGCTTTGAGATTCAATATTAATAATAGCACTAAGTGGACATAGGTCATTACCATTCTTTGTGGCCGAACCACTATAAATCCTTGGTGTTTTCTTCATATCCATTAGATTGAATTCTTAGTTGTCATTTTATCTTTTGTCGTATATTTGACTCCGTGTCGTTGGCCAAATCGAAGGTCAACATTTTGGTGCTTTCATTGAGAGTTTGACGAAAAACTATAAGAAAATATAATGGCAAAAACATCCAAGAAGACTAGACAGGTCGCTGGCGCTGCACCATCCGAACCTCCTCCCCCAAATGTGGCTGAGAATGAACCACATTTGGAGTTTGACGAGGAGGAGTTAGATTCCGAAACACTGAGGGCAACACTGGGAGTGCTGCAGGATGAGTTGGCTAATCTGAGGGCCAATCAAGAGAATGTTGCGGAGACAATGGCGATGCAACAAAGGGAAATTGAACGCCAGTGCCAGGAGCAGAGTGAGCGGTAGGCGGACATGGACCGTCGGTAGAGGGATGCCATGGCTGCTCTTGAAGCAGCCATCCAATTGGCTAGGAGTCAGGCTGCGCCAGCCTCTCAGCCAGATTAGCCGCCGAGTGCGCCGCCTCAGAGGGCTCCCAATCCTAGCTCTCCGTTCCAGCCAGCAAGCCCTCAAAGGCCAGAGCAGCCACCTGTGGCTCAGGATGATGTCCCACCTAGGGATCCGAGCAGCAACCTCTGTCCCAGGTTGGTCAAGGCAACCCCCAGCGCCCAAGGCAGAATATGGTCGGGCAACCACCCCGCAACCCTAGACGCCCAGGGGATGAAGAGCTGAATCTACCGAGCAGGGGGCAGCGTCCTTCTGCCAACAGAATGAACACTGAGTTAGGCTCTACGGTCAGGGGCCCCCCACGGCATAACAATGCACGGGGACCCAATGACCAGTGCAAGCCTCCCCCTGACACTCGAGAAATGCCAGCCCGAGGAGGAAATAGCATGAACAGTCAGTCTCGCCGTAGTCAGCCACAGTTTAGAGATGGCCATGACTATAATGAGGCTAATTCCAACAAAGGAAACACTGGTCGGAGAAATAAGGAGAGAGGTGGAGGCAGAAGCCCCCCACCAAGGGATAATAGGCCAGGTAGCCAGAACGCTGAGGGGCAACCTAGGCAGCAAAACGCCTTTGATCGGCTAGGGGTTAGCGAGCAGAGACGTAGGGATGATGACTTACGAGACATACTTAATGACTGCCGTGAGAGGCACGACGAGTACGCTCCCCCAGTACCGGTTGCCCCAGTAGTCCAAGAAGTTTTTCAGGCTCAAATTGATGCTCTGAACCAGGCGGTACAACAGCTGGTCGGGGGCAAACGTCCCATATTGAGTATGAAAGGAGGAGGGGCACTCCCTTTGTACAGAGGATCGCTGCGACTAAAACCCCCAGTAAGTTAAAGATGCCAACATCGCCGAACTTTGACAGGTACGAAGACCCAGTATCTCACGTTAATAAGTTTAAGATACAAATGGATATACAGAAAGTGTCGGAAGATGCCCGCTGTCGGATCTTCCCAGTGACACTATCTAACACCGCCCAGAAGTGGTTCTTCAATTTCCCTCCTGCTAGTATAGTATCTTGGGAAATGTTCATGAAGGAATTTTATGGATAATTCTACTCGGGTCGCGTACACCCCACAAAGGCCAACCAGCTGGTCGAGATACGCCAGAAGGAGGGAGAGCCCTTAAAAGAATATGTCCAACGCTTCATGCGAGCAGTAGCTAGAGCCAAGACAGTGGGAGGTGAAGGTAAGATGATGGCTCTAACTGCTGGGGTTAGGTGCCATTCACCCCTCTGGAGTAGCCTCAGAAAGAATGGGGTAAGAAGTACCTAGGAGTTTTTGGATCGGGCTGATCGATATATCAAGCTCGAAGATGCGATTGCCAATGAAGGAAAATCACCAACAAAAGACAAGGGGCTAAAGGAAGAGCCCACCAAAGCTGCCAACGGGTCGGAAAAACCCAATGGCAAGGGCAAGGGCAACGAGAATGGAAATGGTAAGAACGGTGGAAAATGGGCGAGCAATGAACCCTCGGCTTCTGAAATTAAATGCCCCAAAGGTAGTTGATACGAGCTGAGATTCACCAACTACACGGCCCTTGTCGAAAGCCGAGCGGAAGTCTACCAGGCGACCAGCTCCAACGTGCCTTACAAACGACCCGCACCTATAAGAAAAGATATCTCCAAGAGAGATACAACAAAGTTCTGTCGTTTTCACAACGACTACGGACACGACACCAACGAATGTAACCAGTTGAAAGATGAGATTGAGTTCCTGATCAGGTAGGGACATTTAAGAAGATATGTGCGAGCCGCAGGAGGGTCTCAGCAAGAGGCTCAAGGTGGCAACGAGCAGGCTCCTGCACGCCAACGCTCGGCACCTCTACAGCCAGCTCTTGTGGCAGGCACTTTACTCACCATCTGCGGAGGCCCACATATTGCAGGAGACAATGGGAAAGCAAGGGAACGATATGCTAGGACCCTACGCCACGACCAGGACATCGAGACGATGAGTGTGGAGGATCGAGCACCAAAAAAGGCTCGAACAGAGGAGGAATTGATAACCTTCTTTGAAGACGATGCCCATCACATGCGATTCCCACACTCCAATCCGCTGGTCATAGACGTACAAATTGCCAACATGATGGTGAAGAGGATGTTGGTTGACACAGGAAGTTCGATCAACATCCTGTACGAGTCTTTGCTGGAAAGAATGAAGTTGTCTGTCAAGGACCTGGAGCCATGCAACCAAACCATCTATGGTTTTTCCGGTGAAGGGCTCACCCCAACAAGGTTGATTAGGCTTCCAGTTACAGCATGTACTACACTTGCTAATAGGACATTACTCACTACTTTCATAGTAGTTGATTGTCCTTCAGCATACAATGCTGTAATTGGGAGACCAATTCTGGTCGACCTACGGGCCGTCACTTCAATATGGCACCTTTCCATGAAATTCCCAATAGACGCAGGGGTAGGATGCGTATTGGGAAATCAGCGAGAAGGAAGGGAGTGCTACAACGCCTCGATCACCAAGGAAAAGAAGGGTGTATCGAGAGATGTTCTCGGAAAAGAGTTGTAAATGGAAATTGATGCTCAGACCTAGTCAGGTGATAATGTCACCAAATAGGGTGTTGCCCAAAGTGAGGATAGAGACTTGGATCCTCACTTTGGGGATTTTGAGGAAGAAATAGGACCCATCGAGGACCTTGAAGAGGTCCAACTCGATGAAGAAAATCCGACCAGGGTTGTGAAAGTCGGTAAAAACTTAGAGACAACAACAAAACAAGCACTGGTGGAGTTTTTAAGGAGGAACCAGGAAGTCTTTGCCTGGTCGCACAAAGACATGGTTGGGATAGACCCTACAGTCATCAGCCATGTCTTGAACATCGACAAGAGTTTTTCACCAGTGCAGCAGAAAAGAAGGCTGCTCAACAAAGATAGATCAAAGGCCTTAAAAGAAGAAGTCGAAAAGCTAAAGGAGAATGGGTTCATCAGGGTGGCATTTTATCCATTGTGGGTCTCTAATCCCGTGCTAGTTCCCAAGCCAAATGGCAAGAGGCACACGTGCGTGAATTTCACTGACCTTAATAAAGCCCGCCCCAAAGATTGTTTCCCACTCCCAAGAATCGACCAGCTGGTCGATGCCACTGTAGGGTATGAGATTCTCTCATTCATGGATGCATACTCCGGGTATAATCAGATTAGTATGAATCCTCCTAATGAGGATCACACGAGCTTTCGGATTGATACAGGGCTTTACTGTTACAGAGTAATGCCCTTCGGTTTGAAAAATGCTAGTGCAGCTTACCAGCGACTAGTCAACCACCTGTTTAAGGAGCTGATCGGGAAAAACATGGAGGTATATGTCGACGACATGCTGGTTAAGTCGAAGAAGGCAGAAGGGCATATAGAGGATTTGCAGGAGTGCTTCAACATTTTGAACAAATATCAGATGAAGCTGAATCCCCTTAAATGCTCCTTCAGAGTAGGATCAGGGAAGTTCTTGGGATTTATAGTTAACTTGAGAGGAATTGAATCCAATCTCAAGAAAATTAAAGCCTTGATCGATATGAAATCGCCAGCAAAGATTAAGGATGTTCAAATTTTGACTGGAAGGATTGCCGCTCTCAGTAGATTTATTTCGAAGTCAACAGATAAGTGCGTTCCATTTTTTAATCTACTTATAGGCAACAAAAAAATTGAGTGGACGGAGGAGTGCGAGTAGGCTTTTCAAGCATTTAAAACTCATATGGCGCAACCGCCAATCCTATCGAAATCGGTTGATAAGGAAACTTTGTTCATCTACTTGGCGATCACGGAATATGCTGCTAATGTTGTTTTAGTAAGGGAGGAAGAAGGCGTGCATAAGGCTGTTTATTATGTAAGCAAGAGGCTAATTGGAGCGGAGCTGCGATATCCACCAATTGAAAAGCTAGCCTAGTGCTTAATTTTGGCCTCAAGGAAGCTGCGGCCTTACTTTCAAGCTCACCCAATCATGGTTTTGACCGACCAGCCTCTACGGCAAGTTCTGCAAAAACCAGAGGCTGCGGGTAGATTGTTAAAATGGGTAGTCGAACTTGGGCAGTTCAATATCTCTTACTTGTTGCGAGTAGCAATAAAAGGGCAAGCCCTGGCTGACTTCATTGCAGAGTTCACTGAACTTACAGATAGCGATTAGACCGAAGAGCCTGAGTCTCAAAACCAAGCTCCCTCATGGAAATTATTTACAGATGGTTCTTCTATTGAGCATCACGCAGGAGCAGGAGTGATATTGATAACGCCTGAAGGGCATCAATTTCACTGCGCAATTAGGTTTGACTTCACTGCTTCTAACAATGAAGCTGAGTATGAAGCATTGCTCGCTGGGTTACGATTAGCCAGGGACATGAATATAAAGGTGATCGACATCTACAGTGATTCTTAGCTGGTGGTGAATCAAGTCATGGGAGAATACTAGGCATGAGGTTTAAAGATGGTTGCCTATGTAAACAAAACAAAAGATCTATTGGCTCAGTTCGACAAGTACACCCTCCAGCAAGTACCTCGCGACCAGAATTCCAATGCTGATGCTTTGGCCAAGTTAACAAGCGCGAAGGATGCTGATACTCTAAATATAGTACCAGTTGAGCAGCTGTCTGTGCCAAGCATCCGAACAGAGGAGACCACTAGGGTGATCCAGATGGAAAATACATGGATGGCACCATATATAGAGTATCTGACGCAAGGCGTATTACCAACGGACAAAAACAAAGCCAGGACCCTTCACCGGTAGGCTGCCAGGTATATCCTGGTCGAGGGAATCTTGTACCGAAGAGGATACTCAATGCCACTCCTCAGATGTATTTTAAAAGAGAAGGCCAAATAATTGATGAAAGAGGTACACGAAGGCTTTTGCGGGGACCACGCTGGGGGGCAAAGCTTGTCAAAAAATATCCTGAGGCAAGGGTATTTCTGGCCAACAATGAATGAAGACTCGATGGAATTCGTACGGAGGTGTGACAAGTGCCAGAGATTCTCCAAAATCCCACGAGCAGCCCCTAATGAGCTAAAACATATGCAAAGTTCATGGCCGTTTGCAGTTTGGGATATAGATTTAATCGGATCTTTGCCTACAGGAAAGGGCAGCATCAAGTATGTTGTGGTTGTCGTCGATTACTTCACTAAATGGGCCGAAGCTGAGCCACTGGCAACCATAACGGCCAAAAAGGTACTAGATTTCATGAACAAAAACATCGTTTGTCGCTATGGATTGCCAAGGAAAATCGTCTCAGATAACAGCACACAGTTTGATAGTGATTTGTTCACGGACTTTTGCAAACGGCATGGGATTATCAAGAGCTTTTCTTCAGTCGTTCATCCCCAAGAAAATGGACAAGTCGAAGTAGTCAATAAAACGCTAAAGGATACTCTGAAGAAAAGATTGGAAGAAGCTAAGGGAGCATGGCCAGAGCAATTGCCTGAAGTCCTTTGGTCGTACAGAACTTCCCACCGAACAGCAACAGGCCATACACCATTCTCTTTGGCTTATGGGTATGAGGCTATGTTTTCTGTTGAGTTAGATCCGCCTTCGCATCATAGAATAACATATGATCAAGGATCTAACAGCCAGCTATTGATGGAATCACTGGACTTGATCGATGAGAAACGTGAGCAAGCCCAACTCCAAGTAGCTGCTTACCAACAAAAAGTCGCCCGGTATTTCAATTCTAAAGTGCGAGAAAGGAAATTCAATGTCGGAGATCTAGTACTTCAAAGAGCTTTCCTAAACACATCCGACCAGGCTGCTGGAGTACTCGGACCTAATTGGGAAGGGCCATACCAGATTGAAGAAGTCCTTCATCCAGGCACCTATAAACTTGCATGCTTAAACGGAGATCTCATTCCTCGCTATTGGAATGGAGAACACCTGCACAAGTACTATCAATAAAAAATTCATCTCAAAGAATTGGCTTGTATTAATTTTACTTTTTACAAGTTATGAAAAAGGGTTGGTCATTTTATATGACTGATCACTTATAAGTGTAAGATCTTATTGATCACTCGTACAGACATGTTTTGTCCATTTATTACGAGAAATATAAGGGTCTGTGCACAGCCAGTCATTCTTGCCAATTATTGTATTTATTACAGGTATTTGCTCATTACGTGTGTTGATTTGCTATATTATCATGTTAATTCTTTTGCTCCGAGCAGTAATGTTCGAACAGGTTTAGGTCAAGGCAAGTGACCAAGGACCTAGAGCTCCTCGATCACTTGGGGGCATATAAGGTATCTAGTAAGCAACGCATATCGAGAGGTATGTAAACATATGAGCAAAATAAGTGAAAGCATTCTAAGGTATTTAGAGTATTTTTCAAAATTTTGTTATTTTGTTAAATCAAACAAAGTGCTATGCTAAGTTCGGTCATGCGAACATATATTATAATAAAATGCAGGTATTATAATATCAAAAGGAATTCTGTTACACCGTGAGCAGTGATTGCTCAGATGTAATTTTTAAATAAAAAGAGAAAAGCTGCCAGTGCAGGAATAAAAGTTAAAGCATAAATTATTTTTACATCATGGCCCGTAGGCCATGTAATTCAAAGGTAAAATAAAAGATAGTTATGAAGTAGTCGGGGGGTCTTGTGGCGATTGCTGCTGCTGCTGGTCGACTACTTCCCCAGCTTCTTCTCAGGAGCCTTCGATGCCGGTTGCTAGAGAAATTTCTGGAGACCTTGGAATTATCTCTTGCTCCAGGCGAGCAACGCACCTAGCCAGCTCTGCCTCCCTGATATGGTCTGGGAGATAGGAAAAGTTGGCATTGGGATTGTTCTTCCAGAACAAGTAGAAGCACTCGAACGATGCCCCCTCATAGTCTTCAAGGTTGCGGGAGTTCTGTTCCTCTAAAGCAGCAACCTCTTGGCAACTTATTGCCAGCTCATCTTGAAGCTTGTGGGCTTCCCGATAATTCATGAGCGAGACCTCCTGGTACTACTCCTTGGATACAGTGATCTTATCGATACTTGTATTCTTCCTCTTCAGCTCCTCTTCGAGAGAAGCAATTATGGCCTCGGTCACTTGCAGCGCCTCGAGGTGCTTCGCCTCAGCTTTTTTAAGAGCCTCGGTATGCTTTGCCTCGGCCTCTTTGAGGGCCTCAGAATGTTTCGCCTTGACTGCCTTCAGCTGCTCGGCATAAGTAGCCTCAGACACCTTGAGTTGCTCGGTGTATTGAGCCTCAGCAGCACTGAGTTGGTCGCTGAGTTTCTTCTCAAACTGAGCATTCTGCGTCCTTGAAAATCGCCAGTCAGAGGTCAGGGTAAGCACCCCCTGCGATCAGAAAAATAATTCAATACATTTTGTGAAGAAAATGGTATAATTCATGATTGCACTGCACCTTATACACCACAACACAATGGTGTTGCCGAAAGGAAAAATAGGACTTATCTAGAGATGATAAATTCTATGTTGGTGTTTTCTAAGTTGAACTTCAACTTATGGGGTGTAGCACTTTTAACCGCTTGTCACATTCTTAATCGAATACCGATGAAGAAAAATGAGATATCTCCATATGAGTTATGGAAAGGAAGAAAACCCAACATAGGGTACTTCAAAGTATGGGGGTGTCTTGCATATTGCAAGAAAAACGAACCTAATAGAACAAAGTTAGGTTCAAGAGCCATAAAGTGTGCTTTTGTTGGTTATGCCAACAATAGTAAAACTTATAGGCTATTAGACTTAGAGTCTAATATTGTGATTGAATCTAGAGAAGTTGAATTTTTTGAGAATATGTTATGTGACAACAATTCTCAAGCTTCAACATCTCTAAAGGAGAATTTTTTATATGAGAACAACTCTCAAGCTTCTACATCCAAAGTTGATTCTCAAGAGGAGAATTCTCAAAAGGATGTAAAGCAACCCTTTGAACCTAGAAGAAGTCAAAGGCTTAAAAATCATAAAAGTCTAGTAGTGGATGAGATAGATTCTCAACGAATTTCATTCTACATGGTAGAAGGAAATAGAGAGGAAGTTATTAGGAAAATTCCTATTATACTTCTCGTTGAGGATGATCCTAAGACTTATAGAGAAGCTATGCAATCGAGAGATAGTGCATTTTGGAAAGAAGCCATCAATGATGAGATGGATTCCATTCTTTCCAATAACACTTGGGAATTGGTAGACCTCCCACCGGGGTCTAAGCCAATTGGGTGTAAGTGGATATTTAGGAGAAAATACCACACTGACGGCACTATCCAAACCTTTAAAGCTAGATTAGTAGCTAAAGGGTTTAGGCAAAAGGAGGGTATCGATTATTTCGATACTTATGCGCCTGATGCAAGAACAACTTGTATAAGAATTTTGTTCGCCTTAGCTTCTATACACAACTTGTATGTTCATCAAATGGATGTCAAAATGACATTCCTTAAGGTGACCTCAATGAGGAGGTCTATATGGAACAACCCGAAGGGTTTGTCCTACCAAAATATGAACATAAAGTTTGTAGACTTGTAAAATCCTTATATGGATTGAAACAAGCTCCTAAGCAATGGCATGAGAAATTTGATCAAGCCATCATGTCTAATGGGTTTAGACATAACAATGGAGACAAGTGTTTGTATTCCAAAACTTGTAAGGGATATGTGATCATTGTTTGCTTATATATGGATGACATGCTTATTCTAAGTAATAGCATGAAAGGGATAGAAGAAACGAAGAGGTTTCTATTATCAACCTTCAAGATGAAAGATCTTGGAGAAGTTGACACCATACTTGGTATCAAAGTAAAGAGGGGTTTTGCGTTAGGGCAAGCCCACTATGTTTAGAAAGTATTGAACAAATTTAACCATCTCAAGGTTAAAGATGCCAATACTCCATTCGATCATAGTGTAAAACTAGAGAAGAATGAAGGAAGAGCGATGGCTCAATTGGAGTACGCTAGTGCTATAGGGAGTCTAATGTACGCTGCCCAATGTACTAGACCTGATATAGCATTTGCGGTAAGTAAACTTAGTAGGTTTACAAGTAATCCAAGTGTGGATCACTAGAAGGCAATTGGAAGAGTCCTAGGTTATCTCAAGAAAACCAAAAGATTAAGCCTTCACTACTCCAAATTTCCTTCAATTTTAGAAGGATATACAAATGCAAGTTGGATATCCAATCTTGGGGACAACTTGTCCACAACTGGTTGAGATTTTACGCTTCGTGGATGTGCAATTCGTAAAGCCCTGGATAGCCAAGACCGCTACACTATGTACTTATAAAGGTGCAGGACTCACTAATCAAGTCATTTAATTAAAAACGTGTCACTAACCATGAATGTGCTAGGGTTAAAAAGGGTTTTGGTCTCAAAAGACACAGTTTATATAATTAAACAATTTTACACATGGGATCCCAAAAAGAAACAGTGTTTAAAAGTTGGTTTACCGAACCTCCAAAATACAGACAACCATCAGCCATTCTAAGGCAAAACAGACATTTCTGGTTCCCCTGTTCCTGCCTTCCCCTCAACCGTGGCGGCTGAGCAGTTGGTCATGTGCATTCAACTCGCAAAGCTCTCCTAGTCAGGACTGATCGAGTTTGCCCTTGCCTTTACCTGCACCACGTAGCACCCGTGAGCCAAGGCCCAGCAAGAAAACATAATATGCATCACAAACAACAATAACATATGAGTAATCCTTCAAACATGATCAAACACTCAATACTCTTATTAACCACATAGCACGTATTCAAAATCAAAGATGTAATCAAGCATTAATAACAATCAAGTTACATGATAATCAGGGCCGACAACTTAGGCCGCACCCTCTGTTTACCCCACTGACTCCGGCCCGCTTAAACCGAGCTCGGTGCATAATAAGCTGTCCTCGGCTACCAGTGGCCGAGCCGCGCTCTGTGCGCTAGTGTAACCTTGGCACTCTTAGGTCGTTGGTTTACTGTTTACATGGCGTAATACCACCCTTTCAAAGCATACATACCAGGGAACCCTTAGTCCCATTACAATTACACAACCAGGTGCAGTTTCCTTACCTTTAATTTCTACGTTCACTAACTACGAGCGACGTCCCTCGAGCACAATCCATTTCCCAAGCCCTGGCTTTAACACCTAGTCACAACCAAGTTAATGGATTCCATTAATATTCAAATAAAGGTTTCCAAGTACAATGCTAGCTTCCGGGACATCGAATTCCACCAAAAACGGTGGTGAAATTGATCCCGAGCACCCTAGGTTAGATTCCCGCGCTTAAAATCCCCAAACGATCACGAATGCACCCAAGGGCTGCAGCCCTTGAAACCTAGCCGCGGCCCGCCCCTTAAATAGAACCCAAGCCCCCCAGCGGATAGACACGCGCCGCGGCCCTACCCTGTGGCACTGCGGCGCTCCCCTTTGGCCGAGCTTCCCTGGCTTCCTTGCTTCGTAGGGCCGCAGCGCTCTAGAACAGAGTCGCGACCCTACCCTTTGTGCCCATAAAATCCACCATTTCTAGCATCCTAACCTCATCCAAAACCACCCAAAAGCACCCTAAATCAAAACCCATTAATCACAAAACTTTTAACATGATCCTAACAGCATAATCCAACAGAAATCCAGCTTAAAAACCTTCTAAAATTCCATTTTGATTCGTGAAACCCAGCAACTAGAAAACTCAAAAACCAGTCATGCAAACTTAGAATTTAAGCTCTAAACTACGAATTGAAGCTTACCTTCTTTGCTGAACCACTTCTTTGGCAACTTCTAAGCTAAAACCCAAACTCTCAGCTTCAATTCACCCCTTAAACATCAAAACCATAAACACCTTAATATCCAGCCAAAAAACTTAGAGTTCTAACACCCAAAAATGAAACTCAATTCTTACCTTGATCCTGGTTGAGTGACCCTTAGTCAGAACTAGGCTAAACCTTCATGAATTAAGCTCAAACACAGAATTTTCCAGTTGAGTTTCCCTTAGATTTTCTATAGTTTTCTAGGGAGAGAAAAGAGAAGAGAGGAGAAGAGAGAGCATGGGTCGGTTTGGGTCTTTTTCTCTACTACTTTCTGATAACTTAGTCTAATCTTAGCTAATTCGATTAATCCCGAGGCTCGGGGTACTGGAAGCGTCCCCGAGGGCAAAACGGTGAAATTCCCCAATATTCCCGCCTAGGCTTGCTAACCTCAAATATATCTCCATATATTTATTTCCATAACCCGATAGTCTAAATAACCACCCGATATCTAAAATACCCTTGACTTGCCCAAAGTCAACTATTAAGCCCCGTTGTGACTTTTCTCGCTATCTAGATCCCTAGGATCGCCTCAAGTCGCACACTGCAAATCTACCCACATAATAATGTGGTTCTCACAGATATAACATTTAACCACATTTACATTCATATAATCATACAAGCATGCTTATCATATAATCATGTATTAAATCAATAAACTCACACATAAACCAACTATGCTTTCCCGGCGCGCTAATCAAGGCCATTAAGCCATATTAGTGATTTTGGGTTGTTACACAATTTCTTGGGGTTCTAAGAAACAAACCTGTATATCTCATTCCACTATGGAAGTAGAGTTCATAGCTCTAGCTACTCCCGGCAAAGAGGCCGAATGGTTAAGGGATTTGTTGATAGAGATTCCCCTAATCAAAGATAATGTATCTACTATATCGATACATTGTGATAGCCAAGCGACATTGGCTAGAGCATACAGCGGAGTGTATAATGGGAAGTCTAGACATATTAGTCTAAGACATGGATATGTAAGAGAATTGATTCAAAGAGGAGTCATCTCAATATCCTATGTGAGAACAAGTGAAAATATGGCGGATCCTTTCACTAAGCCACTAACGAGGGATTTAGTGGCTGCATCATCTCGAGGGATGGGACTTAAACTCCCTAAAGAGATTCACGATTGATGGTAACCTTTCTCAACAATAGTTATTCAACTAGTGTTAGGTTCAATAGGTAACAACAAGTCAATCAAGTGAATATTAAATGTACTCAAAACAAGTCCCTTCTGAGATATTGAGTACTTGTGTGTTACCAAGTTGAGGGTTAAAACCGAAAGGTTTTTTTAATAGAATTCAGTCTTGAGAAGACAAGTATTTTTGGTAACAAAATACTGTAATAATTCTACCTATATGGACCTAGGGGTGGTGCCGCCTCTCATGAGAATTGGGAGTATTCTCAAGAACGTCCATGAATGGAAAGTGCACATGGCCATTAACGGTGCAAAGCGAGACATAGAGGTCTCAAGTGAACATCGCAAAGGTGTGTGTGTTATCACCGATTTGTTATCATGAAAAGATGGTTCAATGCCTAGTGCAACCAAATTTTCGACAAATTTTGTGATAATTACACTATAGTAAAGTTCCAATTGAAAAACACTTTGCTTTATGCACTAATGCAATGACTCCTATAAGAGAGAGTTCTTATTTAATCAAATGGGGGATATGTATGTTATATTTTGAAATATAATGATTGATTAAATAAGTGTTACAATAGATAACTATTTAATCTAGTGGGTGAATGTTATATTATTTTATAATATAATGTAATATTATATTATATTATAATATAATGTTTTAGATTAAATAAATGTGACAAAGAGTGTCACATATTGTAACATATAATAGAGAGTTACAATATTTAGATATATGAGATGTATCCAAATAATGCAACATATTTGGTGTTACAAATTTGTAACTTCCAAATATTACTCTTTATTGTGTAAATTTGGTGTTACACAATATTGAGATGAATTTCATAAGGCCATATGTGAAATGGCTGTTAGAGATATGATTTTAACCACAATAATGGTGTTTTGGGAGTTACAAAATCATTTGGGAGGGTTTGGAACCGTTTGGAAAAACAGCACATTTTTAAGTGCTGAAAATGGTCAGTGGCCGCGGCCACTGAATGTTGGTGGCCGCGACCAATGGGACAGAGAGTAGTGGTTGCGGCCACTAATGTCTCTGGCCGCGGCCATAGGCCAAAACTGACCATTTTTTTTCTTCAGTTTTTTCAATCTTTGTTGAACGACTCAAAAAACCCAAATAACTCTCAAATCTCATTTTTAATTCCATATTAATCCAATTAAACATTGGTAATAGCCATGGGGGTTGGTGAAATTTGAAATTCAAAGAATGTCTCTAAACTCTATAAATAGGAGGCTATAGCTCACTTGAAAGACACAACATTTCTATCCATTAGAGCACTTGGCTAGAAACACCTTGAGGCTTGATAATTCCAGAAAGCATTTCTAAAATCTGAGAGAGATCCCTTAGTGCTTGAGTTAGGGGGAAATAAGCTTTTGGACAAAGGTTTCAAACCTTGTTCAAGTTGGTGATCCCCAACACTTTTCACTTTGGTTGTGTGAGTGAGAGTATCTTATTCTTTTGTTCTTGTTCTTATTTTCTTCTATTGTTTGTCTTCTTATCATTCTTGTTATATTTACTTGTATCTTTGCTTAAGAGTTGTAATCTCATCTACATCTTTCTTTCTACTACCTCAAGTTTATTTGTATATTTTTGTCAAAAGTTGTATTTTCTATTTCAATTCTCTTCTTCTTCTTCTTCTTCTTTCTCTATATTTATTTGTACTTTCAGTCATTGAGTTGTAACCTTATTTAATCAATCTATATTTATTTATAATATATTGCCTAGAGTTGTAATATTCTTACCTATTTCCATTGAGGCAGTCTATTTTTTCCTAACACCTTACTGGGCTTTCACTTACCCCCTCTTTCCTTTTCACAAGCGAGAATGATTATGTGATGGCATGGCAGGTTATGGATCGTTCCAAGAAGGTATATGTACTCTGTGAGAGGACCACATGGACGATGAAGATCCTAGAATACCGTAGCAAATTTATTTTTATGGAATAATTTTTATGATTTTAATGTTGAGAAATATTTTATAAATTGCATGTATTATTATTATTTTTTGGAAACTCGGATCCGAATCACTTATAAAGTTTAATTTTCTTTAGCATTTAAAATTTTATTCAAAGAATATGTCATAGTTAAAATTAGGGTGTTATACTTTTAGGGCACCAACCCTAAAACTTTTTACTTGCATATCAAATAACCATGCATCATCAAATAATCTTTGCATAAAAAGAATGAAGTAGTCAGTAGATGAGCTCCCCAATCTATCTTAATTGGCCAGAACAATATTAAGATCTCCCATGATTAGCCATGTGCTTGGAAACCTTGATCTCATCTTCACAATTTCTTGCCAGAAATCTTTTTCTCTCTAAAAATTGACGACCCATATGACCTTACTTTTTAACCAACATAACCCCCAATGGCCTTCCGCTGCAATACTTTCTCATTTTCATTCTTCTTCTTTTCATATATATATATATATATATGCACTCTTAATGATTACTGCCCATAGATGGTTACTTTGATATTAACCATTGGATTAAGATCAATGGTTTATATTTATAGTTTTTAATTAAAATTTCTAAAAATAAATTGTGATTTTTTTAAATTTTTATAAGAGTGACCTGATGACATGTCGGTTATATAATTATTAAATTAAAGAATTAAAAAAAATCATATCTAAACATTATAAAGGAAATTTGTATTATAAATAAGCATTATATATTAATAAAAAAATAACTCAAGAATGTTATAGCTGCTACATTCTAGTTTTCAAAAAGAAAAACTGGTTATTTATTTTTTGGGTTTTAAAAAAGATTGACTTTGAATGTCGCCGGCGTTTCTGGGATTCTCGGCTCCGATCTTGCTCTATAGACAGATATGAAAGTCACTGCCACCACCATAGGACACCTTAGGGTCAAGACTTCAAAGCCCAGTGTCGCGCACCTCCCATATTTTTCATTGTGCGGTAATGCTCTCATATACTTTTGTCATATTTTAATCTTCACTATCATCCTTATTTTCATTATTTTTATTTTATCTTTTTTTCTGGGTTATTTTCTTATGATATGTCGAAGATATTGAATATTGATAATGAAATTTCTTTGAGTGTACAATTTTAATCTTCACTATCATCCTCATTTTTATTGGATTTGCAGGCATTATTTCAATTTAGTGATGCAGAGATAGCATCGTTAGCAAGAAATGGCTTGATGGAGGGAGCATATCTAGGTATCATTCTGTGAGATTTGGGAGGTGTCTGAATTACCAGTGCAAGCATTTTGACTATGCAAATTGCAAAAGAAAATTAAGAGCTTAGAAGATTTTTTTTTTGAAGAAATTGAAAGAAACTGAAGAAGAAGAAGGAAAGCTCTATGCTACAATTATGTATTTTGTTTTAGTAAACTTTTGTAAATAGAATTACATATGTTTTATTTGTTATGTGTATTACGTAGATGTTTTGTATACATAAACTAATATTGTAATGTTAAATTGTTATTAGAAAGTATTTATAAAATTTTATTATACCAAAATGTCTACAAATATACATTAAAAAGGAATTTATTTTCTCAAATATCATTTAGTAACATTTTTATAGAATGTCACTAAAAAAAATATTTAATATAAAAAACAAGTATGTAATTCATTATTATTAAAAATTTCGTAATATTTGAAAATAATATTTAATTATTTTTAGTTACATTTTTTCAAATGCCACTAAAAAGAATATAGTTTTGCAACAGTTACAGTTTTGCAACATATTTTAGTTTCTATATATAATTAATATATTTAATATTAGTGTGTGTATTTATATTTATTATTTTAAAATTTTAATTAATGAAAATTATAATTCTATTAGTTTATTCAATACCCTTCGGTAGTTAATGAAAAATTATTATTTTATTTGTTTCCAAAAATAACAATGGTGATTGATATATTTAATAGCTTGTAATATACATTTAAAAAAAATATTCATTAACATATCGTATATAAATATAGTATTTGTTAAAACATCTTTTTGTTATTTTATGTTTTTATTAAAAAATTCAATATATTTTTAATAATAGGTTTTTTCTATAATAAAACATTAAATACTAAAATTTACATAAATGTTTATTTGAAATAAATTATCACCTAATAAACTTTAATGCACACTATATGTCATTTTTATTTGTCTCGTAATAAAATTCATTGGTAGATTAAAAGTTACATTTTTTATTTAATAAGATTACTAATTACAAAATTTGGCTATGATTAGCATTTAAATTTCAAATATTCAATCACCCATTTGTGTATTTATATTCAAAATTCAAAATGAGAAAAATATATTTATTAAAATAATAAATAAATTTCAAAGTTATTAATATTATATGAAAATAATGTAAAAAAAAGCAACAATAACTTTTTGATTTTTTTCAAAACATTTTTATATTATTAGAAATCTATATATATTTTTTAATTGTATTTTGATAAAAAAAATCATATTCGAAATATAAAGAGAAAAAGCTATATTAAGTATCTTATTGAAATATTAACTTTTTGAATTCTCATAAACCAAATATATGTTTTGTTAGGCATAGAACAAAAACCCAAATTGGCATAGAAGAATATTAAGCACACAGTAATCATTTATGCTATGGTGATGAAAGGAGTAAGCTCCCTCGGTCCATCCCCATTTGATATCCACTTTAGATTTTTGTTCATAATTCTTTATAGATATTATCAGACATTTTCTCATAGATTGGAGTGGAGAGAAGATGTCGTCTTTAATGAATTTCCAGAAAAAAGAAACTAGTTATTCAAGATTTATCGGCCTGAATATTAAGCACAAGAGCCAAAGTAGATAATAAACTCTATCAGCCTGAGGACTGACTGCTATGTTGTTTTGCCATCTCACTAAGAGAATATCGGCAGTTCTCAACATTTATCTGAGGCCACAGATTCAGCAGAAAAGAAGTACTTGACTCGAGAAAAAAATGAATCATGAGCAGGGTCGTATGGATCATCCTTGGATGGGATCTCAAGTATGGCTGGGATAGGTGTATTGTAGTTGTCCACTAGGAACCTTATCATGTTTGTGACCTGTTTTAAAAAGTAAAAAATTAATCTCTCAAATTAATCTTTCAGAATCATGAATGTTTTTAATGGATAATAGTCTCTCAAATTTATATAAACATAATATAATGGTCTCAATATTAGTATTACATTTGATCACACATCAGAGAGATTAAAAAAACAATATGGACTTACATATTGGCTAATTAAAATTATGTCAATTTCTATATAAAGATTAAAATTTATATATAAAGATTAATTATGATAAAAAAAAATAACTAAATTAATCAAAATGACATGTTGATGACTTGCTATACCAAGTCATCATATTGCCACATCACCATAATTATTAGTACCCATCTATGGGTAGTAACCATTGAGAAGTCTTCCATATATATATATATATGAAAGACTTTTTAATTGTTACTACTTATAGATGAATACTAACAATTATGATGATGTGCTAATATAGTAACTTGGTATAGTACGTCATCAATATGTAGATACTATTTTTCTACATTAATTTCAAATTTAGTTTTTTTTTTGTCATAATTAATGTTGTTCCAACCAATGACAGACACTAGTTATATTTGGAAATTGACATGCATTTGAAAAATGAAAAATTTACAATATTATATTGTCATAATAAATACACATTTTTCATCAGGTAACATTTCCAAAAATTTGAAAAAAATCAAATTTATTCTTAGAAATATTAATTAACAACTATAAATATGGACTATTAATCTTAATCCAATGGTTAATATTAAAGTAACCATCTATGGGTAGTAACCGTTAAGAGTGCATGTGTATATATGAGTAATGATATGCGCACCCAAAATGTACGAGTAATTATTCTCTAAAAATCAATTTCCTTTTTGCATGATTTTTTTAAAATATATTTATTTTTATATTAAATTTTTATTTTTATTTAAAATCTAAAAATTATTTTTTAGAATGCATTAGTCAAACATCTCATGTAGGGATTTAAAGTTTAAAGTTTAGATTAAATTTAATTTTTTTTATTATAAATATTTTTATTGGAGTTGTAATTTGTCTTTTGTTTTGTTTAATTAACTAATTTATAAAAGTATGCATATTTTAATCATAATGATTTTTAACCAAAATTGAGCCCAAATGATTATTTTAAATGTTTGACAAAACAAGAGGTGTAAAAATTATTTTTGAAACCGTGGGTTTAAACGGATATTAAGAGAAAATATATGGACCAAAATAATATATATTTTTTTATAATTACATAAGGATATTTGTATTAATATATACAAATAATTGTTTTTTTGACAAAATTATACTTATAAATAACTGAATAATTATAATAGTGGATTTAGAAAAAGGAAAAAAAAAGGATAGAGGAAAAGGTGCCAATATACCTTATTTCCAAAAGTATGAGTTTCGGAACTAACATTTGATTTACACATTAATTTAACAACTTCGAGGTTAAATTAAATTAAAAACAAAAAGGAAATTGCAAGGTCAAATGCAACTTCGTAAAAACTACAAGTAAAAAAGTTGAATTACCAAAGTTTGAAGGTTTATATCACTTGAAGTACCTAATTTTTTTTAAAAGTATATTTTGTATTACTTAATATTTCAAACTTATTAAATGTGTATCACATAAATTATTTTAGTTATAAAATGATTATTAGAATGTACAACAAAAAGTGATTTATTACCTAATTAATTACAAAAAAATTAATTGAATTATAAAATTTTTTTGCTGGATCATATATTGATTTTTGTTGTGCATTTTAAAAATTAATTTCTAATAAAAAAAACTTATATAGTCATAAATAATACAAAATAAAATTTAGGCACATGAGTGATATTTTTAGAAAAAATAAAGACCTCTACTAAAAGCTAAGTTTGGGAGCAGTCCCTAAAAAAAATGTTTGGGAGAGCACAAGTGTAAAACCCAAATCGTTCCTTGAATAATACGTGGCAGTCAATGATTGGACAACAGGGATGCATATCCAGTGAGAGAAAGTAAAGAAAAGAAAAAGATTGGCTGGCTCTCTTCTCAACTCACTGGAAAATTGAAAATGACTGTAAAAAACAGAGAAAAAAAACCACTTCTCTTTATATGTATTAAGCATTTAAGTCACCATGAAGTGAAATCCCCCGTAGATTATCCTACGCCATTATATAAAGATCTTCCCAAAAGTAGCCAATTGCCCATATGCCATGACAACAGCTCTTCAATTCTCCATCAATTTTTCACCTTGCCAATTGAGTACCTTGCATGGTGACACATACAGAAAGCCCATTACTTTCAGAGCCACAAAAGTTTGTACTTTACATCATAGCAAGTTTAAATTGAGAGTTTATAGGGAGAAATGGTCTTTCTCGGTAGAAAAAAGGTGGGAAGATGGGATTTTTCTGAGGAAGAAGAAGAAGAAGAAGAGGGAAGTTCTGGTGAGGTTTAATGAGGATTTTGGTTTAAATGGTGGTGGGAGTGGTGGAGGTGGCGGTGGCGGTGGGAGAGACGATGGTGCCACTGCTAGAATTCTGGGTAATTTAGCTTTGGCTATTGGATTAACCTATCTTTCAATGACTGGACAACTTGGTTGGCTATTTGATACAATTGTTTCCATTGGGGTACTCTTTTTTGTTCTTGCCTTTAAGCTGTTTGATTATTTGACTCTGAATGATTACTTAATCTTGTTTTTCTTTGTTTTGAATAAAATAGTCACTTATTTAAATTTTTCCTTCCATCTTCAGCTTCTTGCAGTTGTTGTACCCATAGTTGGTATTGGAGGTTTGCTCTGGTGGGCAGGACGGGATATAGTTCAGGACACTGTAAGGCCCTTTCTATGTCTTTTTTTCGTTAAACTAATCTAAAAAAATTTGGCTGTGAAATTATGTTTGTAAGTGATATGAAACTTGTACATTCTTAATCTATATTTTCTTGCCTAATTAATTGGTTTACTACTTGGTCAATTTGCAGTGCCCAAACTGTGGAAATGAGTTTCGAATCTTCAAGTAAGACTTGTTTGCAGCCTTCTATTCCTGTACATCTCATCTATGAAACTATTCGTGAATTGACTTCTATTGTGTTTTTTACAGGTCTACTATGAAAAGTGATTTGCAGTTTTGCCCTTTCTGCACCCAACCTTTCTCCAGTTAGAGCTTATTCTTGACCCTTTTGCCTCTTTGCATTCCAAATTTTTAGTTCATCACTCTTTCTATTAGACTGTAGATGTAATTGGCAACTTGTAATATTGCTAGCTAGTTTACCATAATGTTCCCCTTGTGTCTCTATGCTATCTTTGCCCAACTTCCTATGATCTCTGTTCCAGCTATTATCATAATTGGCTAGAATAAGTTATTTAAACATGTAGTCAAGTTTTTCCTTTCAGATTAAGCTACAAGTCTTCTGATGTATTTTCATTTCATCTTTCAGTTGTGGATAATAAATTTGTAAGGGATTCTGTCAAGTTCTCCAACCAGTCTACAACATTTGGAGAGGCTTTCAGTGATTTCACCCGTTCGAGAAAAGGTTATCCCACTGAATTTCATTTTTTTATACACATAAATATAATTTTTTTCCTTGTAACTTTTCACTGTATTTTATTGAGAACATCTTCCTTCATTGATATATGCACACACAAAATTGATCCCCTGACTGATGTATAGAACATCTTCCTTCATTGAATTGCTATTGGTGAATTTCCCCAATATTGCAGAAAAAAAGTATTCATCCAAGGCAGTAGTTGATGTAGAAGCAGAAATTAAAGATGCAGACTGAGACTTTGTAGTCTAATTACCATCTGGTATGTTGTAAATTTCATTGAATAAAGTGTACATGCATAAACATGTTTTTAACATCTTATGGTTGTAGTCAGACCCGAAGACGGTCTTTTACTTCATATATTTTTCTGATGTACATTAAAATAGAGAATACATAGACAATCTTTTTCTTCACATGTTTTCCTGATTTACATTAAAACAGAGAATCGGAATAGTAATAAGAATAAAATATAATTTCATTGAATAAAGTGTTAATGCATAAACATGTTTTTAACATCTTATGGTTGTAGTCAGACCTCTTTTTCTTCACATGTTTTCCTGATTTACATTAAAACAGAGAATAGGAATAGTAATAAGAATAAAATATACTTTAATACGAGAAAAGTTAATAAAAGAAATTTCTATGTGCAATAGAATGATCTTTCCTCTCAAAGGGAGGAATAATTGTTACCAAAATGATAAAAGTCTTTCCAATACATTGAAATTAAAGGAAATGTATATCTTTTTTTCCAACCAAACGGATATTATTCGTTTCATGGATTTGAAGGTCATTTTGTTTCATACATTAAATTAGTTATGGATTCATTTGATTTATGCAGTTGTTCATTAAATTGCTTTAGAGATTTGTAAACACAATGAATGCTCATATAACATCTAATGTAGCGATTAAATTTTTTATTTCCCTTGTACCATTAGACAAGTTTCCTTATGTTCCCCTCAATATTTCCTGTCTAAGATGATGATTCTCTTGTGCAGATATGTAAATTTAAAGTGGAGATAGCCTTAGTGGACAAGCCCTATTGAGCCAGACTTTAAGAATTAAAATGGTTTCAAAGTCACAAGTAAGTGAGAAGCTAAGTTTGATAAGAAAGAAAATTGAACCTTACATAGCTTTAGTCGATTCAGCAAAGAAAAAAAAACATCGCTTTAGTCGACCAGATGGCTATTTACAGTCTCTTTTACTGATATTCTATTATTTTGTATTTATAATTTTGAGCTATGGTAAGGAAAGATATGACATTAGTATAGTATGCATTGTTAAATAAAGGTTTCTTGGTTACATATGACTAAACTCACTGGCAGTTGCCTATGAAATAAATAGTCCTCAACCAAAAGTGGATCAACCATTTACACTTTATATATAAAGGCAAGCCTCAAGTGATTAGTAACTATTAAGACAATAATTATTGCAAGAGAGAATGGAATGAAATAGAGACTAATTATTAATGAACTTATCATTCAAACCAGATAATGTATTCAACTAAATATTTATTTTATACAAGCCTAAGATGCTGCTGAACATAGAAAATCCACTATATTACAACAGTACTGAGCCAACTATTGGATCAGCCTTAAAACTAGTGTGATGGTTCTCCAACTTTCTGCAAGAAAAGGTTATGATCATCTGAGAATTGGCTTTTACGTTTACTTAAATATATGAAATAAATAGTAGAAAACAAATTTTCTGAATAATATCCAAAAATATGATGATACAATCATAGGTTCGAATATGATTTTTCATATACACACCGAGGAAGAGAGCAGCAGCTAATAAAACTAAAAGTAAAGCATGCATAGCTTATAAATTGCTATCCAACCACTCTATCATATTGGTCACTTACCATCTCATATATATTATCACCATGCTAAAAAGAAGACATAAAAAACTGGTCATAATTTTAAATTTAGTAAACCAAACTAAACCTACCTCATCTTTCTTGTCTTTGTCCTTGTCTCCAATATAATACTGGTATCCAAGTATCCCCCACGCAGTTAATGTCATTATAACAAACTGCAAATGAGAAGGTTCAATTTTATTGTATCACTCTGTTTTAAACCAAACCAAACTCTTTAATTAGCTCGTTTTGCAAACAATTTTGAAAAATTCAATTTCTCTTTTAAACCATCACCATCACCAACACAACAACAATTGTTATATAACACGAAACAAAACTATAATCACAACAACCTTCCCAATGATTAGTATGCCTTCTTTATTTCTTTTTTCATTTAAAAAAAAAAAAAACTTACAGGTTCTCTTCTCCATCTTGATGGGTTCATTGGGTCTTCCCAAAAGTTCACCTTGGAAGGTCCGTGATGCTCTGTAGCACATTCAATCATGAGTGATTAAACGTTAAATATATTTAAATCAATCAGATTATGAATAGAAAATATTGGACTTAAAGTTAGAGTAAGGGATATTAGTATTTACCAGCACCGCCGGCTAGGGCACGTTGATGGAGAAGAGTAGCTGTCTGAGTGGTCGAGGCCGCCAGTTTAGGAATGGAGAGCCGAATCATATTCGCCGTAGTACGAACCGCCATTGTTTGGTGTTAGAGAGAGACAGGGAGCAGGGTCTTACAACTTACAAGTGAGGCAGATATACGTGTTCACAAATCAAAAAACAAATATTTGTAGAATCATCCATAGCAACAAAAATGTTTAAAGAATAATGTTTTAACATTCTAGAATATGTTTCCATACGATGTCGTTTCATGCGCAATTAGCAAAATCAAATTGATCCAATTTTTTGCACTTATTAATACCATTATATATTTTATTTTTATTTATTATTTTACTGAGAAAGACTTATTTACATGATTGCTTGTTGGTGTATGGCCACTAGGCTCTAATCTTTTTGTTTGTTTCGACTCTAGAGCAATAAAATCAATAATGTTAAAAATTTTGTTAAAAAAATGATATGCAATAAAATCAAATTCAATTTGGTCACTATCCTTTATGTATTGACAAATTAGTCCCTGACCTTCTTATTTTAATATATATTTGAAAATTATCACAATATAAACAAAACTAGAAAATTAAATAAGAACTAAAAAAAATATTATACATGTTAAATTAATAAAAAAATATATGTAGATTTATTTTTAGACTTAGAATATTGAGAGTAGTATTAAAAACTAATTTTAAGAAAAAATTGTAAAAAAATCGAGTAAGAATTTAAAAAATTCTACGAAGTTTAGACTAAAAAAGAAATTTTTTAATTATATACATCTTTAATAATTTTATGATATTATATTTGAACTAAATATGATTGATAATGTGATTGTAACACACAAAAAATAATAAAAGTTCAAATTATGACATTACTTATTGTTAGTTTAAACTTCATAATTTTTTTTTATTCGTATTCAATTATTTTCTTTATTTTTTATATTCTACCTCTTAGGTTTTTAATTTTAAAATAAATTTATATCTTTTATTCTTATTTAACTATTTCTCTACTTTATATATATATTTATTTTATTTTAATAACATTTTTAACATTAAAGGCGTAGAATATATTACAAATAGGAAGATTGATGACCAATTTGCTAAACACTCAAAGGATGAGGATTTAGCCATATTTAATCTTATTTGTTGCCGATTATTGTAATGAAACTTTGACAAAAGTTAATTCTAGGGATGTATTTTTAATAAAAGACAAATAGTATCCCCCGACGAACTATTACAATTGTAGAGTTTTGCCATGGAAATATTTTTTTTTATATTCCCTCGAACTATAGCAACTATTACAAATGTGCCCCTTCGGTTGCATTTCGTTCATAGTTTTAAACAGTTTGCGGAGCATTGATGTGATAATAATATGACGCAATTCAAGAATCTAGACGAAAAATACATATATATATAATGGTCTAATGACAAATTTTGAAAATATGCATATGCATTCTTAAAGCTAATGTTTGTATATTTAGCACCAATAAACTCGATTTTGACTAGCTTAAGTTAGTTAAATAGACCCTCGTACTGCAACTATACATGTGGCCCGTGACCACATCAGTAAACCAAATACAATAGAAGGGGCATATTTGCTGTTATCCCAAAAATTGACATATCAGACATGACATTAAGCTTGGACACGTGGAATAGATTGGGTAGACCCCCCGACAGGCTGATCGGTGTATACCTGCAGGGTATACGACAAGTTACTACTTGACATACTATCACAGAGGCCCAACTGGTCGGAGTACACTTGTCAAATGAATGACAGTCATTGCTCGGCACGCTTACCAGGAGAGTGCCTGGTCGGTTTGACAGATAGGTAAACCTGGTCGGCTAAAAGCAGTTACACTCACTGTTAACAGTCTGCAAGAATCACCCAACCACCCGCAAAGAGCGCCTAACAACCCTAAAAACTGTGTCAAGGCTCCTAAAGAATAGGACAGTAACTACATGCGAGAAGAAAGGGATATTTCCTCATCAGTTATTCTCAGGTGCAAACCTTGGATGAGAAAGACAGTATAAATACAAACTCTCCACCACTGTGGAGGGGGTTCAGGAAAATAGCCTAGCGACTAGCACCAGAAATATACCGAGCAGCTTGGCTTGGTACTTAGCAGCGATTCTGTCATACTGTATTGTCTTTTACACATAGAAATCAACTTGTAATCCCTTGTGATCTTGTGTAAACCTTCAAGATTAATACAAATCTAAGAGGACATAGGTCATTACCAATCTTTGGGGCTGAATCTCAATAAATCCTAGTGTTCTCTATTATGTATTGTTCATTATAATTAGGTTCTTGGTTCATTTATTGTTCATTGACTGTCTAATTGAAAGATCTCTAATTAATTATTTGACTTCGCGTCAATTGGCTAAAAAACAAGTCAGCTTCACACCCTCAAGCAAATAGGCAGGTTAAAGTAGTTAACAAAACTCTCAAAGACACTTTGAAGAAGCGTCTAGAACTGGCTAAACGAAACTAGCCTGAGAAATTGCCTAAGGTACTCTGGTCATATAGGACTACCGAGTGAATAACTACTGGTGATACCCCATTTGCACTCACGTATGGGTATGATGCAATGCTACCAGTCGAGATGACTCCACCTTCTCACAGACGTACAGTGTACGAACAAGATCGTAACCACCAATTGCTAGTCGAGTCCTTAGACCAGATTAAAAAAACACACGAAAAGTCCAACATACGCCTGGCTTTCCACCAGCAAAAAGTTGCTTGGTACTTCAATTCTAGAGTTAAGGAACGAAAGTTTGATGTGGGAGATCTAGTCCTACAAAGAATATTCCCAGAAACTTGAGATGCCTCACTAGGAGTGTTAAGGCCAAGTTGGGAATGTCCTTACCATGCCACAGGGATAGTATCGCCCAACACGTACAAGCTAGCACGGTATGACCAAGATCTCCACTTAGTACCTGTCCCCCGGTACTGGAATGGGGAACACCTAAGGAAGTACTACCAATAAAGATTACTTTTAAGTGATCATTGACTGACCGGTACAGGCACGAACTGCCCATACCACCGACCAACTCAAGTTAGCTATATTAATTATGCACAGGCACAATTTGCCCATTTATTGTAATAATTAATATTTATGAATGTAAGCTACATTGTAGCGACGCAACTTGTATGGTTAACTTTTAATCAATAAGACACTATTTTTGTCCATTTGTACAAGCCTTATTTTTACTATGATTATCTTGCTAATTAGTGATTTATTTCACGGATTGTTGGTAGTGTATGAAACCTTTTGTAGGTTTTGATGAACCCAAGTACCCCTGAATAGGTTATTACAAAAAACTCTGGTCAGTTAGCAAGTGACTAAGAGGATAACCCAAGATTTATGAATCCTGCTCGGTCACTTGGGGACACCATAGTCATACATGGACAAGCAGAGAGAAAAGCGCGTAATAAAAATAACTTTGAAACATTAATTTTTATTAATGTTAAAGTGCTTGCGCATTGCTCGGTATGTACCAAGCAACAAAATGAGCCATAAAATAATTTCTGTAGAAAGGGTTGAACAGTTTTTGTTGACAACTCATTCAAAAAAATTGAGCAGCACCGATTCATAGAGTCGCACAGCTCCAAAAATAGTATACGTCAAGTAGCAAGAAAAAATAAAAGCACGAGCGGATATATAACTAAAATGAGAAGCATTTTATAAAAAGGTAAAATATTGCTCGAGATTAAAAGCTGCTCGGCTCAGCCATTTTTGTCTTTGCAACAATAAAAAAATAACAAGTAAAGTTTATTAAGAGCCCTGGATTTGTTG
Source organism: Humulus lupulus (assembly GCF_963169125.1). Lineage (NCBI taxonomy): Eukaryota > Viridiplantae > Streptophyta > Magnoliopsida > Rosales > Cannabaceae > Humulus > Humulus lupulus. The sequence goes on along the minus strand of NC_084798.1, from coordinate 156,047,957 downwards.
GTCAGACTCGGCAGCAAGGGTTTTGGCAAGGAAGCTGCTAGACTAGTCAGCAGGGGTCGAAGCCTCAGTTAAAGCACTCAGACTAGAGGGAAAGATATCTTTTTTTAGGGGCCGTGATAATCGACTCGGTGGATAGCACAACAGATTCTTGCTCGGAGGCTAGAGGCTGCTCGGCATGGACAACCGGGGCCTCGTTCTTCTCCCGCTCAGCGTAGTAGTGCATAAGCTCATCATAGGCCTCTCCCAAATAACTAAAGTCCGCCGTCTTGTTGCGAACCCAAAAATCATAAAAGGTGCTCATACCAAAGTCCTCCAAAGCTTTAGCATTAGCGACCTTGTCAATTTTCTCTTTCTCAAGAGCCTTTGTCAGCTTATCTTTTTCCTCCTGAGCGGCCCTCCCATTAGCAACATTCTTCTCCTTTAACTCCTCAATCCTTCTCTCCAACTGGATAATGTCGAGATTCCTCTGCTCGACAGCAGATTTGAGCCCCTCGTTTTCCTTAGTAATCTGCTCAGCGACCTATTGAAGATTCTGGAATTGTTCGGTCAGTCGGGTAGCTTGAGAGGTTTTATCCTCAGACTCTTTCACTAAGTCGATCACATGTTTACTCACCCCCTTGGATCAGAAATGAGCATAGCTAAGAGCCAGCATACCCTGAAATATGAAATGAAGAAATTCAGAACAAGTAACAAAAGAGAAAGACCAGTCAGAGATCGAGCAAACCCATTACTTACCTTGGTAACATCCTGAAAAGTGGTGCTAGTAATGAAGTTAAGAGATTTGCTACTAAGGGTATCCATGAATTCAGTTTGGGAGGTAGACACCCTTTTTATAAGTCCTTGGTAAATGGCAAGGGCTTTCTTCAAAGGCCCGTGGACCTCCTCAGCAGGATCCTCAAAAGTGCATTCTGGAGCTTTGCTTAGGCTGGTCAACTCTGGTGCAGTGGCCGTACAGGTAACTTCCTCAGTAGAGAGTCCTTTGCCTTTGCTCAATTTGCACGATGGGGTGGCCGCCAATTTATGAGAAGAAGCCTTATCAGGGGTCTTCTCGACCCACTCGGTAGCTCCAGCATGAGGGTCAACTTACTGACGCTTGGCCGGGGGAACCTCACTGCTAGGACCACTTGTATGCTTTTGGGCAAACTTCTTGAAAAATACGGATGACATATTTGCAAAATGAAAGCAAAGGATTAGTAAATGTGCCGAGCAGAGTCAGAGCAAGAAAAAACAAAAAAATCATCATCATTAAGAAAAAAGTCAAAGTAAGTTGTGAGAAGAGAGTCAGACCACCCTCTTCGACTCCCCCCGAGCAGTCGACTGCCTCGAGCGGAAGACCCCCATCACTCTTGATGATTCTGAGTCTATATGCTCTACTGCAGCCTCATTTCCTTTTCCAGGCTGGCGGGTGGCAACAATTTTGGGAGAGCCATGCTCGACAGGCTCCTTAATGACAACTCCAGCCGAACTCCTGGTTTAGTGAGCCACGCAGGGTTTGGACGAAGAGATTGATGCTCTGGCTTACTTCTTACTAGGTGGTGGGCTGGGCGATTTAATGTTGGATGGAGGTTTCCTAGGCGACTGCCTGGTAGGGGTGGCACCCTTGGCCCTTGTCTTGGGATCGAGGTAGAGCCCAGCAGATACAAGTCTTTATGCGGTGGTCAAGGCTACAAGATCTTTGTAGCAAGGATCCATAGCAGCTAGTTATTTGGCTCTTATCTCCATTTCTCTGGTGGGGGCCGACCAGCTAAAGAGGCCATTGCGAAGGAAGGACAGGTGATTAGTAGCGTTGTTCTCTGTGATAAAGTATTGGCTAGCGTACTCCCCAACCTTGGAGATACCTTCTGTATTCGATAGGTAAATGTTGGAGTCTCGGTGGCTAAAGTAAAAATACCCCGACTTGCCTTGTCGAGGACTAGATTTAAGGTCAAAGAGATAATTTATCTCGTGTGAAGTTGGCACTAGCCAGTTTAAGGATTGATATAAAACATAGAGGGCTGGAAGGAACCGGATGCCCTTAGGACTAATTTGGGCAGGGCAAAGCCCGAAATAATCTGCCACACTGCAGAAGTATGGCAGAAGTGGAAGGGTGGCGCCTGCGTTAATATGAAATCTACTATAGGTGCAGAATTGGGCTCTGGGGTGCTCGGTACTTTGTACAACAGTAGGTTTGAGGATGGAAACATCTCTGAGATTGAAATGCTATTTGATGTTCTGCAACTGTTTGTTAGAAATAGTGCTAGTAGGAGCTACATATAGGGGGGCATCCTTTGTCTCTGATGCAGGGTTAAGGATAGCCTCGATATAGATCTTCGTGGCCCTTCTTGCCTTGAGGAGCTCAGCTCTTCCTCAGCGGGTGGGACCCCCTGCGTAACCCCAGTGGTGGCACGACACGCCATGTGGGGGTCTTCTTCCTCTGGACCGCGGTTAGTTTGCTTGATGCGGGCCATCAGTTGTTCCAAATGATATGTTACAACGCGGTTTGATGGTCACCTCCCCTCTGTGTATACAGGAAAAAGGGAAAGGTGAGGCAAGAACACCGAACGGTGCTGGTCGATAGGGATTCATAAGTTATACTGACCAGCCCAAAACAAACATGGGATAGCATGCTGAACAGAGGGTAGATCGGATTAAAAACAAGTGAACCCAAGAAAGCGGAGGGTTTTCCCCAAAACATTTTTTGAGTGCTGTTCTTCATGTTCTTCAAGAACATCGAACGTAAATCAACAAAAAATGGATGTTAAAACCCAATTTTTACAAAATCAGAGGTTCAAAAAGGTACCCAGGCCGAGTGCCACTCAAAATATTCATCTATTTATATATTCAAGCAATATGCATTCAAGAAATCTAGGGATTCATCAAAAAAATTACTCACAGTCACAATGAAAAAATGCAAAGAAAAAAGAAATCATTTTGCATGAGTTACATGAATAACAAAAGGGAAAATGGAAGACTTATTGGTAGAAAGCGGCTAGAACAAGCGCGGTATGAAGAGCCTCGGTAAAGCACGACTGAGCGATGGTCAGTGTAGGAGTTTGAAGATTCAAAGAGCTCTGAGTATGGGTAATTTCTAGAAAAGGGAGAGTGTAAAGTGATGCAAGGGAAGGGGAAGATTATTTATGAGCCAGGTGCAACACCTTCTCTCCTCTCACAACATTGATGAGCCGTCCCTTCAACTGTTGTAGGCATTCCTCCCTAGACACATCAGCACATCTTTCCAATCACTCTTCCTTAGCTGCTGTTTACCGAGTTTTTCGGAAACGAATACAAACAGAATAATAAAAAGATAAGAACTGTAGAAATGCTGAAATGTAACTAAACAAACAGTGTTTTTACGTGGTTCAGGCGTTAACAAGCCCTAGTCCACGAGTCGATGTTATTATACTTGGAAAAGGTTACAGTAAGATGGCTGGTGCACAAGAACTTCACACACTCACAGTGTTTCTCTCGGGTTCTCTTGAAGAAGATGAAGCTAGAGAGATTTTAGTAGAGTTTTTGCTATGTGATCTGTTGGTCGTCCCTCTTCTTGTAAAATGAAGGGGTCTTTATAGCTAGGGTTTCGGATTAGGGTTTTTCTCTACGTACATGAGTCTTAATTACACCAGCCATAAATAGGGATACAATTACTGTAGTAGCATGGCTACAAGACTCTATGTGGGTATATTTACGTGAAAGTATGGGGAACACACAAAGTCAGCCGTCTTTTCCAAGTTGTCAGCAGAACAGTAGGCGAAAAGGTACCCTTAGGCGTGCTGGGATGTGTGCGGCTTTGACCTGACGGGCGTGTCAGGCGGGATCCTGTGTCAGGCGGATATCATTCCAAATATGCCTCCTCCAGGACTCGACCGTTTGGCTTTGTTCCGTGCGAGGCACGGAACTGCTTCCGCGGAGACCACTCGAAGAGCTTCTCCTGGAAGGGGCTTCCCCGAAGGATACCCCTTCGGGAGTCCGGGAGAGTTGACGAGTTTCCGTGTTGTGTTTGCTTGGAAGAGTAATCCGGACACTAAACGGGAGAGGCGAAGCCTTTCTGTTCATCCGCGAGCTCTGGTCACCTACCCTGAAAGACATCGATAATTCTGCTTCCCCGAGGACATCAATCTAAACGCTATCCGGAAATCTGGATAACAGCTGCCAAGCACGACAGCAACTTTTTGGTAACTGTACGATACAATAAGTGGGGGACTATTATTGCGCTTTATGGTTCCAGAAAGAGGCGGGAAAAACTGAAAGGTCGATTCTTGGAAATACTAAGGCTATTAACTACACCAGCTATTACACTACGTAGCAAGGGGTGTGTACCCCCGACCAGGCTGGAGGGTATAGTCCCCAGAGAGAAAGTTTCCATGCTGCTTAACACCATTGCAAACTTGGGGGGAAAATGTTATCCCAAAAATTGACATATCTGACGTGGCATTAATCTTGGACATGTGGAATAGACTGGGCAGCCCCCCGATAGGCTGATCGGTGTATACCTACAGGGTGTAAGACAACTTACTACTCAACATACTATCACAGAGGCCCAGCTGGTCAAAGCACATTTGTCAAATTAATAACAGTCATTGCTCGGTACGCTTGCCAGGAGAGTGGCTAGTCGGTTTGATAGACAGGTAAACCTGGTCAGCTAAAAGTAGTTACACTCACTGTTAACAGTCCGCAGGAATCACCCAACCACCTGCAAAGAGCGCCTAACAGCCCTAAAATCTTGGTCAAGGCTCCTAAAGAATATGACAACAACTACCTAAGAAGAAAGGGATATTTCCCCATCAGTTATACTCAGGTGCAACCCTTATACGAGAGGGACAATATAAATACAAACTCTCCACCACAGTGGAGGGGGTTCAAGAAAATAGTCTACTGACCAGCACTAGAAATATACCGAGTAGCTTGGCTTGGTACTTAGCAGCGATTCTATCATACTGTATTGTCTTTCACACATAGAAATCCACTTGCAATCCTTTGTGATCTTGTGTAAACCTTCAAGATTAATACAAATCTAAGAGGATGTATGTCATTACCAATCTTTGGAGTGGTATCTCTATAAATCCTAGTGTTCTCTATTATTTATTGCTCATTATAATTAGGTTATTGGCTCATTTATTATTCATTGATTGTCTAATTCAAAGCTCTCTAATTAATTTTTTGACTCTGCGTCAATTTGCTAAAAAACCAGTCAACATTTGCAATGGTTGTTATAGTTCCGGAGAAGTTTTAGAAGGTGAATCTTTACAAAGGTCATATAGTTCGTAAGGGAGGTAATCCTATTTATCCTTTAATAAAATGGGAAGGTTCGGGAAAAATTTGTAAAAATAAAGAAAGATAGAGACCAACTGGTCAACACACAAAAGATGAAGGCCAACGTGTTTATCCATAAATCAGTTGCTGATGATGTGGCAAGGATTTTTGACACGTGGCAGACACGTAGCAGAGATATGGCTCGCCTATCAACCAACATTATTTCTGCACGACGAGATCAAGTTCTATGTACGACCAGCCTGGTCGTATATTCGTTCATTTATGTAAAAATCTGTACAGTTGTGATGATATCTGAGAATATCTCTTCATTATGACTTGCAGATCCGATCATTAAGGATAGATATTATTTCCTAATTCATGTAACCCTTCCTGAGCCTATAAATACACAAGAGATAGCTCAAGGAAGGGGATCGATCTTTTTTGCTTAGAGAATTACATTACTATTATCCATCATTGTATTGTTTTCTTCTTCTAAGGACCGTGAAACTCAAGAACCCTTGTTCTTTGATTACACCTTGGGAGCTCAATATTAATAATAGTATCAAGTGGACGTAGGTCATTACCAATTACTGGGGCCGAACCACTATAAATCACTGTGTTCTTTATCTTTCTATTAGATTATTTTCAAGCTCTATATCATTTTATTGTCGTTTCCTAGACTCCGTGTCGTTGACCAAAATCACGGTCAACACAACGATACAAGTAAGTTATTGGGAAATTACAATATATATGGTTTCAAATTGTTCTTTTTTATAAAAATAGGCTATATATATTTTACAATAAAACTAGGAAAATTTACATTTGTCTTATGCAACAAGTTATTTCAAAAACAGAAAATTTATGTATGTACTATAATATGTAATTAAGGGTTCTACACTTTGAACCATGAAAAAATTGTTTTTGAAATAGGAGAAAAAATGAAAATAAACTCGGAAAACAGAGTTTCCTCTTTGACTGAAAATCAGTTTGCTAGTTTGAGGAACTAGTTTGCCGATTGATGTCCATATTTAGATTCCAAATTTCGTGAGTACGATTCTAACGACTCTATTTTGATTTTTCCTATAAATAGACTTATTTCTAAGCTTTCTATAGACCTTAACTCATTTATATATCATAGTATTAAGCTATTCAAATTGTTCTAAGTTCCTACAAAGTGCAAATCACATCTAAACACTTTTCACACTTGAGCCAAATTTGTGAATAATAACTTCTCTGTGTGTGGGCATTTGTCTCTAGGTTTTTACTTTTTATTTTATCATCTTTAGAGAGAGTGCAAATTATTGTACTTCAACTTTCTATCATCTTTGTAAAAGTTAGTTTGACACTACAACTGTCCGACTGATAAGAGCATTTTAGATTATATATTCTTAGTTCATTCTAACTTAGATAAAATTGATTCTTAGTGTTTCTAGAGCTTTTATCTTCGTCTTTTTTGAGTTTTTTATTTTTAGGCTAGAATGCATTTTATGAGAAGTAAATTGAAAAAATTCATCCAGTTCGTGGATAGATGATTAATGGGAGACAAGAAAACTCAAGAAAATTAAGTTTATAAGATGTTCAAAAGTGTATGGAGTTCCTGAACTTGAGACTCGAGGCTGGAGCAGAGGAAAACCTAGGCTACAACCTAGGAATTAAAGAGAATCAAAATTGCATTTAGGCCACAACGATGACTATTCTAGGCCGAGGCCTAGGAGATTTCTAGGCATTGAGGCTGCGGAGGTGAAGACTGTAGGTCGTGACCTACTCTTGTGTTTTGATGCGATTAAGTGTTGAGACCGCGACAGTGAATATACTAGGCCGCAACCTATGACATTTTTCAGATTTAAAATTTTACTTTTAAATGTAATTAAAGAGGGACTATAATCACATAATTGTTTAAAACTCTAGGTTTTTGCGATATATTGCAATTAAGGGTAATGTCAAATGTGTCTTTAATTGTGATGAAGAATATAACATAGGTTAAATGATTCACACACTTGTTGGGTTTATTGCTTATATTAACTCATCTCCATAGAAATTAATGCTTTTACTAGATTAAATCTAAGGTGTTTTCCCATTAGGTTGTTTAGTAAAAAGAATTTATTAAAAGCGCTTCACTTTAATAAAGTATATTAGGGAGATTTAAGATAATGTCTGCTTATGTGTTATTTGCAGTATTAATAATTTGATTTGGAATAGAGAATAATAGTATTCATTGTCATTCTTGAATGCTTGTTGAAGGTGGAGAATCGACTCTTAACTATTTATTAAAATTGCTATAATCAGTAAAATTACCTTGTTCATTATTTTATGTTATTTTTAGATTTTCAAAGTTTGAAGATCCCCTTTTTAATTCTTGTTTCTAATTTCAAATAATAAATTGAATATTAATCCTCGTGGGTTTGATCTTTATTTATAGCTATACTGAAGTAGTTGGTAAAATTAGAAAGAAAAATATTATTAAATTTGGTACGGCATATGACACGCATCAAGTTTTTGATGCTGTTGCCGGAGACTATTTTAATTCAATTTATTATTCATACTGATTTTATATCTTACTAACTAATTCTTTGCTATTGACATGTCAGACGTATATATCTGATGACAATACTTAAGGAAAACTACAAGCGATAGAGAAATATCTTGAGACATCGTGGTCTCGCTCTTCACACACTATCATTGATAATCCACTCATTAAACATTCAGCAAAAAGAGTCAATCCTATACAAGTGTCATTACCATCTACCAATGACTCTGACTCAAATTCTTCAATTAAATCTCATGTAGCATTGGCTTAGAATAAGACAATGAAAGACTTGGCGACGCCCAATGTGTTGGGAATTGTGCCCTTAAAGAAATTGTAGTTGACAATGATTTTAATGAAATGAATAAATGAATTGAATTATTGTGCATATGTAGCTTATGTAATATATTATTGTTAATAATATTAAGTAAATATCAAAAACTTCCCAAGTTCATCTATGTGGTCTAACTATCATATTGGTATGAGAGGATCAATATTGAGATAATGGACTTAAATAATTCGCAGTAAAATAAAGTTGTGGAATCTTTATATTAATTACTGCTAGTACGTCCCACTAGTATTATGAATAAATGTGACCTAGATCCAGGTTACTGGTGTAGTAGGATACTTTAGTGGAGGAACTTTGCATATTGAGAGTATGTAGATCTGGACCAGATGTGATTTGATAATACTTGTTTAAATACCGTTTTGTAGTATTATAAAACACATCAATTGATGATCATATACAAAATGATCTTAATCCTGAAGTCACTATGAACTCCTATATATGTAATTTGATCATTTGATTCATGCGTCACGGTTTGTCAGAATGATCAAGCTAAGAACTATTGTTTTGGGGACTCAATGATGTATATGGCCGGGGACATAGCTTAACAGATATGGTATCTATACCTTCTTATAGATTGAATGATGGTTCCCTATTGGGTTGGCTTTTGGAACTGAAAAAGTTATTGACGTTAAATTCATAATCAGATTATGAATTAACCTTCACTAGTAAAGTCAATGGTACACTAGGAATCAAGATATAATTAAAAGGGTAAAACGGTAATTTTATTCCCACTGAATTATGAATCATCAATAGATGATTAATTTGTATGTAATGATTATATCAATGAACACTTTATGGTTATAATAAAGTACTCAGTAAATATGTCTTTAATTCTCAAGATTGCATTCTCATATTTATAGTGGAGTAATAATGAGATTAATAAATATGATTATTGAATCAAAGAGTTTTGGTTAATAATCTATTATTTATTGGAGCTTGGAATTATTGGTCCATAGGTCCCTCGGACGACTATATCAACACTATTAAATGTAAGAGTTGATCCAAGGGTCAAACTGTGAATGTGCTATTTGAGAGAATATTTATTTTTCGAGATAAATGTGAAATCATGTAATAATTGAAGTTGCACTATTTATTATTGCTTGTGCAATTTTTGAAATTAAAATTGGTTTTGATTATTATATTTATTTAATTAATAATAAGATGATATTGAAAATTCAAATTTCGAAATTCAAGTTGATATCTTTTCCTTAAAATGATGATACCTTATTTGAATTTCTTATTATTAATTAATTAAAATAAATATGCATGAAAAATCAAATCCCTATTTTAGGGAAGTGTTACACGCATAGGGCTTCCTGGACTGCCCTATGCGTGTACCACTACTAACAATGATCAATTATTGGTTTTTTTATTTAATTAATTAGTAAAACATTTTGAAAATGGTTTTAAAATGGAATGTAAGACTTTGTCTTTAATTATTATTAAGACAGTCAATTTTATTTGATTATTATTATGATAATAATATCTCTATATTATATATGATAGAAAATAAAAAAGAGGAGTTTTTGACAAGAAGAATCAGAAAAATTGATTATCTTTTTCTTACAAAAGAAAAAAAAATTTTCTCTCTAGCCTATAATCAAGAGAGTCATGTGTTGAGAATACTTTTGATTCACAAATTTGATTCTTGTTCTCTATGTGCCCACCCACATCTTGAGGTGGAGAGAACGTCTTGGAAGATCTTGGTGTGACTACTCTAGCAAGGATAGGAAGATCAAAATATATACGAATAGATTTAAGGATTCTTGATAGGCTTCAAAAGGTAAATCATTTCGTATTATTTTTACATATACATATTTTTTTTGATTAACATATTGCATATTAAAGGATCCTCATATAAAGTTGTTTATATGAATTTTTTTGTTGTATACAATACTACCATTACCACAATTTCTGTTGCGCACTAAGAACAGTTCTTAACAATTGGTACCAGAGCCATCTTTAATCCATGCGTATGTTAATTACTATGTGGGTATCATATGCATTTTTTTTTATATTATGTGTAATATATGAATGGATGGATGTTTATGTTCTTAAGGTTTGGTTTTGATGGTGCTTTTGGGTCAAGAAAAATTCTTAAAATTTCTAGATATACTAAAATTGTAAGCCATTTTCGGACATAGGAATTTTGTATTTTTTTTAATTTCTGGATAAAATTCTGTTATGGCCCAAGCCCCCAAGCATGAATCCTGAGGCCTGAGCCGCCGCCCCTACGCCCACGCCGAGTCGTTGTCCCTGCGCCCACGTTGTGCGCACCCCTGCCAGCCAGAGTTCATGTGCGCCAGCCACCACCCTCGGCCGTGCCCTCCTCCATCGTCGGCCTCCTTAGCCGTCGCCCATCTTGACACCCACGTTAGGGTTTGTTTCATGCAAACTCTAATGGATGTGTAATTATCTATTTGGGCTATTTTGAGCCCAATATAATTAAAAGTGTTTTAATTATAATTTTTGAAGTAATTATGGTGAGTCCAAATTCCAATTGGGCCTCAATAACTTGGGTATTAAAACCCAAAGTTTTATTATTTTTAAATTGTTTAAAATAATTAAAAGGTTATTATATTCATAATGGATAATTAAAATGGTAATGACCTAAAGAGTAAAAGAGAAGGTCCAAGATCAAAGGAGTTGCTCTTTATTAGGCCTTAATTAGTTTAATTATTTTTTTGTGTATTTTTTGCAAGTGTTGTAATTTTCTAGAAATACCCAAAGCACCCAACTCGTATTTATTTATTTATTTTCTTGAACATGATTAAATTGTTTAATACTTTATCATGCATTATAACATATCATACATATTACCCACACAGTACATATTAAGCATGATTTTTTTTAGAAACATGCTTAGGAATGATTATATTTTTTTTATTTGATAACTCATATAATTAATTTACTCTTAATTAGCTAAGATGGTAAAAATAATTTTAAAAGTTATTTATATTCTTATTTAATAAAATTGTTTTATTAAATTAAATGTTATTCTACTTAAAAAGAAAAATAAAATTAATCTAGGGAATGGTTTTTTATTTGTCATAATTATTAGATTAGTATTTATTAGAATATATCATTTGGTAAAATGAATTTAATTAGTTTTACAACCAAATTGAAAAATACTAATTTTGAGAAAAACACATTCTTTTAAAAAAGTGAGTAGGAGAGGGAATTATTACAATAAGTGTTGGGATTTTATGCCCTAATTAAAACTCAATTTATTTGTAATCTTATTTTATTATCAATAAAATAATAGAAATCATTTTTTGACTTGGTCAATCACTTTGCTCACATATTTTATTTTCATGATTATTTGTTTAATATAAAATTCTATTAAATCCCGAGCATATAGCAAATCATATTTATAGTGATGTAATCACAGTGGAATATAAATATGATTATATGTTCAAAATAAGTTAGTCCTAAGATTAGTCAGTGTACAAGATTTACACCGACTTGCTAATCTATGATATGATTTACTTACACATTGCAATGTTATGTTCTTTTCAGAACATTAGCAAAGTAGATAAGATCGGATGTATTTATTACATCGGATTGGATCGATATTGACAGTAGTCAGGATAAGTAAACATATCATTATTATCTATTCTAGTCATATCATATAGTTGACCTTAGGTCAATTGTAACGTCCCAAAAATGCTAATAGGGTTTAGTGCCTTGATTAGCGTGCCAGGAGGGCATAACTGGATATATGTGTGATTAACCGATTAAATGCATGACTATGTGGCATGCATGATATATATGATAATATGAATATGATTATATGCATGTTTATGAGTATTAAATATGCATGTGGGCCCGTTATTGTTTATATGGGCATATTTGTAATATTGGCCCGTAGCGGGCATAAATGTGATTATATGTGTTAAATGATTGAGACTACATTATTATGTAGATATATTTGTAATATACGACTCGAGACGATCCTAGTGAGCAGATTGGCGAAATAGTCACAGTAGGGATTAATACCCGGCTGGGGCGATCCTAGGGGTATTTTAGGAAGTTAATGTATATATAAGGTTTATTGAGTAACGATAAAGTATTTGGTGATTGAATGGGCTAGTTGGGATTAATCGAAAATTTATAGGATGATTCGAGGAATTAACAGGAATTGGGGAGAATGACCATATCGCCCTTAGGGGAAAAAAGGAGAGGCTGTGTTAACTAAGGGATATTTTAGTCCTACTAGTTAAAGTATGCACTCAGCTGAAGCTCTAAGAGTAACTAGAACCCACCATAATTAAGAGGATAACATCAAACATTCTCTCTCCCTTTCTTCTTTCACGTTCTCTCATTTCCTCTCTAGAGCGTAAGGAAGATTTGAAGTATTGGAGGAGAAGACTCAAGCAATTAAGCTGGAAATTTAGCTAGGAAGGTTTGAAGAATCAAAGCTAGAATCAGTCAAGGATTTCTGAGGTGGTTAGGCTAACAATTGAGGTAAGATTTTAGATGTTATTGCTGAAATTCTGTTGAAATAATGCTAGAACTTAGAGCTTGCATGAACATGATTACCAAGTCTGATTTTTGGTGTTTGATGATGTAAGGAAATTGTTTATAGATTAGTTATGATGGTTAGGCTATAAGAATAAAGATTCTAGACTTAATTCTGAGTTTGGTGGAAGGTTGAGTTTGAATTTTGAGGATATGGCTGGGGTAAAACACTGGAAAACCCAGGGAATTCTGGGTTCATGAGGGCGCACCACGACCCAGTTCATGGGCGCTGCGGCCTACATGCCCCTAGATGGCCCTAGGAGGATTGCTGATTGTAGGGCGTACTGCGACTCTAAGGGGCAAGTCGCGGCTCGCCTCCCCCTGATGTAAGAGGCCGTGGCTCTGAGTTGAGGCATGCCACGATCCTTAGGACCAGGTCGCGGCCTGCCTAGGCAGTTTTTGTCTAGGGCTGTTTTTAAGCTTGGGGAGGCTTGGGGAGTCAAGCTTAAGTGTTACGGATGATTTCTACTACCCGGTTTAGTAGAAATCGAGGTCCTAGAGGCTAGTATTTGAACCCAAAGTTTTAAATGGTTTGGAATCTTATGGTTATCCATTATCATAGTGAGACTAGGTTCTACTGCAAGGGCTCAAGAATTAAGGATCGTACTCGGGGCCATTATACGCTTGCAGCTTGGGATCCAAGGTAAGAAAACTGGACCCATGTGGTTTTCATTGGGACTGAGATTCCCTGTATTTGAATATATGCATTATGTAAGATCTATATCTGTTATATGAGATAAAAAAAGTACAACCTAAGGGTGCCGACGCTGATGATAAGCGTATTGGACGTAGCTCGGCCAATGTGAGCCGGGGTCAGCTAAGTAATCAGAGGACTCGGCCTAAGTGAGCTGGGGTTAGCTGAGTAAATAGAGAGTTCAGCCTAAGGGCACCGACCCTGAATATTTGAATTAATGATTGAGATGTATGTTTGAGAATATATGTTTGCCATTGTTTAGCTTAATGCTTGTACTTTGTTGAATAATTGGACTGGTTGGGTCAAGGTTGATTAAATGCCACTGTTGCTATTTTATTGGGATTGTTGCCTATAATCTGTTGACAGTTGAATCTGGTGAATTATATTTACTGTCTTTATATTGTTGCCTAGTTGTGCATGTTGTTTATTTAATTTTCTTGCTGGGCCTTGGCTCACAAGTGCTACGTGGTGCAGGTAAGGGAGTTGATAATTGGACCAGCCATGAGTTGGAGAGCTTCAGGGGTGGTGTGTACATATGCAGCCTACTTGATCGCCACGATCGGGGTAGCTTGGGAGGAACTAGGGTTAAACCCTGTTTTTGCAGCTTAGGACGGCTAAATTGTATCTGTTTATCTTTTACAAATCTGTAAACTGATTTTTGGGATCCTATGTATGAACTTAATATTTTAATGAAAAATAATCATTTTGTTGACCAAATCATTTATTACTTGACCTTGACTTAGTCTTCAATTACACATTTAAGTTCAAACGACTTGCTTAGTAGGTTAAGCACCATTTTAAACACACAGTGTAACAGTCTTGGTTATCCAGGGCGTTACAACTTAGTATCAGAGCCGTCTAGGTTTAAGGGTTCCTGAAGACTGGCCGGACGTGTACACTCGCGGCTAAAGATAAGCTTGACTCATGGTTAGGTAGTTAATAACATGAATATGTGGTTAATTGTCTAAATTGAACCTGTGTGTCTTATCTGTATGTTAGTATAAAAACCATGATGTGTATGAATATATTTGGTAGTAATGGGATTTGATAATTAATGCATGAGTAATGTAGATTGGTGCTTTGATATGTTTATTGTGCATGTGATTATTGTGATTGTTTGGACCTGCCCGTGGCATGATTTTGGACATGAACACCAGGGTCGAAGGGTTTAGTTGGTGATTGCGAACTGATTCAGAATGTATGAACTGAAGATGGTTAATTGAACTTGGTATTGTTAGAATGGGGGCTGCAGATGTTGGTTAGGGTTGGAACCCACCATCTGCCCCTGAAATTCACAGCAGTCGTTTGCTAGTATGCGAGTAAGGCTGCTAAATCATGATAAGGAGATTAGATGGTCGAGACAACGGGTTTCGCTGGGGAAAAGATACTTCGTATATCTTAATAGTAAGGGCATTAGTGTTGGTTCAACCTGAGGATGGAAACAAATAAGAGTTACCAAATGGAAGGCTTTAGAAGCATTACCCTCTAGTTTTCGAGGAAGGTTTGGGTTTACTTAGGAACTGATTAATGGATGGGCATGATTAACTCCGTCCTTGATGATATGAGAATGGTAGGCCATGAGAGAGTAGTTGCACCATGCGCATGTGGCAGGGGGATGCCCGGATGTGGTGAGGAATAGTACCCCAGACCCAGAATGTTGTCATGATGGGTTGGGAGGAATCTAGATAGCGAGTTGATAAAAGAAACTACTGTGATGCAGTTTGAACTACGAAGACTAATGAGTTTATGAACTTGGTCCAGAATGTTAAGACAATGACGGAGTATTTTGATGAATTTGATGGGTTGGTCAATCCGCTTGGAGGTTTGGTACCAGCGGATGTAGAAACCATCTAGATCCTCTTGCTACTATTTAAAGGTAGGTTTAAACACAAATATAGTATATGATAAACCATCTAAGTCCTCTTGCTACTATTTAGAGGTAGGTTTAAACATAACTATAGTTTACGATAACGAGAAAAATCTTGGGATTTGCTTATTTTCTATCTAAGCAACCATATTTTCCAAGTAACTACAACATACATACATACATACATACATACATACATTCATACATACATACATACATATAGCATATAAACATAATCATAACACATAAAATCTAACCTATTTTCCTTACCAAAAACTGGGATATTGGTGACAAGAACAGGATTGGAAATTCCTAAAACCAAATAGTAAGATCCATAAGTTTTCTAAAGAAATGAAGATGAGAAGAAGATCTAAACCATCAAGACAAGAACTTACCAAAAATCTTAAGTTTCAAAGGAAATCAAACACCTAACCAAAAGCCATTACAACAAGTTAGGATTTGGAAGAAAATGAAAATAATAAGACGAACTATAATGAACTAAACCTGAGGATAAATAATACCTTAGATAGATTAGAACTTCGATCTAGACCTCAATACTGAAATATCACTCTATCTTACCTCCCAAGTGTTTAGAAAAGCTTGGATTTGAAAGCTTTTAACCCCAAAACCCTAGTGTTTATCTCTAGAACAAACTTAGCAGCTTGGAGGCTCTGAGAAGTACTTGAATGATGATGCAAATGGCTGAGTGAAGGGTCCTATTTATAGAGTTCAAGGGGTGAAACTAACTCCTTTTAAAATGAATAAATAATTGAATAAAACTTGAATTTTCTGCTCAACAGATGCCCAGAACTCGATCAAAATCGTTCAAGAGCAAGTCCAAGTTGTTGAGGGCTGTTTCTAGCTTGGATTCCACAGATTTAAAAAAAATGCCATCCGTGGTTTCGTTTGTTCGAAGTCGACGTGTTTTTTGTATCAATCATAGACGATACATCAACCCATATAGCTGCGATATATCTGCATACCCTGATATATCAAACACGTTTTTGCACACTTGATTTGTTTAAACAACTTTGACTGAGTAAAACATGATCCTAACAGCTGAGGGAAGGTTTTAGACTTCGTAGGTTTATCCTTGATTAATTTATTCATCTAAAATCCTTAAATCCTTAATAAACATACATGTGACAAGTGTCACATTCTTAATTATTCTATCTAAACCTTAGGTTATAATAAATATCATTTCTAGGACCAACCATATTAATCAAACCTCATGTTAAAATTAATATTTCTAAACTATAGGCTAAACTTATAAAATCCATAACTATATCTATGAGTTTCCAACTAAATCTCGGCTTGAACTAATAACCACGAAAACTAAAATACTACATCACAAGCTACTATCTAGCTAAGTAAAATTCTGAGACACTACAATTCTCCCCTACTTAAAAGAATTTTTTCCCCGAAATTTACTTACCAAACAATTCCGAATACCATGCTCGAATGTCTCCCTCCAACTCCCACATTGCCTCCCGTTCTGTACTATTACTCCATAAGACCATGACTATCGGAATACTCTTAGACTGTAATTCCTTCATCCCCTTCTCTAGGATGCTATCAGTCGTTCCTCGTAACTCATGTCTTTCTGAAGCGCTAACGTATCATACTTGAGAACATGGGATGGATCTGACACATATCTATGAAACATCAAGATGTGAAACACATTGTGGCTATCTGCTAGAGCTAGGGGTAGGGCTAATCTATGTGCTACTAGTCTCACCTTGTATAATATCTCAAAAGGACCTAAAAATCGAGGACTAAGTTTGCCTTTCTTCCCAAACCGCTTCACTCCTTTCATAGGAGATATTCTTAAGAAGACTTGATCTCCAACTTTGAATTCCACATCTCGTCGCTTTTAACTCTTTTGTCGACCTTGAGCAGTGAGCATACGTTTTCTAATCAGCTCCAATATGTCTTGAGTCTCTCTAACAACTTTAGGTCCAAGAATTTTCCTTTCTCCTACCTCATCCCAATGTAGCGGTGACCAGAATTTCCTTCCATAAAGTATCTCAAGGGGTGCCATATCGATATTTGCATGGTAGCTATTATTGTAGGAGAACTCTATAAGTGGCAAATACTTATTCCACGATCCTTCAAAGTCTAGTACACAAGCGCACAACATATCTTCTAAAATATGTATGGTATGCTCGGACTGTTCGTCGGTCTGAGGATGAAATGTGGTACTGAGACTTAGCTTGGTACACATGGCTAGCTGCAAGCTTCCCCAAAATCTCGATGTAAACACCGATCCTCTATCGAATACTATGGTGTTAGGGATTCCATGTAGTTGTACAATTTCTCAAACATAAATGTCTGCGTACTGGTCGGCAGTGTACGTAGTGTTGAAAGGAAGGAAGTGAACTGACTTGGTGAGTCTATCTACCACAACCCAAGCTGAGTCGTGTAGCTTATTTGTTCGTGGTAATCCTGTCACAAAGTCCATGGCTATGTCTTCCCACTTCCATTATGGAATACTAAGTGGTTGCAATTAGCCTCCAGGTCGCTGATGTTCTGCCTTTACTTGCTGGCATATTAGGCATTTGTACACATATTCTGCTACGTCTTTCTTCATTCCCGGCCACAAATATAATGCCTTAAGGTCGTGAGTCATCTTGGTAGACCCCGGGTGAAATGAGTATGGGGGAAGTGTGTGCCTCTTCTAAAATCTTCATCTTAATTCCATGGTCATTCGACACGCACACCCATCCCTTATATCTCAAGAACCCCTGTCTTGATATAGAGAAACTCGTAGTCTTGCCTTCTTTGACTGCAGCCATACGGATACTATAATGCCCCGACTAATTCTAAGACCTCGGAGAATTAAAAACTACTAAGACATAGCTAGTATTTTGGAATACATCAAAAAATAATAGAACTTTATTATAAAAATCCAAATACAGGATCCCATTGTTATTACATAAAAATATAAAGAAAACATAAACCTTTAATTATTTTTTCAAAAACTAATTGCGGAAAAATAAATACATCAATTAAAGAGACTCAAAATATAACTTCATCTTCGATCTTCGAGTAGTCCATCCATTCAGTCCATCCCCAATACACATGCCAAAGATGCCATGAATCAGTCCCGCCATCCAAGCTTATTTTCCTACACCATCTAAAATAAAAAGGAACGAGCCTAATGCCCAGCAAGGAAAATCTACTAAAACATAACATAAATCATAAGACTAAAAACATATAATGTAAAAACGTATATCATATAAACATAGGATTACAATATTAATGGCCATTAACTCATTATCATAGCATGTGATAAAACCATCTAGGTCCTCAATCTACTAATCGAGGTAGGTTAGATCACAAAATAGTATATTATAACCCATCTAGGTCCTTAGTCTACTAATCGAGGTAGGGTAAATCATAACTCTGATCTACAATAATGATAAAAATCTTGGGATTTGATTTGCTATCTAAGCAACTATAATACCCAAGTGACTATAACATGAAACATATTCATATACATATATAACATAGCACTATAACATAACATATTATATAAACATATCATAACACATATATCTAACCTATTTTCCTTACCAAAACCGGGATATTGGAAAAAAGAACGGGATTGGAAAATTCCTAAAACAAACAGTAAGAATCATGAGTTTCTAAAGAAATGGAGATGAAAATGAGATCTAAACCATCAAGATAGAAACTTACTGAAAAACATTAAGTTTCAAGAAACATAAATACCTAACCTAGAAGCCATAATAATGAGTTAGGATCTGAAAGAAAATAAAAGAACTATAATGAACTAAATCTGAGAATAAGACCTTTAATAGACTAGAACTTCGATCTGCACCTCAATACCGAAATGTCACTCTGTCTTACTTCCCAAGTGTTTAGAAAAGCTTAGATTGGAAAGCTTTTAATCCCAAAACCCTAGTGTTTTCTCTCTAGAATAAACTTAGCAGCTTGGAGCCTCTGAAGAATGCTTGAATAATGAATGAAATGACTGAGTACAAGGTCCTATTTATAGAGTTCAAGGAGTGAAACT
Source organism: Humulus lupulus (assembly GCF_963169125.1). Lineage (NCBI taxonomy): Eukaryota > Viridiplantae > Streptophyta > Magnoliopsida > Rosales > Cannabaceae > Humulus > Humulus lupulus. The sequence goes on along the minus strand of NC_084798.1, from coordinate 156,028,737 downwards.
AACCCCTTTTAAAAAGAATAAATAAATGAATATTAATAGAATAAAATTTGAATTTTCGTTCAACAGATGCCCAGAACTCGATCAAAAATGTTCAAGGGCAAGCCCAAGTTGTCGAGGGCTGTTTTAAGCTCGGAGTCCATGAGGTTTCAAAAAAATGCCACCAAGGTAAGATATATCGCCCCCTATAGGCGACATATCGCCCACCCTTATCCTTCGGGCCTTCGTGGTTTTGTTCGTGCGAAGTCGATGTGTTTTCTGTATCAACCTTAGGCGACATATCGACCCTTATAGCTGAAATATATTGGCATACACTGATATTTTAAACACATTTTTGCACATTTTCAGCACACATGAAGTTGGTTAAAACAACTTTAACTGAGTAAAACGTGATCCTAACAGCTGCTGGAAGGTTCTAGAGCTTCTAGATCTATCTTTAATTAATTTATTTGTAACGCCCTGGTTACCCCAGAACAGTTACGGTGAACGGTGAACCGGAAATTTGACCCCCTACCCGAGTCCTTTGGTTAAAAACGTGTTCTAAGTGTTATTAACAGGTTAAGGTGAAAAACAATAAAAAGGAAAGGATGTATTTCATTAAGTATATAACTGCTCATGAGCTATTCAAAACATTTACAAGTTATTTACAATTCAAAATGGCCTCTACTGTTTCAAATTTACAACCCCACCGACCTTAGCGACAAAAATAGGGTAAACCCCCTAGTCCCTCTGAGAACTCCTTGGCCGTGGTGGTCAAGCGGCCGCATATGTACACATCACCACCTAAGCTCTCCACTCAAGGCTGGGTGAGCTTTTCTTTTCCTTTACCTGCACCACATAGCACCCATGAGCCAAGGCCCAGCAAGAAAGAACAATAAAGCATGATATAATATCAACAATGATCATAATAATCATTCAGGACTATCAGTCCAAAACAAATAGGTGACAGTCGCAAAAGTCACTAAATTGGGAATAGCTCCCTTCATCCTTATGACGATATGGTCACTGGGGCTTAACAGGTAAGTAAACCTTTCATTAGCTTAAACAGGATAGGTGCATGGTGACTGGTCACCAACATAACCTTCCTCATGACCATAGAGTCATAACTTTGGAACATCGTTCCCTAGCCATGTGACAAGCAGTCACTTGAGCCTTAAGCCCTGGCTCTCATTAACTAGTCTTAGACTAGCCAAGCACTTATAAATTCATCGACCTTAGGGTCGGTCCAGTGTTAATGTCTTAGAGCCATTCAACACTGATATCGATTAGATCTAATCTTCATCCGGCCCTGCGTTCAGGACGCTTATGCCGTTTCTAACTCTTAGGTCAGTATCCTTGACTAGTCAGTGCCATATACAGATAAACAATATTTTCTAGCATTTAATATGCAATCCATGTCCACATTTATCAACCAACATGCCTTAATAACAATCACGCATGTCATATATACACAGGGTGCAGTTTTCTTACCTCAAATTCGAGCTAGAATGATTAAAAGAACGACCCTTGAGAACGATCAACCTTTAGTTCTTTAGCGGTTACCTAATCATAACCAAACACGAGACATAATTAATAATAATGATCATCATAGGTTCCCAAACCAATATCTAGCCTCCGGGACATTAATCCAAACTAATCCAAGTAGTAGGAGTGATCCTGAGGCCTAAAACTATGTTCCCGGGGTCAAAACATGCAAACGGGGTAAAAACTGGGCAAGGGCTGTGGCCCTAGCACCTTGGGCTGTGGCCCCCAGAACTTCCTGAAGGAAGGGCCGCGGCGCCCAGCAAGCACAAAGAGCCCCACCTGCTTCTTCATGTCAGGGCCGCGGCACCCCAAGAACAGGGCCGCGACCCCCAACTCTGGGCCATTCCAAAACACGTTTTTAACACTCCAAAGCCTCCAAAATCATACCTAAACATTCCCCAATCATCAAATAAAAGTTCCCAAGCTTCCCAATGCTCCAAAACCCTCAAAACCCAAGGTTCGAACGAACCGAAAACTCAACAATTTACAAAATCTAATTTAAAGCTTAGAAACTCGAAAAACTCAAAAAACTCAAAACTTAAACTTCGATTACCTTCGATTGAGTTATTTTCCGTCAAATCCTTTGGTTAAGAAGCTTGTAATCTTTCCTAGGATCGCTATGCCTCGAACCTCGCTTGATTCTGACTCCTAGAACTCGAGATTTCTTCGAAAAGGCTCAAACGGTAAAGCGAACTGACGAAAGGGAGAACGAGAGGTTTTCTAACGTACGTTCTATCTGACAAGCTACTTCAAACTTAAGTAACCTCAAATAAAACCTAGTGCTCGGGGTCCCAAAAACCTCCCCGGGGACATTATAGTCAAAACTTCCAGAATTCCATCCTGATCTCAAATACTCCCAATTTATCATCAAATAACATTCCTATTACCCAATAATTGACCCCGTTATGACAAAACCGCAAATCAATTATATAGGACCTTCTCATGCCGAATAGCTTGAATATATCTCCATAATAATGAGATCTCATTCATAATTCACATTATGCACCCAAATATACAAATATACCCTTAACGGGCCAAATTACCAAAATATCATAATATTCAAATGTGGACCCACATGCATGCATATAACATCATATTATAATATAATTCATATAACATATGCATATTATCATTTAATGGCATAATTAAACAAGTATGGCCCTCCCGACCTACTAATCCCGCCATTAAACCAAATCGGAGAATTCGGGGCATTACAACTATCCCCTCCTTACAGAAATTTCGTCCTCGAAATTTACCTGAACAGCTCGGGATACTGACTCTGCATATCTGACTCCAGCTCCCAAGTCGCTTCCTCGACCTTGCTGTTCCTCCACAATACCTTAACCAAAGGTATCGTTTTATTCCCGAGGACCTTATCTTTCTTGTCAAGTATCTGAACTGGCTGCTTCTCAAAGGAGAGATCTGGCTCAAGCTCCAGATCTTCATAACTCAAAATATGGCTCACATCAGATACATACCTCCCAAGAGCTGAAACATGAAACACATTATGCATGGCAGACAACGCCGGAGGCAAAGCCAATCTGTAAGGCACCTGACCAATCCTCTCCAGGATCTCAAATGGACCAACAAATCTAGGGCTCAGCTTGCCTTTCTTCCCAAACCTTCTCACCCCTTTCTAAGGGAGACTCCAAGGAAGACATATTCTCCCACTTGGAACTCCACGTTCCTGCGCTTGGGATCTGCATAGCTCTTCTGCCTACTCTAAGAAGCGAGGATCCGAGCTCTAATCTTCTCAATGGCCTCACTGGTCCTCTGAATTGCCTCAGGACCTAAGTATCTCCTTTCACCTGTCTCATCCCAATGAATGGGAGATCTGGACTTCCTACCATATAGCATCTCATAAGGTGCAACTCCAATGGTAGACTGATAACTGTTGTTGTAGGAGAATTCTATCAAAGGCAGATACTTACTCCAAGATCCACCAAAGTCCAGTACACATGCCCTCAGCATGTCTTCTAATATCTAGATCGTCCTCTCAGATTGCCCATCTGTTTGAGGATGATAAGCAGTACTGAACTTCAACTGTGTCCCCATGGCCTTTTGCAAACTCCCCCAAAACTTGGAAGTGAAAGTATGGTCCCGATCTGACACGATCGACCTAGGCGCTCCATGGAGGCGCACGATCTCTCTCACATAGAGATATGCATACTGGTCAACTGTATAAGTAGTCCTCACTGGTAGAAAGTGAGCTGACTTGGTGTAGCAATCAACTATCACCCAAATAGAGTCATGCTAACCAACAGTCCTGGGTAAGCCCACCACAAAATCCATTGTGATGTCTTCCCACTTCCACTCTGGGATATCCAGAGGCTGCAATAACCTTGCCGGCCTCTAATGCTCAACCTTGACCTATTGACAAGTCAAGAACTTAGCCACATACTCAACTACATCTCTCTTCATCCCCGGCCACCAATACAATGATCTCACATCCTGATACATCTTCGTGGTGCCTGGATGCAAAGAGTAAGGTGTAGTATGAGATTCATCCATAATCTCTCGCCTCAAAGCAGTGTCCAACGGAACACATATCCACCCTTTATACCTCAGCAAGCCTATCTCAGACACTGTATAATATCTGGATGCTCCAGCCAGAACATCCTCCCTGATCTTGGTCAGCTGTGGATCACTCAGCTGACCCTTCTTGATCCTCTCCAACAGCGTAGACTGTAGCGCAATATTAGCCAACTGGCCCACCAGCAACTCTATACCAGCTCTGGTCATATCATCTGCTAACTCTCTGGCTATCAGCCTCATACCATAAATCTGTCCCGGACCCTTCCAGCTTAAAGCATCAGCTATCACGTTGGATTTTCCTAGATGATACAAAATCTCACAATCATAATCTTTTACCAATTCTAGCCAACGTCTTTGTCTCATATTAAGATCTTTCTGGGTGAAGAAGTATTTCAGGCTCTTGTGGTCTATATAAATCTCACACTTCTCTCCATAGAGATAGTGTCTCCATATCTTCAAAGCAAAAACCACAGCTGCTAACTCTAAATCATGAGTAGGATATCTCTTTTCATACTCCTTCAACTGACGAGAAGCATAAGCAATTACCCTCTCTGATTGCATCAAAACACAACCCAAACCCTAATGACAAGCATCACAATAAATCACAAACTTCTCTTGATTTGTTGGAAGACTCAGAATCGGAGCTGTAATCAATCTCTGCTTCAATTCTTGGAAGCTATTCTCACACTTATCTGACCACAAAAATTTCTGGCTCTTGCGTGTCAGTTCAGTCAAAGCACTAGCAATCTTTGAGAACCCTTCCACGAAATGCCTATAATAACCTGCCAATCCAAGGAAACTTTTAACCTCAGAAGCATTCTTTGGCCTTGGCCAATCTCTGACCGCTTCGATCTTTGCTGGATCTACCTTAATCCCCTCCTTACTGACAATGTGCCCAAGAAGGAATACCTGAGATAACCAGAACTCGCATTTCTTGAACTTAGCAAACAGTCTATGTTCCCCCAGTCTCTGCAGAACCAACCTCAAATGCTGCTCATGTTCTGACTCAGTCTGCGAATACACCAGAGTATCATCGATGAAGACGATTACAAACTGGTCTAGATAGTCCTTGAACACTCTGTTCATCAGATCCATAAAAGCAGCAGGGGCATTAGTCAATCCAAATGACATAACTAGGAGCTCATAATGCCCATACCTGGTACGAAAAGTAGTCTTCAGTATATCTCCCTCCTTGACCCTCAACTAGTGATAACTAGAACGAAGGCCGATCTTTGAGAATACCTTTTTACCTTGCAACTGGTCGAACAGATCATCTATCCTTGGCAAAGGATACTTATTCTTAATTGTGAGCTTATTCAGTTCTCTGTAATCAATACACATTCTCAGAGAACCATCCTTCTTCTTTACAAATAGGATTGGTGCACCCCAAGGTGACAAACTAGGTCTGATAAAACCCAAATCCAACAGTTCTTGCAACTGCACCTTTAATTCTTTCAACTCAGCTAGGGCCATTCTGTAAGGCGCTCTAGACACTGGCTCCGTCCCTGGTGCCAGTTCTATAACGAACTCAATTTCTCTATGCGGTGGCAACCTAGGAAAATCCTCTGGAAACACATCCAGAAACTCACAAACTAACCTGGTATCTTCTGGTCTCACTGGCACGATCTGAGTGGTGTCAACCACACTGGCTAAGAACCCAATGCAACCTCCTTGCAATAAATCCCTATCCCTCAATACATAAATCATAGGAATGCGAGGTCCATGCACGACACCAACAAAGACAAAAGGATCCTCACCTTCAGGCTCAAAGGTGACCATCTTCCTTCTGCAATCAATGGTTGCCCCATACTTTGCCAACCAATCCATACCCAATATCATATCGAAGTCAGTCATAACTAACTCTATCAAATCCACTGATAACTCTCTGCCCTCTACTATCACTGGCAAAGATCTGACCCATCTCCTGGATACCACTAACTCTCCAGTGGGTAACAAGGTTCCAAACCCCACAGCATAAAAATCACAAGGTCTACACAGTCTATCAATAATACTACTAGCAACAAAAGAATGTGTAGCACCAGAATCAATCAACACATTATAAGGGTTTCTAGCACTAAGAAGCTGACCTGTAACAACTGAGGGAGAAGCCTCAGCTTCTGCTTGAGTCAATGCGAACACTCGAGCTGGGGCCGAGCTGTCCGCCTTTCTGGGTTCTTCTTTTCTTGCCTTAGGGCAATCCATTTTAAGATGACCCACTGCTTCACATGAGAAGCAGGCCCTTGCCTTACACTCTCCGAAGTGATGCTTCTTGCATCTAGGGCATTCAGGATAGGACTTCCAGGATTCACCACCACCTGGACGACCGATAGAAATACCATGGGGCCTCTTGTCAGGACCTGGAACTAGGAAGGTGTCAGGAACCTTCCTCTTCTAATCACTGGGGCCAACACCCCTACCGGAACCCATAAATGGAGGACCTGGCCTCCTAAATTCCTTTCTGGCTGCACTATCACGCCAGATCTTGTTCTCTGCACTCTCAGTTGTGAGTGCCTTCTCAACCACCTGTGCATAGGTAGTAACCCCAGCCACAGTGGTGATACGTACATCTCGGGCTAATCTGGGCTGTAGCCCCTGCAAAATCTCTCTCTCCTGGTCCCATCAGCGGGCACCAGCTCCATGGAAAACTTTGCCAAACGATCAAACTTTAAGGCATACTCAGTGACTGATAAATTCCCCTGAAGTAGCCTAATGATCTCCTCCGCCTTCGCCGCCCTAATAGCATCGTTATAATATTTTTCATTGAATAGAGTCTGAAACTCTTCCCAAGTCAGGGCATTTACATTCTTGGTTTGGGTAATCACTTCCCACCAAATCCGGGCATCCTCCCGAAACATATAAGTGGCACAGGCTACCCTCTCATTACCAGATACCCTCATGAAGTCGAGGATAGTGGTAATCATGCTCATCCATTGTTCAGCCTTGGCAGGATCTGAACTGCCCTCAAATACTTGAGGTTGTTGCTTCCTGAACCTTTCATAAAGAGGTTCCCATTTATTTCCAACCTCGGGCAGCTGCCCAACTGCTGGCACCGACACAGGAGGTGCCTCTGATACACTGGCCACTACAGGCACTTGCTGCTGTTTTAGGAGACGTAGCTCTTCTCCCTGTTTTACTATTGTTGCTTGTAGATCACTCACTATCTGCTGCCAGTTTACAAGAGCTGGTGGTGGAATTTTTGACTGGGCATTTAGCACTTAGCATGTGTCACATAATAGTGCATAAACAACAGTACTAATAAGTATGTTCCAGCAATCCCAGTACTAATAAGCACATAGTTGCTGAGGATATAATATTTCAAGGCGCAGGTTTAACATGGTGACTCACGCACACAGGTAAAGCATATATACTATATTTAAGCAGTTATACATATAACTACATAAATAGTTACCAAACCATGAGTCGAGCTTGACTTCAGTGATGTGTGTACATGCCCAGCTAGTCTGTAGGAACCCTAACCTTGGCACGCTCTAATACCAAGTTGTAACGCCCTGGTTACCCGAGATCAGTTACGGTGAATGGTGAACCGGAAATTTGACCCGCTACCCGAGTCCTTTGGTTAAAAACGTGTTCTAAGAGTTATTAACAGGTTAAGGTGAAAAACAATAAAAAGGAAAGGATGTATTTCATTAAGTATATAACTGCTCATGAGCTATTCAAAACATTTAAAAGTTATTTACAATTCAAAATGGCCTAAACTATTTCAAATTTACAACCTCGCCGGCCTAAGCGGCAAAAATAGGGTAAACCCCCTAGTCCCTCTGAGAACTCCTTGGCCGTGGTGGTCAAGCGGCCGCATATGTACACATCACCACCTAAGCTCTCCACTCAAAGCTGGGTGAGCTTTTCTTTCCCTTTACCTGCACCACATAGCACCCATGAGCCAAGGCCCAGCAAGAAAGCACAATAAAGCATGATATAATATCAACAATGATCATAATAATCATTCAGGACTATCAGTCCAAAACAAATAGGTGACAGTCGCAAAAGTCACTAAATTGGGAATAACTCCCTTCAGCCTTGTAACGATAGGGTCACCAGGGCTTAACAGGTAAGTAAACCTTTCATTAGCTTAAACAGGATAGGTGCATGGTGACTGGTCACCAACATAACCTTCCTCATGACCACAGAGTCATAACACTGGAACATCGTTCCCTAGCCATGTGACAAGCAGTCACCTGGGCCTTAAGCCCTGGCTCTCAGTAACTAGTCTTACACTAGCCAAGCACTTATAAATTCATCGACCTTAGGGTCGGTCCAGTGTTAATGTCTTAGATCCATTCAACACTGATATCAATTAGATCTAATCTTCATCCGGCCCTGCGTTTAGGACGCTTATGCCGTGTTTGACTCTTAGGTCAGTATCCCTGACTAGTCAATGCCATATACAAATAAACAATATTTACTAGCATTTAATATGCAATCCATGTCCACATTTATCAACCAACATGCCTTAATAACAATCATGCATGTCATATATACACACGGTGCAGTTTTCTTACCTCAGATTCGAGCTAGAATGATTAAAAGAACGACCCTTGAGAACGATCAACCTTTAGTCCTTTAGCGGTTACCTAATCATAACCAAACATGGGACATCATTAATAATAATGATCATCATAGGTTCCCAAACCAATATCCAGCCTCCATGACATTAATCCAAACTAATCCAAGTAGTAGGAGTGATCCCGAGGCCTAAAACTATGTTCCCGGTGTCAAAACATGCAAACGGGGTAAAAACTGGGCAAGGGTTGCAGCCCTAGCACCTTGGGCCGCGGCCCCCAGAACTTCCTGAAGCAAGGACCACAGTGCCTAGCAGGCACAAAGAGCCCCACCTGCTTCTTCATGTCAGGGCCGCGGCACCCCAAGAACAGGGCCGCGACCCCCAACTCTGGGCCATTCCAAAACACGTTTTTAACACTCCAAAGCCTCCAAAATCATACCTAAACATTCCCCAATCATCAAATCAAAGTTCCCAAGCTTCCCAATGCTCCAAAACCCTCAAAACCCAAGGTTCGAACAAACCGAAAACTCAACAATTTACAAAATCTAATTTAAAGCTTAGAAACTCAAAAAACTCAAAAAACTCAAAACTTAAACTTTGATTACCTTAGATTGAGTTATTTTCCGTCAAATCCTTCGGTTAAGAAGCTTGTAATCTTTCCTAGGTTTGCTATGCCTCGATCCTCGCTTGATTCTGTCTCCTAGAACTCGAGATTTCTTCGAAAAGGCTCAAACGGTAAAGCGACTGACGAAAGGGAGAACTAGAGGTTTTCTAACGTACGTTCTATCTGAAAAGCTACTTCAAGCTTAAGTAACCTCAAATAATACCTAGTGCTCAGGGTCCCAAAAACCTCCCCGGGGACATTATAGTCAAAACTTCCAGAATTCCATCCTGATCTCAAATACTCCCAATTTATCATCAAATAACATTCCTATTACCCAATAATTGACCCCGTTATGAAAAAACCGCTAATCCATTATATAGGACCGTCTCATGCCGAATAGCACGAATATATCTCCATAATAATGAGATCTCATTCACAATTCACAATATGCACCCAAATGTACAAATATACCCTTAACGGGCCAAACTACCAAAATATCATAATATTCAAATGTGGACCCACATGCATGCATATAACATCATATTATAATATAATTCATATAAACATGCATATTATCATTTAATGGCATAATTAAACAAGTATGGCCCTCCCGACCTACTATTCCCGCCATTAAACCAAATCGGAGAATTTGGGGCATTACATTATTCATCTAAATTCCTTAAATCCTTAAATAAACATACATGTGACAAGTGTCACACTCTTAATTATTCTATCTAAACCTTAGGTTATAATAAATAATATTTCTAGGACCAGCTATATTAATCAAACCTTATGTTAAAATTAATATTTCTAAACTATAGGCTTCACTTATAAAATCCATAACTATTTCTATGAGTTTCCAACTAAATCCCGGCTTGAACCAATATCCACGAAAACTAAAATACTACAACTACTACTACTACTACTACTACTACTACTACTACTACTACTACTACTACTACTACTACTACTACTACTACTACTACTACTAGCTAAGTAAAATTCCGAGATGCTACAATTCTCCCCTACTTAAAAGAATTTCATCCTCAAAATTTACATACCAAACAATTTCGGATACCGCGTTTGGATGTCTTCCTCCAAATCCCACGTTGCATCACGTTCTGAACTATTACTCCATAGGACCTTGACTATCATAATACTCTTAGACCGTAATACCTTCATCCTATTCTCTAGGATGCTAACCAGTCATTCCTCGTAACTCAGGTCTGTCTGAAGTGCTAACGTATCATACTTGAGAACGTGAGATGTGTCTGACACATGTCTACGCAACATTGAGATGTGAAACACATTGTGGCTAGCTGTTATAGCTGGCGGTAGGGCTAATCTATATGCTACTGATCCCACCTTGTCCAATATCTTAAAATGACCTATAAACCAGGGACTAAGTTTGCCTTTCTTCCCAAACATCTTCACTCCCTTCATAGGAGATATCTTTAAGAAGACTTGATCTCCGACTTTAAATCCACATATCGCCGCTTGGCATTTGCTTAGCTCTTTTGTCGACTCTCAGCAGCGAGCATATGCTTTGTAATTAGTGCCACTGTATCCTGAGCCTATCTAACAGCTTTGGGTGAAGTTGTCTGTCTCCTACCTCATCCCAATGTAACGTCGATCGACTCTTCCTTCCATAAAGTAACTCATAGGGTGCCATACCGATCATTGCCTAGTAGCTATTATTGTTGGAGAACTCTATAAGTGGCAAATACTTACTCCACGATCCTTTGAAGTCTAGTACACAAGCATGCAACATATCTTCTAAAATATGTATGGTATGCTCGGACTCACCATCGGTCTGAGGATGAAATGTCGTACTAAGACTTAGCTTGGTACCCATGGCTTGCTGCAAGCTTCCCTAAAATCTTGATATAAACACCGATCCTCTATCAGATACTATGGTCTTAGGGATTCCATGTAGTCTTACTATTTCTCAAACATAAATTTCTGCGTACTGGTCGGCAGTGTATGTAGTCTTGACAGGCAGGAAGTGGGCTGACTTGGTGAGTCTGTCTACCACAACCCAAGCCGAGTCGTGTTACTTATTTGTTCATGGTAATCCTATCACAAAGTCCATGGCTATGTCTTCCCACTACAATTTTGGAATACTAAGCGGTTGTAATAAGTCTGCGGGTTACTGATGTTCCGCCTTCACTTGCTGGCATATAAGACATTTGGACACATACTCTGCTATGTCTTTCTTCATTCTTGACCACCAATATAGTGCCTTAAGGTCGTGAGTCATCTTGGTCGACCCCGATTGAACTGAGTATGGGGTAGTGTGTTCCTCTTCTAAAATCTTCATCTTAATTCCATAATCATTCAGCATTCACACCCGTCCTTTATATCTCAAGAACCCCTGTCCTGGTATGGAGAAATCTGTGGTCTTGCCTTCTTTGATGGTAGCCCTATGCGATACTAACGAGTCATCATGCCCTTGCCCGTTCCGTATATCTTCTAATAAACTTGATTGGATGGAAAAGTAAGCCAGTTGACCCCTGACTAGTTCTATTTCGATATTTATCAGATCTTGCTGTAGCAACTTTTCTATTCCGGATAATGCTGCTAGATTTCCATAACTCTTCCGACTTAGCGCATCTGCAACTACGTTTGTTTTTCCTGGGTGGTATAGGATTTTGCAGTCATAATCCTTTACTAGTTCTAACGACTTGCGCTGCCTCATGTTGAGCTCTTTCTACGTAAATAAATATTTTAAGCTCTTGTGGTCCATATAAATCTCACACCGCTCTCTATAAAGATAGTGGCGCCAGATTTTCAATGCGAAGACCACCGTTGCCAACTCCTTATCATGTGTTGGATAGCATTGCTTGTATTCCTTCAGCTACCTTGAGGCGTATGCTATCACCTTGTCCTTTTGCATCATCACACATACCAAACCTCGCTTGGACGCATCACAATATACTATAAACTTTTTGTAACGCCCTGGATAACCAAGAACGTTACACTGTGTATTTATAATTGTGCAAGACTTCCTAATCAAGTCGTTTAGTTAAAAATGTGACTCTAAGCTCATGATCAAGTTAGGGTTAAAAGATTTTGGTCATAAACAAATAATTTTCATTTAAATAAACGTTTAGTACATGGGATCCCAAAAACAGGGTGTAAAGGACAAATTTATAACTTTCAAAAGTTGAATACAAGCAAAGGCCACTCTAATGGAAAAATATACATTTTAGGTTTTCCTTTCCCTGTACTATCCCTTGGCCGTAGTGGACGAGCAGCTGACTATGTACATTCCGTCCCCAGAGCTCTCCAACTCAGGATAGGTCCACCCTACCCTTGCCTTTACCTGCACCACGTAGTACCCGTGAGCCAAGGCCCAGCAAGAAAACCATGTAGCATAGCATAAAAAATACAGACAATCATATGACCCATAAGGCAGTTAACCAGGTATTCAACATATTATGACAAACCCAAAATCAGTGCTAGAAATCAACAAATCATAAACCATTTAAACTAGTCTTCCACAAATTATAGGCAACAACTTAACAACAGTAAACACATCATAGTTATCATACAATATCCAGGGTCGACACCCTTAGGCCACACCCACTATTTAAACCAATGACTCCGACTCTCTTAAGCCGAGTTCAGTGATTATTTAGCTAACCTCAGCTCTTAGTGGTCGAGCCACGTCTTGTGTGCAAATGTCAATTCCGACACTCTTAGTCCATTTATTTCATGCCTAGATGGCATGTCATAATCATACATCATTGTATTCGAATATAGAGAACCCTAGTCCCAACATAGCCACATAAACAGGTGCAGTTTTCTTACCCTTAACTCCGAGCGGAGAATGTGAATTGGTTTTTGAGCACGATCCTTAGCCCCAAGCATTGGCGATAAACGTAGTTACAAGGGCCAATGGTATCCATTAACTTCCAATTGAAATATAAAATACTTAGAAGACAGAAACTAGCCTCCAGGACCTCCATTTCTACTAAACCGGGTAATTGAAATTGTCCTGAGCGCCTAGGTACGAATCCTCGAGCCCTAACAATCCTTGAAAAAATTCTAAGGCTAAAATCCTCAGGCGGGTCGCGACTTGGCTTAGTGGGTTGTGACTTGCCTCAAGTCAGAGAGCAAACACCCGAAGCCAAAAAGGGGAGGCGGGTTGCGACTTGGCCTAGCAAGTCGTAACGTGCCCCCAAGTTAGAGAGCAGCCCAGACCAGAAGGGCCACACGCTCTGCGGCGCCTTCTAGGCTGGGTTGCAGCATGCCCCTTCAACCCAGAGAAAACCTAGGTTTTCTATTCTTCTTGCTAGCCAAGAACACTAAGCCATCAACCTAGAATTTTCCTAACTTATCCCATCAATTCAACTCCAATTCAGCTATGAATTCAGAACTAAATTACACATTTTAATCCCCCAAAAGCTTAGCTATAATACCAGAATCAATATCTCAATTCACTAGCAATAATTACCCCATAATCTCAGTCTAACACATCATCAATTTTCATACCCAAGAACCTATAATTTTCCTAAACCAATCCATCAAAATTCAGAGATTAAGGTCAAAGTTCTTACCTCAGTTTGGGAGCTCAATTTCTAGCTGAATCCTCACACCAACTCAGCTCAAAACACTAACTTTTCCTTTGATTTCTAGCCCAAATTCCAGCTTAATTCCCCTTCAATTACTTCAAAGATCACAGCTCCAAAGCCTAGTCTAGGCTCCTGTTGGATTCTTATCTTCAAAGTCCACAAGGGAGAGTGATAGAGGGAAGAATCGTGAGAGATGAGAGCCTTTTTCCTTCTTTCTTTCCTTGGATTATTCCCTATCCTTCTATTTTGTTCTAACATAATGCTGAGTAAATCCTTAGACCTAGGGAATGACTATTTTTCCCTCCCAAATAAAACTAATCCTTTACTGAATCTAAGGGTATATTAGTCATCTGTTCCCAATTCCCACTAATTTCTCAAGTGTTCCTAACATCTACCAATTTATCCTGTCATCCAAGTAATTACCAATTATTTTTCCCAAAGTATAATAATCCCCAATATATTTTCTAAGTTTCCAAATATACCCCTAGGCTCCCCCCGAGCCGGGTATGAATCCCTGCCGCGACTATTTTGCCAATCCGCTCACTAGGATCATCTCGAGCCATATACTACAAATATATCCACATAATAATGTGGTCTTAAGAATTTATCACATATAATCTCATTTATGCCCTCAACGGGCCAAAATAAAAAATATGCCTTTATAAGCTAAACAGGGGCCACATGCATATTTAATACTCATAAACATGTATTTCACATATCCATATAATCACATAATCATGCATGCCACAAAAATTATGCATTTAATCATTAAATCACACATTAACCAACTATGCCCTCCCGACATGCTAATCAAGGCCCTTAAGCCTTGTTAGTGATTTTGGGTCGTTACAACTATCTCCTCCTACTGAGAATTTCATCATCAAAATTTACCTGAATAACTCAGGATACTAATCCCGCATTGCTGACTCAAGCTCCCAGGTCGCTTCCTCGACCCTATTATTCCTCCATAACACTTTAACTAGAGGAATCGTCTTGTTCCATAGAACCTTATCTTCCCTGTCTAAGATCTGAACTGATCGCTCCTCATAAGAAAAATCTGTCTGCAATTCCAAGTCCTCATACTTTAATACATGAGTTGTATCTGAGACATACTTCCAAAGCATAGAAACATGGAATACGTCATGAACTCCCGACAACGATGGTGGCAATGCTAACCTATAAGCCACCTGGCTAATCCTCTCCAGGATCTCAAAAGGTCCAATGAATCTATAGCTCAACTTGCCCTTCTTTCCAAATCTTCTCACCCCTCGCAGTGGTGAAACTCGCAGAAACACGTGGTCCCCTACCTGGAACTCCACGTCCCTACGCTTAGGACCAACATAGCTTTTCTGTCTGCTCTGCGAAGCAAGCATTCGAGCTGGAATCTTCTTGATGGCCTCATTAGTCTTCTGAATCATGTCCGGTCCCAAATACCTCCTCTCACCCATCTCATCCCAATGAATGGGCGATCTACATCTCCTCCCATATAACATCTCATATGGAGCTACTCCAATCGTTGATTGATAACTGTTTTTATATGAAAACTCAATCAACGAGAGATACTTACTCCAAGACCCCGTAAAGTCTATCACACATGCTCTAAGCATATCCTCGAACACCTGAATTGTCCTCTCAGACTGTCCATCAGTCTGAGGATGAAAGGCTGTGCTGAACTTCAACTGAGTCCCCATAGCCTTCTACAATCCACCCCAAAACTTGGAGGTAAAGATAGGATCCCGGTTTGACACTATAGACTTAGGAACCCCATGGAGACGTACAATCTCCCTCACATAGAACTCCACATACTGATCCACAGTATAAGTCGTCTTCACTGGCAGAAAGTGAGCTAACTTGGTGTATCTATCCACTATCACTCACACTGAGTCATGAAGCCTCGCTATCCTGGGTAAACCAGCCACAAAATCCATCGTAATATCTTCCCATTTCCACTCGGGAATACCCAAAGACTGTAGCAACCCTGCTGGTCATTGATGCTTAGCTTTCACCTGCTGACAGGTCAAACACCTAGCCATGTACTCTACCACATCCTTCTTCATCCCAGGCCACCAATACAATGTCCGTAGATCCTGATACATCTTCATGGTGCCTGAATGAAGTGAGTACGGCATAGTATGGGATTCATCTAGTATCTCGAGTCTAATCCCCATATCATTCGGAACACAGATCCAACCTTGATACCGTAACAAATAAACCTCAGAAATAGAACAGTCCTTAGCCACTCCCGCTAAGACATTCTGTCAAACTTCCTGTAACTGTGCATCTACCAACTGACCCTCCTTAATATGTTCTAGTAGGGTCGATTGCAAAGTAATATTGACCAACCGACCCACCACCAACTCTATCCTCGCTCTGAACATCTCTTCTGCCAACTCTCTCGATATCTGAGTAGAACTAAACAACTGCCTCGAGCCTCTCCAGCTCAATGCATCCATCACTACATTGGCTATTCCTCGGTGGTAAAGAATGTCACAGTCATAGTCCTTTACCGATTCCAGCCAACGTCTCTGCCTCATGTTCAGGTCCTTCTGCGTGAAGAAGTACTTCAACATCTTGTGATCAGTGTATATCTCACACTTCTCTCCATACAGAAAATGTTGCCACACCTTCAGTGCGAACACCATCGCTGCCAGTTCTAAATAATGGGTAGGGTGCCACTGCTCATACTCCTTCAGCTTCCGTGATGAATAAGCCATAACTTTCTCATTTTGCATCAACACACAACCCAAACCCAACCTCGATGCGTCACAATAAACCACAAACTTTCCTTCCTCCGAAGGAAGACTTAGCACAAGTGCTGTAATAAGTCATTGCTTCAATTCTTGGAAATTGTTCTCGCACTTGTCTGACCAGGCGAACTTCAAATTCTTTGTGTCAATTATGTCATCGGTGCAACAATCTTCGGGAATCCTTCCATAAACCGTCTGTAGTGACCCGCTAACCCAAGGAAACTCCTAACCTCTGAAGCATTCCTTGGCCTCGGCCAATCTCTAACTACCTTCACCTTAGATGGATCCACCTGAATCCCATCCTCGCCAACAATATGTCCAAGGAATGTCACTTCTGGTAGCCAAAACTCACACTTCTTAAACTTGGCGTATAATTGGTGCTCTCTCAACCTCTGGAAGACTTGTCGAAGATGTTGCTCGTGCTCTACCTCTGAACTGGAGTACACTAGGATATCGTCAATGAAGACAATCACAAACTAGTCCAAGATGTCCTTGAACACCCTGTTCATTAGGTCCATGAAGGTTGCTAGGGCATTGGTCAAACCAAACTACACGACCAGAAACTCATAGTGCCCATACCTTGTTCGGAAGGCCATCTTCGGTATATCCTCATCCTTGATCCTCAGCTAGTGATAACCAGATCGAAGATCAATCTTCCAGAATACCGTCTTTCCCTGCAGATGATCAAACAAGTCAT
The DNA here is from genome assembly GCF_963169125.1 of Humulus lupulus. NCBI lineage: Eukaryota > Viridiplantae > Streptophyta > Magnoliopsida > Rosales > Cannabaceae > Humulus > Humulus lupulus. The sequence goes on along the minus strand of NC_084798.1, from coordinate 156,011,534 downwards.
CGATCCTTGGTAGAGGGTACTTATTCTTGATGGTCAACTTGTTCAACTCTCTATAGTCTATGCACATCCTCAGAGTTCCATCCTTCTTCTTCACAAACAAGACCGGAGCACCCCTTGGCGAGTAGCTAGGCCTGATAAACCCTAAGTCCAGAAGCTCCTGTAGCTGTATCTTCAATTCCTTGAGTTCTGCCAATGGCATTCTATACGGTGCCCTCGATGCTGGCTCTGTCCCCAATGCTAACTCAGTAACAAACTAAATCTCCCTATGCAGTGGCAACCCGATAAATTCTCAGGGAACACATCCAAGAACTCATGAACTAACCTGGTTGCTCCCTGCCCTGCTGGCAAAACTCTGGTAGTATCCACCACACTATCCAGGAAACCTATACATCCTCCTTATAATGGGTCCCTAGCTCTCAGCGCTTATATCATGGGTATGCGGGGTCCATATACCGCACCCACAAACACAAATGGATCCTCCCCCTCAGGCTCAAAGGTCTCCATCTTCTTCCTGCAATCAATAGTAGCCTTATATCTAACCAGCCAATCCATTCCTAGAATCATATGAAAGTCCTCCATACCTAATTCAATAAAGTCTATTGATAGCTCCCTACCATCAACCATCACTGGTAGTGCTCTAATCCATCTCCTAGAAACTACCAGTTCTCCTGTAGGAAAAATAGTCTCGAACCTCGTAGTACAGTACTCACTAGGTCTACACAATCTATCAATTGCCTTACTAAAAAAAATGAATGTGTAGCCTCAGAGTCAATCAATACAGTAAAAGGAGAGTGAGCACTAGAAAGCTGACCTGTCACCACTGAGGGACTAGCCTCGGCCTCTGCCTCCGTCAAGGTAAACACTCAAGCTGGAGTTAAGCTATCCACCTCTAATGCTTCCCCTTTCTTCACTGTTGGGCAGTCCTTCTTGAGGTGTCCCACTACCCCGCACACATAACAAGCCTTGGGCTGACATTCGCTGGAATGGCGTCTTCAGCACCTCGTGCACTTTGAGTAGCTCCTCCATGTATCATTACCTCCCTGGCGACCACCCTGAACACCCCTACCCCTCCTATTAGGACCGGAAGTGGTCGAAGTGTCAGTGGTCTTCCTCTTCAAATCACTGGGGCCCCCGCCCCTACCAGACTCAAAATATGGATGCACCGCCCTGCGAACTTCCCATCTTGCAGCGTTCTCCCTCCAAATCTTGTTCTCTGCTTCCTCAGCAGTGAGAGCCTTCTCAACAGCCTGGGCATAAGTCGTCCCCCCAGGTACTGATGTAATTCTCACATCTCGAGGTATCATAGCATTAAGCCTTCTAATAAATCTGTCCTGCCTAGCTGCATTAGTAGGCACAAGGTCTGGTGTGAACTTCGCAAGCCTATCAAACTTCAAGGCATATTCTGTAACTATCATGTTGCCCTGAACTAACCCCACAAATTCATTCACTTTCGCTGCCCTGACGGCAACGTTATAGTACTTCTGAATGAACAAATCCTTGAATCCATCCCAACCCAGAGTAGTAACATCTCTAGTCCGTGATGCCACTTCCCACCAAATGCGAGCATCCTCTCTCAGAATATATGTGGCACAGGCCACCCGGTCATTACCCTCTACCCTCATGAAATCTAGAATAGCGGTAATCATACTCATCCATTATTTGGCCTTCAGTGGATCTGGTCCTCCCTCGAAGATTGGAGGGTGCTGTCTCCTAAACTGCTCATACAGTGGCTCCCACTTGTTCCCAATTTCTGGTGTCTGCAAAACTGGTGCCACATCAGGTGGCACAATAGGTGTAGTACTCCCTAACAGAGCCCACTGTCTCAGTATACGGATTTGCTCTTCCTAGCTTTGAAGCCGGGCTTGCATGTTTGCCATAATCTGTTGCCAGTTCTCAGGGACTAGCGGTGGGTTCTGGCCCTGTTAGTCCCTGATCATCCTCTCTAGCCTTAGATCCAATGCCAGCTAGTCGTATAGATCGCCTTCGATGCATAACTATCCAAGTTAATCTGCAATCAATGACTCGACGGTCAGACTATGATGATAGGGTAAAAATCTTTCCGTAATCCACCATTGGAACATAATCAATCACAAGCAAAAGAGATATAATAATTATCCATATATTCATTAACACGGAACAACAATGCTAATGAGCACACCTCAATATCAATACACAGCAGTCAAGGGCTAGGCCCTATCAGTATCTCATGCTCCCTATTAATTAAACAAATTAAAACATTCATATTCCTTTCCAAACACTTAAGCATATAGACATGAATATACAATTACCAAACCCTCAGTCAAGCTTGTCTTTAGTGGTGAATGTACATATCCAGCCAGTCTTTAGGAACCCTTAAACCTAGACCGCTTTGATACCAAGTTGTAACGCCCTGGATAACCAAGACTGTTACACTGTGTATTTATAATTGTGCACGACTTGCTAATCAAGTTGTTTAGTTGAAAATGTGACTCTAAACTCATGATCGAGCTAGGGTTAAAATATTTTTGTCATAAACAGATAATTTTCAATTAAATAAACATTTAGTACATGTGATCCCAAAAACATGGTATAAAGGAAAATTTTACAACTTTCAAAAGTTGAATACAAGCAAAGGCCACTCTAATGGTAAATTACACATTTTAGGTTTTCCTTTCCCTGTACTATCCCTTGGCCGTAGTGGACGAGCAGCTGACTATGTACATTCCATCCCCAGAGCTATCCAACTCAAGATAGGTCCACCCTGCCCTTGCCTTTACCTGCACCACGTAGTACCCGTGAGCCAAGGCCCAGCAAGAAAACCATGTAGCATAGCATAAAAAAACACAGACAATCATATGACCCATAAGGCAGTTAACCAGGTATTCAACATATTATGACAAACACATAATTAGTGCTAGAAATCAACAAATCACAAACCATTTAAATCAGTATTCAACATATTATAGGCAATAACTTAACAACAGTAAACACATCATAGTTATCATACAATATCCAGGGTCGACACCCTTAGGCCACACCCTCTATTTAACCCACTGACTCCAGCTCGCTTAGGCTGAGCTCCGTGATTATTTAGCTAACCTCATCTCTCAGTGGCCGAGCTGCGTCTTGTGCGCAAATGTCAATTTCGACACTCTTAGGCCGTTTATTTCATGCTTAGATGGCATGTCATAATCATACATCATTGTATTCGAATATAAGGAACCCTAGTCCTAACATAGCCACATAAATGGGTGAAGTTTTCTTACCTTTAATTCCAAGCGGAGAATGTTAAATGGTTTCGAGCACGATCTTTAGCCCCGAGCCTTGGTAATAAACCTAGTTACAAGGGCCAATGGTATCCATTAACTTTCAATTGAAATAAAAAATACCTAGAAGACAGAAACTAGCCTCCTGGACCTCCATTTCTACTAAACCGGGTAATAGAAGTTGTCCCGACCGCCTAGGTACGAATCTTCGAGCCCTAACAATCCTTGAAATAATTCTAAGGCTAAAATCCTCAAGCGGGTTGCGACTTGCCTCAAGTCAGAGAGCAAACACCCCAAGCCAAAGAGGGGAGGTGGGTCGCGACTTGGCCTAGCAAGTCGCGATGTTCCATCAAGTTAGAGAGCAGCCCAGGCCAGAAGGGCCACACGCGCCGCGACGCCCTCTAGGTTGGGTCACGGCGCGCCCTTTTGACCCAGAGAAAACCTGGGTTTTCTTTTCTTCTTGCTAGCCAATAACACTAAGCCAATAACCCATAATTTTTCCAGCATATCCCTTCAATTAAACTTCAATTCAACTACGAATTCAGAACTAAATTACACATTTTAATCACCCAAAAGCTTAGCTATAAAACCAGAATCAATATCCCAATTCACTAACCATAATTACCCCATAATCTCAGTTTAACACATCATCAATTTTCATACCTAAGAACCTATAATTTACCTAAACCAATCCATCAAAATTTAGAGATTAAGGTCAAAGTTCTTACCTCAATTTGGGAGCTCAATTTCTAGCTGAATCCTCACACCAACTCAGCTCAAAACTCTGTCTTTTCCTCTAATTTCTAGCCCCAATTCCAACTTAATTCCCTTTCAGTTACTTCAAAGATCACAGCCCCAAAGCCTAGTCTAGGCTCCTTTTGGATTCTTAGCTTCAAAGTCCACAAGGGAGAGTGTGGGAGGGAAAAATCAGGAGAGATGAGAGAGAGAGAGCTGATAGCCTTTTTCCTTCTTTCTTTCCTTGGATTATTCCCTATCCTTCTATTTTGTTCTAACATAATTCTTAGTAAATCCTTAGACCTAGGGAATCACTATTTTGCCCTCCCAAATAAAACTATTCCTTTACTCAATCTAAGAGAATATTAGTCATTTGTTCCCAATTCCAGCTAATTCGTCAAGTGTTTCTTACATCTAACAATTTATCCCGTCATCCAAGTAATTACCAATTATTTTTCCCAAAGTATAATAATCCCCAATATATTTTCTAAGTTCCCGAAAATAACCCTATGCACCCCTCGAGCCGGGTATAAATCCCCACTGCGACTATTTCGCCAATCTTCTCACTAGGACCGTCTTGAGCCATATACTGCAAATATATCCACATAGTAATGTGGTCTCAACAATTTATCACATATAATCGCATTTATGCCATGAACGGGCCAAAATTACAAATATGCCTTGATAAGCTAAATAGGGTCCACATGCATATTTAATACTCATAAACATGTATTTAACATATCCATATAATCATATAATCATGCATGCCACAAAAATTATCCATTTAATAATTAAATCACACATAAACCAATTATGCCCTCCCGACACGCTAATCAAGGACCTTAAGCCTTGTTAGTGATTTTGGGTCATTACACTTGTCGTTGGGTGTCGACTGGTGCTGAGCATAATTTATCCTTGAGCAACTGGAAGCTTTCTTGACATCTATCTGTCCAATTGAACTTTTGCTGTTTCCGGGTTAGGTTGGTAAGCAGAGTGGCTATCTTAGAAAAGCCTTCTACAAATCTCTAATAATATCCTGCTAGCCAAAGAAAACTTCTCACTTCTGACGCATTCTTAGGTGTTGGCCAATCCTTCACTGCCTCTACCTTAGCTGGGTCTACATCAACTCCATATTTGGAAACTATATGTCTGAGGAACGCTACTTGCGATAGCCAAAATTCGCATTTCTTGAACTTGGCGTAAAATTGATGCTTCTTTAGTCATAACATGGTCAATCATAAATGTTCTTTGTGCTTGACTTCGTCCTTGGAGTACACCAAAATATCGTCAATAAACACTACGACGAATTTGTCAAAGTAATCCTTGAAGACCCGATTCATTAAATCCATAAATGCGGCTAGAGCGTTGGTAAGACCAAAAGACATAACTAGAAACTTGTAATGTCCATATCGAGTTCTAAAAGCTGTCTTTAGTATATCCTCTTTCTGTACCTTGAGTTGGTGATAACCAGACCGAAGATTAATCTTTGAAAATACGGTCACTCCTCGTAGTTGTCACCTTGTTCAGCTCGCGGTAATCGATACACATCTGCATGCTTCCATCCTTCTTCTTCACAAATAGAATCGATGCTCCCCATGGCGAATTGCTTGGTCTGATGAAACCCAAGTCTAAGAGTTATTGTAACTTCATTTTCAACTCCTTGGGTTCTGTTGGTGCCATCCGATATGGTGCCTTTGAGATAGGTTCTGTTCCTGATACTAATTTGATTGTGAAGTCAATTTCCCGAGTAGGCGGTAATCCTGGTAAGTCGTTAGGAGATATCTATGGAAATTACTTTATAATGTGGATGTCTCCAACCTTTAATGGTGCCTCTTGTGCCAGATCCGCAACGCTGGCTAAGAATGTGTGACATCCTTTCTCTATCATCCTTTGAGCTTTGAGAGATGAGATAAGTGGTGTCCGTAGTCCTGAAACCTTTCCCATAAAACATATTTCCTAACGGTCAGAGTTTCGAATGCCACTTGCTTGCGTCTACAGTCGATGGTTGCGCCATGCCTTGCTAGCCAATCCATTACCAGTATTACGTCGAATTCTTTGATCTCTAGCTCTATCAGGTCTCCTTCTAGTTCTGTGCCCTCGACTTTGATCGGTACACCTTGTACTATTTGTGATGATAGGAATACTTGCCTGAAGGCAGTTCTATCACCAATCTAAAACTAAATCTTTCACAAGGGTTGTCTAATTTCTCTATCATTCCTAACGATATATGTAACGACCCAAAATCACTAATATGGCTTAAGGGCCTTGGTTAGTGTGCCGGGAGGGCATAATTGGTTTATGTGTGAATTTATTGATTTAATACATGATTATATGATAAGCATGCTTGTATGGTTATATGAGTGTAAATGTGGTTATATGCTTTAAATTGTGAGAACCACATTATTATGTGGGTAAATCTACAGCAAGCGACTTGAGGCGATCCTAGGGAGCTAGATAGCGGAAAAGTCACAACGGGGCTTAATATTTGACTTTGGTCAAGTCAAGGGGTATTTCAGGTATCAGATGGTTAATTAGACTATCGGGTTATGGAAATAAATAATTAGAGATATATTTGAGGTTAGGAAGTCTAGGTGGGAACATTGGGGAATTTTACCATTTTGCCCCCGGGGACGTTTTCGGTACCCCGAGCCTTGGGATTACCTTAATCACTTAAGGATAGACTTAAGAGGCTTTAGAAAATAGTAGAACAAATTAGACTGACTCTTTCCTCTTCCTCTCTTTCTCTCTCAAAGGAAAAACACAGAACTTAGAAATTGTAGCTGGAATTATGAGGATTGAAGCTGGGATTTAGAGGATTAGCTCAAGGATTAATTAAGGGTTTAATCAAGGACTAAGGTAAGGATTGATTCCCACTTTTTGTTGTTGAAATTCTGTGATTTTGGTTGTGTTCTAAGTGGTTTTTGGGTTTTGGATTTGAAGATTAAATTGAAGCTAGAACCTTGGAAGTTAGCCCATAAATCTCTTGGAGGATTGATTCTGCAGTTAAGGTAAGCTTGAATTTATGGTTTAATGGATGAATTTTGGAGCTTCCATGGCTGGTTTTTGTGTTCTTGAGTTAGTAAGTTTCAGAGATTGAAATGGGTTTTTGATGGGTTTCTAGTCTAGGTTTCAGCTGGGTTGTGTTGCTGGAATCTTGTGGGAAGTCTTTGGGTAATTGAGTTGTGGAATTGGGGTAGTTTTGGAGGAGTTTGAGTGAGTTTCGAGAGTCAAAAATGGAGGTTTTTCTGGGTTCGAAGGGGTCGGGTTGCGGCATAGTTCTTGGTGAGTCGTGACGCTTTGAAATTGGTGTGTGCTGAGGAAGGAGGGCGGGCTGCGGCATGATCTGGGTAAGGCCGCGGCCCGTGTCTGTTTTTGAGCATGGGGGAGCCTCTAGTTGGGGCCATGTCGCGGCATGGGTGGCTAATGCCGCATCCATTAAGGGATTTTGGGATTTTGAGATTTTAGGCTTAGGAATTTAACCTAGGGTGCTCGGGATTGAATCTTTTACCATGTTTGGTGGAATTCAATGTTCCGGAGACTAGAACTTTGTCTAGAAGCCCTTTTAAGATTGTTGATGGTACTCTTTATCTTGGTTGTGGCTAGGTGCTAAGCTAGGGCTCGGGGATCGGATCGCGCTTAAGGAGCATCGCTCGTAGTCAATACACTTGGAAGCCAAAGGTAAGAAAACTGCACCCGGTTGTGGATTTGTAATGGGACTAAGGGTTCCATATTATGTATGCTTTGAATGGATGGTATTATGCCATGTAAACAGTAAACCAACGACCTAAGAGTGCCAAAATTTACACTAGCACACAAGGCACGGCGCGGCTCGACCGCTAGTAACCGAGGACAACTTATTATGTACTGAGCTCGGTTTAAGCGGGCCGGAGTCAGTGGGGTAAACAGAGGGTACGGCCTAAGTTGTTGGCCCTAATTATCATGTGACTTGATTTTTATTAATGATTAGCTATATCATTGGTTCTGATTACATGCTATGTGATTAATGTGGAATGTTAAGTGTTCGATCATGCCTAAAAGATTATTCATCAGTTGTTGTTGTTTGTGATGTATATTATGTTTTCTTGCTGGGCCTTGGCTCACGGGTGCTACGTGGTGCAGGTCAAGGTAAGGGAAAACTTGATCAGCCCTAAATTGGAGGGCTCTGTGAGATGAATGTACATGACCAGCTGCTCAGTTGCCATGGTTGTGAGGATGATAGGAACAGGAGAGCTATAAACGTCTGTTTTTTGGAAATTTTGTAAACTGACTTTTAAACACTGTTTCTTTTTGGGATCCCATGTATAAATTTGTTTATTTATATGAAATGTCCCTTTTGAGACCAAAACTATTTTAACCCTAGCACATTTATGGTTTAGTGACACATTTTTTTAACTAAATGACTTGGTTAGCAAGTCCTGCACCTTTATAAGTACACAGTGTAGCGGTCTTGGCTATCCAGGGCATTACAATATATACGAGTGTGTTGCTCCTGAATCAAACAATACTGAACATATATTATCGAGGATAGGAATCTGACCTGTGACTACTTTGTTACTAGCTTTGACTTCCCCTTGGGTCAAGGCAAAGACTCTGGCTGGAACCATTTTATTGTCCCTATTTTCTTCTTGCTTGAGTTGTGGACACTCCTTCTTCCGATGACATTCCTGGTGACAATTGAAACAACCCTTGGTGTTTTCACGACACTCCCCATGATGTCTCTTCTGACATTTGGAGCACTGAGGGTATTCCACATAACCCGACCTTCCATTGTTATTTCGTGCACTTTTGCCACCGTCGGATTGCTTACTATCAGGATGCTTTCTTTTTTGCCCATTATTGTTGTGATGGTGGTTGTTGTTGTTTCTACCATTTTGAGTCTGATTCTGCTGCTTGGGTTCAGACTTGCTTGCCTCCTCCTTACTAACATTTTCTTGGAGTCTTTCCACCTCTATAGCCGTTTCCAGAACATCGGCGTAAGAAGTGGTTCCAGGATTTTCCAGCTTGACACCTAACTCAATCTTGGGTCTGAGTCCCCTGGTGAACTTGGTAACCCTCAAGAAATCGGTTGGAACTAGCTTTGGTGCAAACTTGGCTAAACGATCAATTTTTCGAGCATACTCGACTACCGTCAAATTTCCCTGCTTCAGACTGGCAAACTCTTCCACCCTCGCAGGGATAATAGCCGACTTGTAATACTTTTTGTGAAACAACTCCACAATTTTAGTCCAAGTCATGGTGGCGATATCATGAGTTTGCTGCACTAAATCCCACCAGATTCTAGCATCCTTTTTCAGAAGAGAAGAAAAGAAAGATATGCAATTTGTATTTTCGAGGTTCATGTGTGCTAGTATAGGCTCTACATTCTTGAGCCATTCTTCTGCTTCAAAGGGGTTGGTTGTCCCTCCATTGTTTGGAGAGTGCTGCTTACAGAAATGTTCGTAGTTTGGCTCCATGTACTGAGCTGGATAAGGCACGTAGTTGGCCATCGGCCATCCCCCATATGGACATACATGCTGGGGTGCTTGAGCCGCTGAGGCTGCGACTGAGGTTGCGACTATGGCTGGGGCTGAGGCTGCTGCTGCGACTGTTGTCATTGTTACTGCAGCAGTTCTTCCACATGTTGGTGTAGCTTGACAATCATAAGAGTGTTGTCAATTGGTAGCGGTGCATTTCTATTGGAAGCAGTAATGGTAGCATGCGTTCCCCATCTTCGGACTGGAGGGGCTTCGTTAGTCTCATTGGCGACGCTGGAGGCATTGCCATTCGTGCGTGCAGACCTTTGTAGCGACATCTTCATGAAAGTTCTAACAGTCGAGAAAAACATGTTAGATTTTACCCTAATAGGTTCTAAGGAAAAACTTAGTCTAAGGAAACATAACTCAGACCTATCAGTTATGATTTCTTATGAAAAATTATGTAAGCCTTCTTTATAATTAAGGTGTGTTTCTATACTTAGAAAAATAAGCCATCTTTATTATTTTCTAAGTCTATTTTTAACCATCCTATATGACTTAATTCTCAGGTTCGAAACTCATTGTTGTTCCAAAGATAACCATATTGAGGGAGGGTTGGGATTAGTAAAATCGTTCCCACTACTATGGCCCCCTAAACTCTCAATACAGAACCCGGTCCATTGATTTGTATCCACCCTCATTGAACTCAGTCATTATGTATTGAATTTATTCTAAATTTATTTTGATTGAAAAAAAATCAAACTCATACATGTCATTCAAAAATAACAACTTTATTCATTTGGAAAAAATATTTTCACTAATTACAATCACAAATAAATAAATAATTAAATAAAGAAATAAAGAAAATATACTAATAATAACTAAGGTAAATGTCTAAAAATCAGGATCTTATATATTTGACCCTTCATCTACCATATCATCATTTATTTCCTCATAATCATCATTACTATGAGCCTTGAAACTACCTCGGGGAATATTCATTAGGATATTATGCTTTTGTTCATTGGTGAATTGAAACTCAAACCTACAGGTAAACCTAAGTATAAGAAAATAATATAAAAAATAATATCTCATGGCTACTGGTAAATCATCTTCATCATCCATAGTCTCGCATAATTCTTCCTAATTTTGAAACTACAAAAGGAAAATCCTTAAAAAGCCTAATTACTAAGACATATTTTTCCATAGATCTCATCATAATTTGTTAGTAGTTTGAAGGTGAACTATCCCCTTGTGAAATAGAATCAATCTTTGAGTGATTCTTTCTAGCACTCCTATTGTATTCCTTGGTTCTCTAATCCTATTCAATGCCTTAATGGCTCAGATATCATGATAGGTCAAGGCTCCATTCATTTTGACTGAAAACATAATGACTAAAACATTAGCTATCAACATAAACATAATAATCATAATATAAACATTTACATTGGTAGTTAGATCTAGAGCTTGTGCGTGTGTATCAAGGAGCACTTCATGCATATGAACTGTGGGCTCTGATACCAACTGTAATGCCCCGACTAATTCTAAGATCTGAGACCATTAAGAACTACTAACACATAGCTACTATTTTGGAATACATCAAGAAATAATAGAACTATATTATAAAAATCCAAAATACGGGATCCCATTGTTATTACATAAACACATTAAGAAAACATAAACCTTTAATTATTTGTTCAAAAACTAATTGCGGAAAAATAAATACATCAATTAAAGAGACTCAAAATATAACTCGATCTTCGATCTTCGAGTAGTCCATCCATTCAGTCCATCCCCAATACACATGCCAAAGCTGCCATGAATCCGTCCCACCATCCAAGCTTATTTTCCTGCACCATCTAAAATAAAAAGGAATCAGCCTAATGCCCATTAAGGAAAATCTACTAAAACATAACATAAATCATAAATACTAAAAACATATACTATAAAACATATAATGTAAAAACGTATATCATTTAAATATAGGACTACAATATTAATGGCCATTAACTCATTACCGTAGCATGCGATAAAACAATCTAGGTCTTCAGTCTACTAATCGAGGTAGGTTAGATCACAAAATAGTATATGATAACCCATTTAGGTCCTCAGTCTACTAATCGAGGTAGGGTAAATCATAACTCTAATCTACGATAATGATAAAAATCTTGGGATTTGATTTGCTATCTAAGCAACTATAATACCCAAGTGACTATAACATAAAACATATTCATATATATATATATATAACACAACAATATAACATAACATATCATATGAACATATCATAACACATATATCCAACCTATTTTCCTTACCAAAACCGGGATATTGGAGACAAGAACGGGATTGGAAAACTCCTAAAACAAACAGTAAGAATCATGAGTTTCTAAAGAAATGGAGATGAAAAGGACATCTAAACCATCAAGATAGAAACTTACCGAAAAACATTAAGTTTCAAGAAACTTAAATACCTAACCTAGAAGCCATAATAATGAGTTAGGATCTGAAAGAAAATGAAAGAAAATAAAAGAACTATAATGAACTAAATCTGAGAATAAGAATACCTTGAATAGACTAGAACTTCGATCTACACCTCAATACCGAAACGTCACTCTGTCTTACTTCTCAAGTGTTTAGAAAAGCTTAGATTGGAATGCTTTTAATCCCAAAACCTTAGTGTGTTCTCTCTAGAATAAACTTAGCAGCTTGGAGCCTCTGAAGAATGCTTGAAAAATGAATGAAATGGCTGAGTACTAGGTCTTATTTATAGAGTTCAAGGAGTGAAACTAACCCCTTTTAAAAAGAATAAATAAATAAATATTAATTGAATAAAATTTGAATTGTCATTCAACAGATGCCCAGAACTCGGTCAAAAACGTTCAAGGGCAAGTCCAAGTTGTTGAGGGCTATTTTAAGCTCGGATTCCATGAAGTTTCAAAAAAATGCCACCAAGGGCCGATATATCGCCCCTATAAGCGATATATCGCCCACCCTTATGCCCCAATCCTTCGTGGTTTCGTTCGTGCAAAGTCGAAGTGTTTTCCGTATCAACCTTAGGCGACATATCGGGCCCTATAAATATGATATGTCAGCATATGCTGATATTTTAAACATGTTTTAGCACATTTTCAACACACTTGAAGTTTGTTAAAACAACTTTGATTGAGTAAAACGTGATCCTAACAGCTGCTGGAAGGTTCTAGAGCTTCTAGATCTATCTTTTATTAATTTATTCATCTAAAGTCCTTAAATCCTTAAATAAACATACATGTGACAAGTGTCACGCTCTTAATTATTCTATCTAAACCTTAGGTTCTAATAAATAATATTTCTAGAACTAGCTATATTAATCAAACCTTATGTTAAAATTAATATTTCTAAACTATAGGCTAAACTTATAAAATCCATAACTATTTCTAAGAGTTTCCTACTAAATCCTGGCTTGAACCAATATCCACGAAAACTAAAATACTACAAGCTGCTACTATCTAGCTAAGTAAAATTCTAAGACGCTACAGATACTAACGTGTCATCATGCCCTTGCTCGACCCATATATCATCTAGTAAACTCAACTGGATGGTCAATTTATCCAATTGACCCATGAAAATTTCTATCCCGACATTAATTAGATCTTGCTGAAGTGGTTTTTCAATTCCAGATAATGCTGCCAGATTTCCATAACTCTTCCGACTTAACTCATCCACAACTACGTTTGCCTTTCCTGGGTGGCACTACAAGAAAAAATGCTTTTAATAACACCGAAAATGTGTTATCAAAACATACCATAACACTTTTTGATGTGTTAAGACCTACTATGTTATCGTAGGTCAGGGTACTTTACATAACACTTTATCATTGTTATACAGATGTGTTATTATGCTGTCAACGATAACACAATTTCTGTGTTATTTTAATAAATAGATAAGTGTTTAATTATGTTATTTATAGTCGATTATATAACACATTTCAATACTTATAAATTTGTGTTATACTACACTTTAGCATAACACTTTTTTTGTGTTATACTACACTTTAGCATAACACATTATTTGTGTTATACTACACTTTAGTATAACACATGTGTTATATTAGCTTAGAGAAACATAATCTTTTTTTTACTTACACAAAACTAGGAAAACAAATATGAAAGTTGAAGCCAAATAAGGTAACATAAATAGATTTTTATTAATTACTCAAATGTAATTACAATATTTAGTCTACTAGTCTAGGCTTAAGAAATCATATTACAACATAATTTATGCCCAATTCAGATTCCTTTATCACTAAATACAAAAAAAGAAATGTATACAAAAATTAGTGAAATACTTTCTTCCATTCTAAAGGCCTCAACTACAAATGTTGTCAAGAATTGCTCCAAAGAAATCATCTCAATATACCTGCACATTGTAAAAAAAAAGTCCTTTTATTATTAAGAACATAAGACTTAAGCTAGTTTCCACCTGTAAGCATATAAAGTTTAAATTAAATTTGTAATAACTCCAAAACTTGACGAAATAGCAGGGTATAGCAAGATGTACTACCATGCAAAACAATGACTGAAGCAACAAAACATGCAACTTAAAACAAGGCTTGTGAAATGTATCAAGATAACGAATATATCATTCTCAATGATCAAAAAGTATGTGAGGAAGAATTGATTCCAGAACTCTAAATTCTGTCAATATATCCCCAAAAAAATTAAAGAATAAAAACAGAATCACACTTTGACTTCTAATACAACAAAATCATAAAGAAAAACAATAAAATAAAAATGCATCTGGAAACTTCTTTAGCATCTTTAATATAAGGTTTAGCCCAATTTCTACAATAAAACTAAAAATAAAGTTAGAAAAAAGAACTCTTTCTAATAAAAAGAAAGAAGAATGTCACCTGGAAACAAGATAATTCTTTGATAACCTTAACATTTAATGAATGAAACATACCCCTCTTTAGATTAAAAACCTTCAAGCTTTTCTTTATTATCAACTACATTAGATGAGTGGACAGCAGAAGCAAGGCAAACTGCAACCAAGAAGCAGCCACACCAGGGAAAAGGATGTAAAGTCCAAGAACTTTACTTAGCTAAGTTAGATAGTAGTATTATAGTAAAAATAGTATTATCTTTATGACTATGGATTTTTGGTTCAGACCGGGATTTATTTGGACACTCATAGTAGTACTTGTAGATTTTCTAAGTTTAACCTATAGTGTAGGAATATTAATTTTAACCTAAGGTTTGATTAATATGACTGATATTGAGGATAATATTTATTATACTATAAGGTTTAGATAAGAACCAATAGGAAAATAGCACATGTTAAGTATGGGTTTAATAATGATTAAGTATTTTGAGGATTTAATTTATTAAGGTTAAAATTTGAATACTCTAAGGTCAATCAGCAGCTTTGAAAACGTTTAAGGGCTTAGTCAAGGCTGTTTACTCAATTCAAATTAAGCTAAAAATGTGTAATTTCGTGTTTAAATAATCAGCGTATGCCGATATATCGCAGCACGAAGATACGAAAAACACGAAACGATGCACGACTGCCTCGAGCATACTAGCCCAGGCGATATATCACCTACAGGGTGTGATATATTGCCCCTCTCAGCATAATTTGAAAGTTTTTGAAATTGTTTTCCATTCAACCCTTCAATCTCTTGATAAGTCCAACATCTTTTTGAACGAGTCTTCAGCCTCTGCTGAACGATAATTCAAATTATTTTCACTTAAAAAGCCATTATTTTTATTCAAGTTAAATGAAGATCTCTTCATTCCAAAAATCTATAAATAGGACCTAGTACCCAGCCATTATTCATCTTTTACTCTAAGTTCAGAGGCTGCAAGTTGCTAGGTGAGTGTGAGAGTGTAAACACTTGGGTTGGGAATCATAAGCTTGATCATCATAAGCTTATTAAACACTTGGAAAGTAAGGTTTTATAGCATTTCGGTTCAAGGTTTAGATTGGTCTTACAAGTCTTCAAGGTATTTCCACATCCTAGTTCATTGGTATTATATTATTTCTTTCTCATAGTCTTCTACTCAGCCTTCTAACCTTATTCTTATTTTGGTTAGGAAATCTAAGTTCTTGAGCACAAGGTTTTGGTAAGTATATTTTAATAGTGTAGTTCCTTCATCTCTTTCATCTCTTTTCTTCAATAGACTCACCCTCTCATAAATGGTTTTTAGGAGTGTTCCAAAGTCCCAACTCTGTCCTCATATCCCGGAATTTTGGTAAGGAAAATAGGATAGAATTTATATGTTATATGCTTTTTATATGTTATCTTATGTTTTTATGTTATGAAATATGTTATGTATGTTTGTAGGCTTGAGCATATGACCCATATGACTAACAAGCCCCAAATGGATTATGGGCATATGACCTGCTTAGCTAGTAGGACCCCACTAATCTAATGGGCATATGACTTGTTTAGTCTATGGGACCCCAAGTAATAATGGCCATTATAGTATGTGTAAGATATAAGTGTTATGTTATGTTTTTATGTTTCTTATCAAATTTATGTATATGAATTATGTGTTAGATTTTCCTTGCTGGGCATTAGGCTCATTCTTTTTTGTTTATATGTGCAGGAAAATGGTCTTAGTGGCGGGAAAGGTTCTTGGAAGCTTGGAGAATGTGTATTGAGGTCGAATGGATTCAAGAGCCGAGCGTTACGATTCGAGGATGTAGTTTTGTTTTTATGGTTTTTACATGTATTTTTCCGCACTTGTTATGTTATCCCTTTTTATTTTAAATTATGTTTTGTTTTGTTTTTAAAACAATGGGATCCCATATCCTAACCTAAATTTTATGTAAGTTTAACTCTTATTTTTACAAGTTCCTTAATAAAGTTATGGTATTTTCACTTGTAAGTTTTATTAAGGATTAGTATGTATAGTTTTCGTTAATGGTCCAAAAGTCTAGAGTAGTTGGGTCATTACAGTTGGTATCAGAGCAACGGTTCCTTCGCATGAAGTTCTCCTCGATACACACACTCAGAAGCTCTGAATCTGACCGCCAAGTAAGTATTTAAGTTATGGTTATTTTGCTTATATGTATAGCTAACGATTTTTAGTATTTATGTTTTCAGTTAAGTATGAATGGAGCATTAAGCAATGAGGATATTTGAGCCATTAAGGCTTTAAAGAGAATAAGGGAACCAAGAAACACCATAGGCACACTAGAAAGAATCACACGAAGATTGCTCTTGTTCCACAAAGAGATAGGTCACCTTCAAGAGTCTAAGCAAATAATGATGAGATCAACGGAACAATATGTATTAATAATTAGACCTTTTAAAGATTTTCATCCTGTAATAGCAGCCTTAGAAGAAATATGGGAAACCATGAATGATGAGGACGAACTGCCATTAGCGATGCGATATTATTTCCTCTTAATTAGGTTCACTGCAAAATCAGAATTTCAATTTTCAAATGAGCAAAAACATAGGATTTTCACAAACCTTCCTAGAGGACATTTTGATGCACATGATAACGACGATTATGAGGAGATAGATGATGACATGCTAGATGAAGGATCGGATGTAGAAGATCCTGATTTTTAGAATAGTAGTTCTCATTGTTTGTTTTATGATTGTAATAAGTGAAAACTATTTTTCCAAATGAATTTCATGTTATTTTATTATCATGTATGAGTTTGATTTAATTTTTGCAATCATAATAAATACTAAATAAAATGAATAATGACTAAGTTCGGTGAGGGTGGATACAAATCAATGAACCAAGTTTCCTTATTGAGAGTTAGGGGGCCTTAGTAGTGGGAACGATTTTACTGATCCCAGCCCTCCCTCAATATGGTTAACTTTGGAACAAAGATGAGTTTCGAGCCTGAGAATTAAGTCATATAGGATAATTAGAAACAGACTTAGAAAATAAAGATGTTTTGTTTTTCTAAGTATAGAAACCCACTTTAATAATAAAGGAGACTTGTATAATTAATTTTCATAAGAAGTCATAATAAATAGGTCCGAGATATGTTTTTTTTAGAATAAGTTTTTTCCTTAGAGCCTATTAGGTAAAGTTCTAACATGTTTCTTTCAACTATTAGAACTCTGCTACGATGGCGCTCCGAAGATCTGCAAGCACCAATGGAAACGTCTCCAACGCTGTTCCAGCAACCAATGAAGCCCCTCCAGTTCGCAGAAGGGGAGTGCGTGCTACTACCCGCCGCAACGCGCCGGCACCGCCAGCTGACAACACTGCGGAGATCGCTAGACTGCGATAGCAAGTCGAGGAACTTTTGCAGCAACAATGCCAACAGGCTCAAACTCAGCCTCAGCCTTCGCCGCAGCCGCAGCCACAGCAAATGGCCCCAGCACCCCAACAAGTTGGTCCATATGGGGGATGGCCAGTGAAGAACTACGCGCCATATCCAGTACTGAACATGGAGCCAGTGTATGAGAGGTTCCGCAAGCAGCACGCTCCAAACTTCAAAGGGACTACAGACCCCTTTGAGGCAGAAGAGTGGCTAAGGAATGTGGAGCTGATTCTGACGCACATGAATCTCAGTAATGCGGACTACATATCCTGCACCTTGTCTTTGCTCAAGAAGGATGCCAGAATATGGTGGGACTTGGTCCAGCAATCGCATGATGTTTCCACCATGACATGGACCCGATTTGTGGAGCTGTTCCACAAAAAGTACTACAACTTGGCTGTACTCGCTTCGAGAGTTGAGGAGTTCGCCAACTTGAAGCAGGGTACTTTAACAGTGGCGGAGTATGCTCGTCAGTTCGACCGCTTAGCTAAGTTCGCATCTGAGATGGTTCCAACTGATTTTCTGAGGGTAAACAAATTTGTTAGAGGACTTTGACCGAAGATCGAGACGGGGGTTAAGCTAGCAAACCCGGGAAACACTACATATGCTGACGTTCTTGAGACGGCAGTCGAAGTAGAAAGGTTGCAGGCCAATGTAAGCAAAGAAGAAGCAAGTAAGCCTGAACCTAGATAGCAGAGTCAACCTCAGACCAGTCGGAACAACAACCATAATGGCATAAATCAGTCCAGCAACAACGGTAACGACCAGAAAATATGGCGTCCGGATAACAAGAAATTCGACAGCGATAAGAGCGCATGTACGAATAATGGGGGAAATAGGCCGGGTTATGTGGAATACCCACCATGTGCTAAGTGTCAGAAGAAGCATCCTGGAGAATGCGGCGCAAACACCAAGGAATGTTTTAACTGTGGTCAGGAAGGGCATCATAAAAGAGATTGTCCTCAGCAAAAGCCAGAAGGGAAGAAGGACGAAAAGATGGTTCCTGCTAGGGTTTTTACTTTAACCCAAGGAGAGGCTGATGCTAGCAACAAGGTGGTCATAGATCAGGTTTCTATCCTCAATAACTTATGTTCTGTATTATTTGATTCGGGAGCCACTCATTCGTATATCTCGTTAGGAATGATAGAAAAACTAGACAAACCTTGTGAAAGATTTAGAACTAGGTTTGTAACCGAGTTGCCTTCGGGCAAAGTAGTTCTATCATCACAGATAGTACGAGGCGTACCGATCAAGATTGAGGACATAAAACTAGAAGGAGACCTGATAGAACTAGTGATCAAGGACTTTGACGTAATACTAGGCATGGACTGGCTAGCACGGCATGGCGCAACAATCGACTGCAAACGCAAGAAGGTGATGTTCGAGACTCTTGACGGCCAGAGACTATGCTTCATGGGACAAGCTTCAGGATTGCGCACCCCGTTAGTATTATCTCTCAAAGCTCAGAGAATGATGGAGAAATGATGTCAAGCATTCTTAGCCAACATCACAAATGTAGAAAGGGAGACACCACTTAAGGTTGGAGATGTACGTGTTATACAAGAATTTCCAGAGGTATTTCCCGATGACTTGCCAGGATTGCTGCCAACTCGAGAAATAGACTTCACGATAGAATTAGTACCGGGCACCGAGCCTATCTCTAAGGCACCATACCGGATGGCACCTACGAAACTCAAGGAGTTAAAGACGTAGCTACAAGAACTCCTAGACTTGGGTTTTATTAGGCCGAGCCATTCGCCATGGGGAGCTCCGGTGCTATTTGTGAAGAAGAAGGATGGAAGTATGCAGATGTGTATAGACTATCGTGAGCTGAACAAAGTAACTATCAAGAACAAGTATCCGCTACCTCGGATCGACAATTTGTTTGATCAACTCCGAGGCGCGACTGTATTTTCAAAGATCGATTTACGGTCCGGGTATCATCAGCTCAAGGTAAAGGGAGAAGATATTCCTAAGACAACCTTTAGGACTAGTTATGGACATTACGAGTTCTTGGTTATATCCTTTGGTCTTACTAACGCACCAGCTGCGTTTATGGACTTAATGAATAGGGTCTTCAAGGATTACTTAGATAAATTCATCGTTGTGTTCATCGACGACATTTTAATATACTCCAAGGATGAAGTAGAGCACGAGGAACATTTGAGAATGATTTTGACGCAATTGAAGGAGCATCAACTCTACGCAAAATTCAAGAAATGTGAGTTTTGGCTCTCGCAAGTGGCGTTCCTCGGGCACATTATATCGAAAGATGGAGTTGCAGTAGAGCCATCAAAGGTAGAGGCCGTGAAGGATTGGCCCAGACCAAAGAACGCATCTAAAGTAAGAAGCTTCCTAGGGTTAGCAGGATATTATAGGAAGTTTGTAGAGGGCTTTTCAAAGATAGCCACTCCGCTCACCAACCTGACCCAGAAACAACAAAGATTTAACTGGAATGATAAGTGTAAAGAAAGCTTCCAGTTGCTTAAGGATAAGCTTTGCTCAGCACCAGTACTTAGCGTACCGACACCCAACGATAAGTTCATAGTCTACTACGATGCATCGAAGCAAGGATTGGGTTGCGTACTAATGCAAAATGACAAGGTGATAGCCTACGCCTCACGACAATTGAAGGAGTACAAACAGCGCTATCCAACTCACGATATGGAGTTGGCAGCGGTGGTCTTTGCATTAAAAATCTGGCGCCATTATCTTTACGGAGAACGGTGCAAGATTTATACGGACCACAAGAGTTTAAAGTACTTCTTTACTCAAAAGGAGCTTAACATGAGGCAGCGCAGGTGGTTGGAGTTAGTAAAGGATTATGACTGCGAAATCCTATACCACCCAGGAAAGGCGAACCTAGTTGCCGATGCGCTTAGTAGGAAAAGTTATGGGAATTTAGCAGCTTTATCCGGAATAGAAAAGCCGCTACAGCAGGAGCTTATCAGTGCTGGAATAGTAGTTGTAGGCAAGCTAACTAACTTGTCTATCCAATCGAATCTACTAGAAGATATACAAAATGGTCAGGTATATGACGACACACTAGCAGCACATATGGGTGCAGTCAGAGAAGGCAAAGCTACAGATTTCTCAATCTCTAGCCAAGGTTTATTGAGATATAAGGATTGGGTATGCGTGCCAAATGATCAAAGTATTAAGAAGACGATTCTGGAAGAAGCGTACAGCACCCCGTACTCAGTTCACCTAGGGTCTACCAAGATGACTCATGACATCAAGGCAATCTACTGGTGGCCAGGGATGAAGAAGGACATAGCAGAGTATGTATCTAAGTGTCTTATATGCCAGCAAGTGAAAGCAGAGCATCAGCGGCCTACAGGTTTATTGCAATCGCTTAGCGTACCAGAATGGAAGTGGGATGATATAGCTATGGACTTCGTGACGGGTTTGCCAAGGACGAATAAGCAGCATGATTCTGCTTGGATAGTAATAGATAGACTAACCAAGTCGGCTCATTTCCTGATAGTAGAGTTGCATGGAATCCCCAAGACAATAGTGTCAGATAGAGGATCGGTGTTTACATCGAGATTTTGGGGGAGTTTACAGCAAGCTATGGGTACTAAGTTAAGTCTTAGTACAACTTTTCATCCTCAGACAGATGGGCAGTCCGAGCGTACGATTCAGATTTTAGAAGATATGCTACACACGTGTATACTTGATTTCAGAGGATCATGGAACAAGTACTTACCGTTGATAGAGTTCTCCTACAACAATAGCTACCAGTCAACGATGGGGATGGCACCTTATGAGTTGCTTTATGGAAGAAGGTGCCAATCACCGTTGCACTGGGACGAGGTAGGAGAAAGGCGGCTTCTAGGGCCCGAAGCTGTTAAACAAGCTCAAGAAGCAGTAGCGCTTATTAGACAGCGTATGCTTGCTGCTCAAAGCCGTCAGAAAAGCTATGTGGATGCCAAGCGATGCGATGTGGAATTCCAAGTTGGAGATCAAGTCTTCTTGAAGATATCTCCTATGAAAGGTGTCAAGCGGTTTGGGAAGAAAGGCAAGCTTAGTCCCTGATTCATAGGTCCTTTTGAGATATTGGACAAAGTGGGACCAGTTGCGTATAGACTAGCCCTACCGCCAGCACTAGCCGATAGTCACAACGTGTTCCACATCTCGATGTTACGCAAATATGTGTCAGACCCATCTCACGTCCTCAAATACGATACATTAGCACTCCAGAAAGACTTAAGTTACGAGGAACGACCGGTTAGCATCCTAGATAGGGGGATGAAGCAGTTACGGTCTAAGAGCTTTCCTATAGTCAAAGTCCTATGGAGTAATAGTTCTGAACGAGAGGCAACGTGGGAGTTGGAGGAGGACATGCAAGGCCGGTATCCGGAATTATTTGGTAAGTAAATTTCGAGGACGAAATTCTTTTTAGTAGGGGAGAATTGTAAAGTCCAAGAACTTTACTTAGCTAAGTTAGATAGTAGTATTATAGTAAAAATAGTATTATCTTTATGACTGTGGATTTTTGGTTCAGACCGGGATTTATTTGGACACTCATAGTAGTACTTGTAGATTTTCTAAGTTTAACCTATAGTGTAGGAATATTAATTTTAACCTAAGGTTTGATTAATATGACTAATATTAAGGATAATATTTATTATACTATAAGGTTTAGATAAGAACCAATAGGAAAATAACACATGTTAAGTATGGGTTTAATAATGATTAAGTATTTTGAGGATTTAATTTATTAAGGCTAAAATTTGAATAGTCTAAGGTCAGTCAGTAGCTTTGAAAACGTTTAAGGGCTTAGTCAAGGCTGTTTACTCAATTCAAATTAAGCTAAAAATATGTAATTTCGTGTTTAAATAATCAGCGTATGTCGATATATCGCAGCTATAGGGGGCGATATATCGCAGCACGAAGATACGAAAAACACGAAACGATGCACGACTACCTCGGGCATATTGGCCCAGGCAATATATCGCCCCTCCCCTCTCAGCATAATTTGAAAGTTTTTGAAATCGTTTTCCATTCAACCCTTCAACCTCTTGATAAGTCCAGCATCTTTTTGAACGAGTCCTCAGCCTCTGCTGAACGATAATTCAAATTATTTTCACTAAAAAAGCCATTATTTTTATTCAAGTTGAATGAAGATCTCTTCATTCCTAAACTCTGTAAATAGGACCTAGTACCCAGCCATTATTCATCTTTTACTCTAAGTTCAGAGGCTGCAAGTTGCTAGGTGAGTGTGAGAGTGTAAACACTTGGGTTGGGAATCATAAGCTTGATCATCACAAGCTTATCAAACACTTGGGAAGTAAGGTTTTATAGCATTTCGGTTCAAGGTTTAGATTGGTCTTACAAGTCTTCAAGGTATTTCCACATCCTAGTTCATTGGTATTATATTATTTCTTTCTCATAGTCTTCTACTCAGCCTTCTAACCTTATTCTCATTTTGGTTAGGAAATCTAAGTTCTTGAGCAAAAGGTTTTGGTAAGTATATTTTAATAGTGTAGTTCCTTCATCTCTTTCATCTCTTTTCTTCAATAGACTCACCCTCTCATAAATGGTTTTGAGGAGTGTTCCAAAGTCCCAAATCTGTCCTCATATCCCGGAATTTTGGTAAGGAAAATAGGATAGAATTTATATGTTATATGCTTTTTATATGTTATCTTATGTTTTTATGTTATGTTATGTTATGTTATGTATGTTTGTAGGCTTGGGCATATGACCCATATGACTAACAAGCCCCAAATGGATTATAAGCATATGACCTGCTTAGCTAGTTAGACCCCACTAATCTAATGGGCATATGACTTGTTTAGTCTATGGGACCCCAAGTAATAATGGCCATTATAGTATGTGTAAGATATAAGTGTTATGTTATGTTTTTATGTTTCTTATCAAATTTATGTATATGAATTATGTGTTAGATTTTCCTTGCTGGGCATTAGGCTCATTCATTTTTGTTTATATGTGCAAGAAAATAGTCTTAGTGGCGGGAAAGGTTCTTGGAAGCTTGGAGAATGTGTATTGAGGTCGAATGGATTCAAGAGCCGAGCATTACGATTCGAGGATGTAGTTTTGTTTTTATGGTTTTTACATGTATTTTTCCGCACTTGTTATGTAATCCCTTTTTATTTTAAATTATGTTTTGTTTTGTTTTTAAAACAATGGGATCCCATATCCTAACCTAAATGTTATGTAAGTTTAACTCTTATTTTTACAAGTTCCTTAATAAAGTTATGGTATTTTCACTTGTAAGTTTTATTAAGGATTAGTATGTATAGTTTTCGTTAATGGTCCAAAAGTCTAGAGTAGTTGGGTCATTACAAAGGATCTCGGCTCTATTAATTCTATTGTCTAAAAAGTAATTCAAGGTTGTTCTTGTCACCATTAAAGATCGCAACAGAAGCAAAAAATTCAGTATCTATAAGAGCAACACAGACAAACATCAACATTTAGAAATGGTCAGAGAGAGAGAGAGAGAATGAAAGAAAGGACCCAGAACAACTGTTATGCTTGCAGTGATCACTTCTATGACTGATAAGCCAACAAAAGCCCAAGCATACTGAGTTAAGAGATTTCCAAGGCTAATTACCACCCCTCCTGCCATTGCAAACATCACATAAGGCCAATTATCCTGCACCAATCACCCTAACATGAATCGAAACCAAATACATACAATACAATACAACTCCATTATGGAAAACATATGAAATTTTCATTATGTTGTGTTCCTTATCACTGGTCTCTCCAAATAGCACCGCATTCATCAAGGAGAATAGAGAATGAATGAACTAAACTTTATCTAAATATTTGCAAGTGTTGAATATTTGTGATTCAACACTTGTAATGAGCTAAAAATATATAATCAATACTGAATTAATCATGAGAAGGAGCAGTCAAAAGAATTATATAAAAAAAGAAGAGGAAAAACAAAAAAGAATGGATTCTAGACATGTCTCATAATAATTGGACCTTTTTATTAAACTTCATGGGGACAAGACTCACAATAAAATTGTCTATCAAAGTGAGGAACTTTCATTCTTGGGATCCTGCATCATTGGCAAAGTGAGGAACTTTCATTTATTGTGGTGATTTATAAGACTTTAGTTCTTAGAAAAATTGTTGATATGATGCACCATTTGAACAAGATGTGTATTATCAACTAAATTAATAAGATAGTATTTTGAAATAAACATGTGCTTCCTTATCAATTATCAGGTATTCTGGTTAGGACAACAGAAACTGACAAGCATTCCACTATTTTTTTCCCTTTCATTCTTCAGTTTTATTGAGAATTTTGACACTATTTTGGTTACATCATTAGAAATGACAAGACAAAAAAATTGCATCAGACAAGAGGAAAAAGTCATACATAACTGATAACTCTAAAGTGTCTAAGAATCATTAACATTTTTTTAACTAGAGAATACTACTATAATTATTTTTGTGGGATACACATTACTACAAAGAAAGCAAAAAATTTAGAAAACAAACATATTTATTGAGTTTTGATAATACTTTTTCAATAGCGGATTGCACATTGGAAACATATTAAGAGGCCACCCAAGGCCAAATGAATTAGTTAACTTACTTTCCGTGGGAAGTTTCTCCAGAAAGCATGACTGCATCAGCACCTTCCCGTGAGCAAAGCTGAAATGCATTGTGGACAGATGAATGACTATACAAATTGCCGAAAATGGAAGAGTGATCACATTTAAAATAGCATACATTTCAGACTTAAGAGTAAATCAACTTGAAAGAAATTATCTAGTTTTCTCCAAACTCACAGGATTAAGACCAAGCAACTTTTGATTGGCTAGAGCTACAACCTAGAGAGAAGAAGGACAAATATAATTGAATGAAAAAAAATGCTTACTAAATCAGGAATAGTATAGGGATTACAAGTACTAAAATCTTACAGAAAATGCTTCATTTATTTCATAGTAATCAATCTGAGAAGCATCTAAACCAGCATTTGAAATAGCTTTTGGTATCACAAGGGCTGGAGCAGTTGTAAAGAATTCAGGTGTCTGCGAAGATAATCTTCTTTGAGCTATGTTTCAGGAACAGTAAAATAGAACTAGGAAGCCAATTCATTGGAGTACCTGAGCTGCATCAGCATAGCCCTTAATCTTTGCAATTACTTGCAATCCAAGTTGAAGTGCCTTCTCTCCACTCACTAGGACTAATGCAGCTGCACCATCACTATTCATGATAAAAACCAAACCATATTAAGGCAAGTTAAAATCTGAAACCCTAGTCACACACACATAAAAATAAGAAAAAGGCTGCCCACAGAAAATAAACCAGTTTTGTTGTAGCATAAACTACAATAAGTGTTGCACACCAGTTGCTTAAATGTACAAGAAAGTAAATGAGTATTTAGATAGTACAAGCCTCTAAACAGAAGGCACGGGAAACAATATATCTGATTGCATTACCACACTAAGTTAATAAATTTTTTTTCAGCATTGGCAGCGGGGGGAAAGAGAGAGGTGGGAACCTTATGATTGAAGCATTGCCAGCAGTAACAGAGCCCTCGTTCTTCTTGAAACTTGGTCTTAGCTTTCTTAATTTGGTAGCATTAAACTATGAAGAGAGACAAAAACAAATTAAAAGTACTGAAGCAAGTATTGAAAAATCTGACTTAAAATCTACTTTTAACTAGAAAACCCTACTATGGCATAAATATTAATCATTATACAAGTTCACAAAATTTAGTATATACCATTTAGTATCAAGACAACCCACATCCATATATATTTTTTTTTAAAAATGGACCTCAGAAAATCCTAGTACCCTAGAAGCAATCAAGCCAATAAATTGTCTATGCCTTCTGACCAAATAACAGCCCCCAACAATATCTACATGGCCTAACTTTTGCCTACTAGTAAAAGCAACAATCAATAAAAGCTAAAAGAATCCAAAGTTTGAAACTTTCGAACACACTACTTCCATGTCCAAATATTTTTTCTGGTAACAGAACAAAAAAATGAGCAACCACTAGCCAAGTGAGATCAGATTCTTATATGTTTATTTTGTATCTTATAGGTACACATGTATATTATAGTGTTCAACCAAACCAATGTATATTTCGGGTGGCAAAAATCCAATTGTAAACTTCCCAACTGATCTTAGTTTTTTCTAGTGTGTAAAAATGAGATTGATTACAAAGATCATGACATATATATATATATTCTCTGAGACATTCTTACTATTCAAACAAACAATCATTTAAAATATGCTTATAATTCTCTGAGACATTTTGTGAAACAAACAATAAGTTCAAAACATCAAATATTCTTAATATTCTCTGACACATTTTTCCAAACACTTGTGTGCTTTAAAAATGAAAAGCTGAGCAAAATAAAAGATTTGAAACCAAATGTCCAAATGAATCTTCTCAAGTGGAAACAAGATATTAAGCAATATATAAACCAGTAACCACATCAATTACTCACAAAAATATAAAGTATAAACCCACTGCTCAATTCTATATTATCTATTTCAACATTCAATCTTCTCAATAATAACTATTTCAGCTTTCAATCAATTCGATAATAACAAAGAAAAAGTTGAATACAAAGAAAGAAGAGAGCTGACAGAACCTGTTGGAGGAGTCCCTTCCTGCGCCGCTGCAATTGGTCCGAATACAAGCGGATTTACAGAAACATAGATAACAAAATTTAAAGCATTAAAAAGATCTGCCTTTGACCAAACACCTTAACTACAGCCACTATATAGCCAGAATAAACCCAGAAGAAAAACTGGTAGGAGTTATTAACTAGGCTCATCGAAATTGGGAAAGAAAATAAGAATTTAGCAACAAGCTATTAAGTTATTTTCACCCTCATCATCAAATAATAATATCAAGATTTCCAAACAGATGCATACAAAAATATACTCTCCTGGACATGGAAATCAGATATCAATAGTAGATAGTAATACTGAGGAATATAGACTCATTGTCTGATATGAAACAAGAGATTTATTTTCAATTTTTCATTGATATATAATGTATGGCTGATGTTACATGTATATATCCATGTATATTATATACATCAAATGGTACCTAAAAAAAAATTAGGTGCTCCATTTCTGCAATTGTTTCAGTTCTTAATTTGTTTGGTTACTGCCCACTCTTGTTATTATACATTAGGTACTTCATTTATTCTTTACTTATTCTGTTCTTTTTTTTCTTTTGGATTAGTATTAGTTTTGGATTTGGAGTATAACATTTTTCAAATATTTTCAGAGTAGTGGAATATCAAAATTATATGCAAGGTTCAACTTCTACATATAACAAGTTTTCCAGCAATTATTTTCTAGCCAAATGAAAAGTTGCCATGAAAAAATATTGCATAAACAAAATGCAGCAACCTGTTTGAAAACCTCAAACTATGCACTTTGCACATGCACTTGTGATTGCTGCAACAATCAGAGTGATTTTAACTAAGCACGAGGATAAAACATATAAACTTGTTGCAAGATCAAGTAAGCAAAAATCAAATAATACTTGCATTAGCTCTCAAAAAGATTTCAGATCAAGCTTACAGAGAGGATTCACATCATCCTATGGTGAGTTCTAGATTTAAGTGTGTCCATCTCTATTAACCAAACATGATACTTAAATAGCTGGATGGAGAATCATGAAATATATATGAGACAGAGACTACTAATTATGAACTTAAATATAACTATGCAAATTACCTTAATGATTCCCTCCAAGTAAGCATCATCTTATTGGCTCTTGTATCATTCTCACATTTATTCTGTGTTATTGAGAACACTTTGTAGCCTTCTCTTTAATACATCTATACTATCAAAATTTATAAAAGCTATTCCTCCACAAAAGTTACCTTGTAGCTAGTCCTCCACAAAATTGCTGCAACAAAGGAAATTCATCTCTGCTATCAAAATTTATTAAAGAACAACAAAAAAAAAATCACAAGTTGCCTAAAATATCTTATACACAGTGACGTGCTTCTTACGAGTTAATTAGATATATAGGTGTAGAATGAAGAGCTGGATGAACAACCACAAGCAACCAAATCCAAAACAGTCCTTCCCAAATCAAGATTATGGTATGTAGACATCATTATTGTAAGAAAGACCCAAAAACTAAAATCATCAGAAAACACTCTGAAATCAAAACCCCAGATGTAAATTCTACTGGAAAATTCAAGGGAAAATCAGCTCCCAAAGAAAGCATATAAAGTAATTCTTGTAAACTGAAAAACAGAGTAATTCTTGTAAACATAAAAGAAAAGTTTAGCAAAAACGTAAATTTTGAGGCATCCCAAATCATGAACAAACTTAAAACGATGAAAACTAATTTTAATAATTGGCAAAAGACATGCATGATAGTGTGATGATCTTTTAGCAATTACAGAAGTCTTGTGTTGTGATTGGCTCTTGTTATACATGTCATCTGTTTTAACTAGTCCAAACTTGCTTAACCCCGACTAGCAATTACTTGTTTATCATTTATGATTGACAAGAGACATACAACATTTAATAGATAATTACTTAGCAGTTTTTTAGATCTAAAATCTGACCTGATTTTTAGCTTAACTTGTATATGTTTTCATTCTTGGATGGTTGATGTTCTTTTATTCTCCATTCAGCAAGATTT
Organism: Humulus lupulus; assembly: GCF_963169125.1. NCBI lineage: Eukaryota > Viridiplantae > Streptophyta > Magnoliopsida > Rosales > Cannabaceae > Humulus > Humulus lupulus. The sequence continues at coordinate 155,982,201 of NC_084798.1, read as the reverse complement.
ATGTCCTGTTCAGCCAGATTTCATAGACCAATCATAATTACAATTTAAGTACAAATTAAGTTACAAACTCATGCATCACAAAAAATATATTGAATATAAATCCATATACATATATAATTGATAAATTACTAGCTGTTCACGTGAGATTTTGGTCCCAATGAGCCCAGGTGTGACAATTGTTATGCCAATGATTGAACCAACTTCATTTCTCAGTGTCTCACAAATTTTTTGCCTTGCTTGCCTAAGTATATATAACAGAGAATACTATAATTTACACACAAAAAATAGGGCATTCTACAGTCCCAAACATTAAGCAAACTCTCATATAGATTAAAGACCAAACATATTGGTAAGAGTATCACATGCACCCAAACATTTTTCATGGACAGCTTCTCTGTTCTTATATCAGATAAAGTATAATAAAATGGTTTAAATTGAGGAAAATGGATTGACAATATATCAAGAACAAACTGAACAAAGTACTTATAGATAGACTAGGGAAAGAACATCATAGTGAAGATGGAATATTGATTGAACCAGCACCTAGTCTGATCCAATCCCCATTGCAAGAGTGGTCTGTGTTAGGAACTGTATGAATATAATGAATATAATCAAGAAAATGAAATTTTTAATCCAACAATCAATTTTTCTAGCAACATAAATACTTAAACTCAACCTAAGAAAATATCCCATAAGAAAAATTTCACGTGGATTAAAAATTGCCAAATATGGGTCTTAGCCATATTATTACAAAGACCCAAGAAAATGTGATGATATTGCTAAGACCCATGTGAAATTTCTGAAGCTGATTTTGAATTTTTTCTATACACAGGTCAAATTATAGCAGCTAATGCCAAAAAAACTAATCACATTATGTACATAAAACTTATCTCCTCAAAGCTATATCATTATCATTTTTTTAGTAAACAAAACTTCTCTTTGTTAATCATAATAATCATCTATCAAAGACATCAACACTTTTGAGAACACGATATGATTGGAAACATGAGGCTCTTGCGAAATGGTGAGCTAACTTATATGGAGACCATTTAATAAAAAAAATATAGGCAAATATTATAGTAGCCATTTGTGGCTGTGAATTTTTTTATTTAATCATAATCATAAGGTAAATCAATTTAACATAAAATAATAGTTTTGTACTCCTATGATAGTTGCATCAAACTAAAACATCATATCTCCAATACAAAAACAAAGAAACATAAACATACATACACTCCACTGTTCAAAACTTAAGATTGGGATTTATTCTACATGAGTAATAAATGGTTCAGTTAATGTGGTGCTATTCTTTGTTAGCTGTGTTTTAGTGTCTCAGTTTCACAGATTCTACACCATTCATATGTAAGACAATGGCATCAGCCCCCAGCTAATCTGAGAAGCCTTTCCAGTTTCCATAATACTTTCCTTACTATTTTGTTTCTCTCATCCGTTTTCAATCAAAAATTGAGGATACCATACTAACCTATTATTTGTTACCTTATCTGAGTAAGGACAGTATTTTGCAACTCTCACTGTCTCTGAAGCCTAATTCAAATTTTGAATGACAAAGTGGGATTTCAGGGAGAGGTCTAAAACGGTCAAAAATATAATCCATTCATTCATGAAGTCCCAGTTCTATTTTCCTTTTTCTTTTTTGGATTTGGTGAGCTGTTCTATGATGTTGTTTATGTTCTCCCCCTCTCTTAATAACATTTTTTTATCACTAAAATTACTAATGCTTTCTTTCACTCCCTCTGTAGTTTTTAGGTCTAAGAGTAGTGATGCTGGCTGGCTGACTTGGGCAAACTGCTCAGCAGAGTCACCAAAACAAAGAAACAGTCACTTTCACTTGAAAAGAGATTGTCAAACAACAAGAACAAAGCATTTCGATTGGAGGTGTTACTATGCTTTTTTTATTTTCATGTACAATTATTTAATTATCAAAGAATAAAAAAATGGGCTAAAAATGGTTTTTTTTTTAGTTACTATTTGATTATTATTTAAAAAAAAAAGTAAGTTGTAGATGAAGATTTTTATGGTAATATTTTGAAGAAATGTTACTACTCCTTGTCTTAAAAAATAAATATTTAGTATTATGATTGGAGTTGTATTGAAAAGTTAATGACTCTACATCAAATTGGAATAGTCAAAGTTGCTTTCACTTTCCAAGAGAGAAAAAAGTTTTCAAGTCAGTACTAGAATAACATGTGTGGATACCAGAAACTATTCTCAATTTTGGGATAGTTAAGTCATAGTCTTCTTTATTTGAATTTTTGTATGTCTATCATAAACAAGGAAGAAGAATAAATCTCTCTACACTCCAGACACCAAGACTAGAGTTCATTTTCTCTCTATACGATAGAGCAATATATGATCATCAACATACATACACTCCACTATTCTCCAATCACAAAACCAAACCAATATTTGGCTCAAAAAATACCTCAACTCATTTGATAATAATTAATACTTTTAAAGCATCACCTCTGCATCTCAAAAAATAAAATAAAAGACATCACCCTAGCCTCTGAATGTTGATTTCTTACAAAAATACAAACAACAAAGAAATGAAACCCAACTTTTCATTATCCTCATTCTCAGGACAACCAATGAGAGCAAGAAAAATGATAATTATAAAATCAAGAACATAAACAATAAGTGAAAAAAGAACAAGAAAATCAAAGCCAGTAATTCCCTTTGCTCCGTCTAAAAACAAAACAAACATATAATTGATGCTTTCCAGCCACAACAATAGTTCAGTACATTTGGCTGAAATTTAAAGTTATGGAAGGATTACTGATAATAGCACCAAACCACTTCAAACTTCATTAAAACCAGCAGCAAAAGATAATTCCTTGGCGAGATCAAACAACTTAAGATAATTCAGAAGTGGGTTCTTAGTTTTATGTTGTGGTCAGATTTCAAAAATCCTACATCATTATCCATTGTCAAAACCAAGAACCATGAGTCTCCAGCAATTAAAAGAGAGACTTCATCCTCGAAATCCTCTAAAGGTACAGAACATAGTAATATAAGTGTTTCTTTGAAAGGAAATCCTTAGAATTTTCTAAAGCTGTTTAATCTAACCAAAGAATCTAATCTCAGCAGTCATTACTAATAACTAAACACAATACAAAGTACAAGCTACTAAAAAGATTAAAGGGCATATTGAAATATTCACTGGATTAGAAGACATTAATTTCAAATTGTGTTTCATGAAAAACATCAGATGCTGTAAACCCAAAAAGAAAAACAACTATTCCCTGTCATTCCTATTCAAACACAACATAGGCCACGCTCTTATTGAAATATACCAATCCAAAAACTCTTATTCGCAAATTAGATGCGATTATACCCATGTTTAAGCAATATATACATACATATATAAACACCCGAATCCATTTAGTAAGAATTATTCATATTCATGTCATGTATAATCCCAAAATTATATTCAAAACAAAACCATATATACTCAAAAAGTGACCATCAATCAATATTAGAGTGAGATAAGAAACAAAAATATTGATCTCATAGACAACAGAACACAACAATCAAAACATAAATTTCCAAAAAAAAAATCAAACCTCAAGGGAAGATCTAACCTTTGTTAGGTTCTGAAATGAAAATTGAAATGAAGATGAAAATGATGAGGAGGAGGCATATATCTTGAGATTTACTTTGGCTCCATTTTTTTTTCTTCGTCAAGGCTCCAGTAGGAGGTTCGGTCCGAGAGAGGAGGAGGAGGAGGTGGTGATGGGTATAGCAGGAAGAGAAAGGAGAGAAGGAAAATATGATGGAAAATGAGACAGAGAGAGAAAGAGATGAAGACTGGTTCGGTCCGAGATAGGGAAAATGAGATAGAGAGAAAGAGATGAAGACTTCGGTTCGAGATAGGGAAAATGAGAAAGAGATGAAGACTTCGGTCCGAGATAGGGAAAATGAGAAGGAAAATTTGCCGCTTTTTTTTCACTTGCCGCGTGTTACTTTACTCATTAACTTTATATATACTATAATCATTTTTTAATAGTATTATAATGATGTGTTATTGAAGGGGGGTTTTGTTGTAGTGTGGTATAGGATTTCGCAGACATAATCCTTTACTAGTTCTAACCACCTGCGCTGCGTCATATTGAGCTCCCTTTGCATGAAGAAATATTTTAAGCTCTTGTGGTCCGTATAAATCTCACACCATTCACCATAAAGATAGTGGTGCCAGATTTTTAATGCAAAGACCACCGCTGCCAACTCCATATCGTGTGTTGGATAGCATAGCTCGTATTTCTTCAGCAGCCTTGAGGCGTAGGCTATCACCTTGTCATTTTGCATCAGCACACATCCCAAACCTTTCTTGGATGCATCACAATATACTACAAACTTGTCGTTGGGTGTCGATATGCAAAGTACTTGTGCAGAGCGTAATTTATCTTTGAGCAACTGGCAGCTTTCTTGACATTTATCCATCCAGTTAAACCTTTGCTGTTTCCGGGTAAGGTTGGTAAGCGGAGTGGATATCTTAGAAAAGCCTTCTACAAATCTCTGATAATAGCCTGCTAGCCCTAGAAAACTTCTAACCTCTGACACATTCTTAGGTCTTGGCCAATCCTTCACAACCTCTACTTTAGTTAGGTCTACAACGACTCCATCTCTGGATACTATGCGGCCGAGAAACGCTACTTGCGATAGCCAAAATTCACATTTGTTGAATTTGGTGTAAAGTTGATGCTTCTTTAGTCGCGACATGGTCCACTATAAGAAAAAACAGTATTCATAACACTTAAAAAGTGCTATCTGGGACTATTGATAGCACTTCTGAAAATGCTAACGTAGCCCATGTTATTAAAAGTCCAGTCTTTTCTATAACATTTTTTTAATGTTATGTTCGGTGTTATCTTAAACTATTCAATAACACATTTTTAGATGCTATAATATTCAAATAATAACATTTAGATAGAGTTTTTGATTATAAATTTGAAATTTAATCTTGTATTTTTTTCATAACACTTTTCAACTGTTACATTTGATTATTTTAATAACATTTTTAGTTTGTTATATTATATAAACCATAACGATTTTTTACGCTTATAATATGCTTTTAAATCATAACATATAGTAATAAAATTTTAAATTTTATTTTGATAAGTATACTTATATGGTTTTTTTTTAATTAAAAGATTTTCATTATTGTATTTTGATAAAAAAAATTCAAAATTAATCATAAAATGTAATTCTCAATAGATTGATAAACCATAAGTATTACATTAAACAATAACTAATTCAAACCATAAATGTGTCTACTTCATGAAATCTTAGTTCTAACTTAAGTTTGAAAACATAACATAATAAAGTTTTATAATCTTGAACAATTTTTACTTCAAAAATGAAAAATAGAAACAAAACTTTATAGTAATTTTCCTAAACAAGAAAAGTTTTTGGTCATTGAAGATGAGAGAAATACAACATCCATAAAGTTGACCATTACAAAAACAACAATAACAACAACATGATACCAGCCTGCCATCATTTAATTTGGAAAGGCTGAATATACATGCCATTCTCAACATAGAACAAACACTTGTGCAACATTTTCTCAGTAAATTCTGGGGATGACCCTATACCGAACCTTCTCGCAGTACGATTTCCAGTATTTTCCATACCTACAATAACAATCACATGTCAAGATTTTATGCCTTTATCTGTATGAAAACGCGCAAACCATTATTCATTTCGTCTACTTATTTATTTTTCTCTACACTGGCATCGGTTTGTAAATTGTCTACACTTGTTGGACCAGAAACCACTAACATGATCAGAGTTTGTCTCTCCCATACAAGCAAATAAACTAGTAGCACTCGTAAGGTAAGTTACGTGGTTAAAAAGAGCTGGAACAGTCCAGAAAAATGCAGCTAATATTTCTGGGACATAGTAGTTATGAATGAAAGCTAATATTGCACAAGTGGCAGTTATATTTACATGGATCAGCTAAAATTACTTACTTGGATCAGCTAATATTTCTTCTTGGTTATGAACCCCCCGCATTCATAACCAAGAAGAAAAAAAAATCCAGTTAGTTCAGATTTACATGGCAGAGCCTGAAAACGTACCATCCCGAAGTTAAAAGAATGCTGCTTTTTGTTTCCCCAGTTGTGGTAGTGTAAGTGGCAGTTATCTGTGAAACAGAAAGGGAAGAATTATGCAGGATTTAGCAGCAGATATACAGAAAATTGTATGTATAATGAGAACCAAATAACGAGTTTCAGAGAACCATATACCTTTGATGGAGCTTTACCCCAAACCAAAGCTTTGCCATTTGTTCTGCGAAACTCTTGCCTTTGCCTATCACAGTCGTAGTTGATGTATATGCAAAGAATGCCTGCTACTAGGATGTAGAGTGCCAACTGTGACAAAGCAAAGTAGACAACTAAAATTAAGAATTAATTTAACAGGGACAATGGGGAAATAGGACATAAAAGAAAGTATGGTTGGTTGCAAAAAAAATCAAGTCTACGCTCATCTCATGGGCTTGGCAGCTTACAAACAAAGTTACAAGCATTCACCTTTTGCATTTGGCTGGTAGAATAGATTTGCAGCTTCTAACTCAAATCTAGAATCAAATTGCCAATATACAGCTTTTACAAGCTAATAATAATATTACTGGTGCATACCAAGGGGAGTTAGCTCAAATGGGAAGACATGTGGTTTGCTTCCATAAGGTCTAAAGTTTGAATCCCACCAAGGTATCTACATAGCCATTGCTATAGTTTCCTACTCTCTAGTAATGCAGAAAAGTGTTCACATTTTGAAAAGGTTGAAAAACATTTTGGAACTGTTCCTGAACGAAAGCAGTAATATTACATTTTATTGACCAAATAAACTTAGAATAGAAAACTTTATACCTGAGTTCCAAGGTGTACGGGATGATTGACCAGGTACATGCCAGGAGAAGTATATATAGAAGGCACCCATACAAGGCATCCCCAGCAAATATAAAAACCAGCTGTCAAAATGATAGGTACAATGATCCAAATGAGAGAAAGTATGAACAAACCAAAAGAACGTGAAAGAAGCAATAGATAAATTCAGCACTACAAGAACATTTGTTTAATAATTATTTGGTCTCTTCTAATCACAGTGAAAAATTAGGTAGTAGAAACAATTTATCTGCTAAAATTAAGGCCAAGAATTTGCAACGTCATGGTAGCCAATCCAAGTAATTGGGATCAAATACATCAATAGATGGAAAAGGTTAAAGGGGAAGTAACTATAATCTTCGAATGGTAACGAAAGTAAGAGACTTTAATGATGATGACTTCATAGAAGACGAGTTATCTTATTTCTATCTCACTTAATTCATAAATATAAGTTATGCTTAGTATGCATTCAAAAAAATAATAAGACATCTAAATTTGTACATGTTCCAAAATATCAAACCATCCAGAAGATTATTGCCAAAATGATGTTTAATAAAATAATGGATAACAAGGATGGAAAGTTAAAATAAAAGGATGTAGAACCTCGATCATGTGCAATATCCATTGTGCTCCAGTATCCAGCTTCCCACCAAAAAAACTTAGTAACATACACCAGCATCAATATGGTATTAACAAGCATTGAATCAGCCACTTTGCCGTTCACTTCATACTGGTAAAAAGAAAAAAGATAGACGTTAAATACTAGCAAAAGAGCTAAAGAGTGTGTCCACAAAGCAATCTGTTGTAGAAGTGTAAAACAGGAAGGTCGGGTCTGATTTAGAGGTAAGAAATAACCACCAGGCCAGCTGCACGGGCACACAGTAAAGTAAGATTAAGTGTTCTTTTTGTTCAAATGAATTATCAATTCACTTCCCATCTATCAATCTCCTCAATCTTTCGCACAGGAGAACTGATATCAAGAGCCAAATGGAAAATTTTAAACACAATGCTAACCTATAAAATTCAGAGCATGAAAATAAAAAACATGACAAATACATACATGAAGACAATCCAAAGCAGATTCTAAGATTTTCAAGTTCTTTGTCTCAAATGCAAGTCGAAGAGGACTCAACACAAGTTCTGCCACAGACCCCTCCAAAGTATTCCCAGCACTTGCCAAGACAGTGGAAATAGTTGCACTTATGCTCACTGGCTTAGAAACTGGAATAGCCTCGGCATCGTGAGGAACTGTTTGTGACTGGCTTTCCTCTGTTTCAGATTTTGCAGCTCCATCTTCAAGTGAACTGCAACAGAAAGAGATACCATACACAACAATTAAAGGACATCTTATTGTTACAGAGGATTTGATAAGTAGAGTTTTACATGTTAAAGATGTGCTACTTGACCTGATTGCATAAAAAAAAATCAACAGAAATTACACAAGAACAAGTTAAAGATTGTAACAGTTACATTAATCTTTAACCATGGAAAATAATCTTCTCGAAGGTGTCATTCCGACTTCTTTGGGGAAGCTAAGGCTCTTGCAAATGCTACTGTTGAATGGGAATGCATTATCAGGAGAAATCCCCTCATCCTTATGAAACCTCACACAACTCTCAGTGCTTAATTTATCAGAAAACAATTTTAATGGAAGCATAACTCCAAATATTGTTGACTGCCAAAGGCTGCAGAAACTTGACCTTTCAAAAAATAATTGACTATATATGACTATATAATCCTATAAGTTTCTTTTTATGGGATCTCAATACTACATTGTATATATGTAAAGCCATTAATATTTCTCAAATTTGTAAATGATGGTAAACTCTTAACAGATGGACAGGACTTCTGTTCTGGGAGATGCCATCAATTATGTAAAACATCTGAAAGAACGAGTAAAGACACTAGAGGAACAACAAGAAATGAAAACCGAAAACCATAAACCAGTCATTTTGATGAAGAAATCTCTGCTATGTATTGTCGAAGATTCTTTGTCTGATAATGACATGGTTATGCAGCCACTGCCTGAAATTGAGGCCAGAGTTTCCAACAAGGATGTTTTGATAAGAATCTATTTTAAAAATAATAAGAAAAAAGTAATCATTCCTTTTAAATCGAAGTCAATAATATTAAGTGAACTGATCTAAAAGCATGTTGCTACATGCATTTTAATTTCTCATTAAGACCTGGCTAAAAGCAATCAATACAAAATATTATATAACCACTATGTCAAAAAGCAATCAATTGAATATTTATATTAGATGAAATTAACGCATAAATGATCAACTCTTAATATACCTTAATGTAGCAACAAGGAAGGGGTGGCCCTACACGGCCCACTGCTGTGTCATCTGCCTCAGAAAAAGCAGCTCCAGCAAAAGTTTCTATCAAGCCATATCCTTGGCCAATAGGAGCCCTATTTAAGCATAATCAACCAAAAAGAAAAGTATGCAATAATAAGCAATAGATACACATGAAATGAAAAATAACACGACCCATTGCAAGAATTTCACAGTGCATAGTTAGTCTAGCATGGAACTAAATATGGAAGTACTAGCATCTAAATGAATTTGGACGAGTGATTGTGTGCATATAAGTATGACATATAACTTCACATGTGGACACACTAATCTAGTAGAGTTTGCAATCCAATAATTTAACCTTTTAATCGTATTAAATAACAAGGTTAAACCTCAAATTCAATTATTGTAAATCTCAAGAATATGAAATAATTACCCCATGCAGATATTGATGAAGCGTTGAGAATCCGCAGATAAAGGAGCTCCACCACAGAACATAAATCTAATATCTCCTCCAAGTACAGAGCGTATTTTCTTAAAGATGATTAAATCCCACAGCATTTTTTCCAGTCCCGAAGCCCCAAACCAGCTTCCTTCTACAGATCTGTTAATCAAGCTTTATGGATGAGATGGGAAGTTAGGAAGACTGAATTATTTGTAGAAAAAATTTTGTGATGCTATAGGCTCTAACCATGAAATGAACTTATAAAGAACTTACAAGACAAAGTCACAAAAAGTAAACTTGGATGCTCTCAAGCAGTCAGTTGGATGCACAATATCAAGCCTCACAATATAATTCAAGATATATATATATATGTATATATACATGTATATAAGAGGCATTTACAAGAATTTGAACCTCACACCACTCACACAAGCAGTCACTTACAACTTGAGTTAGCCTCAAGTGGCATATATATATATATATAAGGAATAGTTTGCCCTTAGTCCCAGATAGGGGTTAGCCAAGGTAGAAACATCACAGTAAAAACAAAGCAAGTTTTCTCATTTCAGAAAGAATAGGAAATTAAGTGCCAAGGATTACACTGCATATGTAAATTGCTAAAAAAACGTATGTACTAGTTTATGGGATATATTTTTTTATCCACCAGTTGGTAAAGAGGAAGTAAAGGGAAAAGCAGACATAAAGAGTAAAATGGGCAGTTTGGTTGGAGATAAAAGAGTGAAAGAGCAAGAAAAGTGAGACCTGCAATTTTTCTTTCTCCAGAAAAGGGGTGAGAACTTTTTGAAACAAGTGTAATACAATATTTCTATTTTGCCCTACATACTACAGTTACCCACATACCCCTCTATTACCTATATTCTATTATTTTACCACTTTACCCCTCATTCTAGTTGCTTCTTAGGATGCAGTTTTATACATAAACCATTTAATGAAATGACTAGTGAACAATATAAGAACTCCCCACATGATTTCTATATACTCAACAGAATAAAATTCTACACACTTCCGTCAAAAAGTGTATTTTAGTAACAATGCATGCACAACATTTCTAGTCCCTTGATATGAAGAACCATATCTCATATCATATCTATACATGTATAGTGTATGTGAGAAAAGAGACATATTCTCTGTTTTTGTTTCCAATGCATTAAGCTCTGTTAAAAGGGACTTTGGAAGAGCTACTAAGTTTTGTTTCCAATGCATTAAGCTCTGTTAAAAGAGCATTGAAGCTCCAATCAGGTCCAGGGTCGGCAGCAATTCCCTCAACAGTTTGGGGACAACGAAGTTCCAACTTAACAGCTCCCCTAAACAAATCCAAATTGATCCCACAGATCAGAAACAACCCATGATATCAACAGCCATTTGCTTATACGATTTAAAAATCATAATTTTCAGTCAAAAAGAAAAGTGTCAAATTCGTATCTCTATTCCTAGATGATAATCAAACTATGAATTCCAATAAAAAAAACTGCATTCTCTCTTTATAAATGTAACTGAATTACAGAAGAAAATTTAACCAAAATATGAACGATAGAAAGAATCAAGCTTGAAACTTACATTGCGTAAAACTTCAATTCGAAAAGCTTCGGTTCCCCCAAATAATAGGGTTTCCGCAATCCACTGTATAGTACCTCCCCTCGTTCGTGGCTCAAAACGCAATCACCAACACCGAGTTAGGGTTTTGGTTTTTGACCGTTGGCAGCAATACCACACTGGACGAAAGAGGTTGTTCAGTGATGGCCAAGCAAGCTGTTTTAGTCCCTTCTTGGATTAAAAAGAAAAGAGAGAGAGTACTCACCATGAGACAAGAGCAAAAGCTGGGCCTAGCCTCGCACTGAGAGAGAGCCTCCTCTGCTGGCTTGCGGACGATTTCGTCGCCACTCAATGAATCGGTCAAGAACGAGTATATCGCTGGGAGGTCCGATTTCGATAGCGTCATTACAAGCGAGCTTTCGAATCAGTGATTATCTGATATTAAATTGCAATCTTAAATTAAAAAAATACCTCACATAGACAAACGAGGTTAGAGTGCTCTTGCCTGGGTTTTTGCTTCCAGCAGGAGAAATGCCGTGAAGGAGAAGGAGCAGCAAGACTTGCATGAGGGAGAAGGGGGAGACTGAGCAGCAAAAATCGCGTGAGGGAGAAGGAGCATCAAGAATCGTACAGATCGTGGTGATCCAGCGGCTGAATGGATTAGAGACATAGTGTGAGAGAGAGTGAGAGAAGGAAAGATAGTGGAGTCTGAAAGAGAGGGGCAGAGGAGGCAAATGGGTTAGACAAAATTTTCATTAGGCGCTTCTTTCTTTTTTAATTGGCGCCTAAATTGGCTGTGAAAAAAAATTAAACGTGTATTAATAACGTTTTTTAATAAGTGCTATTTTTTACTGTAATATATACTCAAAATTGTTGTAGTGGTCATTCTTAAATGTTCCTCGTGCTCGACTTTGTCCTTGGAGTACACCAATATATCTTCAATGAATGCCACGACGAATTTGTCCAAGTAATCCTTGAAGACCCAAGTCATTAAGTCCATAAATGCGGCTAGAGCGTTGGTAAGACCAAAAGACATAACTAGAAACTCGTAATGTCCGTATCGAGTCCTAAAAGCTGTCTTTGGTATATCCTCTTCCTTTACCTTGAGCTGATGATAACCGAACCGTATTTCAATCTTTGAAAATGTAGTCGCTCCTCGAAGTTGATCAAATAAGTCGTCGATCCAGGGTAGCGGGTACTTGTTCTTAATTATCACCTTGTTCAGCTCGCGGTAGTTGATGCACATCCGCATTCTTCCATCCTTCTTCTTCACAAATAGAACTGGTGGTCCCCATGGCGAATGGCTTGGTCTGATGAAACCCAAATCTAAGAATTATTGTAACTTCATTTTCAACTTCTTGAGTTCAGTAGGTGCCATCCGGTATGGTGCCTTTGAGATAGGCTCGGTAATCGGTACTAGTTTGATTGTGAAGTCAATTTCTCGAGTAGGGGGTAACCCTGGTAAGTCTTCAGGAAATATCTCTGGAAATTCCTTTATAATGCGGATGTCTCAAATCTTTAATGGTGTTTCTTGTGCCACATCTGTGACACTTGCTAAGAGTGCATGCATCCTTTCTCTAGCATCCTTTGAGCTTTGAGAGATGAGATAAGCAGTGTCTATAGTCCTGAAACCTTTCCCATAAAACTTAGTTTCTCACCCTCAGGAGTTTCGAACATCACTTGCTTACGTCTATCTATCAAGTCTCCTTCTAGCTTCGTGTCATCGACTCTGATCAGTACTCCTTGTACTATTCATGATGATAGAACAACTTCCCCCGAACGCAGTTCCGTAACAAACCTAGTTCTAAATCTTTCACAAGGTTTGTCTAATTTCTTTATCATTCCTAACGAGATATACGAGTGTGTTGCTCCCGAATCAAATAATAATGAACACATATTATCGAGGATAGGAAGCTGACCTATGACCACCTTATTACTGGCTTCAGCTTCTCCCTAGGTCAAGGCGAAGACTCTGGCTGGAGCCATCTTGTTGTCCTTCTTTTCTTCTTGTTTGAGCTGCGGTCAATCCTTTTTTCGATGACCCTCTTGGCCACAATTGTAACAACCCTAGGTTTTTGCACGACACTCCCCAGGATGTCTTTTATGGCACTTGGAGCACTGAGGGTATTCAACATAACCTGACCTATTATTACCGTTACTGGTTCGTGCTCTTTTGTCAGCGTCGACTTGCTTATTATTAGAATGCTTTCTTTTGTGCCCATTATTGTTATGCTGGTTGTTGTTGTGGTTTCGACAATTTTGAGTCTGAATTTGCTGCTTGGGTTCAGACTTGCTTGCCTCCTCACTAACATTTGCTTGGCGCCTTTCCACCTCTATAGCCGTTTCTAGAACATTGGCATAAGAAGTGGTTCCACAGTTTGCAAGCTTGACTCATAACTCAATCTTGGGTCTGAGTCCCCTGGAGAACTTGGTAACCCTCAAGAAATCGGTTGGAAATAACTCTGGTGCAAACTTGGCTAAACGATCAAATTGTCAAGCGTACTCGAGTACCGTTAAATTTCCCTGCTTCAAACTAGCAAACTCTTCCACCCTCGCATCGATAACAGAGTTGTAATACTTTCTGTGAAACAACTCCACAATTTTAGTCCAAGGCATGGTGTCGTTATCATGAGTTTGCTGCACTAAATCCCACCAGATTCTAGCATCCTTTTTCAGAAGAGAGGAAACGTAGGATATGCAATCTTCGTTGCTGAGGTTCATGTGTGCTAGTATAGGCTCTACATTCCTGAGCCATTCTTCTGCCTCAAAGGGGTCAGTTATCCCTTTAATGTTTGGAGAGTGCTACTTATAGAAACGCTCGTAGATTGGCTCTATGTACTAAGCTAGATAAGGCACGTAGTTCACCATCATCCATCCCCCATATGGATATCCTATGTTCTACCCTTGCTGGGGTGCTCAAGCCGTAGGCTGGGGCTGCATCTGAGTTTGAGGCTGAGGCTGCGGCTAAGGTTGTAGCTGAGACTGTTGTCATTGTTGTTGTAGTAGTTCTTCTACTTGTTTCCGTAATCGAATACTCTCAGCGTTGTTGTCAACTAGTGGTGGTGCATTCTTATTAGCAGTAGTAGTGGTAGCACATGTTCCCCTTCTTTAGACTAAAGGGGCTTCGTGAGTCTCGTTGGCGGTGCTGGGGGCATTGTTGTTTGTGCGTGCAGACTTTTGGGGCGACATCTTCAGCAAAGTTCTAACAGTTGAGAAAACATGGTAGAGCTTATCCTAATAGTTTCTAAGGCAGAACTTAATCTAAGAAAACATAACTCGGACCTATCGGTTATGATTTCTTATGAAAAATTATGTAAGCCATCTTTATAAATTAGGGTGTGTTTCTATACTTAGACTATTAAGCCACCTTTATTATTTTCTAAGTTTGTTTCTAATCACCCTATATGACTTAATTCTTAGGCTCGAAACTTATCACTATTCCAAAGTTAACCATATTGAGGGAGGGCTGGGATCAGTAAAATCGTTCCCACTACTATGGCCCCTAAACTCTCAATACAAAACCCGATCAATTGATTTATATCCACCCTCACTGAACTCAGTCATTATTTATTGAATTTATTCTAAATTTATTATGATTGTGAAAAAAAAAATCAAACTTATACATGCCATTAAAAAATAACAACTTTATTCATTTGGAATTTTTTTGTTCACTTATTACAATCATAAATTCAAAATAAATAAAGAAACTATACTAATAATAACTAGGGTAAATGTCTAAAAATCAAGATCTTATATATTTGACCCTTCATCTAACATATCATCATTTATTTCCTCATAATCATCATTACTATGAGTCTCGAAACTACCTCGGGGAATATTCATTAGGATATTATGCTTTTCGTTCATTGGTGAATTGAAACTCAAACCTACAGGTAAACCTAAGTATAAAAAAATAATATCTCATGGCTATTGGTAAATCATCTTCATCATCCATAGTCTCACATAATTCTTTCAATTTTGAAACTACAGAAGGAAAATTCTTGAAAAGCCTAATTACTAGGATATATTGATCCATGGCTCGCATCATAATTTTCCTAGCCATATGAAGGTGAACTATCTACTTGTGTAATTTGACCACTCTTTGAGTGGTTCTTTCTAGTACTCCTATTGTATCCCTTGGCTCTCTAACCATTTTCAATGCCTTAATGGTTCAGATATCATGATAGGTCAAATCTCCATTCATTTTGACTAAAAACATAATGACTAAAATGTTAGCTTTTAACATAAACATAATATTCATAACATAAACACTTACATTGGCGGTTAGATCCGGAGTTTTTGCGTGTGTATCAAGGAGAACTTCCTGCATATGAACCTGGCTCTGATACCAACTGTAATGACCCGATTAACTTAAAGACCTCAGATCATTAAAAACTACTAAGGATAACGACTATTTTGGAATACATACATAAAATAATATAACTTTATTATAAAAATCCAAAATATGGGATCCCATTGTTATTATATAAAATCATAAGGAAAACAAAAGCTTTAATTAATTGTAAAAATACTAAATGCGGAAAAACATAAATACATAATTAAAAAGGCTTGAAACAAAACGTCATCCTCGATCTTTCCCATCAGTCCATTCATTCAGTTCTCGCCCAATACACATGCCAAAGCTGCCATGAATTTGTCCCACCTTCCATGCTCATTTCCTACACCATTTAAATAAAAAGGAGTGATCCTAATGCCCAGTAAGGAAAAACTATTAAAAACATATCATAAATCATAAGACATAAAAGCATAAATCATAAAACATATGACATATAAAAGTAAATCATAAAACATAGGACTACAATATTAATGGCCATTAACTCATTACTGTAGTATGTGATAGAAACCATCTAGGTCCTCTTGCTACTATTTAGAGGTAGGTTTAAACACAAATATAGTATATGGTAAACCATCTAAGTCCTCTTACTACTATTTAGAGGCAGGTTTAAACATAACTATAGTCTACGATAATGATAAAAATTTTGGGATTTGCTTATTTGCTATCTAAGAAACCATATTTCCCAAGCGACTACAACATAAAACACATACATACATACATACATACATACATACATACATACATACATACATACATACATACATACATACATACATACATACATACACATAGCATATAAACATAATCATAACACATAAAATCTAACCTATTTTCCTTACCAAAAACTGGGATATTGGTGACAAGAACGAGATTGAAAACTCCTAAAACCAAATAGTAAGATCCATAAGTTTTCTAAAGAAATGAAGATGAGAAGAAGATCTAAACCATCAAGATAAGAACTTACTAAAAACCTTAAGTTTCAAAGGAAATCAAACACCTAACCAAAATCCATTACAACAAGTTAGGATTTGGAAGAAAATGAAAATAATAAGAGGAACTATAATGAACTAAACCTGAGGATAAAGAATACCTTAGATAGATTAGATCTTCGATCTACACCTCAATACCGAAATATCACTCTATCTTACCTCCCAAGTGTTCAGAAAGGCTTAGATTTGAAAACTTTTAACCCCAAAACTCTAGTGTTTCTCGCTAGAACAAACTTAGCAGCTTGGAGGCTCCGAGAAGTGCCTAAATGATGATGCAAATGGCAGAGTGAAGGGTCCTATTTATAGAGTTCAAGGAGTGAAACTAACTCCTTTTAAAATGAATAAATAATTGAATAAAAATTGATTTTTTTGTTGAACAGATGTCCAGAACTTGGTCAAAATTGTTCAAGAGCAAGTTCAAGTTCTTGAGGGCTGTTTCTAGCTCGGATTCCACAGATTTTAAAATAAAATGCCAGAGTGAGCTGATATATCATCCCTATAGGAAATATATTGCCTGCCCCATAATCTCGAGCCTCTGTGGTTTCATTTGTGCAAAGTCGACGTGTTTTCCGTATCAATCATAGGCGATATATCGACCCCTATAGCTGCGATATATCGGCATACCCTGATATATCAAACACATTTTTGCACACTTTCAACACACTTGAATTTGTTTATACAAATTTGACTCAGTAAAACGTGATCCTAACAGCAAAGGGAAGGCTCTAGACTTCCTAGGTTTATCCTTGATTAATTTATTCATCTAAAATCCTTAAATCCTTAATAAACATACATGTGACAAGTGTCACGTTCTTAATTATTCTATCTAAACCTTAGGTTATAATAAATATCATTTTTAGGACCAGCTATATTAATCAAGCCTTATGTTAAAATTAATATTTCTAAACTATAGGCTAAAATTATAAAATCCATATCTCTATGAGTTTCCAACTAAATCCCGGCTTGAACCAATAACCACGAAAACTAAAATACTACAATACAAGCTACTACTATCTAGCTAAGTAAAATTCTTAGACACTACAAAACATAAGTCCTTTTCTAAGCCTCATTATTCTTTTCTCTTCTTCTCTCTGCATCTATCTCATGTGTTGAGAATTGCCCACCCTAGTCTAGGTGATTCTAAGGATACTTTGGAAGGCTGTGAAGAAAATTGAGGAACAATTCAGTTTCTTGGTAATACCCTGCGACAGAAAGGATACAATGGTTAGAGAAACTGAAGGAATGACTCTATCATTCCCCTGCGTATAATGTAAGTGTTCTTATCATAATTTCAGTTTGAATTCAATTTTAGAAACATGTTTTAGGGTTTCTTATATTAATTCGTTTAATATATGATCTACATGAAAATAAACAAGATCTTGTATAAGTTTTCCCTACAACTGGCCTCAGAGCCCTTGGTAATCTTTATTTTCATGCATGAACATGTTAAAAATTGAATTATTTGATGTGTTTGAGTCATTGGATGAATTTCATGTTTATATGAAGGATATTGAATTTTATGTGATTATTAGCAATTTTAGGTTATTTTGTTGTGTTTTTTATGCCATTAAATTTTATATAAGCTTTATTTTGTGCAAAACATGGTAAAAATTAATTAGAAAATTCTTTTAGTTTGAAAAATTACACAAAAAGTTTTTTCAAAATTTTTTACTCCGGCTGCCTACTTGCGCGTGCGCATCAGCACGTCACCCTCGGCAGCCAGACCAAATCGTGCGCGCGCCTCCCCTGCAGCCAAGCCACGGTCACGGGTACTATTCATCCCAATATATATTTTTTTAAAAGAAAATAAAAATGTGAAATTGATTATTTATAACAAAGCAAAAAATATCAGATTTATTTTATCATTTAAAAATGTTTTTTAAAATAAGATATTTTTGTTGTTTGAGATTTAAGTAATTAGATATTTTCTACAAAGATTCAAATTCAAATTTTAAAATAGACTAACAACTTAATTTTACATCTTTTAATATATTAAAATATTAGAATTAAGATATCAGATATTAAAGATATTTTCTTTTAAATACTTGTTATTTTTATTAAATCTTTATTTGAAAATATTAATATCTATTTATTCTATAGTTTTTAATATTTAAATTATTTGAAATTTGTTAGTTAGATATTTTTATAGATATTTTAATTTGTTTAACTGTTTTGAGATATTTTAGGGTTGTTATAACTATTAATATTTTATTTTTTTTAATGGTTAAAGTATTTGCTTATAGTTGTAACAACACAATATATTTTTTGAAAAACAGTTAAGATATTGATTTTTAAATTTAAAATTGGTTAAATTTTGAAAAATATCATTTTTTTCAACCAATTAATAAATATTTTTTTAATGGGATTTAAATTAACAATGGTTAATTGATGATAAATCCTATTTAAATTAAATTAATATTTTTTTTCAAATTAACCTAAACCAAGTTGATTAGTGATAAATGAAATTTAAATTAGCTATTGTTAATTTTTGATAAATTTTATTTAAATTGACTTATTTTTTGTAAAAATTTAATTAATTCGAATTTTTGATAAATTCTATAAAATTAATTGTGGTACCTTTGCAAATATAAATTGTGGCATTTTTGCATAAAATTCATAGACTTGCTCATATAGTAACATGATTAGGCACATCCAATTATAACATGTCTGTTTGCACTATATGTGGTATTTTTGCAATTGGGCTTAGATGCATATAGTGACCCATATGTTTGCTAGATATATATATATTTTGCCAAATAAAATATTCATAAAATGATAGGTTTTATTTTGGCCCATTATAAAATGTAAAGTTTCAAATTCCTCTCTTGTAGGTGGTTCCACTTATGAAGGCCCATTTGCTTTGCATGACTATAGTGGGCCTAATCAATTAAAAAAACGAATGTTTAAATTCCTGTCTTTTGGACCTTGTATGGAAGTATGGGGGGCCTTAGTAGAGGGAACGGCATACTGGACCCAACCTTCCTCCATGCAAGCCCAATTATTAAGGCCCATTTGCCTGAGTTGGACTTAATTATATAGGTTCATTATAATAGCTAAACCTAAATATTGATTAGCAACAAATTAATTCTAATTTAATTGAATTTGTTTCAATGTGACACTTTAGAATTAATAGAAAATTATAGGACTTTGGTTTTAAAATTCTAATCTTATAATTTTTGGCAGAACCATAGTCATTAATTTTCAAAGATTAATAATAAAAATACTATTGTTATAATGAGCTTATTTTAAAAATTATATTTTATCTCCACCGTTGGTTTAACAAGGTCAATAACTTAATGGGGCTTCGAGATGCTTTGATACGTCCCCCTACGGAAGGTGTTCATTAGTTATTTTGACAATGTTAGATTTTGAAAGATAGATAATTATAGGTCAAATTCTACTAGACTCACCCCTACGGTGACTACTAGAACTAAATCTATTGATTATCAAAACCATGGGTCTAGCTCATAAAATAAGAGATTTTGTTTTCTTACTTTGATCGAATAGTAGGTTGTTAATAATGGTGTCCATTATTAAATGAGTTTACAACTCTATTTAACTAATGATATTTTTTTACTCTCGCCAACCGGAACAACGATGTCATAGATTAGTTAAAAACCTAAAGAAATAGAGATATGATTATTTTAGTATTCTTACATATTTTTGGTATATGCTGTGCTATTTCTTGAAATTAGAGTGAATAGAAGTTTTTTTGAGCAAAAGTGATTGATTTCTATTTTATTGATAATTGGAAGTTTTAAGTATGGCTATGTCTACTCCCATCCTTTCTCAACTTTCAATGGAGAAACTCATTGGAGAAAACTTCCTTAAGTGGAAGCAGAATAACAACATAGTGTTGATTGGTGAAAACACCGAGTTCATCATGACTGAGGAATCCTCAGAAGTTCCAGCTGAAGGATCTCCCAAGTCTATAAGGGATAAGTATGAGTGTTGGCAGGCGACTAACAACAAGGCGCAGTACTACATGTTGACTAGTATGGTCAACACTCTCAAGACAAAGGTGGAGACTGTCGAGACGGCCTACGAAATCATGGATTGACTCCAAGACATGTTTGGTGCCAAGTCAGCGCATACTCATTTTGAGGCCACCAAGAAATATGCAAATACTGAGATGGCACCATCTCCACACGTTCGTGATCAACTCAACTATGGTCTGATGCAGCTCATGAACGAGCTTCAGACTTTCAAGTCTATCATGGGTGGACCTAGTAAAGGAGGAGAAAATAAGACTACTGCTGTTGCTACTCATCCAGCTAAGGCTGGAGCTAACCCAGCTTCATCTTCAAACGCTGGAAACAAGAGGAAAGATGGACAAAACAACAACCCAAGCTTGCAAAGGCTGCAAAGACAAGTGCACAACCAAATGCACAGAAGCCTAAGGGGAAGAACAAGAAAAACAAGAAAGTTAAAGGTAAGTGTTTTCACTGCAAAGAGAAGGGGCATTGGAAACAGGATTGTCCCAAGTTTCTAGCAGCTAAAAACAAAGGTAATGATTATAGTTCATATATCTTAGAAACATGTGTTTTAGAGAATGATAAATCTGTTTGGATTGTTGATTCTTGATCTACTAACCATGTTTGTAATTCTTTCCAGCTTCTTGAATCGTTGGAGGAAGTGGTCAAAGGCGGCTTAAAGCTTAGAGTTTGGAATAGAGTGTTCGTTACAGTCCAAGCTAGAGGAAGAGCTCGTCTGAAGTTCAAAAATAAATTTTTAATTTTAAATGATGTATTTTTTATTCCAAATTTTAGTAGAAATTTAATTTCAGTTCCATGTTGCAATTAGAACAATTTGTTATGACTTTCACAAGTTCTACTATATCTATTTCTTTCAATGGATCACAATTGTGTATTTCATGTTTGGAAAATGGGCTTTATATTATGCGACCTAATGAACCCCTCGCTCTTAACAATGATTTATTCAAAGTAGCTAAACCTAGGACCAATAAACATCAAAAAGCTAAAAACAACAACATGACGTATTGATGGCATTTGAGACTAGGTCACATTGGCTATGATAGAATTCAAAGAGTTACAAAGGATGGGTCTTTGAGGGAACTCACCTTAGGTGAATTACCTATTTGAGAATCTTTTCTAGAAGGAAAACTGACTAAGCGTCCATTCTCTGGAAAGGGTGATAGGGCCAAAGAACCACTTGGACTTGTGCATTAGATGTTTGTGGACCTTTGAATGTACAAGCCAGGGGTGGTTTTGAGTATTTCATCACTTTCATTGATTATTACTCTAGATACTCATGTCTTTACCTAATGCATAGGAAATCAGAAACATTTTCAAAGTTTCAGGAATTCTTAGCTATGGCTCATAATCAATTAGGTAAAACATTAAAGATCATGTGATCTGAAAGGGGTAAAGAATATTTGGATATGCAGTTCCAAGATCATTTAACTAAACTTGGGATTTTATCACAACTTACTGCTCCAAGTACTCCACAACAAAATGTTGTAGCAGAATGCCGAAACTGAACTTTATTCGAAATGGTTAGATGCATGCTTAGTTACTCAGCTCTACCAACTTTGTTATGGGGACTTGCAATTGAAACCTCCAACGACATTCTCAATGTTGTGCCATCCAAATCAATCCCAAAAACACCTTTAGAACGCTGGAATGGTCATGAACTTAGTTTACGCCATTACAGAATCTGGGGGTGTCCCGCCCACATCTTGAAGAAAAAGAAGGGAAAGCTAGAATTGTGAACTGAATTTTGCATGTTTGTTGGCTATCCTAAAGGTACTCGGGGTGGAATTTTCTATAGTCATTCAAAAAAGAAAGTACTTACTTCTACGGTTGCTACTTTTCTTGAAAATTACTATGTCCAAAACCTTAAACCATGCAACAAAGTGGTTTAAGAAGAGATGGTAAAGAATTGACTCCAACCAATGTTCCATCGTCATCACCGCGAGTTGATGATGAAATACCCACTCTTCATGTTTAACCGATGCAAGTCGATTTAAATGAAGAAAATATCACTGTTCCTGAGCAAACAGTCAAGGAGCCTCGTCATAGTGAGAGGGTTTCTAGGAACCCAGTTCGCTATGGTTTGGATGGTGAAACCAATATGGTTGTTGGTGACACTAGTAATGATGATCCATTGTCTTTCAAACAGGCAATGGATAGCCCTAAAAAGAACTATGGCTCGAAGCCATGAAACAGGAAATGGAGTCCATGTACTCAAATGATGTCTGGGATCTTGTGGAAGCACCTAGTGACTTTAGGGCCATTGGGTGCAAGTGCATCTATAAGAAGAAATGAGGTGTTGATGGAAATATCAAAACTTGTAAAGCTCGATTAGTGGCAAAGAGTTATACCTAAAGAGAAGGTGTGGACTATGAGGAAACTTTTAGTCTGGTAGCCATGCTCAAGTCCATTCGCATCCTCCTATCCATAGTAGCTGCTCTCAACTATGAGATCTGGCAAATGGGCGTCAAGAAAACTTTTCTTAATGGAATGCTTGACGAAGTCATTTATATGGATCAGCCAGAACAATTTAAAGTAGCTGGACATGAAGGAAAAGTTTTCAAGTTGAATAGGTTCATCTATGGACTTAAGAAAGCTTCTCGTTCCTGGAATCTTAGGTTTGATGAAATAATCAAAATCTATGGCTTTGAACCAAATATTGATGAGCCTTGTGTTTACCAAATGAAGGAAAATCAAATAGTGGTATTCCTAGTTCTTTATGTAGATGATATCTTACTCATTGGAAACAATGTTAAGAAATTGTCAGATGTGAAGAATTGGTTGAACACTCAATTCTAGATGTAGGATTTGGGTGAAGCAAGTTATGTTCTAGGTATCCAGATTATCAGTGTAATGCCCCAAATTTCCTAATAAGGTTTAGGACTTTGATTAGGAGGCCGGGAGGGCCATAATTGATCTATTATGCTATTTAATAATCATATGCATGTTCATGTGAATTATATTATTATATGATGGTAAATGCATGCATATGGGAGTATTTATAGTTATGAGGGCATTTTGGTAATTTGGCCTGTTGAGGGCATATTTGTAAATTGGGTGCATATTATAATTTGTGAATGAGATTTTATTATTATGGAGATATATTCGAGCTATTCGGCATGAGACGTTCCTAGATTATGAGTTAGCGATTTTGTCATAACGGGGTCAATTTTGGGGTAATAGAAATGTTTATTTGATGATAAATTGGGAGTATTTGAGATCAGGATGGAATTCAGGAAGTTTAGAATGTAATGTCCCCGGGGGTGTTTTCGGGACCCCGAGCCTTAGGTTTTATTTGAGGTTACTTAAGCTTGAAGTAGCTTGTCAGATAAGAACGTACGTTAGAAAATCTCTCTCTTCCTTCCTGATAGCTTACTTTACCGTTCGAAGCCTTTTTGAAGGAATCTCGAGTTCTAGGAGTCAGAATCAAGTGAGGGTCGAGGCATAGCGATCCTAGCAAAGATTAGAAGCTTCTTAACCGAAGGATCTAAAGGAAAACAACCCAATCAAAGGTAATCTAAGTTTGAAGTTTTTAGTTTCTAAAGTTTTTAAGCTTAGAATTGGACTTTGTGAATTGTTGAGTTTTTGGTTGGTTTGAGCTTCAGGTTTTGGTGGTTTGGGAACTTTGATTTGATGATTTGGATGGGTTTTTGGAAGGTTTTAGAAGTGGAAAAACGAAGAAAAATGGCTGGTGCGAAGTTGGGCCGCGGCCCTAGCTTGAGGAAGGTAGAGGAGGCTCTGCCAGGGGGGCGGGCCGCGGCATGGTCCATGTAGGGCCGTGGCCCTTAAGGGAAAAATTGCCCAAAAGTGTGTTTTTGTGATGGAAACTTAACTCTAAGGGCCTAGGATCGATCATACTACTTAGTTGAGTGGGATTCGATGTTCTGGAGGCTTGGGTTGGGTTTGGAAGTATTTAATTACTCATTTTGATGAGGTTTTATATTTGGTTATGACTAGGTGACCGCTAAGGGCTTAAAGGTTGATCGTTCTCAAGGGTCGTTCTTTAAATCGTTCTAGCTCGAATCTGAGGTAAGAAAACTACACCCTGTGTATATGTGACATGCATGGCTATTAATGATGCATGTTGGTTGATTATTGAGTATGGCATGCATGGCTATTATTCATGCATGTTGGTTGATTATTGAGTGTGAAATGCATGGTTATTATTGATGCATGTCGATTGATTATTATGTGTGGCATGCATGGCTATTCCTGATGCTTGTTGGATGTTTAAATGTAAACATTGATAGCATAATGAATGCCTGGCAATCTTGCCCATTTGCATATGATTATTACTGAGGCGTGCTGGGTCATTAAGTGTGATTCATGTGATGCACGAGAAACATATGATTAGCGCATGCCATGAATGATGAATATGAGATTGGTCAGAGCTTGAGTCTCTGGGTTTGTGCATGATCATGATTATGCTAGCAACTGTTTAGTAAGCATGCTGAATGCCCTATTCTTGGATAACTGGCATATGATACATATTGATAGCATTGCTTACTTGTGCATGGTACTGACTAATTAGTCAGATTTGGCAAAGGGGCTAGTATTAACTGTGAAGTTGTGACTCATTAGTCAGGTTCGGCAGTGGTACTGGTCACGTTGCACTGACTCATCAGTCAGAATTGGCAAAGGTGTTAGTATCAGCTGTGAAGCCGTGACTTATTAGTCAGGTTCGGCGGTGATATTGGACACTGGTCACATAGCGTTGACTCATAAGTTAGGACGGCCATAGCGTGGATCACACTAGCCAACAGAGATTAGATCTAATCGACCATCAGCATTGAATGACTCAAAGAGCATTAATGCCAGACCGACCTCGAGGGTCGATGAATGGAATATGTGCTTGGAGGCAAGTGGCTTACCTAGCAGCCACTCTCCCTCTTGAATCGTGTGATGTTCAATCATTGGTTCGATAGTTTTATGCTCAGTGTGATTATAATGATGATCACTTGATAATGTTTATGTATAGTGTTATGTTTTCTTGCTGGGCTTCGGCTCACGGGTGCTATGTGGTGCAGGTAAAGGCAAGAGGAAGCTGGACCATCCTTGAGTTGGAGAGCTTAGGTGATGACGTGTACATATGCAGCTGCTCGTCCGCCACGGCCGAGGTTTAAAGTGGAACTAGGGTTGAACCCTGTTTTGCCGCTTAGAACGGCCTGTTGTAAATGTTTTCTGTAATAAACTCTGAAACTTTATATTCGGGATCCCAATGTATATATTAAACGTTCTAGTGAAACGTTACATCCTAGCCAAGGTTTTTAATCCCTGAACCGCTAATCATACTTAGTTCACGATTTTGGCCAAATGACTCGATTAGCGAGTTTAGCACCGTTTACAAGGCACACCGTAACGGTCCCAAGAGTTGGGGCATGACAATCAGGGATAGAAAGAACAGACTCTTAGCTCTATCTCAAGCAACTTACATTGATAAATGCTTGAACGTTTCTCAATGACAAATTCCAAGAAAGGGCGTCTACCGTCTCGCCATGGAATTCATCTTTCAAAGAAGCAGTCTCCCCATAATATGTTGGAAGTCTGATGTATGCTATGTTGTGTACTAGACCAGATATCTCCTATGTAGTGGGAGTAGTGAGCAGGTATCAGTCAAACCTAGGACCAGAACATTGGATAGCAGTTAAGCATATCCTAAAGTATTTAAGGCAGACTGGGGGTTATATGTTAGTCTACAAGGGTGCTATTCTGAACCCTGTAGGCTACACCGATTCAGATTTTCAGACTAATGTTGATGACAGGAAGTATACTTCTAGAATGATGTTTACTCTTGGGGTGGAGCTGTGATATGGAGAAGTGTAAAGCAGTCTACGATCTCAGATTCCATCATGGAGGATGAATACATAGCTGCGTCAGAAGCAGCTAAGGAAATAATCTGGCTAAAGAAGTTCTATTCAGATCTTGGTGTTATTCCAGATATGGATAAACTTCTTGGTTTTGTTTTGTGACAACACAGGAGTGATAGCTGTAATGCCCTGGTTACCCCAGAACAGTTACGGTGAACGGTGAACCGGAAATTTGACCTGCTATCCAAGTCCTTTGGTTAAAAATGTAATCTAAGTGTTATTATCAGGTTAAGGTGGAAAACCAGTAAAAAGGAAAGGGTACATTTCATTAAGTAAATAAACTGCTCATGAGCCTTTCAAAATGTTTACAAGTAGTTCGTAATACAAAAGAGTCGCTACAGTTCCAAATTTACAATCCCCGCCGGCCTAAGCGGCAAAAATAGGGTAAACCCCTAGTCCCTCTGAGAACTCCTTGACCGTGGCGGTCAAGCGGCCCTATATGTACATCACATCGCCCAAGTTCTCCACTCAAGGCTGGCCAAGCTTTTCCTTTCCTTTACCTGCACCACATAGCACCCATGAGCCAAGGCCCAGCAAGAAAACATAATAAAACATGATATAATATCAACAACGATCATAATAATCATTCAGGACTATCAGTCCAACGGATAGGTGACAATAGCCAAAAGTCACAGTAATGAGCATCGCTCCCTCTGGCCATGTGACGATAGGGTCACCAGGGCTTAACGGTTAAGTGATTCTTTCATATGTTCGATCAGGACAGGTGCATGGTGATTAGTCACCAACATAACCCTCCTCACGACCCTAGAGTCGAAACTATGGACAACGTCCTTTAGCCATGTGACAAACGGTCACCGGGGTCATATACCTTGGCTATAGACATCTGGTCGTAGACCAGGCAAGCGCTTATAAGTTCTTCGACCTTAGGGTCGGTCCCGCATTAATGCCATAGAGTCATTCAATGCGTAATCGTCGACTTTAGAGTCGGTCCCTGACTAGTCAGTGTCTTAAACAGGTAATCAGCATTCATTAGCATTTAATATGCAATCCACGTTCACATATATCAACCAACATGCTTCAATATCAACCATGCATGTCATATACCTGTACAGGGTGCAACTGTATCCATACACTGTTTTCTTACCTCAAGTTCGAGCGAGAAGTATGATAAAGACGACCCCTGAGAACGATCGGTCTTTTAGTTCCTTAGCGGTTACCTAATCACAACCAATTATAACCTCCATTAATGAGAATCCACAATAATAGGGTCTTAACCTAAGCACCACCCTCGGGACCTCGAAACATGCCCACACGGTGAGTAGAATCGATCCCGGGCCTTAAGGATTGAAACCCCAAGTAAAAAACCCTTAAAAACACTCAAAACGGGGTTTGGAAGGAACAGGGTAGCGCTACAACGCTCAACCCCTAGCGCCACAGCGCTCTACTCAGAACCTCCCAAAAGCCAAAAAGCCTCATGAGGAGCGCTATAGCGCCCTAGGGTGGGCGCTGTAGCACTACCTCCAGCCCAAAACATCCCTGAACCAACCTTCTTCATCTCCTTCGTTTCTAACTCGATTCCCAAGCTTCCAAAGCCTATTCTTGATGCAAAATGGACCCAAAAACCATCCCAACACACCCCAAACATCACAAGCATGGGAACCCTAGCCAAAACTCCCAACAAAACCCATGAATTCACCCTAAACATTTCAGCTGCAAAACAAAACCAAAACAGAGCAAACCAGAGAAACTATGGTTAGAAACTTACCCAAAGCTTGGCTTATGAAGCTCTTCAATAGTGGAACACACTCCCAAACTCCCAAGGCTTGCTTCCTAAGCTTAAATCCTCAAAATTGGTTCAAAAACCACAAAGAACAGTGAGGAGAAGAAGGTACGGGAGAACTCTAAAATACACTCTGTTTTTCCATCATTTCCTTCAGCCAACAAGTGATATATCTATCCTAGGGGTGAAATGTCCATTTTACCCCTAGGTCAATTAATATTTTCTAAAGGCTCCCAAGGGCATTTTTGGTACTTTCCTCCTAACTCGTTAATCATAATTAACGCTCTCCAATTCCCGCTATTCTCAAAAATCATAAACACCATTAACTCACCTCCCGTTACCCTTTATCTCCCGGTAACGCTCTAACCATCAAAATCACCCCGAGACTCAACCCAAGTCCCGACACTTAAACCTGTTGTGACCAAACCACTAATCAATAATCTACGATCGTCTCATGTCGAACAGCTCGAGCAAACCCACATCATAATGTGGTCTCAACATATATCACCGACATGCATACAATTAACATTATATGATAATATAATTCTCATAAACATGCATAAACACATTAAATGGCTTAATTAAACAATTATGGCCCTCCCAGCCTACAAATCCAGCCGTTAAACCATAATAGGGAATCTGGGGCATTACAATAGCCAACTCGAAAGAACCTCATAGTTACAAGACGAGTAAGCATATAGAAAGGAAGTATCACATTATTCGAGAATATGTGGCCAGGGGAGATGTGAAGGTTATAAAGATTGCATCTGAAGACAATCTTACATATTCGTTTACGAAGAGACTACCAGAAGCTACATTTGATAAGCATATCAAGGAAATGGGATTAGTAGAATTAAGGAATTAGTTTCAATTAGTGCAAGTGGGAGTTTGTTGGGGTTTTATGCCCTAATTAAAACCCAATTTCTTTGTAATCTCTTTTTATTATCAATAAAAGAATAGAAATAATTTTTTGACTTGGTCAATCACTTTTCTCACGTGTTTTATTTTCATGATTACTTGTTTAATATAAACTTCTATTAAATCCCAAGCATATAGCTAATCATATTTATAGCGATGTAATCACAGTAGAATATAAATATGATTATATGTTCAAAATAAATTAGTCTCAAGATTAGTCAATGCACAGGATTTACACTGACTTGCTAATCTATGATATGTTCTACTTACACATCACAATGGTATGTTCTTTCCAGCAATTTAGAGAAGATCAGATGTATTGTTACATCGTACTAGACCGATATTGTTAGTAGACAGGATAAGTAAACATACCATTATTATCTATTCTAGTCATATCATATAGTTGACCATAGGTCAATTCAATCTCAATTCTGAGTGGTTAGTATTCTAACTGGTTGTATTATTTGAGTTCTTTGACTTGTTCGTTACCAGCTTAACCTACGAACTAGCCCATACTTAAATCTTGGGAACTCAGTAGTATAATTGAGTGAGAGTGTTAATCATAGATATGAACATCTATACCTTCTAATGAAGAAGTGAAACGATGGCTTCCTTTGAGTTTGGTTCAAGGTGCTAAAAGATAGAGATCTCATTTCAGTAATTAATATTAGTTTACTGAAATATCATTTACAAGGAACTAAGTGTTTTAATGATAAAATACAATGAGGGGTAAAACGGTATTTTAGTCCCATCTCATTGTAGACCTTCTATAGAGGATTGAGTGACAATTATGGTTGTAGCAATGGATAATTAATAACGTATCTATATTTGTTATTGAGCATTCTATGAATACAATAGTGCAATTCTTAGTCTTTAGTAGAGTCACGAGGAATTAATAAGTTAGTAAATTTATTTGTTAGATTTATGATAACTTATTGGAGCTTGTTTCATAGGCTCATGGTCCCCATTGTACCTTGGATAAAATCATCTAGATAGTCTCAATTAATTGATTTAATTATCAATTAGAATAATCAAAGTTGGCCAAGTCAATTTTGGTTAGTTTCACAGAGTTATGTAATTTAGAGAAGAAAAGAGAAATTATGGCAGATTTATTAATTAAGATAAATTAGTATCTAAATTAATAAAGAAGTTTAAATCAAGGTTCAAATTATAAATAATTAATTTGATAAAGGATTTGAATAATTATTTAATTAATTAATGAATAGAAAATAATACAAGTCTTGATTTTAAGTCCAACGAGCTTATAATTAAATAGGAAATTTCACGGGCCTAAAGCCCATGATAATTCTGACCTAGGGCTGATATTATCTATTATTTTATTAATTTTTTAATTAAATTAAATGGCCTAATTGAATCTATAAAAGGAGTGCTAAGTGAGAGATGATAGACACAAGTTTCCGAGAAGATTAGAAGATCTAGTAGGTTTTAGATTCTCTCTACAAACATAAGTCCTTTTCTAAACCTCATTATTCTTTTCTCTTCTTCTCTCTGTAGCTATCTCATGTGTTGAGAATTGTCCACCCTAGTCTAGGTGATTCTAAGGATACTTTGAAGGCTGTGAAGAAAATTGAAGAACGGTTCAGTTTCTTGGTAATACCCTGTGACATAAAGGATACAAGGGTTAGAGAAACTGAAGGAATGACTCTATCATTCTGTTGCGTATAATGTAAGTGTTCTTATCATAATTTCTATTTGAATTCAATTTTAGAAACATGTTTTAGGGTTTCTTATATTAATTCGTTTAATATGATCTACATGAAAATAAACAAGATCCTGTATAAGTTTTCCCAACAATAAGTCTCATGGTCTCCATTATTGGTTAAACAACGAGAGGCATCAGAAGGGCCTCGTGTCTCCTCCATTTACGACCTCCCTAAGGAAAGGCTTCTGAATATGTTTATTTTATCTCAAGTTTGACTTCTTATAAGAGAATAAGATCAATGATATATTTCAAGTTTGATTGACCCTAAGGAACACTCTTGAGTTAAGTCATTAATAAAAAAAATAGTGACTAGATGTATCTAGGCTTTCAAGCATGACTAGCACATCTTGATCAACCTAACGGTAATTTATAAGTCAAAAGAGAAAAATGAGTTTTTAAGTTTTCACTTATGGAGTTGAGATCTTTTCTCAAAGTTAATTTGTGATTAGTCTGACCTACCCCAAGACTAGTCAATTAATTTTCAAATTAATCTATCGTGGAGTAGTAACTATTTTTTGTATGTTATTTTATGTGTTGCATTCATGCATCATGTTTACTATTCCAAAATATAAACTGATATTTATTATATGCATTAATTCATTATATTTTATATATTTATTTTTTAGCAATATGTCCAATCCAAACCCTGTAACTACTTTACTTGCTAATGAGAAATGGACTGTTGATAACTACATGAAATGGAAATCGAACATGAACATTGTTTTGATATGTAAAAACTACATATTTGCCCTGAATGAGGAATGTCCTGAGGTTCCTGCTCTCACTGCTGCCAAAACTACTAGAGAAAAGTATGACAATTGGATCTTATCTAGCAATAAGGCCAAATGTTATATGCTTGCTAGTTTAAGTGATGTGCTCAAAAAAAGTTTGAAACTATTGAAATAACTTATGAGATTTGAAAATCTCTACAAGGCATGTTCGGTTAGCAATCTGATAGGTGCAGACATGATGCCACTAGAAGCTTCATGAATATGAAAATGAAGAAAAATATTACTTTCAGAGAACATGTCCTAGACATGATCAACATATTGCACGATGCAGAAATCCATGGTACAACCATTGATGAGAGAACTCAAGTAAGTGTGCACTTGAATCTCTCACACCAACTTTTGTGGCATTCACTTCCAACTATGTTATGAACAAGTTGGAGTACAACATGACCCAACTCCTTAATGAGTTGCAAACTTTTGATTCTTTAAACAAAATTTCTGCTAAGAATGAGGAGGTAAATGTTGTTGAAACCAATCCTTCCACTTATAATGGTAATTCAAAGAAAAGGAAGGGTGGCCAAGGAAAGGGCAAGAAAAAGGACAAACAACCAGAGAAGACCAACAAGTCTTCCAAGAAGAATAATTATGCAAAGAACTCCAAAAAGAAAGCGTCGAAATGATTATGCTTTCATTGTGGAGTTGATGGTCATTGGAAAAGGAATTTTCCTAAGTACCTTGCTGAACTGAAAGACAAAAAGCATGGTAAATTTGATTTACTTGTTTTAGAATCTTGTTTAGTGGAAGGTGATTTTTCATCTTGGATAGTTGATTCTAGAGACACTAATCATGTTTGGTTTTCTTCGCAGAGTCTTAATACTTCGAGGAAGCTGGCTCATGGAGAGGTGACCATGAGAGTTGGAAGTGGACAGGAGATCTCGACAGCTGCAGTTGGAAAAGCTCGCCTAGTTTTTTATAATAATAAATTTATGTGTTGGACAATGTTTATTTTATTCTTGGATTTACTAGAAATTTGATTTCCTTATCAAAGTTGCATGAACAAGGTTATAATATTTCTTTTAATAATAATTCGATTGTTATTTCAAAATATGGTTTTGACATTTGTTCTGCAAAGTCAGATGGTGGAATTTACAAGTTAGAGTCCAATGTTGAGCATGTTTATAATTCTGAATTATTGAAAACTGCAAATCCCAGATCTATTAAAAGACAAAACACAGATTCCTTTAAGAGAACTATCTATTGGTTCTCTCCCAGTCTGTGAATCCTGCCTAGAAGGAAAACTGACCAAGAGACCTTTCTTTGCTAAAGGTTTAAGAGCCACAAAACCCCTTCAACTTGTACATACAGACGTTTGTGGTTCATTAAATGTCCAAGCTAGAGGATGTTATGAATATTTCATCACTTTCATTGACGATTATTCGAGATATGACTACCTATAATTAATGCAAAGGAAATCCGAAACTTTTGGTAAGTTTAAAGAATTTCTAGTAGAAGCTGAAAAGCGATTAGGTAAATTACTAAAAGTACTTCGATCGGATCTAGGTGGAGAGTACTTAGATTATGAATTTGAGGACCATTTACGTGAGCATGGTATTCAATCCCAAGTCATTGCACCTGGAATGCCACAACAAAATGGTTTTTCAGAAAGACGGAACGAAACCTTATTGGATATGGTTAGATCAATGATTAGATTCTCATCATTGCCTTTGTCATTATGGGGTTATGCAATAAAATGTGCACTATACATACTCAATGTTTTTCCGTCTAAGTCTATTCAGATGACACCATTGGAATTATGGAATGGTATTAAACCTAGTTTACGCCATTTCTGTATATGGGGTTGTCCTACACACGTGCTTAAAGGAAAGACTAGGAAGTTGGAATCACGCACTGAAGTGTGCATGCTTGTAGGATATTCCAAAGAAACAAAAGGTGGTGTATTTTATACTCCAAAAGATAACAAAACGTTTGTATCTACAAATGCTACTTTTCTGGAGCATGACAATATAAATTACCACAAATCTCAAAGTAAAGTCGTACTTGAGGAAATGGTCTCAAATAAACAAGACCAATCACCAGCAGTGGTGAATGAAAAATGACCAGAGGATATCGCTAGTTCTAGTCAGAACAATGGAGAGCTTCGTCATAATGGGAGGGTTGGTAAACAACCAGTTCGCTATTAATATGAAGTTCAGATGCTTGTGTCTGACATAAACAAAGATGATCCATTGATATATAGAGAGATGCAATAGAAGATTCTGACAAAGAAATATGGTTGAACGCCATGGAACTTGAAATGGAATCGATGTATTCCAATTCTGTCTGGACTCTTGAAGATCCATCTGAAAATGTTAAACCTATTGGTTGCAAATGGATATTCAAGAAGGAGAGATGAACAGATGGGAAAGTAGAGACTTTCAAAGCAAGGCTAGTAGCAAAAGGATACACACAGAAAGAAGGAGTTGATTATGAAGAAAGTTTTTCACCTGTGGCCATGCTTAAATCTATCTGCATACTCTTATCCATAGCTGTTTGCATGGATTATGACATCTAGCAAATGAACCTTAAAACAACTTTTATGGAAGACTATCTTGACAAAACCATTTACATGTCTCAACCAGAAGGGTTCGAAGTTAGAGGTTTGGAGCAAAAAGTGTGCAAGCTTCTGAAGTCTATTTATGGACTCAAACAAGCTTCGAGATCTTGGAATCTTATATATGATGAAACAATCAAAACATTTGGTTTTGAACAAAACATTGATGAACCTTGTGTTTATAAAAAAATCCAAGATAAGATTGTGGTATTCCTCATTCTTTACGTTTATGATATTCTACTCATTGGGAATGACATAGAAACATTATCAAAATTAAATAAATGGTTAGCAAAGCAATTCAAAATGAAGGATTTGAGAGAAGCCAAATATGTTTTGGGAATTCAGATCTGTAGAGATCGAAAGAACAAAATTTTGGCATTGTCTCAAGCAACTTATATTGATAAAGTGCTAGAACGCTTTGGCATGCAAAACTCCAAGAAAGGCACTATGCCTACTCGGTCAGGAGTTAAATTGTCTAAAGAATAATGTCCACAAACACCTCAGAAAGAGGGGGGCATGAGACAATATCCCTATGCCTCAGCGGTAGGAAGTCTAATGTATGCAATGTTGTGCACTAGACCTGACATCTGTTATGCAGTAGGGATAGTCAGTCATTATCAATCCAATCTTGGATTGAGTCATTGGACAACAGTAAGGAATATTCTCAAGTATCTCAGACATACTGGAGATTACATGCTTGTGTATTCAGGTGGAGACCTAAACCCCACTGGATATACTGATTCTGATTTTCATTCAGACAAAGATAGTTGAAAGTCGACATCTGGATTAGGTTTCACACTTGGAGGAGGTGTTGTAGTTTGGAGAAGTATTAAACAATCTAGTATTGCAGATTCCACCATGGAAGCCGAATACATAATAGCTTGTGAAGAAACTAAAGAGGTTGTGTGGCTCAGGAAGTTCTATATTGATCTGGAAGTTGTTCCAGACATGGATTGGCTACTTGTTCTGTACTGTGATAGCAGTGGGGCAGTAGCTAATTCAAAGGAACCCAAGAGCCATAAGAGGGGAAAGCACATCGAGATGAAATATCACTTGATCTGAGAGATAGTCAATCGAGGAGATGTTACTACCTTGAAGATTGCCTCTGAAGATAATCTTGCAGATCTGTTCACAAAGACTTTATCTATTAAATCTTTTCAGGGTCATGTAAGATGCATGGGGTTAAGGGAAATGCCTCATTTGCTTTAGGGCAAGTGGGAGATTGTTGGGAATTATGCCCTTAAAGCAATTGTAGTTGACAATGGTTTTAATGAAATGAATAAATTAATTGAATTATTGTGTATATGTAGCTTATGTACTATATTATTGTTAATAATATTAAGTAAATATCATAAAATTCTCAAGTTCATCTATGTGGTCTAAATCTCATATTGGTATGAGGGGATTGAGATTGAGATAATGGACTTAAATAGTTCGCAGTAAAATAAAGTTGTGGAATCTTGAGATTAATTACTGCTAGTACGCCCACTAGTATTATGAATACATGTGACCTAGATCCGGGTTACTAGTGTAGTAGGACACTTTGGTGGAGGTACTTTGCATATTGAGAGTATGTAGAATTAGGCCAGATGTGATTTGATAATACTTGTCTAAATACTATTTCGTAGTATTATAAAACACATCAACTGATGATCATATACAAACTGATCTTAATCCTAAAGTTGCTATGAACTCCTATATATGTCATTTGATCCTTTGATTCACGCGTTACGGTTTGTCAGAATGATCAAGCTAAGAACTATTGTTTTGGGGACTCAATGATGTATATGGCTGGGGACATAGCTTAATAGATATGGAATCTATACCTTCTTATAGATTGAATGATGATTCCCTATTGGATTGGCTCTTGGAACTGAAAATGTTATTGACGTCAAATTTTACCTTCACTAGTAAAGGCAATGGTACGCTAGGAATCACGATGTAATTAAAAGGGAAAAATGGTAATTTTATTCCCACTTAATTATGAATCATCAATAGAGGATTAATCTGTATGTAATGATTATATCAATGGACACTTTATGGTTACAATAAAGTACTAAGTAAATATATGTCTTTAGTTCTCAAGAATGCAGTCTCATATTTATAGTGGAGTAATCATGAGATGAATAAATATGATCATTGAATCAAAGAGTTTTGGTTAATAATCTATTATTTATTGGAGCTTGGAATTATTGGTCCATAGGTCCCTGGGGCGGCTCTATCAACACTATTCAAGGTAAGAGTTGATACAAGGGTCAAACTGTGAATGAACTATTTGAGAGAATATTTATTCTTCGAGATAAATATAAAATTATGTGATAATTAAAGTTGCACAATTTATTATTGCATTAATGTAATTTTCGAAATTATGTAGAAATACAAGAAATTGATTTTAATCAATTATTTTATTTAAGTGAGAAATGATAAATATGGATAGTCAAAATTGATTTTGATTATTATATTTATTTAATTAATAATAAGATGATAATGAAAATTCAAATTTTGAAATCCAACTTATTATCTTTTTCTTAAAAAGATGATACCTTATTTGAATTTCTAATTATTAATTAATTACAATAAATATGCATGAAAAATCAAATCCTCTATTTTAGGGAAGTGTTACACGCATAGGGCTTCCTAGACTGCCCTATGTGTGTACCACTACTAATAATGATCAGTTGTTTGTTTTTCATTTATTTAATTCATTAATAAAACATTTTGAAAATGGTTTTAAAATGGAATGTAAGACTTTGTCTTTAATTATTATTAAGATGACCAATTTTATTTGATTATTATTATTATGATAATAATACCTATATATTATATATGATAGAAAATAGAAAGAAAAAAAAGAATTTTTTGACAAGAAAAATCAAAAAAATTGATCATCTTTTTCTCACAAAAGGAAAAAAAACATTTCTCTCTAGCCTATAATCAAGAGTCTCATGTGTTGAGAATAATTTTGATTCACAAATTTGATTCTTGTTCTCTATGTGCCCACCCACATCTTGAGGTGTAGACAACGTCTTGGAAGATCTTGGTGTGAGTACTCTAGCAAGGATAGGAAGATCGAAATATATACGAAAATATTCAAGGATTCTTGATAGGCGTTAAGAGGGAAATTATTTCGTATTATTTTTACAATACATATTTCTGTTGATTAACATATTGCATATTAAAGGATCCTCATATAAGGTTGTTTATATGAAAAGTTTTTGTTGTATACAATACTACCATTATCGCAATTTCTACTGTGCA
The DNA here is from genome assembly GCF_963169125.1 of Humulus lupulus. Taxonomy (NCBI): domain Eukaryota; kingdom Viridiplantae; phylum Streptophyta; class Magnoliopsida; order Rosales; family Cannabaceae; genus Humulus; species Humulus lupulus. The sequence continues at coordinate 155,944,807 of NC_084798.1, read as the reverse complement.
TTAGGAACAGTTCCTAACAAGATCTAGATCACCAACCATTATGTTTATGGTATTTGGCTGTGGATGTCAACTTCTAATTAAATTCGAGCCTCATTTACTTATTACCATCTTTCCATGGGTTACCAGGGGAAGACCCGAACAAACACCTGACAAATTTTCATATTATCTATTCTAGTATGAAACCAAATTTAGTAAATGAATAACATATAAAGTTAAGAGCATTTCCATTTTCTCTGAATGATGCTGCTACGGAATGTCTCTACTATCTTCCACATGGAACTGTCGATACATGGAATGAAATGAAAAAAATATTCCCGTAGGGATATTTTCCTGCATCTAAGGGTTGAAGTGTCAAAAAAGAAATCTGTGGCATTCGCCTACAAACCGGGGAGTTTTTGTATGGGTATTGAAAAATATTCGAGCGATTATGTGCTAGTTGCCCCCACCATTAGATAGGTGAACAACTCATTATCTGATACTTTTATGAAGGACTGTTATCATTGGATATGAGTATGATTGATTTAGCAAGTTGGGGGCTTTGGTGGATAAGACTCCCGCTATAGCAAGAAGCTTGATTTCTAATATGACTTTCAATTTTCAATAGTTCAATATTCGACAGGAAGTACCCGTTAAGAGCGTAAATGAAGTGAGTTCAAAAGTAGAGCAACATCTGGCTCAATTCAAATATGTGATGTTATAATTGGCAATGGGTCAATAGGTTAAACCTTGAAAAGTATGCCAAGTGGTGGGGCACCCTACTGATGCATGCCCTACGCTTTAAGATGAAGTTCAAGAGCAAGGTAATGCTATTGGTGAATTTCTTGGACAGCCAAGGCGAAAATATAACCATTATTCCAATACTTATAATGAGAGGTGGAGACAATGACAGAGACAAGGGGCCAGAGGTGGCCATTGCCCCCTCACATTTTGCTAAATTTATATATATATATTTATTGATATTATAATAATTATTTTATAATAATTTAATTAATTTAGTATAAACAATAGAAAAAAATATAAATTAACACATAGATTAGCCCAAAAATAAAAGAAACGTGACTTGTTAGATTTACAAATATTATATGGGCCTTTGGTAATTGTAATTGGTTTTGGTGGGAAAAACCTAGCCTCTTCATCAAGTTTCTCATCTCACTTCAACAAACATATTTTCTTTTGAGTCGTGCTTGCAATTTTAGTCACTCAAGATTTTTTTTGGCAGGGAACTCAGGAAATTTTATCCATCTAAAGGCGAAAGCTCTCATCTTCGGTCATTACAACTAAAACAAAGTCTTTGATTTTTCATTATCAATTAAGTTACTCATCATTTACAACTTTTATTTATCAACCTTTAATACAAAATTACTCATCAGTCATCATTTTCCTTTTCATATGTATTAAGAAATTTCATAAACAGTCTTAATGTAGATGGAATGAATATGAAAGGATCAATTGTTCTTATTCGTTCTTTTTTTTTAAATAACTAAATATAATTTGAGCTAGGTTGGAAACACAAGAAAATTGTCACTTTATTTTGGGAGCTACTATTGGAATTTGTAATACCCTTATGAATGGTTTATAGTTGATGCATTTGAAATTATACATATTTTGTTATTGCAAATTTTTATTTACCTTTCATACTTATAGTGTGTATAGATAAAAAATCTCACAATATAATCTTAGGTCAACTGCAAATAATCTTCATGGTGGGGAACAAAAAATTGATGCATTTCTCAAAAGAAAAAAAAATATTAAAGATAAATAATTTGGAGAAAAGGATCAAACTTCTATTCCAACTTTTGAAGATTTAGTTCCCACACATCCTAGAAAGGTTCAAAGAATTGAAAGTGAAATGATTCATATTGCCTCTTTGGAGCATGATCATGGAAAACGTCCCCCAATTTGGGAATACCCAATAAATCATTATGATGAAATTCATCGATCTTATATTAAAGTCGGACCATATCAAATCAAACTTGAAAAATATATATCATCTGGATCAAAGGCACATCCTCGACATTTTTGTAGCTCTTGGTTTGTGTGGATGCTAAAAATTTCACACCGGTGAAAGACCCACATATCGTGTTTATGGCCTCTCAAAGGTCCCAATGACTAGGACTAAAGCTCAGTTGGTCTCTTGGAGCATTGAATCAATGAAAAAGGCATCAAACATGGTCTCAGCAATACCACCGTTTCGACCTTGCGTCGTGCCTAACATAGCCGTTTCACACTAGTGGTCTCACGAGGTGCTCGCCTCGCGCTAGGACAACGATATTGCCTAGGTAGCATCACGAAACACTTAACCCGCGCCTGGAGATGCAGTCTCGCCTAGGTAACTTTGTGAGATGCTCGCCTCATGCTTGACTTAGAGGTCTTGCTCAGGTACCTCTGAGGGATGCCCGGTGTGGCCCATGCCTCCGCCTCACGAGCCTGTGTCTTGCGCCACACCTCGCACGACACCCATTCGTGGCCCTTGTCTCTATCTCACGAGGCAGCCCACGCTGCACACCAGCATCTCGCGAAGCAACCCACGTTGTACACTAGTGTCTCACGAGGCAGCCCACGCTGCGCACCAGCGTCTCATGAAGCAGCCCACACTGCACACCAATGTCTCGCGAGGTAGCCCATGATGCATGTCAGGGGCTGACATTTTGATAGCGAAAAATGCTCGTGCGGCACCTTGACTCCTCTGAGCCAAGGCCAGCCTTCTAACCATTCAAATAACAATGGGCACATTTTTCACGCGACCGTGTGCCTCTGCACACTTTCGTCTCTTGACCAACTCTCGCTGAGTCATGCTCTCAGGTATCTATGAGTGCAATCATGCATATGGCTATCTAGCCAAGACACTTACACTGTCCATAGGTTCTCACTATGGCAAGGCAAGTCCTAACACCGATGCTCACCCAGACATTTGCAAGCCAAGGTAGCATGTGTGGCCAAGAGCCAACACCAAGCCGACATGCCAACACCTAAGGACTCCCATATGTCCATGGACCAATCCTCAAGGCACCATGCCGTCACACATGTTGGCAGGCCCTCGAGACTAGCTGCCAGACTAGTAGCACACACTGGACCTTTGTCCTTCTCAAGCATTGCGCACTCTTTAATCCCTGTATGCTATCAAGTCCCACGAATGACTTCCCGTGCCATCTCGTGTCGATACTCACAGCCATGGGACACCATGACATCTCTCGGAGGTTTGGGCCACGTTCCATGCAAGCAGCATCCCGGCAAGCCAAGGGAACCATACCCATAAACCTCTGGCAACACACTTCGATGCACTACCGGGGCGGCCCGGTAATGTCCATGAGTACTCCTACTCATGGAAACATATGAGTCCCCTCGTGTCCTCATATTCCTGCCCTACTAGTCCTCCCAACTAGTAATAGCTCACTTGACGCACCTGCGCCAGGGGTGGTGGAGAGCTGATACCAGGTGCTCCCCCTACAAAGAGCCTTCTGATATTTGGCTCTCAACTTGAAAATTCTCTGAATCTCCCAAATTCGATCACACCATTGCGTTCATTGACCTTTCAATATGAGACCTACCAAGTTTCGTCCATTTCCGGGCAATATTGAAGATATTTATGAAAATGCCACTATCGTACAAACTAGGCATCAGCATGCTCACCAGCCTGCACCCTCATGTGCGCATCTAACCGAGCACCATCCTAGCTTGTAACATGCCCTCACGGCCGGCATGTTACACTGTGCACCAACGTCTCGCGATGCAGCCCACGCTGCGCACCAGTGTCTTGCGAAACAGCCCATGCTGTGCACCAGCGTCTCGCAAGGCAACCCACACTGCGCACCAGCGCTTGCGAAGCACCCTACGCTGTGCACCAGCGTCTCGCGAGGCAGCCCACGCTGCGCACCAGCGTCTCGCGAAGCAGCCCATGCTGTGCACCGGCGTCTCTTGAGGCAGGCCACGCTACATACCAGCGCCTCACACCACGGTCTTGCATTGCCTTGCACACCCGCCATAACCTCGTGCCCCATGGCATCTTGTATGGCGCGTTACCTAAGCCTCGTTCCACCAGTGAGGCATCCTTTGCCTATCATTCAATTAAGGCACCTTTTCCCTCTTGCTAGAGCATGATAACTTTCTTATGACTAGCTCCTAAGAAGGAAGTTACACACCTGCCTTGTCAAGTGTTAGGATATACAAAGACAAGGCCAAAATGGCCCAAAGTAGCAGAGGGGGGGGGGGGGGGGGGGGAGTGCTGGAGTACGGAGTATGTCAGGCCAGGTATGTACGTGTCTAGAAGAGCACAGAGTACGAACCGAATGTCCACGCCAGACAAGTAGTGTTCGTACGAGTAAGGTACTTGGTGTGTTCCTCATCAACTAATCTTTGACACTCGTACTAAACAAGTGGTGGAGGTACGTCCAAGTACTGAAGTTAAGGTGCTCCAACAAACCCTCGGCATGTACTAAAACCGACCACCACGCTCCTGGCACCATTACCACCTGTAAACTGCATATGCAGGGTCATGTCCCCAGGGACGACAGTGTACTAAGAGTCATTAATACTCTACTAGAAATATGACCTCCCTTCATCAGAGAAGGGGGATTTTGGGAGATATTTGAGAGAAAATTTTGTAACCACTCATTGTTAATGAAAAGAGACACTCTACATTCTCTCTATTTTTCATTCTAAAATTTCAACATTTACATTTTGAGTTCCTGAAATCATAAGAAAGTTTGCTTGAAGTTCATTTGATTTGAATCTACTTCTTTTATAACTCACAAAGTTCTTGATCTAACTTAGTTGACGAGTTCTTACCGTCAACAGTTTGAATTGTTTCATTCATGGCTAGAATACTGTCCATCAATTGATGCAATTTTTTGTTTTCCTTGCTATCTATTTAGTAAGCCATATGGATGAGTGTAATCAAACAAATTTTTTCTTGGAGGTTTCAAGAATTGGAAGAAAGTCAACAATGGAAACAATTGTTTTCTCGTGCGACATGTGGGTAAAAGTCCTAACTCAGTTCATAAAAATAATGTAAAAGCATGTAATGATTTGATGAATGCTTCTACACATATTAGAGGTTTTATTGAAAAACAAACTTCTAAGCAAGTTGAGAATAGTCGATTAAGGCTTCAAGTTGTAATTGATGTTGTCAAATGGTTTGCCTTTCAAGCTTGTGCCTTTAGAGGATGTGACGAAAGTAAAGAATCACTTAACCGTGAAAATTTTCTTCAACTTATAAAATTATTGGCATCTTACAATGAAAAGGTACTGATGATTTTTTTTTTCCAAATATCATTCTAAAAGATTTGCATTTTTTTTTATTTCTTATCTCTTTATGTTATTTCATAAAATAATTTGTTAACTCAAAACTAATGTGTAGGTTGCAAGTGTTGTTCAAGAAAATGCTCCTTCAGGTGCGTTGTAACGTCCCAAATTTGCTAATAAGGCTTAGTGAATTGATTAGAGTGCCATGGGGCATAAATTGATTTATATATGGATTTAATTGAATGTATGTGTGATTATGTGAAATATATGAGTTCTATTAATATATGACTATTTATGCATTCTTATGTGTATTAAATGTGATTGTGAGCCATTTTTTGTCAAAAAGGGAATTTTCTTAATTTTGACCCGTTAAGGGTATAATTGTAAATATATGTATTATGTGATTGAGACCAAATTATTATGTGAATATATTTGTGATAACTTGCTTAGGTTGATCTGTTAGAGCGATTTGACGGAAAAATCACAACTGGGATTTATATCCGGCTCAGGGTGAGCCAATGAGTATTATGGTAAATTTGTGTATTTTGGAAATTAATGGAATATGAGATATATTTGGGGAAAATAGTTATGAGTGGAAGATTAGTGAATTAAATTGAGACTTTGAGGTATAATTTGAGGTTAGTGGGAATTTTTAGTGGCAAAATGACTCATTTGCCCTTGGGGGGGATACTATGAGTAGGAGGTTAGAATGAGGGTATTGTGGTCATTTGACCTATACACTAGAGCAATGGGTAGCAGCTCTTGGGAGTACACTTGCACGTTTTTTCCCTGTTCTTGGATTCTCTCTTGAAGTGCTTTAGGGTGCTAAGGAAGAAGGCTTGAGTTTGAGAAGAATTGTTGAGATTTGAGAAAGCTTGAAGAGAAATTGAGCACTAAGGAAGGGTTCAGCAACAGCTAGGACCTGTTTCATTTATTGGAAATCAAAGATTTCACCCTAAGGTAAATTCTTTTGGTGTTCTTCACCTATGTTCATGTGTTCTTAAGTTAATTGGGGGTTTGGGTTTAATTTCAGGAAAGTTAGGGTGCTAGGCTATGTAAGTGTGTATATTGATAGTGGAAGTGTGTTTGTAACCTTGTGTAAGCTTCGATTTTGGGTTACAAACCAGGGTATTGGATTGATTTGTTGGATTATGAGCTGAAAGTTTAAGTTTGAAACTCAAACTTATGAATTGTGATTCTAGAGTATGTTTAATGTTTTTAATGATGCTATGTTGGTGTTTTGGATGTTGTAGTATTGGCTTGTGGGTTGTTTTGTGGCCAAAACTTGTGGAGAGTAAGTTTTGGGTCGATTTTATGGGTCTGGTATGTAGGGGATCACAATTTTTGGTTTTGGGGAAGAACACTAATTTTCTGGGTAATTTTTGGGTTTTTGGTGACCTAGCACGATCGTGCTAGTGTCCTAGAAACTAGAGAATTTTGGTTGGGATTAGGGTACCGAGTCTAGGGACGCGACTGTGCTCGGCTAGAGAGCGACCGTGCTAGTACCCCTAAAAGCCCAAACTTTTTGTTGGCGCGATCGCGCCGGGTGGTCTGAAATGTGGTCTTTATGATTTTTAGGATTAGGGCTCAGGAAGTTTGGGAATCCATTTGGTGGCCCACTTGGGGGCTCAAGGGACGTTTCTAATGTCCCAACTCCTGAGAATAGTTATCTTATGAATTGGGATGGGGTGAGGCTTGGGATTTGAAGTCAATCCCTAATAAGAGTACGTTTATGTTGTGACTAGATTATCGCAAGGCTCATGATCAGGATCGTACTTGAGGCCGTATTGTCTATCACACAGAACTTGAGGTAAGAAAACTGCACCCTAGGTGTGGTTAGGGCACATGTCCTATTAATAAACATGTCTATGACTGCATTTGTGATTATCTGGTTAGGCATCCTTGTATATGCTGCATCTGATTGTGCGTTATGCAATTTATATGTTTGATTATATCTAATCTGGACGCTTGGCCTAAGGGCGCTGGGGATGACAATAAGCATGCGGAATGCAGGCCATTGGGCTAGGGTAACCTGGGAGTACAATATGAACTTGGGTCGCCCAAATGCCACTTAAATAATCAGGAGTCCAGACTGCACTTGTTTAACTCATTGATTGTTAAATTGGATTATGTGTTTGTTTGAGCAGACTGCTACTGCTAAGCTTGTTGTTTATATTATGCTATTTATTGAATATGTTTATTTAAGTTTTTTTGCTGAGCCTTGGCTGGCGGGTGCTATGTGGTGCAGGTAAGGGAAAGGGGAAGCTGGACCAGCCATGAGTTGGAGAGCTTTAGGGGCGACATGTACATTTGCAGCTGCTCGATCGCCATAGCTGGGGATTCAACAGGGACTAAAGCCAAAAACTTAATTTTGTCACTTAGGCCGGCTTACATTGTAATTACTTTTGAAGTTGTAAATGCCTTGCAAATATTTATTTTGGGATCCCATATATAGACTCAAACTTTTAAATGAAAATAACTATTCCTGTGATCAAAATTTTAAACCCGAATTCATTAATTACCCTTAGTTTCATGTTTATATCAAAATGACTTTATTAGCAAGTCTAGCACTATTTAAAATACACACCGTAATGGTCTTGACTATCTAGGGCGTTACATGCGTCATATACATCACCGGATATTCAAAAGGAGATTCTTTATGTATTCTCTATCAAGGTGAAGAAAGAGTTTCGCCAAGAAATTGGAGACTCAAAATTTTTCGCCATAGTAGATGAAGCACGTGATGAGTCCAAAAGAGAACAAATGGCTCTTGTTTTAAGATTTGTAGATAAATAATGGCTTATTCGTGAACGATTTTTAGGTGTTGTTCATGTACGTGACACTATGGCATTGACTTTAAATGAAGGTATATTTTTTGCTATTTCTCAACATAATTTTGCTATTTCTAACATACGCGGGCAAGAGTACGATGGAGCTAGTAACATGAGAGGTAAATGGAATGGCTTGCAAGCTTTAATTTGTAATGAATGTCCATATGCATATTACATCCATTGTTTAGCCCATTTCCTCCAACTTGTTTTATATGCGGCTTCTCTAACTTAGTTTTCATTATCAATGTTGCTATTGCATCTTGCAAGCATAATGATGAACTCAAGGAGGTTCAAGTTGTTGAACTTGTTACCAAAATTTCTATTGATGAAATTGAATCAAGTAGAGGGCTCAATATAAAAAAGAAATAAAAAAAACATATCTTGTAAAGAAAAAATAGGGTCATTTTTTCAAGAGGTGAAAAAGATTGATTTATTGAGAAAGGGAGATGGGTACTGTAAAAATTTAGTCGTTGTATTAATAATCCCAACTAATTGGGTTGGCAAATTTATCTAACAAAAAGTGACACTATTTGGGTCCATTGGATTATTGCTCCTAGGCGTGCACAAAAAATCTGCTAATCCGCCCAACCCATCAAAACTCGCCCTCTTTGAACCCGTTGTAGCGCTCTTATTTTTACTTAATTAGATAGTATTACCTTACCCTGTAGTATTTTTGTTTTCGTGGATATTGGTTCAAAGTTTGGATTTAGTTAGAAACTCGTAGAGTTAGTTATGGATTTTATAAGTTTAGCCTATAGTTTAGAAATATTAATTTTATCATAAGGTTTGATTAATGAAGATAGTCCTAGGAATATTATTTATTATAACCTAAGGTTTAGATAGAATAATTAAGAATGTGACATTTGTCACATGTATGTTTATTAAAGATTTAAGGTTTTAGATGAATAAAATAATCATGGATAAGAAGTCTGGAACCTTCCCTCAGATGTTAGGATCTCGTACTACTTATTCAAAGTAGTCTAAACTACTTTAAGTGTGCTTAAAATGTGCAAAAATGTGGTTTAGTATATCAGCGTAAGCCGATATATCGCAGCTATAGAGGTGATATATCGCCTATGCTTTTAAGGAAAAACACGTCGACTTTGCATGAACGAAACCACGGACTCTCGGGATTATGGTGCAGGCACTATATCACCTATGGGGGCGATATATTGGCTCCAGTGGCCATTTTTGAAATTCGTGGAATCCGAAGCTAGAAACAGCCCTCAACAACTTGGATTTGTTCCTGAACGTTTTTTACTGAGTTCTAGGCATCTGTTGAGCGAAAAATGTTATTTATAACCATCTATTTGTTCATTGAAATGGGAGTTAGTTTCACTCATTGAACTCTATAAATAAGATCAATCACTCAACCATTTTCATCATCTTTCAAACACTTTTTAGAGCCTTCAAGCTGTTATTTTTGTTCTAGAGAGAAACACTAGGGTTTTGGGGTTAAAACTTTCAAATATAAAGCTTTTCTAAACACTTGGGAAGTAGCTATTGTGTGATTTCGATGTTTAAGATATAGATCAAAGCTCTAAGCTGTCTAAGGTACTCTGAAATCTTCACGTTTATTCCATTTCCATTCTTCTTATTCTTTCCTTTTATTTCAAAACATAACTCGTTATAATAACTTTTGGTTAGGTGTTCGATTTCTTTGAAACTTAAGGATTTTGGTAAGTCTTTTTCTGATTATTTAGATCTTCTCTTCATCTTCTTTTCTCTAGAGGACTTTATGGTTTATTTAGGTTTGGTTTTAGGAGTTTTCGATCTCGCACTTGTCTCCAATATCCCAGATTTGGTAAGGAAAATTAGGTAGTTTAGCTTAGGGATATTTGCGGCGAAAATACCTAAGTTTTTTAATTTATAACACTTAAATACCTAACTTTTTTTTAGCGCCTAAATTACATTCCGTCAACATTTTTGGCAAGCGTAGGTACCTAGCTATTAAGTGTCAGGTAAGCGCCTACATTTGGACCTCTAATTAGTTCAAGTTATATAATTTTTATTTAAAAAAATCATTTAAACATTACAAAAATTATTTAAAATTTTAAAAAATTTAAAAATCAATAAGAAATAAAAAAAAATAAAGAAAAATTCATTTTTTCCATTTCATTCTCTCTCTCTCTCTCTCTTACCTACACGATACACCTTACATCCCAATCTATTTTCTTCAGATCCCCCTTTCGACTTCAATGGCAAACAACTTCAATGGCACCTCGTCCACTTCAATGTGTCTAGGTGCACCATCCACCATCCACAATGGAGCATCGGAGATATGAGATCTAATTATTCGAAGCTTGGGATCTTGGTTTGTGGGTGACGGATGAACAGATTTGTGATGTTGTGGCTGATGGACGACAAGTTCGTGGGTGGTTGATATCGCCCAATAAACTCCTAAGTGGTCGCAGTAGTAATCGGGCTATGTCGTATCCACAGAGAGGCAAACACAACTAAAGATTAGATTAGTAAATAAAAGATAAAAATAAAGTAGAATTGAAAAGATGGATTTTATGAAATTAAAATGATGGAATAGGGAAAATGATCAAATAAAGTGCATGGCAAGGTAGAGATGCAGTGCTGTAAAACCTATTCTAATATTGATATTAATTCAAAACACAGTTTCAATTCTACACCATTAATTGCAACTTGAAGATGTATATGTTAAAAGCACAAATTAAATAATCTAGATTAAATTGAATCTAACTCCTAATTTCATAGCATATCATATTATATATCCAAGAGCGACAAAATACCACTGGCAGAATGCAGTAAAAGACATACAATATAACAAATATACTAAAATAAATTAACAATCTAAGTTACATAAGAAAAGCATGACTGAACTTATGTAAAAGATGCTAAATAATTTTAGAAAAGAAATTAGAATATGAGAAACAAAATAATTAATGAGATATGGAAATAAAGCAGAAGAAGAATCAATATCAATATTGAGAATGAAAAATACAACAACTACACTCTAACCTCACCAATATTTCTAAAATAATTCACTCATTTTTGTCACCTAAAACAAGTAAAATTAAACTAGAAATAAGAAAAGAAACACAATACAAAGTGTATTTTTACCACTCTCCAATCTGATATTTTTACACTAGTTTTGGTTCTCTATTTATAGAGAAACTTTTGCTCCAAAGTGGGTATTTTCGTGCATTAGAAAGTGGGGAAAATTGCTACAAAATCTTATGCAAAAATGGGACAAGTGGGACACGTGGCAGCAGCTGGTTGGCTCGGCAAGAGGCGTGGCAGGCGCGCATCAGGTGGCAGGTAGCTCGTCAGACAGCTTAGCTTGGCTCCGTGGCTCGGCTTGGACACAACTGGGCTGCTGAAAGTTTGGGCCTGGGGTCATTTGGGCCATTCCATCTTCAAAAATGTCATTTTCTTCATGATTTCTTCAATTTTAATTCTTTCTTTCTTCTATGTGTCAAAATACATTTTATTTTCTGAAAATTAAACACAAATTAAATTAAAATTAATATTTTTAAATATAAAATATATGACGATAAATCCATGAAAATATTAATTAATTTTACACTTTAAAATTAATAAAATGATATTTTTGAGCACTAATCACAACCCCCAACCAGCTTATTGCTAGTCTCTAGCAATTCAAAGGAAATAATAAATGTCAACATGATATATTTCTGGTAAAAAATTATAAAAGAACTTAAGTATTAACACAAAATGTTAGTAACAAGTCAACAAGAGTTGTCAATATTATTTTGAATAAATCTAGAGTTGTGAGTGTGTGCACCAAACTTGTACCTTCTTACCGCAAACCATAGCACATAAAGCCTTTGAAATTATGCCAAGTAAAAGTCTCAACTCCATTAACATCTCATGTAATTGAAAATATTTAAAGTTTAAGGGTTTCACTCATGGAGTTGGAAAATAAGTAAGCACTCATCAAATGGGTATATATTTAGGACAAACTTTTAAATAATTATTGAAACGAAGATAGGAAATAAACTATTTGGACAAACACCATAAAGAGTACCACAAAACCAGTTTTTCGGGATTTTAAGTTAAATAGACAATCTTTACATTTATTATAAGAGCCATAAAATAAAACATGAAATTAATAAACACACATTTTTTTTCTTGGACACAAGAGACAAAATAATTGAAAATGATAGAAATATTGCTCTTGTGTCTTTCTCCCCCCCCCCCCCCCCCCCCCCTCTCTCTTTTCTTCTTCTTTTTTTTTTTCATGAACAACATAATAAAAGGCTCTCTAATAAGATTTATCTATAGAAATATTATCCCTAAAACATCATCCATTCATACCACAATACCTTGTCCAAATAATTATAACAATTTCTAAGAATCAATAAAAATTTAAAAGTTGTTTTCTCAAGTCTCACTTCTCACACAAAAGAATGAATTACTTAAACATGGCAAATTTCTAAGCAAATATATGCTAACAACCATCTTACCACAACATTTGGCATGTGCATTAGGTAACTCTAGAGAAACTCTTAGTAATACAGATAACAAAAATTGACTCAAAAGTAACATTTTGCAAAAATAAATAAGTAAATTTCAAAAATTTGACCATGAAAATATTAGTATGACAAAAATCAACATGAACGTGCATGAATATGCTCACCACCCCCAACCAAAATTAGGCAATGTCCTCATTGTTTACAAATATATGCATGAAAAGCGTGAAATGAGAACATATAGAGAGTGAGCGAATGCAAAATGATATGTTATTGATTCTTAGAATAAGAAAAATAAATAACAAGACAAACTATCATAATAAAATAAAAAGGAAAAATAAAACATACCAGAAATAAAGAAAGCAAGGAAAGATAGAACCTGATTAGCCTTGGTAAACCAGAGAAAAGTCTCCTCAGGTAGGTTCACCAACTCAATATTCTTGACTATCCAGTATCAAAAATGAATTTTCTTTATCCCGTGTCTCAAAAATGTAAGCATTAGTAACATTCTCAGGATAAAGAAAATGTTTGTTTTCAGTATCGTGGAGGAAATAGTGTGATTGATTCTTTGAGAAAAGTTTGTGAATTTCCTCCACAATAAGGTTTATCACATCAGTATGATAACACTTGTTTTCATTCGGAGTTGTTGGAAGAATTTCAGCATGAGAAATATTTTCACTCCGAATAGTAATGGCATCATCCTCATCAAATTTGTAGGAAATATGATTAGAGATTGGTGCCATTGTTTCTTCATCTGATTGGAATTGACTGAAATAATGTGAATTAACTTTGTTGGTCAATTCTGAAAATTGAGTTCGAATTTCTCTAAGTTCCTCCATCATGTGTTAGTAATGTTTCTTATGTGATCAGTAAAGTTTATTTGTTCCTCCATAAATGTGTATAATGCTTTTTCTAAGAAATTCGTATTAGTCCAGACATTATGTGGAGGTTCATGGTAAGAGTTAGAAAAATCGTACTCAACATTCCTGCTAGATGGTGCCAATTCCCAACCAATCGGTGCACGGTAGTTGTACTTAGACTTCCAACTTGAAGCAATAGGGTTTTTCCAGCTAAGATTACTATTCTTGTAGTAAGAATAGTATTGAAAAGCTTCCTCCCTTTCTCTAAGAGTTAAGTAATCTTGAGCAAAATGGTCGACTCTTTCACAATCAAAATATGGTTCATCATACTCTACCCTTATGACCTCGATACTTTCTCGACCATACTTAGCTTTCAAGTTTTCGAATTCTCTAGTCAAGAATTCTACTTCAGATTTAAGGTACTCTCTTTCGCTAAGTTGGTGGGCACCTCTAAAATTTCTAGTACCCTCAATAGCACTAGATTTTGGATTGTTTTGAAGTGAAGAGAGATATACTGGATAATACGTCGATGATCTTCTTCATTCATTTACTATTTTTTTTTATAAGTATTATAAGCGCAAATGTGTAATAATGTAATAAGTATACACCAAAATGTTCCTAGGCCAATTGGAAAGGCTGCCAAGGTACCACTTTAGGCCCAAGAGCTTTTCTATAACTCCCCGAGGTTCTTAGAAAAGATTGGAGGGTAACGCTAACACAGACCTTATTTAAGAACCAATTTTTCTAAGACAGAACAAGTTTGGTTTTTACTAATTTCCAAAATTACACAAATGTTCTCACTACTTTGTTTGATTTTTTTTTTATTATTATTATTTTTAAAAAATTTATGATTTAAAATTTTATGCTTTTTTTCGGAAAAAACAACCTAAATCTAGAAAATAAAATTCTAAACTTAAAAATAAAATTAAAAAAAAGAAATGAATAAATAAATAAAAAATTACTAAGGAAAAATAAAATAAAAGAGAAATTAAAAATTATACTACTTTTTTTTTTAATAGAAAAAAAAATTAATTTACTATGCAAACCTTTAATTGTAGAATTACCTCCTCGGCAACGGCGCCAAAAATTGATATTGCCCAATAAAATCCTAAGCGGTCGTAGTAGTAATCGGGCTATGTCATATCCACAGAGAGGCAAACACAACTAAAGATTAGATTAGTAAATAAAAGATAAAAATAAAGTAGAATTGAAAAGATGGATTTTATGAAATTAAAATGATGGAATAGGGAAAATGATCAGATAAAGTGCATGGCAAGGTAGCGATGCAGTGCTGTAAAACCTATTCTAATATTGATATTAATTCAAAACACAGTTGCAATTCTACACCATTAATTGCAACTGGAAGATGTATATGTTAAAAGTACAAATTAAATAATCTAGATTAAATTGAATCTAACTCCTAATTTCATAGCATATCATATTATATATCCAAGAGCGACAAAATACCACTGGCAGAATGCAGTAAAAGACATACAATATAACAAATATACTAAAATAAATTAACAATCTAAGTTACATAAGAAAAGCATGACTGAACTTATGTAAAAGATGCTAAATAATTTTAGAAAAGAAATTAGAATATGAGAAACAAAATAATTAATGAGATATGGAAATAAAGCAGAAGAAGAATCAATATCAATATTGAGAATGAAAAATACAACAACTACACTCTAACCTCACCAATATTTCTAAAATAATTCACTCATTTTTGTCACCTAAAACAAGTAAAATTAAACTAGAAATAAGAAAAGAAACACAATACAAAGTGTATTTTTCCCACTCTCCAATCTGATATTTTTACACTAGTTTTGGTTCTCTATTTATAGAGAAACTTTTGCTCCAAAGTGGGTATTTTCGTGCATTAGAAAGTGGGGAAAATTGCTTCAAAATCTTATGCAAAAATGGGACAAGTGGGACACGTGTTGGCCTTAGATTGGCTTTGGAAAAGGTTGTAGGTGGAGTGGGGGACACAGTCATAACTTGGCAGGCTGAGTGGCGAGGTGGCAGGCGGCTGGTCGGGCACGTGGGGAGCAGCTGCAAGCGGGCAAGCTGGCGCGGGACGCGTGGCAGCAGCTGGTTGGCTCGGCAAGAGGCGTGGCAGGCGCGCGTCAGGTGGCAGGCAGCTCGTCAGACGGCTTGGCTTGGCTCCGTGGCTTGGCTTGGACACGGCTAGGCTGCTGAAAGTTTGGGCCTAGGGTCATTTGGGCCATTCCATCTTCAAAAATGTCATTTTCTTTATGATTTCTTCAATTTTAATTCTTTCTTTCTTCTTTGTGTCAAAATACATTTTATTTTCTGAAAATTAAACACAAATTAAATTAAAATTAATATTTTTAAATATAAAATATATGACAATAAATCCATGAAAATATTAATTAAAACTTAATTAATTTTACACTTTAAAACTAATAAAATGATATTTTTTAGCATTAATCAGTGGTTAATGGATGGATGGAGCTAGTAATAGTCTAAATATAAAAATACAACCCATAAAAGATTCATTAAAAATTATAAAGTTTGTGACCCTTTTAATATGTTTGATAGAGATATTTGATTTCGGGATGTGAATCATTGTATTCTTTATATTTATACATATATATTTATGGTAGTCCAAAGATTTAACATTTTTTAATGAAAGCTTTCGTTGCTATGAGATTAATTGTGGTAACTTAGGAATTGTATATAAAAACTTGTTTAGGAAAAATAGATGAAAAAAGAAAGTGTTACTTGTATTGATGGTTTAATATTAGTGAAATTTTACATAACAAAACTCAAATTGTTGAAATTATTAATGGGTGGATTGATGAGTTTAATACTATTTATAATATTTATAATTTAGATAATTATTATAATTTTATTTTGCAAAATTTAAGATTCAAGTTTGAGATATGATAATATTTTATCAAATTATTATTCATGATGACATTGATGAATAAAGATGATATAAATTTGAATTTTATGGTCTACAATTTTTTGTTATTTTAAATATCATTAGTTGATAATTTTGAACTTTAAATAAACTCAATCCACCCATAAAACAGCCCAAACTGCACACTTATTGGATAGTTATGAGTTACATTTTTCTAAAATCGCCAAATAAAAAAACATCACAAACTGCCCAAAACCTGCCCAATCCGCCCATCATGCACCCCTAATTTTACTCCAGTAAATTTTTAATGCCAAATATGGGATTATGATACATTATACTAATCCTAGTCTGTATCAACGTAACAAACGGGGCAGTGTCAAGTTATTCCTTTGTACCATATCAATTGTTTTATAAACTGGGGTACATAGGTTTAGCTTTTAATGTAATATTTTTTTTTTAAAATTTTTTATCAAGTTTTTATTTATTTCTAAAATTATTAGCGATAATTTAAAACTGTTAATTAAAAATTGAGGTTATTTTAGTTTTATTTGAAAATATTTTAATTAAATTTGACTTCAAGAGACAATTATTTTACCATTTTACAAAATAGGAGGACATTTTTAAAATATTCTAAAATAGAGGGTCCATTCTAGAATTTGGATTAAACATAGGGGATTTTTTTTGGTATTGACTCTAAAGCTTTTAATATAAATAGTATTTTTACATGATAATTTTTATATAAAATTTATATACTGCAATATAAAAAAAATTGCAACAATTATAATTATGAATGCTAAATATCATTATATGTATTATAACTTATATAACAACACTAGAGTGTCTATAATATTTACAAATTGGAAGGATTTAGTCCAAATTTTACATAATACAATGTTATTGTTGTATGATAATTCTCTTTAGAATAAATAGCATTTTGCCTTTTGAACTCTGACCACTATATGATTGTGCCCCTCAAATGATTCGCGATGTTAAAAATTCTCCCGAACTATATACGTTACTGGAATATGAGACTTCTATTACATTTTTCCTAGTTGACTAACAGATTGATGATGTGGCATTTTGTCTGTTGATGTGGTAATGTCATGTATAGAATAATTACCAATTTTACCTACCGAACATTGGCCACTACCAAATTGTTCCCATTTTATTAAAACTAATTTAATTTTTTTTAAATCTAATTTTTAGAAAAATTATAATTAAATCCTTAAAAATAAAAGAAATAAAATATTAATAAAATAAACAATACTACAAGTTTCAAATTAATTAAATAAATTTTCAAGTATTTAAAAATTAAAAATCTAATTAACAACAAATAACTTTTTTTACTTTTATTTTACAATATAAAATTAATATATGCTAATATAAACATTAAATTTGAAAACAAAGTTTTTTCCCTTTCGTCATCCTCCTTTTAAATTAATTTTTCTTATTTGTTTAAGTCCTTCGTCATTCGTCCTCCTCTTTAATTAAGTTTTTTTTTCTTTGTGTTTAGTGTGTATTTTAAATTTTCATTCTAAAATAGATTTATATTATATTAGAAAAGCTTTTTAATAAGATTTTTAATTTTTTAAGAATTTAATTAATATTTTAAAGAATTTTTTTAATCAAAATGGTACAATTTGGTAGTGGTCAAAAAACCAAATATTAATTAAATAAACAAAAAACCAATATATTTAATTACATAATGAAACTAATTTATTAATTAAATAATAAAATAAATTAAAAATTAGTATAGTCTCCAAAATGTAAAAAACAAAACATAAGTAGTATGGTCTCCAAAATAAATAAAAAACACAAAATATTAATAAATTTAAAAGAATAATATAACCAAACTATATGTCATCACATCGTCGGGCTGTTGTGGTGGATGTGGTGGTTGTGGCTGCTGTGGTGGAAATTGGCCTGAACCTCAAAAGTTCGCCATCATGGACTGTATCATATTCATGTCTAAGTTGGCAGGCTGAACTTGTGGAGCTTGGATGTTCAGATTTGTAGCTTGCATAAATTGTTGCATTTGCAGGAAGTTGTTGTTCTGGGTCATAGTGGCATGTCGCATCTCCCGGCGCTCAATGGTGTGTTTCTTCCGGTGGTGTGCACACTTTATTGCACACCTCTGTTTTACCTGAAGCTGGAGTGTGGTTGCATTTCAACAAATGTCGCCTGCTGCCTACCACACATGACACTACGGTATCCAAAGAGCGGGTACTTATGTTATATTGTATGCTGGCTGGTTTGAGTATCGATGTGGGCAAGTTGATCACCAGGCGTATTGTTAGTTGTTCCAAGAAGAAAGATGGCAAGTTATTCTTTCCATCGCTCATCACACAGTTGTGCCTTCGAGCTGGGGTGCCTTCTATGTCCACTAAGGATGTGCTATTTGAGCGTCGGGACATTGCCTTCACCATCACTAGTCAGAGCCGCGAGCCTGTATCTGCAGCTGGACCATCCACCCGCTCCCCCCCCCCCCCCCCCTTGCTCCCACACTCGTCGACCTCCTTGCCCAGCAGCAGGAAATTCTAGGGCAGGTGGTGTCCCTTGAAACTCAGCAGCACGCCTACTAGAAGTATGCCAAACAACAGGATGCAGCGTTAATCAAGTCCATTTAGCGAAACTTCACCAAGCCTACAGCTGCCTTTCCTATTTTCCCCAGCGCCATTTTGGAGAATTGGACCACTCCGATTGTTCACGATGACCCTATTCCTTTGGATGCTGATTTCAAGGAATAGGCACGGGGAGCCTCTTTAACCCAACTTTTGTTCTATTTTTAATACTGACAACTCTACAAAATAAAGTTATTTTACCATATTTTATATGCTAATTGTTGCTTAGTTCTTGAGTTTTTAATTGATTTGTTAAGTTTTTAAGTTATTTTAAACTTATTGGTATTATTTTGATTTTATATATTTTTGTGTGTTTTTATAGTTATTTTGTAGTTTAATTATTTAAATTATTGTGTTTAGTTGAAGTAAAAAAAAATGTGTTTTATTGAAACTAAATGTTAAATTAAATTAAGTTTTAATTAATATTTTCAATGAATTAATATGATTTATTTTATAATGGAAAATATTTTATCATGACTTAATTTATATTTATTTTGTAGGAATTATGAGGTATTTTTTTAGCTCTTGAAAGCAAGAAAAATGAAGGAAAAAGTGGTATTCTTCAAGGAAAAGTAAGAGAGTTGGTGTTTTTGTCCAAAGGCCCAAAACCAAGTCCATCTCTTGTCCCATGGCCCACAAACCTCTTGGAGCCACCTGGAGCCGCTTGGACCCGACACCTGGAGCCGCCAGCTGAGCCCAGCCCGCAACCTTAGCCTAGCCGAACCTCCCTACCTCCTTCAGCACCTCTTGAAGCCCACGCCCATCAGCTGCCTTCTGCACCCAACCGAACCCTTCAGCCCAAGCTCCAACACATCCAAACCCAATGCCTGCCACACAGGCCCGTGGCCACCCCAGGCCCGCCTGCCACCAGCAGCCTCCAGCCACCTTCCCACTCTCATGAGCCCAAAAATTGTCCATTTGTCCCTTTGTCCTTTGGTCTAAAAATGCTACATTTTTACCCAACTTCTCCACACATTTTCACCACAACATCATCATTACACCCTATAATTTACCTCTACATACCATATTTACTTTATTTAATTAATTTAATCAATTTAATTAATTTAAGTTGATTATTTTAATGCTCTCATTTTGGCTATAAATATGGAATTTCAAGACCATTTTAGGGTGCTTAATTTTTTGTTACCATCTTCTTTCTACCATTCTCTCTTCCATTTTGGGTTTTTCAAGAGCATTTTCAAGTATGTATTTCATTTATTTTGTAATTTCTATTCTAGTTATGTGCTTCTAATCTTTTTCATACGATTATTAAGATCATGATGAAGCAAGGTGTAACTAGATAATATTTATGTTGTATTTTAGATTGTTAGATAATATGCACTTTGTTCTTCATTTTGCAAACCATAATATTCTTTGTGTAAGATGTGTCATTAAATTGTACACATCCAATGCTTAGAACAAAAATATTATGTTTTGCCTTAGAAATAATGTTATTTGATTTTTTGTTGTTTCATTAGGTTGATTCACATTAAATACTTTGAAATTATACTTTTTGAAAAGTGAAGAAAAATCCTATCTTTTTAGAAGTAATTTGGGCTTAAAATTATAAATCTATTTGGAAAATGATAGTTTGATTTATCTTAACTATCACTAAAACTTGGGAATCAATATACTAATAAATATTATTAAACGTACATTTTGTGGATTCCAGTATCTTAATAATCTTTCTTTTACAACTTATTTTCAAATCATAATTGGTTTCCTTTGTATTATCTTAAATAGCTTTATTTTAAATCTTTTATTTTATGTTCATAACATTAAATCTCATCAATCTTTGGAGCTAGGTTACAATTTATTAATTTTGGTTTAAAATAGTTTTCTTTTTTATTTTAGACAACTCCTTTGTGTTCGATCTCGTACTTACACGAACACTATATTTCATATACGATTTGTGCGCTTGCGAGTTATAAATTTTTAAAACATACCCGTTTTGGGTCCATCAAGTTGTTGGCGCCGTTGCTGGGGAGTTGCAAGAACGGAAACGAAATTTATCTCAAGGTTAGTAAATTCTTCTACTAGTTATTTAAATTTTTTCCTAAAAAAACTATATATCCAAAAATATAAAAAAAATTATTTATTTATATAAAAACTAAAAAAAAAAGATAAAAAGAAAATTTGAGACGGTTCTACCACCCATAAAAAAACTTACTTATATATTTACATTTATTGTTTTTTTTTAGTTGACGACACTTGTGCCTCCTATCTATCTTTTTAATTTTTATAGTTGATGACACTTGTGCCTCCTAATTTTGTTGTAATTTTATTTCTTTTATATCTTTGTTAGTTGACGGCACTTGTGCCTCCTAACCTTTGTTGTAATTTTCTTTATTTATCTTGTTGTTATTTTTATTTAATTATTGCAAGTTACTAGTTGATGGCAATTTTGCCTCCTAGTCTTTTATCTTATGTTTTAGTTGATGGCACTTATGCCTCCTAATTTTTACCTTATTTTTGTTATGGTTGATGTCATGCTATGCCTCCCTACTCTTGCCTAATTTTGGATAGTCTTATTTTATTATATTTTATTTTTCTTTGTCTTTTATCATATTTTAGTGTAATTGTGAAAAAAAATACTTGAAAAAAAAGTGAAACCTAAATCTTGTTCCTGTCACCATAAGCAATATTTGCTTAAAGGAAATTTGAACAAAATTCGCAATCCGCCTCTACTAATTAACCTCAGGGAGTTGTTAGTAGTGCGCGAGTAAGTGGAATCAAATATGCATGAGAACAAGTAAACCATAAGAATTATATTGTTGTGAAATCTCTAAAAAAATTCTAAGTATGCTCTGTGATTGTGGTTTTAACTGAAATTCCACATCATAAAATTGCTTGTTTGAGATTATCATTGTTGCCTTGTTTGAAACAATTGTATGCATCATTGGGAACGTAACTCTAAAAATCGATTAGTAAAAAGATTTTTATCTTTGTTTGAAATTGAAAGTGTTAGTAAAAATTTGAGCATCATGGAACCAATTGCTAATCCTGTTGATGAAAATGTTGTGCTTGAAAAAACTTTGCTGGAATCTTTTGCACCTATTTCATCTAATGCTCCATCATGTATTGTTCTTCCAGCCACTTCTGCTACCCACTTTGAGCTTAAACAATCAAGCATTCAATTGTTGTCATCTTTTTATGGGTTAGATAGAGAGGATCCTTACATGCATGTCAAAGATTTCTTAGAAATTTGCTCAACATTTAAATTTCAAAAAAATTCTGATGAGTTGGTCAAACTAAGATTGTTCCCTTTTTCATTAAAATAAAAATAAAAAACTTGGTTAAATTCCCTTCCCACGAGGTCTATAACTACATGGGATCAACTTTATAATAAATTCTTGCTGAAAATTTTTCCTATGTCTAAAACTGATAGTCTAAGGAGAGAAATCTCCGAGTTTTTTCAAAAAGATAATGAAGAGTTTTATGAATGTTGGGAAAGATTTAAAGATTTATTATTAAAATGTCATCATCATGGTTTTGAAAAATGGAGACTTGTAAAATATTCTTATGATGGTCTGACTCCCTCTAATCGTCAAATGATTCAATCTATGCATACCATAAATTTTTTAAAATTTCAAGGACAAGAGGCTTGGGACGCCCTGAAGATTTATCTGTCAATTCACAACAATGGAATTATTTTGATCCTAGGTCTAGGTCAACTAATTCACCAAAAAGAGGAGAAATTTATGAAGTAAAAGAGGAATTAGACTAAAGAACATCCTTAGGTAAATTAGCAAGAAAAGTATAAGCTTTAGCCTTAAGTCAAACTATAAATTCTCCAATACAACCAAGAAAAGATATTTGTTCTATATGTTCTAGTCCTTGCCATAATGCCCAATCATTTCCTTCCTACCAAGAAGCCTTTTCTGAGGAGGCCAATGCTCTTCATGCTTATGGGAAACCAAATGATAGCCAATTTTCATCCACCTACAATCCAAATTGGAGAAACCATCCAAACTTTTCATGGAGACAAAACCAAACTCAAATGAATCAAGGGTATCAATACAATTTGGATTGTAGGTGGAAACCTTCCTTAGAAGATGTTATACAACAATTTATGCAATCCACTCAACAAAATCCTACAAAATCAATCTCAATCAATTACAAAACTTGAGACACAAGTAGGACAACTCGCTACTGCTTTAGCTGATAGAGAAAAATGAACATTCCCTAGTCAACCTATCCCTAATCCAAAAGGTCAATATGAGATAGGAAAGTCTAGTCATAATGGAGGAGTCAAATCAATTTCAAATCTTAGGTCTGGAAAGAACATTGTCAAACCCGATTACATACCCGAGGTTGAAAAAGAAAAAGAAAATAGTTAGCCTTCTATGTCTAATGCCAATGACTTTTCAAACAAGGAAACTCCAATCCATCCTTTCATTCCAAAAGCCCCATTCCCATAAAGATTACTTCCAATTATAAAAGGCGGCAAATATAATGACATCTTAGAAGTTTTTAAACAAGTTAGTATCAATATCCCTTTCTTAGATGCCATTAAACAAATTCCTACCTACTCTAAATTTTTAAAGGATCTTTGTACTGTTAAAAGAAACAATAATGTTCCTAAAAAGGCATTTTTAACTGAACAAGCTAGTTCCATTATTCAATATAAGAGTCTTATTAAATATAAAGATCTTGGGTGTCCCACAATTTCATGCATTATTGGTGATCATTTTATTAACAAGGCTTTACTTGATTTGGGTGCTAGTGTGAATTTATTGCCTTATTCTGTTTATAAACAACTTGGTCTTGGTGAACTAAAACCTACATCTATAACTCTTCAATTAGCCGATCGTTCTGTGAAAATTCCTAGAGGCATTATAGAGGATGTTTTGATAAAAGTTGATAAATTTTACATTCATGTTGACTTCATTGTTCTTGATACTCAACCTGTGGAAAATATGCATGCTCAAATTCCTATCATTTTAGGTAGACCATTCTTAGCTACATCTAATGCAATCATAAATTGTCGTAATGGTGTTTTAAAATTATCTTTTGAAAATATGACTGTTGAATTGATTGTATTTAATGTTGTTAAATCTGTTGAGTGTGAGGAAGTGCATGAAGTTAACATGATAGATAGTATTTGTGAAGATGGAGGAAATGACTTACTTAACTTTTATGAAAAATACTTTGGTAAGAACTTGCATATTGATGATTCTAATGCTGATGTGAATTCTTTGCTAGAGTCTATACCCTTAAATGAAACCAAAGTTGAACCTTTTTCACCCTTAGATCATGTTCAATCAATTTTCGAGTCTCCAAAGTTAGAACTTAAACCTTTGCCAGAAAATTTAAAATATGCTTTTCTAGGAGAGTCTGAAACCTTACATGTTATCATAGCATCTGCTTTAGATAAAGAACAAGAAGATAAATTGTTAAATGTCCTTAGAAAACATAAAGAAGCCATAGGTTGGATCATTGGAGACATTAAAGGAATTAGCTCATACATATGTATGCATAGAATCCATCTAGAAGAGAATGCTAAAACCTCTTTGGAATGTCAAAGAAGGCTAAATCCAAATATGAATGAAGTAGTTAGAGAAGAGATCATAAAATTATTAGACGTAGGTATCATTTACCCTATTTCTGATAGTCAATGGGTTAGTCCAGTTCAAGTTGTACCTAAGAAGTCTGGGATCACAGTTGTTGAAAACGAGAAAAATTAATTAATCCCTACTAGAGTGCAAACGGGGTGGAGAGTGTGCATAGACTATCGAAAGTTGAATAATGTTACTAGAAAAGACCATTATCCATTACCCTTTATTGATAAAATGCTTGAACGTTTAGCTGGCCATGCATATTATTGCTTTCTTGATGGGTATTCGGGATATAACCAAATCCCCATTGCCCTAGAAGATCAAGAAAATACTACATTTACATGCCCTTTCAGAACTTTTGCCTATCGTCGCATGCCTTTTGGATTATGCAAGGCACCTGTGACTTTTCAAAGGTGTGTGATTTCAATTTTTTCTGACATGGTTGAAAGATTTCTTGAAGTGTTTATGGATGATTTTTCTGTGTTTGGTTCCTCCTTTGATGAATGTTTGCACCATCTTTCACTTGTTTTGATTCGTTGCAAAGAGAAAAATCGTGTGCTTAACTGGGAAAAATGTCATTTTATGATTAAAAAATGAATTGTTTTAGGTCATGTAATCTCATCTGAGGGAATAGAAGTTGATAAAGCAAAAGTTGATCTTATTTCAAAACTTCCCCCACCTAAAACTGTGAAAGAAATTAGATCATTCTTTGGTTATGCTGGTTTTTATAGAATATTTATAAAAGACTCTAGCAAAATTTCTCGGCCTTTATGCCATTTACTTGGAAAAGAAAATGCTTTTGTCTTTAATAATGATTGCCATGTTGCCTTTGAAAAATTAAAAAATTTGTTGACTACTGCACCCATTATTCGACCTCCTGATTGGAAAATACCTTTTGAAATAATGTGTGATGTTTCTGATTATGCTATAGGTGCGATCTTAGGACAAAGACTTGAAAAAATACCTCATGTAATTTACTATGATAGCAAAACTTTAAATGACGCTCAATTAAATTATTCCACAGCCGATAAAGAATTGCTTGTTGTTGTTTTTGCATTGGAGAAATTTAGGTCTTATCTGTTAGGATCTAAAATTATTGTCTATTCTGATCATGCTGCATTAAAATATCTCTTGTCGAAAAAAGATGCTAAGTTTCGTTTGATTAGTTAGATCCTGCTTTTTCAAAAATTCGACTTAGAAATACGTGATAAAAAGGGATCTGAAAATGTTGTTACTGATCATTTATCTAGACTAGTTGTTGAAACTACACATGACTCCACTCCTATCACTGAAACTTTTCCAGATGAACAATTGACACATGTTTCTTCCTTGCCTTGGTATGCTGATATTGTTAATTATTTGGTCACTAAAGAAATACCATCTCATTGGTCTAAGCATGATAAATCTAAATTTTATTCTGAGGTGAAAATTTTTATTTGGGATAATCCTTACTTGTTTAAATAATGTCTTGATCAAATAATTAGAAGATGCATTCCAAATTGTGACCAATCTAAAATTATATCTTTTTATCATGACCATGCATGTGGAGGACATTTTAGTGGTAAGAAAACAGCTCCTAAAATTTTACAATGTGGTTTTTATTGGCCTACTATCTTTCATGATACATATGTTTATTTTAAAGCTTGTGAATGTTGCCAAGAGTTAGGAAGTTTAACTAAAAGAAACATGATGCATTTAAATCCTATTCTTATTATTGACATATTTGATGTTTGGAGCATTGATTTTATGAGACCATTTCCTAACTCTTTTGGTAATCTTTATATTCTTATTGGAGTTGATTATGTGTTTAAATTGGTTGAAGCTATTGCATGCCACACTAATGACCACAAAGTTGTGCTTCGGTTTTTGATACAATAAATAACAATTTTCCATTACAATTCCCATTATATTACTCGGCTATTTTTTCTAATAACAATTTTCCATTACAATTCCCATTAATATTGTTTTTTTGATACAATAAATAGGATTTCAACCACTCCCCCTTCTCACGCACACTCGGACATCCATTATTAACCACGTATGAAAGCCCAACACAACAAACAAAAAAGTCTAAAATACTAATTAAGCAGCGCCACTAAGCAAATAACTTTCCAGGAAGCTAATGAAAGCTAGAGCAGATGCTGTTGTCTTTGATGGGCTGGTATTTTCTTCCATTTCAGACTCATATGAGACCTTGATATTGATTTGAGTCTTCTCCTCCTCATCTGCAATAAGCTGAAATGTTGTTTTGTATGAAGAAAACCCAATATTCAAATGACCTCCTTCTAAGACTTCCAGTGTAATTTGATGCTGAGACTCATCAAGCTCCACAATCTTTTCCTTCTGATATCTCATTGTTGATACCCCTGAAAGAAATCTCTTTTCTTATATTTCATTTATTTTAATTCAGCTATGATTTCTTTACGAACAAAGAAACAATAAGGAAGGCACTAATAACAATTTAATTGAAAGAGATGGACTCACCAGAGCAAAAATTGAAGAGAAAGACAGTACCAAGACCACCATCTCCTTCTATCACTTCCACATGGCTCACTAAATTTGGCGCAGCTTTTGGAACCACAGATCTCAAACCTTTGGTCAAAGCATTCCACAACCTCTTAATCCCAACTGCTACTTTTGCCTGAGCTTTAACTTCCATTAGTATCGCTTCACAAGGGTTGAAAAAAACGCAATATTTTAATTATATAATGCATCACAATGTCAATAGCAATACTCAACTTTTTTATACTAGGAAAGAGGCAAAATAAAGCAAAAGGATAAACATGACAACTGTCATTAAGCTGTACAGAAAATTTATTAATTAAAAGTTACATAAAAAATGGAATTGAAAAATAAAACCCCTATTAAGAAAAGAATGGCCATTATAATCTATATATTAATATTTGGAATTTTCTCTAGCTATGTTCTACTATAGTATTTCTCTCCAAGTGATTCATAGTTGAAGAAGCTTATTTTTCATTAGATTATAATGGGATACAGAATTTTTATTAAGTTTGCCAAAAGGAGATTTTAAATCACTACAATAAAGTCTGAAATTAGAGGCGGACTTAGTCCGACGGTAATGTACGGGTTATTAGTGGCGGACTACTGGGTCCGTCGCTAATAATGCGGAAATTAATAAAAAAAAATTAATTTTTTTACTAGTGGCGGACTTACCAATTATTAGCGGCGGGTAGTTCGCCGCTAATACAATGCCCGGGAAAAGAAATTGTGTTCAGTTTCAAAATTATTAGCGACGGATATTTTCCCTTTTTAGAGGCGGACTAGTATTAGCGGCGGGTAAATATCCACCGATAATAGTAAATATCCGCCGGTAAATAGACTATTACTGGCGGGATATATTAATAGCGGCGGGTCCCGCCTCTAATAATCTTACATATTGAAAATTCTGCACATTGTTTCATCTGTCTCTCTCATTTCTCTTCTCTCCCTCTCTCAGACGCACTCTTCTCTCAATATGTCCCTCTGTCCGAGCACCACCACCGCCCCTCTGTCCGAGACCTCCCTATCCGAGCACTACCACCGCCCCTTTATCTGAGACCTCCCTGTCCGAGCACCACCCTTCTATTCGAGCACCATCATCGCCCCTCTGTCCATGCACCACCACTGCCCCCACACGGGAGAGTATTAATTTTGTATGTATTAAAATTTTAATTTTAATTGTTTGTAAGTAGTTTTTTTTTTTAATTATAATTGTTCGTATTTATTTTCAGAACCCCCCACACCACGCCGGAGTTTCGGACCCCGCACCGGATTTTCGGACCACCACGAGTGTATGTATTTTTTTTAATGATATTGGTTTCATAATATTTATTAAAAAAATTGTTTTGGTCTTATTAAAAAATATAGATGTTTGTGTTGTATTATATTGTATTTAATTTATTGTTAAAAGAATGAGATTTGATTTTTTTTTAAAAAAATATAATTAAAAAACTTATTAGTATGTTGCTTTATTTTTTTTAGCAAAGCATCAAACTTTTGAAAGAAAAAAATCAGATTATTAATGTATGTTTTTATTGTTTTTTTTGTATTAATCATATTATGGTTATGTTGATTTGTGTTGTAATATTATTTTAATAAATATTTTGTTGTTCTAGTTATTCTAGGTTTGTTGTTTGGAGATTTTAAATTTTGGGATATGAAAAATTTAAGTTGTTATGTTGTCAAAATTTAAATAAAAAACTATATATCTTATAATAAATGTTCTGGGATTTTATGAGTGCAGGATTTTAAATTTTTTTAAATGATCGTATTAAGCTGTTATGCTGTCAAATTTTTTGTGAAATTTTATTAAGTAAAGTAGTTTTAATTTTTTTTTGTTATATGTTATGTCAACATAATGAGAATTGTAATGAATATTATTTAATTTAGTTAATTAGTATTATTATAATTAATTACAAATTATTAAAAAATTAATTAGTATTTAATTAGAAGTTAATTTATTTTTTCTATCCTGGTATGCTTATGATTGATGGTTGTTGACTACAACCATCAATTATAAGGATATCGGCACAGAAATGATAAGTTTTAAATATTAATTATAAAATAATGAATGAAAAAATTAATAAAATTGATCCAATTATTTAAAAATATAAATTAGTCTAAAAATTAAATAATAATTCATTTATAAAATTATTATTATTATTATTACAAATTACAAAATTATGAATAAAGAATTAAATAAATAATAAAAGTTTGATATAACATTATCTAATTAAATAATTTAATTTAATTTTTTTTTATTAAATAACATTATCTAATATTAAATAGCATTAAATTATTTGAATATAGTAATTGATAATTTTATTTAATAAAGGTTTTAATTATTTGGATCATCTTCACAGCAGCCTCCACAAGCTTATTACCCTTCACTACCAGCACCACACTTTGCTTCACCACCATTGTCGCGCCCTAACATTGGTGATCAAGATATTGACTTGAATGATAATGAATATTTCTCGTCTGGTTGGCCTGATCCAAACAATAATAATTAGTTTACGTTTTTTAATTAAATTAAGATAATTGATATTTTATTATGTTTATTTTATGATTAGTTTATATGTAATTAAATTAAGACAATTGATATTTTTATTATGTTAATTTTATGATTAGTTTATATGTAATTTTGTTTGATGAATATTAATTGTGTTATTAATAATTAATTTTAATTTATGTTAAATTTTATTATCTTTAAATAAGTATTATATGTATATTTATTATTAAATAAAATCAAATGAATTATTATATTTTAATATTATTAATTTATTACCTACGGATTAATAGGGGCGAGACCCGCTGGTATTAAATGAGTCAAACCAGGTTGACTATTTTTTTACACCGACGGAGTCCCGCCCCTATTAATCCGCCGGTATTAATAGAATACCGACGGGGTGTCAGTCCGCCGATAATACCCCTAATCACCGACCGAGTATTACCAGCGGACTCCTGCCCCTAATATGCATTACCGGCGGAATGCCCTATTATTACTGGCGGAAGCCTCCGCCTCTAATACTCTCTTTTATTGTAGTGAATGTTAATCAAAACATAAATGGGAATCTGAGGAAGCAATGCTATTCAAAGTTTCCACACTTTTGTTTCTGTTCTGATGTTCATTTTTCATTGTGGTAACATACTATTGCCTGATTTCTTTAAATTATGACCAAATGTTGGGTATATGCTTACTTACTTAGTTAGGTTTTTTTTTCTCTTTCTTTTTATTTTTTTCAGCAAAAATAGTCCACATGCATTAAAAACTAGTTTGATGTTGTAGTTTCATGCTATAAAAAAAGTATTTTTTCTTCACTTTATATTATTCCTAAATTTTGGTTTTATATTTTATAAGCATTTCTTTAATAACAAATTTACAAGACACTTATACTGGATAACATTTAAATCTTGGATTGGATTGCAATTGTATTATAGGGAAAGTTAATATACAATTATACTCATATTTAGGGGTGCTCATCCGATCCGATCCAACATTTTTACTCCTAACCAATCCAATTCAATTATACCCATAGTATTATCATCTAATCCAATTCGGCTTCAAAATTCAATCAAATCCAATCCAATTGTAATTGGATTTGTAATTGAATTAAATAGCTATTTTATCTTTTTTTTAACCTAAATTTTAATATAAAAAAATATACAAAAGAACTAAAATCTATTTAGTAATAATACTATATTAAGACCTTACATTACCACATTAACTCGTTGAAATATTAAGTTTATAACACAACCATTCAAATTTAAAACTAATGTCTCAAAACCAATAACTAAAGCACTTAGATAGTAACCTAACATGAACACAACAACATTTACAAAGTGCTAACATAACATCCAAAAACAACAACAATCCAATTAAATGTGTATATATATATATATTAATTGTAATTAGATTGGATAGGTTTCTAATTGGATTTTCATAGTCCCATCTGCCAACTAATTCAGTCTAATTAACATCCAGCTTTTCAAATCCAATCCAATCAAATTGTAATTGGATTGGTTTGGATCCTGAGCATCCCTACCCTTATTTACAATTAAAACATATTATGATAATTATTAATATTTAATTTTGTTAAATTATAGGTAAGAATGATATAAAATAATTATGCCCTTAATGAGTTGGTACAATTAAAACCTATTGTGATAATTATTAATATTTAATTTTGTTAAATTATATACATATTTAAGGGTAAGCATGATATAAAATAATATGTATAATTAAAAAAATTTAAATAATATTTAAATTTTAGATATTCAAATCTATCGAAAATATATTGCATTATGATAATAAAATTTGAAGTTCATATTAAGAATATATTTATGTTAAAATAATTAACATATTTCTTAATAATTTTATCATAGTTCGACCATAATTCGTTGATATTCTATACAATTATAGTCTTACAATAATTCGACCATATTATACACAATTCTACCACCATTATGTCATATACACAATTATATACCATAGTTATACAATAGTTCTATCATGATTTTACATAATTCAACTATAATTCTAACTTTATTTTCACTACTAAAAACATATTTATGACTCTCTTAGGGTGACATTAAAGATTTATAATGTCACTATTGCGCGAGTCATTGTTCCAAGTGTCATTATAAGTGGTTGTATAATGTGTTTCTACCAAAGACATCATAAGTTTACAAAGTCTCCCTATGAAAATCATATTTTGCACATATGATGTCACTCCTAGTGAGACATCATAAAATAATAGTCTTTGGAAGAAAGAAATCATATATCTTCAAAGTGGAGAGATATATAAAGTCTCGTCTCGGGTGACATTACAAGTCCTTGTGGGTTATTAAATGTAAGGCAGGACACATATATGAGGTCTCCCAGTGGAAGAAGTTATATGTAGACTTTTTTCTTTAACTTTATTTTAGATTTATAATTAATATTTAATATATTTTTAATTAAATAATAAAATTATAATATATTTAATGACATTATAATTGTTTTTATAAATTAATAATATTCATTTTTTTAATAATGATAATATCCATTAATAAAACATATTTGTTAGAATAAACAAAATTAACAAATATTGTAAAGTGATATAACTTGAATGTATATAGTAATGTGTTAATCGAAGGCAAAGGCTACTTAATATTGTAATAATATTTGTTAAGCTAAGGAAAAAACTACTTAATATTATTTTGGGTGATGACTTTGAATGGTCGATAACATTTTTAGTGCCCAATATTTTCGCACTTCATCAATTTGCGCTCGTGTATATGGAGTGTCACTTGCTTTCTACAAAAAATAATAGTAAAATACATAAATTAATTAATATAATTTGATTCATATGGTTAAATAACTATAAACTTTTGTAAATATACATATATATATTTTTTCTTTAATTTTCTCAAGTATATTTTTGGGTGCGGATCTTCAACCAAATATTTCCACATTTTCGTTACATAATATCCACATTCCATATTCGTTAGTTGTTTTGGACACACAAAACATTTAAATAAAGCAAATTAATAACTTAGTAAAATTTTAAATATTGAATTAGAGAAGTAAAAGTTATAGACACGTACTAAAGGTTGAAAAATATTGAGAGTATATGGGACTTGATCAATTTGGCCTCTAAAGTTGAAGAATTTGTGGAAAGCATGGACAAGTGTTGTTTCAATTTCTACACGATTTTCAATAGATGCATTGACAGGATCCAAAAAGCAAACATAATACAAGTGAGGGATCAATACTAGCAACATCTAATGATCCCTGAATAATAAGATAAACAAAATAACATAAGTAATATATGACAATGCCAATGTTTTTACCAAAAAAATTAAAATAAATTAACCTACCCATGGTTCTAAGAGGCAACCAGAAGTTGATCATCTGTTGATGATACTGGAGTCATTCACTGGAAGAGACAGTTCACACGATCTTTGAGTTGACAACCGGCTGTAGTGATTGCATTAGGATTAACAAATAAAATCTGACCTTGGTAATTTTGTTCGACAATGATGTTATATAACAACCTAACAAACAATTAAGAAAATACTATTAATTTCATATGTTGGTAAAATAAAATAAAAAGTTAGATAAAAGAAAATTGTATGACTCAAATACCTAATGTAGGACACAACAATTGCTTGTCCAATTTTTTTGCCTCTATGAAATTGTATTATGTCCTTCTTACATATATAATTGTTTAACATATCATGACCGAAGACATCAAATGGAACGCGAGTATGCACACATTCGTTTGCTTGCCAATGAGATATAGGAATATATGTCTCATTCAAATAACAATCCAATTGAATTTGTTGCTCTGCTTCTCGTATCAAATGATCTACTGGATGTTTTTTTTACTTTCGTGGTTGTTGCATAGATGGTGTTTTTTGTTTCCTTGACCTGCTTTTATTTCTTAAGTCAGCCTGCACAATAAGAATAAGAATTAAAGAAAATATAGGCAAGAAATAAGAAGAAAATCAGTAAAGGTAATATAAGCATCACATTACTTGTGGTTCTGAATCATCAAATACAATCCAATTCTTAGGCCATGCTAACACTGTTCCAATAGCCTGAGAAACTGTGTGAACATTTGCATGAACCATTGGGCAAGGGACTAGAGCTATCTCCTGAATAGCTTCATTAATTACACTGCGACAATTGTCTCCCAATCACTACACCAAACACCCATTACCATAACACATCATTATAATACTATTTAAAAAGAGTTATGGTATATTTATATATATATGTGGGAAAAAAAGGACGATAACTTATTTGGGAGCCCGCCACTTATATTTTTTCACACTAAATATTTTTTCACACAAAGCTCCATCCCTGTTACACCCTTCCATTATCAACTCGACGAAACCCTTTATTCCTTCAGAATCCAAATCCCAATCCTTGCTACTGTTCCTCCGCTGCCGTTGATATTGTCACCGCCTTAGACAGCGCCGAAGACTCTCGTCACCCCTGGTCCGAATGGACGGCCCTCGTCGACCGATTGACCACCAAGGGTTACTTCAGCGAAACCCTTGTCGAAGATGAGGCTGACAGTCTATACAAGAATATGAGCCTTTTGAAAGACCCCTGTCTCAGCTTCGCTCGTGACCGTACGATGTTCTCAAGTAAATTATCTCTTTCTTTCTCTATTTGTTTGGTTGCTGAGAAAATATGAGACAAAAGCTCAACTTTATTCATACTTAGTCTCAATTAAGAAGAGAAAAGAGAAAGAGTAAGAGAAAGCTCTGTACACAATCAACAATGGCGTTGGTAGATCTGAGAATCTTACGTTTGGTCTCTCTCTCCCATTTCTCGACATCTCCATCTCTCTCTCACATTTCTCCCATTGCTCCTAAATTTCTGGCAATCACTATCTCAATTTCAAGCTCTCATCGGCATGGGTATGTACTTCTTCATCTTTATTTATTCATCTTTACTCATCTATTTCTACAACTATAACCCTAATCCTCACTTTAAGTACCATTTTTCTTTCAATTTCTCTTTCTGTTTTTTCATGACTGATCAATGATTCATCATTAATGTTCTCTTTGTTAATTTTTATTATTGCAACCATGATAATAGTGATCTTTGTTTCTATGTTTAAATATGGTGTGTTTTGGAATATAAATGAATGTTTGTATGTTAAACTTGTATGTATCGAGTGTATTTGTGTTATTTGATGTTTGTGTCAATTTATCTGTAAATTTTGTTTAGTTTGACTACTTAAATTGGTCTTGTTATATAAAAATAAGCTTTGCTAAACCTATGCATAATAAATGTTTGATGGAATGCTTCAGTGAGATATATGAGTAAAATGATAAGTCCTGAAGTAACATCAAAGAAGGCAACTTGTCGTTTTCAGATCCCTAAAGCTAATTATATTTACAGGTATCGATAAGTCCTGAAGTAACATCAAAGAAGGTAAACCGTGACATTATCAAACAGCTGGAGACTCTCTACTGTGCCTCTCATTTGGCTAATCTGAGAGTTGCATATGATGGCGGGAAGTCTATCTACACTGCTAGGGAGTTGCCAATTTCCTCCAAAGAATTTATTATAAAGTTGTCTGGCAATGATAGAGAAACTGGAAGCTATAGTACCAGGAGGTATTATATACTACATTAAGTTTGACATTTTGAGTAATACTATTTTCATTTTTATGTACTCTGTTATGATTTGATATTTTTTTCCCTTAATTAGCCGTAGGGAACGTGAATTTAAGGTGACCATCAAGTTTGCTTCGAAGCCAGACTTACATCATCTGCGACAGTTTTTACAGAGCAGGCAACTTGATGCTCCTCAAGAGACAATTCAAGCACTGGATGTTGCTCTCAGAGGAGATCCATCGGATAAGTAATTCAATATTGCCTTCAGGCTTTAGAACAAAATGCTATTCTTTATAAAATTTTCTTAATGCTTTACTATTTTTTTTCATCTGAAAATTCAATGCCTGGTAGTTTATTTTGGTTTGTATATGTTATGTAACTTCATAATAATGTACTCTGTATGTTGTTAAAAGTGCTGAGTTTTTTTTAGTCGATGGCTTGAGTGTATGTATATCTTTAACTGTAGGTATACTGTTGTTGGGAGGTCATTTTTTCACCTCACACTGGGGCGTCCTGGTGAGCTTGCAGATGGCATAATCTATCGGAAAGGGTACTATCAAAGTTTGAGGCCAATTCAGTTGGGGCTTTCTCTTAACATTGGTATTGCCTTTAGCTAGTTTACTCTTTTATGCTTATATTGTTACAAGGCACCATATGGTGCACCACCTGATGGCGTAAGGTCGTCGTTTGTGCAATTTAATGTCGGTTCACACATAATCTAGTAAGATGCTAAAATCTAATATGGAAGATGTTATGTGATGCCCTACAACAATTTTTGTTATCTAGATGGTTTTTACCAAGTGGACTGACGTTTCTTTTTCTGAACTACCTTATCCAATTATTGTAGATGTTTCAGCAAGGGCTTTTTATGAAACTATAAGGGTATCTGATTTCGTTTTCAAAAGCTTTAATGTCAGAGACGATCTAAGGCCATTGCATGATCAAGTCCGACTCCAGGTTCTTGCATATTACTAAGTTGGATATCGGTGATTTTCTTATCTATTATTAACATTATTAAAAGAAAGTTATATCTATTTTTACTGCTGCAACTAAAGAAAAATTTGAAAGGGGTTAAAGTAGCATGCAGTCATTTGCAGAATACAAGGACTTATAAGATTACTGGGATATCGACAGAGCCACTGAACAAATTAATGTGAGTGTGCATATGTCATGACCTTAACTATTCCATGTTGGTATGTGCTATGTGCTACTATTTGATTTTAATAATTTGGGAAGATTTTTCTTGGTGGTATTTAAACTTTTATTTTTGCAGCAAGAGCAATGGAAACTTTGAGTTGAGATTTGATTGTCTTTTTCCATTAGATGTTTGATTTATTTTAATGTTCACTTTGTAGGTTTTAAAGGTACAAACTGAAATATAGCAGAAATATTTATGCTAAAGCCTCTATGCTGTTACAGGTCAGGCTTCTTCACAAATTATTTTTTGATTATTTGCTATAATTGAGGAAAACATCTCTGATATGCGTCCCATAGGGACTGTAATGGATGAGATCAGATTCAGCAGTTTTTTTTTATTTGTTTTATTTTTTTCAAGACTTTGGATATATCAAAACTTTAAATGAGTTGATAATAAATAGACTATTTAGACATGATAAGATGATTTGTGCTATGGATTGAACTTCGATGCAATATATTAATTATTATACATGATTATTTACATAGACTATAGTGTTTATAATGGATATTCAGGTGGTCCTAGGCCTTAGCTAATATGGTACCACAACTCTCCTCTTATAGAGGAAGTCTTGGAGGTATTGTGGGTATAATCTCTCACGGTTACCCCCACCCCCACCCCCACCTCCTATGTAATGGATATTCAGTATTATACATGCTGTGCACAACTTAAAGCTATAGGAAAAAGACAGCCAAGTTGTAATAACTATGTCTAAGAATATACAAGCCTCACTTTTAAGCCAGTTGCATGGTGAAAATGTCATTTTTGGTTACCATTTTATTCCTTTTGACATTTCTTGTAATATTCATGTTCTACTGTTCTGTGCTATTTCCCAGAATGTCCCTCCTGCTATCCTTCTTAGGTTCCTGCGAGAGCATAGGTCAGAATGGGCTGACAACAACATTGACCTGGCTTCTGCTCTTGAAATTGGACCAAATGGAACCAAAGCTTGAAGTGATTATTCTGCAAACAATGGTTGCGTGAGATCTGTGATGATGATAGCTTTTGAATTTTCATTTGAAAGCCATATGCAAGAACATGTAATACATGAAGTGAAGAAACTTTGTAATACATGTCGCCGATATGCCAAGTCTGAGAGGGTCCTATTTCATTATAATGGCCATGGTGTGCCTAAGCCGACTTCTAGTGGTGAAATTATAACTTTAACAGTTTATTTTGACAATTTTATTTTAGAATTTAGTACATGATATCAACTTGTTGTTGCCTAAGCATTTAGCTTCACTGTTTAGTGAATCTCAGAGTCTTTCTGCCATAGACTTCTTTCCCTCCAATTGTATATTTATTAATAACATGTAACCGCTCTTAGCCACGTGTTTAGTAGGTTGGTGTTTTATGAATGTTGTCTCACTTTTAGCAAATTTACTCTAGTCTTGTTACAGACTTGTTGCAATTCAGCCTTAATTTTATAAACTGGTTTCATAAAGTAACTAATGATTCCTGGAGCTTAGTTTGTGAACATAGTATGTAGTTTTTATTAATTTTTGTTACCTACTTCTTAAGTTTATTGTTTCAGAAGCTTCAATCTTGGTTTCAATGCCCAAATGGTAAATGGGAGCTTGCAAAAATATTGTCAATCTCAAGGACCGAATTTGTTATTGCATTGCCTGATGAGAAAGTAAGAGAGCTATTGAAACTTTTATTTTTGCAGCAAGAGCTATGGAAACTTTGAGCTGAGATTTGATTGTCTTTTTCCATTAGATATTTGATTTATTTTAATGTTCACTTAATTAATTTTAATGTTTGATTTATTTTTCTGAGTGTAAAACTTTATCTGTCAAAATATAGCAGAAATATTGTGGAAACATTGATGAAATGTCAGAAATATCAATTTAATTTTGAAAAGTATCGAATAAAACACAAAAGAAACAATTTAAATCATATTTTTTAGTATGAAAACATAATTGATAGAGACTCTTGTAAGTAATCTTTGTAGAGTATCTTGTAACCACTTTAACATCATTTATGATTTTAGCAACTATAGAATGAAATCTTGTGATAGTGACTACTCTGAGGTTATGATGGTTTGTTGTGGACTCTGAAGTATTAAATAGTTTGTTTCTTTTCAAATTCTCTCCATCTCCACCTTTCTTTTGTGAGCTCATATGTTTCTATATTTTTGCATCTAAAGGAGTTTGCAAGAACTCTCTTTTGTGTTACTGCTGCCAGATTCAGAGGATGCAATTTCATCTAGTTCTTCCTTTTAAAAAGGGGTACACATTTGGATTTTTATCCTGATAGATTTTGTTGTGACAAACCTTAAGATTGACTGCTTTATATTAACTTCATTGTTATATTAACTGGTTTGTTTACATGCAGGAGTCTTCCATTTTAAATGAGCACATGGTTGTGCTGTTGTCTGGAGCTGTTTATGCTCTTTCTGCCTATATGGGTTTGTCCAGGTAGAGTACTCATTTAAGTTTCGTTGATTAAGGCTTAGTTGAATAAACACATAAATACATGCATCCATCTTATAGACAAACATAATTTTCTGAGAGTACATATTAATCCTAATATAGTAACTAAATGAATATTGCTTGCAGTTTTTACTTATCTTTTTTTATTATTCAGAGATGTTTCATTCTGTTCCTTAATACTATTTCTTTTATTATTATTTTCTACCTTAGGAAATGATTAAAGATCAAGTTGCAAACATGTATTTATGGCTCAAATCTCTAGAAGTACAAAGTATGGATCCAACAAAGTAAAGATCTGAGCCCAAGGTCAGTATACATTTTCTTTTTCAGTCATGCTTTTTGAAGTTGTGAAGTTTAGGTATCTCTTTTTCCATTATTTCAGGTAAGGCATCTAGGACACTTAGCTGGTGGTGCTTTAACCAATGCATTGGGTGTTGGAAGAAAATGGTAAGCAATATAAATCAATTAGTGAAGGGTTCAACTCTGTTTATTTTAGTCTAAACAATTATTGTTCCAATGTTGAAGAGTCATGCCAATTCAACAACATTATGGGAAAGAATCTGCAGGCATAAGAAACCTGTTGTAGAACCTAGACAATCTTCTTTGTTTTCTGAGTCACTTGAGGTTACTTACATTAGTACTAGCAATATAGACATTATAAGCAAATAGGATGGGTGATTTAAAGTGCTCACTTGTATGTCTAGTGTTTTTGTATCTGAACTTGAAGATGGTTAAGTTCTTGGATTAGTTTTTGTACCTTTGCTCTTTTGAATTCTGATTCTGGCCCTCTGTTAGAATCATTTAAGCTGGTAAGTGTTACTTCATGTTAAGTTAATGTACATATAAGCATCAACATCTTTTGGGAATAAACATATTTTTGTAACATTATCTTGTAAACTGGTCTGTTTTGATGATATTTTGTGAAATGGCTTCTAGACTATAGATATAATATCAAATACATAAGCTATCATGCTAAATAATTACAAAAAATGCTGGAAGTTTTAACTGTTACATATTTGATAAGATTTATACATAGTCTATATATATATAGGCTACTATAATCATCAATTATGGTGTGCTTGATAGGTAAGGATGGTGGTTGATGAGAGCTCAGGAGGATTTGGTTTCACAGGGAAGAATGAGATTATAAATGGGAAGGCAGCTGTAATTGGGTTCTTGCTGTAATTGGGTTCTTGATGAGAGCTCAGTTGGATTTGGTTTCAGTCGTTGTTTTGCATGGTAGTACATCTTGCTATACCCTGCTGTTTCGTCAAGTTTTGGAGTTATTACAAATTTAATTTAAACTTTATATGCTTACACGTGGAAACTAGCTTAAGTCTTATGTTCTTAATAATAAAAAGACTTTTTTTTTACAATGTGCAGGTATATTGAGATGATTTCTTTGGAGCAATTCTTGACAACATTTGTAGTTGAGGCCTTTAGAATGGAAGAATGTATTTCACTAATTTTTGTATACATGTCTTGTTTTGTATTTAGTGATAAATGAATCTGAATTTGGCATAAATTATGTTGTAATATGATTTCTTAAGCCTAGACTAGTAGACTAAATATTGTAATTACATTTGAGTAATTAATAAAAATCTATTTATGCTACCTTATTTGGCTTCAATTTTCATATTTGTTTTCCTAGTTTTGTGTAAGTAAAAAAAGATTATGTTTCTTTAAGCTAATATAACACATGTGTTATACTAAAGTGTAGTATAACACAAAAAATGTGTTATACTAAAGTCTAGTATAATACAAAATGTGTTATACTAAAGTGTAGTATAACACACAAAAATTGTTATACTAAAGTGTAGTATAACACAAAAAAAGTGTTATATAATCGACTATAAATAACATAATTAAACACTCATCTATATATTAAAATAACACAGAAATTGTGTTATCATTGACAGTACAATAACACATCTATATAACACTAATAAAGTGTTATGTAAAGTACCCTGACCTACGATAATATAGTCGGTCTTAACACATCAGAAAGTGTTATTGTATGTTTTGATAACACATTTTTGGTGTTATTAAAAGCATTTTTTCTTGTA
Source organism: Humulus lupulus (assembly GCF_963169125.1). Classification (NCBI taxonomy): domain Eukaryota; kingdom Viridiplantae; phylum Streptophyta; class Magnoliopsida; order Rosales; family Cannabaceae; genus Humulus; species Humulus lupulus. Next base: position 155,904,024 of record NC_084798.1, on the reverse strand, counting down.
GTGAATGGTGCTGCATGTATTTCTCCACACCCTATGTCCAAGATGTAACCTAATCCAACAATATTGGAAAGAGATCCAATGGAGAATTTTTATTTACGGTGTTATACCATAATAAACAAGTTATATAAGTATATATATATGATATTGTAATAAAATGTTATAATTGGTTTAAAATATTATACCTCATGTGTAGGAGGCTCTGGTACATACAGTTCTATTGGACTCTAAAATTGTGGTGGATCTGGTACGTAGTATGGTGGTGGTGGTGCCAAAGGTGGTATTCTACCACCGGATCCTACTACATTACAAGATCCACCACCACTATGTTGGCCCCTGCCAGCTTCCATGAATTGTCTCAAGAGTTGTCCTTGTTCACGTAATAGTTGTTCTTGCTGACGAAACCTTTCTTCAAATTCTATCCTAAGATCATCAGTAGACTCAAATGCCTTCAAATCCAATATAATATGTAGTCATTAAGACATGCATGAATTTTTTCATACTGCATGCCTAATGAACATAATGTTTTCTTTGCTTCATAAAATGATACTGACATCTCATTACATTCAGGCAATAAATCCTTCAAAAAACTAAGTAAATCTGTGAAACTCCGATCACTCCAATCATATTTAGCTTTCATATTGTACAACCTAAGAAGCGCTGATAATTTTGTAAACTTTGTATAACCGGGGTAAATCGGTTTCTCAACGTCATTAAGGAGTGTCTCAAACTTATCTGGATCTATTCTTGATCCATAATGAGCATCATCAATCAATTCATCTAAATTATCCCAGTTCTCATCTTCCCAATTTTTCCTAACTTCATTAATTCTAATTGGTGGATTTGGAGGAACAAGAACTCTCTCCCCATGCCTATACCAAACCTTATAACTTTTATCGATCCCGTTAAAGAATAAGTGTTCTTTTATCCTACGAACATTCATCTCTTTTATATTTCCGCACTTTAGACAAGGGAAACAAATATAATTTGGGTCTTTGGCATTTTACAAAAAAAATCTTAAGAAGAGTTCGACCCCATCCTTATATTCCATAGATAACATATTTGATAGCATCCATTCTCTATCCATTTCGTTTATTATGTCTACGAAAAGTTAAATGAAAATAATTATACTAAAAATAATCAAACCAATCATACAAACACAATTCAAATATTCCACATCCTAGTCTACATAACATTGGACAACACTTCCCCTATATTAGTGACCTAACCATCTCCAGATATCAATTCAAACAATTCAATCAATACAAACAAAACAAAATTAAGTTGTAACGACCCAAATTTACTAATAAGGCTTAAGGGCCTTGATTAGTGTGCCGGAAGGGCATAATTGGAATATATGTGATAAATTATCGAGACCACATTATTATGTGGATATATTTGTGATTCGAGACGATCCTAGTGAACGGTTTAGCGAAAAAGTCACGACGGAGATTTATACCCGGCTCGGGGCGAGCCTGGGGGTATAAATGGGAATTTAGAGAATATATTGGGGTCTATTTTGATATTGGAGAATATATTTGGTGTTTGGTTAGGTGTTGGGAAGTAAGCAGTAAATATTAGAGACACTCGAGGAATTAGCGAGAATTGGGTGGAATGACCAAAATGCCCCTAGGTGGACTAAAAGATTTAGAAATAAAAGGGAGGGAAAATGAGTCATTTGGATTATAAGGCATAAGTATTATCAGGCTTTGTACTTAGTGGAATTTGTAGAAAGGGCTGAAATTCTAAAGAAAAGAAAAAGAAAGAAAAAGAAGGAAAGAAAGAAAGGGAATTGGAAGTCTACTTTTCTCTCTCTCGGCTCAAGTTTTCTTCACCATCTCTTGAGTACTTTTGGGGAAGAAACTTAGGGAGAATTAGAGCAGAAGCTTGAGGTTAAGGTCTTTGATCTGGCTGGAAGAATTGGCAGGGATTTAGCAAGAACAAACCATCCACTTGAGGTAAGACTTTGAGGTTTTCTTTGGTTTATGGTTTTGATGTTGAACTAGGATTTCTAAGCTGAATATGGTGGGGAATTCTAGGGAAGTTGGAGCTGATCTTGGAGGAGGTGAAGGCCAAGCTTGTGAGGAGGAAAACCTAGGCTAAATTTATCCAGCAAAGGTAAGGGATTCTAGTTTGAACTTTGTGGTTTCAGTGGTTGTTTTGCTGAGTTTCTGAATTCTAGGTTCAGCTATGGTGAAATGTTGGATTAGGGGTGCATGCGTTTAAGTTTTGTATGGTTGGGATGCTTGGGATGAGTTAGGCATGTTAGTAAGATTGATTCTAAGTTTGGTGGAAGTTTGGAGAAGTTTTGGTAATGTTTGGCTCAGGGAAAGTTGAAGGAGGGAAAAACAACATTTGCTGTTCTGTGACTAGCGCTACAGCGCTAGCCTTTGTGCGTTTTAGCGCTAGGCCATTCACCCTGGGACGATTTTGGGCTCTGTTTGTAGCATTGTAGCGCTCTCCTTAGAGCGCTGTAGTGCTACCCTGTTTCCAGAAAGGGGATTTTGAGTTATTTTCATGGGTTTTTGCCCGAGGGTTTGGGGTTCGATTCCACCACCCCGTTTGGTGGAATTGGGGCTTCCCGAGGGCTCGGGATTGGTCCCGAGGTTAGGTTTTGGACTTGAGGTTTGGTGATAATTTTAATCAATGGTTATGACTAGGTGTACGCTAGGGCTCAAGAGGGATCGTGCTCGAGGATCAAAGTGAACGAAGCTAACGAATCTAAAGGCAAGAAAACTGCACCCAGTTATATGTTTGTGATGGGACTAAGTACTCCCGTTAACTGTATAATGCCATAAATTGTATTTTGCCATGGGACATGTGATATAAGGCCTAAGGGTGCCGTAAATTATATTTGCGCACAGGGCACGACTCGGCCACTGGTAGCCTAGGACAGCTTAATAATCACTGAGCTCGATTTAAGCGGGTCGGAGTCAGTGGGATAAATAGAGGGTGCGGCCTGAGGGCCTTAACCCTAGTTATCATATGTGGAATGATTATTGATATGAATTGATATACTTGGTACGATGAACACTTGATTGTCATGAATGCTTAAACTGATTAAGTACATGGTTATGCAATATGAGATATTTGACTGTCTGTTGATTGATTATGCTCTGTTATTGTGTTTTCTTGCTGGGCCTTGGCTCACGGGTGCTACGTGGTGCAGGTAAAGGCAAAGGCAAGTTGGACCAACCTTGAGACGGAGATCTGGAGGGCTGAATGTACATAGCCAGCTATTCGGCCGCCATGGCCGAGGAGTGGATTAGGACAAGGAATACCTAACAGTCTGTTTTGCCTTAGAGTGACTAATTATTGTATTTAAGTCTTGAATCTTTGTAAATGGTTCTAATCTTATTATTTTTGGGATCCCGTGTAAACAAAAAATGTTATTTATAAGAAATGCGGCTTTTGAGACCAAAATCTTTTAACCCTAGTTCCACTATAGTTTCAGTAACACGTTTTCAATTAAATGACTTGATTAGCAAGTCTAGCACTTTTATAAACACACAGTGTAACGGTCTTGGCTATCCAGGGCGTTACATAAGTTTTCTTCCTTATATCGCTGCAGCACACAAGTTTCTCATGTCCTACTTTACTAAGGCACACAAGTTTTCAACTTTCTATTATCACCGCAACACACAATTATAATATCAGAAAACTTCACTATAGATTAATATTTAAGATATTCAAACTCCTCTGACATGTGCATAATATTATTATAAAAACAAAAGTAAAAAAACATACCTGTTGCAATTAATTTTTCAAAGCTCCTATTCGATCCATAACTACAAAATTAAAAGTAAAAGATGAATAAATTTAAATTTTACAAATAATAATAAATTTTAAATAACAATAATAGAGTTCCAATCTTCCTATAAAAGTTGAATGTTTGTGTTCTTGACCACAAAACAATCATACACTATAATGATTAGTTTTATTGTATAAAAAATAAATAGATAGCAATTCCAAATAGCAAAGAACAAAACGATACCCTCTCCAATTAGGAAGTAAGAGTCCTCTAGCTAGCACAATGCAATAAGTTGCTTATTCTCGATTGCTCAGTTGTAGCAAACTGAATATATATATATATATAAATGATAAGTGGTTAATATTTTGTCATTTTGATTGAATGCATAATTATTATTTACCTGTTGAAGTGAGCCAAAGTTTTATCCAACATAATCTCCAAGATGACCTTTTGATTCTATCACCTGAAACGTGTAACTAAAAAAGATTAAATTGTTTTATTATTAATAAAATTATCCTTTATGAAATAAAATTACAAAAAATAAAAATTGTTACTATATTATCCTTTAAGAGTAATATATCGTAATAATTAGAAGAGAACTAAGTATTAATAAACTAAAGTTACTCATTAGCAGGATACGTATAATACATAATATAGTCCATTTGAACCAGTAACTAATAAAAATGTTTCAACCGAGTACTACTAAGTAATACAAAAAAAATTATTGGGGGTTTGCTCAAAATTGTAAAATGGCCATTGTTTGTATATTGTAAAATGACCACCTCTTTCTTTCAAAAGCAATTTTTTTGTCACTTTTGTGGTTCTTAAAGACACTGGTCACTTATATATTCACCATTGGAATATATATTTATCTAATTAACTTAACCCCGCCACACCACACATGTCGCACATACCTACACACTCATCTTTACTTGACACACACCTTTTTACTTGACACACACCTTTTTACTTTCGCTAATGTTGAATTAGCCTTGACATGAAGAAAAAAAAACCACACACTTTATTACCTAACTAAACAATCAGACTCTATTAGTTATATATAAGCTTCAATCTATATCTTCTAAGTCATCTCAAACAATTATTGAACATCTACACTTTACTTACTGCCTATTTCTACTATGGCACTTCCTCAATTTCAGTACATTTTCTAGTTTTTATTCTAGTTCGAATTAAGATGTTTGCATTCCATGTCTTCAAGGCCAAAGTCTATTGACATTGATTGGACTACCAAAGTGATCTCTCATGTTCGTGCTCACCAACCGTTCTTTCTCTATATGTGTTGATCCAATAATATTGTCTTTCTAAATTGGGAGGTACTTGCTGCCAAACTCTGGTTCTCTGATCTCTCTCCGGCGATGAAAATGGCTCCAACGACCGTCGAATCGTCTGGGAGTACCTGCAAGAAAGACACTCCGATGCTTAAGTTAGATTCAAATGCTTTCTCTAAATGAGGTCATGATATTTATAGGGTAAAAAATGAACACTAAGCAGTTAGTCGGTTAAGTCTACTCCATGATTGGTTGAAGAAATAACTGAATTTCCTGCCAAAACGCTTTCGGATCTTTCAAGTATGCAGAGGACAGAGGCCAGGCCCGCCTCTGATCTGCGGCCTCTGATTCTGGGTCCTCTGCCCGGGCCTAAACACTCTGTTTTACTTTACCCAAAATAGCAAAACATTTGGACCGAATATTTTGAGCCTTACAGATGCCCCACAGCCCGAGTTTTGAATGTGGTATGCTCGTCAGACCGTTCAAATCTTGGGCTGACTCTTCGTCTTCAAAAATTTTTCCCAACACCGTCGCTTCCCTTCAAACAAGGATCACTGCATGCACACAATCATAGTGAATCCTGACAAATGTCATATCGAATTTAATGAGAACACAATTACCAAGCATTACACTCAATTGTGGCATTTCCTTTTTTATTTTGCTGTTCCAAATCACTTCATTCCATTCTCAAAACAGCTACCTCTCTTCTTGATTTCTTCAGAGAAAGACAGAGAAAAAACCCTAAGTTCATTCGCCCCTTTCTCTTCTATAGACAATCAATCACTAGAATTTCTGCAACCATGGCTTCACGTTCGTCTCCCAAACCTGTAGACCACGAAGGTTACAAAGATGCACTTGACCGCATATTCAAGTCATTCAATATCCCAGACAATGTCACAGTCCGAATGCTCATGGACCACGAACTAAAAGAATGGTGGTTTAAGGATGTGGTCAAGCCTGGTGAGATCGTCATGAGTCTGAGGCACATTGAGTGGCTTCGGTTCCCATTTCCTGCTCTACTGGTTCAAATAATTTCGAACTCCGGGGCTCACATTTCACAGTTCCTTCAAATGCCATTCAATCCATAATTGGGGCTCAGATGATTGGAGCTCCCAGAAACGTTGAAATCCAATTAGATGACATTTATGCATGCTTCACCAAGTTGACTAACAAGGCAATAGAAGGCAAGCCCTGGAAGACCTTCTATCTTTCCCCCAAGAAGAACCAAACAATTTTCAATGACTTTGACAACTCCCACAGGAATTGGGACAAGTACTTCTTCGCAGTCGGAGGCGCATGGTACCTCGAATTTTTCCCCCAAGAAATCTTCCCCATCGCTAGGGTTTTCATAACAGGTGAGCCTCGGCTTTGCTTCGTTCTTATTCTTCTTATGTGTATATTTTTTGTTTTAAATGATTGACTATTCACACGATCCTTTGTGCCTTAATTTTTCCTTATGCCCCAGATTTTTCTTAGCCTCAAGTCAGCATGAACCCTGAGAGGCAGAGTCTGCTGATAGAGAAGGGACTTCTGCATGAGTCAAGAGAATGCCATTAGCATCAAGGGGGTCATGAATCCCTACTGTATGCAAATTATGACTCGCCTCTGCTTCCTGCACCAAACTAATCTAGGGGCCATGCGAGTCAGAACGCAGTGTTGGGGTTTTATGCTCTAATTAAAACCTAAATTCTTTGTAATCTCATTTTATTATCAATAAAAGAATAGAAATCATTTTTTGACTTGGTCAACCACTTTGCTCACATGTTTTATTTTCATGATTATTTGTTTAATATAAACTTCTATTAAATCACGAGCATATAGCTAATCATATTTATAGTGACGTAATCATAGTGGAATATACATATGATTATATGTTCAAAATAAGTTAGTTCTAAGATTAGTCAGTGCACAGGATTTACACTAACTTTCCAATCTACAATATGATCTACTTACACATTGTGGTGTTATGTTCTTTCAAGAATATTAGCAAAGTAGATAAGATCGGATGTATTTGTTACATCGGACAGGACCGATATTGACAGTTGATAAGATAAGTAAACATACCGTTATTATCTATTCTAGTCATATCATATAGTTGACAATAGGTCAATTTAATCTCAATTCTGAATGGTTAGTATTCTAACTGATTGTATTATTTAAGTTCTTTGACTTATTCGTTACCAGCTTACCATACGGACTAGCCCATACTTACATCTTGGGAACTCGGTAGTATAATTGAGTGGGAGTGTTAATCATAGATATTAACATTTATAGCTTCTTATGAAGAAGTGAAACGATGGTTTCCTTTTAGTTTGGTTCAAGGTGTTAAATGATAGAGATCTCATTTCAGTAATTAAATTAGTTTACTGAAATATCATTTACAAGGAACTAATTGTTTTAAGGATAAAATACAATGAGGAGTAAAACGGTATTTTGGTCCTATCTCATTTTAGACCGTCTATAGAGGATTGAGTGATAATTATGGTTGTAACAATGGATAATTTATAGCATATCTATATTTGTTATAGAGCATTCTGTAACGCCCTGCTAATTAGGGTCCATTACCAGGTGTGTTTTGAAACCAGTGCTGGACTTACTAACAAGTCATTTGGACTAAACATGTGATTAAACCACTAAGGTTTGGGTATTAAAATACTTTTGATAATTTCATAAACATTTCCATTAAGTTAATAACCAGTTCTTTACATGGGATCCCAAAAACATTAGTTTGAAAGCCTATTACAAAACTCAGATTACACAATAAGTCGTTCTAATCAGCAAAAGCTGGGTCTAACCCTAGTTCCTCTGAGTATCTCGGCCGTGGTGGTCGAGCGGACTGCATATGTACATACCACTGCTAATGCCCTCCGACTCATGGCTGGTTGAGCTTCTCTTTACCTTTAGCTGCACCACAAAGCACTTGTGAGCCAAAAGACTCAGCAAGAAAACTTAATCAACAGTTCAGTGAATAAAACAACCATCAAACAGTAATAACTGAATTTCGTGCATTCATTAAACTTAATTGGAGACCATAGAGTCACACAAGTGCATGTCGCACTTTCTTTTGAGTTGTTGGCATCCGAGCGAGTCAAGTGCATGTTGCACTCCCAGGGTGGCCCAGCCATGGTGGCCTGCACTCCACGTGCACTATGCCAATCTTAGCTTATAAACTAAGTTCCTTATGCCCTTGACTTATAAGTCAAGCCACCACGTGCCTCCAACTTATAAGTTGAAGCCTTGGGATTTTCAACCATTAAGAATCTCCCAGGGCCCATCATATTCTCAACTAATAAGTTGATCCCCATTTAACATTCTAATGATACCCTAGTTTATAAACTAAGCGTTACAGTCATAACAGACAGCCACATGTTTCATATAGCATACTTAACAGATAATCACACCATGCATTATAATACATTCACTCAACAGTCGTAGGTATAATCATAATTATGCACATTACAACATACCTAATCAAACATAAGCAACATAATTATAATCATGTTCATCACCTTAACTAAGCTCTAATCATGCATTCACATAACAGGTGCAGTTTTCTTACCTTTGGTCCGTATGCGGGTTACTAGCGACAATCCTCCAAGCACGATCCCCGATTCAAGCCCTTAGCGAAAACCTAGTCACAACCGCGATAAAGAAGTTCCCATCAATAACAGGTAAATAACAACTTCCAAACCAACTCTTAGCCTTCGGGACATCGAATTCCACTTAACGAGGAAGTAGGATCGATCCCGAGCCCAAACGGTTAAGTTTCTAACCTAAAAATCCCATTAAGGTCAATTTTCCCCTTAAGAGCCGCGACCCCTCACAATCGAGCCGCGACCCGCCTCTGATTCCAGAGGCTCAGCCTCTCTGAAAACCAACGCGCGCCGCGGCCCACCCCTACATCCAAGCCCTGCTGGCTAAAAATCTTCCTCGCAGGCCGCGGCTCACCATAGAAGAGCCGCGGCTCATCACCACGAACCCAGAATTTTCTGGGTTTTTCTTCAACCGAACCCAACTAATTCCACCCTAAACTTCCAATTCAGTTCCCATAATTATCACAACCCTTTCCAAAGACAAAACCCAACCATATATCACAATAAAACTTACCAAAACCCACAAACTCAACCCTCCAATTATCTAACATGCATCAACACCACAATTCTCAATTATTCAGCATAATTAACCAAACAATTACAGTCAAAACTCTTACCTCAGTTGGATTGAATCACTAGAACCTAGCTTCTGTTTTCCCCCAAGCCTAACACCTTGATTTCCCAAGCTTTACTCCACAATTTTCCAAAAACCTCCTCAAGCTTCTATGGCACCTAGAGAACGTGAATGAGAGAAAGGGAGCTGCTGAATTCTTTTTCATGTAATTTCTCAAACTTTCTAAGTATATCCTAGCCACCTAAGTCGTAAACCACAGTGGAAATGACTAAGTTGCCCCCTTGCCCTTATCCTATTCCTAAAGTGTTGACAAGGAAATTTTGTCATTTGTTTTAAACCCCGCTATCCACAATTTGCATCCTATAATTCCCTCTACTTCCATTATTCTCACACAATTACCAATAAATTCCCATTACCCACTAATTCCCGGTAATGTACTAAATTACTAAAATACCCCGAACCGGGTATTTAAACCCTGTTGTGACTTTTTCGCTAACTTGCTCATCGGGACCGCCTCTCGTCGAGTAACCCAAATATATCCACATAATAATGTGGTCTCAATCACACAAACTCATATTTTCATTTATACCCCAAACGAGTCAAATTACTAATATACCCTTCTTATAAGAAACGGGCCCACATACACATATTCAATATCTTTAAAATAAAAGCATGATTATATTATAATATAAGTCACATAATAATTCAATTATTACCTCCCAGCCCCCTAATCCAGGCACTAAGCCTTATTAGGAAATTTGGGATGTTACACATTCTATGGATTCTAGAGTGCAATTCCGAGTCTTTAGTGGAGTCGCGAGGAATTAATAAGTTAGTAAATTTATTTGTTAGATTTACGATAACTTGTTGGAGCTTGATTTCATAGGCCCATGGTCCCCATCGTACCTTGGATAAAATCATCTAGATAGTCTCAATTAATTGATTCAATTAATAATTTAGAATTATCAAAGTTGACCAAGTCAATTTTTGATAATTTCACAGAGTTAAGTAATTTTGAGAAAAAAAGAGAAATTATGGCAGATTTATTAATTAAGATAAATTGGTATCTAAACTAATAAATAAGTTTAAATCAAGGTTTAAATTATAAATAATTAATTTGATAAAGGATATAAAAAATTATTTAATTAATTAAATCAATAGAAAATCATACGGGCCTTGATTTTAAGACCAATAGGCTTATAATCAAATGGGAAATTTCACAGGCCTAAAGCCCATGATAATTTCGACCTTGGGCTTCAAATTGGCTATTATTTTATTGATTTTTTAATTAAATTAAATGACCTAATTCAGTCGATAAAAGGAGTGCTTAGAGAGAAGTCAAAAAACAAGTTCATAAGTTTAGAAGTCCGATTTTCTGATAGGTTTTAGATTCTCTCTAAACACAAGTCCTTTTCTAAGCCTCTTTGTTATTTTCTCTTCTTCTCTCTGTATCTATCTCATGTGTTGAGAATTGTCCACTCTAGTCTAGGTGATTCTAAGGATACTTTGGAAGACTGTGAAGAAAATTGAAGATCGGTTCAGTTTCTTGATAATACCATGCGACAGAAAGGATACAAGGATTAGAGAAACTGAAGGAAGGATTGATTCATTCTGCTGCGTATACTGTAAGTATTCTTATCGTTGTTTATCTTTGAATTCAATTTTAGAAACATGTTCTAGGTTATCTCATATTAATTTGTTTAATATTAGATCTACATGAAAATAAATAAAGATCTTGTATAAGTTTCCCAACACGCAGAAGGGCGACATGTCCCTTGCCAAAGTTACAGCTACATGTGTGAAACAGTTGGGAGCGATCTTAAAAAGGTCTCCCCCTGCCTCCTCCATTCTAACATTATCAAAGATAGAGTATGAAAGGGTGTGTTCTGAGACATTTGCAGCATGTGCCAAGCGTCAAGGGGTCCTTGAAAGCAAAAAGAGAGATGGTTCTGAGCCACCCCACACTGTAGAAACCTCCCCAGACAAATCTGCTTTGGCTCGCAGATCCTCTCGTATACACAGGCAGTCTTCTACGCCCTTTTCTGCTCTACAAATCCAACCTCTCCAACAGGTGCCTCTACCAAAGGATGCCCTAGGAAACATGAAGTCTCGGGAAGAATCTTCTTATGAGGATTCGGACGATGGGAAATGTATTTCGTCCAAGCTCAGTATTTTGAGAGGGTCTGACTCTGCCACCAGAGGCTCTTCTATAACAATTCCTAAGCTTACGCTTGGGAAATTTCCAATTGGAAAAGCTCTGACTCTGCCTAAAATGCCTCTGGCCCTCACTGCTCCTTAGGCTAATTAATCCCCTTCTTCCTCCACACCAGAATCTTCTCTAGGAGAGGGCTTAAAAAATGACTTTCCCCCAGTGGCTCTGTCCTCTGCAACATTCAAGTCACTAGAGATGACAGATCTCACACGGGCGATTGAGGACACACTAGTGGGGGCGAGATCTCCCAACGCCTTTCTTGGCTCCACAAAGGTGGTGGCTTCTGTTTCTACCACCACTGAAGGATCTGACACTGGCCCTACTATCAGGCATGGATCAGAGGGGAAACATCTTGCCTCTGCCTTCCGTAAGAACCATTTTTTAGAGGATGCTTTCGGGGGTGACTTGAAAACCACAGTTATCCATTCACATCCAATAGATGCTAGCCAAGCAATCACTTCGAAAATTGCTCCTGTTCCTCAAAGGTTAGAAGCTGCTAAGGCTGTAGGAGGCCAAAGCTCGGGTGCTGATGCTCGCCCCGCTTCTGCAGCAGTAGGGACATCCACAGGGGAGGTCATTATCGTGTCCCCAGAAATGACGAACAATTTTGACTTGTGTAACACCTTCCTAGAGCAACTGACATCCTCTGTAGTGCGGAGGCCGGTGTTTTTTCCGAGTGAACTAGGTGAAGATGTTGGTGAAGGGTTGTTTCCTCGTCCTTCCAATGCACAACTCCCTGAGATGGGATTAACTGCACTGGCGTCTGATAGCCTCTTGGTGTCATCACTAGCAGGAGGCAGGGAACCAGTTGCCCCCGTTGCTTCTGTTACTGCGTTAGCAGGGATAGAAGCAATAGGTAGAACAGAGGGTTGCCAGAATTTGTGCCCACCGCATCAACGGAGGTAATGGAGGAGATGCTGCGCATCAGTAGGCCGCATCTTCCTGCTGAAACGGTTAGGTCGCTGAGTGGTCAAGGTGATTTGCTGCAACAAGTGTATGATCATATATGGATGGTGAGTTCTAATTGCTAGAATATATGTGTGAATACCCTGTATGTGTTAAGATTTTTGTCATGTATTGTGTGTTGCATTGATTTTTGACAAATGTATTGAATTTCTGCAGAGCTATGTGTGCGCGTTTACTACTAGGAGGGAATATGCAGCGGCTGTTCAGAACAGCTCTAAGATGGCTGAACAGTAAGCCATGGTTGAGGAGGAACGTGCGGGGAGAAGGGTAGCTGAAGCTAACTGCGACGTGCTGGCAGAGGCTGTAAAAAAGCTAGAAGCACAACTGGCAGAGGTGAAGGAGAAAGTGACATCCACTGAGGCAAAGTTGGCTGGGTCTGTCGAACTAGAGATGGAGCGTGACAAGCTGAAGGAAGAGCGTGACAAACTGAGATGGAGAAGACTCAGTTCTGTGTGCAACATGAGAAGCGGATGGAGATGCTGAATAACATGATCAATGATTTGCAAGAAGATGTGGTGTCTTTGCAAACAGATAAGGAGTTGTTGGAGAAGGAGAGGAAGGAGTTGCAACAGAAGGTGGAGGGGTCAGAGATGAATGTTGCAAATGTACGTAAGCAGAATCTAGAGGCAGAGCTGCAGCTAAACGCTAAGTTGAAGGAGAAAGAGGAGGCCATAGGCAAAAGCGAGCGACAGTTGAAAGAAATGGCTGAGATATGTAATGTAGAGACTATTATGGAGATGGTATTGTTGATATTCATGCATTATGTATTAAGTGCTTGACCTGTTTGTTTTGCAGAAGGTGGAAGAGGCAGTAGTGGAAGCCACGAGATAGCGCATCAGAGATCACGAGATTACCGAACATAAGTTCGTAAGAATTGTCGAAGTGGATACTGCAAAATATCTGGATCTTTCATTGCACAATAAGAAGCAGACCCCAAAGGAGAAATGGGCTAAGTTGGAAATGTACTGTAATAGTATAGACGTGATGGTCGAAGAATATGACGTCGATCAGTACCTCAGTGAGCTTGGGGATTTGCAAATCAACTACCCAGTGTAGCATTTGGATAAATTGAGGCAAAGGGGTGATGCCCTGGGTTTGATCTATACTGCAAGTGGGGAACCTGTCGAAGAAGGCGATATTGCAGGGCAGGTGGCTTCTGTCTCAGGTACTGTTGCCGTTGCAGAGGCTGTTGGAGAGATTTTTGCACAGAAGGTAGTAGAAAAAGAAGCAGATAGAGCATCGACACCAGTGACAGAAGCAATGTCGAGGAGTGAAAGAGGTGTCGTAGAATGGTTGACATAGCTTTTTATGTATTGACATATGTTTCTATTCACTTATTTTTGTTTTTTCTTACAGTGTTAGTTGTAATGATGTGCATAGTATAGAGACAATGTACACTGTACATGTAGCATTGTATTGTATATAAAAATTCATTGTTTTTGTGTTATCTGTTGTTGAATATGTCTGTGTGATATGATGAAAATGATAATATTGCAGCTTGTGAAGTTCGATTGATGTGTGTTGATGAGAGGCTTCACAGACCCTTTAGGCCTCTGTGTGAGAGATATAGAAGAAACCCGTACAGATGGTGGGAGAGAATGCCCAGTTAAGTGTGGAGTTAGTCATGGGTGCATAAATTTAAGGCGGTTGAATGGTTTCCTTGATAATTCCATTTCAGGTGAACACCGTGACTGGGTGAACATGCCGTTTCTGAGGCGAATCTTTGATAAGCGACAGTGGTTGTGCTCAACGTGGGTGTTAAATGTACTAGTGAGAAGCGGAATCCCATACTACATATCATGTGAGTGATATGGGTTAGGTCATCCGAAGCTAGAGAGTGCGATGGCGGAGTGTATGTGTCGTATTGAGTGGGATTAGTCAGTAGCAAAAGTTGTATGCAACAACTAATATGTGTGTCTCAAACAAAAATGATGATGAGTTATGTAAATAACTATTAAGTGATATTTAACTGAACATATTTTATAAATAAAATTGATCTTTTGATAAGTTATTGATTTACAAAACTTGTGTTCATTATGCGTGCGATCGCTAAGAGAGTTGAGTGTGTTGCTCTTGCATTCATGGAGAGAGTTGATTGCGTTGTTCTCTCCTTAGAACTAAGTTGTCCCCTTGGGTGCGTGAAAGAGCAAGTTAGATGCTCTACCATTTGGGAGAGGAGGCGACATGTGTAATGCCCCAAATTTCCTAATAAGGTTTAGGACCTTGATTAGGAGGCCGGGAGGGCCATAATTGATTTATTATGCTATTTAATGATAATATGCATGTTTAGGTGTATTAAATATGCATGTGAACCCATTTGTGATTAATTGGGTGATTTTCATATTTTGGCAATTTCGGGCATTTTTGGCATATATGTGAAATGGGCGTGGTGCTTTGTTATTATTTGGTTATGCCAGTGTTACCCAGCACAAGACAATCCTAGGAGGTAAGCTAGTGGGAAAGTCACAACGGGATTTAAGCTTGACTTGGAGTAAGTCAAGGGGTATTTAGAGCATTATCGGGTTATCGGGTAATGGGAATTAATATTTGGTGATAAATTGGGAGTTAGTAAGACCAGGGGGAAATTCTGGAAGTTTTGACTATAATATCCCCGGGGGTGTTTTCGGGACCCCGAGCATTAGGTTTTATTGGAAGCTACTTAAGCTTGAAGTAACCTTTTAAGAAAATAAAAAGAACGTTATGTACGTTCTCTCTCCCTAAAGTTCTATTATTGTCTCCCGATCGCGTTTTCAAAGATAACTTGAGTTCTAGGACTCAGAATTGAGCGAGGATCAAGGCATAGCAATCCTAAGGAGAACTAGAAGCTTATTAGCTGGAGGATTTAGTTGGAAACAACTCAATTGGAGGTAATTCAAGTTTAAGTTTTAAGTTTTAAGTTTTTAAAAGTTTTTAAGCTTGAATTGGACTTTGTGAATCGTTGAGTTTTTAGTTTGTTTGAGCCTCAGGTTTTGGTGGTTTTGGACCATTGGGGAGTTTGGGAACTTTGATTTGATGATTTGGGAATGTTTAGACATGTTTTTGGGAGGTTTTAAAAGGTTAAAAACAAAGAAAAATGGCTGCCCCGAAGTTGGGCCGCGGCCCTTGGTGTGGGCGCCGTGGTGCTTTCCTCTGGTTGTGCTGGGGGCCGCAGCTCAAGGTTCTAGGGCCGTGGCTCAGGCAGGCTTTTGAGCCCGTTTGGGTGTTTTGACCCCGGGAACATGGTTTTAGGCCTCGGGATCATTCCTACTACCCGGGATAGTGAGGATTGATGTCTTGGAGGCTAAGTTTTAGTTCAAGGATTGGTTTTAGAACTTGAACTCATTGGATCACCATTTGTGGTTGTGACTAGGTTATCACTAGAGGTTTGGAATTAGGATCGTGCTTGTGGCTCAATTCTTGGTAACCTGTGCTTGGACCCAAGGTAAGAAAACTGCACCCCATGTGTGACATGCATGGCTATTTATGATGCATGTTGGATGTTTAAATGTAAACATTGATAGCATAATGAATGCTTGCCAACTTTTCCCATTTGCATATGATTATTGTTGAGGCATGCTGGATGGTTAAATGTGATGCATGAGATGCACGAGAAACATGTGATTAGGGCATGCCATGAATGATGAATATGAGAGTGGTCAGAGCTTGAATATCTGTGTTTGTGCATGAGCATTATTATGCTCACAATTGTTAAGTAAGCATGTTGAATGCCTCATCTTTGGATGTGTGACATATGATATATGTTTGATAGCATTGCTTACTTGTTCATGGCTCTGACTAACTAGTCAGAATTGGCAAAGGTGTTAGTATCAACTGTGAAGCTGTGACTTATTAGTCAGGTTCGGCAGTGGTACTAGGCACTGGTCACATTGGGGCTGACTCACTAGTCAGGACGGCCTTAGCGTGTTCCACGCAAGCCATGTCGATTAGACCTAATCGACCTTCTGCAATGAATGACTCAAAGAGCATTAATGCAGGACCGACCTCAAGTTCGATGAATATAAACAAGCGCTTATCTAGCCAAAGGCTAGTCATTTAGAGCCAGGGCTAGTGAGCCCCGTGACTATTAGGTCACATGGCTATGGGCACCGGCCCTCAGTGACATGCTTGTCAGTCACTCATTTAATAATAGCCATTGCAGGAAAGCCTAGGTAACGATGTCGTTACACGGCTATGGGCACTGGGCCCCTAGTGACTTGTTTGTCAGTCACTCAGTATGGTTTAACAGGACCTCAAAGTGATATTCACTCATCTGATCAGAGCCATGAGCTCTGTATGATCATCTTGATCATCATATGCATGGCTTTGGGCACTGAGGCCCCAGTGACTTGCTTGTTGGTCACTCAGCATGGTTTACCAGAACCTCGAGTGTTGAGACACTCATCTGATTGGGATTGACTTGATAGTCATCCAATCAGAAGGGCAGGATTTCTTATCTGAGCCCCTAGTGACTCGTTTCGCAGTCACTCAGCATGGTTTACCAGAACCTCAAGTGTTGCGACACTCATCTGGTTAGGTGTGACTTGAGGGTCCTCCAATCAAAAGGGCAGGATTTCTTATCCTGGATACCCCAGCATTGTTTGAATTCATTTGCATGCTCGAATAAAGCTATGATTGCTAGGCATGCCAGATATGATTTGATATCATGATATGACCGTTCATGAGCATATGAGTTTTCTTGCTGGGCTTCGGCTCACGGGTGCTTTGTGGTGTAGGAAAAGGCAAAAGAAAGCTAGATCATCCTTGAGTTGGAGAGCTTAGGTGATGACGTGTACATATGCGGTTGCTCGACCAATACTTGGGCGAGGTTTGAAAGAGGAACTAGGGCTAAACCCTGTTTTGCCGCTTAGAACGGCCTGTTGTAAATATTCTCTTGTAATAGACTCTGAAATTATATTTTTGGGATCCCAATGTATACAGTAAACGTTCTAGTGAAACATTATATCTTAACCAAAATTGTTAATCCCTAAACCACTAATCACACTTAGCTACACGTTTATGGCCAAACGACTCGATTAGCGAGTTTAGCACTGTTTGCAACGTGCACTGTAGCGGTCCCTGGAGTTGGGGCGTTACAACATGGCTGAGCTCGGACGCAGAACACAGCATGCGGGGCTGGGCACCAAGGCAGAGCCGAGAGAGCCAGAGCCTGAGATCGGTCATCTTTCCATTGCACTCATACCTTGGTTTATTAGGTGCCTTTTGGTGAGATAGGCTCCCCAAAGGTGGGGGTGGGCCATCAAACTCAACAGAGGCAACTAGCAAGTAAGACGTGGGTATGAGTGCTGGAAAAGTTCCTCCCAATCTTGGATTGCCAAACCAGTTACTTCGTAACTGAGGCAGAGCCGAAGTGGGGTGTCCGATGGTTCTGCTGTAGTAGTCAGGGCGGATCAGATCGCATGGGCAGGGCTCCTCTGTTTGCTCGACAAAGGAAGAGGACAGGGTAGATGGTGAAAATTACCCTAGCTGGACAGCCAAACTCGCATAGTCAGGTCTGATTAGACTGCAAAATGGCTGGCCCTAGCTCCCTGTTGATTTAGTCAGGTCAGATTAGAACACATTTGGTTGTTCAATGCGATCCTTAATGTGGAACGCATTGTGTAGATGCCACGAGTGAAGTAGAACGACTCGTTGGTTAAAGGTTGGCTAGGTGAAATGGTAAGCCTTTGCTCGTGAGAGAATTAGTAGAGTGATGAAAACATCACAACTCTGTGTGTGTTTCGTGTGTTGAATTGATCATCATAGGGCCATATTTATATTGGGCGTGGTAGGTGGGGTGTTGTGCGCATGAATAATGTTTTAACCCATATAGGTAGGTAAAAACATATTAAAGTATGCATGTAATAGTAGCTCCTAGTGCCGAGCAAGTAGTGTGGCAGTGTTCACATGTGTGTACTATTTATGGTGCGTCAGGAAAGATTCCTTAGGCAGATTTGCGTAAGAAAATGTTGACTAAGTAAAGTATCATAGAGTAATGTAAGAAAGGAAAGTTGTTTAATTACTTTTGAATTTTGGAGTACATACAGTTGTTAACAGTAGTAATGTTTTAAAGACATTGAATTCCAAGTACGTGGTACATTTTTGCCACTATTTATGTTCTTGAGAGTGTAAGATCCTCGCCCCAACGCTTCTGTGACTTCAAAAGGATCTTCCCAGTTAGGCTCTAGCTTTTTTTGATTGCCAGTGGCTTTACGGAGAACCCAATCTCCCTTCTTAAGTGAGCGTGAGTGGACCCTCTTGTTGTAATAGCGCTCTGCTGGCTTTTGGTATTTTTCATGTCTAATCTGTGCTATCATACGTAATTCATCCAAGAGGTTGAGGTTGTCGGTTAGCTGCTCGTTGTTCATGATCAGATCCGAAGCGATTTCTGTACGAAGTGTTGGAAGGCCCACCTCTTTAGGGATAATGGCTTTTGTTCCGTATACCATAGCGCAGGGCGACTCACCCGTGGAGGTTCATTTTGCTGTCCTGTATGCCCATAGTACCTTTGGTAATTTGTCTACCCACACGCCTTTTTTATCTTCAAGGTTCTTTTTAATGTTGGCGAAAATGACCTTGTTAGAAGGCTCTGGTTGGCCATTGCCTTGGGGATAGGTAACATAAGCAAAGCTTAATTTTATTTTGTATGTGTCACACAACTCTTGTACTTTGGCATTTTGGAACGAGGTTCTGTTATCAACGACTGTTTCCCATGGGATCCCGAATTGGCAGATGATATGCTTCCATATAAAACTCATGGTGTCTATTTTGCTGACTGTAACGTAAGCCTCTGCTATAACCCATTTTGTGAAGTAATCAGTGGCCAACAAAGCGTATCATTTTCCTCCAGCGGCTCTGGGTAGTTCTCCAACTACATCCATCCCCCACTTCACAAATGGTCATGGGGCGACAGCAGAATGCATGAATTGTGTCAGTTGATGGATGGTAGGTGCAAATCACTGGCATCTGTCACATTTTTTCACATAGTCACATGCCTGTGTCATCATGTATGACCAATAGTACGCCACTGTGAGTGCTTTGTATGCTAAGCTTCATCCCCCCGCGTGGTTCCCACATGCTCCTTCATGGATTTATTCTAATAATCTTTTCGCTTCTATGGGGTGCAAGAACCGAAGGTAGGGGCCACTAAAGGATTTGCGATACAGCCTCCCATTAATAATGGAGTAGCACTGAGCTTTAAGGCGTAGAAGCTTTGCATCTTTCACATTGGCAGGCAGTTTGGATTTTGTCAGGTATTTGATAATTGGGTCCATCCAGCATTCTGGTTCTATCGAGATGGAACAAACTGTCGTAGCTTCATGCGCAAGGGTTGTAGATATTGATGAGTGTCGTGAACATTCCCCCATAGAGGCTTTCTTTGCTAGGGCATCTGCCTTCTGATTTATCTCCCTGGGTATTTGTATGACCTTGAATAGTTGGAATTGTGACTTTAATGTAGATACTTTTTCCAATAGGTTGGTCAGATGGGATGCCTTAGTGTCGAAATTGCCGGCCACTTGTTCTATCATTAGTTTCGAATCTCCTCTGACTCGTAGTCGCTTGATGCCCATGCTTCGTGCCAATTCTATTCCATAGACCAGGGCTTCATATTCGGCTTTGTTATTCGTGGTATGTTGTTCCAACCGTATGGCTTCCTTAATTTGTAACCCAGAGGGTGCCTCCAATACGACGCCAATCCTAGCCCCTTGCAAATTGGAGGCCCCATCTGTATGCATCATCCACAACCATTCTTCTTCAGAATTCAGCAGTGCAGGAGCGGTCTCGGGTGTGAATGATTGTACCTCAACCAAGAAATCAGCTAGTACTTGCCCCTTCTTTGCTTTTCATGGTGAGAAGTGCATGTCATACATCCCGAGGTCAATTGCCCATTTGGACATTCTTCCAGAGAGGTCGGGCATGCCTAAGATCTGTTTCAATGGATAGTCCATTTAAAATACAATGGTGTGACCTTCAAAATATTGTCGGAGCTTTTTCTTTGCTGTAATTAATGCGAGGACCAATTTCTCCATCATGTTGTAGCGTGTTTCAAGGTCTAACAACATCTTACTATAGTAGAACACTGGCTTCTGCTGGCCTTCGTCTTCTCTGAAGAGTACATAGCTCACGGCAAAGTTGGAAACATATAGGTATAAAAAGAGATCCTCATTGGGGATGGGACAACTTAATATGGGCGGAGTACTCAGATAGACTTTTAATTCCTCGAAAGCTTTATTTTGATCTGCCCCCCATGCGGTGTTGGTGGACTTCTTGATGCACTGAAAGAAGGGCTGGCAACGATCTGACATGCGAGATATGAATCTGCTCAGGGCTACGACTTTACCTGTTAGAGCTTGAATATCTCGGATGGTTCTAGGCTCCTTGACTTCTGATAGTGAGGCAAGTAGGGTCGGAATGGCCTCGCTGCCCCTCTTGCTGACCACATACCCCAAGAATTGTCTAGAGGATACCCCAAAAACGCATTTGGCTGGGTTCAACTTCATTTGATAGGCATCGAGTATGTCGAAACACTCGGTTATGTATTCCACATGTGTGACACCCTATCAAGATTTGACCACCATGTCGTCCATGTATACTTCCGTGTTTTTACCGAGCAATGAGGTAAAAAGTTTGTGCATCAGCCTTTGATATGTCGCTCCTGCATTTTTTAGGCCAAAGGGCATGACTTTGTAGCAGTATAAACCGCGCTCTGTGGTGAAAGCTGTGTGAATCTGATCCTCTACTTTCATTGGGATCTGATTGTACCCTGAGTAGGCGTCAAGGAAGCTCATTCTTTCGTAACCCTCCATGGCATGTATTATTTGATCAATTTTTGGAAGAGGGTAGTTATCTTTAGGGCATGCCTTGTTCAAGTTAGTGTATTCTATGCACACTCATTTTTTTCCGTTTTTCTTCGGGACCACCACAAGGTTTGCTAGCCAACTGGGATATAGGCATTCATTGATTGCACCTATGCTCAGTAACCATTGTACCTCTTCTTATATTGCCTGGTTGACTTCGGGAGCGAACCTCCTCTGCCTTTGCTTGATGCCTAGGAAGTTGTCTAATATGTTGAGGCTATGACTCATGACTGTGGGATCTATAGCAGGTATATCATGTGGGGACCAGGCAAAAGTCCCAATCCTGGTTTTGAGGAAATTGATTAGATCTTGTTTTTCTAATTATGGCAGTCAGGCACTTCCCATAATTTTTTTGGATGGATCGTCTTCATCTATGCAAATCTCATCTAGATCGTCGAGAGTCGTTTGAGGCTTATCGTGGTATTCCTCTGCTTCTATGCCTCTGAGATATGCTAGTAATCTACCCTCTGATTGTTATTTGGTGGGGTCGTTGCCAGGGGAGGAGGTGCCGATTTCATTTATCTCCTTCAGGGTCAGGTAGCATTTCTTTGCCTGCCTCTGGCACCCCTTTATGTCGATGGTGTAGTGCCCATTGAGTGATTGACATCGCATGACTTGGTGCAAGGTGGAGACTGCGCCTTGCATTCTGTGGATCAAGTTCCGTCCCATGATTGTGTTGTAGCTTGTGACAGAGTCTACTATCAGAAAGTCTACTGCCAAAGTGTATTTTGCAGTGACTACATTTAGCCTGATAGCGCCCTTTGGGTATACTCTTTGGCTGTTGAATCCTAGGATTGGTGTAACAGAGGGTCTGATCTGACTTTCTTTAAGACCCATTTTTTGGAAGGCTTCCCAAAAGAGAACATCAATGCCACTGCCCCCGTCGACTAAAACCCTTCCCAACTAGCAATGGTCGACTTTTAGTGTGATGACCAAAGGGTTGTCATGGGGTAGGTGTACTGCCTGTAGGTCATCTTCTGTAAAAGTCATGGCAGAAGCAGGGTAGCACCTCTCTTCTGAAGTGACAAAATTGACTGTGTGGCCTAGTGATCTATATTGCTTCACTCTTTCCTCCATTCTCTTAGGTTTTTAGACTTCTGCTCTTGTTCCATGGCCAGCTTCACAGTCCTGTGTATCATTGGGACTTGTTTGAGGGGTTCTTGTGAGCTTGTAGAAGCCACATTTGTGGAGGTCGTCGCCATTGCTGGTGTTGGGGTAGGAGTGGTATGTAGCTATGGGATGTCGGGCCTGTCAGATCCTTTATTGTACTAGGTCAATCGTCTGTTTCTCATAAGGGCCTGAATTTGGTTGTGGAGGTTGTGGCATTTAGAAATCGTATGGTCATGGTCCTTGTGGAAGGTGCAGAACCTATTCTTGTCCTTTCTTTCTAGGGAGTGGTGATTTTGAATGGTTCCCGCCAAATGGGTTTGTCTTTGTTTTCTTCATAGATGACCTCCTAGGGGACAGTGTACTCGAAAGAGGAGTACCTTGGTGGGTCTCGACTTGTTCTTGGCCTCTCTCCCCCCTTCGTAGTGTCTGACTCCTGCCTCTTTCTTTTCTCGTCCCTTGTAGATGGAGGGGGTAGGTTGTTTGCTGGTGGTGTTGAAATGAGAGCGAACATCTTCTATGCGCGCTCTCGATATTCCAAGACCCTAAAGATGTCCTCGGCTCGGGCCTGGATTTCGGCCATGTCATACGGTGGAGTCATAGTGAGATTTTCGTGTAAGAGGGACCCCACCTGCAGGCTCTTGACGAAGAGATTGGCCGCGGTTGTTGGCTCCACATCATGGATTTGGTGTACAAGATCGATGAAGCGTTGTAGGTATGACTTTGGGTGCTCATTTTCTCCTTGCTCAATACGGTAAAGGTCTTCCATCATTCTTGGAGCTTCGCTGTTGGCATTGTACTGCTGGAGAAAAGCTCTGCGAAGGTCTTCAAAGCTGCTGGCAGAGCCAAGTTTTTGTTGTCTGAACCATAGCAGGGCTGGTCCAGAGAAAGTCGTGGAGAAGACCTTGCACTGTATGGCTTCATTATTTACTTCCAAGGCCATCTTCTGATGGAACTTGAATAGGTGATCAAGTGGGTCTCCCTTCCCATTGAATGCGGGCAGAGGGGGAATTACGAAATCTCTCAGCTTCGGCTCGTTTAGTATCCATTCCGCGAAAGGTGATCTCTCAGCGGTTCTTGAAACCAATTCTATGTAGTTAGAGCCATATGCAGATCTCTCATTAGAGAACCTCTGCATCATTTCTCCTAGTATTTCTTCCTTCCAGTTTTCCAGGAACCTGACAAAGGAGGTAGGTTCTTCGGCTGCTATGCCTCATGGGACCCGTACCTGGGTTTATTGCTGCCTGTTCTCTGCGGCAATTTGGGCTATTCTTGTGGGTTCTGCATCGATTCGTGTGTTGGTTTCGTACTGCTCGACCTGTCCTCACCGATCCATTGATGGTGGCGTGCCGAGGACGATGGGACAGGGCCTTGAGATCCTTCTTCGACATGATGAGTGTATCCTTCGGGTGAGTCGATCTGGATGACCTGAGTTCCTAATCCATTAGGGTTAGGATTTTCTTTGTCTTGAGTTTTGCGTGTGGCTTCATTTGTGCTTCGCAACTCAGCGATTTTAGCTTCAAATTTGGCCTGAGCTTCGGTCAGTGCCCTAATGGCCTCATTGGATCTCTACTAACTAGCTTCTAGTAGTCAACACGTTTTGTCGATTTGGTCGCTGACATCCGTCGCAAGGGCGATCGAGGTGACGGTACTTGGTTCTCCATTGTTCTTTGGCGGCATGGATTTTGTGTTCGAGTGAGTCTTGATCGTTCGGAAGTTTCTTGATTCAAAGATTTTGTGAAAAAGAGATTTCCACAGACGGCGCCAAATTATTGATGCAACAATATTGTCTTTCTAAATTGGGAGGTACTTGTTGCCAAACTCTGGTTCTCTGATCTCTCATCGGCGATGAAAATGGGTCCAAAGACCGTCAAACCTTCTGGGAGTACCTGGAAGAAAGACACTCCGATGCTTAAGTCAGATTCTAATGATTTCTTTAAAAAAGGTCATGATATTTATAGGGTAAAAAATGAACACTAAGTAGTTAGTCGGTTAAGTCTACTCCCTGATTGGTTGAAGGAATAACTAAATTTCCTGCCAAAATGCTTTCGAATCTTTCAGGTATGTAGAGGATAGAGGCCAGGCCCGCCTCTGATCCGCGACCTCTGATTCTGGCTCCTTTGCCTAGGCCTAAACGCTTCATTTTACTTTACCCAAAATAGCAAAATGTTTGGGCCGAATATTTTGAGCCTAACAATATGCATCTTTATATATTTTTATATATAGTATAAATGTATAAAATTAAACATGTATATATATACATATTCATCTCTCATGTGTGTGCTCTTCAATTTCTCTTTCTTTCTCCAAACGTATATGTATATATATTTATATTTGTAAGTATGTAAACCTATGGGGACCGATTCTATTCCGTCCACAGAACCATTCTGTGAAAATCATTTAGCCATTGTATCAAATCCAAGGGCTGGGGTTCAATTGGTCATTAAAAGTTTAGCTGACATTCGCAGCCTTTTTTCAGCAGGGGTAAATCGTGTTTTCACTGTTCACTAAGTCTTCACTCAATCGACATTATCTCTCTCCTCTCAGCCTTTCTCACTTGCATTACTCGACCTCTTTCTTCAAGAAAAACCCACTCTTTCTTAAAAAAAACACAGTCTCTTTGGTAATTAATTTTTTGGGTATGGTTTAATGGATTCCTCTGCTGGTATGGTTTAATGGATTCCTCTGGTGTAGATCATGGTTTGGCAGTTTTAAGGTTTGAGTAGGTATAGTTGTTTATCATGATCAATTATTGTGTTATGTTTTGCTTCTTCAAAACTTAATTTCTTGTTAACCCGATCACTCATTCTCTCCTCATTGAAGCTCAAAACAAGAAGTGAACTTTGTACCTGAACTCTAGGAGACCTATTGCTATTTTCGAAGGTAAGATGGATCAAAAATAATAATTTGTCTCAGAGAGTGCAGAGGAGAGCATGGAGTAGTTGAGTTAATTTATTGATAGAGTTAGTTTTCAAAGCCTCCTTTGATTTGATTTGATTTTTTTTAAATTAGTGGGAAATGCATGTTGACTGTTGCTGAATATTGGTTGATTGTAAAGATTTAGTGTTTCATATTTTTGTTTGTGATAGTGATGATCACTTGTTTTTTGAGAGAGATACAATTTTAGGATTAATCTAGGACATTGCCGAGGGAAGCATTTTAGAATTTGTGATACATTGTTGTTGAATATAGAATTAGGAGATTAAAATGTTAGTCGAAGAAGCTAAATTATGAGCATAAAAACATTCATTTAAAACTCATTTATCAAATCCCCATTACAACCAAGGGACTGAAAACCAATATTAATATGTGTAGTTGCTAGTTACAATCAAAGCACTCAAAACCAAGAAAAAATTATCTCAAATGAAGAATGATGAAAAAGCCATGTCCACACTTGAAATCCCTGCAAACAAAAATTATTTAGCCTGAGAAGAAAGAATGAATGTCTCTGTTTCCTTGTAGAGTCAATGAAACGAGATATATGTACATAAAGAAATTGAGTAAGATGATGCCTTAGAACAAGAAATCATGAATATATATGTAAAAGCACCAAAATCCAAATCATATACTAACTACCAATCCAACCAAAAGTAAACATAGATAAAGAACAATAAGACTTTCAAAACAAATATAAACATTTTCACTTACATTTCTCTCTTAAGTTGCAAATATAGTTGCCTTCTTTCATCGACCATAAAAATTCAAATAGTATTAAAACTTGAACTTAGTGCTATTAGTAACAAGTAAAGCCACTCTTGACAACCTTTTGTTGGTTGCTAATTTACTGCATTAAAACACTTTACCTAAACCTGGTTAAGTCCTTGTAACCAATGATCAGTAGCTATCAATGTCTTTCCAAGTTGGTTTCCTAGTGCAATATGAACCTTAATTTCTTGCCATGAAACAACTATTGAATAAACTAATAGCTATACATGGAAAATGAATAGCTAAGACTTGAAACTCATTTGATGGACACTTATAGGAAGCCAAAGTTAACCAATATTTAATTAAACAGTTGTTGCTATTTTCCGGAGATGAATATTGTAAGATCAGTGAATGTCACTTTTATTTTTCCATGCTACTTTAGAGTGTACATGTTGAGTGGTAGAGAAATCCACGAGTAAATTTCCATTAACTGTCCCAGACATGGAAATAAACTACTTTTTGACTCTTAAGGGAACATTTTTTCTTTTGAACTAGTAAGAGTATAATTATTGTTAATTTTGGATTTTGTCTGAAAACTTGGAGGTTAAAAATGTATTTTTTTCAAAAATTGTTTTTAAAAAAAAAAAAACTTTCGTTCCCTTTTTTCTCTCTTCCATGGCGAAGAAGAAGTGAGTGGTCCGGAAGTTAGCATCTCGATCATCTGAGCATGAATCCAATAGCAATCAGAGTACTGAGAAGGAAGAAATCGGTGGTGTGAGGTCTACGGATGGGTTAAATTTGATAGCAGATACGATAATAGATGGGCAAACAGTACAAGTAGCTTTGATAACAGAAGTGGTAACAGATGGTGAATCTGAGATCCTTCCGACTTCGACTCTTGACCGACGACTGAGTAGGGATTGGGCTAAGGAAGTGGAAGAAGATTTGGATGCTAATGCTGGTCAGGAGACGCTTCAGGATTCAGCACAGAAGCATTGGAACTCATTTACGAAGGAAAACAGGTTTGTTCGAGATCCTCATCTTACATATCAGGAACCTCTGCTTAAGAATGGTATTAAGATAGCACAAGTTGACACGGAGGAGGTGAAATTTCAAGTAGCGAACTGGAGTGCTGCTGTAATATGTATGGTTCTAGGTGCGAACCCTCCAATGGCGGTGTTTGAGGGATATATCAAGTGCATTTGGGGCCATCTTGGGATTGCGCAAATTGCTCGTATGACCATGGGCTTAACGATGGTGAAATTTAATGATGAGGCGACTAGGGGCCTGGTTTTAGAGAATGGTGTTCTTCAGTTTGATAGAAAACCAGTAATAGTTAGACCGTGGTCCTCTGATCTTAATGCGGTGAATTTAATCCGTTCTGTTCCACTATGGATTAGGCTTCACGATTTAGGTCTGCAATACTGGGGGAACAATTTCCTAAGTGCTTTGGTCAGTACTGTTGGGAAGCCAATTATGGTGGACCAACATACTAGGGATCGCACCAGGATCCAGTTTGCTCGGGTATTAGTCGAAATGGACATCACGGATACACCACCAAGAGTGATTCAATTTCTAAATGAAAATGGACAGCTGGTGGAACAGGGGATCGACTACGAATGGCTACCTGTGAAATGTAAACAATGTTTGGGTTATGGTCATATTATGGCAGACTGTAGGAAAAGGGATAATGAGAAGAAAGAGAGGTATGCATAGAGGAAGGCGCCTGTGTCTAAACCAGAGGTCATTTCTCAGAACCCTCCTTTATCGGTTCCTACTTCTCAGTTGGAACCATCTGGATCCGGAAAATCTGTTGATCAAACACTGCAGAATGTTGTTTGGAAAACTCCTAGAAGGGCTGTTGGTTTACGATTGAAGGAGCCAGTCCCAGGTTCTAAATCTGATCGTGACCAAACTATTGGGAATAGGTCTGTGAATAAGTTCAGTATTTTACACGAAGAGAAGGGTAATGTGGCAGAGGTGACCGAGTGTGGAGATACAAAGGGACCTGATTTAGTTTCTACTTAATCATGGATTGTTGCAATATAGGAAGCTGGAATGTTAGAGGCTTAAATAATAAGGTAAGCAAGATTCTGTAGTAGAGTTTTGCAAGGTTAATAAAATTGGAGTAGGGGGTTTGATAGAAACTAAGTTGAAAGGGAATAAATTTCAGGAGATGATGGACAAAAAATTTGCTAATTGGGATTTTTTTAGCAGTGCAACTGTGGAGGGCAGGTTATTGATTATATGGAGAAAGGGTTTTGTTAGAGTCATAGTAATTGCTGAGTCTCCTCAGCATGTTCACTGTGTGGTCAAATTGGCTGGACAAACTGCTGCTTTTTGTCTCACCTTTGTCTATGGTTTTAATACCATTAAAGATAGGAAGTTGTTATGGCATAATCTATTTCAACTGAAGTTTCATGTTTCATCTTGGTTGCTTCTTGGGGATTTTAACTCAGTGTTTAATGTTGATGACAGAAATGGTGGAAATCCCATAACACAAAGTGAATTGGCTGACTCTAACTACTGGTTTTCTCAGGCCCATATTGAAGCTCTAAAAAGTCATGGTTCGGTCTTCACTTGGACTAACAATCAAGCTGGTTCTAATCGCATCTATTCCAAGATAGATCATGTTTTTGTCAATGAGGAGTGGCATGATCACTTTCCTAACACTGCTGCTCGTTTTAGTTGGGAAAGTATATCAGATCATTGTTCTTGTGTGGTTTCGGCTACAATAACAGAGGCTATTGGTATTAAACCCTTTCGTTATTTCAATTTTTGGGCTAATCACCCTGAATTCAAGAGATTAGTGGAGCAAAATTGGAAGAAACCGTTGGCCAGTAGAGATCTCAAAGGGATTTTCTTAAAATTGATGAGAGTGAAGCACTGTCTCAAGAAGTTTAATCATGAAGTGATTGGTGACATTGGGAAGAATTATCAGGAAGCAAAGGCTAGATACAGTGAGGTCAAGTTACAGGCTCAATCTCACCCGAGAGACCAGTTCTTTCAGGAGCAAGAATCTATTGCAGCAGCTAATTTTGATGCTCAAGATAAAATGTACCATAAATTTCTAAAGCAAAGAAGCAAAATTACTTGGCTGAAAAAAGGTGATTCCAACACCTCTTATTTTCATGCTTGTCTGAAGAAGAGGAAAATGGAGAACAGAATTACATCCTTCATGACAGAACAAGGTAAAATTATTGAAAACTTTCCTGAAGTAGTTCAGCATTTTCTCAATCATTTTCATAGCTATATGGGCAGTAGTGGTACTGTCAGAACCAGATTAAACTTGACTTGTTTGGAGCAGGGATATAAGCTTTCCTTAGACGATCAGCTAGGTTTGCTGAAACCTTTTACGTTTAAGGAAATCCAGAGAGCTATTTTTAGTATCCCTGATACCAAATCGCCAGGGCCTGATGGTTTTGGGTCTGGTTTCTTCAAGGAAATGTGGTATGTTATAGGGGGAGAAGTTTGCGCTGCTGTGTCTAATTTTTTTGAAACAAGTCTTATGCCCCAAGAGTTTCATAATACTTTGATATCCCTCATCCCTAAGCAAGAGAATCCAGCTAAAGCAGTTGATTTCAGACCGATCGCGTGTTGTTCAACAATTTACAAATGCATATCAAAATTGCTATGTTCTAGACTTGCTACAGTTCTCCCTTCTATGGTTGGCCAAAATCAAGGAGCTTTTGTCCAAGGGAGGTCTATTGCTCACAATGTGATGATTCTCCAAGATATTTTGAAGAACTATAGGAGGAAAAACACTTCTCCTCGTTGTACTATCAAGATAGATATTAGTAAGGCCTATGACACAGTGGATTGGAATTTCATTGAAGACCTTCTCAATGCTTTAAATATGCCCAGTAGATTTGTTCAACTAGTGATGACTTGTATTAGAAGCACTACCTATTCTCTCCTTATGAATGGTAGAATTCAAGGTGGTTTTCAAGGGGCTAAGGGTCTCCGACAAGGTGATCCTTTATCGCTGTTGATATTTGTTTTGATTATGGATTATCTTACGAGAAGACTTCTTCATGCAGCTCACGGTTCTCAATTCCGATACCATCCGCTTTGCAAAAGTTTGAAGTTAATAAACTTATGCTTTGCGGATGACTTGATTCTTCTTAGTAAAGGGTCCAAGCAGTCTATTGGAGTTCTTAATGAGGTCTTGAATGAGTTCAGTAATACTACTGGGCTTCATATCAATATTAATAAGTCTCAAGTTTTCTTTGGAGGGGTTGCTCCTAGGGAGAAAGGGGAGATCATAAGGGATCTTGGTTTGGCTGAAGGTGATTTCCCTCTAAAGTATTTAGGGGTGCCTTTAAGACCAACTAAATGGAAAGCTGAGGACTGTGGGATTATCATTAAAAAAATTAAAATGAGACTTCATTCTTGGGGAAGTAGACACTTGTCTTTTGCTGGTAAAGTGCAATTAATTCATTCAATCTTACTTGGTCTTCGTAATTATTGGATGAGTACTTTCATCCTTCCTCAGAGTGTTTCTAAAGAGATTGAGAAACTTTGTAGAGGCTTTCTTTGGGGATTAAATGGGAATAGAAGCAAAATTCATATGGCCTCTTGGGAGAAAGTGTGTCTTCCCAAACCTTTTGGAGGTCTTGGGTTTAAAGAAGGGTCCAAATGGAATCAAGCTATCTTAGCTAAATACATTTGGGCAATTTCTGAGAAAAGAGATCTTCTGTGGGTTAAGTGGGTGAATGTTGTCTATCTCAAGGGGGTACCCTTTTGGTCTTATGAGTTAAAGTTAGACACAAGCTGGTATTGGCGCAAACTTTGTCGATTGAGACAAAAATTTTCCATAGCTGAGATTTTGAAAGCAGGCTATTCGGGTAGATTCTGTGGTTCTGTTCTATATAACAGCTCTCTGCCTCCTTCCCATTTCAGCTATCATAGAGCCATTTGGAGTAGCCTCAATCTTCCTAAGCATCGATTTATGTTATGGCAGATTGTGAATACTCATTTATTAATTATGGACAATTTGAGTAAATTTCATTTAGTCCTCGATTCCTTGCTCTGTCCGGTTTGTGGTGAACAACCTGAATCTCATCAACATTTATTTTTTCAATGCATTCTGTCTAGACGAGTGGTGGAGTTAGTGTTCAGTTGGCTGGGTTTTAGAGGGTGGCCGATAAAGTTTGCTGGTTGGTTAACTTAGCTCTCGCTGAAAGCTTCTGGTATTGTTAGGCTCATCAGCATTGCAATTTGTGCAGCCACTTGTTATTGTATTTGGCTTAACAGAAATAGGTGTGTCTTTGAAGGCTTCTCCAAATCTGAATCTTTACTTGCTTTTTACATCAAGAGTATAGTGAGCTACAGATTATGTGTTATTAAAAACAGGAACTTGTCTAGACTAGAAAGGAACTTTATTCATAGATTAACATGTAATTAGTGTTTTTCTTTTTTTTTATTGGTTCTGGAGGTTCAGTTTGTTGATCCTCTTGGTTCGGCTCTCATTGTGATGTATTTTGGTGGTTGATTAATGAAGTTTCTTCTTCTTGATCAAAAAAAAAATGTATTTTTCATGAGACTAATCATAGTAAGAGATGAGACTTGTTCATTTTTTTAATTGGTGCAGTTGGAATATAGATTTCGATATTGGATCGTATTCTTAGATGGAGAATTATTTGTGAGGGAAAAGTTATATGTACCCTTTTTTATATACATTTTTTATCTAGGGAAACTATTAGTCTGCACGATTTATTTAATTTTTTGTAATGTACTATTTAGATCGTAGTCGATTATTCTAGATGGTCATCTAGATTTGTGGTTTAAATCGGGTTGTGAAGCAATTTTTTAATTTAAAGACCAATTTTTTCCATTAATATTTGAACTTGTAATTTAATTTTGAATTTGATAAGTGTTCAAATTTGTTAAAACTGATTATGTACATTGTTTATAGGTTGCTGTGAAGAATATTAACATCATAAATTGATTTCTATTTTGACAGCTACTATTTTGGGGCCGCATCCAAGCAGACTCTACACCATTAAATAAGATTGAACAAGTTTCTAGTTGAGACATACTCCACCTATTGTATCCAACTGAGAAAGATGCCCTGTTACCCCCCCAAAAAACAACCACCTCAAAGACCGATCGGGTCAAAAAAGTAATAGAAAAAAGTCCTAATGCAGCATCAGGGGATGAGGGAATATCAAAGGCTGGGGACATCATCACCCGGTGCTTGTTCGAGAGAATTGGCCGAATCTTGTCAGTCATGTCGCCAAACCAAAAGGAGGTGGCTGCAATCACAGGATTCGGTTCTCTAATGAGGATTGATGGTCCGAGCACTAATAGTAGGTTAATTCAATGGTTGGTTAAGAACGTTGACACGACCGATAACAAGTTATGCATATATGGAAAGGAGTTCTACATCAACGCTACTGCCTTTGAAAGGGTGATGAATATAAAAGATGGGGGAACAAAGATTAAAATGACCAGCCCACTTCCTAAAACAAATTTGGTGAATGTTGTTGTGGGAAAAAAATGCAGCGTTTGCCTGAGGAAGCTGGAGAAAGACTTGAGGGAGTCACAAGACGCCGACGACCTCTTCATTGCAAGATTTTCCCTGGCATGCATCAGTAGTATCCTGTGTCCAATGGCCAGAAATAAAGTCAATGCTTCCTACATGAAGGTGTTGCATGATGTTAATTCCATAGCATTGAAAGACTGGGCCACATTCTGCGTGCAGTTCCTTATGGAGTCCATCAGGAAGTTCCAAGTGGGCGGGTACAGATACTTGTCTGGATGCTTAATCTTTCTCTAGGTATCTTATTTGTCTTTTAATTGTTCAAGTTATGACTAAATGTAATCATAGTCAGTGTATAGAAACTTACATTTTTAGTTTACTATTTTATGGTGTAGCTCTTCTATTTGGATCACGTTGACTCCGGTTACATTGATCGAACAATTCCTTGCATAGATTTCTGGACGGACATTCAAGTGAAGCGAGTGAAGAAGTGGCTTCAACAATCTTGAGGATTCCAATCGAACAATGTAATTGTTTTTTTATTTCCTTTCTATATTTCAGTGAAATGTTTGTATGATGTGCTATTCTTGATAATGCCAAAAAATTATGTTGTTATTGCTCAAGATCCATTTCTTTTTGTTTTATTTTTGCAGATTCTGCTTGCTAAGGGGGTCAGGACCGTAGCTGTTGGTACCTCTAAGTCCCCCTATTGCTGTAGCTAATGATAGGACAAAGCAGTATGTTGACAGTCTAAGGCAGGTTGTAGATGGTGTAAGGCAAGATGTGGGTGCTCTGAAGCAAGACTTTGGCACATTCATGAGTGAGTTGACAGAAGTGAGAAAAATCATACTCACTTTACCACAAGAAACATCTGCAAAAGTCCAAGTGGGTTTGGATGCAATGCAGAAGCATTTAGACCAAAAGTTGAGTGAAATAGCTTTATCCATTACAACCAGCCTGGTTGAAGAACGTACAAAAAAAGAGGCCATTGAGGATATCATTAGGGCTGCTGCGGTTAAAGATTCAGAGTCAACAATGGAGTGCGAGGTGGAGAGTGTTGGAAAAAGACGAAAAATTTTTGAGTTTATAAAAAAGAGAAGGGATTTAGTGAGAAAAAAAGTTATACAGGGAACACCAAACCTGCGGCTGAGAGGGTAGTGCATGATCTTACGCACATTGATTTTGACGGGGATAGTAGCCCCACAAAATCAAAGTCTTCAAAACAAAAATTACTAGCGCAAACATGTCCTTATGGTGAGAAAGCCATTGAAGTTTTCTCTAGTTCGGGGGGAAAGGTGGTGGGCTCTTTTCACCTAGATATGCCAGTCCTTCTTGAGGTGATGAAGCTTGCGAAATGGATGTTCAGCCCATACTTAGAGTGGTGGTATGGAATCCTGCAATTAAGTGTTATACCATTTCAGTTGATAAAATAAATTTAAATACCATCCAACGGTGTATTAATAATGTGCCTTTATTTTTTCTCTGTCTCCTTCATTTTAGCTACACTCTAGTGAAGTTTGGCAAGATGGAACTGTTCAGGAGCTCCTTGTGGACCTTGATTCATGAAAGAGACATTTCTGGTGATGTAAGTCATTACTGCATGTGGATTTTATATTTCCAACGTGATTACTTTGATCATTAACATTTACATTGTGGTTTCTTGATTTTAGATCATTACTTGCTTTTCCCGGGTGTTGACACACGAGGAAAGGCAGTGACAAGAGGTTCCTGAAACGACTTCCAATTGGTATATGCCCACTCAAATATCGGTAATTCACCTAAAGTCCATAACCGCTAATTCAACCCACTTTTTATGTTTACTATTTTGTGTTGTATGAGGCTATTTGACAAACGTCATGAATATAATAGGAGGCATACTTGTGGAAAGGGAGGCCAGTGGAAGATTGCGCCGTAAGCCAACAATGGGCTGATTTCAACTTTAGGCAGTTTTCCTTATGTGAACCGGTTTGTATTAAGCCTAACCCTTTAATAAAATGTATTTGTTAAAGTTAACAATATCCCATCTGCTGAAATGGTGATAATTTAATGAACACCTGACTATCATCTAATTTTGATGTATTCTTAGATGCTTGTACCCGTGTTGGTCACTGAGATTTTCAATCATTGGTTCCTAGTTGCGGTAAATATAATCAATAGGTGTGCTGATATTTGGGACCCCCTTGTTGTTGCCAGAAGCAAAACCGTAAGCACGAAAGCCACAAAAGATATGGTGAGAATATGCCCAAACACCCTTGTCATTGTTATTCCTTTTAAAGGTTTTTTTTTTTAATTTTTCATGACTACTAAACATTTTGCACGTCAGCTAAGTACTCTTGATCGCCTTTTCAAGTCCAAGATAAAGCAACATAAACAAAATGATTTCCAATTCTCCAACTTCAAGGTTTCAATAAAGAGCGGTACACCCCATCAGGACAATGGGCACGATTGTGGAGTATATGTCATGAAGTTTATGGAGTCCTTATTCAAATGGGAGGAATCCGTGTCTCCAGTATGTAGTTGTTAAAATTAATTATTCATCTACCTATGTGTTAACACTGAAATTAACCATTTTAATCAATGTGTCCTTGCAGTTTGCTCCAGTGGATGAGCGGCTGAAGATAACATGTCAGCTTGTAACACATGATCGAAACGAGGTGAGGGCGGTTGTTTTCGCTGACAAGGAAAAATACTACATGCAACAGACTCCTCTACCCGTAGGTAGCCCTGTGAAGACCCCTTCGGACCCCAGATTTTCAACAAAGAAGTTGAAGTCGAAGAACTATTTTCCCACACGTCCAGTACCAACAAGGACTAGTGGTAGACTGAAGAGAATTAAGTATGAGGAATAGTTAACCAAACCATCTATGTTTTTTGGTATTAGCCATGCCCATATTTCCTTCTCCCGAATGTATTAAATCAAGTTAGAAAGGGTTGAGGAATTGTAAAGGAGAACTAGTTTCAGTTTTTTAATAGGAATTTTGATTTATTAGGTCCAGATACATTTCTCTACAATCGACATTGTAGATCGTAACCTCTAAATTTGGCTAGTACGAAGTAGATCTATTTGTATATTGAGTTAATGTGTAATAATTAAGTACTAAATTAATTTGTCTAAAAAAAGTATATTTCCAAATTAATATTCAAACTTACTATATATCCAATAATTTTTTCTATTCAAACTATTTTCTATAGGTTCAAATTTAGTAGGAAAAGCCACCACAATTGTGGCCCTAAACTAGACCATTCAATTTGTATTTGGTGAAAATATAATAAATAAATTATTCGGTAATCATTTGATTAGAACAATTAATGACAAAAAATTATCTTCAAAATTAGATGTTATTTGACATTTCTTTTTTACTTTTGGATAATCTGGATGGATCTAGATGGCAGTCGAATTTATTAGCAGTTTGTATTTCTCAGTTGAATTAACATTTAAATTTAGAAATCTAATTTTGTTTCATCCAAACCACACACAAATTCTGAGGGGGTGATTGTTTTGGAAATTTGAAATTTTATTTTCCAATAAGATATGAATTTAAGGAGAGAACTCAAACGTTAATATGGAAAATTATTTAGTTCGAACATGATTTCAGTATTTCACTAAATGGAACTAGTGTGTCTTAATTGTTCCTTCGTCGCTGTGATGGCCTTCCAAAAAGAACATTAGGGACATCATCATCATCATGTTCAGCGTGGCCTTTGGCACGAGTCTCACTATTTGTCGCCGCATCATCACCTTCATATGGTCCAAGAATACTGTCAGGCAAGCTGTCCTCCCTATCCGATCGCGCCCCAACAGACTGTCACACCAATAAAAGTAGATTTTCGAGCTTATTCATTGTCTCTTTTTGGTGATTCTGCATATCCATCTATCCACTTAATATGTTGGCAACTTGAGCCTTTAAGTCCAATTGCATTGCCTTAACCTCGGCCAAGTCTTTCACCATTTCCGATAAGCCATGAAAGTATGTTCGAGATTCCTGGTTTTGTTATGTGAAATCATCCTCCATCATTTCATCATCCCCAGCAATGCGATCAAGCCAAGCATCTTCCATTATCTCGTGTTCCGTGAGTGTTCGACCCACACATTGATCTATTCCCCCGAGCTTACGTAGGTGAGAGGTGTCCATGTGTTGGTCTCCTGTTACCTTCGCCAACTGTGGTCTCTCCTCCGGTGTAGGCTTCAAAGTAGAACAACAGCGGTACTAAAGGTGGAACAAGCACAAAAAGACTACAATTACTGGAATTTCAATTAAAAAAATAATTAGTCTTAGAAAGTGGAAAGACCGCAACAGAACCCTTACCTTATCTTTGTTCAGCATGTTGGCCACATCTACGGTGGTGAAAATCTTCACGCTTTTCCATCGCACCATTCTTGGAATATCCTTGCTAATTAATGTTGCACATTCCAATCCTACCTCGCGTATTGGCTCATAAGCCCAGTACTGAATTGCTGGTGCAAATCCATATAATATGTACTGAGCATGAATTTGCTGGCCTTTACATTGCTTCGAATTCATTGTACTCTCCACAACCTTCTCCAAATACTTAGCTCTTTGTTTTCTCATGTCCTTACGATATGAACCTAAAGTCTTTTCAAACGATTTATGGCCCCAAGGGTAGTTCTAGAAAAAATCAAGATCTTCAACGACTAGCAACAAGTCCTTTTCGATTGCGGCGACAGGCTCATTTCCATATAGGAAGTTGTCGACTAGAAAACATAGTCCGAGTTTCCAGGTGTCTTCTACATCTTTGCAAGCCTTAAAGACCTCCTCCAACTTGCTTGAAAAAATTCTGTTAGCGCCTTCGAAGTACAGCTCCACTAATCTTCCACTTTTCAAAGTAAGCTTCTCATATTTCTTAGTGCCTGGTGCTTCGAAAGACAACCCAGTGATCATTGCAAACTCCATTGTCCCAAACCAGAGCCGCTCACAACCGATACAGAATTGTACCTCATGTAACTTATTTGAGGGTATCTTTCTCATAAGCAGCCCATGTATGAGTGTCCCGAAAAATTTGAATTGTGGTGCTGTGAAAAACTACTTAAATACTAACTTGTTAGCCCTCTCAAGAAGATTATGTTCATTAAACTTGTCTTTCAACTTTTGGAGCGCCGGCGTTCCTCGGTAGGTGATCTAGCCCAGAAACTGGTCCTCCACGGGAATTATGAGGTCTGAAATCTGGGAAATAAGCAACAACCATATCAATCAGAAAATGTATCTATCCAATAATGTGACGAGGAAAGTTCAAGGGTTGAACACTGCAAAACAGATATGGAAGAAACTTGAAGAAATTTATGTCAAGCCTTCATTAACTAACAAACTTAATCTGTTAGAGATGTTGTATGGTTTTAAGATGGTTCCATATTTATCTTTACATGAAAATTTAGATTCTTTTAACCCCAGGCAGTGATTCTACTTCGATCAGTACCAGCTACATGTGAAGATGTGAAATCAGTCTTCAAATATGGCAGGGATCACCTCACTCTTGAAGATGTGCTTGGAGCAATTAAATCAAAAGAATTGGAGCTAAATAAAGAGAAGGAAATTGATGAACTAAGAAGGCATTGGAAAGGTGGTTGTCAAGCAGTTTGATGCAACAGTGAGGATGCTAAATCGTGGGAGATCTCAAAACAGGTTAATTACCTTTCTGTCAAACATGTATCATGGGAAAACATCATAGATTGAAATTCATGGCTGCAACACATAACTGAAATAGACCATTGGAGTATATACATGCTGACTTGTGGGGATCAAGTTGTATTGGAACTCACTCAGGTAATTACTATTTCTTATCAATAGTGATGACTTTAGTAGATATGTTTGATTTTATTTATTGAAAACAAAAGATGAATGTGTAAACAAATTTAAATTGTGGAAAACTGAAGTTGAAAATCAATATAATAAAAAACTAAAAGTTTTAAGAACTGACAATGCCCTTGAATTCATCAATAAATTTTTTGATATGTTATGTTGTAAGAATGGTATTGTGTGGCATTAATTCTTTTATAGGGTCCCTATCTTATTAGAATGTTCCATTGGTTAATAAGTTGAACAAACAATCATTAGCGAAACTCCAACCAATATCTTTTACAGTGAACAAAATATTAATATGAAAATCTTAATAGTCAAAATCACTTAGGTATTAGCTTCAAATGGCTTACTCAAAGACCTCCCTAACTTGTTGTTTATCAGAAAATTAATTAAAAAGTGTTAAAAACTCATCAAAAAGCTATTGTTAACACTTTAAATTGAAAATGGGAAAGGATATAACTTGTTAGCTAGCTCCTAAATTGTTAACATTGTAAAAAGTCTTTCGGGTGTTATATCAAACACATTGTAAGCACACAACTAACATAGCTAAGTGAGGAACTATATCAAACACCTTGTATGCAAACTAATTATGACAATCCTCCTATGCAAACATACCCATAAATTCTGTAAATATATTAAGTCATAACATAAAAATAGAGAAAATAATAAATTCAACTAAAATCTTTATTCTTCGAATACAAACCTCGATTTTAGTTGTGGCTAGACCAAAAGTTGGCAAACTAGTTGGGGGTGACCGAAGACATTGAAGAGATGAGAGTTGCAATTGCAAGGTGTGCACTAGCTGTGAGAAAAAAAGCAGATCTGAGAAAATATATGGTTGTTTCGTAATTTTGGGATAAGATAAGTAGTGAATAGAGAAAATGTAAAAAAATGTGTTTCACCCTTTTAGTGAAAAATCGAAATTAGTGTTACGAATAAGTTTTTTAAAATAGACAACCAATCATATATTTACGTTTTTTAAAATATACAAGCCTACGTGTTTAATTTTTTCAAAATCATAAAATTAAATTTGGATAATTTTTTTTTCACCAAAATAATTGACAAATCATTTTTTGAAATGGAGGGGGCTGAAATATAATTATTGCAATATAAAAATAAAATTTGTATTTGTATTTATTCAGTATACAATTTATATTTCAGAATTTGTTATTTTAAATTGGTATATAATAAGTATTTTACATTAAACAGATTTAGTTTTATAAAAAAAATATGCAATAGTATATTATGAATTATTAATAATAAACGATAGGACTATGTAGTTTGAAAATAATTTTTTTCATTTGGTTAAATCTTTTATTGATTTTTCCCTTATATTGGCCAATAATTTAATTTGGTTTGTAGTTTTTTAATCTTTAAATTAAAATCAAATCAATGTCAATTTAATTTGGTTTGTAGTTTTTTATATCTTTAAAATAAAATAAAATCAATCTCAATTTACTGAGTGTTTGGGTAAACACTATAAAGTTTTTAATACTGAATTAAAAGCTTATTTTTTCTAAAATAAATTCCTAATTTTATTTATTATTTACTGATTTTATGTTAAATGTGATAGCATTTTATTTTAACAATACCATAAGCTTAACTTCCCTTCTATTTAAATTTTTAACTGTTTTTACTTATGATTTTTTAAACATTTTTAATTTATAGTTCTTGAAAAAAATTTCCACACGAGTTACATACTAAACTTTCAAAAAAAAAAATTAAATAATATGTAATGAATACTATGCACATATAACCTAATACTATAATTTATTACCACTGCCAGGTATTTAATATTACAATCTTTTCTTTACTGGTAAAATGAACGTAAGAGAAAATGTCGTCTAAGTATTTAATTCCACTTTTCAAAAAGTATGAAATTGTTGCAAATTGTGCTACTTAAAATTTCGCCCAATCTCCAATGATCTAGACTCCTGTCGAAATTTTTGGCAGATTGCATAATATTTGTTTCATATTTCGACCAATCTCGAAGGATCTAGTCTCCTATCGAAATATTTGGCAGATAGGATAATATCATACTTGAAATTTCTACCAATATCGATGTGACAAGACAGCAGCCGATTTTTTAAGCAGAGTGGTTTTCTATGTTAATATGTAGCCCTTAGTAGCCGATTTTAGTATATAACCAGCACACTGATTTTGCATTAAATTTAAAAAAATCTTAAATTTTACCAAACCACCTTTTCGGTCTTGTTTATGGGAAAATTACAATTTACTTATTGTAGGTTAAAAAAAATGAAACCATGTAATAATATCATTACAAGGTGAACAAATGAATAAAACTCAATGATTTAAAATTAATTTTCATTTAGGCAACCCCTATGGAATAATGTTTGAAATTATGCCTTTGTAGAGAGTCAATTAAAATTTTCATATACATTTTAATCCTACACTTTACCCCAATATATGCCCATAATTTACATGTGACTCATTGAAAACCAACAAAATTTCGACACATCAAAAATCTATCACCGGAAATTTATCATAGAGTTCCATATAAATTATAGATATTAAAACATTCATCATACTAAATTTGGAACATATCAAGTAATCATAATTCTAATTCTTTGTGGAGAAGTCATTAGTTACAACTAACACAAACATTATGAAGATAGAACTGAAGCCCAAGATTAAGAATGCTAGAAATATCTTATTAGTCTTTACTGTGTTGTTGTTTATGTTAAGTTTGTCAGTTTCCAATATTTCAATTTTCTCCAGCATAGCAGGTATAATTTCTTTTGACCTTGGGCACATCGGTGGATCTTTCCATCTAAGAAACCTGCAACATGGATATGGTGAAATGTTGAGCTATAAATCAGTTAAACAACTCATTATAATACGTACAAGCATAAATGTGATCATTCTTGTATGAGAAATTAAGGAAAGAAGTTGACCTTATTACATACATAGTTGGTGCATCCAAAGAATCTTCTTCGAGGATTTATTGGACTCCAGCAAACTTTTAAAGTTGTCGGTTTCCCGCATTTGCA
Organism: Humulus lupulus; assembly: GCF_963169125.1. Lineage (NCBI taxonomy): Eukaryota > Viridiplantae > Streptophyta > Magnoliopsida > Rosales > Cannabaceae > Humulus > Humulus lupulus. Next base: position 155,862,745 of record NC_084798.1, on the reverse strand, counting down.
CACTGGATTATGGAACTCATCAATGGTCGTGTTGGAGTCAACAACCACAGTGTTTGTGTAATTTTGATCAGCACTATTACCAGTTCCAATATGACTACTGTTTGCCTTGGCGGCTTGTTGAACTCTCTTCATTTTCATGTTCATTGTTTGAATCCTTTTCACTTGAGCTTTTTGTACATAACAAAATTTGGTGGAGAGTTTTTCTATAGAGGCACTTGTTTGTGGAGGGTTAAGCAAAACTAGTTAAAAGAGTCTAATCCACAACTATGCAGGCCATGCTTGTGACGTGGGACCTAGGCTGTCAAATGAGTTGATGAATCCATAGATTTAGGTCATGCTTGTGACGTGGGTGGTAAGTTTTTTTAAAGAATCACGTGTAAAAGAGAAGTGCTATTATCAGAGTTTTTTTTTTTTTTTTGCTAATTTTTTTCCCCAATGATATATACTGTTAGTTACGAAGTGAGTTATTTATTTTTTTTTTTTAAAAAGGACTTGGCCATAATTGATATAAATATGTGCATGCACATATGAATGAGATTCAAAAAACTAAATACAAACATAATTATTCAAGCAAAAAAATTTCGTGTTCATACTTCTACAATTATTTCAATTATAGCTAATTCATTTTTTAAAAAAAATATGACTGGGTATATATAAATAAAGTAAATGACACTATTTTTTAAAATTAAATATTATAATACTTACTTATATATTAGTTGAATAAAAAACAAAACCACTTGTCAAGTTGTAAGCATGTGTCTGTAAAATTATTTGAAAAAAATTTAGTAGCACTTCTATGTGTAAAAACTATTGTGGCCATGCGTGTGAGGTGACTCCACCTGTGAAATAGATTGATGTGACATTTGATAAGACAAGTCACATGTGAAGTTTAATGCACAACTTCAATAGTGCAAAGACATATTATAAACTTATGATATTTATTCATATATAATATACAAGTTATAATATAATTATACTTTAATTAAGATTACTTCCAAAAAACAAATAGTAGCTAATAGAATATTTAAAACCTAAACTGACAAAATTAAAAAGAAAAGCAATTTAAAAAGGTAATAGGAATATAGTGTTAGAAAAACATATTAAAATATGATAATTTCACCCTTTTTATGCAACACAACATATGAAAATATGATGTTATGGGTTGGATATATGTACAAAGTGATTGATTTAGTGAATAGGTATCATACAACATGGGGACCGTGCACTTTACATTCTTCTACACTGCACGCTTAAGTATTATTCATTTCATTCATCTTATAGTAATTTCACATGTTCATCGACTTTTAGTGAGTTGTCTTGTCACTTATATACAAACAAAATATAATAATTGGACTAAATATAAAAATTATAATTGTGTAGCATTTCCTTTTGCATGTGGGGACAAGTAAAAGCAGTTTTACTCTTGTTTTTTTTTTTATAAGAATTTAGCATAACGTGTATGTAAGTGTGAGATTGGTATATTGAATATGTATTATCCTTATTCTACGTTGTCGTTATGCTCCACATGTTGTCCATATTGAATATAAATTAAGAATGGGTTGGACGTATGTTATGGACATTGTATTAGATATTTGAATGACCAATAATTCCTACGCATTTAGCCGATATTGAACCCAAAATCCCTACACATTAATTTTTTATATTATTAATTTTTTCATATGTTTACCTTTTTTAAAAAAACATTACGACATACCACTTTAATAAACATCAAAAAACACAATTAGTGCATATATTATTCAAACTCATATTTAGTATACTAAAAAAAATGAAAGAACAAGAAGAGATAAGTATTATCTATGATTTCTTATACTAATTGTTTTTACACTTATTGACACTTTTATATCTTTAAAAAATTAATCTGATCTTAATAATTACTCTTGTAATTAATTAGTTATTAGTAATTATTTTTATAATTAGTTAGTATTTTTTTAATTATCAAACTTATTTTTTCTTTTAGATATCAAATTTATGCGTGATGTTATTTTTAAAAGTGTAATTTATCCATTTTTTAATTCTGAATAATTAATTTTTAATTTATTAATAATTAGTAATAGTAATATTTTGTTTTTGTTAAATTTAGTAGCTTTAAAATTGTAGATTTTTTAGTTTAATCAAACTAATTAGTAATAGATTTATTTTTTTAGTTCTTAATTTTTCACACGTGTCGCTTGGCCATTGGCCTATCAGGGTGGTTTCCTATCCTAAAATGTAGGTGGTCCCAAAATCCTAGCGGAAAAGGTGCCTACGACCACTCCTTCGAAATGTGGTCCCTCGAATCTCCGAGAATCTCGTGAGGTCATTATGGGGACTTCTAGGGCTCTTCGAAGAGTCACCGTAAACATTTCTTTTCTGACCCAAACTCAGAGCCCCCCTACGAACTACGCTTCAGAAATTCACGGAGGGTTCCATGGCCTTTCCTCAGAGGTTTGGAAGATTGTAAGTCATTTACCTGTCGACTAGGTAGTTCCCCCTCGAGAACTTCTCGGGAAGTATATCAGATGCTGACATGGATAGTAGGGCGAAAAATGCATGGAACAAGCACTATTAGTGGCACTAGCCATAGTCAAATGTTTCAAATATTATACCTATTCACCTAATTAATTAATGGTTACAAAATCATGATAGATTAGCTTGGAGGTTGCAATTTTTGGGTACAATTGATGTGTTTTCCTCATTATTAGGGCTCCTAAGTAACAAAGTGGGTGTTTACCCAAAAATGGCTTCTGATGACATGGCAAGAATTTCTCACACGTGGGTGGCACGGGGCAGCGTCAAAGTGAAAAGGTGTTGTTCGACTATCGACCAGTTCCTTGTTGCTTCATCAGATCTCGCGATTAGATGCGACCAGCCTGGTCGCATGCTTCGGTTTATTTCCTTTAAAGACATGTATTCTTGTAATAATTGCATTTATTATTTCCCCTTTATTGCCTTGATACGCTGATATTAAGGATAATTAAGGCCCAATGGTCCATGTAACCCCCTTGAGCCTATAAATATGAATGAGAGGGCTCAAGGAATGGACTTTTGAACCTTTTTTTTTTTAATACTGATAGAAAGAGCATAAGTGTGATTATCCACCATTTTGTTGTAATTCTCCTAAGGCTTCTGAAACTCAAGAACCCTAGTTCTTTGATCACGACATTTAGATTCAACATCAATAATAACACTAAGTGGACATAGGTTGTTAGCTCGGAGGTTGCAAATAATGACTATAAATGCTATAGTTCTCTTCATAACAAGGGATGTTGAGTGAGTAAATGAGATATTGGAGATGTTAGTACTATAAGTAATACTAGACACAGTCAAAATCTTTAAAATATCACACCCATTAACTTCATTAGTGAATGATTAGCAAATTAACTGTCAAATTGTGAGAAATTTGCTTGGAAGTTGCTAAATGTGAGTACAGCTGATGTGATTTCCAAATTAGTAGGGCTTTTGTAACATCCCAAATTTGCTAATCAGGCTTAGTGCCTTGATTAGTGTGTCAGGAGGGCATAAACAGATATTATGTGCATGTTTATGATTATAGACATGATTACATGAATTATATTATGATATGACTGTTTATGTATGTTTAATTGTATTAAATATGTTTGTGGGCCCGCTTCTTATTAGAATGGTATTTTCGTAATTTTGACCCGTTGAGTGTATATTTGTAAATATATGTTATTTGTGATTGAGACCATATTATTATGTGGATACATTTGGGTTACTTGGTACAAGACGATCCTTAGGGATTTGTTGTTATTTTATATTAAATCACAATATCATGGGATATTATGTAAATAATGCATTTGATTTAATTTATTTCTAATTTGAATTGTAACTTCCCCAAATAAGGGGAAGATATTTTGTAAACCAAGTCTATAAATAACTTGAAGATTTTCATTTGTGGACACACACAATATGGTACCGAGAACACTCTCCTAAATTGCTTTGTAACAGTTCTGACAGAATTTCACAAATCAATAATAATGAAGCAATGGCCATTTAAGGAGAGATTGTGTAACGCCCTGGTTACTCGAACACCGTTACTGTGAACTTTGAACCGTGCTTAACTTGCTACACATTATTATGTGGCCTCAACAATAGTTCACCAATATGCATACAAAAAAATATAGAAAAAAAATTATGCAAAAAGTATAATTATAAGTAATTAAACATTAGTGATAATACATGTAACGACATACTTCATTAGAGTCGTTACGAAGTGAGTTTGAAACGTGCTAATCACTTGCTAATCGAGGTTTTAGGTTAAAGGTGTAGCTAAGCAGTGTTGAAGGTCGTTTAGAGACATTAAATATACAAATGTCGTCATTCATTTAAAATAGTAAAAATTAAACATTTTGGATCCAAAAAAAATTGTTTACAAAATATTTACAACTCAAAATACATTTAGGGTCGACTAGGCGACAAATTCAAGTTAATACATAACATTTCCCAAAAATACCCCTAGCCGTGGCAGCCAAGTAGGTCGAACATGTACCCATCGCTCTACGCTCTCCATACTCATGCTTGGTTGACCTTTCCTTTTCCCATACCTGCACCATAGAGCACCCGTGAGCCGAAGCCCAGCAAGAAAACTCATCACAAAATAATTAACATATGCATATCTATCAGCAGCATATAACAATACACTGGAAGCCAACTAAGTCATTAAGTAGATCTTAAACACCCCCTAACAATCCAAGGTTGTGTAAATTAGTATTTTATGGTAAGATCAATAATTTTAGATGTTTCCATGTTAGTACATCATTTTATAATTTCAGGTTCATAATAAATTATGAAATGAGAAAAAAATTAGATAAGTGTGACATCTAGCAATGAGTAATTTCCAACGAAATACGATTTACATGTTTCATTCTTATTAATAATTAATATGAATATATATTTTTCAACTTTGGGACATATATATTTTTTTTCTTGTGTTTCCAGCAACGAAGGTACACATTATTTTCAATAAGGGCTTCGTAATTGATTTTTTTTCTTTGTAATAATTGGTTTTATATTATTAATTTTTATTGTATAATGTTTAAATATATTAAAATATTAATCAAAGAGTTAATAAAATTTAGAAATTAGTAAACCAAATACAATAAAACATTAGAAACTTAAACCCCATTTAAAAGTTAAAACCAAACAAACCAAAAATCAAAATGCATTAATTGAACAACCGTGGGACGAATATACTAATTCAGAGAATTAGTATAATTTCATTAATTTTTTCAAGTGTATATAATGTTTTACACTTTAATTTATCCAATTTTAATAATCTATAGTACTATTGTCATGTTAATTAATTAATAGTTTTAATTTTATTAAATTATTTAATTGCTCATAAAAATTGTGATGATTTTAGTTAAATTTAATAATAATTCACATAATATTAAATAGTATTAAATAAATAATATAATAATAAAAAATAGTTTTTTGGTTTAACTTTTGGTGGAATGGTTGGAGATGGAAAGTCAATATTACTTTTGTCTTTTAGCTATCACCCATCCCAATTTCATGATTTCCAATTCGGTAATATTTTACAACTTCAATACTCAACAATTCAACATAAATGTGTGATTATGACAACTGTGGATGAAGTTTTTTTATGACACCTATTTTCTCTCTGCATTTATGACAACTTTTTAAAATTATTAAAATATATCAAAAGAATTTTGATGGAATATTTTATTTTTTCAAATTAGGATACAAGAAGCAACAATAATTGCCTCAACACAACTCAAGTATAAAGCACAAACTTCTTAGAATAACCAATTACTAGAGAAAACTCTGAATTGATAGGATATGAACAGGCGCAACGGAAAGGAAATCGTGGGAGACGAGTATATACACCCGATGGTCAGTACTCGTTGTGATGCTTGCACAAGATTGTATGGAAATATGGTTCTTCAGTCCACTCTTCATGAGCAGATTGAGCATGTTTCTAGACAAATAATGGCAAAATATGCAGCGGCAAAAAAGGAAATGGCAGATTTGAAGAGTGCTATACCGAAACAAGAGTTAAAACAACAGAGACTTGGGCGCAGCGTGAACACTCTGAACAACGTTCTATGAAAGTGATGGCAAAGGGGAGATATATATCATACTATGATTATGTTCTTTACGACTATTTTTAGTTTTTATTTTCTGTGGTTTGTAGACTTTTGGTATTTTAAGTGTGAACTTTTTTATCATGTATGTAATCTGCTATGGTGAGAGCCTCTATCATTTTAAGTACATTGTTTTTCAATTTTAAGTAATCATTCCAGTGCCAAATATATATTTATTACTTTATATGCAAAACTAATCATCCCAAAATCTTGAAAAAATCAATTCATATTAATGTTGAAGTATCTCCTTCCTATATGCTCCGAACACAACCTTACACTGCGTTTAATTGCCATGTGTGCATGAGGTTTAATCTTATTATTATATCTGTCATGACTTGACAAGACCATGGGGAGTGGTAGGGAGCATGGTAAGGACTTTTCCTATAAATACAAATTTCCTACAATTACTTTTCAACCACAATCATCCATCTAAACATTCAACCATCCTTATTAATTCTTTTGGTAGTTATTTCCTAACATTCATCTATGGCCACCAACAACCAATGCAACCAGAACTGCCCCGATGTTCCCCATTGCCATGGGTATGCTGATGCTGGAAGATGTGTTTGTGGGGCCGCGGAAGAAGTAGAGTTGCTTTTGATCAACAGCAATTGAAGCATGAAGAAATTGAAGTTGTGGTCAATCAACTTAATGGCCAGTTCAATGAGATGCAATGTGTTTTTGATTGGTTAAAAGATCGTGTATATTCTCTAGAGAAGTTGGTGGATGATATGGGGTGAGATATTATCACCCTAAACCAACTAATCAGCCAACTTTAGTGGCTCATCTAGTAATATCTAATAATTTTTATTTTTCGTAGTTTGAGAAATGAACTACATATATCAGAATATGTATTTTAATTCCTTCTCTTTCTTTAGAATATTATTGTGATTTCTTATGCAATGTTTTCTCTCTAATGGAATCTTTGTTCTCTATTAAATGTTTGTTGTGTTGTATTTATATTTAAATATTACCCTAGATTAACAATCAATGTGTCTTGTTGAAAAAAAATTAAATAAGTCATGAAAAAACAATCACGAAGACAAGATGATTTAATGGCTTTTGCAAAATAAATATATTAATATTATGTTTTATTGTTTTCGAAATCAAGTTAGAAAATCTATTTAATGTTAAAATGATTTACTAAAATTTGTTATTTTTTTACAATATTATAAACGTGGACCAATTTTATGTGTGAATTTTTCACTCCTTTCTAACTTTTCCCAACAACATTGCCAAAAAATAAATTAATTTAATTCTTGTTTCAACTTCACCTCATAGGTAATTGTTTTTTAACATGTTATTATATGGGTGATTTTGACAATTCACAACTCACATGGGTAAGTAGAGAATGTGTAAGTACTTTTTATGGTGAGAATGCAACCATTGTACAAATTAAATAGTATATAATTAAATTGATCTTGATGAGATAGAAGAGGACAAATAAAATTATGTGCATGCGAGAATGAATGTTACTTATATGTATCATAGATGAGGACAAACACAAATATCAAGACAAACAAATGATATCATAATAATAGTACAAAATCTTGGGAATGATAGTCTTTGTTAATAGATAAGAAAGAAATTTTCATATAAATAGTGGAGCCGAATGACCATAGACTATTGCAATATTGCACGTGGGGGGAGTTGAAGAATTATCTTTCATTTTGCATGATCACTAGTTGGTGGATCGTTTTTAATTTAAAATTATGGGAATGTTGTGAATAGTATAATAGGAAAAAAATTAAACAAGGTGTGAGATTATTGAAAAAAAAATGCACTAATATTAATTTATCCATTTTTTGTAATATTGTGCTATTCTTTTTTTGACAGTATAACATAAGTTAATTATTTACCAAATATACTAATGTTGATGATTGGGGAGGAGTGAACTTTATAGAACATGACAAGGCAAATAGTTGATAATAGTACATTTGACTGAGAGAAAAAGACAAGGAAGACAATTCAATTAAACAGTAGAGACGGTTGACCATTTACTATTGAAATAGTGCACGTGAATGACAACTGTACTATTGTAATAGTGGACATGAATGATCGTTCAATTGGGGACATAATAAATTATTTACCTTTGGCAATCACGTGTGAAAAGTGGAGAGGAATAAGCATGGGCAACAATTAAATAAATATCCAATCTTTTTTATAGACTACGAGTATATATATATATATCAATGATAACACTTTTTAGTTAAAAAAAAAATGTTACAATATATGAAACAATGCCATTGGTACTCATTTAATAATTTGAGTTAGTTTTGATATTATTTGAATGACTATAAAGTAAAACATAACTTCATTCAAACTAAAATAAAATGAACAATAATAGTCAGGTAATATTTTAATTGTGTTATTCAATAATCTTTTAATTTTTATATTTGTTTATTATGTAATTGCCTTGATTATTTATATTATTTTTCTAATATAAAAATAAGTAATATTTTTAATTTTTTACTTTTGTGGAGAAAATACATTTGTAATAGTTGGATTATTTTGAAAAAAAAACTAGTTTGGATTATGTTTTATAAAAAAAAAAAGCAGGTCAATTAGGTTGGATTTTGTTTTATTAAAAAAATATTCGGATTATATTTAAAAAAAACTACATTTTTTATAAAAAAAAAATATATTCGGGTTGTTTTGGTAATAGTTAGCAAGAAGTGATATGAAAAGGTAAATATAACAAAATCTTAGTAATAAATGATAATAAAAGACAAGGAAGACTACTTTTGTAAATAGTGCACACGAATGACCATTTACTATTAAAATAGTGCACGTGAATGACCACTGTACTATTTGAATAGTGAACATGAATGACCGTTCAATTGTGGACATAATATAATATTTAACACAAATGACCATTTACTATTGAAATGGTTCATGTGAATGACCACTGTACTATTGGAATAGTGGACATGAATGACCGTTCAATTGTGGACATAATATGTTATTTACGTTTTGGCACTCACGTGAAAAGTGGACAGGAATAACCATGGGAAACAATTAAATAAATATCCAATTTTTTTTATAGATTGCCAGTATATATACATCAATGATAACAATTTCGGGTGTTATAACAAAATTTGTTACAATATATGAAACAATAGTACTCATTTAATATTTTCAATTAGTTATAATTTCATGTACATATGTCCATAAAGTAAAACATGACTTCATTCAAACAAAAATAAAATAAACAATAATATTCAAGTAATATTTTTATTGAGTTATTTAATAATCTTCCACTTTTTATATGTGCTTATTATCTAATTGGTTTGATTATTAAATTATTGATGTAATGAATCATAAGTAATAATTTAAAATTTATAGTTAGAATGGAGAAAAATGTATTTATAATTACTTTTAATGTGTTCAAGCTATAGAATACAATAGTAACAATACAATAAAAATGTATATTAAAAATTGCAAGGTTGAACACGATTCAGAAGGTTGGTAAAAACACAATGTGACGTCATGTCAACTTATGGTCAGAAACTATTCAATGTTTTGACATGTTGACACTCACAAACAAACAAAATACTCGTGCATTGTATTCTATTATTGTTGTGTGTTTGGGTATAAGTTTTATTCATATTTCTTAAAGCACACCTATTTAAAAGGCATTTCGTTTAATTTATGTTGAAAGAATATAGTCCAAAAAATATAAACTTATTGGAAACATTCATAGACCAAACACACTAAAAACACAGTGTAATACAATGTCTTCCAGAGAATTTGGTACCCCAAAAAGTGCTTCCTCCATGGTTTTCGGGACTCCTGGATCGTCAAGGAAAAAAGGTTCATCAATTTCGAGTCGAGGCAAGGTGGCTCATAAAGTTGTCAAGTGTAGGAGATGCCCCAATTTGGAAGATGAGTTGGAGGAGGAGATGCGACTAAGGCGAAAGGCTAATCGACAATGTGTTGAAGCTAGAGACCTTTTGTTTGAATTGAGTGAAATAATATTCAAACAATTGAAGACTTCCAGCTTGGCAAGAGAGCAGATGAGGAGTGCTGATGATGTTGTTGAGAAGATTGCAGACCTACTAAATAACCCATCATCCTTGGTGGAGAGTATTACTCCTGTAGACTGAATTCCTGCTTTGAAATCCTGCCACAAATCCGACAAGCCCTTTTGAGAGTATGGCAAATTTATTAGTAACCTCTTCTCCGTAACAATTCCCCTGCAATATTTTGTATTTGTTCTCCTACAATGTATTGTTATTAAGTTAGAACAATTTGCCAACTTACATGTAAACTTGTCTTACTATAAGTTGGACCAGTTGTTCTAACAAATTGGTTAAGTTTTACATTAATTAGCAGCTTGCTTCATTATGAACGTGACATGACTTGTATGGGTTTCGCAGTTAAAATTATAAGTTATTGAAAGTGAAGATAATTGGTGTATATTTTTAATTGTGCCTTTCATTGCTTGAGTTCTTAATTTGGGTTAATAAAAAAATTTCAACAAGGAAAATATTATTTATATTAAATTACTAGTAAAAATAGACACAATTAATATTATTTTTTGTCCATACTACCAACACACCATAAATGTACCAACTTAGGACAATTCTGGCTAAATAAGGGCTATATAGTAGTTTTTACGCAACGACCAGTAATGTAATAAACGAAGTTTCTATTCTAGTTAAATGTAGAACACCTACTTTTTGGTTTTTTAAATGAAGTTGGTAATTAATAGTTATATATGTACTAATCCGACTAGTCTAGATTGGAGGAAAGCTTGCACTTGAATGGAAGGAAAAATGTACAAAATTAAATATGGCAGTGACCATAACTAGTTGGGAGATGTGACCACACACGAACATGTTGCACATTTGTTAAATGTTACAAGACCTATAGTATTTTAGAAATGGTCAACTTAGAATATAAGTAAAATGTTTTGTACTAAATTAAAAATAGAATTGTGGGTTTTTTTATATGTTTTAAGACCATAAAAAAATTATTTATTAACTAATTTTTTTAGTGAAAATATTATATCTTAGAGGAAATTAATTTGTATTATAAACTATAATATTATTAACAGTATACCTGAAATTCAAATAGTAAGGATGTAGTTGAATGATAGAGTAGAGGACCCATGGCCTCAATAATTGTGACATTGGGTCCCTATAGAAATTGTGAAAAGATTGACTTGTCCCATCAAACTCATCCATGTGTAGAAGGGTTCGCATCACTATTTTATAAATACAATATTATAATATGGCAAATATGTGTTGTATTATCTTTTTATTTTTTTAAATAAAACAATATTTCATCATGTGTCATTTACGCGCACCACGAAATCTCACGCCCAAAAAAAATTATTTATTATTTATAACATCAACGTTCACATTTTCCCAAGAAGAAAACGTGTTTTACCTTGTGGATGGAATATTTGAGAGGTTTATAAATTTTTTTGGGAAATTTCAAAGACTATATAAAAAATAATACCATCCTCATATTGTCTCAATTTGTTTGAAATTGTTAGCCAAGAAAATTGAAAAATGAGGAGCCCAAATAACCCCTCTACTAATGATGAAATGTCTGTGTTCATAGGTGGAAGGGGTTCAGAGAGTTATTCTGGGTCCGACTATGGCGAGGATGATTTTGATGATCCAATACTCTCGAATGCTTGTGAAAAATGCGGCCCAGCAATTGAGGGGATCAACGAATCCAACAACATTCAGCACAAAATCATCAAATTAGCAAAAACAAGTGGTAGAAAAATATAATGTTGCAGCAAACGAGATGACCACCTTATAACACTTTTTAGTTATAACAAAAAATGTTACAATATATGAAACAATGTCATTGGTACTCATTTAATAATTTGAGTTAGTTTTGATATTATTTGAATGACTATAAAGTAAAACATAACTTCATTCAAACTAAAATAAAATGAACAATAATAGTCAGGTAATATTTTAATTGTGTTATTCAATAATCTTTTAATTTTTATATTTGTTTATTATGTAATTGCCTTGATTATTTATATTATTTTTCTAATATAAAAATAAGTAATATTTTTAATTTTTTACTTTTGTGGAGAAAATACATTTGTAATAGTTGGATTATTTTGAAAAAAAAAACTAGTTTGGATTATGTTTTATATAAAAAAAAAAAAAGCAGGTCAATTAGGTTGGATTTTGTTTTATTAAAAAAATATTCGGATTATATTTAAAAAAAACTACATTTTTTATAAAAAAAAATATATTCGGATTGTTTTGGTAATAGTTAGCAAAATGTGATATGAAAAGGTAAATATAACAAAATCTTAGTAATAAATGATAATAAAAGACAAGGAAGACTACTTTTGTAAATAGTGCACACGAATGACCATTTACTATTAAAATAGTGCACGTGAATGACCACTGTACTATTTTTTTTTTTTGGTAAATCAGCTATCTTTGTATTATGCACAACAAATACAATCACCAATCAATTACAACCGCCACCATTAACAACAAACAACTTAATTACATTGAAGAGAACTAACCCATCTTAAAACTTCCTTTCCGATATTTTTGGCCGTACACTAAGAAACTCTATAACCAATTTGGTATTTAATATTCTGAATAATATTCCTAACCATAGGCACCTGAAGCTTCCAAAGAGCTGCATTCCTAGCTCTCCATATGAAGTAAATGCAAGCACAAATAGAGCTTCTGTAAACACTCCTTCTGCAAGCAGAGTGTCTACATCTACGAATCCAATTCATCAACCCAAAGATATCAAAATTATTTGAACCTATCCCTAACCACGACAGTATAGGCCTCAAACAATTTTTACTGAATTGACATTCAAAAAACAGATGATGATGACTCTCAGGATAACAGCCACAAATGAGACACAGCATGTCTTGAGAGATTCCAAACCTATACAATCTATCTCTAGTCGGCATCCTCTGTTTGAGCACCAACCAAGCAATAAACTTATGCTTAGGGTATCCATTCCTGTCCCAGATCGCTGCATACTTCCATCTTGCCTCTGTATTAGACTGCATCAGCTTATACATTTGAGCAATGCTGAACCTAGTCCAAGTGGAACCTCCCTGCAAAAATATAACCTTGAGCTCATTCTTAATCCGCACCAGCTGCTTCCAGTACCAACTGCTAGAAGTGGGAGCTACATAGTCCCACCAATCATCCTGCTTAAGATAAACAGCATGAATCCACTTCACCCACAGATTGTCCTCCTTTTTGGCAATGGCCCAAATATGCTTTCCTATGGCACACTTATTCCAAATTCCAATATTCTTAAACCCCAGTCCTCCTTTCTGTTTAGGCTTGCAAATATCTAACCAGGAGACACGCCCTTGACCCTCTGCATTATCACCTTTCCTCCATAAGTAAGCTCGGCAAATTTGGTTTATATTACTAACCACTGAGCTAGGCAAGACAATCAATTGAGACCAGTAAATATTGATTGTCAATAACACCGAATTAACTAGGATGCATCTCCCAGCATAAGACAGATTTCTGGAATTCCAAATACGAATTCGTCTCACCAATTTGTCCACCAAAATCTCACAATCAGCCTTGGAGAGTCTTTTGTTGCTAATGGTCATCCCTAGATATTTGAATGGCATTTTACTTCTCTGGAAACCAGAAACTTCAGAAAGTCTCTGCCAACAGTCCTCTGTAAGCCCCACTCCATAAATGGCCGATTTTGCTGTGTTAGCCTTTAGACCAGAAGAATCCGAAAAAAGCTGGAGACCTCTCAGAATCAAATAAGCAGCTTTGAAATCTCCCTTGCTAAACAACAATAAGTCATCAGCAAAACATAAATGAGTCAATTTTAAGCTGCCACATCTAGGATGGTACTGAAAATCAGGGTGCTCAGCAACTTTAGCTAAAATTCTAGACAAATACTCCATCCCAATCACAAACAACAACGGGGATAACGGGTCCCCTTGCCTAACTCCTCTTCTAGCAATGATGAGTCTCGATGGAACCCCATTAAGCATAAGAGAGAACCTGGCTGTAGTCACACAATTCATTACCAACTTGACAAACTGATCTGGGAAATTTAAAGCAAACAGCATTTCTTGTAAAAACTGCCAATCTAGAGTGTCATAAGCTTTCTGCAGGTCTATTTTGAAAAGGCATGCTTCCCTAGAGTTCCTCCTTCCATACCCCCTTACAAGATCTTGACAAAGCATGATGTTATGAGCTATATTTCTCCCTTTAATAAAACCACTCTGGTTCTCAGAAATAATGGTAGGAAGCACCTCTCTAAGTCTAGAACAGATCAATTTGGTAGCTATCTTGTAGACCACATTGCAGCAAGCAATTGGTCTATACTCACTAACATTCATTGGGCAACTTGATTTGGGAATAAGGGAAATATTAGTGGTATTAATTTCTTTTAGAATTTTCCCAGTATGCAGGAAAGAAAGCACAGCATGGGAAAGCTCATCACCTGTGATGTTCCAAGTTTGTTTAAAAAAACCACTATTGTACCCATCAGGACCAGGGGCCTTCTCATCAGGAATCGAGAAAAGAGCAGCCTTAACATCCTCTACTGTATAATCTTTTAACAAGAAAACAGCCTACTGGTTCGAAATCAAGGGGCCTGTTTGAACTATTGAAACTAACACTCTCTTTCTGTGACTCATTGCTGTACCAAGTAAATCTTCATAATAGGCATAAAAAGCATTGTGAACCTCTTCATGAGTATCATGCCACCTCCCCTTCATATCCCAAATCGAATAAATGGCATTCTGCATATGCCTATTCCGAATACTGTTATGGAAAACCTTAGTATTCTCATCACCAAGTTTCAGCCAATCTTCCTTTACCTTTTGCTTAAGAAACTGAACCAAATTGTTATGAGCCCACTGATACTCTTTCCTTCTAGCAATCTCCTCATCTATCAGCTGAATATTACCCGGATCACATTGCAGCTTATCTTGAACATCAATCATCAACTTATGTGTCATTGTATCTTGCATAAACACATCTCCTTTCCCTTCTCTATTAAGCTTTTTCAAATCAAATCTCAGCCTTTTCATCTTGGTAACCAGCATATACATTGGAGTCCCCTGCACATCCTTTCTCCAAGACTCATCAACTGTCCTAAGAAAACCCTCTAAATTGCTCCAAAAGTTGAAATATCTGAATGGTTTTTTATTCTCAGGCAGAGAACTAAAATTGACCATAAAAGGACTATGGTCCATAGTACCCTCAAGAAAAAAGAGAACCTCAGCATTCTGAAACTTCCCTATCCACTTCTCATTGACCAAAACTCGGTCAAGTTAGGCATAAACCCTATCTTTGCCCCCTTGTTTATTGTTCCAAGTATAAAACGTGCCAGAAAATTTCATATCTGATAATTTGCAATGCTCAACACAATGCTGAAAAGGCAACAGTTCAGAACCATTACCATGATAAGGGAATCGGTCTTCTGGTGATAACACTGCATTGAAGTCACCCATCACTATCCAAGGATCAGAAACACTATTAGACATGTTTTCCAAATCCTCCCAAAGTCTCTCCCTACCTACTTTATCATTCACAGCACAAACCACTGTAATAACAACTTGCATTCCAGTTTTAGCCTTAACTGCAAAATGCATCCACTGACTCGAACTCCCTCTAATATCCACATCAAAGCTCAAAGGATTCCAAGCAACCACTATTCTCCCATTAGGATGCTGCATTAAATTAGTAGTAAAGCACCAGCCCCTAAACATATTAAGGTATAAAGTTCCCATGTTAGGAGCCTTTACCCTTGTTTCTAGAAGGCTAACAAAACCAATTCTTTTGTTAGAGATCATTTTCATGACCTCCCTTTGTTTATTGGTATTGTTAAGCCCCCTAACATTCCAACCAAATAGCCTATCCATTGATGAATGGAGGTTCTCCCCCTCCACTCATATTGGCCCTCATTCCTTGTAGTGTTTCTCCCACTGTAACTTCAGCATCTGTGTACTGACCTAGAACCTGAAAAGAGTTCTTCTCTAGTACCTCCTTAGCCTTATTCCCATTCCCTGTTTTCCCAATAATAGATACAGACCCCACTCCATTCTTCTTGACTAGTTCCTGCTGCATATTCGTATCTGGTGTGGTCGCAGAAGGCTGAGTAGAAGGACCAGTTTTCTTCTCTTGCCAAACTTTTGATGACTCTCCTGTATTCGGCCTCTTCTTACAAACTTCTTTCCTATGCCTTATGCCTTTGCAATGCAAACATAGATCTGGTTTCCAGTCATACTGCACTCCAACATATACAAATTCCCCATTTTCATCTTCAAACTGGATTTGGTCTGGTAAATCTTTTGTGAGGTTCACTTCAACTAAGACTCTGGCATATTGTAGCTTTTCTCTAGCCTGAGTTGCTCTGTCTTGTTTAACCATTTTCCCAAATGAGCTAACAATCTTAGCCATGGACCTCTCACCCCAGTACTTCAACTCTAGATTACTTAATTGCGCCCAAATCGGAATCGACATAACTGTTTCTTTAGTAAACTTTGAGTGAGGGTCCCAGCTTTTCATGATGAGCGGTTTCCGATCAAAAAACTGATATCCCCCATTCACTATTCCATCCCTCTGCTCCATCGATGTAAATCTGACAATGAACACCCCTGGAGCTAATAGAGCTAGTTTGTCAAGTCCCTTATCTCTCCAGATTCTGCGAAAAAAACCTTCCATTACTGAAAACGGAGGGTTTGCTCCCAGAACATAGCAAACCAATGCGGATTGCCAGTATTGAATCTCATCTTCAATGTCTTCCGCTTCTATTTTAACACAGTTAGTCTCAATATGAGGAGCGAAATAAGCTTTGGATGTACCTGACTGCTCGTTCTTCCCCAAGTCGCCTTTTAGGACCCCCAGCCAATTAGTAAGAGTTTGTTTCACCAAGGATCGCCGAACCTCTCCATCCGGATTCATATCTGTATCACTCATCAATTGTGAAATCGGATTAGTCCCATCAACTTGCTCCATCACCACTTCATCCATAGATTGAGTAGACGATTTCTGCAATCCAACTTCATCTTCCAGTCGATTTCGCTCAGAAATCTCTTCTCCCTCAAACACCATTGCCTCCACTCCTAGGATGCTTGCCATAGATTTGACTTTGAGGACTGGATCCGTAGAAGATGGCCCCTTCTTCTTCTTCCCAGGCGATTTCTTCTTCAATCTCGGTCTTCCTGCCATGGCTCCAGCTCAAGCTGAAAAAAGAGTGGGAAATAATATAATATTTAACACAAATGACCATTGTACTATTTGAATAGTGAACATGAATGACCGTTCAATTGTGGAAATAATATAATATTTAACACAAATGACCATTTACTATTGAAATGGTTCATGTGAATGACCACTGTACTATTGGAATAGTGGACATGAATGACCGTTCAATTGTGGACATAATATGTTATTTACGTTTTGGCACTCACGTGAAAAGTGGACAGGAATAACCATGGGCAACAATTAAATAAATATCCAATTTTTTTTATAGATTACCAGTATATATACATCAATGATAACAATTTTGGGTATTATAACAAAATTTGTTACAATATATGAAACAATAGTACTGATTTAATATTTTCAATTAGTTTTAATTTCATGTACATATGTCCATAAAGTAAAACATGACTTCATTCAAACAAAAATAAAATAAACCATAATATTCAGGTAATATTTTTATTGAGTTATTTAATAATCTTCCACTTTTTATATGTGCTTATTATCTAATTGGTTTGATTATTAAATTATTTATGTAATGAATCATAACTAATAATTTAAAATTTATAGTTAGAATGAAGCAAAATTTATTTATAATTACTTTTACTGTGTTCAAGCTATAGAATACAATAATAACAATATAATAAAAATGTGTATTAAAAATTGCACGGTTGAACACGATTCAGAAGGTTGGTAAAAACACAATGTGACGTCATGTCAACTTATGGTCAGAAACTATTCAATGTTTTGACATGTTGACACTCACAAACAAGCAAAATACTTGTGCATTGTATTCTATTATTGTTGTGTGTTTGGGTATAAGTTTTATTCATATTTCTTAAAGCACACCTGTTTAAAAGGCATTTCGTTTAATTTATGTTGAAAGAATATAGTCCAAAAATATAAACTTTTTGGAAACATTCATAGACCAAACACACTAAAAAACAAAGTGTAACACAATGTCTTCCGGAGAATTTGGTACCCCAAAAAGTGCTTCCCCCATGGTTTTCGGGACTCCTAGATCGTCAAAGAAAAAGGGTTCATCAATTTCGAGTCGAGGCAAGGTGGCTCATAAAGTTGTCAAGTGTAGGAGATGCCCCATTTTGGAAGATGAGTTGGAGGAGGAGATGCAACTAAGGCGAAAGGCTAACCGAAAATGTATTGAAGCTAGGGATGTAACGCCCTGGATAGCCAAGACCGCTACACTGTGTACTTATAAAGGTGCAGGGATGTAACGCCCTGGATAGCCCAGACCTAGTGCCGGCTAGTCGCGTAGATTTTCTTGGACACACAGTTATCCAAGTCAATCTGCAATCAACGACTCGACAATCAGACCATGATGACAGGGTAAAAACTTCTCCAAAATCCATCAAAGGAATATAACCAATCACAAACATTAAAAATATAGGCACTCATCCACATGCACCGACTGCTGATAAGCATGCCCCATCATTACAACACCACAGCTAAGATAAAAGCATTCATCAATACACAATATTCGGTTAATCATTCAAATATTCATTTACATGCACTGTGATGCTGATAATCATGCCTTAATATTTTCATACAGCAGTCAAGAGCCAGGCTCTCTTAGTATCTCATGCTTCCTATTAATCCAACAGATAGCAACAATCATAATTCATTCCAGGCATATAAACATATAAGCACATATACACATTACCAAACCCTGAATCGAGCTTGTCTCAAGCATCGAATGTACATGTCCAGCCAGTCTTCAGGAACTCTTAAACATAGGACGCTCTAGTACCAAGTTATAACGCCCTGGATAGCCAAAACCTCTACACTGTGTACTTATAAAGGTGCAGGACTTACTAATCAAGTCTCTTATTTAAAAAAAACGTGTCTCTAACCATGACTATGCTATAGTTAAAAAAAAATTATACTATATATAATTAAACAGTTTTACACATGGGATCCCAAAAGAAACAGTGTTTAAAAGTTGGTTTACAGATTCTCCAAAATACAGACAACCATCAGCCATTCTAAGGCAAAACAGACATTTCTGGTTCTCTTGTTCCTGCCTTTCCCCCAACCGTGGCGGCTGAGCAGCTGGTCATGTACATTCAGCTCACAGATTTCTCCAAGTCAGGGCTGGTCAAGTTTGCCCTTGCCTTTAAATGCACCACGTAGCACCCGTGAGCCAAGGCCCGGCAAGAAAACATAATATGCAACACAAACAACAATAACAGATAATCAATCCTTTAAGCATGATCAAACACTTAATATTCCACATTAACCACTCAGCACCTACTCAGAACCAATGACGCAACTAATCAAAAATAACAATCAAGACACATAATAGTCAGGGCCCACAACTTAGGCCGCACCCTCTGTTTACCCCACTGACCCCGGCCCGCTTAAATCGAGCTCAGTGCATAATAAGCTGTCCTCGACTACCAGTGGCCAAGGCGCGCCCTGTGCGCTAGTGTAACCCTTGGCACTCTTAGGCTGTTGGTTTACTGTTTACATGGCATAATACAATCCTTTCTAGCATACATATTAGGGAGCCCTTAGTCCCGCTACAAATATACAACCGGGTGTAGTTTCTTACCTTTACTTTCTACGTTCACTGATTACGAGCGACGTTCCTCGAGCACAATCCATTTCCTGAGCCCTACCTTTAACACCTAGTCACAACCAAGGTAATGGATTCCATTAATATTCAAATAAAGGTTTCCGGGAACAATACTAGCTTCCGGGACATCGAATTCCACCAAGCACGGCGGTGAAATCGATCCTGAGCACCCTAGACTAGATTCCTGCACTTAAAATCCCTAAATGATCTAGAATGTACCTAAGGGTTGCAGCCCTTGAAACCTAGCTGTGGCCCGCCTCTAAAACAGAGCCCAAGGTCTCCCAGCAAGCAGAAACGCGCCGCGAACCTACCCAATGGCGCCGCGGCGCTCTCCCTTGGCCGAGCCTCCCTGGCTCTCTTGCTTCGTAGGGCCGCAGTGCTCTAGAACAGAGCCGCGACCCTCTCCTTCGTGTCCAGAAAATCCACCATTTCTAGCATCCTAACCCCATTCAAAACCATCCCAAAGTACCCTAATTCAAAACCCATTAATCACAAAACTTTTAACATGATTCTAGCAGCATAATCCAACAGAAATCCAGCTTAAAAACCTACTAAAATTCCATTTTGATTTCTGAAACCCAGCAACTCAACACACCAAAACCAGTCATGCAAAACCCAAATTTTAACCTCTGAATTACGAATTGAAGCTTACCTCTTTTGCTGAACCACTTCCTTGACAACCTCTGAGCTAAAACTCAAGCACTTAGCTTCAATTTAGCCCTTAAACATCAAAACCATAAACACCTTAATATTCAGCCAAAAAACTCAGAGTTCTAACACCCAAAAACACAACTCAACTCTTACCTTAATCTTGGTTGAGTGACCCTTAGTCTGAACTAAGCTAAACCTTCACGAATTCAGCTCAAACACAGAGTTTTCCAGCTGATTTCCCTCAGATTTTCTATAGTTTCTTAAAAGTGAAAAGAGAATGAAGAGAAGAGAAGAGAAGAGCTGAGAAGGTCAGTTTGTGTTTTATTCTTCTTCTTTCATTAACTTAATCTAATCCTAGCCAGTTAAGTCAATCCCGAGGCTCGGGGTATCGGAAACGTCCCCGAGGCAAAACGGTAAATTTCCCCAATATTCCCGCCTAAGCTTTCTATCCTCAAATATATCTCCTTATATTTATTTCTATAACCCGATATTCTAAATAACTACCTAATACCTAAAATACCCCTGACTTATCCATAGTCAAATATTAAGTCCCGTTGTGACTTCCCGCTAGCTGGCTCCCTAGGATCGCCTCCAGTCGCACACTGCGAATCTACCCACATAATAATGTGGTTCTCACAGATATAACATTCACCAACATTTACATTCATATAATCATACAAGCATGCTTATCATATAATCATGCATTAAATCAATAAATTCACAAATAAACCAATTATGCCTTCCCAGCGCACTAATCAAGGCCTTTAAGCCAAATTAGTGATTTTGGGTCGTTACAACTATCCCCTCCTACTGAGAATTTCGTCCTCGAAATTTACCTGAATAGCTCAGTATACTGATCCCGCATCGCTGTCTCTAACTCCTAGATCGCTTCTTCGACCTTGCTATTTCTCCACAACACTTTAACTAACGGAATTGTCTTATTTCGTAAGACTTTGTCCTTCCAATCCAAAATTTGAATTGGTCGCTCTTCATAGGACAAGTCGGTCTGCAACTCTAAGTCCTCATACTTCAGCACATGCGTCGTATCTGAAACATACTTCCGCAACATGGAGACATGGAACACAACATGAACTCCTGACAGCAACGGTGGCAAGGCCAACCTGTAAGCCACCTGTCCAATCATCTCTAGGATCTCGAAAGGTCCAATAAACTGAGGGCTCAGCTTGCCCTTTACTCCAAATCTGCTCATCCCTCTCAGTGGTGAAACTCGCAAAAACACGTGATCCCCAACCTGGAACTCCACATTCCTACGCTTAGGAACGGCGTAGCTTTTCTGTCTACTCTGTAAAGCAAGCATTCTGGCTTGAATCTTCTCAATAGCCTCATTAGTCTTTTGAACCATATCTGGCCCTAAGTACCTCCTCTCACCCATCTCATCCCAATGAATGGGTGATCTACACTTTCTCCCATATAACATTTCATACGGAGCCACTCCAATCGTGGATTGATAACTATTGTTATACGAGAACTCAATCAACGGTAGATACTTACTCCAAGATCCCTCGAAATCAATCACACATACCCTAAGCATGTCCTCTAGTTCCTGAATCGTCCTCTCAGACTGTCCATCGGTCTGAGGGTGAAAAGTTGTGCTAAACTTCAATTGGGTTCCCATAGCTCTCTGTAGAGCTACCCAAAACTTAGAGGTAAAGATAGGATCTCGATCAGATACAATAGACTTTGGAACCCCATGGAGACGAACTATCTCCCTCACATACAACTCTGCATAACGTTCCAATGTATAGGTCGTCTTCACTGGCAGAAAATGAGCTAATTTGGTGTATCTGTCTACTATCACCCACATCGAGTCACAAAGTCCTATTGTCCTGGGTATTCCTCCCACAAAATCCATCGTGATGTCCTCCCACTTCCATTCTGGGATACCCAAAGGCTGAAGCAATTTCGCTGGTCGCTGATGCTCAGTCTTTACCTGCTAACATGTCAAACATCTAGACACATACTCTACCACATCCTTCTTCATCCCGGGCCACCAGTATAATGTCCGTAGATCCTGAAACATCTTTGTGGTACCCGAATGAAGCGAGTATGGCGTAGTGTGAGACTCATCCAGTATCTCTCGTCTGATCCCCTCATCTGTTGGAACACAAATCCGCCCCTGATATCGAAGCATACCAGTCTCAGAGACGGAATAATCCTTAATTGTCCCCTCTTAAACATGCTGCCTAACTTCCTGCAACTGCGCATCCACCAATTGTCCCTCCTTAATCCTCTCTAGTAGGGTCGACTGTAAGGTAATATTAGCTAACTGGCCCACCACCAATTCTATCCTTGCTCTGGTCATTTCATCTGCTAACTCCCTCGAGATCTGGGTGGAACTATACAATTATCATGGGCCCCTCCTGCTCAATGCATCCGCCACCACGTTGGCTTTCACCGGGTGGTAAAGGATATCGCAGTCATAATCCTTAACCAACTCTAACCAATGCCTCTGTCTCATGTTTAGATCCTTTGGAGTGAAGAAGTATTTCAAACTCTTATGGTCCGTGTATATCTCACACTTCTCTCCATACAAGTAATGCCGCCAAACCTTCAGTACGAATACCACTGCTCCCAGCTCCAAATCATGAGTGGGATACCGCTGCTCATACTCCTTCAGCTGCTGCGATGCATAGGCTATAACTTTATCATTCTGCATCAGCACGCAACCTAAACCCATCCTCGATGCATCACAGTAAGCCACAAACTTTCCTTCCTCCGAAGGAAGACTCAGCACAGGTGCAGAAATAAGTCGTCGCTTCAACTCTTGGAAACTGTTCTCACACCTCTCTGACCAAGCAAACCTCTGATTCTTTCTTGTTAACTCTGTCATTGGTGATGCGATCTTTGAGAATCCCTCCACAAACAGCCTGTAATAACCTGCCAACCCAGGGAAACTCCGCACCTCCGAGGCGTTCCTTGGCCTCGGCCAATCTCTCACTGCTTCCACCTTGGACGGATCCACCTTAATCCCTTCTGCACCAACTATATGCCCAAGGAAAGTCACCTCTGGCAACCAAAACTCACACTTCTTAAACTTGGCGTACAACTGATGCTCCCTTAACCTCTGTAAAACCTGTCGAAGATGTTGCTCATGCTCTGCCTCTGAATTGGAGTATACTAGAATGTCGTCAATGAAGACAATGACGAATTGATCTAAGAAGTCCTTAAAAACCATGTTCATCAAATCCATAAAAGTTGTCGGGGCATTGGTCAAACCAAAATACATGACCAAGAACTCATAGTGCCCATATCGTGTCCGGAAGGCCGTCTTCGGTATATCCTCATCTTTGATCCTCAGCTAATGATAATTAGATCGTAGATCAATCTTTGAGAACACCGTCTTTCCCTATATTTGATCGAACAGGTTATCAATCCTTGGTAGAGGGTACTTATTCTTGATAGTCAACTTGTTCAATTCTCTGTAGTCTATACACATCCTCAATGTCCCGTCCTTATTCTTAACAAATAACACTATAGCGCCACATGGTGAGTAACTAGGTCTGATGAATCCCAAATCCAGAAGCTCTTGCAACTGTATCTTTAGTTCCTTCAACTCAGCTGGTGCCATTCTATATGGTGTCCTTGATACTGGCTCTATCCCCGGTGCTAACACAATCTCAAACTGGATCTCCCTGTGTGGCGGCAACCCTGGTAGTTCCTCAAGAAATACATCCAAAAACTCACACACCAATCTAGTCTCTCCCGGCTCTGCTGGCATAACCCTAGTGGTATCCACTACACTGGCTAGAAAACCTATGCATCCCCCCTGCAACAAGTCTCTGGCTCTCAATGCAGAAATCATGGGTACGCGGGGTCCACTTACCGCACCCACAAAGCCAAAAGGATCCTCACCCTCAGGCTCAAAAGTCACCATCTTCTTCCTGGAGTCAATAGTAGCCCCATATCTGACCAACCAGTCCATCCCCAGAATCATGTCAAAATCCTCCATGTCTAACTCGATCAAATCCACCGAAAGTTCCCTACTATCAACCATTACTAGCAGTGCCCTAATCCATCTCCTAGAAATTACCAGTTCCCTGTAGGCAATAAAGTCCCAAACCCCACAATCTGATATTCACTAGGTCTACACAATCTATCAATCACTTTACTAGAAACATAGGAATGTGTAGCACCAGAATCAATCAATATAGTAAAAGGAGAGCCAGCGCTAGAAAGATGACCTGTCACTACCGAGGGACTAGCCTCGGCCTTTGCCTGCGTCAAAGTGAATACTCGAGCTGGAGTCAAGCTATCCACTTTCCCTGCTTCACCTTTCTTCACTGTTGGGCAGTCTTTCCTGAGATGCCCCACTGTTCCGCACACAAAACAAGCTTTGGCCCGACATTCTCCCAGATGGCGTCTTCTACACCTTGAACACTCTGGATAGGTCCGCCACGCCTCGCCGCCACCCTGACGGCCACCCTGACCCCTCCTATCAGGACTAGCAGCAGTCGAAGTGTCAGGAGTCTTTCTCTTGAAGTCACTGGGGCCTCCGCCCCTACCTGTCCCAGAATAAAGAGGCACCACTCTGCGGCTTTGACGCCTCACTGCACTTTCCCTCCAAATATTGTTCTCCGCTTCCTTAGCGGTAAGAGCCTTCTCAACAGCCTAGGCATAAGTTGTTCCTCCAGGTACCGTTGTAATCCTAACATCCCGGGCTATCATATCATTAAGCCCCCTGATAAATCTATCCTGCCTAGCAGCATACGTAGGCACAAGATCTGGTGCAAACTTTACAAGCTTGTCAAATTTTAGGGCATACTCAGTAACAGTCATATTTCCCTGCAACAAACCCAAAAACTCATTAAATTTTGCTGCCCTCACAGCAACATTGTAGTATTTCTGGCTAAACAAGTCTCTGAAGCCTTCCCAACTCAAAGTATTGACATCCCTGGTCTGTGAAGCCACCTCCCACCAGATGCGGGCATCCTCTCTTAGCATATACGTGGCACAGGCCACTCTGTCATGTCCCTCTATCCTCATAAAATCCAGAATAGTAGTAATCATAGTCAGCCATTGCTCGGCCTTCAATGGATCAGACCCCTGCTCAAAGATTGGAGGTTGCTGCTTCCTGAACTGCTCATATAACGACTCCCACATGTTCCCAACCTCCCCAGACTGTACAACTGGTACCACTGCAGGTGGTATAATAGGGGCAGCGCTCCCTGATGGAGCCTGCTGTCGCAGTAGACGAATTTGTTCATCTTGGCTCTGCAATCGAGCTTGCATGTCTACCATGAGTTGCTGCCAATTCTTAGGGACTGGCGGAGGAATCGGGCCCTGGTCATCACCCCCGGTCCCAGACTTAGTGCCGGCTAGTCGCGTAGATTTTCTTGGACGCACAGCTATCCAAGTCTATCTGCAATCAACGACTCGACAATCAGACCATGATGACAGGATAAAAACTTCTCCAAAATCCATCAAAGGAATATAACCAATCACAAACATTAAAAATATAGGCACTCATCCACATGCACCGACTGCTGATAAGCATGCCCCATCATGACAACACCACAGCTAAGATAAAAGCATTCACCAATACACAATATTCGGTTAATCATTCAAATATTCATTTACATGCACTGTGATGCTGATAATCATGCCTTAATATTTTCATACAGCAGTCAAGAGCCAGGCTCTCTTAGTATCTCATGCTTCCTATTAATCCAACAGATAGCAACAATCATAATTCATTCCAGGCATATAAACATATAAGCACATATACACATTACCAAACCCTGAATCGAGCTTGTCTCTAGCAGGGAATGTACATGTCCAGCCAGTCTTCAGGAACCCTTAAACCTAGGACGCTCTAGTACCAAGTTATAACGCCCTGGATAGCCAAGACCTCTACACTGTGTACTTATAAAGGTGCATGACTTGCTAATCAAGTCTCTTATTTAAAAAAAAAACGTGTCTCTAACCATGACTATGCTAAAGTTAAAAAAAAAAATTATACTATATATAATTAAACAGTTTTACACATGGGATCCCAAAAGAAACAGTGTTTAAAAGTTGGTTTACAGATTCTCCAAAATACAGACAACCATCAGCCATTCTAAGGCAAAACAGACATTTCTGGTTCTCATGTTCCTGCCTTTCCCCCAACCGTGGCGGCTGAGCAGCTGGTCATGTACATTAAGCTCACAGAGCTCTCCAAGTCAGGGCTGGTCAAGTTTGCCCTTGCCTTTAAATGCACCACGTAGCACCCGTGAGCCAAGGCCCGGCAAGAAAACATAATATGCAACACAAACAACAATAGCAGATAATCAATCCTTTAAGCATGATCAAACACTTAATATTCCACATTAACCACTCAGCACCTACTCAGAACCAATGACGCAACTAATCACAAATAACAATCATGACACATAATAGTCAGGGCCTACAACTTAGGTTGCACCCTCTGTTTACCCCCACTGACCCCGGCCCGCTTAAATTGAGCTCAGTGCATAATAAGCTGTCCTCGACTACCAGTGGCCAAGGCGCGCCCTGTGCACTAGTGTAACCCTTGGCACTCTTAGGCCGTTGGTTTACTGTTTACATGGCATAATACAATCCTTTCTAGCATACATATTAGGGAGCCCTTAGTCCCGCTACAAATATACAAACGGGTGCAGTTTCTTACCTTTACTTTCTACGTTCACTGATTATGAGCGACGTTCCTTGAGCACAATCCATTTCCTGAGCCCTACCTTTAACACCTAGTCACAACCAAGGTAATGGATTCCATTAATATTCAAATAAAGGTTTCCAGGTACAATACTAGCTTCCGGGACATCGAATTCCACAAAGCACGGCGGTGAAATCGATCCCAAGCACCCTAGACTAGATTCCTGCGCTTAAAATCCCCAAATGATCTAGAATGTACGTAAGGCTGCAGCCCTTGAAACCTAGCCGCGGCCCGCCCCTAAAACAGAGCCCAAGGCCCCCCAGCAAGCAGACACGTGCCACAGCCCTGCCCAATGGCGCCACGGTGCTCTCCCTTGGTCGAGCCTCCCTGGCTCTCTTACTTCGTAGGGCCGTAGCCCTCTCCTTCGTGCCCAGAAAATCCACCATTTCTAGCATCCTAACCCCATTCACAAGCATCCCAAAGTACCCTAATTCAAAACCCATTAATCACAAAACTTTTAACATGATTCTAACAGCATAATCCAACAGAAATCCAGCTTAAAAACCTACTAAAATTCCATTTTGATTTATGAAACCCAGCAACTCAAAACACCAAAACCAGTCATGCAAAACTCAAATTTTAACCTCTGAATTACGAATTGAAGCTTACCTCTTTTGCTGAACCACTTCCTTGACAATCTCTGAGCTAAAACCCAAGCATTTAGCTTCAATTCAGCCCTTAAACATCAAAACCATAAACACCTTAATATTCAGCCAAAAAACTCAGAGTTCTAACACCCAAAAACACAACTCAACTCTTACCTTAATCTTGGTTGAGTGACCCTTAGTCTGAACTAAGCTAAACCTTCACGAATTCAGCTCAAACACAGAGTTTTCCAGATGATTTCCCTCAGATTTTCTATAGTTTCTTAAAAGTGAAAAGAGAATGAAGAGAAGAGAAGAGAAGAGCTGAGAAGGTCAGTTTGTGTTTTATTCTTCTTCTTTCATTAACTTAATCTAATCCTAGCCAGTTAAGTCAATCCCGAGGCTCGGGGTATCGGAAACGTCCCCGAGGCAAAACGGTAAATTTCCCCAATATTCCCACCTAAGCTTTCTATCCTCAAATATATCTCCATATATTTATTTCTATAACCCGATATTCTAAATAATTACCCGATACCTAAAATACCCCTGACTTATCCAAAGTCAAATATTAAGCCCCGTTGTGACTTCCCGCTAGCTAGCTCCCTAGGATCGCCTCCAGTCGCACGCTGCGAATCTACCCACATAATAATGCGGTTCTCACAGATATAACTTTCACCCACATTTACATTCATATAATCATACAAGCATGCTTATCATATAATCATGCATTAAATCAATAAATTCACACATAAACCAATTATGCCTTCCCAGCGCACTAATCAAGGCCCTTAAGCCAAATTAGTGATTTTGGGTCGTTACAAGGGACCTTTTGTTTGAATTGAGTGAAATAATATTCAAACTATTGAAGACTTCCAGCTTGGCAAGAGAGCAGACGAGGAGTGCTGATGAAGTTGTTGAGAAGATTGCAGACCTACTAAATAACCCATCATCCTTGGTGGAGAGTATTACTCATGTAGACTGAATTCCTGCTTTGAAATCTTGCCACAAATCCGACAAGCCCTTTTGAGCGTATGAAAAATTTATTAGTAACCTCCTCTCCGTAACAATTCCCCTGCAATATTTTGTATTTGTTCTCCCACAATGTGTTGTTATTAAGTTAGAAAATTTTGCCAACTTACATGTAAACTTGTCTTACTATAAGTTGGACTAGTTGTTCTATCAAATTGGTTAAGTTTTACATTAATTAGCAGCTTCCTTCACTATGAACGTGACATGACTTGTATGGGTTTTGCAGTTAAAATTATAAGTTATTGAAAGTGAAGATAATTGATGTATATTTTTAATTGTGCCTTTCATTGCTTGAGTTCTTAATTTGGGTTAATAAAAAATTTCAACAAGGAAAATATAATTTATATTAAATTACTAGTAAAAATAGACACAATTAATATTATTTTTTGTCCATACTACCAACATACCATAAATGTACCAACTTAGGACAATTCTGGCTAAATAAGGGCTATATAGTAGTTTTTACGCAACGACCAGTAATGTAATAAACGAAGTTTCTATTCTAGTTAAATGTAGAACACCTAATTTTTGGTTTTTTAAATGAAGTTGGTAATGAATAGTTATATATGTACTAATTCGACTAGTCTAGATTGGAGGAAAGCTTGCACTTGAATGGCAGGAAAAATGTACAAAATTAAATATGGCAGTGACCATAACTAGTTGGGAGATGTGACCATACACGAACATGTTGCACATTTGTTAAATGTTACAAGACCTATAGTATTTTAGAAATAGTCAATTTAGAATATAATTAAAATGTTTTGTACTAAATTAAAAATAGAATTGTGGGTTTTTTTTATATGTTTTAAGACCATGAAAAAATTATTTATTAACTAATTTTTTTAGTGAAAATATTATATTTTAGAGGAAATTAATTTGTATTATAAATTATAATATTATTAACAGTATACCTGAAATTCAAATAGTAAGGATGTAGTTGAATGATAGAGTAGAGGACCCATGGCCTCAATAATTGTGACATTGGGTCCCTATAGAAATTGTGAAAAGATTGACTTGTCCCATCAAACTCATCCATGTGTAGAAGGGTTCGCATCACTATTTTATAAATATAATATGACAAATATGTGTTGTATTATCTTTTTTTTTTAATAAAACCATATTTTATCATGTGTCATTTACGGGCACCACGAAATCCCACGCCCAAAAAAATTTATTTATTATTTATAACATCAACGGTCACATTTTCCCAAGAAGAAAACGTGTTTTACCTTGTGGATGGAATATTTGAGAGGTTTAGAATTTTTTTTGGGAAATTTCAATTACTATATAAAAAATAATACCATCCTCATATTGTCTCAATTTTTTTGAAATTGTTAGCCAAGAAAATTGAAAAATGAGGAGCCCAAATAACCCATTTACTAATGATGAAATGTCTGTGTTCATAGGTGGAAGGGGTTCAGAGAGTTATTCTGGGTCCGACAATGGCGAGGATGAGTTTGATGATCTAATACTCTCGAATCCTTGTGAAAAATGCGGTCCATCAATTGAGGGTATCAACGAATCCAACAACATTCAGCACAAAATCATCAAATTGGCAAAACAAGTGGTAGAAAAATATAATGTTGCAGCAAACGAGATGACCACCTTATCAGCAGCCATTCAGGAGATGGAGAGGAAGCTGGACACACTCGCTCATATTGTAGAGGCTATCAATAATACACTGGAAGGGTGATACCTATACTCAGGTAGTTCCACTTATGTTCCTTCTATTAGATGTCTTTCTACTTTATTTTTTAATGTTCAAGCACCTTCGTTGTTATGTTTGTAATTTTATTTTTAATTGTTGGTATGTTTTTTTTAATTTAACATGTGACATTCAAAATGCATAATGTTTTTAATTGATGTCTGATATTTATGTTATTTTGTTGAACATTGAAGTGAGGGGAAATTAATCGATAAAGGGGGCAGAATAAGTTTTTCTGTTCTAAACATAGAAAGGAAATTAATACCCGTTTCTGAGGGTAGTATGTTAATCAATGTCTAATTAGTTGTTTCAAATCTAAAAAAAATATTAAACATAACCATAACCGCCTGAAGGATTTTACTATTTAACATAACACGTAATTAAATTAATATAGAAAAAGTTACAAATACCAATGGACCAAGAGGAAAGTGGGTAGCACAATGTTACATTTGAAGTGACATTTTAGATAATTTAAAATTATTGAATTTTTTTAATAGATTTCTTATACTCGAAGTGACAATTCAAGGAGGGTAGTTGTATAACTATTTGTCCTTTATAGGGTGGGGTCCGGCGTGGCGTCTTATAGTGGGCATTTTGACATTTTGTTAATATATTTAGATGATGTGGGAGGGTACACGTGAATGAGTTGGGAAGGGAACCTGATAACTTTTATAACTTGATATTATATGTGTTTACTTAGAAATTAACTTGTTTGTAAATATGGACGAATTAAGATAATGAAATCTCACACTTTAAATTCCCCTCTCTAAATCGGTGTTGTATTATAAAGATGGTTTGGAGGGGTAGACTACTTCTCAAAATTTAAAATGTGATTATCTACACGTATGAGTGGTCGAGTTTCAATGTATGCACGCCATGTAATCAAAATGAGTTCACATGTGTTGGTAATAATTACAATGAGTTGACATGTGTTCTGAATTATTCCTACTCCAAAACTTTTGTAATCTGCAATGTCTTATTTTCTTCCCAAATGAGGTAAGGCCTATAAGTGGAGCATTCATTAGCCGTTTACAACTCATATTTTTCAAGAGTGTAGAGAAATCTCTCAAAAAAACAAAGAAGACAATTGTTTTAATATTGAATCAATGGACCATGATTGCACTAAAAATTGTCCAAACCATCCACACTACCATGCCCTACCCACCCCTTCCCAAAACTGCCCTCTATGTGGAGTATCCCAGCAAGTGTCCAAGCAATATGAGGAAGTTGTCATGCTCAATGATACAACATCCGTCTTAGCAAGCACATTCTCGGGCTGGATGTAGAGATGGAGGCCCAATACAAAGACGTTAAGTTAATTGTGAAGAAGCTAGAGAAAAGGCTCCGTGGCATGGAGAAAAATATCCACACTTTGGTGGAATTATTATCACAACTATTTAGGGGATGAACTACACAATGATTACTTCATTATGTGTAGTTGTTTTTATAATATGTTTTAGACTTTTAAATTGTAGATGTTTTAAGCTTTATTTATATTTTCTGAACTTTTTTTTTTTGGGTCATGCACTCTTGTTTTATGTTTTGTTTAGTGGAATTTGAAGATTGTGGGAAAAATAAAAGTTGTTCTACATGAACTTATTTCATATATAGTTAAAAAGTTGCAGCGTTACAAAAATGTTGGAATATATTAAATAACTAACACAATTAATGTTCAGTTAACAATTAAGAAAACTGTTTTTTCTAGGAGTGTAGAAAGGTAATAATTTTGTTTATCATATTTTTATAATCCAGTGATGAAGATTGTTGGAACAATACAAGGGTAATTCACAATTATTTTAAAATATAATTGTGAGTTGGAACTTCAAAATTACTTCATGCCTTTTGGGTGATCTCACTAATTACACATGTGTAGAAAACTAGTCTCTTTAAAAAAGTGCACATACAGACAATATAGCACGTATATCTGGTCAACTTTTGCATGAAAGACATGATATTTTAATATTTTTTCCTACCTATTTATTGAAATTATTCCAGCTGAAAATGTTGAGACCATCATTTGCAAAATAATACTTCATAAGTGGCAGTGAAAAGTGTGTTAGAAGTAGTACCTCTCAAAACTCATAAATGTATTACCTTCATTCAACCTGGCCTATAAAACAAAATTGAATGAATTTTGTCAAAAAAATCACTTAGCATCTCCCTTGTACGTATGCACAAATCATGGGTCCACTGACAAAGCCATGTTTGTTGCCTCCGTCACAGTCAATGATGAAGCATTTCGTGTTCTCGCAACATTTAACACGAAAAAGGAAGCTATGAACGATGTCGCAAGGATTGCATATGGATTCCTCTCTGTTGAGAAAGCCAACTTTCAGCCATCAGGATTTAATGGAGGTACTCACTTTTAAATATATAAAGGGTCAAATATATTTTTTCTTTAAATAATTATTATGTTTTTCATATTATTTACTTCTTAACCCTAATGTTTGAATCCAACTTTATTAAACTAAGGGTCATCATCAAGTTCTCATGGTAGTAGGTCTCCTTACACATCTTTTGAAAAAGACGTGTCGTGAAAAACTATCTTGCAAGAGCGTCTCCAAAAAATAAATTAGAGCTTGCCAAGATATTATACAAAAAAATCTGGCCCAGATCATTTACATTTATCTCACGTGTGGAGGTAGAAGGTAGAATATTTGAAGGAGTGGAAGAGTGCTCCAAAAAACTGGCTGAGAGGAGTGCCGCCAAGGCAGTGTACAATGCCTTGACTTGATTTTTTACTATTCAATATATAATTAGTTTTTAAGTACACAAAACTTTATTAATGTTATTCGAACAAGTATAATTTTAAGTTGGTGCTACACCACTTTTAGTATGGTTATTATTAACTATATTTCAATATGTTTATAATGTTTGTACTATGCAGGTGGGTGACAATCTCTATTGTAACTATTAGATAATTTATAAAATATTAAATGTCATTTCTAACGGTACTGTAGTAGTTACTATTTACATGTTTTTTTTCTTAATGATATTTACTTCTTAACCTCATTTGTTTGTTATCCGTGTGATTCTACTATTTCACCTTTTTAGAGTGTATGATAGTTCCATGAAGCAATCATATTAATGGAGCTAAAAAAATTAAAATAATATTAAGAGTTTTGTATTTATTTATTTTTTTGTGAAAAAATTGACACTTCTTAAAATACCTAAACAATGATTAAACGAAAAAAAAATTTGGGGTTGTACCAGACACGATATGTGTACTTTTAAGGTGTACCAGTTGTGGGAAAGACACATAAATGGTAACATTCCATAAAAGTATGACTTGTCCCATTTACATTGGTAGTGGCCCATTTATGTTTGTCGCCTACCCTAAAGTTGGGTGACGAGGTGGGACCCACGACCCAAGACCACTGCGTATGCATATGGTGGGATCCACTGCCCCAACACCTTCTCTTCTTCCTCTTCTGACTGGTTCTTGCTCTGCCTTTGGCCTCACTCCCAATCACAATCCCAATCCCACTATAGAAAAATAAAATCATGGCCCCACCAAATCGGCTTAGCTCATTCAAGGGGCAACGCCTCCTTCCTTCACATTGGTCCTTACAACAGGTTACAAATAAGATTGCATAAACTTCTAAATTATAGTAAAACAATTATATAATTGTTAATTTCAACCATAATACCATCATACGAAAAAAATAATTAGTGATTGTATATATAATTAAGCATAAATATTTAATAACTCTTTGGCAATAAATATATCGTTTAATTTATTGAAAATGTGACTAAAAATTGTTTTTTATAAATTAGAATATATCAAAATCTTAGCTGTTATAAAATAATTTTTAATTATTAGTAGTGAATAATAAGAACCACAACAGAAAATAATTATTTTTATTAAAACTTGTTATGAATGTATCTAAAAATAAAATGTTAATTCAGATTGTCATGTCAATGAATGAGGACAAAATCTTTTACACTATACTCAGTTTGGTGGTTCTTATATTTGGTGGGTCCACAGAAATCAATGTCGCATGGACTGCCATGCCACCTAATTTACTATTGAAACTATTGGTAGAATAGTATGTGAACAGTACTTCCTATGCTGTGGCCTTACATTTTGAGGGTCCACTTAATTTAATGTGGCGTGGAATAGACACATTTTACTATTGAAAGTATGGGTCAAATAGTATGTGAATAATACTTGGTGACTAATAAAAATCAGACTACACGAAATGAACACCTGTATAATGGATGGTTGGTATAGTGCATTTATTGGTTAGCGATTTATGCATAAACTACCAAGAAGACAACTTTTACCCCTGAAATTAATTATGTCGTCCGGAGAATGTGGTACTCCAAACAGTGCATGTCCGATGCATTTCGGGAGCTCGGGATCATCAAGGATGAAGGCTTCATCAATCTTGACTAAATCCAAATGTGTTTCTGTTAAGTGTGTTAATTGTTCTAATTGCACTACTCTTAAGGATAAGTTGTATGAAGAGAGGAGGCTGAGGAATAAGGCCTATAGACTTTCTAAGGAAGCAAGAGACCTCATGTTTGATTTGTTAGATTTGATCTACAAATTAACAAAGACAAGCAATCTTGCAAATGAGCACATGAAAGGTATTGAAACGGTGGTCGAGAATATGAACAATCAATTGAGTATGGCTGGGTGTTTGAACTTGGACAATATTGATTGATCCGACAACTATTACTAGACAATGAAGCCCACATCAACCCATTTTCACTATGTTAAGTATTTTTAATTTGTATTTGCTGGAGTCTTAACTCAGATAACCTTACTTGGTCTCTTAGGTTATTTAGTGTTTCAATATGTTGTGGTTGAATTAAAAAAATCATGTAGTATGGATATTAAATGATTGTGTGTACTTGTACGAAAATGTCATTATGACAAACTTTGTGGTGATGTGGTTAGTTTTTAGATTTTAGTAAATGTTGACTATTTTACATTATAAACTATGTTGAATAGATTTATTGTTTTAACTATTGTAAGTCAGAAAAAACCACTAGTCCACAACACAAAGTTTAACAAATTAAATCAAGTAACGACCAAAATTAGAGGATAAACATACATGGCAAAATAAGGGTCAATTGTCTAATAAAATATTTTCATTAAAAACATTTATTTCAGGTGGCCCAAAACATCAATTGGGCCTCGTTAAAAAATGTGTACACTTTATTCAACATTAAATGTCCCAATAAATATGTCTACCTAATAACTTGCTTGGATAAAAACCTGTATCCCCCAACTTTAAAATTTAACAAACAATACATTTTGTGGTCACAATTGAATAGAATATAACAAAATCTAGAGGATATGCCAAGTTCACCTTCAAAAGTTTCAGTGGACGAATCTCCATGAACAAGGTGGGCATAATTTTTATTTTATTCTCCTCAATCAAACTAAATTTATGGTGACACTATTTTAATTTGAGTATGTCTCCTATTTTATGTGGGAACCAAATAGGGGCTATAATTAAAGTAATAGAAACTGACCATATTTTTAACGAGCAATTTCATGACTCAAAGTTTTTACACATGCACATATGTAACTTTCAAGGTTGTCATAAACAATCACTTAGTTTAGATGTCAAATTTTAATTTAGTTAAAAAAATTGTTTTATTATTAATTTAAATTCTTTTTTGTTTTCAAAGGAAACTTGTGTTAAGTCTATTAATGACCACATTCCCTCATCATTAGAAAATTTTCCAATATATTGACTAGCTCATATTACTGAGCCTATTGTTTAATTTCCTCTTCATCAATGGAAGGCCCAAATAAATCTTACACTTGAAAATGCATTGGCCTTTATTATTTACGTTCACATTTCCTTTAATTTGGGTATGTCTCCCATTTTCTATGGGAACCAAATAAGGAAAAATTATAATAATAGGAATTTTCTTCTATTTTGAAAATCCAATTTCCTATTTGTGCCATGTTTTTACACACCTTTGCAATATCAAGCTTTTCACTAATAACGACTGAGTTTACAAGTCAAATTGTATGTATAATGGGCTATGAAAAACATACAATAACTCTATTCATAATATATTGCCTAAAACTTGGTTTTTCTTTCCCAGATTTAACTTAAATATGGACGAGGTAGGAAGTTTGCAAGAAACATCAAATTGAGAAAATATACTACAATCTTTGGGGATTGAGAAACTCACAAATGATATTGAGACGAAGGATGTCCAGGGAAAGGTCTTGGAGTCCCTTGAAGAGTGGGAGGATTTTTATTACACATACTCTTTGTGGGTAGGCTTCAGCGTCTGCAAAGAAGATGTACGGAAAAAAAAATGGGAACATCACCATGAGAAAATGGGTATGTTCAAAAGAAGGTTTCCGCAAACACATGGAAATTGACAAGGCCGGTGGGAGCAAACGGAAAACATTTATTACTAGGACTGGTTGCCAAGCTAGTTTTCGAGTCGTAATGATGGGCGATGAGGGTCCGTGGATTTGCAAGGAATTCCAACCTCTGTACAACCATGACAAGGCAACATTAGATGAGTTGCGATTTCTGAGATCAAACTGTTCCGTGTCAAAATCCCTAGTTGCTCAAGTGAGGTCAATGAACCAAGTTGGGATAAGAACTTCACACATCATCTCCCACTTGGAAATGCAGTCTGGTGGGTACGAAAGGATGCCTTGCCAGCTACGAGACGTTTACAACAAGGTCGCCCATGTCAAAAGGAAAGAGAAAAGATGTACAAATTCAGATGGTGCTTTGGGATATTTATATTGTCTGTCAAAGAGGGATCCAAATTTCTTCATTCAATATCAAAGTGACGTGGAGAATATATTGGGGAACCTATTTTGGGCGGACGGATATTCTCGACGGGATTTCGTCGCATTCGGTGAGGTTATTGGATTTGACACAACATATATGACAAGCAAATATAATAAACCCCTGACAATTATTTTGGGCGTCAATCATCATTTCAAGACCTGCATATTTGGAATGGCACTGCTTAACTCTGAGGATGAGCAAACTTACTTTTGGTTGCTTGACAAATTTATTGAATGCCACAATCATGTAACACCAAAAGTTGTGGTGACAGATGGAGATGGAGCTATCAAAAATGTTGTCTTGAAGTACTTCCCAAATGCAACTCATCGGTTGTGTTCGTGGCACTTGTGTACCAACGCTTTAAAAATTTCAAAAGACCCCTGATTCTTACAAGGATTTCAAGATGTCATGTACAACTATTACACAATAGAGGAATTCATGCAAAAATGGGGGGGAATTAATACACAATTTTGACCTCCATTCTAGCCAATGATGCACCAACACTTATCACAATCGTCGTTCATGGGCAGAGACATACCTAAGAGGGAAATTTGTCACTGGAATGCATACCAACCAAAGATGTGAGTCCATGAATTCAAGTATTAAAAAATTCCTACATGCAAGTTATAGTCTCCGTGAATTCGTTACTCGATTGACGTTGCTATGACAAAGTTGAGGCACGTCGAGAGAGAAGATGATTACAATAGTCGACACAGTAGTCCTCCAATACGAGGTCCCAAAAATGTTCTTAAGACGTACCATGAGCAGTGTGCCAAATTATACACTAGAAATATGTACTATAAAGTGGCTGATCAAATCAAAGCGGAACATGCGTACTTTGTCAACAATTGTGAAGACAATGGTGAATCATTCTCCTATAGTTTGTCAAAGTTCCAACATGAGGATAGAGTGTACAACGTTCATTACCACGAGGAGACATTCACCTGTCACTGCTTGCTTTTTGAGACAGACGGTTATCCGTGTAGACATATTTGGGCTGTAATGAAATACTGTCATATGAAGATAGTACCACAGTCTCTTCTGCTGAAATGGTGGAGTAAGAATGCAAAACCGGACCTCCCGCTCAAATTAAAGCAACACTCCACAGAAAAGCAATAGTTATTTGAAATGGCTAGGCAGGCATCCCTCGCTTTGGATACAAACTTGCTGAGCTATTACGCTTCCAAGTCTGAGCAATCTTACACCAAAGCGAAACAAGAAGTGGCAACACTAACTGCAATGTTAAAGGATGTAGTTCCATTGGAATCAAACACCGGTAACAACGACTCGGGACGATATCAAACCTATCAAGAAAATGAAAACATTACCAAGGACCCAACACCTTGTTGAACTAAAGGATCCGCCTATGCAATAAACAATAGGGACACTGTTTCGATAGATATGTAGATGGAG
The DNA here is from genome assembly GCF_963169125.1 of Humulus lupulus. NCBI lineage: Eukaryota > Viridiplantae > Streptophyta > Magnoliopsida > Rosales > Cannabaceae > Humulus > Humulus lupulus. Next base: position 155,823,956 of record NC_084798.1, on the reverse strand, counting down.
CCGTTAAAACTAAAAGGAAGTGTTCTAATTGTTATTCTGCATACCACAATCGAAGAACATGCCCTCAGCTGGTCGGTCTACCGCTTCCTCACAGTCAACAACCCTCACCAAGTAAGAGAGCTTAGCATTCGGTTAAATTCGACGAATCTAGATAACCATCGAACTTTATGACAGAATGATAGTGCAAAGTGATTAAGTGTCTATTTTCATTGGCTTTCTGTCCTACTTAACAATTAAAGTGTTTTGTAATGGTTTAGGTGGCTGAATTAGTATAACAATTGCATTAATGTAAGTGAATTCAAATTGTCGCTAAATAGTAGATTTGTTTCAATGGTAAAAAATTATTGAATATGACAGTTCAATCATATTTGTAATGTTTTAAAATGGTAGATTAATGATAATCAAATGACTAATTCTAAATATACGTTCCTTTTTTAGTGACGCTTCACTCTAATTGATAAAATTGGATAACAAATTGACTGTAATCGTCTTCTTCTCTTTCTCTTCATTATACACCATGCGTATCACTATTATTGAAATTTCATTAATTGTACATTAAAGAGTAAATTAGTAAAAATAGTCATCTTCACAATTAAAATGAAGGATTACAAAATATGAAATAATTACACTTACTTAATCATATCGTGTAGATTTGAGCCTACTATCTATACTTACCAAATTTTAATAGTAAGTAACTTTGTTAGCTTTTTTAATTGATTGCTTAAAGTATACATGCTTCTCACCAAATAGGCATAAAATCATTCAAACCATGCTTAAAGCATAATATTAATATGAATTAGGTAATTAATTAGGATAAAAAAACAAAAACATTTTCATTGTTACTGCAACTCACCAAACTTGTTTATTACTCTTAGAAATTTACCAATATTATTCTATTAAGTAAACTAATAATAGTGTTATCTTTATCGTTAATTAGGAAAAAAAAAGTGTTAATTAGTTTTGATTTTAGCAGTCCTCATTGTTTTACTAACTTTTGACTACAATATTCAATACTACGTCTTCTAATATATTAATTGATCACTACTTTGTCTGCTAGTAACATAACAAAAGGGGAAGATATATTAAATAACATATCTTCATTACAAAAATTTATCTTAGGTGCCCCAATCATAACTTTGGGCCTAATAAAAAAAAATCCCAATTTTAAAGTTTATTTCACTGTACTAGACCCTTTTTGTTTGGGTCGTGCTCATGGACTCGGACTGGCCCATCTACATGTATTAAACAGTATGTGTTGCGAAATCATAAACAATGTGCAAAAGAGTAAGAACAATGTACTAAATGTACAGTCAATGTAAAAAAACAACAAATATGTTATGTAGCTACAAATTACCTAAAGACCAAAAGTTCAAGATGTACAATTACCAGAAAACCACCTACAATGTGTAACTATTCACATTAAATATTATAAAACCGGTTATATCCAGTGGCTTGCACAGTTGCATTAACTGTGCGATGGGACAAACTACACTATTTAGCCTCACTTTTTATCATAAATAGTGTTACAATGTCAGTCCAATAGTAGTACAAATTGGGGCCCCCTTTGACTATTTTCTAACTGAACCGTTCCGTTAACGGAATATAATCCAAAGTCATAAACCTATATATATATATTATTACTCTCTTGTCATACATGATTACAAATACAACACAATCACGATCTTCATTGGTGTCTATTTTTTTGGAAAAAGAAAAAAACAGAGACTGGTTCTGGGCATAAGAATAACAACTTAAAGATAATACATTTTACAAAAACTTCTTAAGCACATTATATATAGAATTTTATTTTCATTTTTCTGACCTTTTTTTCTTTTAACTTCTTAGGCTAGTGCATTATATAACTAACTCGATGTTATAAAGAAAGCCATATGGAAACATTCAAAGACCAAAACAGAGCAAGATTTTCAAAGTTCTTATTTGAAGTATACCTCATACAATAACAAATCCAAACCAATGCTCTCATTTCAAATCTCTACAAACACAAAAGCTAGATATTGTGAGCAGAAAGAAACCAATGAAACTGAAAAAATGGATTGGAAAAAAATATAAACTCCATGCCAAATACCATTCTTTCTCACTATAGGAATTACCCTGAGGTCAAAACTCAAAAGGACATATGCACAATTAGACGAAGTCCAAAACATTAAACTAAGAATCAATTTGATAAAAAAAAAAAAAAAAAAAAGTCATATTCCATAATAAAACAAACCAAAGATCATAATGGTTAGATAAAAACAAAAACAAAAAAAACTTCAACAAAGAGAGTAGTTGAACCTGAGACATATATAGAGGTGGGAAAGTATAGAGGTCAGACAAGAGAATAGTGGAGGGTTTCACTTTTCTTCCTTTTTTTATTATTAACTTTAATAATTTTCCTTCAATAAATTCCCTAAACTTTTCAAGTCCCCCGCCTATGGGGAAGAAAGATGCCCACTTTAAATTTGGACTATATGTGACGTTACACCTGTTTAATGTCACATTATAAGTGTTTACTTCTATTTTCCTTGAGAGACGTCACACTTGTGTCATTGTTTGATCATATTTTAGTAGTGTTTATTTTTATTTAAATCTTCATTTTTTATTTCTTAATTACTCTAATAATTATTATTAATAAGTAAATTTGTTGAATTGTATCATATATAATGGAATTAATGAAATAAAATAATTTATATTTCGATTAAAAAGTATGAATAATTTTTAGTTTTTAGATATTCAAACCTATAGAAAAGATATTGCATTATGATAATAAATTTTATTCTTAATTAATTATATACATATATAATATTATATATGAAATAAAATAATTTTTATTGATAATTTTTTTTAATAATATTTAAATTTTAGATTTTAGAACATATAGAAAATATATTGTATTATGATAATAAAATTTGAAGTTCTTACTAAAAGTATAATTATGTTATATTCTACAGCATTCAACCATAATTCTACACGATACTACTATAGTTCTACTATAATTCCACGCAATTTTACCATAACTTTACCATGATTCCACACAATTCAACTATAATTCTAACTTGAATTTTCAGTATAATTTCAAATACATGTTCATTTTGTTTAATTTCTTAATTATTCTAATGAGTGTCATTATTAGTCGTAAATTTTAAATTATTAATATTAAATTTGTTAAATTATATAATATTGTTAATTATATATAATGGTAAGTATGAAATAAAATAATTTGCATGACTAAAAGTTTGAATAATATTTAAATTTTAGATATTCAAACTTATAGATATATTGCATTATGATAATAAAAATTGAAGCTTGTATTAAGAATATAATTATGTTAAAATAATTAACATAATTCTTAAAAATTCTACAATAATTCTAAATGAATAATGAGGCTTTTGAATAGTTTCTCTTGATCATGAAAATAAACTTTGTTATTTTTTGTATTATAAAATGGTCTTTTTATCTACGTGTATGAGATTCGCATTAAAGTCTTCCTCAGGTTCTCACATTTTCAATATGAGTGTGGACTTGTAAATTTATCAATATCAAATCAGATTTAGGATTCAAAATGTACTCAATACATTAGATTCAATGTGTGATTGAGAATGGCTAGAATACTTCTACTATCTTACTGTGTTTTCTCTCATAAAAACTTGTAATTTTTTTTTATTGCTTTAGTTGCATATATCTTTTGACTTATGAGACAAGATAACTTAGGGGTTGATTAATAGTGGATTCAAAAAAAGTTTTATCATTTTTAGAACTTAAAAAATAGAAACTCTCAATGAAAACTTGATTAGTACACTTGTTTTAGAAAAAAAAAAAAAACCATATTTGAAAACTGAGACAAAATCCTTCAGTAAAAAAAAAAACAATAATTTGTTGTTTTCTTTCTATTCTAAGAATTTTAAATTTAAAAAAACACTCAACCATTCAAGATTTAAAAATTTTATAGTTTATTTTTAAATTCAATATTTTCAAATCATTTGATTTGAAAATAATTTTCTAAAATTATATTTTTGAATTAATTACCAATCACACTCTTATATATCATCCCTTTAATATTTTATTAATTAAAAATATTTTAATTAATCTAAATAAAAATTTATCAAATAAAATAATAATATAAAAACTCACATCAAGAAAATGATCATAATATTCTTGTACTATGGCTTATGCCAAGGCACTCACTGAAATCTACATCTCCAATCATTAGAGATTTCTAATTTTTGCCAATTAACTAATTTCATATAATAAACATTATCCTATTATATTATTTTAATTGAATATTAAGTTGATTTCTGGGTCATTCGTCCAGGCCCATGGTCAGGGGCTGTTCAAAATGTGGGCCCGGATCAAGGCCTCTTAGTACGGGAATGTCCAAGGGGGGCATGGGCCTAGGTGCAATTCTGGGCCCACAAGGAGGTCCGGTATGGTCATCCGGAACCCGTCATCCGGGACAGTGATCTGGGAGACGTGCAGACAGTTCGAACCCCCCACGACATACGCGTCCTAGTCCCGGACCCTGGTAACGGTCCAGGCCTGTGGTAAATGAAGAAGGACAAAGGTAAACGAACCCGGATCACATCGTCCCCGGTTGGTGGGACCAAGCGTCCAGGACTCTGAAGCTGCCCCACTCCGCATGGGCGTTGTCCCTACTTTTCACCTGCGGAAAAGGCCACCTCGGGATTGCACGCCGTTGTTTCAGATCTGCGCTGCCAAGTACTCTGACTGGTCTTGTCCCCTGAATCTGCCTCGTAACTCGAAGTGTCCAGACCAAAAACACCGTTTTGTCTGGCGAAATATAGCTCTTGGGCCAACTTATTGGGCCTTAACTGGTCTGGAGTTCATGTATGTTTTATCTTTTATATTGGGCTCCCACTAGAAAGGCTAAGAGTATCCATATCTCTGATGGGCCCGGGTCATACCCGGCCCAGACCCAGTGTTCCCATAAGCCTATAAATACAGGCTAAAGAACACTGGAAAAAGGATCTCTCTTCAACTAGTATACAGTTACTCTGTCAAAATATAGAGAGAAACTCCATTGTAAAAGGCTTTCCAAGCTCTAATACTACTGACTCATGGACTAAGGCTCATTAACGCCCCAACCACGTAAAAATCCTGTGTTAATCTTCTACTTTTCTTATCATTACTCTTAAATAATATTCATTAATATTGTTTCCGAAAATCTCGGTAAACAGTTTGGTGCTTTCATTGAGAGCTGAAGAAAGCTAGTGCTAACGTCAAGCCTTTACTACGATGGTGAACACACGACACACCACTTTCGACCCTAACAATCCCGAGCAGGGCAACGGGAACCCGCGACCTCCACAGCATCCCCCTCAAGATCCGCCCGAGGACGCGCCTCCTCAAACGTCTCACCATGAGGAGTCACAAGACTACGAAGGTGCGACGGAGAACGAAGAAGAGAATGAGGAGTACTACGAAGAGGAAGATGAGTACCACGACGAAGCTGCGGATCCCAAGATCCCTGAAGAAGAGCCCAACCAACAGGATCTGGAGGTGACCAGATTGAGGCAGCAAGTCCTGGACCAGGAGACCAGGATCGCTGAGCAAGGGGAGGCGCATCGGCAGATGCACGAGTCCCTTCAGGCCCTGGAGGTATTCATAACCAAGCAGGGTCCGGCAGCCAATCACGCAACTGGCCCACTTCCAGGGGCGCAACAGCCCGCTCCACAAGCACGAGCGGGGGTCCCCGAAGGGGCAAGCCCGACCCCTCCCCCGAGGACGTTTCCTGAGCTAGCTCCAGGAAACCCGGACAGGGAGAAAACGAATGCCGGCGAAAATACCTGAGAAAAGACCACACCCGTTGCAAATTCTGGGGCCCGGTCCCGGCCGCTCCCTAGGAAAGAAAAGGTGCACCCCATCTTAGGACGAGGCCACCTGATCGATCTGCAGGGGACGCGGCCGCGAAACGCGCAGCCCCGGCACGCCCCAGGGCGAGACGGGCAGGAAAGATCTTTGCACCTGAGTGCCTCGGTTAACAAGAACCGTCGAGAACGACGTCGCAGCAAGGAACATCATTCCCTCAACTCAGGGGACGATACATCCCGGATAGACTTACGCGACGGATTGAACGCTCGGAAAGAGCGGGCCCGCAACGAAAAGATCCTCCCCCGAGGTGGCGACCTCAGAAACAATATCAACGACAGGAGGAACGAAAGAATCCCCCTAGAAGATGGCACGGCCAGGCAGCTCATGGATCAGATGGCCGCTTTGAAAAAGGTCACGGATCGTCTGGTCCGCAAGCAAGAAGGCCCAGACACCGACTCCAATGAAGAGGATAAAGAGCCCTGCGCAAGGCACATCCTGGACGCCATACTCCCCAAGGGGTTCAAGATGCCAAGCCTCACCGCCTATACTGGAAACACCGACCCCAGGGACCATCTGTCCCGATACAACCGGCTCATGACATGGCCCATGTCAGTGACGACAGCAAGTGCCTCTGCTTCTCGATCACTTTGGGCGGTCCCGCCGAAGAGTGGTGGAAGAGACTTAAGCCGGGATCCATCCAATCCTGGTCCGGGCTGCAGTCAGCGTTTCGCAAGCAGTTCGTGGCCGCCATGAGGATGGATATGCAGATCAGCGCCCTCGCAAATATCAAGCAACTCCCCGTGGAGACACTGAGGGCCTACATCCAGCGCTTCACTGAAGAAGCCTCCAAGACGAAAGTGGACGACGGACGGCGCCTGGTGGCACTGCAGTCCGGAATCCGGGCCGGGTCCCCCCTTTGGGATGACATGCAGCGTACCAAGGCCGCTACCCTGGAAGAGTTCATCAGGAGGGCCCAAGGATTCATCAACTGGGAGGAAGCTCAGATCCAGGCTTTCGGATGGCCTCCGGCTCCACAGCCCATCCCCCAGGCATTCCCGGGATATGGGGGACAGTTCCCGGCACAGTCCTATACCGCACCCCTGATTGTTCCAAAACGGGTATGTTTAAAAATTTATATATCGCAAGCGCACGAATCGACCATATAGAATAGTGATCGTGTAAGCAAGAATGTCGAACCCAAGGGAGTTGTCTAAAATCGAAAATGAAACTATTTTAAATCAAAAATAATAAATTCTAACCTAGCTCCAAAGATTGATGAGTTTTAATATTATGAACATAAAATAAAAGATTGAAAAATAAAGCTATTTAAGAGAATAAAAATAAAGCAATAATGAGTTGAAAATAAGTATTAAAAGAAAAGATTATTAAGATACTAGAATCCACAAAATGTAAGTTTAATAATATTTATTAGTATATTGATTCCCAAGTTTTAGTGATAGTTAAAATAATTTAAACTATCATTTTCCAAAAAGATTTATAATTTTAAGCACAAATGTCTCATAAAAAGATAGGATTTTTCTTCACTTTTCAAAATTATAATTTCAAAGCATTTAGTGTAAATCAATCTAATGAAATAACAAATAAATCAATGAACATTATTTATAAGGCAAAACATAATATTTTTGTTCTAAGCATGGATGTGTACAATTTAATGACACATCTTACACAAAGAATATTATGTTTATGCACTAATGAAGAACAAAGTGTAAATATGTTCTAACAATCTAAAATACAAGATATTTAATATGAAAGAAATATATGTAGAAGAAAAATCCATAAACTTTGTTGTATTACAAGGGAAATCAACATACAACATAAATATTACCTAGTTACAAGTTGCTTCATCATGATCTTAATAATCTTATGAAAAAGATTAGAAGCACATAACTAGAGTAGAAATTACAAAATAAAAGACATACATACTTGCAAAATGCTCTTGAAAAACCCAAATGGAAGATAGAATGGTAGAGAGAAGATGAGAGAAAAAAGATGGTAACCAAAATTAAGCACCCCAAAATGGTCTTCAAAACCCTTATTTATAGCCAAAATGAGATTATTAAAATAATCAATTTAAATTAAGTAAATTGATTAAATTAATAATAATATGGTAAATAGGAGTAAATTGTAGGAGTGATGATGATTTTGGGGTGAAAAGTGTGTAGAAAATGGGTAAAAAGGTGGCATTTTTGTCATAGGGGACAAAATGCAATTTTATGGGCTCAAGAGGCTGTACGGCAGAGAGTTGGAGGCTGTTTTGGCAGCTGAAAGCTTCGTGGGCCTGGAGCTTGGGCCGAATGGCTGGGCAGGCTTGTGGAGGCTGGCCCATGTTGGGGAGAAGTGTGGACATTGGGCAGCTTGTGGAATGATTTGTGACTTGGTGGAAGTCATATATGTTGAAGGAGGAAGCTTGGAGAAGTCACGCTGGGAGGAGGCATGGGCCTTGGAGTGGGCCTAGTGAGGAGAAAGGTTGAGATGCTTTCAAAAATGCCATTATTCAAAAATTGCCACTCTTAATCTTTAGTTTTCTTGCTTTTCAAGAGCAAACATACACCAAAATTCCTAACAAAAAAAACATAAATTAAATCAAATTCAAATATTTTCAACTATAAAATAAATCATATTAGTTCATTGAAAATATTAATTAAGACTTAATTTAGTTGAACATTTAGTTTCACTAAAACAACATTTTTTTTTACCTCAAACTAAACAACATTAATTCAAATAATTAACTACAATATTTTACAACAAAATAACTATAAAAACACACAAAATTATATAAAATCAAACTAAGACTAATAAATTTAAAATTACTTAAAAACTTAATAAGTTAATTAAAAACTCAAGAACTAAGTAACAATTAGCATATAAAATATGGTAAAATAACTCTAATTTGTAGAGTTATCACACCCCCAAACTTAAAGTTTTGCTAGTCCTCAAGCAAAAGAAAAATTAAAATACACATATCTATATATATATATATATATTTTATTGGTGATATAAAAATGATTTTCTCAAAAATTGCACAATGAAAATAAATCTCAGAAATTATTATGAATAAAATTTAAGCTTATGTAATTAATTAAATTGTCAATTTTGCTTTTAGAAAATAGGTTTTCATTAAAATTATTTTTCACTTAAACTTATAGGAAATAAGAATGTTTTTGTTATGAAAAATGTAACTTTTGTTACAAGCAAAATTGATCCTATAATTAAAAACAAAGCTTAAAAATTATTCATATTTTTAAGAGAATTAAATTCAAACTCAATCAGGATTTTTATCATTGAAAATTAAAAATATCACCAAATTTTTTTTTTTTTTTAAATATATAATTTTTTTTTTTTTTTTTGAAATTTTTTATGAAAATGAACAAATTAAAAAAAATTACAAAACAACAACATATAAATAATTTTTTTTTTTTTCAAACAAACATGACTAACTTAGATAAAACACAAAACATTAAAATTAATACAAAGCAAACATAAATAACACAAAACAAACACAATAAAACTTGATACCCCCAAACTTAATTTAAGCATTGTCCTCAATGTGTCAAAATAGAAATATAAATTAAATTGAGAAGAGTGTAAAGTTTAGAATGGTCATACCTCGATATTGTGCATTGCGAAGAGAGAACAAGATACAACGAACAAAAATTAAATCACACATAAAACAATAATACAAATAAAACACAAGTTGTCAAGATCAAATAGGACTCAAAGAGCATGGTAAACAGGGTCCTCAAGGAGTATCTCATCTACTTCATCAGTTTTTAATTCTAAAAATGGTTTTAATTTTTGTCCATTAACTTTAAATATATCACCATTTTTAGGATTTTCAATTTCAATAGCTCCATGTGGAAAAACAATACGAACAATGTAAGGACCGGGCCACCTAGAGCGTAACTTTCCCGGGAATAAATGCAAACGAGAGTTGTATAAAAGGACTTTCTGACCTGGATAAAAATCTTTTCTCAAAATATTTTTATCATGGTAAAATTTCATGCGATCCTTATACTTTTTTGAATAGTCATATGCATCATTCCTAATTTCGTCTAGTTCATTTAGTTGAAGTTTTCGTTTTTCACCTGCCTTGTCTAAAGAAAAGTTTAACTGCTTAATTGCCCAAAAGACTCTATGTTCTAACTCAACAGGTAAATGGCACGCCTTCCCATTCACAAGTCTGTAGGGTGACATGCCAATGGGCGTTTTGTATGCGGTACGATACGCCCATAATGCATCAGTGAGTCTTAAGGACCAATCTTTCCTAGTTGGATTCACAGTTTTTTCTAAAATGTGCTTAACTTCCCTATTAGACACTTCAACTTGACCACTAGTTTGTGGGTGATATGGTGTTGAGACTTTATGTGTAATGCCATATTGTTTCATCAAATGTTCAAATGGCTTATTACAAAAGTGAGTACCGTTATCACTAATTATAGCACGTGGTGAACCAAAACGGGAAAATATATTTTCTTTCAAAAAACGAAGCACAACTTTGTGGTCATTAGTGTGGCATGCAATAGCTTCAACCCATTTAGATACATAATCGACTCCAACAAGAATATAAAGATTACCAAAAGAGTTAGGAAATGGTCCCATAAAATCAATGCCCCAAACATCAAATATGTCAATAATAAGAATAGGATTTAAAGGCATCATGTTTCTTTTAGTTAAACTTCCTAACTTTTGGCAACGTTCACAAGCTTTACAATAAACATATGTATCATGAAAGATAGTAGGCCAATAAAAACCACATTGTAAAACTTTAGCAGCTGTTTTCTTACCACTAAAATGTCCTCCACATGCATGATCATGACAAAAAGATATGATTTTAGACTGATCACAGTTTGGAATGCATCTTCTAATTATTTGATCAGGGCAGTATTTAAACAAGTAAGGATCATCCCAAATAAAGTTTTTCACCTCAGAATAAAATTTAGATTTATCATGCTTAGACCAATGAGATGGTATTTCTTTAGTGACCAAATAATTAACAATATCAGCATACCAAGGTAATGAAGAAATATGCATTAATTGTTCATCAGGAAAAGTTCCAGTGATAGGAGTGGAATCATGTATAGTTTCAACAACTAGTCTAGATAAATGATCAGCAACAACATTTTCAGATCCTTTTTTATCACGTATTTCTAAGTCGAATTCTTGTAAAAGCAGGATCCAACGGATCAAACGAGACTTAGCATCTTTTTTCGATAAGAGATATTTTAATGCAGCATGATCAGAATAGACAATAATTTTAGATCCTAACAAATAAGATCTAAATTTCTCCAATGCAAAAACAACAGCAAGCAATTCTTTTTCGGTTGTGGAATAATTTAATTGAGCATCATTTAAAGTTTTGCTAGCATAGTAAATTACATGAGGTATTTTTTCAAGTCTTTGTCCTAAGACAGCACCTATAGCATAATCAGAAGCATCGAATAACGAAGCGGAGCATGAAACTATCTTAGCCGGGCTGCGTTTGGCTCGAGAGGTAGGGGCAACGAACCTAGAAATCTACAGCGATTCCCAGCTAGTTGTCAGACAAATCTCGGGGGAGTATCAGACTAAAGGAGAGAGAATGGCGGCCTATGTGACTCAAGCGAGGGAAATGCTACAGGCATTCACAAATCATTCCATCCGCCAGATCCCCCTGGAGCAAAATGTCTTCGCGAATACACTAGCAAAACTGGCCACCGACGCCGAGGCAGAGCTGGCGGGACTGGTCCCCATCAACCATCTCCCCGTCCCAAGCATCAGGGCACCCGCGGTCCACACCGTCGATCACTCCACTTCTTGGATGGGACCGCTCATCCGCTACCTGACTACCGGGGAAGTTCTAGCCGATCGGGCCGCAGCCAGGAAACTCCAGTATCAAGTCCACCGATATGTCACGATGGACGAAAAGCTCTATCGCCGGGGTTTGTCCATGCCTTACCTCAGGTGTGTGTCCGGAACTGAACTAAGCGCCATCATGCACGAAGTGCACGAAGGTTTTTGCGGAGATCACACCGCCGGGCCCAGCCTGTCCAAGAAGATCTTGCGCCAAGGATACTTCTGGCCAACCATGAAGAAAGACTGTATTGACTACGTCCGCAAGTGCGAACAGTGCCAGAGGTACGCGAAGGTCCCGCGAGACCCCCCAACAGAAATAACCTTGATGACTAGCCCCTGGCCCTTCGAAGTATGGGGGATCGATCTCGTCGGATCCCTCCCGACCGGGAAGGGAGGGGTGAAGTATGCCATCGTGGCCGTGGACTATTAAACGAAGTGGGTTGAGGCGGAGCCCATGAATACAATCACTTCCAAAAAGGCCTTAGATTTCATCATCAATAACATAGTGTGTCGGTACGGCCTCCCCCACAAAATCGTGTCCGACAATGGGAAGCAGTTCGACAGCATCCACTTCACGGATTTTTGTGAAAGGCACGGTATCGTCAAGAGCTTCTCCACGGTTGCCAGGCCCCAGGAAAACGGGCAGGCAGAAGCCGTGAACAAAATCCTGAAGGGGACGCTGAAGAAAAAACTCCAGGCCTGTAAGAGCAAATGGCCCGAGGAACTGCCCCGCGTACTATGGGCTTACCGGACAACCGAGAGGACGTCAACCGGGCACACCCCCTACTCTATGGTCTATGGATGCGAAGCCGTCATCCCGATCGAAACGACTGTCCCGTCCCACTGATGAGACACGTATGACCCCGCACAGAACCACGACTTACTCCAAGAATCACTAGATCTCATTGAAGAGATCCGGGAAGAGTCGCAGGTGCAGCTGAAGATGTACCAAGGCAAGATCGCGCGGCACTTCAACTCCAAAGTCAAAAGCCGTAAGTTTGGAACCGGCGACTTGGTCTTGCGAAGAGTCTTCCCTGCTACTCAAGATCCGGGAGTGGGGGTTCTGGGCCCAAATTGGGAGGGGTCGTACGAGATCCAGCACGAGGTGTGCCCCGGGACATACTGCTTAAAGCGGCTCGATGGCTCGGAAGTCCTGCGAGCCTGGAATGCGGAGCATCTCTATAAATACTATCAGTAGTCGGGAGACCGCGTTTCAATTTAGTATTTTCATTGTAAACTGTGTACGCCTTATGGCGACCCCCTTTGAATAATAAAAATGACGTGTACACAATGTCATAAAGAAATGTTGTAAAACTATGCTAATCTTTCTCAAGTGACCCCAGACCCGTCTCCACTCACTTGCGGGGGGTATCCTGGGTATAAACAAATACCTAGCGGGGCGCAAGCTCAGGCTAGTCCCAGCTCGGACCAACGAGGTCCGGGTGACGCAAACCCCACGATCCCACCCCAGACGAACGACGTCCAGGGGTGTAATTAAAGAGGACCGAGCCCAAGGCCGGTCCCATCCCGGACGAATGAGTCCGGGGGTATAAAGTTGAGAGGACCAAGCCTAAGGCTGGTCCCACCCCGGACGAACGATGTCTGGGGGTATAACTAAAGAGGACCGAGCCAAGGCCGGTCCCACCCCGGACGAACGATGTCCGGGGGTATAACTAAAGAGGACCGAGCCAAGGCCGGTCCCACCCCAGACGAACGACGTCCGGGGGTATAACTAAAGAGGACCGAGCCCAAGGCCAGCCCACCCCGGACGAACGAGTCCAGTGGTATAAAGTTGAGAGGACCGAGCCTAAGGCCGGTCCCACCCCGGACGAACGATGTTTGGGGGTATAACTAAAGAGGATCGAGCCAGGGCCGGTCCCACCCCAGACGAACGACGTCCGGGGGTATAACTAAAGAGGACCGAGCCAAAGGCCGGCCCACCCCGGACGACCAGCGTCCGGGGATAGATAATTGTAATGGACCGAGCCCAAGGCTCACGCCGCTCCGGATGAGTGGTTTCCAGGAAAAAAGAGCATCCGGCATGCCCCAGGGCAAAGCCATGGCGTATAACTGATAAAGGGAGAAACGAGGTTCCGAGTTAAACTAAACCCCGTTGGCCCTGGACTTGGTGCCAGGATTAAAAACTCGGTGAGTTAAGTCGTTGAGTCTAGTCCAGGCCGTTGGAACCGGAACTAAACCCTCACAATCAATTAATCGCGGCAACAAAATGAAATTTCTACTCGAAATAACGAAAGGAAGCCTACATAAAAACCAGAGAAGGTAGCAGTGTTTTTAACTTAATTACAAGCCAAAAGTACTAGTAAAAAATTTTAAAAAAAAGGGGGGGACAAGGCCGGGATTCAGGCCTACAACTCGTCCGCCCGGAGGTTCGCGTCCTCCTTCTCCTTGGCCTCGAACTCGGCCCGCTTCGACTCCAGATCAGGGAAGATAAGGAGGCTCATAGTCTTGTCCTTGCACCAGGCCATGTAAATGGCCTCATCAAATGTGACCTCCAGCAAGCCCTCGACCTCCTCCTTTTTGCGGCGGCATATTTCGTGCGCCGCCTTCTCCTCAAGGAGAGTCGCCCAGTTCGCAGACTCAGACCTTCAAGGCCTGGATCTCCTCCTTATCTAGGACAAACTGAGCCGCAGCCGCCTCCAAGAGTGTTACCCGCTCATCGGCCTCCTTTGATTTCCAGGACAACTCATTTTCCAATCCGACCTTGGCGCGGTCGAACTCCTCGCGCTCCGTCTGAGCACGGGCCATCTCCCGGCCAAGGGCCTCCTTGGCGGCCTCCCTTTGATTCACAACCGCCTCCAGCTCCAACTTGGCCGTCTCCATCTTCATGGCCAGCTCGGCCACTAGATCGGCACTCTGATGGGACAACAGGTCAACCTGGAGCAAAGAAAAGTTAGAAAATAAAATCCTCACAACAAGTAAGGGAAGGAATATAAGAAGACAAGTAAAAGTTACCGCGGTGGCCTGGTGGCGGAGAGCCTGGAAGATGAACAGTACGTCCGGGTTGGCTACCGTGGCGTACCTCTTGAGCTGGAGGTTGGACATGGTGTTCCCCACCTGGTCTAGCAGGTGAGCCGCCAGGGGGGGCGTGTCCTGTCCGATTTTAGGGCGAAAGCTCGCTTCGACGGCTGGCCGATCCACGATTGGTTGAGGAGCGCTGAACTCGGCAGGACGCTCCTTGAATTCAACCTGACGGTGGATCGTCAGGGCTCTGTAAGTTTCGTCCCTCCAGCCCCGACCGTTTTCCCAGGTCCGGTTGATCAGTCGGGATTGCTCATCCCGTAAAGCGGACTCCCCCTCCTCAAGAAGAGTCGGACGTATGGGGAGAACGGGCAGTGTTGGGACCTCCTTCGCGGCCAGCCGACTCTCACCATGTGACTCTTCAGCAGAGCCGGTTCGCCTCGTTCGGGGCCTCTTCCCGGTGTTGCCCTCTTCGGCCCCAGCATCCGGGCCCCTTTTCCCAGAGCTTCTACTGACTGCTGCGCTTGCCTCCAAGTCAATTACGGGATGCTGGGCGGGGGCGGCGACTGCAGCAGGCTCCACAGCTTGGATGGGGACCGCGGCCAGGGCTCCCCCACCGGGACGGAGCTCCGTCCCGAACGATTCCTTGGTGAGGTTGGTCTCCGGGCCAGTCACCTCGTGGTTTTTCCTGACCGCCTTCTTGGCCGCCATGTCTTTGAGGAGCCGTCTCATTTCGCTGGCAGGAGTTGACATATCAGAGTCTCCTGTAAAAGCGCAGAAAAGGGAGTTAGGATGGCAAACCAAAAAGAAGCAAAAACACATGTCAGAGCCAATAATGACCCGGGACGAACCCTCATCTATGCCCCGGGCGCGACTCAACTCTTCTAGAGCAAATGAATGGACTCGATCCCCCATGTCGTCCGGGTTCAGGAAATTCCCATACTGGAGGAACCCGAATAAGAACATAAGGACCTCTGAGCCTACGGGGACGGGGGTTAAAGGTCTCATCTCCCCGGCGGCCCCAAACGCGGGGCCCGGGGGTACTAGCCTATCCCTAGCTAAGTCCCCAACTTGGGGAGCATAAGTTAAGATTAAAGGGGAGTTACCTCGCCCCGATACACTAGCCCCGAGAGTCCCAATGTTTGGTAGGGCGTCTTCGAAGAGCTCCTCCAGCTCCCCTGAAGTGGCCGCCTCTGTCAGGGCCTGGTCCTTCTTGCGCCGGGCCGCGTCGGCTCACGCCGCTCTCTCCACGCTGGCAATGTGGTCCAGGGCCAACTGCTCCCGGACGTCGACATTCTTCTCGCAGGCGATGCCCCGAAGGTTCGGGATGATGATGGTTTGGGTGGTCGCGAGCATCCCGACCAATCGAAGGTTGGATGTGTTGACGTAGTCGCCCACAGACAGGTTGTTCGCGCTCAGTCTCGAGTAATACCTCCTCATTTCCATGATGAACTCGGTAAGGGGAGTTTGAGCGAAAGGCCCTGCCACCCGGAAGATATGATAAGAAACGACGAAAAAGGATAAAGAATAAAAAAGGAGAGGACCGGGAAAATACTTACCCACTCGCTGGAAGTCCAGCAGCAGTGTGGGGTTCTTCTCCACAAGGAACCCGGACGTCATGAACCAATAATGCCTGACGTCCGGGGGGTGCCTCCAGGAGCTGGTAGGAGCGGGATAGCCACTCCGCGGCTTCAGTCTATAAAAGTTGTCCAGGGTCTTGTCCTTGATGTTGACCTGCGGCTCCAGCTTGTAGAAGTACAGGATCTCCGCAGGGGTGGGCTCCGCGATCTCCTTCGAGATACAAAACACTTTCCATCCAGCGAGTAGCCGGTACGCTTGAGGCAGAAGCTGGAACGGTGCAATTCCCACGTACGTCAAGAACCGCACGAAATAGTCATGAAGCGGGAGCGTAGCTCCTGCGCTGATGTGGCCGGTGCTCCAGGCCCGGAAGCCTTCCACGGACGTATGCGCCTGCTCCTCAATCCTGGCCATGCGGTTGTGAAAGAGTCCAGGAGTTGATTCGATGCCCAGACGCTGCTCCAGGAGCAGCATCATTCGGTAATTCCGGAACAGGTTGGGCACCACGTCCATTTCTTACCTGTTGCCCTTGGGTGTCCGGGACCCAGGAATGACGGCAGGGGCCCTATTGACCTCTTCTTCAAAATAGAGTGTAACGCCCGTTGCCATAGTTGACGATCTGGGAACAAAGAAAGAAATCCAAGCAGTCAGTACCTAAACCCAAGAAATTCGGTTAAGGTACGGGGGGTCTCCTAAGCACTGCTTGGAGCCCCTTCAGATCAGGTCCGGGACCACCGAAGAGCCACGGGGGGAAAGAAGAAACTACTAAGACCTGCCCTCTGTCCGGGAAGCATCTGGATACAGAGCAACCCAAACCAGGCGGCCTTCCTAACAACTCCTAAATGTAATGCCTAAACGTGCGAATTAAAAGAATAGCATAAGTTCATATAGTCGTCAAGAGGGTCAAGGGGACTTACTGTGAGTTGTTGGCCGTAGAAGGTGGTGGTTTTCTGAAGGTAAGGACGGAAAAACTTCGTTCTTGAAATGGTGTAGCCGGTTCAGCAGTTCGTCAGCAGGACAGGCCCAAGACCCGTCTTTAGGCAGAAAGGCAGACGTTGGGGTTCTGGGGAACAGGCAGCGGCGCAGAGTCAGCAGAAGGTGGTGTATGCCGTCGGTGATGTCAGACATGCAAGGCTTGAGCAGAGCTTATCAGTTCTTAAACTGGTTCGAAAGTGTAAAAATGTCAAATTGGCTTTCGTGGGGTATTTATAATGGCCCCAAATCCTGGCCTCCGATCCAACGGACAAGTGTCTCCCCATCGGATGGTCAGGAGTCGCGCAGGGATATTTATGAGCCCCCTCAGATTGGATCCTCGCCATCTCGGATCTAACGGCCCAGGAGGGGCGGATGCCAAAGGTCGCCCCATCCTACGGTCCACCTCATCCCAAGGGTATTAATGATGGACCCCCGTGCGGATGGGACGCTTCGTGACTTGTGCTGACACACTAGCCTAGGCCTAGCGACCCTTGAGAGGGCTAGGCGACCTTTCAAGACCTGTGCAGCAATCGCCTGGTGACACGTGTACCCTTCCCACGAAGCGGGACAAGGGTAAACATCCCCGGACATTGGTAAACGGTCCGGACCAAGCATACGGCCAGTACCACTGCCTGCTGTCACGGATCCACGATCCCAAGTAGGAACTGGGGAGGCAACCGTACGAGCGTCCTGGGGGCAATGCAAGCCTCCTCCTAGCGGGCCTAGGCGAAGGCTTGTGGGGTAAATGTTATCCCCATTTCCTGCGTGGACCCAGGACATTCGTCCAGGCCCATGGTCAGGGGCTGTTCAAAATGTGGGCCCGGCCCAAGGCCTCTTAGTACGGGAATGTCCAAGGGGGGCACGGGCTTGGGTGCAATTCTGGGCCCACAAGGAGGTCCGGTATGGTCATCCGGGACCTGTCATCCGGGACAGTCATCCGGGAGATGTGCAGACAGTTCGAACCCCCCACGACATACGCGTCCTGGTCCCGGGCCCTGGTAACGGTCCGGGCCTGTGGTAAATGAAGAGGAACAAAGGTAAACGAACCTGGATCACATCGTCCCTGGTTGGTGGGACCAAGCGTCCAGGACCCTGAAGCCGCCCCACTCCGCGTGGGCGTTGTCCCTACTTTTCACCTGCGGAAAAGGCCACCTCGGGATTGCATGCCGTTGTTTCATATCTGCGCTGCCAAGTACTCTGACTGGTCTTGTCCCCTGAATCTGCCTCATAACTCGAAGTGTCCATACCAAAAGCACCGTTTTGTCGAGCGAAATATAGCTCTTAGGCCAACTTATTGGGCCTTAACTGGTCTGGAGTTCATGTATGTTTTATCTTTTATATTGGGCTCCCACTAGAAAGGCCAACAGTATCCATATCTTTGATGGGCCCGGGTCATACCCGGCCCAGACCCAGTGTTCCCATAAGCCTATAAATACATGCTATAGAACACTGGAAAAAAGGATCTCTCTTCAACTAGTATACAATTACTCTGTCAAAATATAGAGAGAAACTCCATTGTAAAAGGCTTTCCAAGCTCTAATACTACTGACTCGTGGACTAAGGCTCATTAACGCCCCAACCACGTAAAAATCTCGTGTTAATCTTTTACTTTTCTTATCATTACTCTTAAATAATATTCATTAATATAGTTTCCGAAAATCTCGGTAAACAATAGTGAAGATTAGAGTTACCTTAGGTCTATAGCCACTCATGGCTAAATGTAGCAAAAATCCTGAGAAATCTAATTTAAAACCTAATAAATGATTAACTAAAAAGAGGAAATAAAAGATTATAAGTTATATGCCTAGTCTATGAGTTGTTAGTGACCAGAACTTGATTCTTTAGGGAGGTTAGCCCACTGGCAAGCAGTCTTGATCCCATAGTGAACAACTCTTCTTCAATCATAGTCCACATTACTTTTGCCACATCATCATGCCAAAATGAGTATAACTTCTTTAAGTATCATTAATATGTTATGATTGGTTAAATACAAAAAGATAAGTGTTAAAATACGAGCTAGGTATAAACATTTAGTGAATTTTACATAATGAGGATGTGAAATTTGAGCTTCAATTATAGGAACTTAAAATATATTTTTTTTGGTCGAAAGTGATGCATGAAGGTATCTAAAGGTTCAAAAAAAAGTTTGGTAGCATTTGGAGCATTTTTAAGACCTTTGGAAGTGTCCAAAAACAGAGAGGGTGGTGTAGCATCGCCTGATGCTTAGGGTTTTAAAAAACCCTAGCAGGCAATGCATCGCCTGCATGTAGGCGACGTATCGCCGCGTAGGCGATACATCACCTACATGCAGGCAACACGTCGCCTACTGGAGTCCGTACAAGTTACATAAATATCTCTAAATGACGTGTTTTACAAGTCTAATCCAATTGATTAGACCTAATGACGGTGTCTACTCTATATAAGGGTCAAAATAGAGTTTTGGAAGACTTGATCACTCTCTCCAATCTCTCTCTACCCCCCCCCCTCTCTCTCTCTCTCTCTCTCTCACTCTCTCTCTGTCTAGCTCCAAGAATCTTAAGATTTTTCCAAGAACTCACGAAAAAGTGCTTGACTTTGTGAGTTTAAGGCTTGTTCAATCTCAATCCTCATTTCTTCTTAGAAAAGGTCTCAATCATCCATGGTGGCTAGGAAATGGAGTATTAGGACAACATTAAGAAAGGTGTATAAGCCTTGGTTTGTGGTTTTGCATTCTTTTAAGGATTTGCTCAAAGTAGTGATTCTACAAGGGTTTTGAAGTTCATCAAGGTTGAAGAAGATCATTCACCATCTTGGGTTTGCATAATCTCCCTTAATCTTTATTTAGTCTATATTAATCCAATTTTTGTGTAGATTCTAAATATTGAGGTGTTGTTATCTCACTCTCTCCCAACATTCTATTACTCTATAATCTAAGATAGCATATCATGGAAGAATCTAACTATTTTTCGGCATTGAAATTCATGACTCAAGACTTTGTACGATTGGATAGGTTTGATGGGACTTACTTTTTTCATCTCCAAGACAAGATTAGATTCTTGCTCACTACTTTCAAGGTTTTCAACATCATGGACAAAGAAGAAAAAGCCTTGGGAGAGCCCAAGGAAGATGATACTCAAGAAGTTGTTAAAGAAAGGAAGAAGCGCGAAGAAGATGAATTGATATGTAGGGGTCACATCCTCAATGCTCTTTCATATATGCTCTATGATTTCTACACCAACACCAAGATCGCCAAGGAGATTTAGGAGGCCTTGGAAAAGAAATACAAAGCGAAAGAAAAAGGAACAAAGAAATTCTTTATTACTCAATATATGGAATTTAAGTTTCATGATAATAAACCTATTTTCCCTCAAATTCATGAGTTACAAATTGTTGTGAATAAATTGTCTACACTCAATATTATATTTTTGGAACAATTCCTTGTTGGTTCCATTATACCCAAGTTACCTCCTTCTTGGAGAGGCTATAGGAAGAAAATTCTCCATAGGAATGATGAGATTTCATTGGAGGAAATTCTCAAACACTTGAGAATTGAGGAGGAATCTTGTTCTAGAGATAAGAGTGAGTTCCAAGGCCATTGTGGTGGCTAACCCTCCTAACAAAGGCAAGGGAGTTGGTAAGAACGAGGGCAAGGGTCAAAAACCCTTAGGGCCCAAGAAGAATGAGGGACCATTCAAAAGTTCCAAGGGACCTTGCTCTGTGTGTGGCAAGAATGACCACTTTGCTAGAGATTGTAGGTTCAAGAGGAACCAAAACAATGAGACAAAAGTCAATTCAACCCAAGGTGAGCTAGTGGCAACACTAAGCAAAGTTGATGTCATTCATAGAAAGGTGAATGGGTGGTGGTATGATACTTGTGCCATCGTTCATGTTACCTATGGTAGAACTCTTTTTAAGACCTTTCAATCTTCAAAGGGAGGACATAAGATACAAATGGGCAATGAGAAAAGGTCCAAGGTTAAGGGCAAGGGAACTATTGATTTGTTCTTCAAATTCGGCAAAAGGTGTTGGGATTAGTGCCCTTTAAAGCATATGTTTCGAACAATGTTTTATGAAATAAATAATTGAAATGAATTTTTGCATATATTGTTTGTTTATTATTACTATTAGAATAATATTATATGAATATCAGAAAATTCTCAAATTCGTTATTGTGACTACAATCTTGTATTGGTACGAGAGGATTAAGATTGTAGAGAACGGATTTAAACAAATCGCAGTAAAACAAAGTTATGTGGAATATTTGGATTGAATACTATAAGTACGGTTCACTAGTATTATGGATACATGTAATCTAGATCCAGATTACTAATGTTGTAACAACTTGGATAGCCAAGACCATTACACTGTGTATTTTAAATAGTGTTGGACTTTCTAATCAAGTCATTTGCACATAAACGTGTTACTATAAGTAATTAACGGATTAGGGTTAAATATTTTTTCAAAGGAATATTTACATTCATTAAAAATTTTAAGTTCGTACATGAGATCCCAAAATAAACATTTAAAAAGTCATTTACAACTCAAAAGGATAGTTACAACACAAGCCAGCCCTTTCTCCTACTACAGAGAATGGAAGATTTGTCATTTTGCCCTCGTGACTAGATTGACAAATATGTAGGTTACCCTAGGTGAGCTCTCTCAAAGGCCCAACCCTTGTTAGTCTTTGAATCCTATCATAGCAAATATGACCAAAGCGAATATGCCAAAGGTACGTCATTTCTAACGTTATTGACCTATTGTCATTTAACGGTCCTAGATTTAGCTATCTTAAACAACTTATTATTTAGTACATAGGGTTCGTATGGTTGCAATAGATATAGCCAATTTTCAATACATCCACCCCACAATTCACATCCATTTAAAGAAATAAGATTTTATTACTTGCTAAAGTAACTACCAATTGTTATTGATGTAATAAGAAAAACTGAAATTAAAATTTCCACTGAAAATTGGAATAAAATAAACATTGTCTTAAAATTATAGATTTATTTCCAAAATTCATTCAAGCTTATCACTTTGTCAGGGGACTTCTCCTTGAGCATGGTTGGTAGTATTAGCCGTATTTCCTTTCCTTGGTCCACCATCAAAATTCTTCCTTGAAGGATTCGGTGATCATTGCATAGGAAAAATAAGAATATTTTTTATTATCACGAACTCGATGTTGTCCACAATCAATACCATGTTGATGTTGGACAAACATTTCGTGAGGTTCTCATCATTGAGTAACATTTTAGAGATTAGAGAGGGTATGGGGTGGGAAGCCTAGAACTACCATTATCAACTAAGTAGAAATTAATGCATTGCTTGACAAATATTTATTCATCAAATTTTTAGAAATAGCATAACATACAAAAAGTTTTGAGATAAGCAAAACACTAAAACACTTATCTTCTATTTCTTAGGTACTTTAACTAGCCATGAACCCATGTGTCCCAGTAGGCGAGAGTCACAAATATTCACTTAATTAAATAGAGAAATATCTCAATTAATAAAACGTCTCAGACTTTTATTAACGACCTATCCATCCCATCAAAGTAATGAAAACTCACGTGTCCCGATAGGCGAGTCACAAATATTTCTTACTTTATGAGCTTGACCCATAGTTTCGATTATTATAGACTTAATTCCTATAACCATAGGAATGAGTCTATAGAAGGTCCATCTATAATAATCTATTTCTTAACAAATTTAACCATGTTAAGAAGCCCAGTGAACACCTTCTGTAGGGAGATGAAATCAAAGCACCATGAGGCCCCACTGAACTCTAACCTTGTTAAATCAACAGTGGAGATCGAATTCAAATTTTTAAAACTCATTATTAAATCTTTTAGTATTTTATTCTTTTTGAAATTACATACTTAGGTTTGCCAAATTATTAAAATAATCAATAAACCATAGTTTATAGTTTTCTATTAATTCTAAAGTTACCATTGAAAATTAATCAAAAAATTAGAATTAATTTGTTTCTAATCAATTATCAGCTCCAACTAAAAAGATTAACCTAATACAATTAAGTCCAACTTAGGTAAATCGCCCTTAACAATTCGAGCATGCATAGAGGAAAGTTGGGTTCAGTATATTGTACCCACTACTAAGGCTTCTTAACTTCCACACAAAGCCCAAAAACATAGGAATTTGAACATTCATTTTATTAATTGTTATTCAATTAATTAGGCACAATCTAGTAATGCAAAGCAAATGAGTCTTCACAAGTGGAACCACCCACAAGAGATGAATTTAAACTTTACATGTTCAATTACGCCCAAATAAAACTTATCAAGATTATGACCCGTTTTATTTGACATTTTTCCCACCATCTAAAATAAATTGGTCATCACTATAAGTCCATCATCTAAGTACAAATTTGTAAAAATGACAATTATAATGATGCATGATATGTTAATTAATTGGATGGGTCTAGCATACAATCTATATGGCATGTTACTAATTTATGCATATACACATTTATTACCAAAATAAATGAACAACAAAAAAAAAATTAATCAATTAATTTCATGAAAACAATTCATTTTAATTCAATCATTCTTAAAATATTAATCAAATAAAAAATTAATTCAATTGTTCCTATTTTGAATTTTTTTTTATTTTTAGAAAAAAAATTACCAAAAAAATTATATTACTTGTATAAAAATATACCATTTGTTGAGGAATTAAAAATACAAATCCAAAATATTTAATTTTTTTTAATTGCCTTACATATAAAAAAAAATATGTTACCAAATATAATATATATATATACTAACTACTCAAAAAAAAGAAAAAATTAACATCCAACCAACACATTCTTTTTTTTAACACTTTATATATAACTTAAATATATATAATTATCTTTCAAAAAAAAAAGTTCACGTATAATTTTTATGCGTTAATATATATGTATATATAACTTAAAACATATACACATATATATTCATAGGCTAAATAAAAATACCAAAATTTTTTTTTGTGCAATTTTCAAAATTTGATTTCATTTACATAGTTTATAGGTTTTATAAAACAAAATAAAACAACCATAAACATAAAAAAAAATCATGAACAATATTTTTTTAGCTTCACACATAGGTAAAACATATAATTATGCTACTATCAATTAACATATCTAACATGTCAAAAAATCACATACATGTATATAAGCATGTAAACTAGCAACCATTGACTCTAAAATCAGTTGTAGGGTCTCATTTATATAAGTCTATATGCATGCTCCATATTGCACAAAATAGCATATAATAGAAAACATAAATACATACATAGAAGTGATTTTTATAAAGAGATTCATAAATATAATAATAAAACTATTAGAGTACTTACGAAATGCGTAGCGGAACAATGACTACACCCTTTGGATTCCCTAACCTTTTGTCCTTGTTTAATGCTAGATATTGTAAGGAATCCAAACCGCTTTGAAACAAAATCACAGTCTTCCAAGTCTTTATCTAAAACAACCTAGTGTTTGTGTGGGCAAGTCTCAACACATGAGAAAGGAATTCCTGGAGATAAAACTAAGAGAGAGTGGATGGCTAAGTATAGAATATTAGTAGTGAATTTTTACCTTGTCAAATTCATCTAACCTAATGCATTCTATAACACTAGTATATATAGTCAATTAGCTAGAACATAAAATAGGTTTTAGTTACTCATTTTATTTTAATTATTTAATAATTATAATTAATTAAATAATTGTCAAAATTAATCAATTATAATTTTGACCTTTATTTAAATCATTATATTAATATTAATACAAATTTATCAATATTAACAAAATTGTCTCAATTGGCTATAATACTCTCTTCTTGAGACTTTGCAATAAAAACCTCAAATTTTCTTCTATTTCTTTTCTCACAAAATATCAATAAATAATTAACATTATTTATTTTCATTGACCTAGTCAATATGATATTTTTTTATAATTAATAATTAAAGTAATTATTCAAGACAACTAGGTTCATTTTGATAAGAGATGACATGGGGACTATGGATTCATTAACTCAAGCTCCAATAAATTACCATGAGTTTATTTATAACAAATAAACTCACTACCTTATTAACTCATCGTGACTCCACTATAGACCCGGAATTGCACTCTTGAATTCATAGAACGTTTTACACCAAATGTAAATACGTTATCCATTGTTATAACCATAGCCGTCATTCAATCCTCTATAGATAATTTATTAATGAGATGGGTGCAAATCATCGTTTTACCACTCATTGATATTTTATCCTTAACTCCCACTAAGTTCCTTGTAAATAATTTTTCCGTAAATTTAATTACAGAATTGAGTACTCTATCATTTAACACTTGAACCAAGCTATAAGGAAATCATCGTTTCACTTCTTAAACATATGCTATAGATTTCATGTCTATGATAAATACCCTCATTCAATTATACTACCAATTCTATAATATGTAAGTATGAGCTAGTCCATAGGGTAAGTTGGAAACGAACAAATCAAAAAACTTGAATAATACTATTAGCAGAATATTAATCACTCATAATTAAGATTGAATTGACCTATGGTCAACGTTGTGAAATGATTATATTAGATAGTAATGATACTTACTTATCTTATCAATAATCAATATCGGTCCAGTCCAATGTAACAAAATACATTCGATCTTATCTACTTGGTCAATGCCTTGGATAAGATATCACACCCCGAATGTGTAAGTAAATCATATCGTAGATTACCAGATTAGTGAAAATCCAATGCACTGACTTAATCTTAGGACTCTTTCTTTTGAACATATAATTACAATTATAATCTATAGTAATCTAGTCACTATAATTGTAATTATTTATATGTTCGTGATTTTACAAATGTTTGTATTATTCCAATAATCATGCAATAAAACAAGCAAACAATACGGTTGTCAAACTAAATAATTTATATTTCTTTTATTGACAATATAAAATTGTGTTACATGTCCGACATGGTTTTATAAAAGCATAAAACCCAATAAATAACATCAACAAAATCTAATGTAGTAAATTATGCTAATAAAATTATATGTGGTCAAATTAGCTTTTATTCATTTAACAACATAAATAAGTTTAACCAAATAGGACGGTTATGTTACTGTATAGCATAGAAACTAAATGTACTAAGTTAATAAAATGATGTGCCATCATAATAAATAAAAACTAAAAAAATTAACCAAGTAACTTTATTAAAGTATAGCACAAAAAACAAATATATTAGTAAAACAATATACCATAAAAAATTACTAAACAAAACTAATGTACCACAAAATAGATTAGAAATAAATAAAAAATGGAGCTTTCTTTATCCAATGTCCTACATTCTCATATAATTGTATAAGATTAAAATAGGTAATAATTTGAAAATCTTTCAACCATGGCTTGAATATGAATATCGTTAACGCTTTTCTTTCAGATACATAAGAATGAGAAATTCTTTCTATAACGCTTCTATATTATAATTAATTATAAAACATATTATGACTTCTTATTTGTACTTAAAATATCATAACACAGAAAAAGTTACATATAAAACTTAAAATTACAGCATATATATATATATACTAGGTAAAAACAACGTGCAATGCACGCTCAGTTTTAATGTTATAAACATTGTTTATAATTTTAATAAAAACTGGTTCATTCTTATTTAAAAATATATATGTATATATAATATAATGAATTATAGTTCTATAGTATATCTAAATATTTATATCAATAATTTCTATATATATGACATCTAAACACAATGTATGAATATATATTTACATGACTACATGACATATATATAAAATATAATAATATTTAAAAAGAAATTAATAATAGAAATAAAATAAGAATAGAAAGAGTCATAGTGTAGACAATAATATACATGCATAAATTGTTTTTAGTTTCTAATGTATCTCACAATATCATTTGGTGAATGAAGAAGAAAAAGAGCTCCAATCGCTTGATAAAAAACAAACTATCGCACAAATTTAGAAGATAAAAAAAATGATATGTATGTCTTTATTATTTTTAAATAAATATGATTTAATTATTTAAATTATCATAAAATATCTTAAATATATCATATTTTAATTAATTTATTTTTATTTAAATTTATGTTTGTTCTAGTGTTTGAATTTGGCAGTAACAACAAAATATTATATATATTATATGTTTAATATAATATTAATTTTAAGTTTAATTAAAGTTTATTTAAGTTATAAAATATATGATTTTATTATTTTTAAACAATTATCATTGTAAAATATCTCAAAAATATCTTATTTTAATTTATTTAATTATTTATTTATTTAAGTTTATGTTATGTTTATGATCTACTGTTATATATAAGAATATTCTGTTAAAGTTAACAAAAAATAAGTAAAAAATCGTTAAAACCAAGAATTTCCGATATCTACACATTTTTTATATAGAAGAGATATATTATCATCATCAAAATAAAATGGAGATCCTTGATAAAGTGTGGTGTATAAATAAAAAAAATTAAGTATATTGAGTATGGTATTAAAAGGAAAAGAAAAAAGTGAATGTATCAATTAAAAGAAAACTAAAACAAAATCTGCAAAAAAATAAAAAGTGGACGAAGAATATCTCTTCTATATAAAAAATGTGTAGATGACGGAAATTCTTTGTTTTAACGGTTTTTTATTTTTTATCTGTAAACTTTAACGAAATATTCTTATATTTAACAATATATTATAAACATGACTTAAACTTAAATAATTAAGCAAATTAAAATATGATGCTTTTGAGATATTTTACAATGATAATTATTTGAAAATAATATGATATCCCAAAAATATACACAGCTGAGATGGCATGAAAGATGGACACGTGGCATCATAGTGTGGGAACATGTCATCATATTCTTGACACGTGGTATAGGCATCTAACAGTCCAACAAGCTGGAGAGAGCACACTTGCCAGGTGAATAACAATTGCTAGTCGGTATGCTCGCCAGGAAAGAGGTTGTTCGGTATGCTCTCCAGGAAACCCGGTATACCTGGTCGGATGAAGTCAGTTACATCCTCTTCACGCCTAACAGTTTACCTGAAAACTCGGTCAAACTCTTGAAGAATAGGACTACAGCTACCCGCGAAAAGGAAGGGATATTTTGCATCAGTTGCGGTGCAGGCGCAAATTCCTGGGCGTTAGGGACAATATAAATGCAAGTCTTCCACTACTGTGGAGGGGGTTCAAATTTTTAGCCTGCTAACCAGCACCAGAAATACACCGACCAGCCTGTTAGGAACACTCAGGAGCAATTTCTGCCATTCTATATTGTTTTTACACTTAGAGAATCGTACCTATTTTCGCTGGTCATCTTGTGTAAACCTTAAAGATCAATACAAATCTAAGAGGAAGTACATCATTACCGTTTCCTGGGGTCGAACCTCTATAATTTCTGGTGTCTTTTATCATTCATTGCTCATAGTTATTTTGTTCTTGGCTTATTTATGGTTCATTGATTGTCTGAGTGAAAGCTTTCTAATTAATTATTTTAACTCCGCGTTAGTTGACCAAAAATTTAGTCAACATTTTGGTGCTTTCATTGAGAGATATGGTATCAATCCTTGGAAATATATAGCGACTCGTAGTTAGTTGTCAACCATGTCCTCGGAGAATACATTGCTCGGAGGAGAAAATGATGGCCTATCTCAGTAAAATTAAAGATTTGCTCGCTCAGATTAAGAGATACACCATTCAGCAGATACCCAGAGAACAAAATGCCACGGTAGATGCACTGGCTAGGCTGGGCAGCAGTGCAGTGGTGGACAAAGCTAATTTACTCCCCATTCAGTATCTGGACCGACCCAGTATCAACGTGCCCGAACCAGTCCTTCTAATAGACAACACTCCATCCTGGATGACCTCGATTGCAGCTTATCTAGAGCACGAAATCCTGCCCAACATTCGTAATGAGTCTAGAAAAGTGATAAGGAAAACTGCTCGGTACCTCATCCTGGACGGGATCATGTACAGAAGAGGATTTTCCATGCCATTGCTCAGGTGCGTCAACCAAACATAATCTAGATGGCTTCTTAAAGAGGTACATGAGGGTTTCTGTGGGAATCATGCTGGGAGCAGAGTTTATCTAAGAAAATTCTAAGGCAAAGCTACTTCTAGCAAACTATGAATGAGGAATCCATATCTCATGTTCGAAAATGTGACAAGTGTTAGAGAAAATCCCCCGAGCAGCCCCAAATGAACTAACACAAATGCAAAGTCCATGACCCTTTGCCATTTGGGGGATCAACCTTATTGGTTGGTTGCCAAAAGGAAAGGGGGGGGGGGGGGGGGGGGACGAGTATAGTACGTGGTAGTAGCAGTTGATTACTTTACCAAATGGACAGAGGCCGAGCCATTGGCAACAATCACTTCCAAGAAAGTCTTGGAATTTGTGGTAAAAAATATAATTTGTAGGTTTGGTCTACCCCACAAAATAGTGTCTAACAACGGCACGCAGTTTGATAGCCAATTATTTACTGATTTATGCACTAAACATGGCATCACAAAAAGCTTCTCAGCAGTCTCACACCCACAAGAAAATGGATAGGTAGAAGTAGTTAACAAGACTCTCAAAGACACTCTGAAGAAGCATTTAGAAGAGGCTAAGCGGAACTGGCCTGAGAAACTACCTAAAGTAATATGGTCCTATAGGACTACCGAGCGAACAGCTACTGGAGATCCCCCCTTTGTACTCACATATGGGTATGAAGCAATGATGCCCATAGAGATGACTTCACTGTCTCACAGGTGCACAGCATACAACCAGGATGGTAATCACCAACTGTTAGCTTAATCCTTTGACCTAATCGAAGAAAGAAGCGAAAAGTCCAACATATGCCTGGCCGCAAATTAGCAAAAAGTTGCCTGGTACTTCAATTCTTGAGTTAAGGAACAAAAATTTGTCGTAGGAGACCTAGTCTTGCGAAGAATATTCTCAGAAACTCAAGATGCTTCAGCAGGAGTACTAAGCCCCAGCTGGGAAGGCCCCTACCAAGTCACAGAGATAGTACCACCAGGCACGTACAAGCTAGCACGGCATAACCAAAATCTCCAACTAGTACCTGTCCCCCATTATTGGAATGGAGAACACCTAACGAAGTACTACCAATAAGATTGCTTTTAAGTGATCGTTGATTGGCCGGTACATGCACGATTTCCCTTACCACTAACCAGGCAAAGTTAGTTTTACTAATTATGCACATGCATGATTTGCCCATTTATTGTAGTAATTAATGTTTATGAATGCAAGCTACTGTGTAGCGACGCAACTTGTATGGTTAATCTTTAATCAATAAGACACGTTTTGTCCATTCTTACAAGCTTTTATTTTTACAATGATTATCTTGCTAACTAGTAAATTACATCACGGATTGTCGGCAGTGTATGAAACCTGTTATCCAATAAATTAGCATTTGTGACGTGGCAGATAATCTCTTGACACGTGGCTGATACCTGGACGGCGTCTGCTAGAGTATCGACCAGGAGACACAGTAGAAGCAGGACAAGCCTGTCTTTCCCACGACCAGTCTGGTCGGTGGTTCCGCTGGCAAGGCAACATTTATGGGAAGATCTTTGTGAATCCCGAATTTATCTCATGCAATCTTCTGGATATCCCATGATTCAGGGGATAATATCTGTAACAATATTTTGTAACCCTCCATGAGCCTATAAATAGCAAGATATAGCTCAAGGGAAGGGACTTTTGGCTGCTGAATTATAGAGATATAGAATTTCTCCTAGTAAATTTGTATTGTTTTGTCAGAAGTGTTGAAACTCATTGAACCCAAGTTCTCTGATCACACTTTTGGTTCCATATCAATATCATTCTAAGTGGACGTAGGTCATTACCAGATCCTGGGGCCAAACCACTATAAATCACTGTGTTTTCTTTACTTTTGTCATTACGTTATTCTCTTTACATTCGTCTATATCATTCATATTTTGACTCTGTGTCAGTTGGCCAAATCG
The DNA here is from genome assembly GCF_963169125.1 of Humulus lupulus. Classification (NCBI taxonomy): domain Eukaryota; kingdom Viridiplantae; phylum Streptophyta; class Magnoliopsida; order Rosales; family Cannabaceae; genus Humulus; species Humulus lupulus. The sequence continues at coordinate 155,792,751 of NC_084798.1, read as the reverse complement.
TGGGTCAACAAAACCTTTGCAGGTTTTGGCAAACCCAAGTGGGCCCGAATAAGTTATTACGAACAGCTCTGGTCAATTAGCAAGTGACCAAGAGGATAACCCAAGAGTTATAAATCCCACTCGATCAGTTGGGGGGCACCATATTCATACATGGACAAGAAGAGAAAAAAAGCGCGTAATTAAAAGGGCTTAGAAGTGTTAATTTTTATTAATGTTAAAGTGCTTGCGCGTTGCTCGATATACCAAGCAACAAAAAGAGCCATAAAACAATTTCTGTAGATAGGGTTGAACAATATTGTTTACAAATCGTTCAAAAAAATTGGTTAGCTCTGATCAACATTCGAAAAAACTGATTAGCTCTGATCAACAAATAGAGCTGCATAGCTCCAAACAAAAAACAACATACACCGAGCAGTAATGAAAGATAAAGTACGAGCAGATGCATACTCAAATAAAAATACCATACAAACATGTGTCAAAGGGTGCTCGAGATTAAAAGCTGCTCGGCTCAACTGATGTTTTAACAAAAGGAAAATAAATGCGCGAGAATAAAGACTGCTCGGCTCTATCACTTTTGTTTAGGCATAAACTATAAAAAGGAAAACAGGAAGAGTTTTCAAGATTCAGGAATATGGCTCGGGGTCAACAACAGGAGTTTCAGCTGGAAGAGTGTTGGATTGGTCCGCAGGAGTTGGAGCCTTAATTGAAGGACTTGGGTTAGATGGAAGGACATCTTCTGCAGAAACTATGACAACTGGCTCGGTGGGCAGCTCGACAATCTCGGGCTCGGAGGCTGCCAGGTGCTCAGTGGATACGGCCAGGGCCTCATTCCTCTCCCGCTCGGTACAGTACTGCATAAGCTCATCGTAAGCTTCTCCGAGATAACTGAAGTCTACTGTTTTGTTACGAACACAAAAATTAAAGAAAGTGCTCAGCCTGAAATCCTCCAAAGCTCTAGCATCAGCAACCTGATCAAATTTTTCTTGCTCAAGGGCCTTTGTCAGTTTGTCCTCCTTTTCCTGGGCGGCTTTCTCAACAACAACGACTTTTTCCTTCAGCTCTTCGATCCTCCTCTCCAACCGATTAACATCAAGGTCCCTCTACTCGACCACATTTTTAAGATTCTCATTTTCCTTAATAACCTGCTCGGAGGTCCGTTGAAGATTCTGAATTTTTTTCGGACAACTCATTAATTTGGGAAGTTTTATCTTCAGACCCCTTCACCAACCCAATCACCTGCTTGCTCACACCTTTGGTACGATGATGAGCATAGATAAGGACCAGCATACCTGCAGTAGGAAATAAAAAAAACTGAGAACAGGTGATAGACAAAGAAAAATCAATTGGTTCCAAAAATGCCAAATACTTACCCTAACAACATCCTGGAGGCTAGCACTGGTGATATACTCCAAAGATTTGGAACTTAGATTAGTCATGAATTCAGATTGGGTAGAAGACACCCTTTTTGTGTGGCTTTGATTAACGGTTAAGGCCTTCTTTAAAGGTCCATGAAACTCCTCGGCAGGGTCCTCAGCACCCTCTGAGACTCTACTCGGGGGGTCAGACCTTTGCATAGGGGACGAGTTAATAAACTCTTTAGTCTGAGGTCCCTTGCGTTAGGCAGGTTTGCAACTTGGAGTCTGCGACTATGGCCTTTTCCAAGAAGGAGTCTGTTCGGGGGTTCCAGCAACCTGTTCGACAGGTTCAACAAGAGAATCTATCTTCTAACGTTTAGCTGAAGGTACCTCACTACTCGGACCAGTGGCGTGCTTCTGAGAAAATTTCTTAAAGAGCACAGACGACATATCTACAAACCAAGGTAAAAGGTTAGTACGATTCCAAGCAGCTTTGGAACAAGCAAAAACTTATAATTATAAAAGAACACAAAGAAAGTTATATAAAGAGAGTGAAAGCACCCTCTTCGTCTCCCCCCGGGCAGCCGGCTGCTCTGGGCAGTACATCCTCATCACTATTTGAGGAGCAAGGGTTTGAGTGATCCACTTCAATCTGTTTCCCCTTTCCAACCTGGGGGGCAGTGGCAGTTTTTTTAGCGCTATGCTCCGTGGGCTCTCGGATGACAAGCCCTGTTGAGCTTCTTGCTCGGTGGGCCACGCAAGGTCTGGATGGAGGTACAGATGGCATGGTTTGTTTTTTAGATAACAGAGATTTGGGCGACTTAGTACTAGGCGGGTGCTTCCTAGGCGATTGTCTTGTAGGGGTAGCACCCTTGACTTGCACCTCTGGATTGGGGTAAAGCCTAGCATGGGTTAATTGTTCTACAGTGGTTAGGGCCACCATATCTTTAAGGTCAGGGCCCATTGCAGCCAGCCTACGAGCCCGTTCAGCCATCTCCTGGGTAGGAGCCGGATAGTTAAAAGGACCATTGCGTTGAAAGGATAGGTGATTGGCAGCAATATTTTCAGTAAGAAAGTAGTGGCTGGCATACTCCCCAACTTTGGAGATGATGTCCATATTGGCCAGGTAAATATTAGAATCCCTATGGCTGAAATAGAAATACCCCGAGCGACCTTGCCGAGGACTAGATTTGAGGTCAAAAAGGTAATTAATTTCGTGGGTAAAGGGTACTGACCAATTTAAAGATATTTACAAGAAATAAAGGGCAGAGAGAAATCTTATGCCTTTGGGACTGATTTGGGTTAAGCAAATCCCAAAATAATCAGCCACACTCCGAAAGTATGGCTGGAGAGGGAGAGTGGCTCCAGTGACCATATGGAATCGGCTCCAGGCACAGAATTGGGCCCCGAGGTAATTGGCAGTCTGATAGTCAGTAGGCTTAATAATGGATACATCCTGCAACTTAAAATGCTCCATCACGTTCTGTATTTGTCTAAGGGAAATGGTACTAGCAGGAGCCACATAGAGGGGACCCTCCTCCTTCTCAACCAACGGATTTAGGACTACCTCGGTGTAAATCTCCATGGCATATTCGGTCTCAGAATCTTCTTTCTGCTCCAAGCCACTAGGCTCTTCCTCGGGGGATGATGCCTCTCTAGGATCCCCACCAGTAGCGTGTCGTGCCACGTGAGGATCTTCTTCATTTGAGCCTTGAGTTGTCTTTTTGTATGAGCCATTATAATGGAAGATACAGTGATGAAGTTTGGTGATCACCTGCCCTGAGCAGTCTACGAATACAAGAAAAGGGGAAAGTGAGGTGAGAGCACCCAACAGCACTGGTCGGTATAATTGTCGTGGTATACTTACCAGCTCAGGAGTAACACAGCACAATATACCGTGCAGAAGGAAGACAAAATCAAAAGTAAAGAAGGCCAAGAAATTGGAGGGTATTTGGAGAGATTTATCAAAGGGTTGTTCATGGTGTTTTCCAAGAACACCGGACATAAATCTACTAAAATGGGTCGTGAAAAAGTGGTTTTTTGTAAAATCAGAAAACAAAACAGATTACCCGTTACAAGAGATACTCAAACCAGATTTTTTTTTGTTACTGATTTAAACAACATTCAAGCAAGAATTCCAAGGATTTGGCAAAAACAAAACCCACGACCACATAGAAAAACAGAAGTATTCTCGCATAAATCACAGAATATACCAAAGAGGAAAAAGAGGAAATAAGTCTGCGAGACTAGCACAAGCCGAAAAGCTTCAGTGATCTCGGATTGGGCACTGGTCGGTGTAAGATCTCGAAGTTCACAAGGAGGGAAGCTCTGACGTTTGGGAAGTTTAAATGGAGAAGGGATTGTAAAAAAAGAAGTAAGAAGAAAGGGAAGCTATTAATAGTCCAGGTACAATGTTCTACCTCCTCCTGTGAGCATTGATGAGACACCCCTTCAACTGCTACAATCATATCTCCCCAGACACGCCAGCGCACCACCCAGCACGTCCTTCCAATCACTTTGGCTCAACCACCCAACATGTCAGCCACTCTTCGACAACTACACAAACCGACGGTACAGTTATTAAGAGGAGCCATTATGACACTTTATGGTATCAATAAGAGGCGAGAAAAGGTGAAAAGTCATTTCTTGAAAACTTGGAGAAGTGCAAAGGTCTTCAATTTTATTAAATAAAGATGTTGTGTGGCAAAGAGAACATACCCCCGACCAAGCTAGACAGGGTGGTATCCAGAAGGAAAGTTTACATACTACTCAGCACCATTGCAAACTTGGGGGACAAATGTTATCCCAAAAATATGCACAGCTGACATGGCATGAATGATGGACACGTGGCATCGTAGTGTGGGAAAATGGTATCATATTCTTGACACGTGGTATAGGCATCTAACAGTCCAACAAGCTGGAGAGAGCACACTTGCCAGGTGAATAACAATTACTACTCGGTATGCTCGCCAGGAAAGAGGTTGTTCGGTATGCTCTCCAGGAAACCTGGTATACCTAGTCGGATGAAGTCAATTACATCCTCTTCACGCCTAACAGTTTACCTAAAAACTCGGTCAAGCTCCTGAAGAATAGGACTACAGCTACCTGCGAAAAGGAAGGGATATTTTGCAGCAGTTGCGGTGTAGGCGCAACTGCTTGGGCGTTAGGGACAGTATAAATGCAAGTCTTCCACCACTGTGGAGGGGGTTCAGATTTTTAGCCTGCCGACCAGTACCAGAAATATACTGACCAGCCTGTTAGGAACACTGACGAGCGATTTCTGCCATTTTGTATTGCTTTTACACTTAGAGAATCATACCTTTTTTTCACTGGTCATCTTGTGTAAACCTTAAAGATCAATACAAATCTAAGAAGAAGTAGGTCATTACCGTTTCTTGGGGCTGAACCTCTATAATTTATGGTGTCTTTTATCATTCATTGCTCATAATTATTTGGTTCTTGGCTTATTTATGGTTCATTGATTGTCTGAGTGAAAGCTCTCTAATTAATTATTTTAACTCCGCGTTAGTTGACCAAAAATTCAATCAACTTAATAAAACCATATATTTTATAACTTAATAAAATTTAAGTAAATTAAACTTAATATTATATTAAACGTATAATATATAATCTTTTGTTGTCACTGCGAAATTCAAAAACTAGAACAAACATACACTTAAACAAAAAAATAATAATAATTAAAATATGATATTTTAAAGATATTTTATGATAATTTAAGTAATTAAATCATATTTATTTAAAAATAATAAAGACATACATATTTTTTTTTATCTTATAAATTTGTGTGATAGTTTATTTTTTATCAAGTAATTTGAGCTTTTTTTCTTCATCAAATTCACTAAAAGACATTATAAGATACATTAGAAACTAAAAATAGTTTATGCATGTATACTAGTGTCTGCACTGTGATTTTTTCTATTATTATTTTATTTATATTATTAATTTCTTTTTAAATATTATTGTATTATATATATGTCATGTAGTCATGTAAATATATATTTGTGTCAATGTTGTGTTTAGATGTCATATATGTAAAGATTATTGATGTAAATATTTATAGATACTATAGAACTATAATTCATTATATTATATATATATATATTTATTTATTTAAAAATAGGGAACCAGTTTTTATTAAAATTATAGACAATGTTCACAACTTTAAAACTAAGCAAACGTGTATTGCACGTTGCTTCTACCTAATAATATATATATATGGGTGCACTTTTAATGGTTACTACTTATGGATGATTATTTTAATGTTAACCATTGAATTAAGATCAATGGTTCATATTTATAGTTGTTAATTAATATTTCAAAATATAAATTTTGATTTTTTCAAATTTTTGGAAGAGTTACTTGATGAAAAACGTGCATTTATTATGAAAATGTAATATTGTAAACTTTTCTTTTTCAAATGCATGTCAATTTCTAAATATAGCTAGTGTTTCTCATTGGTTGGAAACACCATTAATTATGGCAAAAAATAAACTACATTCAAAATTAATGTAGAAATCTCATTGGTTGGAAACACCATTAATTATGGAAAAAAAAAAACTACATTCGAAATTAATGCAGAAAAAAAATATTTACCTGTTGGTGACTTGCTATACCAAGTCACTATATTGCCACATCATCATAACTATTAGTACCCATCTATAGGTAGTAACCATTAAAAAATCTTCCACATATATATATATATAAGAAAATTGGATCATTACTTACACAAAAATATGTAAGTAAAACTTGATTATGAGTAGGTAAAGATATTTACCTACACATAATATAAATGTAGAGATGTGTAAGCAATATTGTGTAGGTAAATGTTTCTTACACTTAATAATATGAGTAAGTAAATCTTCACTAAGGGCCCACTATCATGATTAGACTAATTCCATTGTTGATGATGTAATAATTGGCATGGCTATTGATGTGGCAATGACATGGCTGCTTATGTGGCAATGTCACAATTGCTTATATGGCAATGACAAGGCTGCTTATGTGGCATCACATGTCATAATTGTATGTATAAGAATACATTTAGTATGTGTAAGTAAAACTTAAATTATGAGTAAATAAATATAACTTAGTAAAGATTTATGAAATTTTTATATATATAGGGAGTAATTCAATTAAAATTTTATTATTAAATTTACATTCAAATAGGTACAAAATAACTAATAAAATCTATTAAAAAGTTTCTTAAATAAATATTAACAATTATCTTAAAATGTATTAATTAATAAACAAATAAATATAATAGACATAAATACAATGGAAATATGTTCACAATTCAACCATTTTACTATATTATTACATAGTTCCATGGTAAAAAAAATGAATTTACATAATTCACTATAATAAAAGAAGAATTGGCGACTTTTTTCTGCATTTTGAACTTGTGGCCCTTTAACTACTAAATACTCCAGCAGTTGTTTGTCTCATCAACCACTACACATTGGTAAAAAGTCAAAAGTCTTAATTACATCACCTGTAAGCAGTAGCGAGGCACAGTAACAGAAAGATAGAAAGTCAGAAACAAAGTGAAAAGATCATAATCTAGATATTAAGATTTAAACACAAAATCACACCCAAAATTATTTTAAATCAAATCCATACACACAAATATGTAGAAAGGCAAAAACAAAGTAAGAAAGGAATTTGGTAACCTACTGCTAGCAGTGCACAGTTGTGGTTGAGGCAAATTCTAGCCAACTAGTACCAGCAATCCCTTTGGTGTCTATATTCACAAGTTAAGCCTAACTATCGCATAATGTTTTATATTAACAATCTGTGCCATGAAATAACACAAGAAGTTGGAGAAATAAGTTAAATGTAAAATAATAACATTAAAATAAATTTTTTTTTATCAAGAAAGAAAGATTTCATTAATCACAAACCCAATTACAAACAAAATACCTCCCTCAAGGAGAAGGCTCCAGCAACATTACAAGGAACATATTTTCCTCACAAAGACTCTCTCATTTTCTGTTGAGTAAAGCAACCAACTCTATACACTATATCTCTTTTTATCATGTCTACAATAACATTCACTCTATATGAGCATCTATTAAAAATACAAGAATTCTTATTGTGCCAAATATGATATATTGTAGCTGAAAACACAGCTGCCACAATTGCTGCCTTTACACCATTCCTCATATCTTCAATCCATCGGGTCCAATCATTGAACCGAAGAGGCCAATTACAGCCAACTCAAGCTTGTATAAGGTGCACCACCTGCGGAGAGCAATTGCAATTAAAAAATAGATGGTCATGACTCTCTTCAGTTTGACTACAAACTGGGGAAAGGTTGCTGTCAAGATGCAGAAGCACCCTTTGCAAGTGGTCTCGAGTTAGCAAATTGTCATTCACCGCTTGCCAAATAATAAAATGATGCTTTGGCACACTCATCCTATTCCACACAAAATGATGATACTTGACTTGATCTTGGTGGATAATTCTTTTATATAACATACCAATCTTGAATGTCCCTTGATTGGCAGCAGCATCTATGTCCATTATAGTAAAGGCGTCACGAATGTGACACAGTTTACGCTAATACCAACTAGAATCGGCCTTAAGTTGATAATGCCAGAAACATTGGCCTCTTAAATAGACAAAATTTATCCACTTCACCCACAAAGTCTCTGGTTGGTGACTTATGGCCTAAATATATTTAGCAAGCATAGCCTTGTTCCATTTTGCTCCTTCACCAAAACCCAGACCCCCAAAAGCTTTTGGCAAGCAGACTTTGGACCAGGAGGCAAGATGGAAGTTGCTTCGGGTATAATTGTTACCCCACAGAAACCACATGCAAAGTTTATCAACCTCCTTAACTATACTTTGTGGGAGCAAGAAGATATTCATCCAATAGTTCCGCAAACCCAATAGGACAGAAGTAATGAGTTGGGTCCTCCCTGCATATGAGAGATGTCTGCTAGCCCACGTGTGAAGCCTTAGTTTAATTTTTTTTAGGATCACATCACAATCTGCTGCTTTCCATTTTGTTGGCCTCATAGGAACCCCAAGATATTTAAGAGGAAATGTTCCCTCTTCAAACTGCAAAACCTGAAGCAAATTAACCTTGTCTGTATTCGGAACTCCTCCAAAGTAAACATGTGATTTGTTGTGATTAGCCTTCAACCTTGTACTACTGCAGAAGTCCTCAAAAATCTGTTTAACACACTGAATTGAGCCTCTATTAGCTTTAGAGAAGATAATTAAATCATCAGCAAAGCAGAGGTTGATTATCTTGAGGCTTTTACACAAAGGATGAAACTTGAAATCATATTGTGTAGCTCCTAGCTGAAGTAACCGGGTGAGGTATTCCATTACCAGGACAAACAGTAATGGGAAGATAGGGTCTCCTTGACGCAGACCCTTAACACCTTGAAATCCCCCCTGCAATCTCCCATTCATCATAAGTACATAAGAAGTGCCACGGAGACACACCATCACCCAATAAATGAACCTGGTAGGAAATCTCAGACTGATCAACAGCCCCTCCAAAAAGCACCAGTCAACCATATCATAGACTTTGCTTAAGTCTATCTTCAATGCACACCTCAGGGAAGCATTCCTCCTATTGTATTTCTTGATCAAGTCTTGAAAAATTAGAATATTATGAGCTAGCAATCCCCCTTTAATAAAAGCACCTTGATTCGGACTAAGTTAGGAAGAACTTCTAAAAGCCTACTACATATCATTTTTTAAATGCATTTATATAATGTGTTACAGCACGCTATGGGCCTATAGTTAACCGCACTGCAAGGTATATCAGTTTTAGTAACCAGAGCTAGGACTATTTTATTAAGCTCAGCAGGGATCTTCCTAGTGTTAAAGAACTCAAGAATAGCCTCAGAGATTTCATCACCTATGTCCTGCCATATTGCCTTATAAAACTCAGAGCCAAAGCCATCAGGCCCTGGACTCTTAGTACCCGAGATGCTGAACAAAGCCTTTCTAACATCAGATTTTAAAAATTTCCTGATAAGCTTCAACTAGACAAAGACCAAAATCAAAATAGTGAGAATTAATAGTACTTGTTGCTGAACTGGTACTTCCCATATAACCTCGAAAATGGTCCAGGAAATGGTTAACAACTTGATTGTAATCATCAATAACAACCCTCTGCTCATTCTGAAATGAAACAATTCTATTCTCCTCTCTTCGTTTTTTAATGCAAGCATGAATGAATGAGTTGTTGTCATCACCTTTCTGCAGCCAAGTGATTTTACTTCGTTGAATCAAAAAGCTTATGTACATTGCATGATGATATTGATAGTTGGCTGCTGCAACTTTTTTAGCTTCCTGAATAGAGATATCCATTGGGGATGGCAAGATTAAAATAATTGACATTTGTATCTTGGCATATATTACTTAAACATATATATATTATATTTTTCATAATATATTCTAACAAATCAAAGCATTATTATAGAAAAAAGATATAGAAAATAAATAGCATTATATATAAATATACAAATAGCACTATATGAGCATATCAATATATATTAATAGGATGTGATCAAACTTAAAATTAGTGGTACTATAATATGTAGGAGTTCCTACTTGAGCACTTTTCTCTTTTTTTTTTTTTACCATTCTAGCTATTAAATAAAAAGTTACCTATTTTTGGTGGTACCATTGTCTCCATGTAAGTTGTATCTTGTGAATAGCATTGTAACATGGAACTCTTTCATCTGTGACCTCACTATGCCGCATATTATGTACAAAAATCATAAAGTTAATTGGCTAATCACATATATATATATATATATATAAATAAATATCTACACCTATCGAATTTTATTAAGATAATTATACCCATATTTTAAGCCTACTACAATGAGCTTTTGTTCCATGGAAAGCATGTGATCATTGAAGGCAGTCAAAGAATATCCATTATGATTCTTCTGTTATATTATCTAACATTGCTGAAAGCTTTAACTTTTAATGATTATTTATATTAAAATATGTAAACATTTTATTACGTACACTTAGAGCAACTTCAATGGTGGCTACCCTATTAGTTGCTTAACATTTCCAAATAATTCAAAAATATAATTTTTTATTTTCTCTCTCATCCACATCATTTTTAGCAACTTTTTTCATAAAAATACTCCAATGCTAAGCCACTCAAAAAGTTGCATTTATATATATATATATATATATTTATATATGTGTGTACAATATAAAAAAAAAACCACCGTTGCCTAATAGAGGCAACGGTGCTTAAATATTAAAGCTCTCCCATGCTTTAAAAAAAACAAGCTATGGTGCTTGTCAGAAAATAGTCAATGGGCTACCCAATGAGCCACTCCATTGTGATTGCTCTTAGTGATGCACACAGGGCTGAGAATTGGCAGAGAGTACTCCCCCCATCCCCATCCCCGTTCCCATTTATATTTCTAATCTCCGTCCCCGTTTATTCCCCGTCGGGGATAGGGTGGGGAATCCCCTCGGGGAACCCATTTATTTAAAAAATAAATTTTAAATTAAAATTTAAAAATAAAAATAATAAATTATATGTAAAGTAAAATATTGCACAATATTTATTATTTAAAATATTAAACATTATCCTAAATAAAATTTAAAATATTAAAAAAGTTACTACTATACTACAAAAACATATAAAAAAAGATATAAATACATATAAAATATTACAAAAATATATAAAAATTTAAACGGGGCCCCGTCGGGGTGGGGAGTGCTAACCCCGTCCCCGCCCCATTTAACATTCGGGGATTGAAAATTATCTCTGTCCCCACCTCGTTCCCCATTTAGACGAGGATTCCCCGTCCCATTAAAGGCGGGTCCCCGCGGGTCCCCGTCCCCATAGGGAAAATGTGCATCCCTACTTACACTTATATGTAGCTAAAACTTTATACATGTATCTTTTACTTACACATATTTTATGCTCATATTATGTGTAAAAAAAATCTATGTTACTTTACACATAATTAAATATGTGTAAAAAAAATCTATGTTACTTTACACATAATTAAATATAAGTAACATAAAAAATATGTAAATGTTTTATTACTTACACATAATTATCCTTACACATAGTCATATTATAGGGAAGGAAATCTATATTTACTTACACTAAGTGTAAGTAAACGTTAAATTACCAAATCATCAAAATTATGTAAATGCTTTATTACTTACATAAATATATATAGCTAAAATTTTGAATATGTAATTTGTTCTTACACATCCTGACATTATGTGTTTGTAAATGTATGTTTACTTACACATGATTAAGTGTAAGCAACAAATTTATTTGCCATGTCATTAAATTGTGTAAAAAATTATTATGTACACGTATATGTAGTTAAAAATAGTTTTTTCTTACACATACTTATATGTAGAAAAATGTATATTTACTCACACATAATTATGTCTAACTAAAAAATGTGTAGGTAAATATACCCTCACACTTATTAGATGACTTATTTGTAATTGCTGCAAGAAAAAGAACGATTACAACAAAAAAACGTGGTTTAAAGAAATTTATGGAATTAAATATGGAATGATAATTAACGTATCATGAAGGTCAAATTAGGAAAATCATAAATATAATAGACAAATAAGGGCTATATTTCTTTAATTTTAAAATAGGAGACATTTAGTTTTCTAAGTCCTATATTTAGGGCTATTGGTTATAATTTTCCTAACAAAAATATGGTTTGCATAGCTACCCTCGTAACACTAGTAACTACTACGCAAAATGTAAATTGTGGTCAAACTACCTAACTTTTTTTTTTCTTTATGGCAAAACTACCCAATTTTTTTTAACGAAAAAAACTACCCATTTTAAATGTTTAAACATAAAAAAAAAATTAAATATATATATATAAACATATGAATACTTATCTTCATTTTAATTTTAATCAATTTTTATCTTGTCTTCATAATTTTCTAAAAATTAATAAATAATTTTTTTATGAAGAAAATATATTTTTTTAACATTCCTCACTTTATTTTTTGTTAATTTTAATTATTTTTTTATGTTGTCTTTATAATTTTTCTAAAAAAATAATGAATATTTTTTTTGGCATTTTTTACTTTTATTTTTGAGTTAATTTTAATCATTTTTTGTCTTGTCTTCATAATTTTCTAAAAAATAATGAATAATTTTTTAACATTCTTTACTTTCCTTTTCGTGTTAATTAATAATTTTTTAATTTTTATTTTAACATTTTTTCATATATATATTAAAAATGTTGGGTAGTTTTTCCGAAAGAAAAAGTTCAGGTAGTTTTGTCATAATGAAAAAAAAAGTTAGATAGTTTTGCCACAAATTTATCTTCTATATATGTAGTTAATGATGTTAAATGAGTAGCTACGAAACTATGTTTTCGTAATTTTGGGTAGTTTTGTCGAAAAAAAAATACTTGGATAATTAATTGTAAAAGAAAAAACTTTGGGAAATTTCAAGGCAAATTACCCATTAATTATTAACCAGCAACCTTGTGTTTTGATACTTAGCATATTGTAAATACCAATAATAGAAAAAATCTTCCACCATTTTAAAACTACTCAACCCAAATATGCAATCATTTCAATACTCCTAATCAATTAAACAATTACTATATTATCATCAAATATATTATAGGGTTTATACTTTTGGATCTTGTATGTTTATCTCACTACATGTTTGGACCCTGTATTTGTCGTGTGTTTGTAAAATGGTTCAAATAAACTCTTAAATTCAATTTTGATGAAGACAAAATTGAATATAATAACACAGTTGCTAAGAAAAATGATTTTGTTTTTGTTTTAAATTGTTAGTTTGATGAATTATTTGTAATTTTAGCTAAGAAAACTTTGACCAAAATCGAGTTTAAGGTTCTATTTGAAACATTTTACAAAATATAGGGTCCAAAATATCATTTATCAAAATACAAGATCTAAACAAGTAATTGGACAAAACATAAGGTCCAAAAAAATATAAACCTTATATTATATCACTAAGATATATAACTAGCCGAATAGAAATCTACTCAAATAACTAAATATATCTTTTACCATAGATTCATTTGGTAATACCAAAATATCTATTATATCATTTATTAAAGAAATTAATATTTAAATCCATTATCTCTAAATGCTTGTTCGTATATACTATTAACTAAATTTAATAATTGTAAAAAATAGCCAAGAGCATCTATTATTTTTCAACTAAATAATCACTAAGCCAATTAAATAGCCAACAAATAAGGAAACTTTAAATTCAAACTTCCCCTTCTACAATGCATGGCCGCCCACACCCTAGTTTTAGGAAAGTATTTATTTTCAAATAATTCTCTCTTATTTTTCTTAGTGACCGATTTTTCACACTTTCTCCATTGGTATCGGCATTGTTGGAACCAGTCCCTAATGAGATGAGGGATCCCCGTCTTAATGGGGAACAAGAATAATTTTCAGTCCCCGAATATTAAATGGGGCACCTCGATGGGGTCTCATTTAATTTTTTATATATTTTATATTTTTCTTTATGTGTTATTGTAATATATTAGTAATATTTTAAATTTTATTTGGGACAATATAGTATTTTAATTCATAAATATTATGAAATAATTTATTTTATATAATTCATTATAGATTTTATTTTAAAATTCTAATGTAAATTTTTTTTTCAACAAATGGGTTTCCTGTGGGGATTCCCTTCCCCAACGAGGATTCTCCGCCTCGACCCCTACGGAGAATAAAAGAGATAGGGGCGAGGACAGTGATTAAAATTGTAAATGGGAACAGAGATGGGGGAGCACTCCTTGCCAATTTCGCACCCATGTGCATCACTAGATGGAATTCAACAAACTAACTTTCTAGGGAATATATTCTTTTATTTATAATTAAATAAAAGACTAAATAATACCACGCTTTATTAAATAAATAAAATAATCCCCTCCAGTATTTTATTTATTTAATCCCGAAATGAATTCTAAAACATTTCTAGGGCTTTCTCCAAATTATTTTATTCAACTACTAAAATAAATCAATTTAAATTTTATTATATGGGATTATCTCACTTTTTAAGACTGATTAAAATAATATTACTTCTTGAAGTATTATTTTATTTAAACCACTTTTAAATCATAACTAGATAAATAACAAATAAAAAAATTACTATCGGGTATTATATGTATATCTCTTTTATATAAAAAGTGTGTAGATAACGAAAATTCTTGATTTTAATGGTTTTTAGTTTTTTCCGTTAACTTTAACGGAATATTCTTATATTTAACAGAATATTCTTATATTTAACTGTAGATTGTAAACATGACTTGGACTTAAATAAATAAATAATTGGGGCAACAAGCAAATTAGCCCCCAAAGCAACCATTATTTAGATAAATGTCTTTGTTTAAAAAAAAAATCAACAAATGACCCAATACAACAAATTAATATAGTGAAATTCCATATATACCCTTACTTTCTGTAACCTTAGGTAAACCTTATTAATGTCTCCTTCTCGTTGTTGTTTTTTTTGTTGAGAGTTTTTTTGGTAGTATCCCTCTCCTTCTCATTGTTTTTTTTTTGCTGAGAAATTTTTTGGTAGTATCTTTAAGTGATAGAAATGATACATTTAGGTAATTAATAATCTAAAAAGGTCACTTTTCTACCATTTTTAAAATAGGGACATTATGCTTCAAATGCACTTATTTTGGGCCATTTGTTATAAATTCTCTAAATAATTAAACAAATTAAAATATGATATTTTTGAGATATTTTACAATGATAATTATTTAAAAATAATAAAACCGTAAAATTTATAACTTAAATAAAATTTAATTAAACTTAATATTATATTAAACATATAATATATAATTTTTTGTTGTCACTGTCAAATTTAAAAACTAGAACAACCATGAAGTTAAACAAAAATAAATTAATTAATTTATTAAAATGTGATATTTTTAATATATTTTATGATAATTTAAATAATTAAATCATATTTATTTAGAAATAATAAAACATTCATATCATTTTTTTTATCTTATAAATTTGTGTGATAGTTTATTTTTTATTAAGTGATTTGAGCTTTTTTTCTTCATCAAATTCACTAAAGGACATTGGGAGATATATTAGAAACTAAAAATAGTTGATACTTGTATACTATTGTCTACACTATGACTTTTTCTATTCTTATTTCATTTCTATTATTAATTTCTTTTTAAATATTATTATATTTTAAATATATGTCATGTATCCATGTTAATATATATCTATGTCAACGTTGTGTTTAGATGTCATATATATATATTATTGATGTAAATATTTATATATATAATATAAAATTATAATTCATTCTATTATATATATATTTTAAAAAAACAATGAACCACTTTTTATTACAATTATAGACAATATTTACAACTTTAAAATTAAGCAAAAACATACATTACACGTTGTTTCTACCTAGTAATACATAATACATATACATGTATAGAAAATCATGCACCTAAATATTATTTGAAAAATGTAATTATTAATTTACAAATAGTATAATATTATATGTTCTTTTAAATTTAAAATTAAATTTAGATTAAGTACTAAATATTGATTTCAATTTTGCAGTTAAATAATTCACTTCATACAACATTCAAAAATGTGCAGGAAGAATGGGTTAGGGTCTTATTATTATTTTTTTCTAGAAAAAATGGGAGTTGCCCCATCTTTGGGCATGACAATAAGATTTCCAACTACGCTTCAGAATGTCCGTCTAGATCTTATAGATGGGTTGTCACCACCTATGATGGGGTGCTAGCTAGCCCCCATCCAAGCACAAGTAGTAGGCTTGCGACCCTGGGTGCACCAAGTAAGGGGGCTGAGCTGGCAGGAATTAACCTTCACATTTAAGGCTCACAAAGTAGCCATTGAGATTCACACCCAAACCACTCACTTGGTGGTAGGGCTCACTTGGTGGTAGGGTATTGATAAGTGAAAAGTGTAATTAAAATTTATTTTATTTAATTTTTTAAAAATTATATGTATATATATGTTTTTAGAAAAATAAATTAAATATATAATAATTTAGTTTATAATATAATTAAAAAAAATAGAAGCTGCAATAACAAGATTGATTGAGTCAAATTAATCACTAAAATGCATTTTTTTCAATGGTACAGAGTGAATTAAGATTTATTTATAGCCTTAAAAATATAAGTCGCAGTTTCTAATCCTTGTGGGATTGTTGAGCCATATACCCAACCAATACATGTTCTCTCTGCATATACGTGTACTTGGCTTTGTGCTTTTATAATAATTAATTCATTTTTTTGAATGAATTTTCACAATAACTTTTGACAATGCAGCTTTACAACGACTTTCGAGACCAAAAATCGAAAACATATTTAAGAAAATTGGATAACCGTGCATACTGTCATGCAATAAATCTCACAATATCTTGGTTCATTACTTGGTAATGAAGGGAAGTTTCCTTGAGCCAAATAAATGGCAACTTGCAAGAAGGTCGGTTGTGACTTGTGTTGTGAGTAGTATTTTAGAGTTGTAGTAATAGAAGAGTAAGTTAAAGAATGAACCTATATGACAAATAGAATAAGATAAGATAAAACGAAAACTAGGAATAGTGACCTTGTGAAGCTAACGAACAGAAGTATCTACGGCGAGGTTGCAGGGCCAAAATTTAACTTGTATTCATCACATGAACAAAGCTGACTTCTTTCGTACATAATTAACACATTAAAATAATACAAGAGGCTTCTATAAAGGAAGATTCTATTGTCATTACCAATAGTTAATCTGAGTATTGTTTACAGTAGTAGCAATTCTTTAATCATTTCTTACTTAAAACCACCAACGCATTCACTAAAATCAACATTTCTGCAAAGTGGTAATGAATCCAACGTACACTATATTATTAGAAACAATCCCAAAGTCCACTTATTAAAAGTATAAAAAGATTACTTGTCATTTTTCAAACTAGCCCTTTTATCTTTCTCGTATATCCATGGAAAGCATAAGAGGAACTAGTTTGTTCTTCATTCTGTTACTCTTTGTGTCGTGTAGTTTGGTACAAATTGAAGCAGCAAATAACAAGCCAGACACCAAGGTATGCTTCGCCAAAAGCAGCCCATGTTTTACGAAGAAGATAACTTGTCCGCAGCAGTGCCCATCAGCAAATCCAACTGACCCTAAAGCTAAAGTTTGTTATGTTAACTGCATCTCTCCCATTTGCCAAGCCGAGTGTAAAAGTAAGATCATAAATAGTCTTTTGTAATAGTACAAGACATCTCATAAATTAGCTAGTATTCATATCATTCTTTGTGTTATAATGTAGATCGAAAACCAAACTGCAATGGACCTGGATCAGCATGCTTGGACCCTCGTTTCATTGGTGGAGACGGTGTCGTTTTCTACTTCCATGGCAAGAGAAACGAGCATTTCAGCTTGGTCTCGGATCCAAACCTCCAAATCAACGCCCGCGGTTCATTGGTCTCCGACCCGCTGGAAGAGCAAGAGACTACACTTGGATTCAAGCTCTCGGTCTTCTCTTTGACTCAAACACCTTCTCACTAGAGGCCACACCAGCTTCCACATGGGACGACCAAGTAGACCATCTTAGATTCTCCTTCAATGGCGAAAATCTTGTCGTCCCAGATAGCCATTTGTCGTTTTGGGAATGCCCAGATACCAGAATTCGAGTTCAAAGAACCTCAAACAAGAACAGCGTCACGGTCAACATCCCTGAAGTGGCTGAGATTTTAGTCAACGTTGTGCCTGTGACCAAAGAAGATGACGAGATTCCCCAACTACCAGATACCTCAAAACGACTGCTTCGCTCATCTTGAGGTGCAGTTCAGATTCTATGGCTTGTCTTCTAAAGTTGAAGGAGTTCTTGGGAGAACTTACCAGCATGATTTCGAAAACCCTGCGAAGCCGGGAGTGGCTATGCCGATTGTAGGAGGTGAAGACAGGTATAAAACGACGTCACTTCTCTCTGCTGATTGTAATGCTTGCAGTTTCTCTCCGGTCAAAGCTTTTGAGCCAAAGAAGTCAATGGAGACGGAGTATCTGGATTGTAGTGGAGCTTCTGGGATTGGAAATGGCATAGTTTGCAGAAAATGAAGAAAACCATTGTTCATTTCATCTGCAAATAAGTTAATGTTTTTATCCTCTTAGATGATTAATTGAAAGGAAAAAAAAATTGTTTAATGTTTTAACCATAGAAGTATTTATGTCAAGAAAGTGTAGCTATCATCTCCATGGAGTGATAAATTTGTTATGCAATGCTATATATTAGTATTTTAAAAATTAATAAAATTGTATTAAATTTTGCACATGTTAGAGCATCTCTAATGTAATGTTATATTAGTAATAAATTGCTAAAATATAGCTCATTTTAGAAAATACTTACTCTAATAGTATGACAAAAATTATACTTAATTAGGCAAGTGCTAAAATTTGTGCCAAATTTGATTATGCATATTTTCGATCACCATAAATACTACATATTTTTGTTTACTTTTATGTCATTTTAATTATTTTAATATTATATTTATCTATTAGTATTAAATATTAGACTATTATCTTATTATTTTTTATTATTATATTTAATTATCAACAATTAAATATAAATTTTTTTATTACTTTTGGTACATTTAAAAAAATATATCAAATAAGCATTAATGAAAAATTGATTTTTGCATCAACTTTTACAATTATGCATTGGACCATATTGGTAAAAATTGTGTCAAATATATCACATATTAATTTTTTGTGCCAAATTTAACATAATAAATACATCTCCAATCTCCCATCTCCCCCATTAGAGACGATATTAAAAATTGTGTCAAATTTAATACATAATATATATAATATATAGTATGTGTGAAATTTAGTACAATAATATATTATTTAGTTTTACCACTTTGCCATTAATTATCAGGTTTATATTCAATTTATTTATTGATATCAATTAAAGACATTTTAACGTATTCTTTGTCTAAATAAGTTAAGACTGTCGTTGTCTGTCACAACTGGTAGAATAATGGAGCTCAAGCAAGGGTTCCTCTCAAAGCCTTGTTAGAATTGGGTTCCTTCTCTTCAAAGTTGGATTATTCTCAATATTGATATTAATATCTACAACAACATGGCTTGTTTAGAGCTGGTGGCTAGCAATTGGAAGAGTACTGTAGTTGCTCTTGCTTGCAAAGAGATTTCTGCCTCGGATCGACTTTTGGCAGAAGCTCTGGCAGTTGTTTACGCAGCTAGCTTTGCTAATACCCAAGGATGGAGCTTTTTGTGATCTTCCAAAGTGATGCTTCTTTGGTTACTAAAAGCTTCTCTCAGCAAGTAGAGCCTACTTGTTTGGTGCTTCAGAATACCCATCGTCTATTCTATCGAGAATGCAAAAAATTTGCGAGTTAGGAGATTCAAAAGGTGAGTTGGAAGACCAATTTCGCAGCCCACAATCTTGCAAAATGGATGCTTCGTTTAGGAAGGGATAACGGATTAAGGAGGACGAACTGGACACAAAGTTGTTGGATAATTATGTCGAGTTTAAGTTTTAATTCTCCTGACTGGGTTCCCTAGTGTGTTTCGATTGTTTCACTGAGGATACCAGCTTAGTTCAATTTAGTTTGTTGTGTTGTGTTCTCTTGATGGGGGTGCACTTCTCTATGTTTTCTTGGGTAATTTTCCTGTCACTTTACTTCTCCAAATGCTCTTTATTCATTTTTGCATCTAAAAAAAAAAAAAATCAATGAAGACGGTAATTAAATTTAAAATGTGAAAAATCATTTACAAATAATCAAGGTTGGCTTTTTGCAATGCTTGGTTGGTTATCACCCAATATCTTGTCACTACAAAAAAATCATGTAGTACCGAGGGCACAATACCGATAACATGTCATCGATATATGTATTTTTGCATAGGCGGGAATCGTTCACAGGCCGAGAAAATATTAAGTTCCTATACCAAGAACATCTCGGTATAGGGTCTTTGTCTTTGTAGAATCTCATTTATATAAGTCTATATGCATGCTCCTTATTCCACAAAATAACATACAATAGAAAGCATATACATGTATAGAACTGATTTTCACACATAAATTCGTAAATACAACAATAAAACCATTAAAGTATGTTGTGCAAATTGAGATTTGATTAAATACGCAAGTGTACGCAATCACACAAGTAATACAATGATAAGTAGATCATCTCCACAGTGATTGCAAAATAGAAAAATAAGCAAAAACAATTACTAAACAACTTAAAGATGTTGACAATTAATGGGTTGTTTGTGAGCTAAACAAAAAATTAAAAAGATAAAAATACTGAAAATAAAACTGAACTAAACAAGGTAATTCAAAAGAAACACATGGATTGTAAAATTGACTTGAATTATTAATTTTCCCCTATGTTAATTATACTGAACAGATTGTGGCAGCAATATTTTAGCAAAACTCCAAGGTTAACAAGAATTCAATAAAAACTCATAAAACATTCCGAAATTTCATGATATTAATTCTTTTACCTAATTAAACATATTCCTATGCCAAATCAAATTTAAGATTACAAATTCAAGGTTCATTTCTCAAAAGTTACACTAGGCAAATAACACATCGCTATGTTACTTACTAACATAACCTAATATAGATTATGACTTGTGTCATTCAAGTTCTTTCCATTATATTTAATCCTTCCAGCATCAAACATAATTAAATAATCTTGTCATTGCTGGCCAAACAACAACAAGAAATTAACAATAAGCACACTTGAATGAACAAGAGAAATTTCACTAAAATAAGGCACAAGAAATTACTACACTATAACACAGGGTTCATCAACAATTCAAGCCACACAAAAAATTAGTTCATGCCTGAGTTAAAGAGCATTAATCTCAATTCAATACAGCCCATAAGTTAGAAATCAAACTAGAAAAAATATAAAATGAAGTTTAGAAACAAGAGAAAGAACAAATCCAATTGATGCTTGAGCTTCTTTATGCGTTCTCCTCTTCTTCTTCCTTGATTTCAGGTTTTTCTTCCTCTTTCTTGCTTTTCTTTCCCCCAAAAATGTGAGACTCTCCTTTCTCCCAAAAAAATGGCCGCCTCCTCCACTCTTTCACGTGATGCTCCCTTTTTTAACCTAGGGTAGAATTCCCTTCTAAAATTAGTAAGCCCAATCCACAACTTTTCCCCTTTTAGGCCCTTTCTTTAATCCACCACAATTTTGACATAAGAGTGCCTATGTGGCTATTTTTACACCTCAGCCTAGCTGGAAAAACCTTTTAGCAATGACTTTTTCTAGCTAGGCTATAGTTGACCACGTTGCTCCAGAATGCTGCAACAATCCTCTTAGCAAAAGTGCATATTTCAGCATGTTTCCACTATTTCTTGCCAACTTTTCCACTCCTTTTGCTTCCCAAACTAGCTTGAGCTCCTTTATCACAAAAAATGGAAGCAGAGTAATTATATAAGTCCAAAATAGTTAAAACAAACTCAACTATAAACTTAAACTACACAAGACACAAAGATCAAATTAATTAAAACTGTAACGCCCTGAATAGTCAAGACCGTTACACTGTGTTTTTATAAAGGTGTAAGACTTGCTAATCAAGTCATTTAGTTAGAAACGTGTTACTGAGACTATAGTTGAACTAGGGTTAAAATTTTTCTATCACAAAAGTTACAATTCATATATTCAAACATACTTTTACATGAGATCCCTAAAGTAATAACGTTTAAAAAGACAGTTTACAAAATTTCAGGTTAAAAGTACAGCTACTAGCCATTCTAAGGGCAAAACAGACATTCAGGATTTTCCTGTCCTGTACCACTCATCGGCCGTGGCGACCGATCAGCTGACTATGTACATTCAGCCTCAAAGCTCTCCCACTCAGGACTGGTCCACTTTACCTTTGCCTTTACCTGCACCACGTAGCACCCGTCATCAGTCAAACAATCAGATAATTCATACAGTGTAAACGTACACTCAACAGTCCAAGACATGCATACAATAGGGCATTCAACATACCAAGCTTATTAATTATCATTAACAACCAATTCACATATAACAATCAGGGTCGACGCCCTTAGGTCGCACCCCCTATTTACGCCACTGACTTCGGCTCGCTTAAACCGAGCTAAGTGAATATCAAGCTGTCCTCAGCTACAAGTGGCCGAGCCGCGCCCTGTGCGCAAATATTGATTCCGACACTCTTAGGTCGTTTATCACATGTCCCATGGAATATTACCATCTATGACATCATACAAATATAGGGAGCTCTTAGTCCCAACATAATCACATAACCGGGTGCAGTTTTCTTACCATTGAATTCTGATAGCTTTGATCAATGATGACAACCCTCAAGCACGATCCCTTCCGAGCCCTAGCGTACACCTAGTCACGATCATAAGTTAGAACCATTACTGAACTTCAATCCCAAAACCTAATCTCGGGACCAACCCCGAGCCCCCGGGCAAAAACCCTAAGAAATAACCTAAAAATCCCCTTCTGGAAACAGGGTAGCGCTACAATTCCATAAAGAGGTTGCTTTAGCGCTACAAACAGAGCCAAAAAGCCCTCTGATCACAAGGCCTAGCGCTGTAGCGCCCAAAGGCTAGCGCTACAGCGTTAGTCACAGCACAGCCAACCCTATTTTTTCTTCCTTCGATTTTTCCCGAGCCAAACTTCTACAAAATCCTTCCAAACCTCAACCATATCCCAAAGCAAGCCTACCAACATCTATAACACATCCCATAAGACCCAACCATATGAAAATCAACCACATGCACCCCAAGATAAAGAATTCACCATGATTGAGCTTGAAGCTCAAAAACTCAACAGAAAACAATAGAAACTTCAGGACTTTAAAGCTAGAACCTTCAATGTAGAATTTCAACCTAGGTTATCTCTAGTATCCTTTCAGCCTCAAGCCCTTCACTTCCTCAAGATTATCCCCCTTGATTCCATCCAAAACTCAAGTTTAGAAAACCATCTCAGCTAAAACCAGAAATTCAAGAAAAGAACCTTAAAATTTACCTCAATTGGATGACTATCTTCTGCTATTCCTCAAGCTTTGTCAAGAATCCAATGAATAAGCTTTGACCTAGCCCTCCTCTGAACCACAGCTTCAAAAGCCCCAAGAAATGAAGAAAAAATCCCAAATCGAGAGAGAGAAGAGACTTCTATTTTTCCTTCTTTCCTTTTCCTTCTTCTTTTCTTTTCCTTTTTCAGCTTCCTTTAAATTCTAGACATTCCACTAAGTGCATAAAGGCTGAGTAATACTTATCTTTGATTTTTAAACAAAATGACCAATTTGCCCCCTCCCATAATTCCTAAGCCTTTAAATCAATCTAGGGGCATTTTGGTCATTTGCCCCCAATTCTCGTTAATTCCTCGAATGTCTCTAATATATACCGCTTACTTCCCAACACCTAACTAATCACCAATTATATTCCTCAATATCAAATAGACTCCAATATATTTTCTAAATTCCCAGAAATACCCCGAGGCTCGCCCCGAGCCGGGTATAAATGCTCGCTGTGACTTTTCCGCTAAACCGCTCACTAGGATCGCCTTGAGTCACAAGCTACAAATATATCCACATAATAATGTGGTCTGAAAAATTTATCACAGATATTTACATTTATGCCCTCAACGGGCCAAAATTACGAATATGCCCTTATAACCTAATCAGGGCCTACATGCATACTAGTACACATAGTCATGCATCACATATATCCAAATAATTATATAAGCATGCATTTAATCATTTAAATCACATATAATGCAGTTATGCCCTCCCGTCACACTAATCAAGGCCCTTAAGCCTTATTATTAAATTATGGTCGTTACAGCTATCCCCTCCTAATGAGAATTTCGTCCTCGAAATTTACCTGAATAACTCGGGATACTGATCCTGCATTGCTGACTCAAGCTCCTAGGTCGCCTCCTCGACCCTACTATTCCTCCATAACACTTTAACAAGAGGAATCGTCTTATTGGGTAGAACTTTATCCTTCCGATCCAAAATCGGAACCGGTTGTTCCTCATAAGACATATATGTCTGCAATTCCAGATCTTCATACTTCAACACATGTGTCGTATCTGAGACGTACTTCCAGAGCATAGAAACATGGAATATGTCATGGACTCCTGACAACGACGGTGGCAAAGCTAACCTGTAAGCCACCTGACCGATCTTTTCCAAGATCTCAAAAGGTTCGATGAACCTAGGGCTTAGCTGGCCCTTCTTCCCAAACCTCCTCACCCCTCGCAGTGGTGAAACTCAAAGAAACACATGGTCCCCAACCTAGAATTCCACGTCTCTATGCTTGGGATCAGCGTAGCTTTTTCTGTTTGCTCTGTGAGGCGAGCATCCTAACTCGGATCTTCTCAATAACTTCATTTGTCTTTTGAACCATATCCGGCCCCAAATACTTCCACTCACCCATCTCACCCCAATGAATGGGTGATCTACATCTCTTCCCATACAACATCTCATAGGGAGCTACTCCAATCATCGATTGGTAACTATTGTTATATGAAAACTCAATCAACGGAAGATACTTACTCCACGATCCCTCAAAGTCAATCACACATGCTCTGAGCATATCCTCCAATACCTGAATCGTCCTCTCAGACTGTTCATCAGTCTAAGGATGAAAGACCGTGCTGAACTTCAGCTGAGTCCCTATAGCCTTCTGCAAACTACCCCAAAACTTTGAGGTAAAGATAGGATCCCGGTCTGACACTATAGATTTAGGAACCCCATGGAGACGTACGATCTCCCTCACATACAACTCTGCATACTGATCCACAATATATGTCGTCTTCACGGGAAGAAAATGAGCTGACTTGGTGTATCTATCCACTATCACCCACACCGAGTCACGAAGCCCTACTATCCTGGGTAACCTCCCACAAAATCCATCGTAAGATCCTCCCATTTCCACTCGGGAATACCCAAAGGCTGAAGCAACCTTGCCGGTCACTGATGCTCAGCCTTCACTTGCTGATAGGTTAAACATCTGGCTACGTACTCCACCACATCCTTCTTCATTTCGGGCCACCAATATAACGCACGTAGATCCCGATACATCTTCGTGGTACCAGATGAAGTGAGTACAACGTTGTCTGTGACTCCTCTAATATCTCTTATCTGATCCCCTCATCAGCTGGAAGACAAATCCGTCCCTGATACCGTAGTAAGCCAACCTCAGAAATAGAATAGTCCTTTGCTACTCCCACTAAGACATTCTCCCTAACCTCCTGTAACTGAGCGTCTACCAATTGACCTTCCTTAATTCGCTCTAGCAGGGTCAACTACAGAGTAATATTGGCCAACCGACCCACCACCAATTCTATTCCCGCTCTGACCATCTCATCAGCTAACTCTCTCAAGATCTGGGTGGAGCTATATAACTGACCTGGGCCCCTCCGGCTCAACGCATCCGCAACTACATTGGCTTTCCCCGGATAGTAAATAATATCACAATCATAATCCTTTACCAACTCCAGCCAACGTCTCTGCCTCATGTTCAGGTCCTTCTGTGTGAAAAAATACTTCAAACTCTTATGATCGGTGTATATCTCGCACTTCTCCCCATATAGATAATGCTGCCAAACTTTCAGTGCGAATACCATCGCTGCTAACTCCAAGTCATGGGTAGGATACCGTCGCTCATACTCCTTCAGCTGTCGTGACGCATAAGCAATGGCTTTCTCGTTCTGCATCAACACACAGCCTAAACCCAACCTCGATGCATCACAATAAACCACAAACTTTCCTTCCCCCGAAAGAAGACTCAACACAGGCGCGGTAATAATTCGTCACTTTAATTCTTGGAAACTATTTTCACACTTTTCTGACCAGATAAACTTCAACTTCTTTCGTGTCAATTTAGTCATCGGTGCCGCTAACTTCGAGAAGCCTTCCACAAACTGTTTGTAGTAACCTGCTAGACCAAGAAAACTCTGCACCTCCGAGGCGTTCCTTGGCCTCGGCCAACCCCTAACTGCCTCCACCTTAAATGGATCCACCTTAATCCCATCTGCACCAACAATATGTCAAAGGAATGTCACTTCTGGTAGCCAAAATTCACATTTCTTAAACTTGGTGTACAACTGATGCTCCTTCAATCTCTACAAAACCTGTCAAAGATGAAACTCGTGCTCTGCCTCTGAACTAGAGTACACTAAGATGTCGTCGATGAAGACAATAACAAACTGATCCAGAAAGTCCTTGAACACCCTATTCATTAGATCCATAAAGGCTGTTGGGGCATTTGTCAAACCAAACGATATGACCAGAAACTCATAGTGCACATACCTCGTCCGAAAGGTCGTCTTCGGTATGTCCTCGTCCTTGATCCTTAACTGGTGATAACCTGATCGAAAATCAATATTTGAGAACACCGTCTTACCCTGCATCTGATCGAACAAGTCATCAATCCTTGGTAGTGGATACTTATTCTTGATAGTTAACTTGTTCAATTCCCTGTAGTCTATAAACATTCTCAGAGCTCCATCCTTCTTCTTCACAAACAAAACTGGAGCTCCCTATGGAGAGTAGCTAGGTCTGATGAACCCCAAATCCAGAAGCTCCTGTAATTGTATCTTCAATTCCTTCAGTTCTGCCGGTGCCATTCTATATGGTGCCCTCGACACTGGCTCTGTCCCTGGCGCCAACTCAATAACAAACTGAATCTCCCTACGCGGCAGCAGTCCGGGTAAGTCCTCAGGAAACACATCCAAGAACTCGCAAACCAATCTGGTCTCCTCCTGTCTTGTTGGCAAAACCTTAGTGGTATCTACCACACTAGCCAGAAAACCTATACATCCTCCCTGCACCGCTCCCACAAAGACAAAGGGATCCTCACCCTCCGGCTCAAAGGTCACCATCTTCTTTCTGCAGTCAATAGTAGCTCGGTATCTAACCAGCCAATCCATGCCTAAAATCATATCAAAGTCCTCCATACCCAACTCAGTCAAGTCTACTGACAATTCCCTACCATCAACCATTACTGGCAGTGCTCTAATCCACCTCCTAGAAACTACCAGTTCTCCTGTAGGCAAAATAGTCCCAAATCCTGAAGTATAATACTCACTAGGTCTACACAGTCTATCAATTACCTTACTCAAAACAAACGAATGTGTATCACCAGAGTCAATCAATACAGTAAAAGAAGAGCCAGCGCTAGAAAGCTGGCCTGTCACTACCGAGGGACTAGCTTCGGCCTCTGCCTGCGTCAGGGTGAACATTCGAACTAGAGTCAAGTTGTCCACCTTCCCTGCATCTCCTTTCTTCACTGTTGGGCAGTCCTTCTTGAGGTGTCCCAGTACCCCACACACATAACAGGCCTTAGCTCGACATTCACCCGGATGGCATCTTTTGCACCTCATGCACTCACGATAGCTCCTCCATGAATCACCGCCATCCTGACGGCCATCCTGGGTACCCCGACCCCTCTTATCAGGACCGGAAGCAGTCAAAGTATCAGTGGTCTTCCTCTTCAGATCACTGGGGCCTCCTCCCCTACCAGACCCAGAATATGGAGGCACCACCCTGCGACCCTCCCGCCTTACTGCACTCTCCATCCAGATCTTATTCTCCGCTTCCTCAGCGGTAAGAGCCTTCTCAACAGCCTGGGCATAAGTTGTCCCCCCAGGAACTGTTGTAATCCTCACATCTCGGGCTATCATAGCATTAAGCCCTCTGATAAATCTGACCTGCCTAGCTGAATCAGTAGGCACAAGATTTGGTGCAAACTTCGCAAGTCTGTCGAACTTCAAGGCATATTTTGTAACTGTCATGCTGCCCTGAACCAACCCCACAAACTCATTTACCTTTGTTGCCCTGATGGCAACGTTATAGTTATTTATGACTGAATAGGTCCTTGAATCCTTCCCAACTCAGAGTGGTCACATCTCTGGTCTGTGATGCCACTTCCCACCAGATACGGGCATCCTCTCTCAACATATATGTGGCACAGGCCACTCTGTCATGTCCCTCTACCCTCATGAAATCCAGGATAGTAGTAATCATGGTCATCCACTATTCGACCTTCAATGGATCAGGTCCTCCCTCAAAGATTGGGAGCTGCTATTTCCTGAACTGCTCATACAACGACTCTTATCTATTCCCAACCTTTACTGGCTGTACAACTGGTACCACTGCAGGTGGCACAATAGGGGCAGCACTCCTTAACGGAGCCTGCTGTCGCAGAATTCAGAACTGCTCATCCTGGCTCTGTAGCCGTGCTTGCATGTCTGCCATAAGTTGCTGCCAGTTCTTTAGGGGATTGGCAGAGGGGTCTGGCCCTGGTCATCATCTCTAGTCTCAGACCTGATGCCGGCTTGTTGCGTAGATTTCCTTGGACGGATAGTTATCCAAGTTAATCTGCAATCAACGACTCGGCAGTCAGACTATGATGAAAGGGTAATAATCCTTCCATGATCCACCATTAGAACTAAAACATTCACAAATAATCAAGATATAACAGTTTATCCAAGTATTAATCCATATATTCACTCACATGCATAGCAATGCTAATAAGCATGCCTCAATATCATCACACAATAGTCAAGGGCCGGGCCCTATCAGTATCTCATGCTTCCTATTATCATACATATATCAGCATTCATAATCCTTTCTAATCATTTAAGCATATAATCATGCATACACAATTACCAAACCTTGAGTCGAGCTTGTCTTTCGCGCCGAATGTACATGTCCAGCCAGTCTTCAGGAACCCTTAAACCTAGGACGCTCTGATACCAAGTTCTAACGCCCGGGATAGCCAAGACCATTACACTGTGTGTTTATAAAGGTGCAAGACTTGCTAATAAAGTCATTTAGTTAGAAACGTGTTATTGAGACTTTAGTTGAACTAGGGTTAAAAGTTTTCGGTCACAAAAGTTACAATTCATATATTCAAACATACTTTTACATGGGATCCCTAAAGTAATAACGTTTAAAAAGACAGTTTACAAAATTTCAGGTTAAAAGTACAGCTATTAGCCACTCTAAGGGCAAAACAGACATTTAGGCTTTTCCCATCTTGTACCACTCCTTGGCCGTGGCGACCGATCAGCTGACTATGTACATTAAGCCTCAAAGCTCTCCCACTCAGGACTGGTCCACTTTACCTTTGCCTTTACTTGCACCATGTTGCACCCGTGAGCCAAGGCTCAGCAAGAAAACACGATAACAGAGCATAATCATCAGTTAAACAATCAGATAATTCATACAGTGTAAACGTACACTCAACAGTCCAAGACATGCATACAATCAGGCATTCAGCATACCAAGCTTATCAATTATCATTAACAACCAATTCACATATAACAATCAGGGTCGACACCCTTAGGTCGCACCTGCTATTTACCCCACAGACTCCGGCCCGCTTAAACTGAGCTAAGTGAATATCAAGCTGTCCTTAGCTACCAGTGGCCAAGCCGCGCCCTGTGCGCAAATATTGATTTCGAAACTCTTAGGTCATTTATCACATGTCCCATGGCATAATACCATCTATGAAATCATACAAATATAGGGAGCTCTTAGTCCCAACATAATCACATAACCAGGTGCAGTTTTCTTATCTTTGAATTCCGATAGCTTTGATCAATGATGACAACCCTCAAGCACGATCCCTTCCGAGCCCTAGCGTACACCTAGTCACGGTCATAAGTTATAACCATTACCGAACTTCAATCCCAAAACCTAATCTCAGGACCAATCCCGAGCCCTCGGGAAGCCCTAATTCCACCAAACGGGGTGGTGGAATCAAACCCCGAGCCCCCGGGCAAAAACCCTAAGAAATAACCTAAAAATCCCCTTCTGGAAACAGGGTAGCGCTACAACGCCATAAAGAGGTTGCTTTAGCGCTACAAATAGAGCCAAAAATCCCTCTGATCACAAGGCCTAGCGCTGTAGCGCCCAAAGGCTAGCGCTGCAACGCTAGTCACAGCACAGCCAACCCTGTTTTTTCTTCCTTCGATTTTTCCCGAGCCAAACCTCAATCATATCCCAAAGCAAGCCTACCAACATCTATAACACATCCCATAAGACCCAACCATATGAAAATCAACCACATGCACCCCAAGATAAAGAATTCACCATGATTGAGCTTGAAGCTCAAAAACTCAACAGAAAACAATAGAAACTTCAGGACTTTAAAGCTAGAATTTCATACCTTCAATGTAGAATTTCAACCTAGGTTATCTCTAGTATCCTTTCAGCCTCAAGCCCTTCACTTCCTCAAGATTATCCCCCTTGATTCCATCCAAAACTCAAGTTTAGAAAACCATCTCAGCTAAAACTAGAAATTCAAGAAAAGAACCTTAAAATTTACCTCAATTGGATGACTATCTTCTGCTATTCCTCAAGCTTTGTCAAGAACCCAATTAATAAGCTTTGACCTAGCCCTCCTCTAAACCACAGCTTCAAAAGCCCCATGAAATGGAGAAAAAATCCCAAACCGAGAGAAAGAAGAGACTTCTATTTTTCCTTCTTTCCTTTTCATTCTTCTTTTCTTTTCCTTTTTCAGCTTCCTTTAAATTCTAGACATTCCACTAAGTGCATAAAGGCTGAGTAATACTTATCTATGATTTTTAAACAAAATGACCAATTTGCCCCCTCCCATAATTCCTAAGCCTTTAAATTAATCTAGGGACATTTTGGTCATTTGCCCCCAAGTCCCGCTAATTCCTCGAATGTCTCTAATAGTTACCGCTTACTTCCCAACACCTAACTAATCACCAATTATATTCCTCAATATCAAATAGACTCCAATATATTTCCTGAATTCCTAGAAATACCCCGAGGCTCGCCCCGAGCCGGGTATAAATCCCTGCTGTGACTTTTTCGCTAAACCGCTCACTAGGATCGTCTCGAGTCACAAGCTACAAATATATCCACATAATAATGTGGTCTCAAAAATTTATCACAGATATTTACATTTATGCCCTCAACGGGCCAAAATTACGAATATGCCCTTATAACCTAATCAGGGCCTACATGCATACTAGTACACATAACCATGCATCACATATATCCAAATAATTATATAAGCATGCATTTAATCATTTAAATAACATATAATGCAGTTATGCCCTCCCGGCACACTAATCAGGGCCCTTAATCCTTATTAGTAAATTTGGGTTGTTACAAAAACATTAATGATTAAAGACTCAATTCAACACTCTTTTCTTATAAACTTAATTGTAAAAGAAGACTAACTCTATATCATAGAGTTATTGCTTGGCCTCGAGTGATGAATCTAAAAAAAATAACAAAAGATACAAAAGACACACAAATTGAACAACAAAAGAACAAGGAAAACAACAAAAACAAGATACAACAAGAGAGGATAATCTTTGATTTGCCAATGTTAAAAAGGGGAAGGCTCTCAAGAATATTATTTTGAATAAGAGAAGCTGAATTTTGAACTTACACAAGCTTTAAAATAAACTCTTCAAGCATTAATGTTGCTGTCAAAATATGAGTCAAGTGTTTCACCCTTTAGTGCATGCATAGCTTTTCCTAAACATTTTCAATCACCAAAAATCAAACTAGACCTTGGTCCTAAAGCTTAAATAATGGCTCCAAAAGTTACTTAGTGATTCTTTCTCCACTAATGTAGACAAACACCACACCAAAGATCAATAGGACTTTATCAAGCTTGTAATGATAGGCTAGGGTGAAGGTAGGATAAGATATATTAATTTTGGCTCGAATCACCCTAAGCACCTCAATCTTTCTAGGACCTAAATCAATGCACACATTAATTTTCCCAAATAACACCCCACAACAAATTATAACTCTTGCCACTAGCCTTTATTACTAACATACAAAAACAAAAACTAAAACAAACTTTCCTTTTAATTGAAGAGTTACACCCCAAACATATTTACAAGCATACTTTATTACTTTTTTTTTTTAGCTTTGCTTTGATGCAAGGGAGTGCACTCTATAATCTTTTCTTTTGATTTTTCTTTTGGATTTTCTATTTTTTTTAGAATGAAGATAAACAACTAGTTGGCAAGAGAACAAGAAAAATGATAATACACTCTCCCGCCAAACTCAAAATTCAACATTGTCCCCAATGGTGAAAATAAGAAAAAGAGGAAAATGAAAACGCTCACCCAATGCCTCTCGCACTCTCTATTCCTCTTAACCCCCAAAAAACAACAACAAATAAATCCTATAAAGATCAAGGTGCTAAAGGGTGTGGTGAAAAGAGGCTATTATTTATAGCTAGGCTAATAAGTGGCTAACCAAGAAAATGACACTTAAGCTCAACGGGGTGACTAGGGATAAAAATGCATAAAGGGTAGGCTTCAAAGGCTCAAATGGTCCAAGGATGGCCTAAATCATGTCATTGGTGTGGTGTTGCCCAGGATTTCACCTCAAGGACAATCACTAAGTAATTCTAGAAACTTAAGCTCTCACAAGAAACTAGCTCTTTCTAGGGTTTCAAAAATGTTTAATCAAGCTATGCACACACTAAAACGAGGAACACTCTCTTCAATCAATTGCTAGAAACATTTATACCCAAATAATTTAGCTTAAAAACTCAAGCAAGAATCACATTCAGCTTTAACTTAGATTTATTATATTTTTGTAGTTTTTTTTAAGAATGTCATCGAGCCCCCTAGTGAACACTAACAAAGACAAATAATATCCTCAAAAGAATGACAACACAACAAGACAAAGACAAACTAAAAACAGAACAAAGATAACTATATTAATAAAGTACCTTCCTAGCAACAAAACACAAGGTAAATGACTCAAATTTCGGTGCTCACTGCACAAAAATCACCAAAGAAACATAACTAACTAAGTACAACACAGAGCACCCAATACACAAAACACAAAATTCATTATCAACAATTGAGACCAAAGTATAACACAACACAAAATTTCCAGTAAGCAAGAACTACACCTAAAACAGAGAATACAAAGAAACAAGCATAAACAAAATCCAATTGGGGAGTAGAGTTCAGAAATGCTCATTCGACGAATATACAGGCTCTGCTCAAGGGATGCACAGCTAGGTCACTCGGTGCTTTGGTGAGGCGCAACTAGTTGTAGATGGAGAGTTCTCGGTGATGCTCATGGAGTTCTTGCGATTCTCGCTTTCTGGGCTGGATTCTCTTGGGGTTTTCTGGGCATGACGGGATCGGGTTTCTCACAGAAGGGCCGAGCTCACGGAAGGCGAGGTGCGGCTGGGTTCTAGGACATGGAGCTCGGAGTGGCTACGAATGGGGCTCGTAGGGCGATGGGAAGCAAAGGCAGATGCCTAGGGACTCTTGGCCTGGGTTCGGGGATCTCGCAGGAAGGAGGGAGGCGGAGCTGGGTTTGGTGCTAATTTTGCAGGCGGTGGTGCTTGGAGGTGAGGAAAATGGTGGTGGTGGCTTAGGAAAAGGACAGAGGCATGAAGAGAAAAAGGAATGAGGGCATTCGGGTTAGGGTATGGTCTTGAGTAGCTTGGGGTTATTATTATTATTCCTTTTTTTTTTCTGAGTGAAACCACGCCCTATTCAAATTGTGCCTGCTTCAAATTGGCTAAATTTTTGCTTCAGCAAATTTTTTGACGGAACTCCTCTTTTTTTTTTTGGAATTTTTGCTCTCTGCTTCCTGAAGCAAAAAGTTCGCAAAATCATCAGACCCTGAATTTACTTCTAGAATACCAATTTCTCACCTTTGAACCCCTGAAACACAAGAACAAACGTAACACTACTTCCAAAAACAACATTACACTAAAATGAAATTAACATAAAAAAAATTAAAATGAAAACAACTAAAAACACTAATATATATTTTTTCATTCTTTTTAATTGATATTTTTTCTAGTTTTTTTTTTCATCATTCATTTTTTTCTATTATTTTTTTAATGAATTTTTATTCTTTCTTTCATTGAGTTGCTTTACAAATGGATCCTCCAAAAACCATAGCAACCCAAACTTCACTTTTTTTTTCTAAGGATCTTTCAAGGAAACCGAGGTTTGGTATTGCTCAACCTCACTTCCCCCAAAATTTGTTCCTTTCCTTGTTACCTTAAATGCTCTCCCCAAATGCTCATCATATAATTCCACCACACCATTGGGAAACACCTTGTTCACGAAGAAACCACAATCACAACTTGATTTCACTAGAGATTTTGAGAAAAACACTCTCTTCCCAACTTCCAACATTTGCGATTATGGCTTTCTACTATGTTTCTTTTTCTTCTTCTTTTTCTTTGGTAGCTTTGGAAGATGAGATGGTTCTTCTTCCTTACTTATCCATGGCTCACTACCTTTCTCAATTTCTTCAAAAGGGACCTTTTTCTTCACTCCCTTGCTATGCTTTTCATGCATCATTTCAATCAACTTGAAGTAAGAAGCACTTATGGCCAAGCAAGCTTCAACTTCATTAAGAGATCGTATAGGATTAAAATCCTTGAATGTGACTTGTTCATCTTGAGCTCGAATGGTGAGCTCTCCTTTTTCAACATCTATCAACGTCCTCCCGGTGGCAAGAAATGGTCTCCCCAAGATGATCAGTACATCCCTATCTTCCTCATAGTCAAGAATAATAAAATCTACCGGAAAAATGAACTTGTCAAGTTGTACTAAGACGTCTTCAATCTTTCCCTCTGGATGCACCATAGAACGGTTAGATAATTGCAAAGTGAGTGTAGTTGGCCTTGCTTTTCCAATTCCCAACTTCTTAAAAATGGACATGGGCATCAAATTAATTCTAGCTCCCAAATCACAAAGAGCTTTACCAACTTCTCGCCCCCCCCCCCCCCCCAATAGAAATTGGAATTGTGAAACTGCATGGATCCTTCAACTTTGGAGGAATTTTATTCTTCAAAATAGCACTACAACCTTCAGTTAAAGCAACCGTTTCAAATTTGCCAAGCCTCCTTTTCTTTGTCAAAATATCCTTTAAGAACATCACATAATTATGCATATGTTCCAAAGCTTCCACTAGAGGTATGTTGATGTGGAGTTGCTTCAAAACATCCAAAAATCTTTGAAATAGGCTATCTTGCTGCTGCTTTTGAAATCGCTGAGGAAATGGTGGAGGTGGCTTGCTAATTAGCTTCTCTGATGCATTTTGCGGAGGAATTGCTTCAGCATTTGCTTCAGGATCAGTATTGGACATATTCGAACTCCCAACTCTTTTTTCTTTTTTCCACACTACTTTAGATTGAAGTGGGCTCATTTTTTCTCTTAGGATTGTCCTCATTCTACTCCAGATTTTTACCACTCCTCAAAGTGATCGCCTTGCATTGCTCTTTACCATCTCTCCTTGGATTTTCGGTGTCACTAGGCAAGGTTCCTAGTGGTCTATTCCTCAACTCATTAGCTAGCTGCCCCATTTGAATCTCTAGGTCCCTCAAGGAGGCCGCTTGGCTTTGAATCACAGAATCATTCTTGGCCATATATTCTTTCATTAAACTCTCCAACGAGCTTGATTGAGACACTTGAGGAGGAGGGGGCTGAGCTCTTGGTGGTTATTGAGAAAACCCCGGTGGATATGTAGGATTGTTTTGCATTGGTGCTCCGCTTGAACTAGTTCCTTAACCCTCCATGAGAAATTTGGATGCTGCCTCCATCCTGGATTATAAGAGTTTGAATATTGGTTATTACGATTGGCATTTTGATTCCCCACATAACAAACTGAAGTGGGATTTGAAGGACAACTCTCAAAAGTGTGCCCATCTCCACAATAAACACAAGACACATCAACAACTTGTCCCATAGCAACTGGTTGTACCGTTCCCCCCAATCTCATGTTCTTGAGAAGGTTAGTCATTGATGAAACTTGAGCGGTCAAAGCTGTCAATGCATCTACTTCAAGTACACCCGCTACTTTTTGACTTGTTGAGGCTCTAGCATCGAACCATTGGTAATTGTTGCTAGCAATCCTTTCCAAAATCTCATAGGCTTCATTGTAGGACTTAGAGAGCATAGCCCCATTAGCTGAAGCATCCAACACCATGCGAGTGGAAGAATTAAGCCCATTATAGAATGTTTCCATTTGTATACAATGCGAAATCCCATGGTGTGGGCACTTTCTCAATAACTCTTTAAATCTCTCCCAAGCTTCACAAAAGGATTCATCTTCCAGCTACTGAA
Source organism: Humulus lupulus (assembly GCF_963169125.1). Classification (NCBI taxonomy): domain Eukaryota; kingdom Viridiplantae; phylum Streptophyta; class Magnoliopsida; order Rosales; family Cannabaceae; genus Humulus; species Humulus lupulus. The sequence goes on along the minus strand of NC_084798.1, from coordinate 155,756,261 downwards.
AAGACATGATTTCATTGCGAAACATGGCATTTTTGGTAGGAGGAAAGTACTTCATCAAGAATTTTTCAGCCAACTCATTCCATGCAGTCACCGAGTCAGGAGAAAGTGTGTTGAGCCAAGCTCTAGGGCCTCGTCACTCACACATTGTAGCTTGAAAGAATCGCTCACCTCCAAAAATGAACGAAGATGAAGATGAGGATCCTAAGTAGATAGCCCACTAAATTGACCCACTGTTTACAACATTCGGAACATCACGGGCTTTAACTCGAATTGGGGTGCTTGAATTTCAGGCTTAACAATGCCCGAATTGAGCTCATTGAACATGGGGGCAGCATACTCCCTTATGGCTCTCTCTCTATTATCAGCCATAGCAATCTCGTTAGTGATATTATTAGCACCCTCAACCTTCAAACTCTTCAGCCATATTAAGGCAATTTTGAGCCTGTTGTTCCCTTAGTCTTCTTCTAGCTGTTCGTTCAATCTCAAAGTCAATAAGAGCTAGTTCAATGTCTTCTTGCTCATTCATATAGTAGATCACATGAGAAAACACAAGAGCAAGAAAATAATATTACACAGATTTCTAATTCCAATCCTAGGCAACGACGCCAAAAACTTGTTGTGCAATTTGATATTTGATTTAACTACACAAGTGTACGCAATCACACAAGTAATACAATGATAAGTAGATCATCTCCACAGGGATTGCAAAATAGAAAAATAGGCAAAACAATTACTAAACAACTTAAAGATATTGACAATTAATGGGTTGTTTGTGAGCTAAACGAAATATTAAAAAGATAAAAATACTGAAAATAAAACTGAACTAAACAAAGTAATTCGAAAGAAACACGTGGATTGTAAAATTGACTTGAATTATTAATTTTCCCCTATGTTAATTATACTAAACAGATTGTCGCAGTAATATTTTAGCAAAACTCACAGTTTAACAAGAATTCAATAAAAACTTATAAAACTTTCCCAAATTTCATGATATTAATTCTTTTACCTAATTAAACATATTCCTATGCCAAATCAGATTTAAGAATACAAATTCAAGGTTCAATTCTCGAAAGTTACACAAGGAAAATAACACATCCCTATGTTACTTACTAACATAACCTAATATAGATTATGACTTATGTCATCTAAGTTCTTTCCATTATATTTAATCCTTCCAGCATCAAACATAATTAAATAATCTTGCCATTTCTGGCCAAACAACAACAAGAATCAACAATAAGCACACTTGAATGAACTAGAGAGATTTAACTAAAATAAGGCACAAGAAATTACTACACTATAACATAGGGTTCATCAACAATTCAAGCCACACAAAAAAATAGTTCATGGCTGAGTTAAAGAGCATTAATCCCAATTCAATACAGCCCATAAGTATTCAGATTAGAAATTAAACTAGAAAAAATATAAAATGAAGTTTAGAAATAAGAGAAAGAACAAATCCAATTGATGCTTGAGCTTCTTTATGCGTTCTCCTCCTCTTCTTCCTTGATTTCTGGTTTTTCTTCCTATCTTTCTTGCTTTTCTTTCCCCAAAAAATGGCAGACTCCCCTTTCTCCCCAAAAAAATGGCTGCCTCCTCCACTCTTTCATGTGATGCTCCCTTTTTTACCCTAGGGTACAATTCCCTTCTAAAATTAGTAAGCCCAATCCACGACTTTTCCCCTTTTAGGCCCACCTTTCTTTAGTCCACCATAATTCTGACATAAGAGTGTCCATGTGGATATTTTTACACCTCAAGCTAGCTGGAAAAGCCACTTAGCAGTGACTTTCTCTAGCTGGGCTATAGTTGACCACGCTGTTCTAGAATGCTGCAGCAATCCTCTTAGGAAAATTGCATATTTCAGAATGTTTCCACTATTTCTTGCCAACTTTTCCACTCCTTTTGCTTCCCAAACTAGCTTGAGCTCCTTTATCACAAAAAATGAAAGCAAAGTAATTATTTAAGTCCAAAATAGCTAAAACAAACTGAACTCTAAAATTAAACAACAAAAGACACAAAGATCAAATTAACTAAAACATTAACGATTAAAGACTCAATTCAACACTCTTTTCTTATAAACTCAAGTGTAAAGAAGACTAAATAACTCTATATCATAGAGTTATAAGAGTACTTACGAGATGCGTAGTGGAACAATGACTACATCATTCAGATTCCCTAACCTTTTGTCCTTGTTGAATGCTAGGTATTGCGAGGAATCCAAATCGCTTTGAAACAAGACTGCAGTCTTCCAAGTCTTTCTCTAAAACAACATAGTGTTTGTGTGGGCAAGTCTCAACATATGAGAAGAGAATTCCTAGAGAGAAAACTAAGAGAGAGTGGGCGGCTAGGTATAAAATATTAGTAGTAAATTTTTACCTTGTCAAATTCATTTTTTTTAATGCATTCTATAACATTAGTATATATAGGAAATTAGCTAGGACATAAAATAGGTTTTAGTTACCCATTTTTTAATTATTTAATAACTATAATTAATTAAATACTTGTCAAAATTAACCAATTATAATTTTTACATTTATTTAATTCACTTTATTAATATTAATACCAATTTATAAATATTAACAAAATTGTCCCAATTAATTATAATATTCTCTTTGTGAGACTTTGCAATAAAAACCTCAAAGTTTCTTGTATTTCTTTTCTCACAAAATATCAATAAATAATTTAACATTATTTATTTTCATTGACCTAGTCAATATGATATTTTTATAATTAATTATTCAAGACTACTAGGTTCATTTTGATAAGAATAACATGGGGACCATGGATCCATGAACTCAAGCTCCAATAAGTTACCGTGAGTTTATTTATAACAAATAATCTCACTACCTTATTAATTTCTCGTAACTCCACTATAGACTTAGAATTGCACTAATGAAATCATAGAACATTTTACACCAAATGTAAATACGTTATCCATTGTTATAACCATAACTGTCATTCAATTCTCTGTAGATGATCTACTAATGAGATTGGTGCAAACTATCGTTTTACCCCTCATTGGTATTTTATCCTTAACTCCCACTATGTTCCTTGTAAATGATATTTCCGTAAATTTAATTACAGAAATAAGTACTGTATCATTTAACACTTGAACCAAGCTATAATGAAATCATCGTTTCAATTCTTAAGCAGAAGCTATATATTTCATATCTATGATAAATACTCCCACTCAATTATACTACCAAATATCCAATATGTAAGTATGAGCTAGTTCGTAGGGTAAGCTGGTAACGAACAAATCAAAAGACTTGAATAATACAATTAGCAGAATATTAATCACTCATAATTAAGATTGAATTGACATATAGTCAACATTGTGATATGATTAGATTAGATAATAATGATACTTACTTATCTTGTCAATAATCAAAATATGTCCAGTCCAATGTAACAAAATACATCTAATCTTATCTACTTAGTCAATGTCTTTGGATATTACATCACACCAGATGTGTAAGTAGATCTTATTGTAGATTACCCAATCAGTAAAAATCTAGTGTACTGATTTAATCTTAGGACAAAATGATTTTGAACATATAATTACAATTATAATCCACTGTGACCGAGTCACAATAATTGTAACTATAAACATGTTCAAGATTTTATAAACGCTTGTATTAATAATAATTAATCGTGTAATAAAACATGTAAACAACACAATTTGATTGAACAAAATGATTTCTACTACTTTATTGATAATGAATGAATTACATAAGAAATGTGGTTTTAGAAGGGCATAAAACCCAACAGTCTTAACATATACCCAGCAAAGTGACCCCTTCTTCTTCGCTTTTCCCTCATCTCTCTCTCTTTCTCCTCTACATCTCTCTCTCACTAAACGGAACCTCTCTCTCTCTCACTAAAATCCTACTTCCAGGTGCTAATTGTTTCACTTTTCTTCTCTATTTATGAAGGTAATATCTATTTCTCTAACTTATATATATATTTTCATATTTGTGTATAACTTTCTAACCCATTTTTGTTTTCGAGATTTTTTGGTTGAAGCTTTTTTTGTTGTTGCGATTTTCTCCTGTTAAGTGGACGATTTCAAGTTTACAAGTGTTTAACCGAAAAATATTTGCTTGATGACGTGGCACAATAGGGACATACACGGATAACATGTGACTGTTTAGTGATGATAGTCTGGTCGACCAACGACCAGGATAGAAAACTACTCGATGGATTCAGGAAAGATGCTGAACAGTATGACAGAAGATATGCTGATATATGCGACTAGGTTTGATCGTAGTAACGAAGCTAGAGTTCAAATACAGTTATAAGTTGGATATTTCTAAGATATTTGACCCTCTTTATGTGGAACTATTATGAATTCTATTATTATTCAAATGTGTTTATGTTCAAAGTTTAAACACGACCAATATGTACATCCTTGAACCTATAAATAGTCTTCATGGGATTCATTTAGGGGACACACAATATTTTGTATTTAGAAAGAGGGCAATAATTTGTATTTAGAGAGAACTAGTGTTTTTTATACTCGACTTTTGTATCCCCCTTTGGAGCTTGCGAAACTCAGGGAACCTTAGTTGGCTGATCGCAAGTTTTAGAGTTTACATCAATAAAAACACTAAGTGGACGTTGGTTATTACCAATCCTTGGGGCTGAACCACTATAAAATCCTTGTGTCATTTAGTTCTTGCATTCAGCTTATACATTCGTATCATTTTTAGTGAATCCGTGTCATTGGATAAATCATCAGTCAACATTTTAGTGCTTTCATTGAGAGCTGAACTCAAGACATTCAGGATACACAATGGCAAAAACCTCTAGGAAAGTGGGTCAGATAGGGCAGACATCTAGAAATATGCCAAATCAACCTCCACCACAAGATGTTGCAGAGGATGAGTCACAGGTGGAATTGGAAGAGGAAGAGATGGATGTTGAAACCTTGCGAACAACTTTGATTGCATTACAAGAGGAATTAGCTACTCTGAAAGCTAATCAAGAGAATGTGGTTGAAACGATGGTGCTGCAGCAAAGGGAGATTGACCGACAACGTCGAGAACCGAATGAGCAGTAAGCCGACATGGATCGCTGGCAGAGAGATGCCACAACAACTTTAGAAGCAGCTATTCAGTTGGCTCGAGGACAACATGAACCAATCTCTCAACCAAATCAGCCACTAAGCTCTCACCCTCAACAAAATTCGTAGTCAGAGCATCCCCAGTATCATCATAATCCACCACACCCAAGGAGTCCTCAAGGACCAGAGAAACCTCCCGTTACTCAGCAGGAAAGGCCAGCCCAAGATCCTGATAGAAACAACGAGCAACAACCACCCTCTCAATCTAGTCGAGATAACGTTCAGCAACACAGGTAGAATAGGGTCAAGCAGCATCCCAGAAGCCCTAGATGTCAGACAACTGGGGAACTGAACCCTCCTGGCAGGGGACAATGTCCCTTGGGAAGCAGAAGGCAAGTGGACTTAGGCTCTACGGTCCGGGATCCCCCACGATAGTAATGCCAGAGGGCCTAATGACCAACACAGGCCTCCCCCTGTTTATCGAGACATACCAGGAGGAAGAGAGGGGAACCGTGCGTACAGCAGGTCGCAATTCAAAGATGGCCATGATTATAATGAGGTGGACTCTTGTAGGAGGAACAATGGTCGGTAGTAGGAGGAGAAAGGAAGATAAAAAAATTCTCCAGTAATGGATAACCGACCAATGAGCCAAAATGCTAGGGGACAGCCTAAATAGCCAAATGTCTTTGACCGGCTAGGCGCAAGCGAGCAGAGACATAGCGATGAAGATCTGAGAGATGTGCTCAATAACTGAAGAGAAAGACATGACGAGTACTTTCCCCCGGCACCAGCTGCTCTAGCAATACCAGATGTTGTACAGGCTCAAATAGATGGCATGAATCAAACCGTGCAGTAGCTAGTTGGGAATAAAATGTCCCACATAGAGTTTGATCGAAGGAAGGGCACCACATTCGTTAATAGAATTACTGTGGCGGAAGTTCTGAGCAAATTAAAAATGTCAATTCTACCCAACTTTACGGGAGGAGAAGATCCAGTGTCTCATGTGAACAAATTTAAGATACAAATGGACATCTAGAAGGTATCAAAAGGTGCTTGGTGCAGGATTTTGCCTGCCACTTTGTTTGAATATGCTCAGGAATTGTATTTCAAGTTCCCTCCGGCCAGTATCGTTTCCTGGGAGATGTCCATGAAGGAGTTTTATAGGAAATTTTATGCTAGTCGAATACATCCAATAGAAGCTAATGAGCTGGTCGACATTCAACAGAAGGAAGGAGAAACTCTTAAGGAGTATATCCAGCGGTTTATGCAAGCGACTGCTTGGGCCAAAACTGTTGGAGACGAGGGAAAAATGATGGCACTCACAGTTGGAGTGCAACGCCATTCTCCCCTCTGGAGTAGCATGCGGAAGAATGGAGTCAAGAGCACTTAATAATTTCTGGATCGAGCAGACAAATATATCTAACTCAAGGAGGCCATTGCCAATGAAGGAAAGTCCCCAAAGGATGACCAGGGTAAGAAAGAAGACCCGAACAAAGCCGCCAATGGGTCTAGTAAGCCCAATAACAACGACAAAGGTAACAGTAAGAATAGAGGGAAAGGGCGAACACCGAACCAGCGACATCTGATAGCAAGCGCCCCAAACAAAACAGATATGAACCAAGGTTCACCAATTACACTGCCCTGGTCGATAGCCGAGTTGAAGTGTATTAGGCCAGTCATACCACTGTTCCTTTTAGGCGACCAGCTCCGATCAGGAAAGGCATATCCAAAAGGGATACGACCAAATTTTGTCGTTTTCACAAAGACTATGGCCATGATATAAATGAGTGTAACCAGCTCAAGGATGAGATTGAGTTCCTTATTCGACAAGGACATTTGAGGAGATATGGCGAGCAGGTGGACGTGATACGAACCACGCCAGCAATTGTGACGAAACCCGAACCAAATCTGGAAAAACAACCCAAGAACACTCAAATTTGGAATGGAAACCGCGACCCAATGCTTAGCAAAGCACGAACCTTGGTATGGTGAAGACGCCATGAACGGGGATGGATTATCCATTTGATAAGTCAGATTTGAACGCCACAAGGAATCCCTTGATAAGTTCGAAAGTTTCTTTAAGAACTCAAGAAGAAAACTCACAATGTTTTTCATTAACCAAAACTATCTGAATTCCAAACCGTCCACAAGGCCTAATATAGCCGAAAATTACAAAGAGGGTTTTTAGACATATAAAAAACCCTAAAATACCCATAATGAAAAAAAAGCCCAAAACGACATGTCTTTGACTCCAACAAAGACTCTAATAAAACATGAAGATATAGTTCAAACTAAAACAAATAATTAAAGTAAGGAATCAAGCTCCTAAACTGAATCAACTTTGATGAGCAGCACAAGCCTTTGTTCACCCTCAGTAGTGAACTCGACCTCTTCCTGTTGTAGAATTCTCCAGACTAAGTTGTTAAGCTCTTCTTTGAATCTCCTAGCTCGCGCCCTCATCACCGGACCAACTGGAACTTGAATTGGATCGTTAGTCCTCATCAGGAAGTTCTCAGCAGGAGGCTTATGGAGGCAACTAGCAGGCACCTGTATGCCAACGCTCGCCTCCTCTACAGCCAGCTCTTATCGCTGGTACATTGTTGACCATTTGTGAAGGACCGCATATAGAAGGTGACAGTGGTAAGGCAAGGGAGAGATATGTCGGGATCCTACATCACGATCAGGACATTGAAATACTGAGCGTCAAGGAGCGAACTCCCAAAAAAGCTCGAATAGAGGAGAATTACTAACTTTCTCCGAGCTGGACGCACAACATGTCCGATTTCCCCACTCAGATCCTCTGGTAGTGGATGTTCAAATCACCAACATGATTGTAAAATGAGTGTTGGTAGATACAGGAAGCTCAGTCAACATTTTGTATAAGTCTTCACTAGAAAGAATGAAATTTTCACTGCAAGATTTAGAGCCATGCAACCAAACCATCTATGATTTTTCTAGTGAAGGGCTAGCACCAACAGGGTCGATCAGACTCCAAGTCACAGCAGGAACTGCACCTGTGAACATGACATTACTCACTACTTTTATAGTAGTTGATTGTCCATTTGCATATAATGCTGTGATCGGAAGACCCATACTCATCGATCTACGAGCCATAACTTCAATCTGGCATCTGGCCATGAGGTTTCCAACTGATGCAAGAGTTGGGTGCATGTTGGGAAACTAGCGAGAAGCCATAGAATGCTACAATTCCTCGATCATAAAGGCAAGAAGAGGCAGAATGGGAAGCGAAGCCGGAAAAAGGTTGCTAGTAGTAAATGAAACGCAAGGCCAATCAGGTGAACAAGTCACCAAATAAGGCGTTGCCCAAAGTGAGGATAGGGACTTAGATCCTCGCTTTGGGGATTTTGAAGAAAACATTGAGCCTGTGAAGGACCTCGAGGAGGTCCAACTAGATAGGAATGATCTGACCAAGGTTGTGAAAGTCGGTAGAAACTTAGAGACAACAACAAAATACAAACTAGTGGAGTTTTTGAAGAGACATCAGGAGGTCTTTGCCTGGTCGCATAACGATATGGTTGGGACAGACCTAGTAGTGATCAGTCATGTCTTTAATATAGACAAAAATCATCCGCATGTACAACAAAAAAGAAGGTTGCTCAACAAAGATAGATATAGAGCCCTAAAAGAAGAAGTCGAGAAGCTGAAGGAAAATGGATTAATCAGGGTAGCGTTTTATCCATCTTGGGTCTCTAATCCCGTACTAGTTCCCAAGCCAAATGGTAAGTGGATGACGTGCGTGGATTTCACAGACCTTAATAAAGCCTGCCCGAAGGACTGTTTCCCACTTCCAAGAATCAACCAACTGGTTGATGCCACATCAGGACATGAAGTTTTATCATTCATGGACCCGTACTCTGGTTATAATCAAATTAGTATGCATCCACCTGATGAAGATTACACTAGCTTTCGAATAGATACGACACTTTATTGCTACAAAGTAATACCCTTCAGTTTGAAAAATGCTAGTGCGACTTACCAGCGAATAATCAACCATATGTTCAAAGAACGTATCGGCAATAACATGGAACTCTACGTTGATGATATGCTGGTCAGGTCGAGAAAGGCTGGTGAACACATCAAGGACCTACTGGAATGCTTCAACATCTTAAACAAATATCATATGAAGTTGAATCCTCTAAAGTGTTCCCTTGGTGTTGGATTAGAATTTTTTTGGGATTCATAGTAAACTCACAAGGAATCGAAGCTAATCTCGAAAAAATTCAAGCACTGATCGAGATGCAGTCACCTGCCAAAGTTAAAGATGTACAAAGCATGATAGGAAGAATTGTTGCCCTAAGTAGATTCATATCTAAGTCTACAGACAAGTGTATCCAATTTTTTAATCTACTTAGAGGAAACAAAAAGTTTGAATGGACAGAGGAATGCGAATAGGCTTTTCAGGCGCTCAAAGTCCACATGTCGCAACCACCTATTTTGTCTAAGCCGATCGAAGGAGAGACTTTGTACATATACTTAGCAATAATAAAGTATGCTGCTAGTGCTGTTTTAATCAGAGAGGAAAACAACATTCAAAAAGCAGTGTACTACGTAAGTAAAAGGCTAGTGGGAGCAGAATTACGATATCCTTCTATAGAGAAATTGGTTTATTGCTTGAAACTGGAGTCTAGAAAACTGCGACCCTAATTTCAGGCTCACCCCATAATAGTGCTTACTGACCAACCACTATGGAAAGTCTTACAAAAACGAGAAGCCGCTGATCGACTAATAAAATGGGCAGTTGAGTTGGGGCAGTTTGAAATTTCCTATGCACCACGAGCAACTATTAAGGGATAAGCCTTAGCGGATTTCATTGTAGAATTTACCAGACTCCCTGCCAGTGAACCGATGATAGAGACCAATAATTAAAATCAAACCCTTGCCTGGAAGCTGTTCGTAGAAGGATCCTCCAACGAGCACAACGCAGGGGCAGGGCAAATCTTAATCACACCCGAGGGACATCGGTTTCACTGTACGATTAGATTCAACTTTACAACCTCTAACAATGAAGTTGAGTATGAGGCTTTACTCGCAGGATTAAGACTATCCAAAGATTTAAACATAAAGTCACTAGAAATATATAGTGACTCCCAGCTAGTAGTTAATCAGATTATTGGAGAATATCAGGCTAGGAGTCTCAAGACGGTTGCTTATTTAAACAAGGCAAAGGATTTACTAGCATAGTTTGAGAAGTATACTCTCCAGCAAGTACCTCACGATTAGAACTCAAACGCCAATGCCTTAGCCAAGTTAGCAATCGCCAAAGATGCTGACGCTTTGAGCATAGTACCGGTCGAACGTTTATTGCCACCAAGCATTCAATCGGAAGAATCTTCGCTAATAATACAAGTGTCCGACACATGGATGACTCCCATCATACAATCTCTCGAACAAGGCATATTACCAGCAAATAGGAATAAGGCAAGGACACTTCAAAGACAATCGACTCAGTTTATTTTGATCGATGGAGTCTTGTATAGATGAGGATACTCAATGCCTTTATTTCGGCGTGTCTCTAAGGAAAAGGCTAAGGAATTGATGCAAGAAGTACATGAAGGTTTTTGTGGAGATCACGCTAGGGGCAAATTTTGTCAAAGAAGATTCTCCGGCAAGGATATTTCCAGCCTACCATGATTGAAGATTCTATGGAATTCGTTAAGAAGTGTGATAAGTGCCAACGATTTTCCAAGAGACCACGAGCATCCCCAAATGAGCTTAAATAGATGCAAAGCCCATGACCATTCACAGTTTGGGGAATTGACCTAATCGAATCTTTGCCTACAGGAAAAGGGAATGTCAAGTATGCAGTAGTTGCTGTCGAATACTTTACTAAGTGGGTCGAATCTGAGCCTCTCGCAATAATCACGACCAAGAAAGTGTTGGATTTCATCATCAAAAACATTGTATGCCGATATGGGTTGCCAAAAAATATTGTCTCAGATAATGGCACACGATTTGACAGCGACCTTTGTACTGATTTCTGTGAACGACGTGGCATCACAAAGAATTTTTTGTCAGTTGCTCATCCACAAGCCAACTGACAAGTATAAGCTATTAACAAAACTCTAAAGGACACACTGATGAAAAGGCTCGAAAAAGAAAAGGGAGTGTGGCCAGAACAATTGCCAGAAGTACTCTGGTCGTATAGAGCATCTCACCGAATAGCAACAGGCCATACGCCATTTTCCTTGGCCTATGGGTATGAAGCAATGTTACCCATTGAGTTAGATCCACCATCGCATAGAAGGCTAACATACAACCAGAGCACGAATAACCAATTATTAATGGAGATTTTGGACTTGGTCAACGAAAGGCGCGAGCAGGCTCAACTTCGAGTTGTAGCTTACCAACAAAAGGTCACTCGATATTTTAACTCTAAAGTACGCGAAAGAAAATTTTACGTGGGAGATTTGGTACTTAGAAGAGTTTTTCTCAACACTCGTGATCAGGCTGCTGGAGTACTCAGACCAAACTGGGAAGGTCCATATCAAATTGAAGAAATTCTTCAACCAAGTACCTACAAACTTGCTCGCTTAAATGGAGATCTCGTTCCTCGCTATTGGAATGGAGAACACCTGCACAAGTATTATCAATCAACAATTATTTTTAAAGAATTGGCCTGTATTAATTTTACTTTTTACAAGTTTGTGAACAAAGACTGGCCAGTTAGATGGTTGGTCACTTATAAGTATAAGATCAATTTTTGATCACTCGTACAGACACGAATCTTGTCCATTTTATTACAAGAAATAAAAGGAACTATGCGCAGCCAGTTATTCTTTCCAATTATTGTATTTATTACAAGTATTTGCTCATTACGTGTGTTGTTTTTCTATATTATCATTGATTATTTACAAGTATACGAGCAACAATGTTCGAACATGTATTGGTCATGGAAAGTGACCGAGAACCATAGACTCCTCAATCACTTGGGGGGCATATAAGATACTAAACGAGCAAAGCATATCAACATAGACATATGTAAACACATGAGAAAAATAAGAGAAAGCATACTACGACACTTAGAGTATTATTAAAAAAAATTAGTTAATTTTGTGAAAATCTTAATAAAGTGTTATGCTAAGTTTGGTCATACGAGCAGATGTTATAATAACAATAAGAATATATTATAATATCACAATGAAATGTCTTTACACCGCGAGCAACTACTGTTTGGATGTAATTAAAAATATTAAAAGGAAATAAAAGCTGCCTTAGGTAGAAAATTGTCTTAACATCGGGAACTGTTGTTCGTGTGTTTCAATTACACAAATAAATTTTTTTACTGTGCAGCTGAAGGAGGGTCCTACTGAGGCTGTTGGTCGACTGAAGGTCCGACTTCTTCTTCAGTACCATCGATGCCTGTTGCCAAGGAAATTTCAAGAGAATTTGAGGCATTTTGAGCATTTCTCTCCTCCTTTAGGCGAGCAGCACACTTGGCAAGTTCAGCTTGTTTTACCTGCTTGGGAAGATAGTCATAGTTTGCCTCTAGATTGTTCTTCCAAAACATATAGAAGCAATTGAAGGTTGCTCCTTGAAACCTCTCCAAGTTTTGGGAGTTTTTCTCCTCAAGCAGCTTGACTCTCTCCTCTAGACTAGTGGCTTCCTTCATGATTGCCTCCAGATCCTTTTGAAGCTTGGTTGCCTCTTTGTAGTCAGTCTTGGAGACTTCCTTAAACTTCTCCTTATCAGCAACAACCTTGGCCAGATCTTCCTGGCTCTTCTTCTGCACCTCGGTTAAAACAACAACTTTGTCTTCAGCTGCTTTGACCTTGGCCTCCCATGCCTTGGTCTCCTAGGCGGCTACCTTAATCTTGGATTCCCATGGCTTGATCTCCTCGGCATGCTTTGCATCGAATTCCTAAGCACGACGCCAGTTGTTATTCATGGTCAATATACCCTGTGAATAGTAGAAGAATGAAGCTTTTAGAGCTAATCAAAGGAAATGGTGTTCGACTAAAACACAATACAGAAGAAACTTACACTGAGGAGTTCATTGAATCCACGAGCAAGGACTTGGCTAGGTTTTAATTGAAGGAAGACAAACAAAAGCCTCCTAGTTGCGACGGTGTTACTCAATCTCTACAGCTTGTCTTGTGTTGAACTATAGGCATTGCTCAGCAATTCAGCAGCCAAAGATCTTCCTGCCTGGTCAGTAGAAGGATTAGTGTGAGGAGTAGGAGGAGGCGCAGTTGATCTAGAAGGAATGGGAGCTGGAGGGTCCTCTGGTCGAGCTCTTTTTCTCGAAGGTTCCCCACTGTCTTCTCCAGGGTTCCTTCTGCTCGACTTCTTCTTGATCACTGGAGCGTCTACAGAAGCGTAGATGTCAAAGGCGTTGTTGGATGGCATGACTACAAAACAAAAACAAACGAGCATATATGCCAAGAAATGGCTTGGCACAATAAGGAAAAAAACTAAAAAGAAATTCTAAGTAGTATACCCGAACTATTATTACTGGTCGCTACATTATCTAAAGAACTATTGCTACACTCACTATCTGCCTTGAAGAAGTCCGAGGTAAAACTAATGGTCGTAAACTTAAAGTTGCCATCCCTATCAAATAAATGATAGGGGATAGGTAGTCTATTTAAGAGTGAGAAATTTATACCGTTCTCTTCGGAAGATTCGAGTATGGGACCAGTATATTCTGGTAGTTTTTGTTTTCCCCTCCCATGAGGAGGAGGGATATTAGATGCTCGAGTGTTGGGGGTAGGTTCTCGAATGGTCACTCCCGTTGGTCGGCGCCTCTGGGGTTGTGACACATTCTGCTGCTGCTCGGGGTTTTCTTGTCCTTCAGTGCCCTCTCTAGTGGTGCTCCCCGCGGTGGATTCTCTCACTTCCTGGCGAGGTTCTAAAAGGCCGACCAACCTTAAATTGCTTTCTGTGACCAGCTCCTTGACACATTTTTTTCTATATTCATCATGCTGGCCAGAGTTGTGGCACTTATCTCCATTTCTGGAGTAGGGACTGGTCAGTGCCATGGACCTAGATACAGCACAAAACAACTAAGGACAAGGAAAGATGAAAAATGACTGGGTAAATGTTGATCAGAGATTAAAAGTTTACCTCTTCGTGTGAAGGACATGTTGTCTGCAACCAAGTCGGTCGTGAGGAAGTACTCTTAGAAGTACCTTCCTACATTGGAATTTTAGGTAATGTCTCTCAGGAATGTGCGAGTGGATTCCTGGTGGTAGAAATGGAAGAACCTCGTGTTGTTTTTATTGGGTTGGATTTGAGATCGAACAGATATTTAATCTCGTGAGGGGTAGGCACATGCCATTTTTTGTGATTATATAAGATATAGAGTGTTGAAAGTACTCTATATCCATTAGGTGTTATTTGGAAAGGGGCGACCTCGAAATAATCGGCCACCCCCTGGAAAAAGTCATGCAAGGGCAAGATTGCCCGTGCTTCAATATGATACCTCGACCAGGCGCTATAGGCGCCTCCAGGCACGTTTGCCCTCTGGTCAGGTGTAGGTTTGTACAAAGTAATTCCAGGAAGCCCGTACTTCTTGGGATATTTTGCCACCATCCTAGTCGATATGACGCTAGGAGGGGCAATGTACCAATCCACCTCTGCTCGAGGGCCATCACGGGGACAAGCTTTGGGTTGGATATATGGTGATGAAAAGTTTAAAGGTTGAGGATCGCTTGAAGGACCCTTTGCATTGGTCGCAGATTGGTTGGAAGGTGAATCTGTGGTTTTCCTTTTTCTACGAGCAGTGTATTTGACACGACCCATGTTTGATTGGTTCTGTTAGGGTTGTATGGAGGATTGGTCGTAGGGGGGTGTACAACCGAAGGCTCGAGAAAAGGCGAAGAAGGTTGTTCTTGATCCTCGAACAGAAAAGTGAGAAGGTTGTCATCTATTGGTCTTTACCTCCCTAGGGATCATGCATGAATATATGAGAAGAGCAAAGGGGAAGTGAGAATCTACGACCAATAGAAAGAAGAAAGAGAAAAGCAAGGATAACGTTGCTCGTGTATAGAAGTTAAGCTTTTATACGATTAGCAACATCCTTATGAAAACACAATAAACATGTGAGCAGGTTGAAAAAATAGATCAAAAAGTGAATGTGAAAAGTTTTTTCGGAAAAACTTTTCAACTTCGAAAACAGGCGGGAAAAACACATTTTTTCTGAAACACTCAAAATCGAATTTTCACTTTGATTTTGGACCCGAAATCGGTATACCTAAACCCCACATTACTTTTTAAGCATTGTCTAGTATTTTATACTGCCTAAAATCCCTATTCTAGCATACTTATTCTATGTATGTTTGCCTAAACCTGGTTACCCAAAAAATTTCTCAAGAACAGTAGAAACCCAGTTACGGAAACTTGTGAATCAGAACCAGAATGCACGAAAATTGCTACAAAGGTAAGAGGATGGATTTGACAACTTACTTGGAGTACGAATTATAGGAAAAATCACGAAAGTTTTGCTCGAAGACATCTCGAATCTCACTGGAGTCTCTGGGGTTTCTTGAAGTTTTTTTAGTACTCTTGAAGAGAGGGAGGGTCTGAGTAAAAAATGAAAAAGGAGAAAAGGCATATATTTATACTGCTCGGGGTAGTAATAAAAGGTAATGATGGGAATAGAGTTTTGATGCATGGGGAATCGTGATAACTGTCAAAAAATTTATGGGAAACTGTAAAAGTCATAATTACTTGCCTTTTCGAAAAGTAAGTACTGACAGATATGACATGCCAGATGGATTGCTGGTCGAGTAAGTTTATTAAATGCTGATCGCATTAAAATAAACTTGGGGGGAAAATGTTTACCCGAAAAATATTTGCTTGATGATGTGGCACAATAGGGACATACGTGGATAGCATGTGACTGTTTAGTGATGATAGTCTGGTCGACCAACGACCAGGATAGAAAGCTGCTCGATGGATTCACGAAAGATGCTGAACAGTACGACTAAAGATATGCTAATATATGCGACCATGTCTGATCATAGTAACAAAGCCAGAGTTCAAATATAGTTATAAGTCAGATATTTCTAAGATATTTGACCCTCTTTATGTAGAATTATTACGAATTCCGTTATTATTCAAATGTGTTTATGTTCAAAGTTTAAACATGGCCCATATGTACATCCTTGAACCTATAAATAGGACTCATGGGATTCATTTAGGGGACACACGGTATTTTGTATTTAGAAAGAGGGCAATAATTTGTATTAAGAGAGAACTAATATTTTCTATACATGACTTTTGTATCCCCCTTTGGAGCTTGCGAAACTCAGTGAACCCTAGTTAGTAATAGCAGGTTTTAGAGTTTACATCAATAAAAACACTAAGTGGACGTAGGTTATTACTAATCTCTGGGGCCGAACCACTATAAAATCCTTATGTCGTTTTGTTCTTGCATTCAGCTTATACATTCGTATCATTCTTAGTGACTCCGTGTCGGTTGCTAAATCGTCAATCAACAACAAGTTATTTCACGGTTCAAGGGTACGTTGTTTCTAAATTTTTCAGATTTATAGGGATTTTTTTTCCAATTTTATTAGTTTATATATATTTAAGTAAACTTCGTTTTCTATATAGATATTAGGATTTTGTTCTGTTTTTATATTTTTATTTTTTATGTAAATAAATAAATGTTAGTTTTAATAAAAATTTGTTATTACATTAGGGTGTGATATTTTTTTATTTTTTGAGTTTTTTTTATATAAAATAAATAATAAATATTAGGGAATGAATGTTTTTATAATTAGAAAAAAAATGTTTTATTAGTGAAAATGAGATTAGGGATTAAAAAATTAGAAAATTATTAGATGGTTACCAAATTAGATGATTAATTAATATTTTTTTTTATTAAAATGGATTGTTTGTTAGTTTGGTAAGAATTATGTAAAAAAAATTAAATTAAGTAGATTATAGAACCTATAAATTTTATATTACTTTTAAGTTAATTAATTTTAGTTAATCTTATTTTTTTAGCTAAATTAGTATGGAAAATTATAATTTAATAGTTTATTTTTGCAATTAGATTTAATATGCTTTAAGATATTTTTGGTATGTAATTTGACTTTTAGTTATAAAAATGTGTTTGCAATATTATGTTGTTTGTTCCGGGTATTTTCTATGTGTTGTTTGAATGTTTTTTATTTTTGGGATAGATGAAAATATAGTCGTTATGCTGCTGATTTTTTTTTATAGATTTAGGATATCTACTAGAAATTTTAATAAAATGATATTTCAATAAAAAAATATTTAATTGATTTCATTAGTGAGGTAATAAGTAATTTGTTAATTATGATGAAAATAAAATTTATAAGTATTAGTGAACATTTTAATGTGAAAAATTAATTATGAAACTGATGATTAATAATTATATAATTAATTTAAAATAATAAAATAATTTAATTTATAAGAAAAAAAAAGTAAGCCTAAACTAATAACATGATTTTTATTCTAATCTAAATAATTGTTAAAATTACTAAACTTAGTATTTAACTCACATATGATAAGAATAATTATTAATAAATAAAAATAATTAAATATAAACAAATGAATTGTCCAGTTCGGACAATTTAGGAATACTGTATACCTATAGTGTGATCTGTTACTCAATTATTGTTTCATTTGTAGAGATTTCGCTATGCATCTCTTTTGTTCTTGTAAATGGGCAGACTTAATTTTAGTTTGCACACTTATGAGAACTATGGGGATGTGTTGCCAAATTTTTTACAAATATGAAACAATATTTTAAGTGTAGATCACACTGTATGTATATAGTAAACCTGAATGGGATAGGATTTTTACCCTTATAGAATTGGAGTGAAAATGTGGATTAGGACACACACACAAATTGGTTGTAAGTTTGATGAATAAGGGTTTTGTGCAATGCTACACACGTACAATGTCGATTGATAAGAGATGGAAATACATCTTCGGAAAACAGGTTCTTCGAAAGTACATGAAGATTCCTTCTCTTAAGCGAACGATTCTTCTACTCTTGTTGCTTCGTACCCTGGGTGTGTTGTAAATGGAGTTAGATTTTTGTGTTATGACAGGGACAAGAATCGCAAAACTCAAAATAGTGGAGTCTTTGTAGCATGAGTTGAAAATAATATTTATTACGGCCAATTGGAAGAATTTTTAGTGATGTCATATCTTTCTGGTTGTTCTATTGTATTATTTAAGTACAAATGATTTTTACACTAATCGATCTTTAGGATTAAAGTCTGAGCAAAACATAACTAGTATTTAAGTGCAAATGGTTTTACACTAATCCTCCATATGGATCGTCAGATATCTCATCTGATTGTGAATGAGATAATACATTATACATAGATTAAGTTATTAATTTTTAACACTTAATATTTATTAATTTAAAAATACTAAATTTGTATACAATAGCCTCTTACCAAGAATGGACACTACAAGGGATTGAACACGCAAGAAAAAAGTAGGAGTTGGAGTGTCTTCTCCCACTCGAGTGGGACATGAGAGGGAGAACATATAAAGAGATTAGAGATTATAGCTCAAATTCCTTGAGAGAACTAGGATTACTTGTTCGATAGTACGCAAATCCAAACTGTACTCAACGGTCTCAAGTACCAAAGACCTCCAAACAAAGAATACTTGCACATCTGGAGGTAAGTCATTTCTATATTTATGTTTATTTTATTTAGTTATATATTATATTTACTAATAAATGTTTGTAATTTATGATGATTTTTTTGATATCGGGCAGACGCGATATGGACTGGGGCACATGCCTAAGATCTTCAGAGGCATTGATACATCATGTACCAAACAATATTTTGATTGGAAGTACGATATTAATGAACATTTAATGAATAATGGGCCAGGAAATTATTATGGTGGTTGTACAGGTACGCAATGGCAAAAAGTCATTGAGTTTTTCTGATGCCCAGACGTGATGGTATTAATTTTTTTTTAACTTAAATCTATTAATTTAATATATTACTAACACTAACCTCTTGCAGAAACCTTCCGAGGTCAACAAGGAAAATAGGAAGAAACTAAAAGAGCTCAACTATAGAGGTTCTCAGTCCATCCCAGCGTTGCGCTACAAAAAGGTGAGTTAATTAATTTTTTTTAAGTTTGTTTTTCTTATTTACATTTATTTTTTAAAAAAAATAATAATACGTATGTGACATCGGAATTTAGAAAATAGGCAACTTGAGCCGATCTCGAATACCTGAATTGATACTCACCACAAAGTAGACACAAGGTAGGTGATAGAAATAACCGAGAAAACCTGGGTATGTTAAGTTTAAACATTTTTCAAAATTTTAATTGTTTATTTACAATGCATTACTTTATATATTGCATCATATGAACAATTGTGTGCATATCGCGACACACAACAGACACAATCAACTGATACTGAGAGTTCCACACCAGTTTTAAGTGTGCCTGAAGATGATGACTTGTCCTTAGTACAAACTGTCTTCGGAAAAGGACGTGGCCACCAAAAAGAATATGGTCGTATCCTTAACATAAGGTACCAAGATCCATTTACTACTAATCCTCCACAAACTAGAGATGAAGAGATTGTTGAAATGAGAGCATCTTCGACAATTAGAGGACCACACCCAGAATCATTGAATCACTCTGGGATCTCAATGTGCCCCACCATCACCTGGTGATCCCGATGTTGGAGGATTGAGTCAGTAGAAGGACTTATGTATGGTTTTTAATTTTATAGACTATTATATTTTCATCTTTTGGAAAACTCTTTATTTTGATTGATCAAACGTACACTTATATTTTTATTTAAATGTTTAATATAGGTATTTTAATTTTAATCTATTATTTTAGTTTTAATTCAAATTAAATCAACAAATAAATAAAAAATGCACCATTAAAAAAATCTTGTTTCAGTCTATAACAAGGACATTGTCCTTGGTATAGCCTAGCAGATGAAGAAATTGGATAGACTCCACAGACAACATTATCCATTATATACCGACAACATTTGTCCTCGGTATAAGTATCCTCAATAGAAGTTAATGTCTACCAACCAAGGCTGTACCGAGAACTGTTTACCAAGAACATGTTCTCTGTAGAGGCTATACCGAGAACATCTAGACTTCTGCCGACGACTTTCGTTCTCAGTATAGCCTAGTTTTTTGTAGTGTGTTGTTGGTAACTTGTAGAATTTATATAATTTTTGGGAACAAGAATTACATAATCCATGTCGACAATCAAAGTATACAAATGAAATATTGTATTTAATGTCATTGTCGCACAATCAAATCATGAGAAATTGTAATGAGATTTGTACAATTTATCCTATTTTATATTTGTTTTATTCTGGTTATAATATGTAGTCTAGTTTTACATTTTTCAAGTAAAATTGTTATATATTGAGATTGAGAAAAAAAATAAACATCAAACCAATCATTAATCTTGTTGACCAACCAGAAAGCTTGTTTTTTTTTGGCTTAAAATGTTATAGCTCATGTAAATAATATCAAGTAACTTTTCTTCATATTTTACAAGTAGTTATAATTTTTGCAGTTAAATACCTATATAAAAATTTTGACGACAAAACTACTCAAGTAGTTATAGTTCTTGCAGTTAAATACCCATGTAAAAATTTTGACGGCAAAACTACTGAAATATTGGATTTTCTTGAACTTAACTCCTTGTCGTTAAGTCAAATATTAAAATTAACCCTATGGGACACGTGACAATCACCAATTTGTCTATTTTTAAAATTTTTAAATTAATAAAAAAATTATGAAAAAAAATAAAAAATAAATTAATTCCTAAAAAATAAATAACATATTTTAAATTCATAAAAAATTAAAACATGTATTTTTTAAAAAAAAAATATTAATTTAATGAAAAATCTAAATAAAAATCATAAAAATTTCTTTTTTAAGCAACATAAAATTAGATTGTATTTAGATTTTAATGAAAATCAAAATGAAATTTTTATGATTTTATTTAGATTTTTCATTAAATTAATGTTTTTAGTTTTAAATACTTGTGTTAATTTTTTGGAATTTAAAATATTTTACTTTATTTTTTTCTAAATTTTATATTTAAAAATTAAACTTTTGGAATTAAAATAATTTTTTATTTTTTCTTGATTTTTGTTATATTTTTAATTATTTTTAAAATATTTTGGACGAATTGCAGGGTGCCACGTGTCCCATAGGGTTAGTTTTAACAAATGACTTAAAGACAGGGAGCTAAGTGCAAGAAAATCCACTACTTAAGTAGTTTTGCTGTCAAATTTTTTACATGAATATTGAACAGCAAGAATTGTAACTACTTGAGTAGTTTTGCTGTCAAAATTTTTACATAGGTATTTATCTGCAAGATTTGAATCTACTTGAGTAGTTTTGTCGTCATTATTCCATAAATCTAATTAGTAACATATATGTTGGACTTTTGGTCTATGTCCATGACCCAATGGATCGTCCTTCCAAGCTTGACCCATTTGAGTTCTCACTTTGAATTTGAATTTGAATTTAAACTCAAGGGATAATTAATTGATTAAATTAATAGATAAGTTTGAGGATTATCTTTATTTATTTATTTATTAATATAATATATATAGATATTATGATATTCTCAGGGAATATTGAGATATGTTATTTTGAACTATTCAAAATATATATATATATATCTTGGAGAGATATCATAAACAATCTCTAGAAGCACAAATTACGTATTATCACAATACACAAAAAATATATCTCCAGAGAACACATTTTTCATTATTCTCCCATGGTTTGTTCCATGGTGGCTTTTGCACTGTGGATACATGATGATTGTTCTAGTAACACCATTACCACGAGTATGATGATATATTTGGTGACATAAAACAAGTTTGTGATCTATGAGTATTGTGAGACTACCATTGGCGAATCCTGACCGGTGTGAATTGTAGATCTGATCCGGCACAAAACTTAGACACTTCTGATGTTGGTATCAGAGCCAAATAAGTGGTTTTCATCCTCCATGATCAATAAAAATGAAGAGATTTGATAATTATTTATTTTATTGGCCTATTATGTTAAATAATAGGTGAATAATTTTTAAAAATATCTATATATTATTTTTATTCCATTTTTCAATATGTGGTAAATTTTATGAAGATTAGATTACCATCAAAATTTGGTGATTATTTGGTTTACAAATTAAGTAAAAAAAATTAGGTCAAACAACTTTTTCTGAAACTTTTGACTATGTTTTTTGATTGCATGTTTGCTTGATTAGACGTGTTTTTTATGCGGTTGATTCATCTAAAAAATATCTTTCTAATAATATATTATTTCTATTTTTTGGGTAAATATTTATTGAGATATGATTATTTTAAATTTTGGATTGTATTGATTTGAATTTGAATTAAATTAAAATCATATATAACACCATCCCACTCTCATTGAGAGAGAGTGAGGTCCACTCGCTGTTGTAGGAGCTGAGTTAGAAGAAGAACAGCTTGACATCGTGATGAGGTACTTTAGGTATTCCTAACAACAACCTAAAATGCCCAATTGCTTCCACTTTCACTAATTTTCCATCACCCACGAAGATGTGTCTTTCACCATCACTTGGCTTTCGGTAGCTCAGGCAACCCTGCATAGAAACACTTATGTGAGTAGTAGCACCAGAATCTATCCACCAAGTGTTCCTAGGTACTGGAGCTAAATTAGCCTCAGAACAGACCAAAGTAAGAATCATACCTTTCTTTGCACGCCATGCGTGATACTTGGCACAATGTTTCTTCACATGTCCAGGCTTGTTGCAAAAGTAACAACCTTCTGAATCCTTTTGTTGCTTCTTTTGGGTTGGACCCTTAGCAGCGTCATTCTCAAATTTCCTTTTCTTGCCCTTATCCTTAGAGGTAGCGGCCAAGTGAGAACTTTCAGTCTTGTCCTTTTTTAACCTTTCTTCCTCTTGCACATAGTGGGAAATGAGCTCATTGAGAGTCCATTTCTCCTTTTGACAGTTGTAACTAATTTTAAATTGGTTAAACTGTGCATGAAGCATTAACAAAGCCATAAGCACAAGCACATCATCAGAAAGCTCAATCTTAAGTGTCTTAAGCATTGAGACAATATGATGCATTTCCATAATGTACTTCCTTGCATTTCCTTGACCTTTATACTTCATGGTCATCAATGAACCTAGAAGTGTTGTCATTTCAACCTTATCGTTTTTAGCAAAACGTTCCTCAATTTGTTTGTTGCGAATTTTTACTACTGCGCAAGTATACGCAATCGAATAAACAAGTAATAGTAGTGGAAATATAGTATCGTTCCGTCAGGGAATTGATCTAATAATTACCAATAGCAAACTTTTATTTCTATTTGACTAATGAAAATTTAGTGACAATTAACAAGGAACAATAAACTAGCAAAGCAAGATTTAATTAACGAAATTTAATATAAGCGAAATATTAGAGTATTCTAATTTCATCAACCTTCAATTCTATTCAATCAATAATACAACTAATATGTTTCTTTGATCTATGATTATAGCAAGTTTACTATTGACAATTCTATTCTTTCTCAAGATATAAAATATTCAGTTTACCTGTGAATTTTCTACATGTCTGTGATAAATTCTACACATAAACCGCATTAAGAACAAAAACCTAATTGCTACACAAACCAATTTGATACTTTCGTTCTAAATTGAAATCTATGTCTATTATCTAAAGCTATTCCAATTCTCACTTTTCAGATATTGAATTAAAACCAACAATCATGCAACAGATGGCCAATCAATTACAAGCATTAAACATAAGAACAATAGATAACCATAAATTCAAAGATTCATAGAAATTGCATTAAAGACGAATAGAATATCCAGTGACTACATTAAAATACTCTAAATAAAAATTTAGTTCATAATATTAAACTTCATCACACAATCTAAAATTCAAAAGCATAAATAAACACAAACAAAATAAACGTGGATTCTTCTCTGTTTCTTTCCCTCTGCCGTCAGAATGCTTCCCCTTTTCTGTCCCTTTCGATCTTCTTTTTATTCTTTTTACAAAAATCCAAAAACCTACGAATTTCCATAATAATTTCCAAAAATGCCCTTGTGCCGATATATCGCCTAAGACACTGCGATATATCGCCTGTTGAATGTGCTCGATAAAAACGCAAGTTTCTGATGTCGTTTCTGCTAAGCCAAAAATTGAAACTGCTCCTTGTGCCGATATATCGCCCAAGGCAGGCGATATATCGCCTGTACCGAATTTCCCAAATGTTCACCAATTCTGACTACTCAAACAAATATTTATCAACATTCTCGAACAAATCAGAATTATTACGACACACTGCACAAGTTCACCAAACAGATTAAATAGAAACTTTCTCTTGAGAAAAACAACCAAATCAATATGAAAATGTTATAAATAAGCATATATTTTGTATGCTTATCATTGTTCAAGGAAATTCTTGGCCTTAGGAATCCCTTCAGATTTTGTGCCCCAAAAGGCTTCTGGGATGCTGTGTTTCATAATCATTAAACTCATGCGATTTGAACGATCCCACCACTCAAAATCCGCTTTCTCATCACGGGTGCTTTCCTTAGTGAGAGGTGTAGGTTGTTCATCCCTTAATTCATGGTCTAAATCCATACATCCCATAACTATAAGTAAGTTCCTTTTCCAATCCTTGAAATTGGTCCCATTAAGCATAGGAATAGAATTAATATTAGCAGATATTAAACATATTTCAAAAAATCCTGTGCAACATTCACGCACTAAACATATTGATATTCCTCATCATTTCATAAGAGAATTAGTTGAAAATAAAGTTCTTGTCTTGGTATATATTGAAACACATAAATAGATTGCTAATATTTTCACTAAAGCTCTTGATTCGATTCGCTTTGATTTCCTCCGAAAATCTTTGGGGGTTCGTTCTCTTTAAATTTTCTTGTTATTGGGTTGTTACTCTTGATCAAATGTGTGTTGTTTAAGTTTAAGAAAATTTTCAATTAATTTGAAAATTTTGTTGTGTGTCAAGCTAGATAATCTGACTTGTGTTTATGAGCTTTTAGTTGTATATTCTTGAGAGAAAAATAATCAATTCCTCCTAGGCATATTCTAGTCAATCAATCAATGTTTAATGTTTGAGCTTCCTTTTGTGTAGCATTGTTTCAAGATCCTGTGCAAGAATAGAGCTACCTACATCAGTGTGTGAAAGCCGTCTTTTGAGTAAGTTGGAACTTTGTAATTCAGAGTTATGAAGAGGATACACTACCATAGAAAAGGGCTACCACTAGTGTAGTGTGATAGCGTCTTCATGGGTTACAATTATTTACAATTTTAAAAAAGACTTATTTGTCATTGGGCAATGTTCCCTTGCATACACTGTCCCACACTTATGCTTGAAACTATGCAAGAAAAATTGTACACAGTTTATAATAATAATAATAAAAAATGTGTGTAAGACTCATACATGTTGATTGATTCACTTAAGAATATGTGTTTGTGACTGAATTGTGCATTATTTCTCTCGAATATTCTTTCTGATTTTTTCATTTTCACAAGTGTTCTTATCCGTGTTATACACTAACACTTATTTTCAATTGCTTGATTCTATTTTTTTTTTCAGGATGACACTCATTGATCAAAGCAGATATTTTTGGTTGGGTTTTATTTTTGTGCATTTTTATATAAAAAAATAATATTTGATTGACAAGGAAATTAATGGTGGACCGAATCTTTATGGCAAATATATGAAATTGTGCGCTTATTTTGTGTGATTTAATATATTCTTTGTCTCCAAGGAATTTATTTTGTCCACGTACTCTATTTGGAATACCATAATTTGTGTCTTTATTGTCTTTTACTTTGTTGCCTTTTTAGCATTTTTTTAAAAAAATATAAAAAAAAGGGGAAAAGTTCAATAGGAAGATCGTGTGGGGTTTTTGGTTACCTTTTTAGTGTTTACATTCTCTATTTATTTTATTTCCTTATATAAAGAAAACAAAAAAAAAGGGTAAGTTTTTTCTTTGATCTTGTGTAATAGGTTTGTTTCCTTTTTATTTTTTTAAAATAATAAAAAAAGAAACTTCTTTTTGCCATGTGTGTCTTAAATGAGAAAGTCTTTGTCTTTAAAATGCTTGTCACCTGCCCACTTTCTCGCTCACCCACGATCCCTCTAAGTCTCTTCTTCTTATTTTTTTTCTCATTGCTTTTGTGAGTGTTTGTTGATTTTCAGAGAAAGAACAATGGTGAAACTCGTGGAACTTCCTCTAAGAAGACCCCTGTTACTCAATCCCGAAAGCCCACTGCTCAGCCCTCTTCGTCGCCTCCTACGTCTGTGTCAACGATGCCTCCACCTGCTCCAGCACCGGCGACATTTGTTGGGAGAACTACCAAATCCAAGGTGCGCAAGAGGGTGATCTCTCTCTCGCTCTATACTGAACACCCCATGGTGTTTCCAGATATCTCGGCTGATATTGTCGATGATGCACCACCATCTGAAGTGGTGGTGCCCTCTCGAGCCAAGAACCAATCTACTTTTCTGATTGAACTATCTCTGGCGGCTAGGGAAAAATCCAAGTCTGTTTCATCTTCTTCCAAAGCAGCTGCTGTTGGGTTACTCAAGTTGCCCATGAAGCTGAGCCGGTCCAAGAAGAACACTTTGGCTCCAAAAAGAAAGTTGGTGTTGGGCTCTTCTTCACCCCCCTTGACTGCAGCAAAGAATAGATTGAAGGCTCATCCCCCTTCTTCATCTTCCTCTGAATCTGAACCTGAGGAAGAGAAATATGAGTCTGAAGAAGTCCATGATATCACCATATCTGATGAATCTGTTCCTGACAATGCTGAATCAGAGGCTGAGTCTGGTGAGCCAGAACAAGAAGACATTGTCCCTACTGAAGAAGAAGACGAATCTGACATAGATCCAGTTGCAACTCCATTGTCGTCCAAGGCTAAAGGCAAGAGACCTATCTCTAATTCTGCAACATCTCAAGGACTCTCAGGTGTTAATTTCAAACCTCATTCTCCTACTTTTTGTTATAATGATAATACTCGTGATATGGTTCTCTATTCTCAAAGGAAAATTCTCATTGAGAAAAATTATGTCTTGAGTGATCATTGTCCTTATGGTGTGCTAAATATGCTTCAAGATCGAAAATGAACAGGTTCTTTGGTTAAATTTACTGGTTTTGTGGATAGAATAGTCAAGGAATTCTATGAAAATATTACTGATGAAATTATTGAACCTAAATCTCCTTTGCATTGTACAGTGTATGTTAGGGGTCATTGGTTCTCTTTTTCTCCACAAGATATTGCAAAGGCTTTGCATCTTCCTCTTGATGTTGAGGATGATGATGATCTTGACTCTCTTGACAAGGATGAGGTCATCACTGAACTAGTGGGACAAAAAATGGTATGGCCACCTAATACAGTCATCTCGGTTACCAATCTCACCTACACTTATGCTGTTCTTCATAAGTTTGCCACAATGAATTGGAAACCGACATCTCATACCGCAACTATCTCATTTGACATGGCTTCCTTTTTGTACAAAGTGGGGACCAGAATTGGTGTAGACTTGGCCATGTTTATCTATGATCAAATCATTGGATTTCGAAAAGGTAATAAGAGAAACTTGAATCTTCCTTTTCCTCAAGTTATTTTATAAAGTGTTGAGTATGCAAAAAAAAGATCTCAAGCGAGATCAAGAAGATTTGGTGGCTCCCACTACTGCTACTTCCTACAAAGCATCTGCTCCAACTACTGAAGCTGCTGATGCTCCATCATCCAAGAAAGCCAAGCCTCAATCCCTGAATTTTTCCCCAGATGACATTCATCCTGAATCCTCATCTGTTCCCATAGATTCAGGAACTGTTGCTGCAGAACTAGCTGCTGTTCGAGCCTCTCTTGATTCTTTGATTGCTCAAGTGATGACATTTGAAGGACTGCAACATTCTGTTTTTGATGCTATTAAAGCTTTGTCCAAGGATCTAGCGGTTTAGTTTTACTTGTTTTTATGTCTTTTGTCCTAAAAACATTGATACTTTCTTTTGTCTTAGGATTATTGTCTTTATTTTTGCATTATGTTTCTTTTGCTTCTTTGAAAGACACAAAGGAGGAGAGTAGATACCTCCAAAAACCTAGTTTGTTTGTTGTTTTGTTTACCTCCAGACCTTCTTATTTTGAGGGGGAGTTAAGTCTTAGTTTCTTTATATGTTTGTTATAAGTTAATGCATGTTTGCAGGGGGAGTTTTTCCTCCTTACTTTTCACTAACATTTGTGTTGCAGGTTTTTTGAATTAATTTTGTCTATCAAATTGCCGAAGGGGGAGATTGTAAAATCCTTTATTGGCATATTTGATAAAATTGACAAAATTAATTATGGATGTATTTTCGAAATATATTGTGTGGTATTTTCGAAATGCTTTGGTTCTTGTTTTGTTGTGAAATATTTTCTCATAAGATTATTCTATATATGTTAATAAAATAAATATATAATTTCCTATAAAAGAATATATTTTCTTGACTTTTGTATATATGGAAATCATTGGTATTTATTTTATTTTATTTTCTTGATCTGATTTGTTTGTCTAGAAACCGTGTACAGTTTGCAGAGATAATGCATATATTGTTTCCTTATTTATTTAAGGAAACTGAGTTTAAAAACTGTCCAGGTTCAATAAATTTGTTTGAACGGATTGCCAGTCTGTTTGAATAGTGTACACCTTAAATATCCACGAGTTATTAGCGAGCTGGAAAAGGGCATAATTCAATCTGCCATGTGGAAACTGTCTACCTGGAGCTACTGTTACGAGTCTCCACCTCTTTAGCCCGAGCTAATCAAAGGGTTAGCAAGTGTACTCGAAGGCATCGGGTCAGCAGTATGAATATCACGAGCTGGCGCTACATCAAGCTCGAGGTGCGGCATAGATCTGGCACCCCCGACCATTTGTGAAGTCAACCACGCAATGTAAACGTGCGCATATCAGACATCACGTGTCCACTCCAATCCTGAATTCTCGGACACACAGGATAAACGTGCGTGTTCAGGCACCCCACGACTGGTTTGGGCCATGCGGCCCATTATCCCACTTACCTATTGATTAGACAACACTTCATTGTCAGGTTTTAGGAATTAATCATAAGTGTCACAGAGGTGACAGGATGGGTAAGAAGGTCACGGGATGGCCCCCTTTACCAACACCCATATATCCTCTCCCTATAAATATGGAGACCCTGGGCGTTGCAAGGAGTTAGCGTTTTGATTGTAAAGAAACACCCTGTAAGGAATACTCGAGAGATATGAATAATATTGACTGGTGGACTAGAGGAATTTTAACCTTCGAACCACCTAAAAAGAAAGGAGTGATAACCTTCCCACCATACTAATTTCGCCAGTTTGCAATATAAATATTTACATATTACGGTTCACTATTTAGCACTAATCGATCCCGTTTATTCGTATAATTATCTGTTGGCAAAGAACCGCGTCAACAGTTTGGTGCTTTCATTGAGAGGATTTAGATTGGTGCTATTGTAGAAACCTAACCATGGTGGTTACTCGTTCGAGGCATGGTAATGAAGCGGATCAACGTGATGGGCAGGAGGCCCACCATGCCACCATATCCGATGAACAAAACCCCGAGGTTCAGCAAGGACCGGGAAAGTAGCCAATGGGCCAGGGCGACACCAGAAGTTCGGCTCCCCGGCCGCCAAATCCGAACCCGAATTTCTACACGGCGATAGAGATGGAAAACTCACAGTTGAGAAGTCTGCTATCAAAAGTAAACAAGCAAATCGAAGAAGTCTTGGCCCAGTTACCCCCTCTTACAACCGATGCTAACGTCGGAAAGAGGCATAGTGGGACTCATAAGTCCCACCGGGATAACCGGTCCAGGCCCAGCCAGTCAGTCAGAACTTCGACTCCGAGTTCTACTCCCACGTCACACCACCAAGAAACTGTGTTTGAGGAATTTCCTAGGGCCGATCAGCAATTCAGCCGATCGGTCCGGACCTTAACTCCTAGCTCAATTCCACCCTCGAGCGCACCTAGGAGGGCCCGAGGCAGCTCGCGGAGGAGATCTGGGGAGGGCTCGTGAAGACAACCTGCCCCGGCCAGCCGTCCTGCACCCCGGTCTGACCGCCGAGCGCAGGACGCCGGAAATCACTACAAGAAAAAATAGTATTCATAACACTTAAAAACTGCTAACTGGGAGTATTGATAACACTTCTGAAAATGCTAACGTAGCCCCTGTTATTAAAAGTCCTGTCTTTTCTTTAACAGTATTCGAATGTTATGTTCGATGTTATCTTAAACTATTCAATAACACATTTTTAGTTGCTATAATATTCAAATAATAACATTTAGTTAGAGTATTTGGTTATAAATTTGAAGTTTAATATTATACTTTTTGCATAACACTTTTCAACTGTTACATTTGATTATTTTGATAACGTTTTTAGTTTGTTATATTATATAAATCATAACAATTTGTTACGCTTATAATATGTTTCTAAATCATAACATATTAAGGTTTTTTTATTGTGATAAGAGTACTTATAAGTTTTTTTTTTAATTAAAAGATTTTCATTATTGTATTTTGGTAAAAAAAATCAAAATTAATCATAAAATGTAATTCTCAATATATTGATAAACCATAAGTATTACATTAAACAATAACTAATTCAAACTATGAATGTGTCTATTTCATGAGATCTTAGTTCTAACTTAAGTTTGAAAGCATAACATAATAAAGTTTCTTGAACATTTTTTACTTCAAAAATGAAAAACAAAAACATTACAAGATACACAAAAGTAAACCATGCATGAAACTTGATCCATCCTTCAATTCATCATCCTTTGTGCACTTTTCTGGAAGAAAAAATTCTCACATTCTATGATATCCCTTTGGGTCTGGTTGACAAGTCCTGGAAGTGATCTGAACCTAAAACAACACATATGGACATTAGACACATACTATTTCCCTTAAAACCAAATAGATTATTACATAGATATGCATGAACATCAGATGAGATGAACCTCATACCACTAGCTATTTTGCACAACTTAATGATTATATGTGCTAAAGACAAAAAAAATGGAGATGCTTAAAAATTAACAAAGACCTGTAAAAGATTTCATTAACCCACTTGGAATCCAAACTAACATGTATTTAGCCCAGGTAATGAATGAATGCTATACTATAATTTTTACAGACTTATAATACCTCACCAACATCCATTGCTTCATCTGTTAATGCAGTCACTGTAAACACAACTCTTAACAAACCCTCAACAACCAGAGTTATTGCATGAGCTTCACTAGCAACTAAGACTATAACAAACCCATGAACAAGGCAAGCCAAGATGACAACCCAAGCAGTAACAAGTTCCTGAAATGCCAGAAAATCAACTAGCAAAGAAATATCAAAATATAAATAAGCATAATAGAAAACAAAATGAAGATTCAAACAAAGCTTGGGAACATCTGCAAGATGAAAACTAAAATAAATAAATAATATAACAAGTGAATGCAAATCCAATCCCATAACTATCATATAAACTATAACTTACCAAAGCTATAAATAAGAAAAGAGAATACAGTGCAAATAAAATCAAACTTGTCAAACAACTTGCTGCCATTAAGACATTATAGTTTTTCAGACAGTAGGGAGCAATGAAGACATAAAGTGTTTCATAACTTTCTTCATAAAGCAAGGCAAAGGCTTGATACATTACAAACATAATCAAGCAAAGTTTTTTTTTTTTCAAATAATAAAAAAAACAGCTATATATCCTTTACTGATATTAAAACAAATACAAATCAATGCAACTTAATCTTAACTAGAGTTTATAAGAGCAAGCATATTCCTACAATCAGAATTTGGTATTATTCCATTGTATGCACTACTAGGAAACAAGATCTTAATCATATTAAGTCACACAATAGCCAACACATATATTAACATCAAAATAAAATAATTATAATAAAATCAATGATATTACCTCAAGATCTTAATCATATTAAGTCACACAATAGCATAGTGAAAAGAGCTTACCCCACAGCTCAACATTTTCCAATTTCTAATAACAAAATCTGAAATAGAATTGAATAGAGAGAAGTTAGGGCAAGAGATTGAAATAAAATAGAAAGATTCAGATTTTACCCAAAATTGCAGAAAAAAAAGATGAGAGACTTGGATTTCTAAGAGACTTGGATTCCAGAACCTACATCAGGAGGCACATTACTGATAAACAATCCGTATAAGCCCATGCCAAAGATCAACATGACAGTCCCAGCAAGATAAACATGTGTCATTGGATTACATTATTAGCAAAAGAAGCTCGTAATGAGAAAAAGATAAGACCAGAAAACAAAGGAATGAGACAGTTTTCTGTTCAAATATCAGTCCTCAAATAAACCATTTGGATCAATAGAGTGGCACAATTACATTGTTTTTTAGCTCTGTAATAATCAGTTGTAACAAGTCTTGGGAGTTGTAATAGTGAGAAAGAGTGAAAGAAGATAAGCCAGGGCTGAGAGGGTGTTTTCTCGTTCCTTGTATTTATTAGCAGCAAAAAAGGATGAGACAATGTTAAAAACAACCATTGACATTCTAAAATTTAATCTCACTTATAATTCTCACTTAGAAATATTGAAATCGTCTCAAATCAGCCAAGATATTTGGGAATCACAAGCTAATTTAATCATGAGAAGAAGAAACGCCTGCAATCACATTAAGATCCATGGAGCCTTTGCACAGTCACCAACACTTGTTTATGAATAAAGAGAGAGAACATAAATTTTTTTCCATCAAACTAAGAAAGTATCTTATCCTTAAAAAAGCAGGGGAGAAAAGGATAACCCTAATAACCATTCCAGAAAAAAAAAAAAAGAGACTAAAGGAAAACAACACTTAAAACAACCATAATTCTAAAGTTATCCATCACTAAACCCTAGTAAAAAAACAAAAGTATTGCTAAAATAAAAAAAAAAAGGCCAGTAACAACCTATAAAACAAAATCAAGTAATATCAATTAATCAAATTTCAAACCATACAAGTAACTAAGAAGAAAATGACAATAGCTTTGATTATACATTTCATAGTGCACAATAATTATGCCAACCTTCTACAATTTATATGCACACAAAATATTTAAACATTCAACTTTATACGCACAAAAAAAAAATAGAAACATATATATGAAGCAATATAGAAACAACATACAACACGATAGTTTGTAAAACAATTTTAATAACAATGGACTGCCATTCAAACTCAAAGTCACAATTTAAATCAATAGCCAATATAAAACAGAAACCACCCAAAGACTTCATTACGGCTACTGCATCAAGAGCAATGACCATACGAAATCACCAAAATAAATCTTTACAACAGATTTATAAACCCCCTTAAAAAACTCTCTAAAACATAAAAATCTACTAAAAACTCAAAGGCAACACCATTAATCAGAGGCAAAACTAACAAAATCTACTAAAAAGTTAACAAAAAAAGTCCAAAACCAGTTTTGATACACAAATCTTAAACAAAAGATAGAACAAATTCATAAATATGATACTTGCAAATCAAAACATATAATAAAATCTATCATGGAACAAACTCATAGCTATGAAATATAATCGTAAATCTGAAGCAAAAAAAAAAAACTCGTAGAAAAATCCTACTGAAACTTTGTTGTAAATCCCATAAACTATGAATTCGAAAAACAAATTCCAACCGCACAGAGAAAACTAGAAATGCATAACTCTAAACAAAGAAAACAAAAAGAGAGGGCAGAAGAAAAAACCTCTGTCTCACACCAGCTGCACTTTTCCGTGAAGACGAGTCGGACCCCTCACCGAACCCAAGAGCAAACTAGTGTTGTCCTTCCCCGCGACACCACAAGCACCTAGATGAAGTCCCCCTCGTCACACCAAAATGTTAATTTTCAGTAGGGTAAAAATAGATATTCTTAAATCTAAAACAACACTTTTAGTAATTTTTTACAAAGTAATAATCCAACAAAGTACCAAATTATATATGCCACATAGTAATTATAAAAATAACATCATTTTACTATGTGACATCTAAAAAACGATACTTATAATTATATTTATCTTCACCTAAAAATTTACTATTATAAAACTCATATTTAGTACAAATGAATCACATGAAGAAAAAAACTAACTTTAAATATGTGGAAATGGAACTGCTCTCCAATTATGCTTACCTGCCCTAAAAATGTTGCTGCAGCTATAATTTGAAGTGGGGATTATCTAAATATGAAACCTTTGGGTTTTGGTTAAGAGAAGAGAAGATGACAATATATTTAATAGAATCGACACTACACACTAGGTGTAGGTCTCAATCAATTGAAATTCTATTCCAACTTATAATCAAGTAAATGAATGGCTGAAAAGAGTTCCAAGCATATACATTAGATATTTATACACATGATTATTATGATTCAATAGGTCATATTGTGTTCGACTCTAAGATGGGTCTCTCTGAAAATAGTGTTTATGAAAACATAGATGGGGATTCGAATCACGACAACGAACAACCAAATCGAATAGATTCGACAGAAGTTTCTTAAAAGGATAAGACACTAAGAAAAAGACAAGCTAAAGATAAAATAAAGATAAAGCAGTGAAATATTTTAGCTTCAAAGTTACTGAAATCAATTTGATGATGATAAATTCATTCAATCAAATATGTAATGGCACACAACAATGAATCAAACACTAACAAGCTCGTGGGATGTGTGTTTTTCTAAGTTAATTGCTATACAGAATAAACCCTTTTCTTTTCCAATATGGAACCTTTTTTTTGTTAAAGTCAAACCAAACTTTCTATGCATGTACATGATATACAACAAGATACCTCAAAGTTGCTTCCTCTGGATATGCTTGATCTCAAAAGATTTAGAGACTCGTCTTCTCCTCTGGATATACAACATGATTATTGTCTTGCAGCTGTTCATGAGGTTCCGAGGGTGAAAAAGATAAGATCTTCATCCTATAGACATAACAAGAACAAACAGGGCGATTATCAATACAAGAATCAATTTTTTTTCAGAAAATTGATGAATTACGTTTTTCTGTGACCCAAATATACTAAAAAACAAAGCAAGTTATAGACAAAATTATGGACTGTCCAATACTAAAAAATAGAACTTATACATATGTATGCATGAAATTTTATGAAATAGAAACAAATGAAGAAAAACTTAATAAGCTAGCTGCCAATATAACTTAATATTCTTAAGGCATACAGAAAAATAGAAAGAAAATTAAAATGGAAACTGAGAGAGAAACAGAAAAACAAATAAATTCATTTCCATACATATACAATGTAGTTATAATTGATATAGAGGCAAATAAAAGTTCAGAAGACAATGCTCTAGAAAGAAACAACACATTCAGGAGATTGTGGCATGTCTTTAATCATAAGTTACCCATCTAACTTTTTGTTACCCAATAGTGATAGAAGGTTAGATAACTCTTTTCCATTAGGGGTATGGGGAAAGAAATGAAAGCAAGAAAACAATAACAATTTAATTGGGGATGAGATTCGAGTAATGTACCAAAATTTGATGAGGTTATTCCTCTAATTTAGAGAACACTTGTACTTTTTGCTATTTTTCTGTGTTTCTTTTTCCTTTGATTTTCCTCGTTATGTCTTCTGACACATAAAAGAAAAGAAATAAATAAATAAAAACAAGCACATTAGCTATTAAAAAATGCCTAACATTGATTTCACACAATAATTGAAAAAGGGCCTGATCTAGATAATTTCATATTTTCACAAAATTAGCTGAAACTGTGAGCTAGAATAAAAGTTTGAAGACAAGAAGATTAGAATTTTTGAGGCATCTTTGTAATACAAAGGTGCTTGTATATGCTTGGACCATAAAAAGACAAGATGAAAATCTTATAATGTCTATAACAAATGTATCTATAAATATGGTAGCAAAAGTGAGTATGAGCAAAAGATAATGAAGCCATGGCAAGTTGTAAGCTAAAATTTGGTTAAGAGAAGAAGGAAATTTTGTTTTCAAATTATTGGCCTTATTCAAATATTCTAAAGAATTTGCACCTAAAAATAATCACAAGATTCTGAGAACAGCAGCAGCATACTATGCGTATAAACTCCTCTTTGTAATAAACATTTATCTAAAAGAATTTAGTGAATCAAGTTTAAATTAGTAATAACAATGTATCTATGCATCATCCATATGTTGGATTCTCAATAGGGAGGTACTAATGAATGTGATAACACAAACAGATACACAAGTTCATGACCCTACATAATATGATGTTTTAAACACATATGTTAGTTTTTAGTGCTCTAAATGAAATACATCAAGGTCTTAGCATGAATAACATCATAAAGATCTAACAGTGCTAAAAGATGTAGACCATGTCTAAAAGTGAAGTACTAGGCAGTTCTGGTAGGAATAAAAAACAATAAGCATTATCTTTTCTTCTTTTTTTGGTTCAAAATACATTACATGATATAAGAGCAACAAAGACTCGTTTTCTCCTTTGTTACTCTTCAATAATCCCATTTGTACACCTGAAACCTCACAAGCCAAACTAAAGTAGTAATCAAGTGAGATTTACTGACCTATTTTCATGTCTCTTTCTCAATTTAGAAGCCCAGGCTTGAAGCAAAGGCTAAATCAATTTTATGGTTTTTGGGTCTCCTAGCAGTATGAGCATCTTCAAAAGTGGCATAAAGAAGCAAATTAGAGCAGTTGTAACATGTTATTTAATGATAATCTCTCAAATAATCTATCTTAAAAATCTTGGGCTGAATTAGTAACATTGTTTTTTTGCCTTAGAAACTGAATGATGAAGCTCCAACAAAAGGTAAAAGGAAGATAGTACTGCTTGTGCTTTAGAAAAATAAAGAACACAACATTATTGTAGAAAAGAAGAAAAAAGCAGAAGGAAGTGTCTGAACGAGTAAAGAAACTGAAATCACAGTAAAGAGAATAATTATTACTTGCTGCAACAAAATTCCTAAAAAGAAGTCTTTAATATATATAATTTATACAAACCATTATAAAGCTACAGAGACAACAAAATCCCCAGGAAAAACTAGAAACCACAGAGGCAGAGGGACAACTTCAAGACAAACAAAACCAGGGGAAACATAAAACAAGGAAAATACAATAGCTCAAATATGAAAATCAAAATCAATATCGATATCAATAAATACACACATAATTTACAATCTGGCCAAATATTACAATCACAAACATAAAAAGTATTACTAAATTTATTTTAAGATGTGATGAGTTATAGATGAGAGGCAAACCCAGTTGTAAGAATGAGCACTGCTCCATGATTGCAAACCCAGATTCTTAAAAAAAAAAACTCAAATTTACAATTAATACAGATAGGAAATCAGCTGAAATGATATTCAATCTAACAAATGAATACTCGGAAAGAGGAGAGAGAGCCAAACCCAACAAATATAAAAATATGAGAACACTCTTTATGTAAACTCTCTCATTTAAAGAAGAAAGAAGAGGAGAGAAAGTCTGGGAAGAGAGTTAGGTAGACAAAAGAGTGGAGAGAGAGAAAATTCAAAACAGAGACAGATTATGCATAGAGAACAATTCAAACAATAAATATGTACAACAGGAGCAAAGATCAAGACTTCAAAGTCAATTTATACACTTTTTTGCATAACTCAATATGAAACAGGTTAGATAGATGTGAGGGAGATAGGGTTGAGAAGAGAAAATGTACATCGCTGAGAGAAGAAAGTCGAGAGAGAGAGAATGAGATAGGTCACTTAAGAGAATAAGAATAAAGAAATAATAAAATAAGAAAGTATTTGGCGCTATTATTTTATTTGCTCCAAAATATGTGCGCCTTTTTTGATTTACATAAAGCATTACTGACACTTCTTAAAATCTGATATATATTAACGCAATATTTGGTCAAAAATCAATCAATATAAAAATAACAATGAATAAATTCTGCACTAATTAAAGAAAGCCTTTCCATGGCTTTGATTCTTCTTAGTTCTTGCTTTTGGTCCGTAAATGGCAACAAGAGCACAATCAATATAAAAATAACAATGAATAAATTCTGCACTAATTAACAATGAATAAAAAGTTCAAATAGAAATGAAAATAATTCACAAACAAATACGATTTTTACTCCTTCAAAATATTATATAGATACCCTTTTATTGAACAATGATCACTAATCATTCATTGCTCCAAAATCTGAAGTGATTATTACAGAGCAAATAAAATCAAGAAATAATTAAAATATCATGACTGTAATTATTATTAAGTATTCCATGTAATATGTATAGATATGCTATATGCTTAGACATAGGAATATTATGGCCAGACAAATTCAAACTTGAAAGAAATGATATGAATATTCACATAAATAATTTTAGAAACTCAAGAACTGGAAAGATGGTCTTGAAATTCTGAATGAACCACCCTAAACAAGTCTATGCTACTAAATTAATGAAGAATTACATGGTTAAATTCTCATAAAGAGCATAAACAATCAATGAATGCGCACAAGTCCACTGAGAAAAGATATTTTTTGATGCTTTTCCATTTATCTGGGGTTTAAGAGCACTAAGTTTCCCCAAAAATTTAAGTATGTTTAATCCAAATCACATCAACCTGAAGGGATTATTACATTATCAAGTACCATAACTCTTGTTGCTTAAAGTAGATTATAGTCATTATAAACCACATATTCAGACACAAAAACAAAGACACTGCTGAAACTAGTAGAACAAAAATGATCAAAGGCCCAAATTCAAAACAGGTTTTAATGATTAGAAATGGAGTTTTCGAAATGTACATCATTATGAAAAATTAAATGCAACAAAGGAAATAATATCATATCAAACACCTGACATGTTTTTCAAAGTTAGGCCATAATTAGCCCACAAATTATTTTCATCAGTTCTACCTGACAAGGGCCTTAAGATCTTAAATCATGTCATCATACATAGAAATAAATATATATATATATCCATGGATTCAGTTATTTTACACCAAAAATCTACTAATTTTGCCATTAAATATACTGTAGAGAATATCAGTAGAGACAAGGAAGTGATTTTAAACAGAGTTAAATATTTTCTTTCAAACCAAAAACATATAAAAATACCCTTTTTGTGGCCTTTTGAGACTAATTTTTATATTTAAACTTCAATTATGTGCTCACCTTCTTTTCTTTTTTCCCACTTTCTAAAAGATAAACAAGTTGAAGTCATATGTTATCAGCAAGTTTCACAAGGAAACAAAAAAAATCAGAATATCAGTGTCTTGGTTATAGATTTGCACAATAAAAAAATTGATGCTAACTGTAGATAATGATTCACAAAGCTCAACACTAATTATCACTTTCTTTCTTGCTTCGAACATAGTACAATATATTCAATCCCTGATTTAAACAAAAATTCTCACAAATAATCACAAAATTATAGGTATATATATACATGAGACAAAAAATTGCAGAAATCAAAATTGATGGAGCAATATTGAGAGATGAATGGTGAGGTTGAGGAACGGGGGAGGGAGGCCAGAAAGAAGACAAGGGAATGAGTGACTGGGAAAGAAGAACAACACCCAGATTCAAACTTCAATAAACTCATACTCATATTTAAAAAATCCACATATAATAACTAAAATGAAAGACAAAACATATACTATGAAGAAAACCGATAAGATTATTAAACACACAGTAATTAAAATACCCCATACTAAGGCTTCAACTACCATGAACCAACCAAATGCAACAAAAATAAGTTGAGAGGAAACATACCAGATCTCGCATCCGCCGTGTGCTGAGGAGAAGAAGACCCACACAACGTCGAATCCGTGACCTCGCCTTTGCCTCTGCCTCCGCCAGCCACCGTCACCTATTCTTCCAAGAGAGAGTGAAGTGGGGATGGTTTCGAAGTAGGAGGGCATGAGTAGAAAAGAGAGGCCCTGAGGTAGCAAAGAGAGAGAGAGAGAGAGAACCGAAGAAAAGAGGTTGAGGGGAATCCAGGAAACGAAGAAAAGAAGAATAATGGATAGGAGTGAAAGGAGGAGAGGGCGGCGACTTAGGGCTCTCAGATTAGAGAGAATGAGAGTGTTGTGTAAAATAATAAAAAAAATGAAAAGTAAAGGCGCCATTACTAATTCACCTGGCGCCAAAAATTTTCTTCGTATATTTGATAGCCAAATCAATAATAGCACTTCAAAAAATGTGTAATATCTTAATGTAATATTTACTCAAAATTCTTGTAGTGAATGGTAGAGCGGAGCGGCCGCGACCTAGCTTAATCTGCCAGGACGGGACTAGGATCGCGTCACCAGTTAGGCATCCCCCGTCACCAATAAGATACCCATCTCCTCCCCGTCCAGCCCGAGACATTCCGGCTCATGGGAGCAGCAGGAGAAATCCTCCTTCCGCCGGTCCATCCCGTCGCAGCCGAGCGCACGGGGAAATCCCAGATCCTCACCCTCAGCGGCGGGCTCCGAGTTTTTCAAACGGGAGTTACTGGACCGGGAGTCATTGAAGTGGCATTTCTGGAGAAGACCTGCGCCATCGTTTGAGTTCGGCTCAAAGCCCTCGGGCCACTCCGAGGGCCGACCTTCGAGATCGCCTCAACTCTCAAAGAGGAGATCCAGCGAAAAATGGTAGTCGTGCTCACCAAGGGGAGGGTCTGTCAGAAGTACGTGACAGTGGGAATGTCCCACCTAACCTAGCTCAAGCTAGGAGGGACAATAGCCCGCCTAATGCTTACAATGGAACTGGAGCTATTGAATAGCCCCAGAACAACCAAGGAAGTAAGGACCAAACCTTAGAGTGTCTAACTCAGATGGAGGAGCTGATGAAGAAGCTCTTATCGAAAAAGGAAAAAGATGAGTACGACTCGGGGGACGAACTCGAGCTCTTCGCCCCCAACATAGCAGCCAATGCGTATCCACCTGGTTTCTATATGCCCCACTTGTCCAAGTTCGATGGAGATGGAGACCCGTCAGATCATTTGGGTATGTTCAACACCCTGATGATGGCCCACAACAATGGTCCCGAGCTAAGGTGTTTGATATTTCCTTCCACCTTGACTGGGCCGGCCAAGCAATGGTTCAAGCAGAATAAAAAGCAGTCCATCAGCTCGTGGAAAACCTTTTCTGTCGACTTCAAGAGGGCATTCCAAGCTTCTCAGGCTGCCCGCGTCAAAGCCGACACCCTGGAAAATGTAAAGCAGCAGCCCGAGGAACCTTTGAAAGATTACCTGAGCAGATTGGCAAACGTCGCGGCTCGAGCCAGGGACACGGACGATAGTTCCAAGCTTATGGCCTTGAGGACTGGGATCCTCATTGGAGGCGGACACTGGAAAGAGATACAGAGAAAAGGTGTCAGCATCGTGGACGAATTCCTAAACAAGGCCCAGGGATGGATAAACCTGGAGGAGGCACGAGCATCGGTCGCAGGAACTAGCCAAGCCCCTGATCAGCACGCTGGAGTGGCAACGGATGTCGTGAAAACGACTCAAACCGTTACACAGAATAACCAATTGGGTGGAGGCAAGAGAAAATGGAGCAATGAGGGCGGCCAGCACGACCCAAAGAAGAACAAGCCCGTGGAAAAATTTAAACCAGTCTACGCGACTTAAACCGAGCTCACAAACACTAGGGAGAACATTTTCCTAACAAACTCTGCTCGCCTTCCCTGGAAGAAGCCGGAGCCTTTGAAGCACCAGAAGGCCAAGCGGGACCCCTCTAAATTTTGTTGATTACACAACGACATTGGCCACAACACTGACGATTGTAGGCATTTGAAGGATGAGATCGAGACT
Source organism: Humulus lupulus (assembly GCF_963169125.1). Taxonomy (NCBI): domain Eukaryota; kingdom Viridiplantae; phylum Streptophyta; class Magnoliopsida; order Rosales; family Cannabaceae; genus Humulus; species Humulus lupulus. Next base: position 155,714,378 of record NC_084798.1, on the reverse strand, counting down.
CTCATCAGAGCCGGACCCTTGGCTCAGTATGCGCAGAATAGAGTTCCCACCGGTCAACCGGCTCCAGAAGCTCCGATAAGTTAGCCCGGGCCCCAGATAAATCAGGACACCCCTCCTCCTGTGATAGGAGGAGAGATCTCCACGATCTCCAGAGGCCCCCATCTGGCCGGCACGAGCAGAGGTGCCCAGAAGAGATATGTCAATCAATTGAAGGCTCATAACGGAGTGGAGTTCATCCCAGAGTAGCATCTACCCAAACAACAACGGCTGGAGAGGCAACCAATCATATTCACCGAGGAAGATACTAGTCACGTCCAGTTCCCCCATAACGACCCTCTGGTTATAGCCGCCCAGTTCGCCAACTGGAGAGTTAGGAGGATACTAGTCGATAATGGGAGTTCAGTGAATTTTCTGTTCCGGTCTACGCTGGAAAAGATGGATTTATCTGTCACCGAGTTGAAAGCCACCTCCATGATGCTATATGGATTTTCCGGAGAAGGGTCGGCAGCAATAGGAACAATCAAGTTGGTGATTACCTTGGGAGAGAGACCCCGGACTGTCTTAAAACTCCTCGAGTTTGTGGTCATCGATTGTCCCGCCGCATACAATGCTATTCTGGGCCGACCTACATTGATAGCATTTGAAGCCATAACCTCCATCCGCCACCTTGCACTAAAATTCCCTCTTCCATGGGGATATGCACGGTCCGAGGTGATCAGCTCGCTGCCAGGGAATGCTATAGCATTTCTATGAAGGGAAAGTCGAGACCCGGGCAGCAGACAATGACCATCTAGGGTGGGAGTGAGGAATCTCAGGAAATTGTACCTATTCCTGAGATAGAAAAACCTCAGAATGCTAGAGGGGACAGTATCATCTTAAATAATGATATCGACCCCAGAATAGGCGAGGATAGATCTGAGCTCCAGGCCATTGAAGAGCTCGAGGAGGTGAATATCGACCCATAAGACCCCTTGAAGGTGGTAAAGCTTGGGAAAAACTTATGTAGCGAAAGGAAGGCGGAGCTGATTAGGTTTCTGCAAGAAAATCTAGATGTGTTCGACTGGTCTCATGGAGACATGGTAGGGATCAGCCCGAGCGTCATCATCCACACCCTCCACTTGGATAAAAACGTGCCTGCAAAGTCCCAGAAACAAAGGCGCCTAGGAACGACCCGAGCTGAGGCCCTAGAGGAGGAGGTAGCCCGACTCTTAAAGTGTGGCTTTATCCGCGAGGCAAAGTTCCCGATCTGGGTCGCCAATCCTGTGTTGGTCCCAAAGCCCAACGGGAAATGGTGGACCTGCATCGACTTTTCCGATTTGAATAAAGCCTGCCCCAAAGATTGCTTCCCTTTTCCAAGGATTGACCAATTGGTAGATGCCACGGCGGGGCATGAGCTCATGTCTTTTATGGATGCGTACTCAGGCTATAACCAGATCGCCATGAATCCGGAAGACCAGGAACACACTAGCTTCATGACCCCAACTAACGTTTATTGTTACAAGGTCATGCCTTTCGGGCTGAAAAACGTAGAACTACCTACCAGAGGTTGGTAAATAGGATGTTTACCAATCAGATCGGGAAAAATATGGAAGTGTATGTTGATGACATGTTGGTCAAGTAAAAAACTGCCGATCACCATGTCTCCGATCTGGAGGAATGCTTTACGATTTTGAGAGAATACGACATGAGGCTAAACCCCCAAAAGTGTACTTTCGGGGTTACGTCAGGAAAATTCCTGGGTTTCATTGTCAATACCAGAGGAATAGAAGCGAACCCCGATAAGATCAGGTCGCGAAAAGACGTTCAAAGTCTGACAGGAAGGGTGGCGACCCTTAATCAGTTTATTTCCAAATCTACCGACAAGTGTTTGCCATTCTACAACCTGCTTCGGGGAAATAA